>NC_143498.1:33640000-34890000 GCF_051622355.1 Phaseolus vulgaris
TAAAGCCATCATGAAAAACTTTTCTATCAAATTGCCATGGCCTTCCCAAAAGAACATGTGTAGCTTCCATGGGCACAACATCACACAAGACCTCATCTTTGTATTTTCCTATAGAGAAATGTATGAGGACTTGTTTATTAACAATGATTTCGCCCACCTCACTTAGCCATTGTAACTTGTAGGGCTTTGTATGAGAGATAGTAGGAAAACCAAGCTTATCTACTACTCTTGTACTAGCCACATTGGGACAACTACCTCCATCCACTATTAAAGAACAAATTTTGTTTTGAATGAGACATCTTGTATGAAAAATATGTTCCCTTTGACTTTCATCAAAGGGTTGTAAAACTTGACCAAGAAGTCGTCTCACAACCAACAAATCTCCTTCAAGTGGACTTTCGCTCTCATGCTCACTTGATGCCCTAGAATGAGAAGAATGCCTAGGGGAATCGGAATCATGCTCACTAACTACAATGCCATTATGCACAAACATATTCCTTTTAGAAGGACAATTAGAAGCAATGTGACCATAACCCGAACATTTAAAGCATTTCTTACTAGACGATTTGATTGGAGATTTAGGAGTAGAAGTGAAGGCCTAGAGTCCTTAGGTTTGAAAGAAGAATCCTTAGAAGGAAGTTTTGAAAAAGACTTTTTATTTTTCCAAGAGTTGTTGTAGTAACCATCATTGAGAGAGTTTTTAAAAGCATTTCTTTTATCAACTTGGGCTTCAACCTTCATTGCAAGATGAACCAAAGATCCCAAAGATGAATACTCTTGAAGTTCAACAACATCTTGAATATCCCTTCTTAGGCCACTTACAAACCTAGCTATCATAGCTTCCTCACTCTCTTTCAAATTAACTTGAAGTAAAAGCGTTTCCAACTCCTTAAAATAGGCATCCACACTTAGCGTGCCTTGTTGAAACCGTTGGAGCTTCAACATGAGGTCTTTCCTAAAGTGTGGTGGCACGAATCTAAAGCGCATACACTCTATCAAATCGTTCCAAGAGACCACGGGAGGTCTCTTGTTATAGCAAACGTCCGTTACAAGGCTATGCCACCATTTCATGGCATAATCTACAAATTCTAGGGTGGCTATCTTCACCTTTTGGTCCTCCTCAACCTCATAGGTGTTAAAAATTTGTTCACATTTAGCCTCCCACTCTAAATACAAATTAGGATCACTATCACCACTAAAGCTAGGGACTTTTACAAAAGGAACTTGAGGCTTGGTCTCTTGGTGATGTCTTTGTTCACGGTGGTGGCTTCCCCCATTGGAATGATGACAATGCCTCCTTCTTCTAGTATCCTCTCCATGGCCGTGAGCAGTTGAAGAATCCTTGGAAGAATGCCGAGGAGAAGTTTGTCTACCATGAAAAGAATGGGAAACTCTTTCTTGCTTCAATTCAACCTTTGCCATTCGTTCTTCCAATCTTTGCAATGCTTCATATTTTTTAGCAAGAGCCTTTTTTGCTTCTGTTAACTCATTAAGAACATAAGCCTTATGAGTAGAGTGTGGTTTTGAAGATTCAGCACTTGAATATGTATCCATTAGAAAAGGAAAACAGCAAACACAAGAGCAACCAATGTTAAGAAAACAATGTTAGCAAAAAACAATTATAACAAGGTGCCGAAAGGTAAAAGTCACTCAAATCACTCCAAGAAAGAATACTTCCCTTAACCAATCTGCTCTTGAGGCCTTAGTAACTTCAAATGAAAGATGTCAAAGAAAAAGCACTCAATCTCAAAGCCAAGCACCACAAAACCAAAGAACAATCAAAGACAATCAAGAAAAGGTGTAAACAAGAAAGGCTACACAAAAGGAGTACAAGAGTTATGACAAACACAAAGAATAGTGAAGAAAATGTTGGGTTTAATAGTGCCAAAGTTCAAGAGGGGGGTGAATTGACCTTTTAAAACTTCTTCGCAGAAACAGTGTTTAACCCAGTTTTATAGAACATAAATCGATTTATGTGAAAATGAACAGATTTATTTCAGCACTGTTTTTCTGTTTGAAACGCTTTTAATACAGCAAAGCTAATCACAAGACTATGCAGTGAGGATTTCCAGCAGCACACACAAATATCAGATTTGAAAAACAGTGAAACACAAAAACAGCAAGCTTCAATTTCAAGCAAGTGATTAAGGTTCAATTGATAGCATGCTAGTTAATTGAGTGACCTTTGCAAACAAGCTGTTCCTGTGACTTTTAACAGACTATGAGTGTTATTCTTGATGTCAAGAAATTTTCCAGAAATTAAGAACAATGAATCACAACACAGCAAGCTTCAACTTTAAGCAATTTGTTTAAGGTTCAATTAATAGCATTGACAGTTTCTTGAACAGCCTATCACAGTCAATCTGTTCCAATGGTTTTAGCAGATTACGTATGTTCTTATCAGATTCAAACACCTTTTTCAGAAATCAAGAACAGTATGCACAGTGCCCAGAAAGAACAGATTTATTTTCAATTGAACAGATTTATTTCTTTGCTGTTTTATCAATTATGCAGAAACGAAATTGCAGAGTGAGGGAGAGAATGAACACAAACAATTATACTGGTTCACTCAACCTGAGCTACATCCAGTCTTCACCAACAACAGGTGGAATTCACTAACACACTGTACAACCCAGTACAATTCCCACTGTTCTTGAAACCCACAAGAACTTAGGTACTCTTGCTGAAAAAACCTATTTCAGCATACACACACACCCACTCTTCAAGAACACCTATCAAGAAGAGGGTTCAACCAAACTATTACAAGAAAGAGATGTGAAACGACTACACTTGATTGAGGATACACAAATTTGCCTTAAGCCAGTAGGCAAGATTGCTAGAACAGTAGCTGCACCTCACACCAAGCTTTTGAAAACACTTAACTCTCTGCTGTCAAAACTTGTTTTTTGCAAATGTATGAACTGTTTTTAATCGTTTTTTAACTCAGAAAACAAGTTTGCATTTTATAGAAAGCCAGCTTATAACAGAATTTTGAAAAACAGTTAAAGCTGTTATAAAATGAACAGATTGAAAATAAAATGAATTGATTTATTTTCAAAAAGCAGTTAGAGAATCTGTTAAGTGAGGAGACTTAGTCAACCATTCTGGTGCAGGGATAAAACTGAAAACGTTTAAGCTTGACATGGCACCAGAGGCAAAAAGAATCTATTCATTTACAGATGAACAGATTTATTTTTCAAAACGAAAACAGAGAAAGTTTAACAATTTAAAACTCAGTCGTTTTGAAAAGAAGAAGACTTAGTCAAAATACCTGATGCACAAAATCTAATTTTTACAAGACTTTAGCCAAGGCATCAGTGAGAAAAAATGAATATGTTTATTTAGAGAAGAACAGATTTATTTTTATGCAGTAAAACGTGTTTTTGTGTAAAACATGTGAAAAACAGTTTTAGAAAACTTATGCTTGTTCTTAACACATGGCCAGTGGTTATGAGGTGAGTTACTCAGCAAAAAGCTACTCTTAGACATCCTCTAAGCACTAACTAAGACATACTTAAAGCAAAGCGCAAATACATGGAAAGTACATAAATGTCTTCATCAAACACTACATACAAGTCTTCATCAAACACAATCTTGAAGGGGCAGCAACCATCTTCAACAATCTCCCCCTGTTTGATGGAGACAAATCCCCATAGCTAACCTCATAGCATTGTTGCTTTAAGTACCTGCACTGCACCAGACTTTAAACCAAAAAACAGCAATATTGCATAACATGCAGAATTTGTTTAAAGGTGCAGAGTCAACTCCCTGTTTCAGCTAGCATCACCTAGCATGGTGAGCTATTTTTCTCCCCCTTTGGATTCATCAAACAGCATATAAGCATAGGGAATACAGGGGTATAAAGCAGAAATTATAACCATAATAGTTCAGAACCAGAAAACCAAATTGTTCAACATTACATAAACTTGAAAACTGATAAAGAAAGCATTAAAAACAGAAAACTACTGATCCTTGTAGTAAAGCTCTGCAAGCTGTGCCTGAACTCCTTCAATCTGATGATCAAGGTGTTGGAACCTTGCATGAGTAGTCTCAAAGTGTGCTCTTTGTTCTGCAGACATGACATCAAGACGGTACAGCACTTGCCTCTCAAACATAGACATTGGTTCTCCACGGTATTCTGGACTTTGATAGGCAACTATGGCATTTGCAGCAACTTCCTCATGTTCAGATTGGGCAGCAGGTGAGTCATCATCCATAGGAATAGCTTCACCCTCATCCTCATGTTCTGCTTGAGTGTCCTTCTCCTTGAGAACCACCCACTTGTTTTCAATTTTGTGAAAACCCATTTTGGTGAGAGTTGAAGTATCAATCTCACTTACAGCTTTGATAGGGTCATTTCTCTCATTTGTAACATCAATACCAAAGTAATCAATTAATTTAGAAACAAGAATAACATAGGGAAATCTGTAATCAGCCAACCTTTTTGACTTGAGCATGTGTTCATTGGCAATGAACACCCAGTTTACCTTAATCTGGTTCATGATGCAATATAGGAGAATGAGATCCTCTTCATGTAGGACAGCATGGTTTGTTCCTCTTGGAATCAGTTGCCAAGCTATGATGTATGCAACTAGACGTGGAGTGAGGTTCAAATGCCCTGCATGGAACCTGTTTATGCTTTCTGTAGGATTCCTCATGCAACTTTTGTAATATTGCAGCTTGTTGAATTCTGAAATTCCACTGGTATTTCCTTTCCCTACTTTCAGTCCAGCATATTTTATTCCAGCCACAGAATTCCACACCTCACTTGTGATCTTCATCTTTGTCCCTTTCACATAAGAGAAAATATTCTTCCCATCCAATGTGAGGTTAGTATAAAACACCTTAACCAAGTCAGGATAAACATTACCCGTTAATTCCAGCATCTTTTTCAGTTTCTGGTGCTTCAACACAGTCCTTGTTTCTACCAGTTTTTCAGAGTTCAGCCAGTTGAAATCCAGCACCTTGGGTATGTTGATCTGCTTCCTGCTTGTTTCATGAATGTAGGCATTGATGCCTTCTTCATTTCCAGCGAACCATCCTTCTAACACACCTTGAGAAGTGGTTTGCTTTCCCTTGCCTTTCTGTTTTTGTCTTGAAGACGAAGCCATGGTAACCTGAATTCTTTTCTTGATTTCAAATGGTGAGAATAGAAAGAGAATGGCCAATGTGGGTAGCAAGTATTCACACAGATTTATAGCAGAATAAATGGATTGATATGGCAGTTATGAGTGGATATGCATGAAGATTTTATGCTTCTGAATTTGTGCAGAGAATCTTTGAAAATATGCACCAAATCTTTAGGGTCACGATGCATACACTCAAATTCTTATTGAGCACCCAAACCATCAAATCGGTTACATAACCATGACCAAAACCGTCAAAGGTACAGAGGTTAATGCCCACTAAGTCAGTCAAGCAGTCAAAGATCAGAATTTCTCTTTCCTAGTCATCAATGCATATCAGTGCAGAAAATAAACACATTTAATTGCGAATAAACAGATTTAATTTTTCACTGCTAGGTACAATTGACATTTATAATACCCAATTCATTAAGCAGAAAATTAAACCTATCTTTGGCTAATGGTTTTGTGAACAAATCAGCAAGTTGTAAATCAGTACCAATGAACTTAATATCACATGTTCCATTAGATATGTGTTCCCTTAGAAAATGATGCCTTATTTCAATGTGTTTGGTTCTTGAATGCATGACAGGATTTTTGGTTAAGTTGATTGCACTTGTATTATCACACAGCAGAGGTATATGGTTAAGTAAGATACCAAAATCATTCAATTGTTGTTTTAGCCATATAGTTTGAGCACAGCAACTCCCTGCTGCAATGTATTCTGCTTCAGCAGTGGAAAGAGCTACACAAGCCTGCTTTTTGCATTGCCATAAGATCAAGCTTGATCCAAGCAAATGACAGGTTCCACTTGTGCTCTTCCTGTCAATTTTGCAACCTGCAAAATCTGAATCAGAATATCCAGTTAAGCTTAATGAAATGTTACCTGGATACCACAAGCCAACTTCTTTAGTTCCTTGCAAATACTTCAAAATCCTTTTGACAGCATTGTAGTGTGATTCTTTAGGAGCAGATTGAAACCTTGCACACATGCACACTGCAAACATTATATCTGGCCTGCTAGCAGTGAGATACAGTAGTGATCCTATGAGTCCTCTGTATTTGGTTTCATCAGCGGAAATTCCAGCTTCATCATGATCCAAATGACAGCTTGTTGAGAAGGGTGTGCTGATTGGTTTACACTTGTCCATTTCAAATTTCTTCAGCAGATCCTTGCAATACTTGGCTTGACTTAGGAAAATGCCATCCTTGAGTTGTTTGACCTGCAAGCCTAGAAAATAGTTCAACTCACCCATCATTGACATTTCAAACTCACTCTTCATGACTTTCACGAAAGCTTCACACAATTCTCCATTGTTTGATCCAAAAATGATGTCATCCACATATACTTGGACTAGAATTGAGTCATCTCCTTTCTTCTTAATGAACAAGGTCTTATCTGATGTGCCTCTGTCATAGCCTTGTGAGGTGAGAAAGTCACTTAGCCTCTCATACCATTGCCTAGGAGCTTGCTTGAGTCCATAGAGAGCCTTTTGGAGTTTAAACACATATTCTGGATGTTGATGGTCTTCAAAACCTGGTGGTTGTGAGACAAATACCTCTTCATTTATATAGCCATTTAGAAAGGCACTCTTCACGTCCATTTGAAATAGCTTGAACCCTTTGATGCAGGAAAAGGCAAGCAGCAGTCTAACAGCTTCTAACCGAGCCACTGGTGCATATGTCTCATCATAGTCTATTCCTTCTTCTTGATTGTACCCTTTAGCTACAAGCCTAGCCTTGTTTCTGGTGATCACTCCATGCTCATCCATTTTGTTTCTAAATACCCATTTTGTTCCAATAACATTCATCTCAGGTATTCTAGGAACAAGAGTCCAGACCTCATTAAGAGCAAACTGATTCAGTTCCTCTTGCATAGCTAAAATCCAGTTGTTGTCCTTGAGAGCTTCATTCAAATTCTTGGGTTCAACTTGAGATACAAAGGCCATTGCTTCACAGAAATTGTTCAAGGATTTTCTAGTTGACACTCCTTTCTCAATGTTCCCAATGACATTATCAAGGGTTAAGTCTCTTGGGGTTTTCCACTCTTTTGGCAAACCTGCAGCTGCAGTAGATTCTTGTATAGCATGTGTATCAGCAGTATCAAAATGAATCGATTCATTTTGATTTAAAACAGATTTAAATTCATTACTGTCAGGTTCATCAGCAGTTTTAGATATACTATGATCAGTTTCATCAAAAACAACATGCATTGATTCTTCTACTATGAGCAACCTTTTATTGAAGACTCTATATGCATGACCATTCAAAGCATAACCAATGTGCACACCTTCATCAGATTTAGCATCAAACTTACCAAGATTTTCTTTGCCATTATTCAATACAAAACATTTACACCCAAATACTCTAAGGTGACTCACACTAGGTTTTCTGCCCTTATACAATTCATATGGGGTTTTCTTAAGAATTGGTCTTATTAAGGTCCTATTTAAGACATAACCTGCAGTATAAACAGCATCAGCCCAAAAATACTTAGGAAGCTTAGATTCATTTAACATAGTTCTAGCAAGTTCCTCTAGTGATCTATTTTTCCTTTCAACTACACCATTTTGTTGGGGTGTCCTAGGGGCTGAAAAGGTATGAGCTATCCCATGCTTCTCACAGAACCTCTCAAACTTAGCATTTTGAAACTCTCCCCCATGATCACTTCGAATTGATTTAATGCAGCAACCATTTTCATTTTCCAGAATTTTTGCTAATCTCTTAAAGGCAGAATAAGCATCATGTTTATGTGCAAGAAATAAAGTCCATGTAAATCTAGAGTAATCATCCACAACAACTAAAGCATACAAATTTCCAGCCAAGCTAGCAACTCTAGATGGACCAAATAAGTCCATATGCAACACATCCAATGGATTTTTTGTAGATACAATATCCTTTAGCTTGAAAGAGGATTTGATTTGTTTACCTTTCACACAAGCATCACAAAGCCTGTTATCCTGAAATTTAATGTTAGGTAAACCAGAAACTAAATCTTTAGATTTCAATTTATTCAAGTGATTTGTGTGTATGTGAGCTAACCTCTTGTGCCACAACCAAGACTCATCACTTCTGGACAGCAAGCACTCATTTGAAGAGTTAGTTTCCATGATATTCAACAAGTAAATGTTATTCACTCTCTTACCAGTAAACAGTGCCTTACTAGATGAATTACTTGAGATTGTGCAGCCACTTGACTCAAAATTCACTTTGTATCCTTTGTCACAAAGCTGACTTATGCTGAGAAGACTATGCTTAAGTCCTTCTACATACAACACATTCTCAATGGTTGTTGAATTCCCTGTTCCAACAGTTCCTCTGCCCAAAATTCTCCCTCGGTTATTATCACCATAGGTCACATGTCCTTCTGCTTTGAGCTTTAAGCTGGTGAACTTTGTAAGATCTCCAGTCATATGCTTGGAACAGCCACTGTCCAAGTACCACTGGTTTTTCTTGCTTCCAATCTGCAAAACAGAATAAAAAATTTACAAATGGTACCCTTTTCAGTATAGGGTCCAGCACAGATTAACACCTTCTCTTTGGTAGCCATTTAGCTAAGTTCTTAGGCACAAGATGTCTTCTAGCAATGCAAGACCTAGATGTATGACCAGATTTCATGCAGTAAAAACAGGTTACATGAGATGCCTTTTTGCCACTGTTAAAAGCTGAAAAAACTGATTTTGCTGGAACAAAAAAACTTGAAAGCTTTTTGACATTGGTTGTATTTCCAGGGGTATAACCAAGTCCATTCTTATTGAAAACAACATTTTGTGATCCAAGGAGAGACTCAAGGTTTTCTCTTCCCTTGGTGAAATTGGAAAGGGTTTTCAGCAAATATTCCACTTGTTTTTCCAATCTTTTGCAGTTTTCACAGTTTTTAATAGAGGCATGCAAGCAAGTCAGTTCAAGGCTTACCAAATCTGTTTTGGCCTTATGCAATTCTTCCTCAAGTGTTTTTACTTTAGGTGCAAGCACATTATTTACCTTTTGCAGCTTATTGCATATTACAGCTAGCCTATTGGCTTCCTCATGTGTTTCCTTGAAGGCAGCAAGCAAATCATCATAGTTATCAGAATCAGCAGAAAAATTACTTACTGATTCAGAGCTTGACTCCTCATCCTTCATCATAAAGCACAAATTATTCTCCTCATCTTCTGTTGAAGAACTGCTAGTTGAGGATACTTCATTTTCCTCCCATGAGATGTAGGCTCTTCTTCCTTTGTTCCTTTCAAATTTCTTGCTGGCAGATTTGTCCCTTGTTTGATTGTCTGGACAATCTGTTTTGATATACCCTGTTTTGCCACATCCAAAGCAAGTATATTTAGAGGAATTTGAATCATTTGGTTTAGGATACCTTCTTTTCTGCTGGTTCCTGTTTTTGCTTTTCTTCCTCAGGAATTTGCTGAATCTTTTTGTAAGAAGGCTGATTGTATCATCATCTTCAGCATCTTCTTTTTCTTCCTTGATCTCATCCAATTCAGTTGCTTTCAGTGCAAGCCCTTTGGGTTTTCTCTCTGTTGTTTCCTGCTCTTTAAGTCTTTTAAGCTCTAGCTCGTGCTCCATCAGCTTTCCAAACAGTGCAGCAGTTTCCAATTTTGACAGATCACGGCTTTCAGAGATAGCTGTCACCTTTGGTTGCCAGCTTCTGTCGAGGCACTTCAATATCTTTGTGTTGAGCTCCTCTCTGTCAAATTCTTTTCCCAAGCCGGTGAGGTGATTCACAATGTGGGTGAATCTCTTCTGCACATCAGCAATGCTCTCCTCGGGTTGCATTCTGAACAGCTCATATTCTTGGATGAGTGCATGTTTCCTTGACCTTTTCACATCTTCAGTACCTTCATGAGTCACTTCTAAGACTTCCCACATCTCCTTAGCTGACTTACATTGAGATATCCTGAAGAACTCATCCATTGTTAATGCAGAGGTTATGATGTTCTTGGCCACAAGATCATGTTGAGCCTTCCTCCTTTCGGTCTCATTCCATTCTGATCTTGGCTTTTCCACTTGTTCATCCTTGACAACCTGCATTGGCACATAAGGTCCATTGACCACAGCTTCCCAAATTAATGCATCAATGGATTCCATGAAAATTCTCATTCTAACTTTCCAAAATGCATAATTCATTCCATTGAACATAGGTGGTCTATTAACAGCAGAACCCTCAGCAAAAAGCACATTAAACTCAGACATTATTACAAACAAACTTGATTAAAATACAAGTCCTAGCTCTGATACCAATTGTTGGGTTTAATAGTGCCAAAGTTCAAGAGGGGGGGTGAATTGACCTTTTAAAACTTCTTCGCAGAAACAGTGTTTAACCCAGTTTTATAGAACATAAATCGATTTATGTGAAAATGAACAGATTTATTTCAGCACTGTTTTTCTGTTTGAAACGCTTTTAATACAGCAAAGCTAATCACAAGACTATGCAGTGAGGATTTCCAGCAGCACACACAAATATCAGATTTGAAAAACAGTGAAACACAAAAACAGCAAGCTTCAATTTCAAGCAAGTGATTAAGGTTCAATTGATAGCATGCTAGTTAATTGAGTGACCTTTGCAAACAAGCTGTTCCTGTGACTTTTAACAGACTATGAGTGTTATTTTTGATGTCAAGAAATTTTCCAGAAATTAAGAACAATGAATCACAACACAGCAAGCTTCAACTTTAAGCAATTTGTTTAAGGTTCAATTAATAGCATTGACAGTTTCTTGAACAGCCTATCACAGTCAATCTGTTCCAATGGTTTTAGCAGATTACGTATGTTCTTATCAGATTCAAACACCTTTTTCAGAAATCAAGAACAGTATGCACAGTGCCCAGAAAGAACAGATTTATTTTCAATTGAACAGATTTATTTCTTTGTTGTTTTATCAATTATGCAGAAACGAAATTGCAGAGTGAGGGAGAGAATGAACACAAACAATTATACTGGTTCACTCAACCTGAGCTACATCCAGTCTTCACCAACAACAGGTGGAATTCACTAACACACTGTACAACCCAGTACAATTCCCACTGTTCTTGAAACCTACAAGAACTTAGGTACTCTTGCTGAAAAAACCTATTTCAGCATACACACACACCCACTCTTCAAAAACACCTATCAAGAAGAGGGTTCAACCAAACTATTACAAGAAAGAGATGTGAAACGACTACACCTGATTGAGGATACACAGATCTGCCTTAAACCAGTAGGCAAGATTGCTAGAACAGTAGCTGCACCTCACACCAAGCTTTTGGAACCAAACCAAGAACAAATCGATTTATGTGAAAATGAACAGATTTATTTCAGCACTGTTTTTCTGTTTGAAACGCTTTTAATACAGCAAAGCTAATCACAAGACTATGCAGTGAGGATTTCCAGCAGCACACACAAATATCAGATTTGAAAAACAGTGAAACACAAAAACAGCAAGCTTCAATTTCAAGCAAGTGATTAAGGTTCAATTGATAGCATGCTAGTTAATTGAGTGACCTTTGCAAACAAGCTGTTCCTGTGACTTTTAACAGACTATGAGTGTTATTTTTGATGTCAAGAAATTTTCCAGAAATTAAGAACAATGAATCACAACACAGCAAGCTTCAACTTTAAGCAATTTGTTTAAGGTTCAATTAATAGCATTGACAGTTTCTTGAACAGCCTATCACAGTCAATCTGTTCCAATGGTTTTAGCAGATTACGTATGTTCTTATCAGATTCAAACACCTTTTTCAGAAATCAAGAACAGTATGCACAGTGCCCAGAAAGAACAGATTTATTTTCAATTGAACAGATTTATTTCTTTGTTGTTTTATCAATTATGCAGAAACGAAATTGCAGAGTGAGGGAGAGAATGAACACAAACAATTATACTGGTTCACTCAACCTGAGCTACATCCAGTCTTCACCAACAACAGGTAGAATTCACTAACTAAGACATACTTAAAGCAAAGCGCAAATACATGGAAAGTACATAAATGTCTTCATCAAACACTACATACAAGTCTTCATCAAACACAATCTTGAAGGGGCAGCAACCATCTTCAACAGAAAAGACAAGCAAGAAAATAAGGTACTCAATGAAAAGGAAGGCACGCAAAAGAAACCTAGAGAAAAGCACTAGAATAGATGAAGAAAACAAAAAAATAGAACTACTGGAAAAATATTTTTGTGCAAACTGTGCGTGACTTCACAGATTTATCTGGAATTGTGTAAAGCGAATTGGATTATGAAATTGTAACCACAGAAAGTTCAAGATCTTATTTCAACAATGGCACTGGAATTACACAAAAAAAGTAAGCCAATTAATTGCGATAAATTTTGCAAAAGCACTGCCAGATTACCGTATTTTTTTCGGCAGAATTACACACTGATCGTATTTCATTTATCATTTTTTGTGTACTTTGAATTTGAAGTACTTCTTTTTTCTATTCTTTTATAACACTTTGAAGAACTCAAATCCATAATTTCATAAATTTTCAGTAAGCAACTAAATTGCAATAAATTGAAACAGTCAGCACGTTTTCAAGAAAACAGAAGAAACCTAACAGGAATGAAAAACAGAATTAAGAACTAGCAAAGACAAAATAGAAATGATGTTTTAAGAACTTGTATAGGTCTATTACACAAGTATGAACTCAATACTAAAAAGAAAAGGCACCAAAGGATCAAGAAACAAACACAAAAAACTGTACTTGACACAAAATCAAGAAACAAAAATTACAACAAAAGGACCACAAAGAATTGATAACATTTTGGGAGAAACATGACTTGGACAAAACTAATAAGGATTCACAAATCAAAATGACACAAAGACAATGTAATAACAACAAGAAAACAGCAAGAAATACCCAAAAATAAACCTAAAATAGAAAGGTAACAATAAGAATGTAAAGTTCTTGAATTAAAAGTGCTAAAACAACTCAAAAACAAACAAGAACAAACCTAAGACTCATGATACCACATGATATGATTCCAATAACAAGATATAGATGTTTCATAGACATGTTATGGAGTCAACTTGAGTTGGAATATGAATAGGCACTTTTCTAGAATTGGATCAATGTTCTTTCATTCAAGAACTCACCAGATCTTAAGCCACCAAACCAAAACTCATGTCTAAAACCATTTCTTGTCAAATAAACCGATTGAAATGCACAAGAATGAAAAGGCACCGATTAAAACTACCTAGAAAGCAAATGAACCGAACAAAAGCATGAAAGAAAGCTATTGAACCGATTAAAAATGATAAAGAATGAAATGAACCGAACAAAACAAGAAATGGATCAATTGAACCAAACAAAAGTGCAAGAAAAGCCTAAGACATGTTTCTAGAGTTTATTTGGGAATGGAAATGGATGAATAAGATGGAAAGGAGAAGAGAACTTATGTGGTTGGAGTCCTTGGAGAGGAAAACGCCACTTGGAGGATGCAAAGCTCCAAGATGAGTGTAGATGCCGCCACTTGAGGCTCCAAGATTGCTCTCAAGATAAGACTAGGGTAAGAGAAGACACAAGTCTCTCAATCACTCACCAATTTGGGAGAATTTTTGCACTCAAAATATCAAATCTGTATTTAGAAGGACTCAAGCCCTCCTTATATAGGAGAAGAACCGGTCATGAAGTACAAGAAGCTTACACAAGTAGCTATCCAAAGGTCCCTTGTAAATCTCCCACTTCTAGCGCCTAAAGTGAAGGATGAAGGGTCATCTACTAGAATGTTCTAAAACTAATATCTAAAGATGTTTTACATAAAAGGTATCTTTAGGTTTCCCTCTTAGCACCTTCCTAAAGACTATATATTTAAGCGTTTTAAAGTTTATACAAAAGATACTACAAAAAGAGAAAACATTTGACCACTACTTCCTAATTCTTTAAATTTGCTCATTGTAATCCTTTGAGGTAAAAAGGATGATGAGCTAATATCCTTTTCAGCATCTTCATCTTCGTCTTCTTTCTCTTCTTGATCTTGATCTCCATCACGCTGTCCACCAACGCGTCGATGTTGGGCAGGGGATACGAATTCTTGGGGCACGCCTTATTCAGGTCAGTCTTACCACCAATCTGCCTCTCGACCACGTTCTCGACTGGCTCGAGTCGCCTATCCCAGGCGTTCTCTGCGCGAGACACGCCTCCGCGACGCTCCCTTCTAGGCGTCGTCTCAGTGAGCGCTTCCTCCATGGGCGATGCCGCCTCGGATGTTTCCTCCATGGAGACCGCCTCCTCGGGCGCCTCCTCCGTGGGCACTGCCTCGACGGGCATCTCCCCCACGGGCACCGCCTCCTCGATGGGCTCTACCTCCATGGGCGTATCCGCACTGGGTGGCCGCTCCACCACCATAAATACACCTCTCTTTGTTTTTAGGCTATTTTCATAGCACTTCTTTGCTTCCTGTTGATCAGACTTGATCACGATCACTCTGCCACTGAGATCAGGCATCTTCAGCTTCATGTGTCGTGTTGAAGACACCCCCCTCAGTCTGTTCAGAGCTGGCCTCCCCAGCAGAATATTGTACACCGAATTGGCGTTCACAACCAGATACCGTATATTCTCAGTACGCGACGCCGTACCATCTGTGAACGTCATCCTCAGCTCTAGGTAGCCACGTACCTACACTTGGTCCCCTGCAAAGCCATACAAGCACCTTGTATATGGCCTCAACAGATCAGGGGACAACTGCAGCTTGTTGAACGTGGACCAGAACATCACGTTTGCGGAGCTGCCCTGGTCCACGAGCACTCGGTGTACCTTCCTCCCTGCAGTGACGACCTAAATAACCACGGGGTCGTTGTCGTGGGGGATGACATCGCGGAGATCATCCTTCGTAAATGCAAGGTCTATGTCCAGCGAGTCGTCCGCCCCCCTGCTCGGCCACCGAATTCACTGATCGCATGTACCTCTTGCGCTGAGAGGCAATGCATCCACCTCCTGAAAAACCACCAGATATGGTGTGCACCTCCCCATGGATTGGCATCTCATGGGCCTGATCCTCTTCTGGTACTGCCAAGGTTGCGGCTACGGAAGACCCCGCCAGATAATCTTTCAAAAACCCACTCTTTACTAGCTCATCCAACTGATGGCCTAAAGCCAAGCAGTTGGTGATCTGATGCCCGAACGCTTGGTGGAACTCGCATCACGCGTCCTTGTGTAGTCCCAGCACTTTATCTGTCTTCGCGGGGACCCTCAGCCTATCTGCGATGAGGTCCTTCAGTTCTACCACGAAGTTGTGCCTAACCGGCCTGTTCTCCCCTGTACGCCCCCTCGCCTGGGGCTTCCTCGCCTCGTAGGGGCGCTTCCTTTCTTGACCTCTCCTCCCAGTCGCGACTTCATTCACCCTGGTGGGCTGTGCATGCGACTGTGTTCTAGGGCGTGTTGGTGCCACACTCACACGCTTCTCGCACACCTCTCCTTCCGTTGCGATGTGCTCCACCGTGCGACGCCTTATCTCTGCGAATGTTCGGGGGCGATTTCTAATAATCGACTTGCAGAATGGCCCAGGGCAAATCCCTTTCCTAAACGCATACACGATCATTGGCTCTTCTGTGGTGCCAACCTTCACCACCTGGGCCCCGAAACAGTTGATGTACTCTTTCAACGTCTCCCCCTGATACTGCTTCACATCGAAGAGATCATATGACACCGGCAGGGGAGCCCGATTCGCGATATACTGCTCCCTGAACAGCTGTGAAAGTTGCGCAAAGTAGGTCACGTGACAATTTGGAAGGCTAATGAACCAATCCATGGCCATACCTGTCAACATCCTCGTGAAGAGCTTGCACCTCACGACGTCAGAACCACCAACAAGCATCACCTGCGTATGGAACGTAGTGAGGTGCGCCTCTGGATCTTCCATTCCCATGAACCTCACCTTCGGACCCACAAAAGTGTGCGGGATCACTGTCTCCATGATAGACTGCGAGAATGGCATAGGAAACTCCCTAGGTGGCATGAAACACTTGTGATCCTCTGTTTCACGACTCCCAGGGTGGTTGCGCAACCCGCGACGCAACTCTTCGTTCGCGTGGCACAACTCTTCATTCCTTGCTTGCAACGCCACAAGATCCACCTGAATGCGCTCTTGCTCTTCCTTCGACGCCACCATCGCCTCTTGAAGGCCTTACATCATCTCCATGACCTGCTGCAAGTTCATTTCATCACTCTCTGCGCGCGTCGTTGAACTCTGCCTCGTTGTCCTCATTCTTCGCGATTTCTTAGAGAATTTCTAACTATTACTCTGAATCTTTGAAATTCCTTCGGTAGAACTGATGAAACTTGAAGATTATCGGTAAATCTTGCAAGATTCTTGAAAAACCTCCACGAACTTCGTCGCTGAACCTCCAACTACTTACGGTGGGACTACTGTTTTAGATCGGCCCCACGGTGGGCACCAAATGTTCCTGCCGGTTGACCAGATTGACCTTCGTGCGTAGCTAAGACCTGCGTATCAAGGACTCCTTCTTCCTAATTCCACACCTTCACCCTTCGCTGCCGTGAATACCTGAAACAGAGAGAACAAAGGGCGCCCTTGTAGCCGTGTGCACTCCGACGCTCAAGTCAGTATTGGCAGAAAACACAGTGTCAACTCATGCGCCCCAGCCTCTAGTCACTCGCCCTGGGAGTATTTCTGCCCTTCTCTCGTACCATGCATGCAAATTACCCCCTGGGACGTGGCCCTCTCCCGGGTCGTATCTATCTCAGTGGTTCTCTAAAGGTGGCGCGTACTGCCGCGTCTCCACGCCTTATGCATAGGTACCTCGCGAGTCAGGTCTCTCCCTACTGGTACTGGGAATATGGCTTTGGGGCCACCTTTCTCTTCTATTGCTACTCTTCTGAGGTACCGAGACCCGAGGCCTCCACGCCCCTACCGTGCCACCTCCTACTTGGCCGCCCCCTCCACGGTCACTCCTACCCGTGGGTATCGGGGGATGGCCCCACCCAACTGTAGGCACCTCTTGGTTCGAACCCAGTCAACACCCGAGGACGATCAACGCCCGAGGCCGGTCAACGCCCGAGACCTGGTCGTCTCCCTTCTCATCTCACCTGATGGGTCCCACCAAGTGTTGACTTTGGTCAACGCCCGAGGACGGGTCAGTACAATTCCAATCACAACCTGTCAAAAACTAAGAGATTGTATCTGGAATGTTAGCACCATCAAATAACCCTGTAATATTTGTTAAAGAAGTAGTAGAACACCATTTATCATTCCATAAATTAATAAAGTACTTGTACCAACAGTCAAAAAAATATAATCAAGTATAGTAGAATAAAACTGCTTAATTTCAAGCCAAAGAGATGAGGATCTGTAAAGCATTTTAAACTCGTATTTTTATTTAAGAACCTTGGCTTTTAGGAGAAAAGACCAAGGCATGTTACTATAATCAAAGTTCCAAGCAAACTTAAGAAGATATGCATTATTTTCATGACGAAGATTAATATTTTTCAAACCTCCATTCTCAAGAGGAGAAAAAATCGTATCCCAATTCACGGTAACTATGCCTTTTTTCATAATATCACCAGTCCAAATAAAATTTTGACACCACTATTCAACTTGCTTAAGAAGTGAAACAGGCCATTTATACATATTAAAGTTATAAGCTAGAAATCCAGTAATCATCGTATTGACTAACTAATTTCGACCTATCATACTAAGAGATTTATCTTTCCAAGATTCTAACTTCAATTTGATTTTATCAGCCAAAGGTTGGAGAAATCGACACTTTGAAACACCAACAAATATTTTACACTTTGAAATATAACTAAATACAAATATAACATTTAAAAAGAACGAAAGAAATAATATATATAAAATCATTTTAACATCTAGATTAATTTTCTTTATTTTAATTTTCAATAAAAACATTACTTAACAAACTTAAAATAACGCATTAGTCTAGATAAATCTAACTTTTAGTCTGTGAGACATATGGAACATTGTATTGTTGAGGAATATGTTAAGTTATATATATATATATATATATATATATATGTTATATATATATATGTTATATATATATATATATATATGTTATATATATATATGTTATATATATATATATATATATGTTATATATATATATGTTATATATATATATATATATATAAAAAGAAAGAAGTAGTTTGTGTCCTTGTATTTTTAAAAAAAAAATAGATAATGATGATGATGGTTAAAAAAAGTACTAAGGGATGATTTGTAACATGTAATGTGTCATTACTTTTATCATATATACGAGTTTTAATATATAAAGAGTAGTTTATATTTGTTTTTTTTTATATTTTTAAAATATAATTAAGTTTAAAATAGGAATATAAAATGTAAAGATGAAAATGAAAAATCTTATTATATATATGATTAATTATTATATTTTTATAATGTTAAAATATAAATAAGATTAAAACAGGAATATAAAATTCAAACATTAAAATGAAAAATCTTATTATCAATATGATTAATTGTTATATTTTTTATAATTTTAAAATATAGTTAAAATTAAAATAAGAATATAAATGTTACCAAATCAAGAATCTCCGTGATATATTCTTTTTTATATATATATATATATATATATATATATATATATATATATATATATATATATATATATATATATATATATATATATGGAAGTTTGTATTTTAAACTATAGATGGAAAATAAAAATAGTCATAATAATGATGAAATAATAAATAAATGGATTATATTTAGTGAAATTTTAGAGAATGCAAATGTTATAACTATTGGGAAAATAGAAAAAAAATGTGAAAGAAGAATAATAATTAAAAATAATAATTTTTTTTATTTATTAAAACTTTTAGGTTAGGCATAACTTCAGGTCTCAGTTAGACGCTCACATTTCAAATAACAACATTACATAAATTCCATAAAAGCCTATTATTATTAAAAAAAAATGATAATTTTAAAATAAAACATTATTTAAAAAATATATACACCAAAACATTATATATCTTTTATATTATATTATAGATTATAAATAATAATTATTATTATAATAATTCTGATAGACAAATACTTTTGTTATTATTTTAAAATTCAAATAACGAAAGTTATATTAATTCTACCTACCTTAATTATTATTATTATTATAATTATGTAATTTCAAGATAAAAGCAAACAAAAAATAAATAAATAAATGATGATTTAAATTTAGCATAATAAAATAATGAAGATGTGTTATTATGTGACTTTTTCTATATTACAATAAGTAATTTTAATTATTTAGAGAAAAAAACATATAAAATGTTTGACTTTTTAAAGTAATAAATACCTTATCTTTTTATACATGTGTATACATAAATATTATTTTAAAAAAATTATAATATCATATTTAATTTTGAAAAAAAAACTTTCCTTATTTTGGATAATTTTTAATGAATGTTATAAATATATATGTTAGCAAACAGATAATACTATCTACATTATTATAATCGCATTGCTTATAGAGAGCACAAATATTTCGGTAATGTTATTAATGTATATATTTAATTATTTGTAATGTATTAATTAGTATTTATCAACACATGCATTTAATTAATATTAATGCATATATATACATAAATATTATTTAAAAAAATTATAATATCATATTTAATTTTGAAAAAAAAAACTTTCCTTATTTTGGATAATTTTTAATGAATGTTATAAATATATATGTTAGCAAACAGATAATACTATCTACATTATTATAATCGCATTGCTTATAGAGAGCACAAATATTTCGGTAATGTTATTAATGTATATATTTAATTATTTGTAATGTATTAATTAGTATTTATCAACACATGCATTTAATTAATATTAATGCATATATTTAATAAATATTACACACATAATATTAATGTGTTTAAATAGTATTAATTTATGTATATCTTTAATTAATGTTACACACTTAATAATAATATGTATTTAATAAATATAATTAATAAGTGATGGGTATTTTATACCAATTGTAATATTTTATTAGAGTATGAGTCATAATATTAAGACTTTTATTTTATAAAACCTCTTTATTAAAGTATGTTGATATGACAAAAAAAAATTCTGAATCATAAAAGTAAAAATAAATTATTTTTATCTTATATATTTACCAACATTTAAATAAAATATTAATGAGAATATAAATTCTATAAAACTTTTTATTTTAGAGTAAAAACAATTCAAACCATGGAGATGTTCTAAATAATATGTAAAATGCAAATAGTATCATGCTTGTGCCCACACAATAATTTCTCTTAAATATTTGCATTATAAAAGTAATAAATATCAACTCCTCAGTACTATTAAAATTAAAACTAAAATTTATGTCTGCTAGTTTCTCAATTATATTTATTTTTTTATATATTATCATTTTAAATCTTTTTGATAAGGAAATGCTCTTACAAAATTTATTAACAAAATCATGGAAATATTTTCTAATCCTCAAACTATTACATTGTTATTTATTATTATCAATACTTGTAAAAAAAATGTCACTTCATGTCTTCCAAGTGATAAAAAGTATTAAAAACATTTCATGAGAAATGTTTGTAATAAGTGTAAATAGAGGTTGGGAGATAGATTTGAAATTGGTGAAAGGATAAAATAGTCTTAAAATATGTGCACATCACTAATGGCCTGTTTATTTTTAACATAGAAAAGAGATAATTACTCTTCACAAAGAAATAAGTGGAAAGCACAAAATCAAAAAATGAAATTCAATATTTAATTAAAAACAAAGCAATATAATTTGGACTTTCTTTGTACGTGAGAAAAGATTTGAAATGGAAAGTGTTGTGTAATTAAGTATGAGGAGAATTAGTTATCATTTTATTTATAGTTCATTTTTTTAAGTTAATAATTAAAATAAAAAAAATTATTTTTTAATATATATTATTTTTTTAATTATTTTTTATTTAATTTAAAATTTATTTTAATTCTAATTTGTATTTTTATAAATAACCTTTTAAATCAAATTATTTAAAAAAAATTACAAAATTATTATTAGATATAATAATATAAATAATTATATCACATCAATCAAATTATTTATAACTTTCTTTTGACTTTCCATTATATTTCCCTTAATTCAAACAGAAAAGTTTTACACATAAATAATATATATATATATATATATATATAAATTAAGTATATAGATATATAAATTGAGTAAAGTAGTTTTATTTTTTCTTAATAAATTCATTACATCTACTTCCCTCATTTATTAATGGTTGAAATAAATTATAAAAGATAATTAATTTGAGATAAAGATAATAATTATTTAGGATAATTAATTAATATAAGTGAAATAATAACTTGGACTAGAGATCCTAAGAAATGAATGGATTAAATATATTTTGTTCTTAATTTAAATTTTTAAATATTTATAGGAAGATAACTATTAAAATAAATTTAATATGAAATATTTTAACTTCTTCCATGTAAAAAAATATTAACAATGAGTGATGTAAGAAAAAAAAAACATAAAAAATGGAGAAAATAAAAATTGAAAGAAGAGTGAAATTAATTTAATTGAATTTGTGTAGGGTGGTAGGAATGACAGAGGAGCTTGAATGGCGCGTCCTGAGTGAGTGAGAGTGAGAAGGAGAGGAAAGACAGAGTCTCTCTTCTGTGTTCATTCATTCCCATTACTTTCTTCCAACCCAGCAAAACTCTATAAAACCCCTTTCACCATTGCCATAACCCACACAATTCCCCTCAGATTCACACACCCAATCTCTCTTTTCTGGTACTCACTCTCATTCCCCTCTCTTCCCTTTCCGTTTCATCTTTTTTATTACAAAACTAATTTCACCCTAAATTCTTTCCATCATCTCTCTCCTTCATTCTTCAGACAACAAAACTGGGTGCAATTTTACGTCTTTATGAGGAAAGGGATGTGTACCCATGCCAACAATGCCTTCAGTTTTTTTCTTAAGAAAGGGACTGATGCCTCTTGTGCTGGGTCCTCCACATTCCTTGCCTTTCTCGTCTAATCAATCATCAAGTTTGTTGCTTGCACAATTCGCATGCATGAATCGTGTGATTATAGAATAAAGTAGACGGGCTACATCTTGTTAATTTTATGAATCTTGTCTGGGACACACTTTTTCCTTTCCTCTTTTTTATGTTATCTGCTTTCAGTGTTCACCACTTTTGTTAATTATATTTTCTGTCAAAAAGCCTGATTTTTTTTCATGGGATTTTCTCTTTCACTCATTTTATTTATTCATCAACACAGTCTTTTGTACTGTGTTTTTCAAACTCTAGTTTTATTTTAAAAAACTGACTTCTTTGGTGAAGAGGTGAAAGTTCTCTTCCAACAACAATCCCTGAGATAAGTTGTGATATTATGAAGAGATTAAAGGAGAGAGTGGGTTTTGGATCATATTTTGAGGATTTGGATAGAGTGATAAAATACTACCTTTTATATCATATTAGGACCCACCATGATTGGCTATATCGGGTCTAGGGGTCACTTGCTATATTTAAATTGAAAATAGTGTCTTTCCCTTTACAATAAAATCGTGCCCTGACACTTAAGAATGGGAGAGGATCCAAATCCATATTAGAAGGTCTCATCATTCATCCTAGACCTACTTTATGGAAACCTTTCTTATGTACAATGTATGTAGACGTTATTTATGTTAAACAAGTCATACTTCTTTATTGACAATAATAAGTGGAAGTGAGTGACGAGATCACCATTCCACTGTCTGAAATTGATGCATGTTGTCGTGCTTTCAGTCCTGTGGCATGTACTGTACTGCTTCTGTAATGCTTGTTCTGATGAAGCACTTACCAAGTTTCTTGAATAGTTGTACTACTATCATGCACTTCCATTCTAAGATCCTCTCTACTTATGTTTTGACCCTTCAGTAATCCGTGAAATGAAACTGATAGCTTAATTTTGATCCGTAGATAAGACTAGGGAACTTGTTTGCAATGGCAACTCTGAGCAATTCAACAAATATCTTTTGGCAAGATTGTCAAATAGGAAGGCCTGAAAGGCAGCAGCTACTTAACCAAAAGGGATGTGTTGTATGGATTACTGGACTCAGCGGATCAGGTTCATGCCTAATTTTATTGGTTTAGTGTTGACATTTTTAAAACATTGTTTCCAGATATTCAGCTCTCTTTGGCATGAAAATTACCATATTATTTCTGTTTACCACTGGGAGAAGTGAATTGTGAGCTTTTGGACCAGGAAATTTTTAGACAAACTAGAAAGATTGAAAAAGCCTGTATGTAATACATAAGTTTTTCACTATTTTGATTCCTGTAATAATCCTCCTCCCTGATGGAAATGACTACAATGTCCACATTTGTATACTGCTTATCACCGAAATTTCCTATTTACTCCATCTCATACCTTTCTAATCACATTTAAGATATGCTGTGTTCCTTTTTTTCTTGACTCATTCATGAATTATAGGTGTGCAGGGTACCGATAAATAATGCATAGTCTTTGAAATTACTGAGTAAGTGTGTCTGTAATACCTTTGACATATTGTACTAATTACTTTCTCAAACTGTTTAGGAAAAAGCACATTGGCATGTTCCCTAAGCAGAGAACTGTACTCAAGGGGAAAGTTATCTTATGTCCTTGATGGAGATAACCTTAGGCATGGACTAAACAAGGATCTTGGTTTTAAAACTGACGACCGCACTGAAAACATTCGCAGAACCGGTAAGCTTACTCCTGTAAACTAATGCTTTAAGTAAATATAGTAACGGGAACCTAAGAAGCCCAGACACGGATACGACACGGACACGGACACGGAGATACGGCTAAACTGAAAATTATAGGACACGGAACACGGCTATATATAAATTAAAATGTAGTAATATATTTTGTTATATGAAAAAAAATCAAGAAAAACATAATGTTTAACTTTTACTTTTTGGAGATTTTAATATTTTGTTTGAGATTTTATCATATTTTATCTGAGATTTAGTGTGAAAAAGAAGAGTTCTTTAAAACACTGAACCGCGTTTTTTTTTCGAGCTTTTCTGGCGTGTTCAAGGAGGGAAACATGTCCCCTCCGACGTATCCAGAAAGAGGAACGTTTCCGGCCCAATAAAAAGTGTCCGACACCGTGTCAGGCACGCTTCCGCCGTGTGTCCGTGTCTGCGGTGTATCAGACACACCGACGGCACATTTTTAGCCGTATCCGAGCTTCATTGACGGGAACTTGATAATCAGTTTAATATTTTAATTATTTGGTTATGTACCAAGGGTAGATATTAGAGTGATATTGGTAGTCTATACCTGCATGATAAATGTTACATTTTTGTCATCCCTTTGAGCAACTTATTAGTGACTGTCCATGTCCTTTTTCTATGAAAAAATGTACAGTTGAACAATTGAATCAAAAGGATGGATGGTCTTCTATGATATTGTGTTTTATCATGGCTTTTTGATGCCCTGTTTTTCTGAAGAGGAAATATGCTCATAAATATCTGTTAAACTTAGGTAGATGAATTCAGTAATGTAGGTGGTGTTTGCAACCAGAAGTACGGGTAAATTGTTCATATAAAGTGGAAGCCAGTATTACCATGCCATGTCCAGAACTAGTATATATATATATATATATATATGGAATTATGATGTTTACGTATTACATATCTGATTTAATGATCTACATATGTCATTTGCTAAGTTAACGGTACTTTGTTATATTAAGTCTAGATGCTTTATTAGAATCTCTGATCCATATTTCTTTTCCAACTTTGTTTTACTAATAAGAAAATTATTTAATTCAGGAGAAGTGGCAAAACTCTTTGCTGATGCGGGTTTGATATGTGTTGCCAGTCTGATATCTCCTTACAGAAGAGATCGAGACACTTGCCGATTCATGTTACCTGATAGGAATTTTATTGAGGCAAGGCACTAATAAGCAATTCTTATATTATTATTAGTTGGTCTATATTATGATATTTGATAGAGGAATGTATTGACAGGTTTTCATGAACATGCCTCTAGAATTGTGTGAGGCACGAGATCCAAAAGGCCTCTATAAGCTTGCTCGTGCGGGGAAAATCAAAGGTGTGTTATTTTAATATGTTTCTCTAGCAAAGGCTTTGTCCAACCTGTCTAACATGAGTAAACTGTAAGCGAGACATGTCAAGAAAGAAAATAAATAAAAGAAGCCCAAAATTTAGTCTGTTCTGCATTTTTAACTTGGCTATATGCAATTCAATAATTATTCCAAGGAAGCGCTGAACCCCATGCCTTTTTGCCTTTACCTGTACACGATGCTAGAGTAATCACTAGTTTGGCTCATAGATCTTTGTGGTTGAGTGTTTTAGGTTGAACATATTCATCTGTTGGCCAAAGTATAATTCATTAAGGGTAGTTTATCTGGGTAGCTTTGAGATTTCTCACATTAATATTGAAAAATATTGTAAATAATTGAACTTTAATTAGTTTGATACTACAACAGGATTTCATATTTAATTATTCTGACTACGACATATGGAACTAGTCATTGAATTCAGATGAATACTAGTAGTGATAACTTTTGTAATGCAATGAACTTATTTTCCTGGAGTGTGGAAATCATTGTCTTTATGATAAAAGTTATTTAGGAAAATTAAACTAGGCAGTGGTTAAAATGGCTTTGCTAGGGTGCCTTCTGGAACAGCAATGGTAAGATGATGACTAATGTGAAAGTACTTATTGATATGAGCTGGTATTTCATTAGTGACTGATAGTTGGCAAATGGGTGGATTCTGAAAATTATTCTGCTATGTTGATAATAAGGGTGTTTCTCATAGATCAAAGTTGTGGCAACAGATTGGTATTGTATACCATATACAGTTTATTTGGACCTTTCATAGAGCCACGGATACTAACAACCGATTAACAGTTATTGAATTAACAACGTAATTAAATTGGAATTTGATTGAAAATGAAGAAGATGATTAAATCAAAGCATGTACCTGTCTTGTATACAGTGTGAGGAATAACTATTTACTATTTCTCTTAACAGGCTAAGAGCTGACTTTCATAAACTTCAAATAATTAAACTGCTGAATTTCATGAAATCTCAAGTCCTAATGAATAATGTTGCCAGAATACAAACATTTGTCTTGTATATCCTAATAACATTTGCTTGAATTCTACTATATGGTATTTATGAACTAACTGAAATTGCACAGGTTTTACCGGCATTGATGACCCATATGAGCCACCCATAAATTGCGAGGTACATGTTCCTGAAGCTTCTAAAGCTGTTTACATGTGTATTTTGCTTTCCTGTAGCTTACATTATTTTCCTTTTTAGATTGAGATAAAGCAGGAGGATAGTGGCGTTTGTCCAACACCCACTTTGATGGCTGGACAAGTAGTTACTTACTTGGAGAAGGAAGGTTTTCTTGAACATTAGGGATCTTAAAAATGTGATTGATTATATCTAATCATAATGTTTCTTCTATAATGAAGTTGATATGAAATCCTAGGAAGTGCGGATAGGAAAACGGTGAGAGAATAAATGGACTTGTAAAGTTCAATTATAAATAAATAATGAATAATTGTTGTAATTTCATTCTATAGCTTCCTGAATAATTTCATCCTATCCTATGATATCATTGTTTTCTTCGCTTTGCTCATTATTATTAACCTACGAAACTCGATGACAAAGGGCTGAGACATCTGTTTTACGCGAAAAATATATATTTTAATTTATTTAAACTTAATACAAATACTAATTGAATTTTTTTTATTTAGACTGTCAATCTTTATATTTTCAATTGAAATGAATGAGATAATACTATACAAAATGATAAAATTCAGTGTTACGCTTAATTTTAGAATACAACATTTTTATACTTATTTTTAGAAGGGGTTAGTTTCTAAAATTAAACATATAAAACTAAAATTTGTACGTTTATAGATTTTTTTGAGTTTAAATTCTAATTAATTGTGTAGATAATATTATTTAAGTTATTTATACATATAAGATGTCCAATTGAAGATGTAAACTTCAAATTCGAAAGAAAAGTTTGAACATCAAAATAAATAACATGAGTCTTACACGTACAAATAACTTAACGGTGCCTTCTAAATTTTAAGTTACTTTTGAAGAAACTAATATCTTTGGAGATAAGATTTTTATCTGTTCTCTCTCCTCTGAAGGGTTTTGATACAGTTAGGGTTTGTGTGGGTGGTCGTTTATTCTTCAGCTTGGTGGTGGATGGTGGTGGCGTCGGGGTTGTGAGTGTTGGTCGGTGGCAGTGCGACAGTCTGTCGAGATGTTGGTGGTGGCACGACAACTCTCTATGTCTGCAACCAAGGTGTATTCTTTCCTTAAATTTCTTCTTGGAAATTCTATTGCACACAACCAAAGTTACCACCTTTTTCATGTAACCAGTTCTAATTTGTGGTAAAGTCACAATTTTTATCGAAATTTGTGGTAAATATTGATCAAGTGCTTTGAAGAATCCAAATCCTATGTGTTTGATGCAAGGTTTGTGTTGTTGCTATGTTTAGGAAGGGATTTGGGTAGAATAGAATGTGATCCACTCCTTTGTTAAATCTAAAACTGATATGATTTAAAACCTTTTATTGCCGATAAAAAAATGATTAAAAACCTTTTAGAAAATAAAGTGTTTTTCCAACTAAGTGAAAAACAACATGTTGTTTTGTCGAATCAACCGATTGTTTTACTCTTAGGAGTATTTGATAAGGTTGAAAACTATTTTAGTTTGGTTGACTTAACTGCCAAACCAAACAATCGGTTGTTTCGTGGTTTCAACCGATTGTTTCTTTGAAAATCCTAACAAAATTCTGTTTTGGTTGTTGAATGTGTTTTAAATGATTTCCAACTGAATACGCTCCTTCATTAATTGCTTTGACCAATCTTTGGAAAATATAAATGGTTTGTTTATGTTTTCAAACAAGCAAGAGAAACATATTTGAGTTTTTCAGTTGTGACAAAGTTGATCTTAAAGATTTGAACATTCACATCAAGCTTTGGGTTTTCAAAGAGAGTGGAATATGATTGCAATTGTATTGATTTCAGTTTTGTACTGTAAACAAGTATAATCCCTTCTCAAGCTACTGTATTTTTGGTGTTGTGTTGCCAAGGAGTGTTGTGTGCTCTTGAGGTGGTCAAGATCAATACTCTTGGTGTGTTTTGCCAAAGGGAGTGTGTTTCTTGAAGGGTTCAAGGTCACTACTTTGGTGGTTTGTGTGTAGTAATCTGGTTTGATTACTTAGTGGATTACCCAATGGTTTTCTGGGGACTGGATGTAGGTCTTGGCTTAAGTGTGAACCAGCATAAACTGTTGGTGTATTTCTCTCTTACCCTAAACTCATTTAAATATTTCTTTAAGCTTTACTGGTATAAACCATCGATTGTTTCGAAGAAACAACCAATTGTTTTTCTGTTGCTTTGCTGTTTTATTGCTTATATTCTTTGCTAACTTGATTTCTGTTCTGGATTCACACAAAGAACTTAGTTAAACACTGAAAAGTTTTCAAAAACCTCTCTTAAACAATTCACCCCCTATCGTTTAAGACTATATATTCTAACAGTAAAGCCACGATTTTTATCAACATTTGTGGTAAAGTCAAGATTTTTAGGTGGTGCGGCCAGTGGGACAGTGGCGGCTAGCGTGGGCTGGTCGGAAGCTTGTTAGCCTTTGAGAATGGCGGAGGGCTCTACGAGTTTCCTCATCCCATGGGCTTGTTTGATGGATCGAGAAGTGTTCCCTAATAAGAAATTTTCTGCTATGCCAGGCCAAAGGAAAACTTTTGCTCAGACTTTGGGAATTTCATGTGACATTCCTTTGTCCCAACTACCTACTCCTTGTATTAAGGGAGACATGGTTGTTGTCTAGGCTGATGAGGAAAATTACTTGGCTGGTCTTGAGGATTGCAAGATCCATTTTCATGGTCATTTTATTCTATCTAAAGGGGATAAACCTCTCACACACCTTGATTTAACTAAAAAGTTGCAGGCGGTGTGGAAGACTCTTGGACCGCAAAAAAAAATTCCTCTTGAGAACGGTTTCTATGAGTTTGAGTTCGCTTCTTTAGAAGACATGTGATGGGCCCTCGGGATGGGTTCATTACAGTTATCTCTTAGTTTCTTGAGATTGTTTGCCTGGACAAAAGATTTTGTTCCAATTACTATGAAGAATACTAAAACTTAGGCCTCGATTAAAATCTACCAAGGGCGATATTTTCCATCACCAGAGGTCTTGGTACTCCTTTGTCTTTGGATGATCATACCATGAGAAAAAAATAGGGGTTTGTTTGCTGGAGTGCTAGTGGATATTGATCTGTTGTCCCCTTTTCCTGATCACCTCTTGGTTGAACGTCCAGACTTTGCTTTTGTAGCTAATGTGGAATATGAATGGCTCCCTCCATTTTCCTTTCACTATAAGATGATTGGTCATGAGTTTGCTTAGTGCCATGCGATTCATGATCAGGGTTGTGTTCCTGGACCTCAACATAAACCTTATCAGAAGACAAATCCTGATGAACGGGAACAGGGGAGGGACGCGGTTCCTAAACAACGTAAAATGTATCAGAAGAAAGATCCGCAGCCGAAGCTCATGGAAGGACCTATTGATAAATTGACAACTGATGCTTTTGGCGGGGCTAATGCAGGGTCACTCTTGAGTCACCTTGCTTATGATAAAACAGATGGAAGGGATGATTTTGTATATATGCCTGCTCTTGAGGATGCCTCAGATCATGATAGGTCCTCACCCAGGCAAGGGTTGTTCACTCCCACTTCGAATAATTCAGAATTGAGGATGGTAAGGAATTCACCTGTTGTTATTTAAGCCAAGGGCTAAGAGTCACAACTTGTAGTTCCACAACTCCTATTGATGATCATCATGTGGAGGTCTCTGCTCCTGTGGTTGTACCATCTTCGTCGCCTACCTCTCCTCGGAGGGCTAAATCACCTGGGATACTAAAGAACCAATTAAGACTCATATTGATGGTCATCATCTGGAGGTCTCTGCTATTGTGATTGTACCATCTCCGTCGTGTCATACCTCCCCTAAGAGGCTAAATCTCTGGGGGATGTTAAAGCACTACTCCCCGATAATGATACGTTGGTCTTGCAAAATCATTTTTCCTCTCTTAATGGTTTGAAAACTATAGATGTGGGAGGTGACCCTCATATTGGTGTGTCAATTACTCTGACTTCCATTGTTGAATTTAATTCTGATCATGTCACTGCTGAAAATTAAGTCGTCTCCAAATTTTGGGCTGATCCTAATGAGATGGAAGAGCATGCTAGTGATATTGGGGACAAAATAGTTCGCACTAAAAGAAAACCAGGGAGACCACGTAAGGGGACTGGTAAATCCAAAACAAAACCTGCTAAGGCAGTTCTTTCTTCAGTGTCTCAATGAAAGTCTCTTCATTTTTCTAGAATGTTAGAGGACTGTGAAACTGCAAAATTGTGGATATGTTGATTTGTTTACTTAAACTACATAAACCCCTCCTGGTTTTTCTTGCTGAACCTATGAGGTCGTACACTGATGCTTTCGATGTCCTTTCAAATCTTTTAATAAGCATTTGGTGGCTACGTCTCCTATTGTTAATAAAACTGCTAAGCTTTGGTGTTTGTCGGTTCATAATCTTGTCTAAAACTTCTCGACCAATGATCAATTTATTTTTGTAACCTACCTTCTGCATGATAAATGCTTTAGCTTTGCGGGTATTTATGGTGCTAACACATACTTGGTTAGACAATTTTTGTGGAGGGATCTTAGTTTCTTCACATGGTCTTGGTGTATTATGGGAGATTTTAATGTTGTGCTCTCCGCGGATGACTGCAAAGGGGGGTTGGCTCCTAATTAGGTTTCTTGTAATGAAGTCTTTGACTGGATTAATACTAATAATCTTTCTTGTATGCATTTTACATGATCTTGCTATTTTTTGGTGTAATGGAAAAAGAGGGTTGCATAGAATTCATAGAAGGCTGGATAGGGCTTTATGTAATGAAGTGTGTCTGAATGAACGAGATTATTGTACATATTAGGTTCTTGTTAAAAATTATTCTGATCATTCCCCTATTATTGCTAGTCTTGCTAGTAATTCTTTAAGGAATGTTAGCAATTTTCGTTTCTTTTCTATATGGCTTCAAGACACTTCATGTATGAAGCTTATTCATGATTCCTGGGCTAATAAGGTTGTTGGTTGTCCTATGTTTATTTTGCAACATAAGTTAAAAATGTTGAAAATTGAGCTCCGAGACTGAAATAAAAATTCTTTTGTGTTCACAATGTGGTTCTTCTTAAGTAGGGTCTCCTCCTTAGTATTCAACAAAACTTAGAGACTTCTAGTTTGTATGATATTGATGGGCTTCTCTATCAAGAAAAGATTGCTAAGGAGGAGCTTGATCATGCTCTTCACCATCAATATTTGTTTTGGAAAGAAAAGGCTAAGATGTTATGGTTTAAAGATGGGGATCGAAATATTGCTTTTTTTCATGCTCTGGTCAAGAGGAGAAATAATTCTTGTAGGATTCATCGTCTACGAATTGATGATGAGGTTATTGAGGATCCTAAACTCATTGAGGATCATATTTTGGACTTTTGTAAAAATATTTATGCTGAGTCTATTTCTAATGAGATACAAGTAATATGGAATATTTTATTGGTACTTATATTCCTAAGCTAGTTTCTTTTAAGGAGAATATGATGTTGATTAAATATCCTGATATTTTGAAAATCAAAAATGTTGTTTTTAATATTAATGGTAATAGTGCTCTTGGTCCTGATGGTTTTGGTGGTGTTTCCTATCATTTTTTGTTGTGGAACTATTGAGAAAGATGTTTGCAATGTTGTTCAACAATTTTTTAAACAAAACTGGGTTCTCCCTGGAATGAATAGTAATGTGGTATCTCGTATTCCTAAGATTCAGGGTGATGGCTCCATTAAAGATTACAGGTCAATTGTTCTTGCTAATTTCAAATTTAAGATTATTTCCAAGATATTGGTGGATAGGCTTGCACTTGTGGCTGCTAGAATCATTTCTCCTAATCAATATGGGTTTGTGCAGGGTAGACAGATTCAGGATTGCATTGGTATTGCTTCTTAAGCTATTAACATGCTTTCTAAAAAGGTTAGAGGAGGTAATGTGGTTTACAAAGTTGATATTCATAAAGCCTTTGACACTTTGAGTTGGAAGTTCTTATTATTAGTTTTAACATGCTTTGGTATTCACCCCTCGTTTTTCGGTTGGATTAGTACAATTCTCCGTTCAGCTATGCTTTCTATTAGAATAAATGGTAGTTTGGTGGGTTTTTTTCCTTGTAGTAGAGGTGTCAGACAAGGTGATTCTTTATCTCCTTTACTATTCTATCTTGCAGAGGAAATTCTTTGTAGAGGTATCTCTAAGCTTGTGAATGATAAGAAAATTCTACATATGGCTAGTCCGTAAGGTTATCTCACTCCCTCTCATATTTTATATGTTGATGACATATTTGTTTTCTGTAGGGGGGATAATAAGCCTCTTAGAAATTTGAGTATTTTTCTGATCAATATGTTAATAATTTTAAGAGTAGTTTTTTCACCATGGATAACTTTGCAAGATTTGTCACCAAAATTCAGCTTATTTTTTCTTATAGTCATGGTTGTTTGCCTTTCAATTATTTAGGAGTGTCTATCTTTGTTGGTGCTCCAAAGTGTTGTTTTCTTCAACCTTTGGCTGATAAAGTCAAATTGAAGCTAGCATCTTGGAAAGGTAAATCTCTTAGCATGATGGGTTAGATTTAGTTGGTCAATACGGTGATTACTGAATTTCTAGCTTATAACTTTAATATGTATAAATGGCCTATTTCACTTCTTAAGCAAGTTGAGCAGTGGTGTCGAAATTTTATATGAACTGGTGATATTATGAAAAAAGGCATAGTTACCGTGAATTGGGATACGATTTGTTCTCCTTTTGAGAACGGAGGTTTGAAGATTATTAATCTTCATCATGAATATCTTCTTGAGCTTGCTTGGAACTTTGCTTATAGCTACAAACCTTGGTCTTTTCTCTTGAAAGCCAGGGTTCTTAAATCAAAATACGAATTTAGAATGGTTTATAGATCCTCATCTCTTTAGCCTGGAATTAAGCAGTTTTATTCTACTATAATTGATTATACTTCTTGGAATGTTGGTATGTACAAGTACTTTTATTAATTTCTGGAATGATAAATGGTGTTATACTGCTCCTTCAACAAATATTGTAGGGTTATCTCATGATGCTAACATTTCGGATACAGTCTCTCAGTTTTGAACAGGTTGTGATTGGAATATTCCCTTGTCTTTACAGCAGATGCCTCATTTTTTTAATCATATCATGGTTAGGGAGGAATAGGATATTCCTAATTGGATTCTAGATGAGTCTGGTCGTTTCACTCTTAAATCGGAGAAGACTTTTTTCTTGGAACCAGGAGTTTTCTGTGGTTGGGGTAAATTCATTTGGTCTTTATCTATTCCTCCTTCCAAAACTCTAGTACTCTGGAAAGCTTTTCATGGGCGGCTTCCTACAGATCAACATATTTAGAATAAAGGTTTGCATATATGTTTTATGTGTACGCTTTGTGAAAAGCACGAGGAATCTATTCAACATTTATTTTTTAAATGTTCTAATGCTTTACATATTTGGAGTTGGGTTTGAAAGATTTGTCTTACTTCTCATTTCTCTAATAAGGATGATCTTCTTTCTTTTATTAAGAGTGATGGTAGTCCTTGGGTTAAATTGATTAAGCTTGCTATGATAGCTTTTTCTATTTGGATGATATGGTGTATGTGGAATTTGCTAGATTTCGGGATAAAATTGATATTCGTAGGGTTATTTCGATAATTAAATATTTAACTTGTCTAGTGAGAAATTCGTCTAAAGCTTCAATGAAGAATGATATCTTGGATTTCAACGTGATTAAGTTTTTTGGTATTAATACTCGTACTAGTAAAGTTCTTTGTCCTCTTCTTGTTAGATGGGAGTTCCCTTCACCAGGCTGGGTTAAAATTAACACTGACAAGGCTGCTAGGAGATATCCTGGTCTTGCTACTTGTGGAGGTATTTTCTGTGGGAGTATGAGAGAGTTTATTGGTGTTTAAGACCAAATTTGGTTTATATGAGTGGTTGGTCATGCCTTTTGGCTTGACTAATGCTCCTAGTACCTTCATGCGACTCATGCATCATGTTTTAAGAGCATTCATTGGCAAGTTTGTTGTGGTTTACCTTGATGATATTCTTATCTATAGCTTGTCTTTAGAAGATCATGAGTCACATGTTAGACAAGTTTTAGAAACCCTTAGGAAGGAGAAGTTGTATGCTAATCATGCTAAATGTTTCTTTGCATTAGATCATATAGACTACCTAGGGTTTGTGGTTAGTCATAAAGGGGTGCATGTAGATCAAATAAAAGTGGCATCCATTCAACATTGGCCTACACCCACCAATGTCAATGAAGTACGAAGTTTTCATGGACTTGCTAGTTTTTATAGGCGGTTTGTGAAAGACTTTAGTACAATTGCCGCACCTTTAAATGCCATAGTATAGAAGGATGTGGTTTTTAAGTGGGGCCAAGAGCAAGAAAACGCTTTTCAAACTTTGAAGGATAAATTAACTAAAGCCCCCATTCTATCCCTTCCTAACTTTGCTAAGACATTTGAAATAGAGTGTGATGCCTCTAATATAGGCATTGGGGCCGTCCTCCTTCATGAAGGACACCCCATAGCTTATTTTAGTGAGAAACTTAAAGGGAGTCATCTCAATTACTCCACTTATGATAAAGAACTTTATGCTCTTGTTAGAGCTTTGCAAAATTGGCAACATTATCTTTTTCCAAAGGAATTTGTGATCCATAGTGATCATGAGTCCCTTAAATATTTGAAAAGCCAAAGCAAGCTTAATAAGAGACATGCTAAGTGGGTGGAGTTTATTGAGCAATTTCCTTATGTGATCAAACATAAACAAGGTAAAATTATTGTTGCCGATGCTCTTTCAAGAAGATATACCTTGTTAAATGTTTTGAATGTTCAATATTTAGGCTTTGATCACATAAAGGAACTTTATAAAGATGACTTAGATTTCTCTCTAATCTATCAAGAGTGTTCCAAGGGAAGTCACAAAGACTTTTTCTTACATAATGGTTTTCTTTTCAAAGGAAAAAGACTTTGTGTTCCCCAAGGATCCATAAGACAATCTCTTGTTAGAGAGGCTCATGAGGGTGGGCTTATGGGACATTTTGGGGTTGCTAAGACTTTAGAAACATTGCATGAACATTTCTTTTGGCCTCACAGCGCAAATACATACATACCTTTTGTGATAAATGTATAGCATGTAGGAAGGCTAAATCTAAGGTCCAACCCCATGGTTTATATACCCCTCTTCCTATCCCTACAATGCCTTGGGTTGATATTTCTATGGATTTTATCTTAGGACTGCCCAAGACATCGAAGGGTAAGGATTCCATCTTTGTGGTAGTGGACCGTTTTTCTAAAATGGCTCATTTTATTCCATCCCACAAAGTGGATGATGTATGCCATATTGCAAATCTCTTCTTCAAGGAAGTTGTTCGTTTACATGGAATTCCTAGAAGTATAGTATCCGATAGGGATTCTAAGTTCTTAAGTCACTTTTGGCGGACCTTATGGGGGAAACTTGGCACAAAACTTCTGTTTTCTAGTACTTGCCACCCCCAAACTGATGGTCAAACCGAAGTGGTTAATCGAACTTTGGGTCAATTATTGAGATGCTTTATTTCCGGGAATCCAAGGGCTTGAGAGGATTTACTACCTCATGTTGAATTTGCTTATAATAGGGTAGTAAATTCCACCACTAATCATTCTCCTTTTGAGGTTGTTTATGGGTTTAATCCCCTCACACCTCTAGATCTTTGATCCTGCCTGTTGACCGGAGCGCTGGAGAATGCCTCGTCAAAGGATCGACGTGCGCGCCGCTTCTCACCTCCGTTCCTCCTCTGGATCTATCTCAAGAACCTGCAAAGAAACGATACGGCGCCGCTGCGGCCGATCGCACTCCGACGCTCAAGTCAGTGACGGTATCACCAAATACTAAGAACTGGAGCCGTGCAAATCTCTCTCACAAACAGCTTTGTCACTCGCAAGCGTAAAGTGTATGAACTGAACGTGCGTACCTTAGAAAATCTGTTAAGAACTCTTATATACCTGGTGGTTTTCTCTCTCCTGGCAGTTACAGACTTGGACACGTGGCTCGTATCCAACTGTACACGTGCCATCATCCGGAGGCTCCCTGACTTGGCGCTGCTTTTACTCTCATTTTGGCTAAGTTACCTATGCATGGTACTGCCCAGTGCATAGCTTAACTTAGGAGTGCGATCCCTACTGAAACTGGCGAGTTAGGGTCTTCATACACCTTCCCTGTGGTCTCGCCGGCCGCCTTCATAATCTGCTTCTCCTTTATCTTCGGCGATGTGCTTGTTCTGGCGATCTCCGACTGCCTGGTCGCCTGAGTCTGCGTCTGGCGACTTCATTCTCAACCTGGCGATCGCCTATTCTGGTAAGCTGGAGATCGGAACACGCCAACTTAACAATCGGCGACTATACGTGCCTCCCGACTTCCTTCCCAACTGCCTACCTGGCGCCTTGTCAACACGCCTACACTGTAGCAGGGTGCCACGTCATCGCACCCGACCACCAGGGCGGTACACAAGCCCCCCAGTCTTAAGCGAAGACTTGTCTGGCGAAAAGACTGAAAAAGCCTTCGTTAACACCGGTCTACGTGGCATGGACGCAGAATTCCAAGCGATAGTACTTTCTGCTGCTCTGACGCTCCACCAAACCCTTCGCGCATCGTTCGACACGTGGCTCTCATCAACGGCTATCTTCACCTGCCGTTAGCGCTTCCCAAACCATTTCGAAAACCCTTAAACCCCTTACGCTCCTACTGTTCCATCACTTTCTTCACACTTGCATACGCTCTCATTTCCTTCTGCGAAAACTCTCGACGTTCCTCGACACTCTAGATCACCACCTCCCTTCAACGTTCTCCTGATCATCGAAAGGTAACTACTTTCCTTCATCTGTTGGGTTTCCTTGCATTTTCACCGATTTGCATCATCCTGTAACTGTCTGGTGCATACGCTGTGGGCTGTTTTTCCATTTCTCCTTCTGCGTAACTTAGGGCTTTGTCGATCGTCGCAACGAACTCACATTCGTTCGTCTTTCACCTTCCTTTCATGATCGAGTCAGCCTTTGTAACCCTCCTGATTATTTTTTCCTTTCTTCTTCGTTTGCAGTTGCTATCATGACTCGCACGAAGATCACCCCGAACCCCCCTCCATCAGCGCGAAACCCTCCTTCACAAGCACACGACTCGACGCAAGTCCGTGGTGCTCCCTCTTCGCAGGCTGTGAGGCCTGCGTCTTCCCAAACCGCTCTGGCCCAGGCGACTCCACCAAACGCTGGAGGATCCCCCGTCCCACTGCCAGACTTCAAGACGTTATACCCATGGGCTAACCCAACCCTCTTAAAGGAAACCTCGTCGGTGAATACTGCGGGAGCGGTTCTGCGATTGACCAATGGGGATGAGGCCCACCAATCGTTTCACAAGGAGCACGATGAGAGAATGATGGTGCTGCCTTGCCCCGCCGCTCTGCCAGTGTGCGCCGATGATAAAGTGAGCGCCGACGGGCCCTTCTGCTTCGTCTACACCACTTTCTTCAAGAAGGTTAAACTCAGGTTCCCTCTTACTCGATTTGAGAGGGAACTCTTAACCGAGCTCAACATCGCTGCCGCCCAGCTTCATCCCAACAGCTGGGCGTTTGTCCGAGCTTTCGAGATAACGTGCGCCCACCTGGGGTTGCCCGCTTCAGTGGACGTGTTTTTATTCCTGTTTGAGGCCAAGCACCCAGGAGATCGCCTGTGGGTCAGCCTGAATGCCATTGCTGGGAGATCCATTTTCACCATCTTCCAGCAGTCGTACAAGGATTGGAAAGGGAAGTTCATCCAGGTTCGCGCAAATGACAAAGATACTTCCCTTCTCGACGGTTTCCCCTTGTACTGGGTGGACAAGGGGAAAAAGGAGTCCAAGAGCTGCTTCAGGAGGCCCAGAAGTCCTGATAGCATGGGAGCTTTGGACCGAGACCTTTGCCTATTCTGGAAGAGGGTGGCAGATGCCCACATAACATTCTTGACCCCCACCCTGATTTCCTTCGAGTTCTTTGAGGACCAGTTGGAATTCCAGATAGGTTAGGACGCTACACTTTTGTCTTGACATTGCTTCTGATATTGTTTCTGGGCGTCTTGTGTGACACACACAAGACTTTGGTTTTATCTTTTCTGCATATGCCTGTTTCTGCTGTCTCATTGTCTTGTATACTTACCCCTTTTCCCCTTTGAGCTAACTTATGCACTTTCATTTCATGCAGACACCATGTTGGGTAAGAACATGCTCGCCGACTTAAAGGCGCTCGCCCGCAACCACGGGTTGGCGACCGGTTCCCAGACGGTTCCCAACTCGGTGGTCGAGAAGGCTATCGTTCATGGGCGATCACCGCCCAAGGAGCCCACCCAGCGAAAGAAACTGGTCCTTAAGAGGCCGAAGCGAAAAGCCCCCCAAGTCGTCCAAGAGGAAGAAGAGGACGACGAGGTCACAGAGGATGGCCTTGTCACGAAAAGGAAGAGGGTGGCACCATCTTCTCCACCTGCCCCGCCCCCTCTTCCAGCTTCAACACCACCATCAACACCTGCCCCTCCTCCCTCATCACCAGCACCACAAGCCCCTTCACCACCAGTCCAAGCAGTTCCATTGGCCACTGCGCCACCTGCAACTGAGGCCCCAGAGCCAAATTTCTTGGAGGACCCCCCGAGCGCCTCTACACCACATATATCAGCAGGAGGGGGCCCTCCTTCCAACACTTCAGCTGCAGGAATCGTTCCAATCGGGGATGAGGTCGCTCACACCTCCCCAATCCTAATCACCGAGTCCCCGATTGCGTCGCCACGCCAGGAAACAACCACTGAAAATATTGCTAAGGAAGGTGGCGACGAGAACCCTCAACAAGCCCCCCTGGCGCCTCTCCAAGCCGCAAACCTTTCCCTCGAGGTCACAAGGATGTGGGAACCTCTGACTGCCAAACTCAAAACCATAGCAGAGGATATCCCATCGATCATAACGAGGGTTGTGGAGAGCTCCACCAGGCGGCTCCAAGATGATGTCTACCACCTCAAGACCGAAAACAGCACAATGAAGGTTGAGGTAGAGAAGGTGGCATTCAGCCTGACGCTCGCGGAAATGGAACACTCTCGAGTAGAGGACGCCCTGAGTACCGAGCTTAGGCTTGCGCGCAAGGAAGCTGCTGACCTTCGCCGCAAAGTCCATGAACTTGCCCAAGAAAAAGTTGAACTTGAAAGCAGAATCGTGCCTCTGCGCACCAAGGCGAGCGACCTGGAGGCTCACATTCAAGCTAATGCCGATAAGGTACAAAAACTGGAGCAAAGGTCAATCGACCGCGAGAAGCTGCTTGGGCAAGTAGAAAAAGCAAGGGATGACGCCATGGCTGATCTCACCGAGGCGGACAAGGAAAAAGAGAAGATGGCTGCCGAGTTGACCCAAGCTCGAACAGAATCCAAGAAGGTTACTGACGACCTTCTCCATGCTCAAGAGACTAACAAACAACTCCAAAAACAGATTGAAGAGCAGGGGCAGCAGAACAAGGAGCTCAAGAAACAAGCTGAAGAGCTGGGACAGCAGAACGAGGAGCTCAAGAAATAGGTTGAAGAGCTTCAAGGACAATTTGAAGAACTTAAGCTAAATTCTGCTCAGATTCTGACTGCTGGATTCGAAGCCGCTCGGGAGCAATTCGCATGCCTATTCCCTGATCTCGACCTCAGCATGGTGTCATTAAACAATGAAGTAGTAGATGGAAAGGTCGTTCCCGCCGAAGGCTCAACCAATTCCACCCCATCTGCTTCTTTATAAATTCACCTGTATTTACCTTGTAAAAACTCTTGCACACGTGTTTTGACCAATTACTCATTTCAATAGCGAAACTTGGACATTTCTTCTGACTTCTTTTGAGCGCTTTTACCTTCTTTGTATGTTTAACTCTGCTGCGTTTAACTTAGCGATTTTGCAAACATGACCTTTGGCGTAACTGCTTCGAGCCGATTCAAACTTAAGCAACGATCACTTTAAACAACTTGTACCCTTGAGGCACTAACCTGATCATAAGAAAAGTGTCCAAGCAACGAACTGTAACCCAATTATCGGTTCAAACAACGTCCCACTTGACCTGCTTTATCAAACAAGTCTTTCAACCTTCTCGCCGTCGTTTGAACTTTTCCCGATCACCAAAACCTCTTGGTAACACCAGCTTTTCCCAGCCTCATGCTTTGGAAGTCATTTCTTTATCTGGGCAGAAATGCCCTTTGGGATCTTCCTTTACCCCCCTGAACTTCAGAACTGAAGACCGGCTGGCTAGGCGTTCTCTTCGAACCTACCTTAGCCACCTTTCAAGCTTCTTCCACCCTCTTCGCCATACCTGAACTCGTTCAAGACGAGAAGGATTTTATCTTGCCTATGCCCGCATATAAGCGAGAAGGTCTTGAACTCGCCTGAGCTCGCACAACGGCGAGAAGGACTTTTACTCGCCTGAACTCACTTGTCGGCGAGAAGGACTTTAAATGGCCTTAACTCGCTCGACGGCGAGAAGGACTTTGTCTGGTGCCTCAACTTGCCCAGGGTGTACATCTCCTCCCCCCTAGATGCACTGAGGACCTTTTCTTTCTCTCGCCTGCGCTCGCTCAACGGCGAGGAGGTCTTTAATTGGCCTTGGCTCGCACAACGGCGATAAGGACTTTATCCGGTGCCTCAACTTGCCCAGGGTGTACATCTCCTCCCCCCTGGATGCACTGAGGACCTTTCTCGCCTGCACCCGCTCAACGGCGAGGAGGTCTTTAATTTGCCTCTACGTTGCCCCGGGCGTTACATCTTCTCGCTCCCAGAAACACGGAGGACTTTTCCTCTTTCTCGCCTGCACTCGCTCGACGGCGAGGAGGTCTTTCGTCTGGTGCCTCCGATCGCCAATAAACGATGAGGACTTCAAACTTAACTGGTGCCTCCGATCGCCGAAAGACGATGAGGACTTTAAAAACTTAACTGGTGCCTCTAATCGCCGAAAAACGATGAGGACTTTAAAAACTTAACTGGTGCCTCTAATCGCCGAAAAACGATGAGGACTTTAAAAACTTAACTGGTGCCTCTAATCGCCGAAAAACGATGAGGACTTTAAAAACTTAATTGGTGCCTCTAATCGCCGAAAAACGATGAGGACTTTAAAACTTTTTTAGGAAGCACGCGACATATATATTTTCTTGCCTCAAATCATGTACAAATGACAAGGTCTTTCTTCAAACTTTCGAAAATAGTACACATGCAATTTGGAAACACCTTATACTTCGAAAACTCTTCTTTTATTGGGCGGCCTCATTAAAAACCCTCCTTAGGGAAAAAAGAGTGCCCCCTTGAAACTGTTTTAACAGAGACATTGCAATATAACATTTGTGTTTGTCTTTACTTACAAAGCTCTTAGCTATAGTACAACTTCAGGTGTGTGGCGTTCCAGGTACGAGGGATCGCCCCTCCTTCCAGCGTCTCTAAGCGGTAGGCTCCGTTCCCGAGTGCCTCGGTTATTCTGAACGGTCCAGTCCACTTGGGTGATAGTTTATTCTCCATCTCGTACTGGTGGGCCTTCCTCATCACCAGGTCGCCTTCTCTAAACTGCCTTGGCATCACCTTAGAATTGTACCTTCGCTCGACCCTTCTTTTCACCGCCTCAGCCTTCAGCCTTGCTTCCTCCCTGACCTCATCCAGCAGATCCAGGTTCAGCCTTCTCTCTTCATTGGAGTCTTCCTCTACGAAGTTCTGGAATCTCGGCGAGCTTTCCTGGATCTCCACTGGAATCATGGCGTCACACCCATAGACCAAGCTAAACGGGGTCTCATGGGTTCCGGACTGCTCGGTGGTGTGGTACGCCCAGACTATACGGGGCACCTCCTCAGCCCAACTTCCCTTGGCTTTCTCGAGCCTTCTCTTCAAACCTCTCAGCAACACCTGATTAGCTGATTCCACCTGGCCATTCGTCTGAGGGTGCTCGACGGATGCAAACACTTGCTGAATTCCAACCCCTTCACAAAGCTTCTTCAACAGGTGGCTTGCAAACTGAGTCCCATTATCTGACACCAGGCGCTTAGGCACTCCAAACCGGCACACGATGTTCTTCCATACAAAGCCTTCAATCTTGTGTGCGGTGATCTGGGCCACTGGTTCTGCTTCAATCCACTTAGTGAAGTACTCAATCGCCACCACCAAGTACTTCATCTGCCTGATCGCCAGTGGAAAAGGTCCCAGGATGTCGATTCCCCAAGTATGAAACGGCCAAGGGCTATAGATCGACTTCAACTCCTCGGGAGGTGCCTTATGCCAATCGGCGTGCTGCTGGCACTGTTTACAGCATTGGGCATACTTCTTGCAATCTTCCCTCATGGATGGCCAATAGTAGCCTGCACGGAGAGTCCTCGCGGCCAGAGCTCGACCCCCGACGTGACTTCCGCATATTCCTTCGTGGAGCTCTGCCATAATTCTCGTGCACTTCTCGCCGTGTATACATTCTAGGAGTGGGTGAGTGAACCCAAACCTGTACAGATCGCCATCAATCAATGTATACTTGCTGGAATTTTTCTTTACCTTCCTAGCTTCTGTTGGATCTAACGGGAGGAGGCCATCTGCCAAGCACCGCTTGTACTGTGTTATCCAAGTGTCTGGCTCATGGGTGGCGCAGACCTGCATCACGTCCACCTTCTCTCCTCGACGTGCTCTAATTCTCGGCGATCTCAGAGTTTCTTGCGTCAAAGACTTATGGCTTCTCGCTGCTCTCTCCGTCGACCTGCTTATCTGAAGGACCAGGTGATCTGCTACAAATGCCCTCGGCGTCTTCAGAGTTTCTTGAATCACCGTCCTCTGCCTACCCCCCTTGCCTGAACTGGCGAGCTTAGCAAGCAAGTCAGCTCGGGCATTCTGTTCTCGGGGCACATGGACCACTTCGAAAGAGGCAAAGGAACTCTTCAATTCCTGCACATACGCCAAGTAAGCCGCCATTTGTGGATCTTTAGCCTGGAACTCGCCTGTTACTTGTCCCGTGACTAGCAGCGAGTCACTCTTAGCCATCAGCACCCTAGCTCCCATTTCCTTGGCCAGCAAAATCCCGGCGATCAGCGCCTCATACTCTGCTTGATTGTTGCTGGCTTTGAAGGCGAATCTCAACGATTGTTCGATCAGCACGCCATTGGGTCCTTCCAATATGACTCCAGCACCGCTACCCTGCTGGTTCAACGACCCATCCACCGAGAGTACCCAACGGAAGTCGTCACCTTCAACCCGCGTTGCCTCTGATGAGAGCTCGACTACAAAATCTGCGAAGATTTGCCCCTTGATCGGGCCTCGGGGCTCATATTTAATATCAAATTCTGACAACTCCACTGCCCACTTCACCATTCTTCCCGCAACGTCAGGTTTCTTCAAGACCTTCTGGATGGGCAGGTCAGTCATCACCAGTATTGTGAAGCTGTGGAAGTAATGGCGCAACCTCCTCGCCGAAAACACCACAGCCAGCGCAGCCTTCTCCAAGGTCTGATATCTCGTTTCTGGGCCCTGCAGCACCTTGCTCACAAAATAGATAGGCTTCTGAGCCTGATCTTGGTCCTGGGCGAGCACCGCACTCACCGCCCTCTCAGTCACAGCGAAATACAATCTGAGAGGGATTCCCGCCAGTGGTTTGCACAGAACCGGCGGGCTCGCCAGATATTCCTTCAGCTTGACGAAAGCTTCCTCGCATTCTTTCGTCCAAGCGAACTTGTTATTGCGCCGCAGACATTGGAAATAGGGATGTCCCTTTTCTCCGCTCGCTGACACGAAGCGAGATAGGGCTGCCATCCGACCTGTCAGCTGCTGGACTTCTTTCACTGTAGCCGGGCTTCTCATCGCCAAGATGGCGGCACACTTGTCCGGGTTGGCTTCTATTCCTCTTTCAGTCAAGAGAAAACCCAAAAATTTTCCAGCCTCCACGCCGAAAATGCATTTCTCCGGGTTGAGCTTCAACTTGAACTTGGCGATCGTCGTGAACAATTCTTCCAAGTCTGCAACGTGCTTGCTTTTCTCTTGCGAGGTCACGACCATGTCATCGACGTAAGCTTGCACGTTCCTTCCCAGCATTGGTGCAAGTACTCGATCCATCAACCTCTGGTACGTGGCCCCCGCGTTCTTCAGCCCAAACGGCATCACCTTATAGCAGTAGCACGACCTCTCCGTCATGAAGGCTGTTTTCTCTTCATCCATGGGATGCATCTTGATCTGATTGTAGCCCGAGAAGGCATCCAGGAAACTCAGCAGCTTGCACCCTGCAGCACTATCAACCAGGGCATCAATGCTTGGTAAAGGATACGAATCCTTTGGGCAAGCCTTATTCAGATCGGTGAAATCGACGCACATGCGCCATTTCCCGTTGCTCTTCTTCACCAGTACGACGTTTGCCAACCACTCAGGGTACTGGACTTCCCTGATGTGGCCTGCAGCGAGGAGTTTCTGGGTCTCGTCCTTGATCGCCTGCCTCCTCTCTTCATTAAATTTCCTCCTTCTTTGTCGCACCGGCCTCACCATGTTGTCCATCGCCAGATGATGGCACAAAAAGTCGGGATCGATCCCGGGCATGTCTGCAGCGGACCAGGCAAACGCATCCAGATGCCGTTCAATCACCTTGGCGATCTGGTCCTGGAGATCGACCTCCAGAGATCTTCCGAGCTTGAAAACTTTCCCCCCGATCTCCTTCTCGAGCCACTGCTCGACGGGTTTGGGCCTGGATTCTCTGGCGATCACCGCCTTGGCGATCCCCAGTTCCCTTGCTTCCTCAGGGCGATTCCGCGCCTCTTCTTCCTCCAGGCCAGCATTCCTCTCCCCCAGCTCAGCATCTACCATCTCTACGTCCCTTCCGGCGGCCTCCTCTATCACCGGCGGTCTTGGCTTCACACCGGGAGGCGGGGTGGTCGTTACATAGCTCACTGATCTTTTATTTTTCAGGCTATTTTCATAGCACTTTTTCGCTTCCTTCTGATCGGACTTTATCGTGATCACCACCCCTTCCATTGACGGCAGCTTCACCTTCATGTGCCTAGTCGATGGAATGGCGCCTATCCTGTTAAGAGTGGGCCTTCCCAACAGGATGTTATATGCTGAAGGGGCGTTTACGATGAGGTACTTGATTTTCTCCGTCCTCGACCCAGCCTCATCTGTAAACGTGGTTCTCAGCTCAATGTACCCCCTGACCTCTACCTGATCACCAGCGAATCCATATAAGCACCCTCCATAGGGCCTCAGCTGGTCAAGGGGCAATTCCAGCTGCGTGAAAGTCGGCCAGAACATCACGTCTGCCGAGCTTCCTTGGTCCACCAGAACTCGGTGGACCTTCCTCCCCGCCGTGATCAACGAAATGACAATGGGATCGTTGTCATGAGGCACAACGTCCCGAAGATCCTGCTTGGTGAACGTAATGTCCACTTCCGGCGAGTGATCTTCAAACATGTCCACTGACATCACCGATCGCGCGTACTTTTTCCTCTGCGATGCGGTGCATCCACCACCTGAGAAACCCCCTGCAATGGTGTGGATTTCCCCATGGATAGGCATCTCGTGTTGTTGGGCTTCTCCAGCTGCTGGCTGGGAACTCGACGCTCCTCCGGTCCTTCTGTCCAGCAGATAGTCGTTTAGGAACCCGCTCTTAACCAGATCGTCGAGTTGGTATCCTAAAGACAAACACGAATCCAGGTTGTGGCCAAAGCATTGGTGGAACTCGCACCAAACGTCCGGCTTTGACCCCAGCACCTTGTCGCCCACCTTCTCGGGCGCCTTCAACCTAGCAGATATGTTAGGGATAGCGATCAGGTCCGCTAGTCCCATGACGAATTTGTGCTTAGGCGGGCGATTGTAGTCCCGGCGTGTTGGTTGTTGGCGTGCTGGCGGTTGGCGCGCTTGGCTTCTTCCCTTATTTCTCCTATCGTAAGGATAGCGAGTCCTTTGGTCTTTTCTGGCCGCCGCTGCCGTCTCCAGTACCCTCTGCGGCTGGATCCTGGTCTGGGCGCATGGCCTGGCGGGAGCCACGCTGCCTCTCTTCTCGGTGACTTCACTCTCGTCGGCGATGTGGGCCACCGCAAGTCGCCTGACTTCAGCAAACGTCGCTGGATGAGCCCTGATCAAGGCCTCGCAGAATGGCCCTGGTTGCACGCCCTTCTTGAAGGCATAGACCAGCATCTCTTCATCCTTGGCCGGCGATCTGACCATCTGCGCTCCGAAGCGATTGAGGTAGTCTCTGAGGGACTCCCCATGGTACTGCCTTATATCAAACAGATCATAGGACACCCTGGGCGGTGCCTTGTTCACAATATACTGCTCGACAAAGATTTTCGAGAATTGTTGAAAATTAGTTATGTGGCCATTAGGCAGGCTCACAAACCACTCCATCGCCGTTCCCTGGAGCGTGCTCACGAACATCTTACAGTAGACGGCGTCCGACCCTCCTGACAACATCATCTGTGTGTGGAACGTGGTCAGATGAGCCTCTGGATCCTCCACGCCAGTAAAAACAGCTTTAACCGGAACCACGCTCGTGGGAATTGGCGTGTCGGTAATCGCCTGAATGAAAGGCATTGGGAAAACACGAGGTGGTGTCGACGGTGCCACCTCTTCAGCAGAAGAACGAACCTGCTGCTCCTGAAGAGCTCGACGCAGCTCCTCAGCTACCTTGCTGAGCTCCTCGTTCCTGGCGCGAGAGGCGACCAGGTCTTCATGTATCCTTGCCTGCTCGACTCGCGAGGCTTCTACAGTGGCCTGCAACGAGCGCATCATTTCTGCCATCTGCGCCATGGTCATGGCGGCGTCGCCTTCAGCAGCGACGGGAGCCACGGGACTGGAACGATTGCTCCTCATCTTTCTCATTAACTTCGCAAAAAACCACCAAAATACAGCAAAAAACACCTCAACCACGATCGAATCAGCGATCAACCGGAGAAAACTCAAGAAACTGCGCAAGAACTCAAGAACACTGCAAACCTCCGCAAAAACCACCAAAGAACTCGAACTTCCACGAGACAGATTGCGCGCAAGCAACAAAAAACCTCACTCCACCGATTGAAAGACAAACACACGGCACAAAACACAAACTCACCGAACGAAACTTAAAGAAACTGCAAACGACGGTTGCACCAGCACACAACCGCGCAGAAAACCTCGAAAACTTCCACGAACTCACGCTGTGGATGGGAGCACGTTTTACACGGCCCCACGGTGGGCGCCTGATGATCCTGCCTGTTGACCGGAGCGCTGGAGAATGCCTCGTCAAAGGATCGACGTGCGCGCCGCTTTTCACCTCCGTTCCTCCTCTGGATCTATCTCAAGAACCTGCAAAGAAACGATACGGCGCCGCTGCGGCCGATCGCACTCCGACGCTCAAGTCAGTGACGGTATCACCAAATACTAAGAACTGGAGCCGTGCAAATCTCTCTCACAAACAGCTTTGTCACTCGCAAGCGTAAAGTGTATGAACTGAACGTGCGTACCTTAGAAAATCTGTTAAGAACTCTTATATACCTGGTGGTTTTCTCTCTCCTGGCAGTTACAGACTTGGACACGTGGCTCGTATCCAACTGTACACGTGCCATCATCCGGAGGCTCCCTGACTTGGCGCTGCTTTTACTCTCATTTTGGCTAAGTTACCTATGCATGGTACTGCCCAGTGCATAGCTTAACTTAGGAGTGCGATCCCTACTGAAACTGGCGAGTTAGGGTCTTCATACACCTTCCCTGTGGTCTCGCCGGCCGCCTTCATAATCTGCTTCTCCTTTATCTTCGGCGATGTGCTTGTTCTGGCGATCTCCGACTGCCTGGTCGCCTGAGTCTGCGTCTGGCGACTTCATTCTCAACCTGGCGATCGCCTATTCTGGTAAGCTGGAGATCGGAACACGCCAACTTAACAATCGGCGACTATACGTGCCTCCCGACTTCCTTCCCAACTGCCCACCTGGCGCCTTGTCAACACGCCTACACTGTAGCAGGGCGGTACAATCTTCTTCCCATTCCTGTACTTGATGAGGTTCTATGCAAAGATGGTTTTGAAAAGGCTTCTTTTATTAAGGATTTGCATAACCGCATCAAGTTAAAAATTGAGAAGAAAGTTGGTCAATATGCTGACACTGCCAACCAAAGGAGAAAGGCATTAATCTTTGAGCCCGGTGATTGGGATTGGCTTCATTTGAGAAAGGATAGATTTCCTTCTCTAAGGAAGTCCAAACTTATGCCTCGTGGTGATGGCCCTTTCCAAGTCATCAAGAGGATTAATGATAATGCCTATGAGTTAGATATGCCCCACACTTATCTTGGTAGTAATTCTTTCAATATTACTGATCTCACTCCTTTTGCTGCAGGTTTCCCAAATTCGTGGACGAATTCTCTCCAACCCGGGGAGTATGATGGAAACCAAGTAGAGGATGCTCAAGCCCATGAAGCCCAAGCCCAACAAGGGGCCCAAGCCCAACGAATCACTAGGAGCATGGCAAGAGCTTTGGGGCAAGAGTATAATAAGATGGCTCTTCTTATTTCTTTTATAGAATAGGGGTGCAGATGTAATAAATAGGTGTAAGTAGTAAGGGAGGTTAGGGGGGAGTGTAGATAGGAGTTAGGAGGTGCCAAACTAGGAAGGAAAGTCACACTTCCTTCATTGTCTAGTTGGTGCTGAATTTGAGTAGCATTTGAGGCTCATTTGGCTTTGCATTTCAGCACTTCATAGGCTATAAATAAGGTGCTTCCCTTTGTATTTTTCAGATTGGAATTTTGAAGTAGAGAGACTATACTCAAATTTAGAGAGAAATTGTGAGTCTTGAGTCTTCTTCTTCCTTTGCCTTATCTTGTGAGCAATGGTGAGCTTCAAGTGGCGACACTCCTTCACTTATCTTGGATCAAGGCTCCTAGTGGCGTGAATTGTTCTTCCAAGTCTCAAATTCAGCAAGTTCCATTCTATAAGTGCTTCTTCTTCCTTTTCTTCAATTTTCATTCGGTAGTTCTTAATTTCTAGTGTTTACCTTCATTTCTACCGTTTGAATTTCTGTTTCCAGCTTGGTTTCCATTTGTTCTGTTTGGTGCAGTAGTGTAATCTTACTTTTCTGTTCGGTTTATCCTTTCTTGTTCTTCATTCTTGTTGTTTGATTCCATTTGACAATATACGGACTTCCATATGAGCTTTGGTTGGTGCAAAGTCTTGGTGAGTTCTTGAATTAGAACATTGATCCAATTCTAAGTAAAGTGGCATTCATGACCAACTCAAGTTGCTCCTAAGAATGTCAAAGAATCATGTATTCTTGTTGTTGCATTCACATCACTACGTTTCTTGATGTTCAGACTACTATGTTATTGAGTTTTATAGAGTTATACATGCTATGGAGGAAGCTCAAAAGATAGGACTTACTAATGTATGGCTTGAATGTGATTCTATCTTGGTTTGTGTTGCATTTACTGCTAGGACTAATGTTCAGTGGATGCTTCGTAATTGATGGAATACTTGTCTTAATTATGTGGGAAAATCAGATTTAGGGTTACTCATATTTTTCGTGAAGGGAATGTTTGTGTTGATAAGTTGACTAATTTAGGATTTATTCATAAAGAATCATTTCATTGGTATAATAGGCTTCCATCTGGCATGTTCTTAGAATTATTTATGAATTGGTATAGTCTACCTATATATTGTTTTTGTTAACATATAGGTTTTGATCCAGTCTTCCCATATTTTTTTTTGTATTTTTTTTTAATAATACTTTTTTCATGTGATGGCAGATGATTGTTCTTACTTGAGATGTCAACTTAACTGGAATGCCAAGTTGCATAATGATGATGCCTAACATGAAAACTTTTATATAAAAAAAAGTAGAAATACCCAAGTAAATAATTATATAATAAAATGAAATATTTGATAAGTTTGAATAATGATACAGAAATTCGGTGAGTGAGCCTCAACGTTAATTTTTAATTAGTTTTCTTCCAATTGGAATTAATGGTTTATATCTATTTTTTTTCATTAGTAAAATGTTAAAAAAAAAAAACTCTTTATATATATAATTTTTTAATTCAATAACTTAAATAAAAACAAGTTACAACTAAAACAAGTCATTTGAATTGAGAAAAAAATGACAGGTTCCTTGTAATAAGTTTGGATCATGGTAACAAATAGTGTTTATGTTTAAGAAGTCATACTTTGGTACATGTGTAATGAAATACAAAGACCATGATGTCCAAGAAAGTACTTACCATATTAGTAGAAATCACTAGTTTAAAATAACATCTTACACTAGGATATTCATAGCTCAAATCCAGGATTATTTATATTTGTTAGACATCGTTAAGGTTATATAGTAAGAATATATCTCTTTTATAGGCTAAAAAAATAATCATTCTCCAAGAAATTAATTATGATTGTATTAACATTTTTAATGAGAAATACTCAACTATCAAATCACTTCCCAAGTAATTTTGATGTTTATAGTGCATTATCAAAGAGTTTCACACAGAAACGAACATTCCTTACAGTCGTGACAATGATGAATAAAAAATCATTGCTAATCTTGTGGAATGAATTTGAGGCTCAAATCTCAGCCACAACTCAATACGCACAATAAGGAATGTCTGGTAAAAATTTCAAATCTAACACCCAAGGAATAAGGTGTAATAAGTCCCAGACCGAGAGCAAACAGAACTGGAAAACTTGTTTTTCCAAAAACAGAACGTCCTGACTTTTCTTCCTTATATCTTTTTTCTGTGTTTTATTTTTGGATATGCCTCTTTGACTAGATACAAACAACATATGAAAGTACTTGTGTAAGTGTTTTCAGAACTTTTCAGCGTAATATGAACTCAATAAAATTGCAGAAACTAGGGAAAAATTTCGCAAATTTGGAAAGAGGAGCGCCATGGAGTGCAAGAAGTTTATGGAACATTTTCCAAAAAGAATTTCTTATTGAAAATTTATGAAAGAATCCCAACAGAAATGGTGTTTTCTACAGAGAGATCTCTGAGGATCCTCCACTCTTTTGGAAGATCACACTGTTGCAGATTTTCAATCGGTTGTTTCGCAGAATCAACCAATTGATTTTCTGTACAGTTTTCCAGATTCTTAAAAAAGATATTCTGGTCATCTTCTTGTGTATTGAACCTTGCTGGTCTTTGTTCTACATTGTTAGTTTCATAAAAAACAATATGTACATATTCCTCTACAGTCATAAGCCTTTTATTGTAAACTTTATATGCATGACTAGATAGGGAGTAACCAAGAAAATACCATTATCATCTTTTTCATCAAACTTACAAGGATTCTCTTTACCATTGTTCAGGATGTAGCATTTACATCCAAATACCTTTAGGTTTCCTATGTGAGGCTTCCTTCCATTGAGCAGTTCATATGGAGTCTTTTTTAGAATGGGCCTGATAAGAACACGGTTCATCACATAACAAGTTGTACTTATTGCATCAGCCAAAAAGCACTTAGGTAAGGATGATTCATTCAGGATTGTTCTTGCTAATTCTTCAAGTGATTTGTTCTTCCTTTCCACTTCACCATTTTGCTGAGGTGTTCTTGGTGCAGAGAAGTTGTGAAAGATGCCCAACTTGTCACAAAAGGTACTGAACTTCTCATTTTGAAATTCTTCACCATGATCACTCCTAATGGCACCAATGTTGCTGTAGCAGGAGTTTTGTAGCCTCTAGGCTAGCTTCTTGAACTTAGAATATGATGCAAGAGGCCCAAGCACAAGCCCACATGCAAGCCCACATGCAAGCCCACCAAATGGTAGATTTGGGCCAACCACTAGAGTTATGACCAAGAGGATCCAAGAAGACTGGAATGCTGCTACTGATGGCAGAGAAACGTTCTTATACATGTTCAAATGCCATAGACTCTAGTGTAGAGTAGACTTTAATTTCTTGTCAAAATTAACATATGAACTTTATTTGTAATTTTTCTTAGAATTAATTTGGGCACCTAAAACACCAACCTAGGTAAACTTAGAGTTTCTAAAAACCTCCAAATTTACCAAGGCCGGTCTAGAAAGCCGATGGAGGGGGTGAGCATACAAACTAGACACACCCCTCCCCATGTGCTCATTTAGGCGCCACTTTTGGGAGGGAATTCATTTGAATTTCCCTCCACTTTCTTTTGAATTTCCAGCCCTCTAAACACTATAAATAAGAGGGCTTGGCTCATGTATTTGCAAGATTAATATAATAGTGAATTGCTACCAAATTTGAGCCAATATCCCTACTTGTCAAAAACCTCCCAAGGTTAATTGATCTTCAATTCTCATCCTACCAAAGAGAGATGGCCTCACCACTCTCATTTCATACCTAGCATGCACCTCCAAGGCCACCACACCTTCTAGGAGGGCCTTGTCCGTAGACTTCCATTAATCTTATGCAAAGATTACCAACAATCCTCCAAGCATGAAAACACTTTTCCATCATTTGGTATCTAGAGCCATGATCTTCACGAGATAAGTTCCTTATCTTGATTTTAATTTTGTGTTCATTTCAATTCCGTGTTGTTCTTCTAGTGTTCTTTATTGTCTTGCTGTTTTGAGTCTTGATTTTGTTTTAGTTGTTGTTTGGTTCAATACAATCGGTGAAAGCATGTTCAAATTGATCTTGAGCTTCTATATTGCAAATTTTATATAGGTTCATTTATGTTGTGGTAAACTGTTTTGTTTTTGTAGGATTTGAGTATTTCTTTGTGATTCAATCGGTGCAAACTGTTTTGGCTTTTGAGTCTTTTGCTTTTATGAATCTATACATGTTATGTCAAGTCATGTGTTTCCAAGAATTGTCATCAAATCCTAGTAGTACTTTTTTTGATTAATTTGGTTTCTTGATTTGATTTTGAGTCCAGTTTATATTCTGAATTGTTTGATCCTTTGGTGCATTTTTCTTTTAGATTTGAGTTCATGCTTGAGTGATAGATCCGCACAAGTTTTCACATATCAATTCCATTGTGTTTTTGAAGTTTCTCAAAACTGTTTTTAATTCCAGAATTAGGATTCCTCTGTTTTTAATTCTGTGCTGGCTGTTTTTGCTTATGAAATTAAAATTTGTTGGAGAAAAATTATGAAAACTAAACAGGTTGATGTGTTAGAAAAAAAAGAAGTAAGTCAAAATTCCAAATAGAAAAAAAATGATAAATCAAATGAAAAAAGTGTGCATTCTGGCGCGAAAAAAAACGGTAATTTGGCAACAGATTTGAAAATTTTATCACAATTAATTGGTGTATTGTTTTGGTGTGATTCCAGGGCCACAATTTTGCTAAGATCTTGACTAAACTTGAGAGGTTGAGCAAGGATGCTGCAGCAAGTGAGTTTACAAAAACATACAAAGAGTGGGTGCCAATAGAAAGAGTCAAAACAAGAAGGAGTACCAAAAGCAAAAGAAGTGCATAGAATAGGAATTCTAAATTTTACTTTTGTAACAAAATTTCTATTGTATTTCCTTTGAATTGTAATTGCATTAAAATTTGATTAATTAGTGGAATAATTACGCATTAGACGGTGAGTGTGTCTTCAATGGCTCTAAGTGTCTAGAAGCCTCACCTTAGGATACGCCTAGCTTTAAAGCTTTCTAATTAGTAAACTTTAATTGTGTTTTAGTTAATTGATTTGCATTGTTTACTTGTTTTGTTTTGTTTAATTGCTTTGCATTCTTCTTGCATAAAATTGTATTTTCATTCTAGATTGTGATCTAAGTAAATTACTTAGAGAAAGTTTTGTGAAAGTCTTGAAGGATAGATTCTGGCTAGGAAAGGCTTGGTACTTAAGTGATCCTAATGATTCACCTCCCTTTCCTGGTAATCTACCTTGATTACTACACCTATCTTTCTTGAGGTAAATTACTTTTAACACAAAACTTTAATCATGTTAGCTCATTCTTCTAAATCTAGTGAAAGTGATCTAAAGTCCATTAAAACTCTTTTAAAACAATTAGCAAAGGACTTTCAATCACTCTCATGTAGACATTTGGAACATGAGGAACAAATCAAAGAGCTGAAAATGGTTAAAGAAAAGGATGAATACAACAAATAAAAAAGACGTTCTCATGCATCTAGCTCTAGGGTAGATAATTCTTTTGGGAAACAAAGCCTTAGAATTAACGAATACTATCAACCATCCCCTAGGAAAGCTAGAAAGGAAAGAAAAGAAAACCCAAAGGAGGTTAGGATAGAGCTACCTCATTTCTATGGAAAAGAAGATGTAGAAACATATCTAGATTGGGAGATGAAGGTCGAACAATTGTTTGCTTGCAACCATGTGAGTGAAGAAAAGAAAGTACCCTTAGCCACCTTAAGTTTTCAAAGTAATGCTATGTATTGGTGGAATGCCCTAAAAAGAGAGAGACATCTTCACAAGGACCCTCCCATTACATATTGGAATGACCTTAGGGGAGGCTTGAGATGTCACCATATTCCCTTACATTACAATAGGAAGTTGATGGACAAGCTCCAAAGACTTCATCAAAGAAATCTGAGTGTAGAAGAATATTGGCAACAAATGATGTTATATATGAAAAGGGCAGGGATTAATGAAGACAACCATACCACCATATCTAGGTTTTTAAGTGGTCTCAAACTTGAGATAAGAAACAAAGTTGAACTTTTACCTTATAAAGATTTAAATGACTTGATTCAACTTAGCATTAAAGTTGAAAAACAAATTTTGAGAAAACAATCAAGTCAAAAACAAAGTTCAAATTCTGCATCTCATGACAAGGAAGAGGTCCAAAGAGGGGAAGACCATATAAAAGAAACATCTCTAGAACCTTCCCAAAACCTACCCAAATACAAGCATATCTCACATACTCGAGCTAGAGAAATTCAGTGTTTTAAATGTCTTGGTAAGGGTCATTTAGCGTCGCATTGTCCCAATGAAAAAACTATGATCTTAAGGGACAAAGATGAATATAGTAGCCAAGAAGAAGAAACTAGTGAGAGTGAAGAAAATGAGAAAAGAAAGAAAGAAATAGAAAAGCCAAGTGAGGGGTTGTTTGAAAAAGAAGAAGATGAATCTAGAAAGAATGAGGAATATCTTATAACACCCTCTACAAGCATAATGAAAAAAGAATCCTTAAAGGGGGATTGCATAGGTAAATATGTAGTAGTTTATTTTGATGACTAGCTAAGACACCTTAGGGATGTTTTCTTAGTTCTTAGAGTTAATAGTTTGTTTGCTAATAGTGATAAATGTACTTTTTGTGTTGATAGTGTAGTGTTTTTGGGTTTTATAACTAACAAAAATGGGGTACATGTTGACCCCGAAAAAATCAAAGCCATCCAAGAACGGCCAACACAACAAAATGTAGGAGATGTTAGGAGCTTTCATGGTTTAGCAAGCTTTTATAGAAGATTTGTGCCTAACTTCTCAAGTCTAGCTTCACCACTCAATGAGTTAGTGAAGAAGGACACTCCATTTTGTTGGACCAAGAAGCAAGATCAACCCTTTAAGAGGCTAAAAGCTCAACTCACTAATGCACCCATTCTAGCTTTACCAAATTTTGCAAAAACTTTTGAGCTAGAGTGTGATGCATCGGGAGTGGGCATAGGTGCTGTATTGTTGCAAGGTGGAAATCCAATTGCTTATTGTAGTGAAAAACTTCATGGAGCCACCCTCAACTATCCCTACTATGACAAAGAGCTCTATGCACTTGTGAGGGCCTTAAAGACTTGGGAGCACTATCTAGTTTCTAAAGAATTTGCCATTCATAGTGATCACGAGTCTTTAAAATATTTGAAAGGTCAACATAAGTTGAACAAACGCCACGCAAAATGGATGGAATTCCTTGAACAATTTCCTTATGTCATCAAATAGAAGAAGGGTAGTACAAACATAGTGGTCGATGCTCTCCAAGAAGACATGTGCTCTTTTCAAAACTGAGAGCCCAAATTCTTGGATTTGACAACATAAGAGAACTTTGTTGAACCAAGTGGTGTTCAATGTTTTGAAGAATCCAATCCTTTGAAGGATGATGAAGCCTCTGCTTTGCTTGATGTTGCTGTGCTGTTTTTAGCTTTGTTCTGGGGTAGTTCAATGTTGTAATCAACACTTAGATTAAATCTCAAAGCAATTAGCATCTCAATTTTAACAAAGCAAAATGTTTTCTAAACTAAGTTGAAACAACCGATTGTTTTGTCGAAACAACCGATTGTTTACACTTAGATGTTTTGAGAAAGTTTGAAAACTGTTTTTGAATGGTGTATTTTGTTAAGTAACAAAACAACCGATTGATTCGAGGAAATAATCGATTGTTTGTTTTAAAACCATAACAGAAAAACTGTTTTCTTTGACTGAGCTTTAAATGCTTTAACTGAATACGCTCCAGTCATTAAATGCTTTGACCAATCTATTTTAAATGCAATTAAGAGTTTGTTAAGATTTGATAACAAACTATATTCTTAGATATATTCTGAAAAACTGTTTTGATGTATTAAGAATCTTGAAACATAGTTTTTGACAAGAAGAGTTTTTCAAAGAGTTCTGAGATTGCTTAAGAGTTGAGAGATTGATCAAGGTGCTGAATAGGATTCTGCTTGTATTGATTTCAGATATTCATCTGTAACAAGTGTAATCTTTGTAAACTGCTGAACAATTCGTGTGTGTGTTTTGCTGAGATTGGCTGTGTGTTCTTGAGGTGTTCAAGATCAGCAATCTTAGTGTTGGCCAAGGAGAGTGTGTTTCTTGAGGTGTTCAAGGTCATTCTCTTGGTAGTGGTGTAAGTGATCAAGTGGTGGTTGCTTAGTGGATATCCTCAGGGTTTCTGAGAAGACTGGATGTAGCTCTAGTTTGGAGTGAACCAGTATAAACAACTGTGTACAATCTCTCTATCCTTTACTCTTTAAATTCAGTTTGTTTGTTGTTTGCTGGTATAAACAACCGATAGTTTCGAAGAAACAACCGATTGTTTTTTCTAGTATTACAGTTTTGCTTGCTGTTTTGGCTAACTAAATTGCTGAATCAATTGGTTTCTGAAATAAGTTCATTCTAGCTTTGAAAAGTTTGCGAAAACCCCTTTAAACCATTCACCCACCCTCTAGTTTAATGCCATCTTTTCTAACAAACTTTACAAAGAAGATCATGATGTTGCATCCATCTTTGTTAAGTATGAACATAGAGCACAAGGAGGATTTTATGTGTCTGAAGGGTATCTTTTTAAAGAAGGAAAACTTTGTATACCTCAAGGAACACATAGAGAACTCCTTGTAAAGGAATCTCATGAAGGAGGTCTCATGGGCCAATTTGGAGTTGATAAAACTCTAGAGTTTTTAAAAGGAAAATTCTTTTGGCCACGCATGAGGAAAGATGTTCAAAGACATTACCATAGATGCATTTCTTGTTTAAAAACTATCTCTAAGGCAATGCCTCATGAACTCTATGCTCCTTCACCTTTTGCAAGGGAAGACATAAGCATAAATTTTATATAAGAACTTCCTAGGACAACAAAAGGTTTTGATTCCATTTTTATGGTAGTGGATAGGCTCTTCTTTAGAGAAGTAGTAAGACTTCATGGTTTATCTCCAAGCATAGTGTTAGATAGAGATCCAAAATTTGAAGACCATTTTTTGAGGATTCATTTGGAAAAACTTGGAACTAAGTTGAACTTTTCAATTTCTTATCATCCTCAAACGAATGGTCAAAATGAAGTTGAAAATATAGCTCTTTCTACTATGCCTAGAGTAATCATGAGAGACAATCACAACTCTAGGGATGAGTATGCATACAATAGGGTAGTTCACAAGACTACTAATATTTCTCCATTTGAAGTTGTATATGGGTTTGATCCTCTTACTCCTTTAGATTTGTTACCCCTTCCTAATCCACATAGCTTTGTGTATAAGGAAGGAGCTACAAAAGCTGAATTTATTAAAAAAATGCATGAGGGGATTAAAGAACAAATACAACAAGAAATAGAGAAATATTATGAGAAGTTTCCAAAAACAAGAGGAATGTCAACTTAATAAAATTAACTTTTATAGAACTGCACAAACTAACTCATTTGCTTTGTTTGATGACTCCCATATATGGACATTTGATCAGGGAGGACGAGCATAATTGTCAAAGCAAGAATAAGGCAGATGTTCGAGATCGACCCTGTAGATCTGAGGATAGATCCTCTCAAGAAGGAGGAGATGACGAAAACCATCCAACCACAATACATCAACATAATAATGAAGACGAAGAAGCATTGGCTTTAAGGACAAATCCTTTTCAAGAGGGAGGGGATGATGGAAGAGGCCAAAGCACAAGCCCACATGCAAGCCCACCAAAGGGTACATTTGGGCCAACCAGTAGAGTTATGGCCAAGAGGATCCAAGAAGACTGGAATGCTGCTAGTGATGGCAGAGAAACGTTCTTATACATGTTCAAATGCCATAAACTTTAGTGTAAAGTAGACTTTAATTTCTTGTCAAAATTAGCATAGGAACTTTACTTGTAATTTTTCTTAGAAATAATTTTGGCACCTAAAACACCAACCTAGGTAAACTTAGAGTTTCTAAAAACCTCTAAATTTCCCAAGGCTGATCTAGAAAGTCGATGGATAGGGTGAATATACAAACTAGACACACCTCTCCCCATGTGCTCATTTAGGCGCCACTTTTGGGAGGGAATTCATTTGAATTTCCCTCCACTTTCTTTTGAATTTCCAGTCCTCCAAACACTATAAATAAGAGGGCTTCTCTCATGTATTTGCAAGATTAATATAATAGTGAATTGCTTCCAAATTTGAGCCAATATCACTACTTGTCAACAACCTTCCAAGGTTAGACTATTGATCTTCAATTCTCATCCTACCAAAGAGAGATGGCTGTTAGAATATATGGCTTTAAACTAAAGGGGGGTGAATTGTTTAAAGAGTGATGGAGATCAAGCTCAAGTGGACATGGAGGCCAATCAACAAGATCAAGAAGAGGTAGAGGCGCAAATGGAGGACGCCCATGGAGGTCAAAGCCCACCTCAAAGGCTTACAAGAAGCATGTTCAAAGCTTTAGGAGCTAGGGGACAATTATTTTCTCTTTTTGTAATTTCTTTGGTTGAAGGTGCTTAGAGGGAAACATTAGAAACCTTTATTTTTATAGCATCTTTTAGGCTTTAGTTAGGAGCTTTAGGAGGGGGGGGGGGTGTGTTAGTAGATAGGTGTAGGAGTAGAATAGGAGGTGCCAAAGTGAAGGAAGAGGTCACACCTTCCTCATGCATTGTTTTTGGCGCCGATTCTAGAAGCTTTCTAGGAGGGAGTTTTTGAATTTGTGTAGCTTGCATTTCAGCACCTTAGGCTATAAATAGAGGTGCTCTCTTTGTATTTTTCAGATTGGAATTTAGAGTAAAGAAACTATACTCAAATTTTGAGTGAGCATTGGAGAGCTTTTGAGCCTTCTTCTCTAGTCTTATCTTGAAGGATCCATGGTGTCCTCAAGTGGCGGCAGCACACTCATCTAGGAGCAACCATCCTTCTAGTGGCGTGATCATCCAACCTTTCATCCATCTTCATGAGCATTCTTCTCTCCTTCCTTCCTCTTTTTTTCAATTGTTCATGTTTAGCTTGTTGTTCTTGAATTTCTGTTCGGCAGTTTTCAATTCTGTGGAGTTTTGGTTCGGTGCCTTTGTTTCTTTGCTGCTCATTGTTGTTCTTATTCATTTTCAGCCTTTATGTTCGGTTCATTTCAGTTTTTAGCTATTTCTATTCGGTGCATTTGCTTCTTCTTTCACTTTAATCGGTTCAATTTGACTATAATTGGAACTTCCATATGAGTTTGAATTTGGTGCTAGTTTTGGTGAGTTCTTGACTTAGAACATTGATCCAATTCTAAGAAAAAGTGTCTAACAATTGTTCAACTCAAGTTGATTCCTAAGAATGTCAAGAATCATTCTCTTCTATGCTATTGGAATCACATCATGTGGTATCAAGAGTTTAGGTGTGTTCTTGTTTAATTTTTGAGTTGTGTAGCACTTTAATTTCAAGAGCTCTTTCATTTTCTTGCAATTTAAGGTACTGTTTTAGGCTTATTTGAGTATTGCTTGCTGTTTTAATTTTTGTGCCTATCATATGTTTGAGTATTTTCCTTTTTGAATCCATACAAGTTTTGTCTTAGTCTTGTTTTTCCATAATTGTCATCACTTCTTGTAGTACTTTTATTGTTTTTGTTGTTTCTTGCTTTAGTGTCATATAATTTTCTGAATTGATATTGATCCTTTGTGCATTTTATGTTTTAGTTTGAGTTCATGCTTGTATTCTAGACCTATACAAGTTCCTATACATCATTTTCCATTATGTCTTTGCTAGTTCATCATTCTGTTTTTCATTCCTATTAGGATTTCTCTGTTTCTGAAAAAAGTGCATACTGTTTTTCCTTATTTCAATTGATTTACTCACTGGAAAATGCTGAAATTCTGGATTTGTGATATTCAAAGTGTTATAAAATATTAGAAAAAAGAATTACTCAAAAATTCAAAGTACACAAAAAATGATAAATAAAATAAAAAAAGTGTACAATTCTGCCGAAAAGAATACGGTAATCTGGCAGCGATTTTGAAAAATTTATCTCAATTAATTGGCTTACTGTTTTTATGTGATTCCAGTGCCATTATTGAGTTAACATCTTGAAGTTTCTGTGGTTTAAATTTCATAATCCAGTTCGCTCTATATCATTCCAGTTAAATCAGTGAATATCAAGCACAGTTTGCATAAAAAAAATAAAATTTCCAGTAGCTAATTTTTTTGTTTTCTTCATCTACTCTAGTGCTTTTCCTTAAGTATTCTTTTGTGTGCCTACTTTCTCATTGAGTTATTTATTTTCTTGATTGTCTTTCATTCCTTACTCTTTGAGTTTGTCTTACATAAAGTATTCCTTTTGCAATTACCTTTCTTTGCTTATACCTTTTCTTGTTTGTCTTTATTGTTTCATTGGTTTTGTGGTGGTTGCCTTTGAGATTGGTGTGCTTGCTTTGACATCTTTCATTTGAGGATTCCAAGACCTCAAGATCAGATTGGTGCAAGAACATTAATTCTTTGAGAGTGACCTCTTTTTGTGCCTCAATTCACTGCAGCATTTTTTTTATTGAAACACTCACTGTTTTTGCTCATTTTATTTCTTAACTTGTTTGCTGATTTGTGTGTTTGCTGTTTTTAATTCCAAATGGCTGGATTTTCAAGTGATGCATCCTACAAGCAGAATTCTCCTTCCAAAGCTTCCATCCTTGGTGAATTACATGAAGCACAAAGAACCATTAGACGCTTGGAAGAGAAATTGCAAAAGATGGAGGTGCAACAAGCTAGACCATCTCCTTCAATCCATGATGAGCATCATAGACCTTCAACAAGAGCCTCTTCAAATGATTTTGGCCGTGAAGATGAACATAGGAGAAGAAGAACTCCACCCCAAGTCCATGGACAAAGACATCATCATCAAGGGGAAAGACATCATTACGGCAATGGCTTCTATCAAGATGCAAAGTCTAGGCTTCCTTCGGTCAAGCTTCCTTGTTTTAATGGCTCTAGTGATCCTAATGTATATTTAGATTGGGAGGCTAAGTGTGAACAAATATTTGAGATCCATGAGATCCAAGATGATCATAAGCTTAAGCTAGCCATCCTAGAGTTTAGTGATTATGCCATGAAATGGTGGCATGGAATTGTAAAGGACATTATCTATCACAAGGGTCCTCCCGTGGACTCTTGGAACTCTTTAAAGGATCATATGCGCGCTAGGTTTGTGCCCCCACATTTTAGGAAAGACCTCATGTTGAGACTCCAACGGTTTCAACAAGGCACGCTAAATGTGGATGAATATTATAAGGAGCTAGAGACACTTGTGCTTAAAATTGAATTAGAAGAAAGTGAGGAAGCTATGATTGCTAGGTTTGTGAGTGGTCTTAGGAAGGATATTCAAGACATTGTTGAGTTACAAGAGTATTCATCATTGGGCTCTTTAGTTCATCTTGCAATGAAGGTGGAAGCCCAACTTGCTAAGAAAAACTCTTTCAAAAATGCTTCCAATGATGGATACTACTCCAAGTCTTGGAGAAACAAAAATTCTTTTTCTAAACATCCTTCCAAAGATTCTTCTTTTAAACCCAAGGAAACTAAGCCATCTACTTCTAGGCCTAAATCTCCCACTAGAACGTCTAATACTAAATGCTTTAAATGTATGGGTTATGGTCATATAGTTGCAAATTGTCCTTCAAAACGAAGTATGAACATGCATGAGGGCATTGTAGTTAGTGAGCATGATTCGGATCTCTCCTAAGCATTCATTGCATTCTCATGCATCTAGTGAGGAAGAGAGCGAATGTCCACTTGAAGGGGATTTGTTAGTTGTGAGAAGACTTCTTGGACAAGTTTCACAACCTTTTGATGAAAGTCAAAGGGAAAATATTTTCCATACAAGATGTCTTATTCAAAACAACATTTGCTCTTTAATAGTGGATGTGGGTAGTTGTGCAAATGTGGCTAGTACAAGAGTAGTAGATAAGCTTGGATTGCCTACTATCTCTCATACAAAGCCCTACAAATTACAATGGCTTAGTGAGGTAGGAGAAATAATTGTCAACAAACAAGTCCTCATCCATTTCTCCATTGGAAAATACAAAGATAAGGTATTATGTGATGTTGTGCCCATGGAAGCCACTCATGTTCTTTTGGGAAGGCCTTGGCAATTTGATAGAAAAGTTTTACATGATGGCTTTACCAACAAACTATCTTTTGAATTCCATGGTCACAAGATTACTTTAAAATCTCTCTCTCCAAGAGAAGTCCATGAGGACCAAGTTATCATGAAGAAAAAGAGGGAGAGTGAAAAAGATAAAAAAGATTAGAGTTCTAAGCCTACACTCCTTGTGTCTAGGCGTGAAATTGAAAGGAAAATAGAGGCTCATCATCCTCTTTTCTTAGCCATCCCTAGAACTCTTAGAGTAGAATCACTTGTTGATAGTCCTCATTGCTTGGAAAATTTGGTAGAAGAGTTCCAAGATGTGTTTCAAGATCCTCCAAATGGACTTCCACCTTTGAGAGGGATTGAACACCAAATTGATTTGATACCGGGCTCTTCTTTACCAAACCGTCTAGCATATAGGACCAATCCAAGTGAAACCAAGGAAATTCGCCAACAAGTTGAGGCTTTGATTGAGAAAGGGTGGGTGCAAGATAGCATGAGTCCTTGTGCTATGCCTATCATCTTAGTGCCAAAAAAGGATGGCACATGGCGAATGTGTTCGGATTGTAGGGCCATCAATAACATAACAATTAAGTATAGGCATCCCATACCTAGACTAGATGATTTGTTGGATGAATTACATGGTTCAAAAATATTTTCAAAGATTGATCTTAAAAGCGGCTACAATCAAATCCGTATCAAACCGGGTGATGAATGGAAGACGGCTTTTAAGACCAACTTTGGTTTATATGAGTGGTTAGTTATGCCTTTTGGTCTAACTAATGCACCAAGTACCTTCATGCGCCTCATGCATCATGTTCTTAGACCTTTCATTGGTAAGTTTGTTGTTTACTTTGATGACATTCTCATTTATAGCTTATCTTTGAATGACCATAGGTTGCATGTTAGGCAAGTTTTAGAAACCCTTAGGAAGGAACATTTGTATGCTAATCTTGCTAAATGTATGTTTGCTCTTGATCATATAGAATTCCTAGGGTTCGTTGTGAGTTGCAAAGGGGTCCATGTGGACAAAACAAAGGTGATGGCCATTCAAAATTGGCCTACACCGAAATCTTTGAATGAGGTCCGAAGTTTTCATGGAATTGCTTCTTTCTATAGAAGATTTGTCCCAAACTTTGGTACCATTGCCGCACCACTCAATGACATAGTGAAAAAGGATGTGGTCTTTCAATGGGGAGAAGCACAACAAAATGCTTTTGACACTTTGAAAGAAAAATTAACTAATGCTCCCATCTTGGCACTTCCTAATTTCACTAAGACATTTGAGATTGAGTGTGATGCTTCAAGCATATGTATTGGGGCTGTTCTCCTTCAAGAGGGCCACCCCATAGCCTATTTTAGTGAGAAATTGAAGGGAAGTCATCTCAATTATTCCACCTATGATAAGGAATTATATGCACTTGTTAGGGCTTTGTTTACTTGGCAACACTATCTTTTTCCCAAAGAGTTTGTGATACATAGTGATCATGAATCTCTTAAATATTTGAAAAGCCAAAATAAACTTAACAAGAGGCATGCTAAGTGGGTGGAATTCATTGAGCAATTTCCTTATGTGATCAAACACAAGCAAGGCAAAGTAAATATTGTGGCGGATGCTCTTTCTAGAAGATACACTTTGCTAAATCTTTTAAGCTCTCAATATCTTGGTTTTGATCACATTAAGGAACTTTATCATGATGACCTTGATTTTTCTCTCATCTTTCAAGAGTGTCTTAAGGGAGGACACAAAGATTTTTTTATACAAGATGGCTTTCTTTTTAAAGGAAAACGTCTTTGTGTTCCTCAATGCTCTATTAGATTATCTCTTGTTAGAGAAGCTCATGAGGGGGGTTTAATGGGACATTTTGGGGTTGCTAAAACTTTGGATGTGTTGCATGAACATTTCTTTTGGCCTCATATGCATAAACATGTTCATAGTTTGTGTGATAAATGCATATCTTGCCGCAAAGCTAAGTCTAAGATGCATCCCCATGGTCTATATACTCCTCTTCCTATCCCTTCAATGCCTTGGGTAGATATATCTATGGATTTCATCTTAGGCTTACCCAAGACATCAACGGGAAAGGACTCCATTTTTGTGGTAGTGGATCGTTTTTCAAAGATGGCTCACTTTATTCCTTGCCACAAAGTGGATGATGCATGCCACATTGCAAACCTCTTCTTCCAAGAAGTGGTTCGCTTGCATGGGATTCCTAGATCTATAGTGTTCGATAGAGATCCCAAGTTCTTGAGTCACTTTTGGAAGACCTTGTTGGGCAAGCTTGGGACTAAGCTTTTATTTTCTACCACTTGCCACCCACAAACTGATGGTCAAACCGAGGTGGTGAATAGAACTTTGGGACAACTATTGAGATGTTTTATTTCGGGGAATCCTAGAGTGTGGGAGAATTTACTACCCCATGTTGAGTTTGCATATAATCGTGTAGTAAATTCTACCACCTCACATTCTCCTTTTGAGGTTGTCCATGGGTTTAACCCCCTAACACCTTTTGATCTTCTTCCTATTCCCCTTCTTGGAGATGTCTTGTGCAAAGATGGGGATGAAAAAACTTCTTTTGTGAAAACTTTACATAAAGACATCAAGAAGAGAATTGAGAAGAAGGTTGGCAAGTATGTTGAACTTGCCAATAAAAGGAGAAAAGCATTGTTGTTTGATGAGGGCGATTGGGTTTGGCATCACTTGAGGAAGGATTGCTTTCCTACTCAAAAGAAGGCCAAACTAATGCCTCGAGGGGATGGACCTTTCCAAATCCTCAAGAGGATTAATGACAATGCTTATGAGTTAGATATGCCTGATACATTCTTAGGTAGTCATACTTTTAATGTCAGCGATCTAACTCCTTTTTCTGTAGGTCTCCAGAATTCGTGGTCGAATTCTCTCCAACTCGGGGAGTATGATGGAGATCGAGCTCAAGTGGACATGGAGGCCAATCAACAAGATCAAGAAGAGGTAGAGGCGCAAATGGAGGATGCCCATGGAGGTCAAAGCCCACCTCAAAGGCTTACAAGAAGCATGTTCAAAGCTTTAGGAGCTAGGGGACAATTATTTTCTCTTTTTGTAATTTCTTTGGTTGAAGGTGCTTAGAGGGAAACATTAGAAACCTCTATTGTTATAGCATCTTTTAGGCTTTAGTTAGGAGCTTTAGGAGGGGGGGTGCGTTAGTAGATAGGTGTAGGAGTAGAATAGGAGGTGCCAAAGTGAAGGGAGAGGTCACACCGTCCTCATGCATTGTTTTTGGCGCCGATTCTAGAAGCTTTCTAGGAGGGAGTTTTTGAATTTGTGTAGCTTGCATTTCAGCACCTTAGGCTATAAATAGAGGTGCTCTCTTTGTATTTTTCAGATTGGAATTTAGAGTAAAGAAACTATACTCAAATTTTGAGTGAGCATTGGAGAGCTTTTGAGCCTTCTTCTCTAGTCTTATCTTGAAGGATCCATGGTGTCCTCAAGTGGCGGCAGCACACTCATCTAGGAGCAACCATCCTTCTAGTGGCGTGATCATCCAACCTTTCATCCATCTTCATGAGCATTCTTCTCTCCTTCCTTCCTTCTTTTTCAATTGTTCATGTTTAGCTTGTTGTTCTTGAATTTCTGTTCGGCAGTTTTCAATTCTGTGGAGTTTTGGTTCGGTGCCTTTGTTTCTTTGTTGTTCATTGTCGTTCTTATTCATTTTTAGCCTTTATGTTCGGTTCATTTCAGTTTTTAGCTATTTCTATTCGGTGCAATTGCTTCTTCTTTCACTTTAATCGGTTCAATTTGACTATAATTGGAACTTCCATATGAGTTTGAATTTGGTTCTAGTTTTGGTGAGTTCTTGACTTAGAACATTGATCCAATTCTAAGAAAAAGTGCCTAACAATTGTTCAACTAAAGTTGATTCCTAAGAGTGTCAAGAATCATTCTCTTCTATGCTATTGGAATCACATCAAAGAGGGTTTTCGAAAACTTTTAAGTCAAGAATGAAATTTCTTCGAGAATCAATTGATAAAGAAAATCAGTTTGCCAAACACAAAGCAAAAAGCAACTGCACCAGAAAAACAATCGGTTGTTTCGCAAAAACAATCGGTTGTTTATACCAGTTTGCAAATATTAAAACTGAATTTAAAGAGTTTAAGGATAGAGAAAATACACACAGATGTTTATACTGGTTCACTCTAAACCCAGAGCTACATCCAGTATTCTCAGAAACCACTGAGGAATTCCACTAAGCAATCAAGCCTAGATCACTTACACCACAACCAAGAAAGTGACCTTGATCCCCTCAAGACACACACTTCTCTTGGCCAACACACCAACACTAAGAATGCTGATCTTGATCCCCTCAAGAACACACAACACTTCTCAGCAAACACACAAAGATACTTGTTCAACAAAATACAAGGATTACACTTGTTACAAAAACAAATCTGAAATCAATACAAGCAGAAATCCTATCTCACACACTTTGATCAATCTCAATCTCTAAGCAATCTCAACTCTTTGAAAAACTCAAAAACTTGTGTTAATTGTTATTATTCAAATCTGTTTTTTTGAATATATTCAAAGATGTTGTTTGTTATCAAATCTTAACAAACTTATTCATTGCATTTAAAAGATTGGTCAAAACATTAAAGATTGGAGCGTAAACAGTTAAAACATTTGTTATGGTACCAAAACAAGCAATCGGTTGTTTCCTCGAATCAATCGGTTGTTTTGGTTTTAACAGCTCAACCATTTTAAAAACAGTTTTCAATCTTTTCTAAAAACATCTAAGTATAAAATTATCGGTTGTTTCGACAAAACAATCGGTTGTTTTTCACTTAGTTTGAAAAACACTTTTCTTTTAAAAAGATTTAGAATGCCTATGCTTTGGATTCGATCAAGGGTGAAGAGATTTGCAATAAAACAAGCATCATCTACTTTGTGGCATGGAATAAAGTGAACCATTTTAGAAAATCGATCCACTACCACAAAGATAGAATCCATACCCTTGGATGTCTTGGGAAGACCTAGAATAAAATCCATGGAGATGTCTACCCAAGGCATAATCGGGATGGGCAGACGGGTATATAAACTGTACCGTCCTGTTCCCAGGCGTTGACCAAAAGTCAAAGTCAACGTGTGGTAGGACCCCTCGTGGGACCAAAGGAAGAAAGTCAACAGATTGACCGCCTGAGGCATCGCCGGGTTAACACGTCGCCAATAGGGAGCGTCGCCTTGCTAAGGCGTCTCCAGGTTAAAGCATCGCCAAGTAAAGGCGTCGCCAAGACAAAAGCACCAAGCTAAGACACCACAAGGAGGCTTCGGGCCTCGATAGATCAGAACAATAACAAAGAGAAGAGAAAAGTGGCCTCAAGGCCATAAGTTCTAGTACCAGTAGAGGGTAACCTGACTCGTGAAGTATCATGCCACTACTGGGAGACCCTGGGACAGATACGACCCATGAGAGAGCCACGACCAGGGGAGAACCACGTGCATGGCACGAGAGGAAGGTGGATACACCCCCAGGGCAAGTGACTCGAGCCTAGAGTGCATGAGTTGACGCCCAGAAAGTCACCCCACGCGCCAGATGCACTTCAAGGAAGGAGGACTCACACAATGGATTAACCCTAAGTTGGGTTACGGCTCTGTGAGGCCCTCCGCACAGAGTAAAGATCAAGTCAGAAGGACACGTGGCAATTAGCACATGCTCATTAAATGTTTCAATGAAAATTTGCCAAGGTATGCGTTAATTCAGTTAAGATTCGAACGTTCCAAGGAATATTTCTTATACGCTTGAATGCGTTTTAAACACGAGAGGTGTATAAAAAGGGACCTTGGGGCATTTGGAGGGGACCGAGTTTTAACCTAATTCTCGCAGTCTTACACAGGATAGAACCCTAGTTGCTTTTGCTGCGCACCCACTGTGAGCACAAGACAATTAGGGCAACACAGTTTTAGTGATTCAGTATAGCTTTCGACCACCTTGAGAGGGTGTGTCACCTTTGATGTTTCTCGCTAGCTGACTTGATCATCGGAGTGCAAACGGCCGCGAGGGCGCCTCTTTGTTCACTTCGTTTTAGGTATCACAAACGGAGCATAACGAAGGTGGCTTAGCTCGCGAGGACAAGTCACTCGCAAAGACGACCCTGGTCAACCGGCGGGAACATTTGGCGCCCACCGTGGGGCCGATATAAAACATCAGCCCCACTACACAAGTTTTTTCAGTTTCAGTTCTCAAAGCCCAGATAAGTTAAGAAGGTTTCCAGAATGTCACGAAGATGAGACCTGCGCACTCTAGGAGTGAAGAGATGACCATGCAACAACTAGCGGCCATGATGCAAGGGCTACAGGAAGCGATGGCAGCATCGAAAGCGGAGCAAGAGCGCATGCAGGCGGATCTCGCAGCTTCTCAGGCGAGAAACGATGAGCTCCACCGTGCCAACGAGGAGTTACGCCGTGGATGGCGCGATGTAGACGAGCCTGAGACTGCCTCCCCGCCTAGAGAATTCACAACACCATTCTCATAAGCGATCCTAGAGACAGCGATCCCCAACATGTTCACGGGGCCTAAGGTAACCTTCACCGGGATGGAGGATCCTGAGGCGCACCTCACTGCGTTCCACTCACATATGATGTTGGTTGGCGGTTTTGATGCCGTAAGGTGCAAGCTCTTTATGAGCACTTTGACTGGGATGGCTATGGATTGGTTCATCATCCTCCCAGAGGGTCACATCACGTCTTTTGCACAGCTCTCACGACTATTCAGAGAGCAGTATTTAGCCAACAGGGCCCCAACCCCAATTTCGTACGACCTTTTCGTCGTGAAGCAATACCAAGGGGAAACCCTGAAAGAGTACATAAGTCGCTTTGGGGCACAAGTGGTGAAGGTGGGTACCACAGACGAGCCCATGATCGTGTACGCATTTAGAAAGGGGGTGTGCCCTGGATCTTTTAGTAAATCGCTAAACCGCAGCCGCCCCAAGACCTTCGTTGAAGTAAGGCGTCGAGCGGTAGAACACATTGCCTCAGAGGGCGAGGCGTACGAGAAGTGCACGACTGCTGCACCTGTGCGACCAAGGGCGCAGATACGCACACAACCCGCTAGGGTCCACGAAGCTGCCACGGAGAGAAGAAACCCAGACAGGAAGCGCACCTACGAGACAAGAAGGACCCAGCCTAGGGGTCGGGCAGAAGGGAGGAAAGAGGGAAATAGACCACTAAGGCACAACTTTGTAGTGGAACTCAAAGACCTCATCGTTGTGCCCAATATAGCTGACAGGTTGAGGCCACCAGTGAAGTCTGACAAGATACTGGGACATCACAAGGAATCATGGTGCGAATTTCACGAAGCATTTGGGCACCATATTAACAACTGCTTAGCGCTGGGATATCAGTTGGATGAGCTCGTGAAGAATGGTTTCTTGAAGGATTATCTCACTGGATCCACTGTGACCCCAGACGCGGCAACGCCAGAGGAAGGTCAAGCGCATGAAGTCCCAACTCATGGAGAAGTCCACACCATCTCTGGCGGCTTTTCCGGGGGAGGACCCACTGCCTCTCAACGAAAGAAATACGTAAGGTCAATAAATTTGGTTGCAGAAGAATTTCCGGACGACCCATAGGAGTCAGACCTCGTTTTCACAAGAGCTGACCTACGGGACGTCGTCCCACATGACAATGACCCGGTGGTCATTTCGGTAGTCACAGCGGAAAGAAAGGTACATAGGGTCCTCGTCGACCAAGGCAGTTCTGCAGACGTCATGTTTTGGTCGACCTTTAACAAACTACAATTATCCCCTGACCTGTTGAGACCCTATACAGGGTGCTTGTATGGGTTTGCAGATAACCCAGTAGAAGTACGTGGCTATTTAGAACTGAGGACAACGTTCACTGATGGAGTGGCAACACGCACCGAGGGCATTCGATACTTGGTGTTTAACGCCAACTCCGCTTACAACATTCTGTTAGGCAGACCCGCCTTGAACAGATTAAGGGCAGTGTCCTCCACACGCCACATGAAGATAAAGTTACCAGACCTTAGCGGCAAGGTGATAGTCATCAAGTCAGACCAAGAAGAGGCCCGAAAGTGCTATGAGAATAGTTTGAAAACAAAGAGAGGTGTAGTTATGGTGATTGAGCGACCACCTGTCTCAAATTCACCTATAGAATTAGAATCGTGGGAAGACGCGACGCCCGCAGAGTCCACGCCAGTTGAAGCCACCTTAGGGACGACACCTATAAAAGACACACATGTAGAAGGAAAAAACAGCGAGGCCTCGCCGATGGAAGAAGTACACGGAAAGGCCTCGCCTGCAGATGAGGTACCAAGGATTGTATGGGCTTACCACACCACGCCTCAATCCTCCACCATGGAGACGCCCTTCAGCTTAGTATATGGATCGGACGCCACGGTCCCAGTGGAGATCTACGAGAGCTCGCCTCGTCCCCTGGGTTTCGTGGCGGAAGAGCCCAACGAAGAAAGTAAGGTGAACCTAGACCTGATAGTTGAAACTAGAGAAGAAGTGAAAATTAAGGCTGAGGTCGTGAAGAGAAGAATGGAGCGTCAGTGCAGCTCCCAGGTGAAGTTGCGACAGTTCCAGGTTGGTGATCTGGTAATGAGGAAGGCCCACCCCAAGTGGATTGGGCCGTTCAGGATAACCGAGGCCAAAGGGAATGGTTCGTGTAAGCTAAGAGACTTTAGAAGGGGGCCCCATCCTACGTAGCTGGAATGCGGCGAATTTAAATTTTTATTTCAGTTGATGTTATTCCAGTTGAAGTTTGTAAAGGGGACACTCTTTTTCCCTCCCGAGGGAGGTCACCCAAATAAAGAAAAGAGAAGTTTAAGATATTTTCGCTCTAGTTTTCTCTCATTCGAATGTAAGATCAAAGGTTAAAGAAACAAAGACGAAAACTTGAGGCGCCACCAAGATGAGACGTCGCCAAGATCAGTCGTCACCAAAACCAGTCGTCGCCAAGATGAGGCGTCGCCTAGATGAGGCGATGCCAAGATAAGGCGTTGCCAAGATAAAGCGTCGCCAAGATAAGGCATCGCTAAGATAAGGCGTCGCCAAGATAGCGATGCCAAGACAAGGTGTCACTAGAGCAGGGCGTCACCTGCACAAGGCGTCGCCACCAGATAATCGAGCAGAAGTAGAGTTCAGAGCAAGGTAACAGGTTTGTCTAGTATAAGTTAAAATTCGGGAGCCTAGTCCTTGAGCAGGGGTTAAGGGATTCCTTCGGGACGCCCCCTCCTCAAGTATGAACAGCTGGCCCCAGTGTCAGATACTAGGCATAAGTTAAAAGCCCGGGCGCTTAGTCCCTGAGCAGGGGTCAAGGGATTCCTTCGGGACGCCCCCTCCTCCGGTAGGAATAGCTAGCCCCAACGTCTGATGTTCAGAACATTTCGCCTTGGTGTTTTTAGACGCCCTGAGGACGATACGGTGCTGCGATAGCAGGCCTCTCCTCAGTCGTGGGCACCAAACGCAAAAGGATAAGGGTTGAGTTGCCCTGGTGTTTTAGACACTCCATGGACAATACGATACTATTGTTTAGATCTCTCCATGGGCGTGGGTACCAGAGCGTGACTTTTGTCCCAAAGTATTTAGACACACTGAGGACACCCAGAGCAGGTCCCTCCTTAAATATAGACACCCAGCACACGAACAGATATAGTCCTCCCTCGCCTTTGAGCGATGCTGAGGCCATAGTAGAGACCAAATCCTTCCTTGCCTTTGGGCAATGACGAGGCAGGCGACGCTTTCGTGGGGAAGATTCCTCGCAGATACGAAGGCCAAGTAAGTTTCTTGGTGGAGAGACCAAGGGAAGGGTACGCATCACGACTCAAAAGGAGAGAGTAGGAGAGGAGATCATGCGCTACTTAAAGAGCTAAAGTCGAACACGATGAAGGGGAGTATCGAAGGTAAGGCACGCGATACGACAAAGAAAGCAGAAGCAGACACAAGTATGCAAAGATAAAGCAGATAACATTTAAGCATAAATCAAGAGTAATAATTACAGGTAAGGTTCATGACAATGGCAAGTTAAGCAAAAGGCAATTATATACACGTCAAATATTGGGTTGAAACATGAAGTAAGACTATTCTTCGGGGGCCTCCAGGGGCACTATTTTGCCATCAACCACTTTGCTCAGAGGGCTGCAACCAGAAACGTCAATACCAGGATTTGCGCAGGCAGCTTGGACCAGAGCCTCTGCGAACCCTTCGGCGAAACTGGTGGCGGCCTCCGTTAGCAGCTTCTCCTCCGCAACCTTGAAATCGGCGGCTTGAGCGGTCATTTCTTGGTCTTTGGAGGCCAAGGCAGAAATCAACTCTTGGACCTTGGCTTGGAGAGAGGTATTCTCAGTGGTTAACCGGGAGCATTCCTCAGTCTTGTCCGCGAGGGCGACCTCAGTCTTTCCCAGCATCTGCTCCCGATCTACGCATTGGTCCTCGAGTTTCTTCTGGTACGTTTTAGAGGTCTCCGCCGCCACCTCAAGATCAGCGATTTTTTAGCGAAGGGGGAGCACTTCACCAAGGAGCTCTGCTTGGGATTGAGCCACCTCGTGCAACCGTTTATTAGCCTCCTCCCTCGCTTCCTGTGCCACCCTCAGTGAGGCTTTGTATGCTTCCTCCTGACGCCGCCAGTGGGTGGCTAGCCTCTCCTTCTCCTCCTTTAGCTTCTCCTTCTCCTCTTTTAGGGAAGCAACTTCCTTCTTCAGTGCTTGGAAGGCAGAGTTTTGAGCAGCTGTGGCCCTGGACTGTTTGTGCCAGGCGTAGGCGCAAGACATGAAGGCCCCCATGTAGTAGTATAAGCTTTCTCTCTGGGCCCCTTCAGCTTGACTACCCGGGGACTCCCTGGCCAGGAACCCCCTCAACGAATCTTGCATAGGAATAGGGAGCTCTGGAGCAGGTGGAGGAATGGTCGTGGCCTTAGTCTCAACCTCCGAGTTCGCCGGTTGAGGAGGGGAAGTGGCACTAGGGGGATCCTCCCTCAAAGACTCGGCCCTATGAGAGGAAGAAGTGGTCGAGGTGACTTGTTGAGGGGCATGCTGAATTGTCCTTTGATGCTTGAAGACCTACCCCTCAGCAGAATCTTCATCATCATCAATGACCACCACCACCATTTTCCCTTTGTCAAGGGGGGCTGAGGGAGCAGCAACCTCGGCCAGCGCAAGAGGCATGGCCGCAATGGGAAGTGGGGAGCTTGGAGGCTGGTGGGGAGAAGCTTGGACTGATGGGGTTGACGGAGTCGTGGCAGATTGATATTGGGGGTTGGGAGAAGCTGAGGGCGCAGCAGAAGTCGGAGGGGCAGATGCCAAGGCCCCGTCCTTCGGCCTCAGCAACTGAGCCATCCGCAACCGTCGCTGCCTATCCATCTTAGAATCTGCACCAAGGAGACAAACATGGCAGAGGTTAAGCACAAGCTAAAACTAAAGCACGAAAATAGCAGACAAATCATGTATCAAGCAAGAATCCAACGGAGGCAGAGACTAGAAGGTCATAGGGAGAGACACTCATACTTATGTATTGTGCTAGAGCTTCAGCGTTATACTCTAGGCTTATTAGGGTGGCGGTGTCAAAACCCCCCACGCTGGTCAAAATTTTACAAGCCTCTCGGTCGTTCGAGGGCAGCTCGTCCAATGACTTGGGCTTCACAGTCTTTACTTCCTTCACCCAGTATAGAGGAAAGTCGTCGAGGGCAGAGGGGTTGTAATCGGAGAAGCAAACCTTGAAGAATTTTCCTTTCCACCCCTTGAAGGATTGCTGGAATAGGGATAGAAGGACCCTTCCGAGGATATTGCTGAGGCTCACCCAGAGGCTCTTCCCATGTTTCTTCACTTCGAAGAAATGTAGGAAGACGTCAACAGAGGGTGCACACCCGAAGAACCCGCACAACACACCAAAAGCCTTGATGAAAGCCCAACCGTTGGGGTGCAGCTGGGCTGGGGCGATGTTGATCTCTGTCAGCAACTCCCTCTCAAATCAGGAGAATGGCAAGCGCATCCCAATACGCTTGAAGACCACTGGATAAAAATAAAAAAAGGGGACCCCGTTGTTGGCCCGTTCATCCCCGCACACGGGCTCCCTTAGAGTGCAAGGAAGCACTGTGATGTCGTTATCATGCCTTTTCGCAAAGGCGCGATGATCATAGGTGCTTGGTTCCCCTATATGGTCCCTCCAAGCTTTGGTGGAGACCAAGTCCGAGCCTTATGGTTGACGAAGAGGGGTGGAGGGTTGGCTGTTGTTTTAGTGCGTGCCATTGAGAAACAAACTGAAGAATGAAGAAGAGGAAAGGTTCATCAAATAAGGGCAGGAAGAAAAGGGGGAAGAAACCCTAAGGAAACCCCTACCCACGCGAGAAGTTCAAAAGGGAGGGGGGGAGAAGCAGAGAAATGAGGAAGAGAATACAAGGAATACAAAGAAAATAAACAGTCCCAGGCAGTTATATCAGTACGGAAGCTATAGGGAGAGCCAGTAAAGGAGAAAGGTCATACCTTTTTGGGTATCTGAAGATTCGAAGATCAAAAGTGCGAGAGAGAGCGAAGGTTGCAGAGAGAGTTGGGGAAGATGAACAGTGGAGAGAATGCGGAGAGTGAATGAAATAGTGGTTGGGAGCGCGCGTTTTGAAAGATGTAACTTTAACCTGAGGAGTGCGAAAGGCGCTAAGTGATGGTCGTGCGATCAAACCACGTGTCAAAAGATTAAAGCGCAACTGAAGACGTCACATCTTTAACACAGAAAACGTCACGTCAGACTCTCAGGGAGTGTCAAGTCAAACTAAACAAGGGAATGTCACGTCAGCAAGAATGCCACGTAGGTAATGGGCGAGACCTTAGTCTTTTCGCTGAAACAAGTGTCAGCTCAAGACTGGGGGGCTTGTGTACCATCCCGTCCCCGGGCATTGACCAAAAAGTCAAAGTCAACGTGTGGTAGGACCCCTCGTGGGACCAAAGGAAGAAAGTCAACAGATTGACCGCCTGAGCCATCGTCGGGTTAACGCGTCGCCAATAGGGAGCGTCGCCTTGCTAAGGCGTCGCCTAAGAAAGGCGTCGCCAGGTTAAAGCATCACCAAGTAAAGGCGTTGCCGGGTTAAGGCGTCGCCAAGACAAAAGCACCAAGCTAAGACACCACAAGGAGGCCTCAAGGTCATAAGTTCTAGTACAGGGGGTAACCTGACAAGTGAAGTATCCATGCCACTGCTGGGAGACCCTGGGACAGATACGACCCATGAGAGGGCCACGACCAGGGGAGAACCACGTGCATGGCACGAGAGGAAGGTGGATACACCCCCAAGGCGAGTGACTCGAGCCTAGAGCGCATGAGTTGACGCCCAGAAAGTCACCCCACGCGCCAGATGCACTTCAAGGAAGGAGGACTCACACAATGGATTAACCCTAAGTTGGGTTACGGTGCTGTGAGGCCCTCTGCACAGAGTAACGATCAAGTCAGAAGGACACGTGGCAATTAACACATGCTCATTAAATGTTTCAGTGAAAGTTTGCCAAGGTACGTGTTAATTCAGTTAAGATTCGAACGTTCCAAGGAATATTTCTTATACGCTTTCAATGCGCTTGAATGCGTTTTAAACACGAGAGGTGTATAAAAAGGGACCTTGGGGAATTTGGAGGGGACCGGGTTTTAAACTAATTCTCACAGTCTTACACAGGACAGAACCCTAGTTGCTTTTGCTGCGCACCCACTGTGAGCACAAGACAATTAGGGCAACACAGTTTTAGTGATTCAGTATAGCTTTCGACCACCTTGAGAGGGTGTGTCACCTTTGATGTTTCTCGCTAGTTGACTTGATCGTCGGAGTGCAAACGGCCGCGAGGGCGCCCCTTTGTTCACTTCTTTTCAGGTATCACAGACGAAGCATAACGAAGGTGCCTTAGCTCGCGAGGACAAGTCACTTGCAAAGACGACCCTGGTCAACCGGCGGGAACATAAACCATGGGGTTGCACTTTAGACTTAGCCTTCCTACATGCTATATATGCATTTGTCACAAAAGCTATGTACGGATTTGCGCATGTGGAGCCAAAAGAAAGGCTCATGCAATGTGTCTAAAGTCTTAGCTACCCCAAAGTGTCCCATAAGACCACCCTCATGTGCCTCTCTAACAAGAGATTGTCGTAAAGACCCTTGGGGAACACAAAGTCTTTTCCCTTTAAAAAGGAAATCATCATGTATGAAAAAGTCTTTGTGTCCTCCTTTTGAGCACTCTTGATAAATGAGAGAGAAATCAAGTTCATCTTTATAGATTTCTTCTATGTGATCAAAACCTAAGTATTGAACATCCAAAACATTTAGCAAGGTATACCTTCTTGAAAGAGCATCCGCAACCACATTTGTTTTACCTTGCTTATGTTTGATCACATAAGGATATTGCTCAATGAACTCCATCCACTTAGCATGTCTCTTATTGAGCTTGCTTTGGCCTTTCAAATATTTAATGGATTCATGATCACTATGTATCACAAACTCCTTTGGAAAAAGGTAGTGTTGCCAATTTTGCAAGGCTCTAACAAGAGCATAAAGTTCTTTATCATAGCTGGAGTAGTTGAGATGACTCCCCTTGAGTTTGTCACTAAAATAAGTTATGGGGTGGCCCTCTTGAATGAGGACAACCCCAATTCCTATGTTTGAGGCATCACATTCTATTTCAAATGTCTTAGCAAAGTTAGGGAGTGTTAAAGTGGGGGCTTTAGTGAATTTATCTTTCAAAGTTTTAAAAGCTTCGATTTGGTCTTGTCCCCATTTAAACACCACATCCTTCTTTAATATGGCATTTAGAGGTGCGACAATGGTACTAAAGTCTTTCACAAACCGCCTATAAAAACTAGCAAGTCCATGAAAACTTCGTACCTCACTAACATTGGTGGGTGTTGACCAATGTCTAATTGCTACAACCTTTTCCTTATCTACATGCACCCCTTTGGAACTCACTACAAACCCTAGGAAGTCTATATGATCTATTGCAAACATACACTTAGCAAAATTAGCAGACAATTTCTCCTTCCTAAGGGTTTCTAGCACTTGCCTAACATGCTCCTCATGATCCTCTAAAGACGAGCTATAGATAAGAATGTCATCAAAATAGACCACTACACACTTGCCAATGAAAGACCTTAAAACATGGTGCATGAGTCGCATGAAGGTACTTGGAGCATTGGTCAAGCCAAAGGGCATGACTAACCACTCATATAAACCAAACTTGGTCTTAAAGGTGGTTTTCCATTCATCTCCCGATTTAATCCGGATTTGGTTATAACCACTCTTAAGATCAATTTTGGTAAATATTTGAGAACCATGTAACTCATCCAAAAAGTCATCTAATCTACGAATGGGATGCCTATACTTAATGATTATGTTGTTTATGGCGCGACAATCCGTACACATCCTCCAACTCCCATCCTTTTTAGGGACAAGAATCACATGCATAGCATAAGGACTCGTGCTATCTTGCACCCACCCCTTAGCTATTAATTCCTCTACTTGTTGTTTAATTTCTTTGGCCTCGGTTGGATTGGTCCTATTCCATTCATCCCCTGATTTAATCCGGATTTGGTTATAACCACTCTTAAGATCAATTTTGGTAAATATTTGAGAACCATGTAACTCATTCAACAAGTCATTTAATCTAGGAATGAGATGCTTATACTTAATGGTTATGTTGTTTATGGCGCGACAATCCGTACACATCCTCCAACTCCCATCCTTTTTAGGGACAAGAATCACAGGCATAGCACAATGACTCATGCTATCTTGCACCCACCCCTTAGCTATTAATTCCTCTACTTGTTGTTTAATTTCTTTGGCTTCGGTTGGATTGGTCCTATATTCTGGCCTATTTGGTAATGAAGAACCGGGAAGGAAGTCTACTTGGTGCTCAATGCCCCTTAGAGGTGGTAATCCTTTAGGGGGATCTTGTAACACATCTTTAAATTCCTTTACCAAATTTTTTAAGCATGGAGGACTATCTACCGCCGACTCACTCTTAAAGGTCCTAGGGAAAGCTATGGAGATAGACTTTTGGGAAAGCATTACCTTTTTGACCTTTTGTGGTGAGATGAGAAGGTTTCTCTTAGAATTATTTTTATCTTTTTCTCTCTTCCCTTTCATTTTAAGTTGGTCCTCATGGACTTCTTTTGGTGAGAGAGATTTTAGTGTGACCTTATGCCCATGGAAGGTGAAAGAATTTTGTTGGTAAGGCCATCATGAAGAGTTTTCCTATCAAACTTCCATGGCCTACCTAAAAGAATATGAGTAGCTTCCATAGGTACAACATCACATAAGACCTCATCCTTGTATTTTCCAATAGAAAAGGCTATGAGGACTTGCTTATTTACTATGATTTCCCCCTCCTCACTTAACCATTGAAGTTTATAAGGCTTGGCATGAGAGATGGTAGGCAATCCAAGTTTATCTACCACTCTTGTGCTGCCACATTTGCGCAACTACCCCCATCCACAATTAAAGAACACAACTTATCACTAATGAGGCATCTAGTGTGGAAAATATTTTCTCTTTAACTTTCATCAAAGAGCTTTAAAACTTGTCCTAGCATACGCCTCACTACTAATAAGTCGCCTTCACATGGATTCCCACTCTCTTCCTCACTTGGGGATCTAGAATAGTTAGGAGACCTACATCTTTGGGAACTATGGTCACTTAGGACTACCCCTTCATGCACCATCATATTGCGTTCGGAAGGACAATTAGAAGCAATGTGACAAAACCTAAACATTTAAAGCATTTTCTACTTGATGTTTTAGTAGGGGATTTAGGGGTTGAAGTGGAGGGTATAGAATCCCTAGGTTTGTAAGTGAACTCCTTAACAAAATTGGAGGGAAAAGTTGAAGAAGACTTGTTTTTGTTTTTCCAAGATGAGTGGTAAAAGTCATCATTATGAGAATTTTTAAAAGAGGTTTTCTTTTGAAATTTGTGATTCTAACTTGATGGCAAGGTGAACCAACTTTTCTAAAGAGGAGTACTCATAGAGTTCTACCACATCTTGGATATCCCTTCTTAGGCCACTTAAAATCAAGTCATTTTTTACTCCTCACTTGCATGCATGTCAACCTTTGTTAATGTTGTTTCAAGTTCTTTAAAATAATCATCCACACTTTGTGTTCCTTGTTGAAGTCGTTGGAGCTTCAACAAGAGCTCTTCCCTATAGTGTGGAGGAACAAATCTAACGCGCATGCATAACTTTAAATCATCCTAAGAGACCACGGCTGACCTCTTGTTATGTCCAATGTCCATTACAGTTTTGTGTCATCATTACATGACATAATCCAAAAATTCTAAGGAGGCTAACTTAACTTTTTGGTCTTCTTGGACCTCATGTACGTTAAAGATTTGTTCAACTTTAGCCTTCCATCCTAGGTAAATATTGGGATCACCTCCCCACCTAAAACTAGGAATTTTTACAAATGGTAAAGAAGGCTTTGCCACATGTTGGCGCATATCATCAAATTGATGCACTCTCCATTCGTCCTCTTCTTCTTGGCTACCATAGTGTTGAAAACTTCTTGATTCACGCCTTGGATTATATCTTCTTCCTCTTTGGGGTCTATCATAGGCCGATTCTAGCTTTGGAGTCTCTCCTCCAATTGCCTCATCTCTTCATCCTTTTGTGCTAAAGATCTTTTGGCCGCCGCCAATTCACCTATAAGGAATGCCTTTTAGGGAGATTGGGGTTTTGAAGATTTCCTTGAAGAAATATGAGCCCTAAAATAGAAGTGACAAACAATTAGATAAAAAGAAGTTAGGAAGTAAAAATCAAGGTTGCGCCACTTGTATCAAGATCACTCCAAGCACTCAAAGAAAGAAATTTCCTCCCTTAGCAAAGGTCTTTCTTGTGGATGAAAAACTCTCAAATGAAAAAGGTCAAAGCCTTCAACACTTGCTCAAAGTAAAATCACCACAAAACTTAAGGAAAAAAAAAAGACAAACAAGAAAAGCTTAAGCAAGAAAAGCTAAACCAAATTTGAAAAAAAGATTGACAAAACTTGAAATGGAAGACAAGCAAGAAAAAGGCACACAAAAAGACTCTAAGATACTTGTTCTGGCTGGTTGACTCACTCGCTGGTAGACTCAAACGACAATCCCTTGGCCCTCCTATCTCTGCTTGAGAATTGTTCTTCCCGGTTGACCTGGGTCGTCTTTATGCGTGGCTTGTCCTAATGAGCTAGGGCACCTTCGTTCTTCCTCGTCTATGAGTACCTGAAAAAGAAGAACAAAGGGGCGCCCTCGCGGCCGTTTGCACTCTGACGATCAAGTCAGCTAGGGAGAAACACCAAAGTGACTGAAAACTGTATGATAATCTCAATGACTGAAACTGTGTGGCTAAATTGTGTTGCCCTAATTGCCTTGTGCTCACTGTGGGGTGCTGCGAAGACAACTAGGGTTTGCGCTCTGTGTGACTATGAGAATTAGGTTAAAACTCGTGTAACTGTCAAAGTGTACCTTACTAGGGTTCTTCGTGCCCTTTATATAGGTGAAAACTAGGGTTTACCTCTGCGTTGCTTGTTATTATCTAGGGTTCCTTGGAGAAGGTCCTTACGCCGCTATTCCTAGGATCTGAGTGTATCTGGCACATGGACTTCCCTTATCTGGAGTGCAATCAATAACCTTGTGGCCACTTGGGCTCTAACTTGAGCGTTGTATCTCTCGCGCCATCATACTTCGTGGGTGCCCTAACTAATAACGTGTCATGCATGCAGCCTTCCCTGGATATCTTTAATGAGCACGTGGGCATTGCCACATGCCCCTTTGACTAGATCGTTTATTCTGTGCGGAGGGTCCCAGAGTGCCGCCACCCAACTTTAGGGCGATGTCTTACTTTGGGGCGATGTCTCACTTTAGCCGACGTCTTACTCGGCGACGTCTTACTCGGCGACGTCTTACTCAACGACGTCTTACTCGGCGACGTCTTACTTCTGCGCGATGCTTCTCTTCGGCGATGCCTCTCTTGGGTGACGTCTCGCTTGGGCGACGTCTTTCTTAGGCGATGGGCGATGACCCATCTTGGCGGTGACACATCTCGGCGATAACCGATTATGTATACTGCAGAACGCCGCTTCTACATACGGCGACTACGTTGACTTCTTGACCACCTACCTTTCTCTTGTCCTCGTCATCACACCTGATGACCTGGTCGGTACAAGAATCGAATTTCCTTGATCGAAGAATCTCTCACCTACAATGACAAAGGGCGCCTTGACGCTCGTTTGCACTCCGACGCTCAAGTCAGTATTAGGGAAAAGAAACACTAAGTGCATAAAGTAGTTCCAGTCTTAGAAACTGTGTACCTTGTTAGGGCTCTTAGCACCCTTTATATAGGGTGAAACTACGGTTTACCTTTGTTCTATTACTCATGTCTAGGGTTCCTTGAGAATGTCCATGCGTCGCTATTACACAATCTTAGCATAATCTGGCACATAGGACTTCCTTAACTGGAGTGCAACGACTAACAGTATGGTCGCCTGGGTACCAACTTGAGCACCAAATCTCTGGGGCCATTTGCTCTGCGGGTGCCCTAAGTATTCATGTGCCATGCATGCAGCTTCCCTTGGAGACCCTAACCCTGGCGGACCTTAGCGCCTCCAAGAACTATTTACTTGTGTTGCGCCTGAATGTGCTATACACACCACCTGCATGGATCCCTCGTGTCTTAGGGCTTCCTCCCATCACTGATGTTTAACTAGTAACTAGTGTAATTCTGGGGCCCACCTTACGTGGCCCAATATAACTGCTCAGACCACCGACGTCCGATCTCTCCCTCTATTGGCGAGGTCCGTTGTCGATCCCTAACGTCGATGTCCGAGGATTGGTCGGTACACAAGCCCCCCAGTCTCGAGCTATAACTTGTTTCAGCAAACAAACTAAGTGATAGCCCCAGGCGACCTATGTGGCACTGGGTGACAGGATGTGAACAATACACCGAAGTGACGTCTCACCATACTTTTTTAAATTAGCGTACACGTGGCAAGATCAACGGCTATTACTCGTTGGCGCTTGCGTTTCTTCGTATATTGTGTAAACCTTTAAACCCTTACGCTCTCTTCACTGTTTCATTACTTTCACTTAAGCAAATCATTTCCCAAGCATTTCTCTCGTTTGAAATGCTCTCTCTTCCTCTTTCAAAACTCATACCTTCAAACCCTACTTGATCAAAGGTATGATCTTTACTCATTGTTTGCTCTTGCTTTATGATTTCGCTGCTCATAACATACTATAATTGTTCTGGGACTTTTTATGTTTTCCGCTCTTAAGGTTTTATGCACTTTATGTTTTCTCTGTTCTTCATTCTCGAGTCTTTGTCTTTCTGGCTTTACTGAGTTACGCCATCGCCTTCTTTTGAACCTTCGCTTTCTTCCTTTCTGTTCTTCCTTTTTAGCTTTCTTCGAGATGGCCAAAACCAAAACAACACCGAACCCTCCTCCTTCTGTTAACTTCAAAACCCTCTGCAACTGGGCTCCAGAGGAACTTTTGGTCGAGACTTCCCAATTGAATTTCCACAAGGACATAGATACATACAAACGGGGTGAATCCCATGAAAAATTCCATGTCTTCGGGAAGGAACTCGACGTATACCTGAAGGTCCTACCTTGCAGGAAAGGCGTCCCCGTATGTGTTGATGATCGCGTGAATCCTAACGAGCCTTTCTTCTTCATTTACACTACCGTTTTCAAGCAACTCAGACTCTACCTTCCCTTCTCGTGGTTCGAGCGCGCTCTCCTCACAGAGATCAATGTGGCCCCTGCCCAGCTGCACCTTAACAGTTGGGCTTTTGTGCGAGCCTTCGTAATCCTCTATGACCATCTTGGCCACTCACTTTCTTTTGACGTCTTCCTCTACTTCATTAAGGTGAAGAATCCGGGGAAGAAGCTATGGTTAAGCTTCAACAGAGTGGCGGGGAGAGTCCTCCTGACTTTCTTTCAACAATCTTATAAGGGCTTCAAGAAGAAGTTCTTGAAGATATGCTGCAACATCCACGACCCCACCCTACTGGATGGCTTCCCGCTTTACTGGATGGAGAAACCAGAAGTCAAGAAACCCAGAAGCCTTAAGGACTTGACTCCTTCTGATCGTGAGATGTGCCAGCTTCTCTCAAGCTTGGGCACAATGTTTGATATTGCTGAGCTGATCAAGCTCGAGTTCTGCGCCAAGGCTCTCAAGAGCTATATTGGTACCTTTCTTATTTCTGCTTCATATTTTTTGCTAATTGCATGTTGTTTAGTTTCTTATCCTTTGTTGTTTCTATGCAGACATGGCCCTTAACGAGGAGAAGAAGAAGAAACTAGCCGAGTTGCTTGCCAAGTGTAGGGTTGCTGCTGTCAGCGTGGGTACTTCAAACCCTCCTCCCCCTGCCACCTCTGCTCCCAACTCATCTAAACCAACCCCAGTTGGCAATAGGCTAACAAAAGACGAGGATACCTCCTCAGGCCTTGTCTTTATTTATGAATATATGTCTTTCTTTAATCTGCTCTGTCTTGGTTGTTAGCAGTTTCACTTGTATTAACTTTGACTAAAAACGCCCTTGGACGAACATTCATACTCTAGGTAGCACGCTTCTTCCCACCTGCTTTAACTTCTCACGACCTTTATCGTCTTTAAGGTACTAGTGATGTGTGTGCACACCCTTAACCAGCCTCACCTTTGTCACACGAGGATGAGAACAATCCTCACTCGTTGCTCCGATCTTCGTCTTGCAAGATAAGGGAAAGGTCTTCCTGACGACTCTACCTTTGGCTTTAAGGACGACGGAGATGTCTTACTAGTGATATTGGTGAACCAGGTTATCCTCTACATTGACTTACAAACAAGGGAGGGGTTGTGATATGATTCCAATAACATGATGAAGATATGATATGAACATGTTATGGATTCAACAAGAGTTGGAATATGATTAGGCACTTTTTAAGAATTGGATCAATGTTCTTATCATTCAAGAACTCACCAAAACACAAGTAACCAAGCCAAACTCACATAGAAACCCAATTTTTGGACATATGAACCGATTAAAACAAGAAACAACACAAATGAACCGATTAAAACTCAAGGAAACACAATTAAAACCACAAGAACAACAAACTAAATGAAACTACCGAATATAAACACAAGATGAGTGTAGTTGCCACCACTTGGAGCTCTTGGAAATGTTTATGGAGCTCTTGGAAATGCTTATGGAGCTCTTGGAAATGTGCACGCCACTTGAAGGATGATTGGCTTCAAGATGAGTGTAGTTTCCGCCACTTGAGAGACCAAGAATTCACTCAAGATAAGACTAGAAAAGAAGAAGACACAAGTCTCTCTAAATTCACTCACCAATTTGGGAGAGGTTCAATACTCACAAAATCAATCTTATTATTTCAAAGACCTAAGCCTTCCTTTTATAGGGAGGAGGACCGGTCACTATTAAAGGAAGCTTACAAGAGAAGCTTTGCAAAGTAGCTTTCTAACTCTTCCTATTCTAGCGCCTAAATGGAGAGTGAAGAGGCACCTTCTAGATCTTTCCTAAAACTAACGCCTATAGGTGCTATACAAAGGAGGTGTCTTAGGTTTCCCTCTTTAGCACCTTCCTAAACACTACTCTATGTGTTTCTAATTTTATATAAAAGAAACTATAAAAAGAGAAAACATTTGAAGCCTACTACCTAACTCTTTAGCTTTGCTCCTTGTAATCCTTTGAGGTAAAAAGGATAATGAGCTAATGTGTCTTTGAGAATCTTGAAATTCAACCTCATTCTCTTCTTCTTTTTTATCTCCATCATACTCCCCGAGTTGGAGAGAATTCGACCAAGAATTCTGAAGACCTACAGAAAAAGGAGTTAGATCACTGATATTAAAAGTATGACTACCAAGAAACGTATCAGGAATATCTAACTCATAAGCATTATCATTAATCCTCTTTAGGACTTGAAAAGGTCCATCTCCACGAGGCAAAATTTTGGACTTCCTTTGATTAGGAAAACGATCCTTTCTCAAGTGAAGCCAAACCCAATCACCAACATCAAATAATAATGCTTTTCTCCTTTTGTAGGCATGTTCAGCATACTTGCCAACTTTCTTCTCAATTTGTAACTTAATGTCATTATGCAAATCTTTGATAAAAGAAGCCTTTTCAAAACCATACTTGCATAATATACATCATTAAGTATAGGAATAGGAAGAAGATCAAGAGGTGTTAGGGGGTTGAACCCATACACAACCTCAAAATGAGAATGGGATGTGGTAGAATTTATTACTCGATTATAAGCAAACTCAATATGTGGCAATAAATTCTCCCAAACCCTTGGATTCCCGGAAATAAAGCATCGCAACATTTGGCCCAAAGTTCTATTGACCACCTCAGTTTGACCATCAGTTTGGGGGTGACAAGTAGTAGAAAATAGAAGTTTTGTGCCAAGTTTCCCCCATAAGGTCCTCCAAAAGTGACTCAAGAACTTGGAATCCCTATCGGATACTATACTTCTAGGAAGTCCATGTAAACGAACAACTTCCTTAAAGAAGAGATTTGCAATATGACACGCATCATCCACTTTGTGGCATGGAATAAAATGAGCCAGTTTTGAAAAATGGTCCACTACCACAAAGATGGAATCCTTACCCTTCGATGTCTTGGGTAGTCCTAAGATGAAATCCATAAAAATATCAACCCAAGGCATTGTAAGGATAGGAAGAGGGGTATATAAACCATGGGGTTGCACTCTAGATTTAGCCTTGCGACATGCAATACATTTATCACACAAGTTATGAACGGATTTTTGCATATGAGGCCAAAAGAAATGCTCGTGTAAAACATCTAAAGTTTTAGCTACCCTAAAATGTCCCATTAATCCTCCCTCATGTGCTTCTCTAACAAGAGATTGTCTAATAGAGCTTTGGGGTACACAAAGTCTTCTACCTTTAAAAAGAAATCCATCTTGTATGAAAAAATCTTTATGTCCTCCCTTAGCACACTCTTGATAGATAAGAGAAAAATCAAGGTCATCATGATAAAGTTCCTTGATGTGATCAAACCCAAGATATTGGGTACCTAAAAGATTTAGCAAGGTATAGCGTCTAGAAAGTGCATCGGCTACAATATTAATTTTGCCTTGCTTGTGTTTGATCACATAAGGAAATTGCTCAAGGAATTCCACCCACTTAACATGCCTCTTATTAAGCTTGTTTTGTCTTTTCAAATATTTAAGAGATTCATGATCACTATGAATCACAAATTCTTTAGGAAAAATATAATGTTGCCAAGTATACAAAGCTCTAACAAATGCATATAATTCTTTATCATAAGTGGAATAATTGAGATGACTACCTTTCAATTTCTCACTAAAATAAGCTATGGGGTGACCCTCTTGAAGGAGAACAGCCCCAATGCCTATACTTGAAGCATCACATTCTATCTCAAATGTTTTAGTAAAATTAGGAAGGGCTAAGATGGGAACATTAGTTAATTTTTCTTTCAAAATGTCGAAAGCCTTTTGTTGCTCTTCTCCCCACTTAAAAACCACATCCTTTTTACTATGTCATTGAGAGGTGCGGCAATTGTACCAAAGTCTTTCACAAACCTTCTATAAAAAGAAGCAAGGCCATGAAAGCTTCGTACATCATTCACATTGGTGGGTGTTGGCCAATGTTGAATTGCTACAACCTTTGATTGATGTACATGCACCCCTTTACTACTTACAACAAACCCAAGGAATTCTATATGATCAAGCGCAAACATACATTTAGCAAGGTTAGCATACAAATGTTCTTTCCCAAGGGTTTCTAACACTTTTCTAACATGCATTTTATGATCACCCAAAGACAAACTATAAATGAGGATATCATCAAAATAAACGACCACAAACTTGCCAATGAATGGTCTTAAGACATGATGCATGAGACGCATGAATGTACTTGGTGCATTAGTTAAACCAAATTGCATAACTAACCACTCATATAAGCCAAAGTTGGTCTTAAAAGCAGTTTTCCATTCATCTCCCGGTTAAATACGAATTCGATTATACCCACTTTTAAGATCAATTTTGGTAAAAATTTGTGAACCATGCATAACATCCAACAAATCATCTAGCCTAGGGATGGGAGGCCTATATTTGATTGTAATGTTGTTTATGGCCCTACAATCCGAACACATCCTCCATGACCCATCCTTTTTAGGGACAAGTATGATAGGCATGGCACAAAGGCTCATACTATCTTGAACCCACCCTTTGGCAATTAACTCCTCAACTTGTTAGCGAATCTTTTTAGTTTCACTTGGGTTGGTCCTATATGCGGGACGATTTGGTAAAGAAGCTCCCAGAATTAAATCCATTTGGTGTTCAATCCCTCCTAAAGGTGGAAGTCCTTTAGGAGGATCTTGAAACACATCATGAAATTCCTCTACCAAATTATCCAAACAATGTGGACTATCCTCAAGTGTTTCTAACTCAAGAGGTCTAGGAATAGCTAAAGAGATAGGATTGTGAGAAACTATTGCCTTGTTGACCGCATGGCTAGAAATAATAAGGGTCTTCTTAGAACTTTTTGTATTTTCACTCTCCCTCTTTTTCTTCATAAGAATTTGGTCCTCATGGACTTCTCTTGGAGAGAGAGATTGTAATAACCTTGTGTCCATGGAAGTCAAAAGAAAGTTTATTGGTCAAGCCATCATGAAAAACTTTTCTATCAAATTACCATGGCTTACCCAAAAGAACATGTGTAGCTTCCATTGGAACAACATCACACAAGACCTCATCTTTGTATTTACCAATAGAGAAATGTATGAGGACTTGTTTATTAACAATGATCTCGCCTAACTCACTTAACCATTGCAATTTGTAGGGCTTTTTATGAGAAATAGTAGACAACCCAAGCTTATCTACTACTCTTGTATTAGCCACATTGGCACAACTACCCCCATCCACTAACAAATGTTGTCTTTAATGAGACATCTTGTATGAAAAATATTTTCTCTTTGACTTTCATCAAAGGGTTGTAAAACTTGACCAAGAAGACGTCTCACTACCAAAAAATCTCCTTCAAGTGGACATTCGCTCATGCTCACTTGATGGCCTAAAAGGTGAAGAATTCCTAGATGAATCAGAATCATGCTCACTAACTACTACCCCATTATGCACAAACATATTTCTTTTAGAAGGGCAATTAGAAGCTATGTGATCATATCCCAAACATTTAAAACATTTCTTACTAGACACGATTTGATTGGTGATTTAGGAGTACAAGAAGAATCTTTAGAAGGAAGTTTTGAAAAAGCTTTTTTCTTTTTCCAAGAGTTGTTGTAGTAGCCATCATTGGGAGAGTTTTTGAAAGCATTTTTCTTTGCAAGTTGGGATTCAACCTTCATTGCAAGGTGAACCAAAGATCCCAAAGATGAATACTCTTGAAGTTCAACAACATCTTGAATATCCCTTCTTAGACCACTCACAAACCTAGCTATCTTAGCTTCCTCACTATCCTCCATGTCTACTTTAAGTAAAAGCGTTTTTAACTTCTTAAAGTAAGCATCCACACTTAGCGTGCCTTGTTGAAGCCGTTGGAGCTTCAACAATAGGTATTTCCTAAAGTGTGGTGGCACGAATCTAAGGCGCATACACTCTTTCAAATCGTTCCAAGAGACCACGGGAGGTCTCTTGTTATAGCAAATGTCTGTTACAATGCTATGTCACTATTTCATGGCATAATCTAAGAATTCTAAAGAGGCTATTTTCACCTTTTGGTCATCATTGACCTCATAGGCTTGAAAAATTTGTTCACAGTTGCCTCCCAATCTAAATACACATTAGGATCACTATCACCATTAAAGTTAGGTACTTTTACAAAAGGAAATTGAGACTTGGCTTCCGGGTGATGTCTTTGTTCACGATGATGGCTATCTCCATGAGAATGATGGTGATGTCTCCTTCTTCTATGTTCTTCCCCATGACCGTGAGCATTGGAAGAGCCTTTTGAAGAATGTCTATGAGAATGGTGGCTTCCATGAATAGAAGGAGAGGACTTCTCTTTCTTCAAATTAACTTGTTTCAATTGGTCTTTCAACTCTCTAATAACTTCATCTTGGAGGGCAAGGGCACATTTTTCCTCTTTCAATTCGTTAAGAGCATAAGCTTGATGAGTAGAATGTTGTTTGGAAGATTCACCACTTGAATATGTAGCCATTAGAAAAAGAAAACAGCAAACACAATAACAAACAATATTAAGAAAAACAAGGTTAGAAAATGGAACAATTATAGTGTTGTAATGAAAATTAAAAGACACTCAAATCACTCCAAGAAAGAATACTTTCCTCAACCAATCTGCTCTTGAGGTTTTTGGTAACTCTCAAATGAAATATGTCAAAGCAAACCACTCTTTCTCAAAGCCAAAACACCACAAAACTTTAAAGAACAATAAAAAACAAGCAAGAAAAGGTGTAAACAAGAAAGGCTATAACAAAAGGAATATAAAATATATGACAAACTCAAAGAATAGTGAACAAAAGACAATCAAGAAAAATAAGGTACTCAATTAAAGGATGGCACACAAAAGAAACCTAAAGAAAAGCACTATAATAGATGAAGAAAACAAAAACAGAACTACTGGAATTTTTTTGCAAATTGTGCGTGACTTTACAGATTTATCTGGAACTGTATAATGCAAACTGAATTATGAAATCTAAACCACAGAAATTCAAGATCTTATCTCAACAATGGCACGGGAATTACACAAAAATATTGCACCAATTAATTGGGATAAATTTTGCAAAATCACTGCCAGATTACTGTATTTTTTGTGCCAAAATTACACACTGGACATATTTCATTTATCATTTTTTTTGTACTTCGAATTTTGATGTACTTCTTTTTTCTACGTTTTATAACACTTTCAAGAACTCAAATCCAGAATTTCAGAAATTTCCAGTAAATACAGAAATTGCAATAAATCGAAACAGTCAGCACATTTTCAAGAAAACAGAGGAAACCTAACTGGAATGAAAAACATAATTAAGAACTTCAAAAGACAGAATAGAAGTGATGTTTCAAGAACTTGTATAGGTCTAAAATACAAGTAAGAACTCAAATCTAAAAAGAAAAGTCACCAAAGGATCAAGAAAACAAACACATAATACAACACTCAAAACAAAATCAAGAAACCAAAATTATCAACAAAAGGACTACATAGAATTGATAACATTTTTGGAGAAACATGACTTTGACAACTTATAGAGATTCAAAAATCAAAATGACACAAACACAATGTAATAAGAACAAGAAAACAGCAAGAAATACTAAAAAATAAACCTAAAACAGAAAGGTAATAACAAGAATGTAAAGTTCTTGAATTAAAAGTGTCAAAACAACTCAAACATACACAAGAACAACCCTAAGACTCGTGATACCACATGATATGATTCCAATAACATGATGGAGATATGATATGAACATGTTATGGATTAACCAAGAGTTGGAATATGATTAGGCACTTTTTAAGAATTGGATCAATGTTCTTATCATTCAAGAACTCACCAAAACACAAGTAACCAAGCCAAACTCACATAGAAACCCATTTTTTGGACATATGAACCGATTAAAACAAGAAACAACACAATTGAACCGATTAAAACTCAAGGAAACACAATGAAAACCACAAGAACAACAAACTAAATGAAACTACAGAATATAAACACAAGACAAACAAGTTCTACCGATTGAAATATCAAGAAACAACAAAGACATGTTTTAGAGTTTGTTTTGGAATGGAAATGGAAGAAGGAGATGAAAGGAACAAGGAAACTTATGTGGTTGGAGCTCTTGGAAATGTGCACGCCACTTGAAGGATGATTGGCTTCAAGATGAGTGTAGTTGCCGCCACTTGAGAGACCAAGAATTCACTCAAGATAAGACTAGAAGAGAAGAAGACACGAGTCTCTCTCAATTCACTCACCAATTTGGGAGAGGTTCAATACTCACAAAATCAATCTTATTATTTCAAAGACCTAAGCCTTCCTTTTATAGGGAGGAGGACCGGTCACTATTACAAAGGAAGCTTACAAGAGAAGCTTTGCAAGGTAGCCTTCTAACTCTTCCTATTCTAGCGCCTAAATGGAGAGTGAAGAGGCACCTTCTAGATCTTTCCTAAAACTAACGCCTATAGGTGCTATACAAAGGAGGTGTCTTAGGTTTCCCTCTTTAGCACCTTCCTAAACATTATTCTCTGTGTTTTTCATTTTATACAAAAGAAACTATAAAAAGAGAAAACATTTGAAACCTACTACCTAACTCTTTAGCTTTGCTCCTTGTAATCCTTTGAGGTAAAAAGGATGATGAGCTAATGTGTCTTTGAGAATCTTGAACTTCAACCTCATTCTCTTCTTCTTCTTGATCTCCATCAAGTTGGCTTTCTGACCTCGACCTTACTTTAGGTGGGCAAGTGAGGATTTAACTGTTGAACCATGTTTTTCGACCTTGGTGTCCTTACTCAAGAGGGAGGCGTTCCCTGCGAACCATCCTCTCCCACCCTTGAGATCTCCTACCCCGGTGAACGGTTCTTAAATGACCTTGTCCTTGCCCATGGGGCAAGGGGGATTTACTATCGGACCATACTGTTTATCCTTGGCGTTGTCGCTCAAGGGGGGAGATGTTCTCTATGAATCATCTTCTCCCAACCTCGAGGCTTCTAACCCAAGTGAACGATTCATAACTGGCCTCATCCTTGCTGTACGAAGTCAAAGGACCCAAATTCACAAGGGGACTAAATTTGGCAACTTGATTTTGTTTCTTTTGTAGGGTTGTGTGGAGAGAAAACAGCACCTATGGTATCTAGATAGTGGTTGTTCAAAACACATGACAGGTGATGCATCCAGATTCATCAGCATTTCTCTCAAACCAGATGGCCATGTAACCTACGGTGACAATAACAAGGGAAGAATTCTCGGCAAAAGTACAATAGGTAACGAAAGTAGTTTGCTTATTCATGATGTACTCTATGTTGAAGGTTTGAAGCATAGCCTGCTTAGCATCAATCAGCTTTGTGATAGAGGTTATCAAGTGACCTTTACGACCAACTCATGTGAAATTCGGTTACCTAATTCAAAGGATGTTCTTCTCATTGGTAAGAGATCTAGCAACATTTATCTACTTGGTATATCTAGTCATGCATCATTAGATTTTCTTCTGTCAAAGCATGAAGAGTCTTGGTTGTGGCATTGAAGGTTTGCTCATATTCATATGAATCATCTAAATAAGCTTGTATCAAATGAACTGGTTTATGGCTTACCCAAACTCAAATTTGAAAAAGAACATGTGTGTGAAGCATGTCAAAGGGGGAAGCAAACTAGAAAATCTTTTCCTTTGAAAAACTGTGTTTCAACTTCAAAACCCCTTGAACTTTTGCATATGAATCTTTTCGGTCATTCTAGGACTATGAGTCTTGAAGGAAATCTATATGGTCTTGTTGTTGTAGATGACTATGACTCTGTTATTCGTTGCACTCCAGTTAAGGGAAGTTCTATGTGCCGGATACACTAAGATTTTGTGAATAGCGGCGTAAGGACGTTACCCAAGGAACCCTAGACAAGGGTAACAATAAAAAGGTAAACCCTAGTTTCAACCTATATAAAGGGTGCCAAGAACCCTAGCAAGGTACACAGTTTCTAAGACTAAAGCTAATATACACTCTTTGTGTTTCTTTGCCCTAATACTGACTTGAGCGTCGGAGTGCAAACGACCGCTAGGGCGCCCTTTGTCTTTGCATATGAGAGGTTTCTTGATCAAGGAGATCACGATTCTCAGGTGCAGATAGAAGGGACAAAGGCTACCGTTAGAGTCAACCAACGAAGCGAGTCAACCGGCGAGAACATTTGGCGCCCACCGTGGGGCCTGTTAAAGAAAGGTCCCACTCGCAACCACATCAGAAGATTTTACCAACAATATGAGGAGTACGAGGCAAGGAACTGTTGGACCCACAAGAGTTGTGCCCCACGGAGGGGACAACGTAACCACACAACAAATCTTGGAGACAATGTGTGCCCTCCAAGCAGAGGTGGCTGCATCTAGGGTTGAAATTGCCACGTCACGAGCGGACAACGCAGAGCCAATGAAGAACTGCGTAGAGATTTGCAACAACTAGGGGAGCGCGCGGCGGAAGAACATGCCCCACCTATACCACTAAGGGCACATCCCATGTTGTTCTCACAGGCGATCATGGATACAGCGTTGCCAACCACGTCTCTAGGCCCGAAGGCCACCTTCCCAGGAGTAGAGGACCCAGAGGCCCATCTCACGACGTTCCACACTGAGATGATGCTTACAGGAGGATCTGACGCTGTGTACTGCAATTTGCTTATGAGCACATTGGAAGGCGCGGCGTTGGAGTGGTTCGTTAGCCTTCCCGACGGACACATCACCACCTTTGACCAATTCACGACGTTGTTCAGGGAACAATACCTTGTTAACAAGGCTCCCACCCGGCTTTCTTATGATGTCTTCGACATTAAACAGTACCAGGGGGAGTCCATGAAGGACTACTTGAACAGATTTTGGGTCCAAGTGGTGAGGTTGAAACCCACTGATGAGGCCATGATGGTGCATGCCTTTGTCAAGGGAATGTTGCCTAGACCTTTCAGCGAATCACTGCTAAGGTTCTACTAGAAGATGTTCACCGAGATCAAATGTCGAGCGTTGACACATATCGTTGCAGATGATCGAGTAACGGAGAAACAAGGTCTTGTCAGTCCTATCCGACCTTGAGCGGCAGGACGACTTCAACCATGAGGGTGCACAAGGCGACCACAAAGAAGAAGGGAGCGGGAAAACCCTACGAACGGACCCAGAAGGGAACGCGCACGCTAAGGGACCACCCCCGAAGCATAATTTTTTAGTGGAGGTCAAGGAGTTAATCGCTATCTCAAACATAGCGGCAAGTCTAAAGGTGCCCGCAAAGACCGACAGAAAGATGGGGCTCAACAAGAATGCTTGGTGTGAGATCCACCAAGCAAATGGCCACTACATACGCAATTGCTTGGCCCTGGCACACCAACTAGATGAGCTAGTGAAGAGTGGGTTCTTAAAGGATTATCTTCAAGAACCGTAGACCGATCAAGAGTTGGTAATTGCAGGGGCGGACCAGGGGCACAAGGTGCCCATTCACGGGGAGATCAACACGATCTCAGGAGGGTTTTTAGGAGGAGGGTGCATCGCCTCCCAGCGAAAGAAGTATGTGCGAGAGGTAATGGCGGTAGAAGTACAACAGGTAGATCAGACCCCTGATGTCGACCTCGTCTTCACCAAAGCCGACCTCCAGGATGTCATACCCCATGACAATGACCCGGTGGTGATTTCACTAGTCACAACAGGAAGAAAGGTGCACAGCATCCTGATAAGTGTCTAACTTCAGTAATATTTCATATTAAAATATAGACACTTATGAGGATTTATTGCTAATTTACATATCAAATAATCCTTAATTTATGAATTTATACATTTTTACATTTTTTATGATATTTATTTGAATAAGAGTATTTTATTCCCAAATTTGGTTTTAATTGCAGATTTCTAGAGAGGATTGAAGATTTGGTGTAAAGGAAAATAATTTGAGCTAAAAAGAGAAAGTTGGAAGGTCCTAAAATGGAAAAAGATGCAGAGAAAGATTAGGCCTTTTTTATGTTTTATTACTTAGCCCATTAGCGCGACACAAGAAGTAACCTAACCCTAGAAAATTAGGTTAAATAGGGGGCTATAGGCTCAACCCTAGTGTGCCAGATTGAGAGGAAAACACCATAGAGTGAATTGTAACCCAATTGGGAGAATGGAATGTGCTAGAAGTATGCATGACTAATTCTACCATTTGGGATTGGGAGTAATCTGCTCAAACTCTTATGTATTGAGGTGATATTTTATATATTAATATTCAGTTCTTGATTGATTATTGGTATTATTGTTTTACTTTTAACTTTCCGTGACAAATTGAGAATTTTAAATCTGACCGAGAGGTATTTTTAGGGTTCAGACCTAAACATCAATACTTAGCATATTTGAGTGCTAGAGATAGACTTGAAATGTTAATTGTCATTAACGTCTGATTGTGATTTCTAAGTTGTTTTTATAAGTATGCGAGAGATCGATATTTAGGAAACATTCTTAAGAATTTTATATGCGAGAGATCGATATAAATGAATTTTCTACGGGCATCAATTTCAATCAAAGAACTTAATATTAACATGCTAATCAAAATACATGAGAGTGAGAGAGATGAAACCTAATCCCTATTTTTTCAATTGAAACAACTAATTCTTTGTTTTCTTATTGATCAGTGCCAACATAATCACTTCGAACTCTTTTTATTGTTCTGTTGTTATATTTAAAGAATATTGTACTTGATAAATTCATTGTTCCTTGTGGGATCGATATCCGTCCTTAGGGACAATTATTATTTCTGACAAACGCGGTGCACTTGCTGTAAAAAGTCATGATCCATTGTTTGAATTGATGGGTAATGATGAGAGTGAGAAAAGCGGGTTTTATTTCCAAGGCCTTGGCGGTAGCAGGTATTGCAATACTAGAAAAATGTTTTGGTCCTTGGTACATGACATAATCTCCAAGTGTCCTCCTAGGAGGTGGTGCTTGTTGTTCTCCCATGTTGCTTTCTTCCTAAAATATATTAGTGGAGAGAAAAAGAATGCATTTTTTTCTTTTTTTAAAAAAAAATAAAAAAACTAAATTCAAAATAAATTTGAAGATAAAAATTAAAAAAAAAATCTGCAAAATAAAACACTAAAATGACGGAGAAAAATAACAAAAATATTCAGAGAAAAAAAATATAAATAAAATAATAACTTACGTAAAATAAAAACTAAAAACAAAATAAAAGAAAAAAAAATAAAAATGAATAAATAAAACAAATATAAATAAAAACTTAAAAATACTATAAAATAACTAACTTAAACTAACAAATAAATAATAGGAATAAATAAAAACAAAATAAAATAAAATAAAACAGAAAATTATAATTGTTAACAACTAACTAAAATAAAGATACTACGTAAACTAGTTTACGTAAAAATAAAAACTAAAATTAGTAATGATAAATAATTAAAATAAATAAATAAAAACTACGGAAACTTAAATAAAACTACGTAACTAAACCTAAAAGTAAAAAAACTAAAATATAATATAATAAAATCAAAAGAAAAAAAAATCTGAAATTAAATAGAAACAAATAAAATCAAATTAAAATAATAACAGCAAATCTGCAAATTAAAATAAAATCAAATAAAATAAAAAGAAATATGTTTAAAACAAAATAAAAACAGTAATAAATATAAACATAAAATTAAAACAAATCAAATTAAAATATTCACAATATTTAAAAAATTATACTCAACAAATCAAACATGTTCCCCGGCGCCAAAAACTTGATGACTTTTTACGGCAAGTGCACCGCGTTTGTCAGAAGCAATAATTGTCCTTAAGGATGGATATCAATCCCACAAGATTTATCAAGTATAATATTAGTTAAATATAACAACAGAACAATAAAAAGAGTTCGAATTGATTGATTGCAATACTAGAAAAATGTTTTGGCTCTTGGTACATGACATAATCTCCAAGTGTCCTCCTAAGAGGTGGTGCTTGTTCTTCTGTCATGTTGCTTTCTTCCTAAAACATATTAGTGGAGAGAAAAAAAAATGTATTTTTTTTCTTTTTTAAAAAAAAATTAAAAAAACTAAATTCAAAATAAATTTGAAGATAAAAATAAAACAAATATGATTGAATCTTTATTCAAATATAATTGAAATTGTATACATGAAAATTTAACAGGATGATTGATTGAGATAGAGAATGACAAAACAAAAAGGAATGAGGCCAATTAAACCAAGTGAGTGTGTGAACCTTAAACAATTTTGAGAGTTCTGCTGATGAATTGACAGTTGTGGTTGCTTAATTTTTATTTTTGTTACATCATAAAAGAACATGAATATGATTGAAGCATTTGTTTGTGTTAATTAGGAACCCAGGGCCAAATAGCCAACTTTTATCCATTTTTTTTATGTATCCCCTCTGGGCCAAGATTTTTGTTATTATTGCACCTTAACCTTTGATGATATATTTGTCTACCCTTTAGCATGTTTAACGAAGGAGAACATAGATGCAATACATATACAAAAGGGAATGGTTGGTTCTGATTGTGAAAGCTCAAAAAGTTAAAATATAGGAAGAATATTTTTCTATTATTGAAAGAAAAAAAAAAAGAAACAGAAGAAGAAAAAGAAATAGAAAAAAAAAATCATCATGAAAAACATGAAAAGTCATAAAGAAAAAGAAGAAAAAGGTGACATCGAAAGAAAGTGGTAATTAGATAATATATATGTTCTCTATAATTGAACTGTAGGTATGTTATTCTTCTTTAAGATATGCATTTTGTTATCTAAGAAAAACCAATATTTTTTTGGAAGCCCAGCCTCATCGTGGATCAAGGAAGTTCGGCTGACGTAATGTTCTGGACGACCTTCAACAAGTTACAATTGTCCCCAGACCAGTTAAGACCCTACACCAGATGCTTGTATGGTTTCGCTGGAGACCAAGTGGAGGTACGTGGGCATATAGAGTTGAGGACGACCTTCACGGACGGCATGACTTCACGCACTACCAGCATCAAGTATCTCGTTGTTAATGCTCCGTCAGCCTACAATATACTGTTAGGTACACCAACTTTAAACAGAATTGGAGCAGTTGCCTCCACGAGGCCTATGAAGATGAAGTTGCCTTCCCTTGAGGGTACGGTAATCACCATCAAGTCTAACCAAAGAGAAGCTAAGAAGTGCCACGAAAATAGCCTCAAGACAAAGAGAGGGGTGTTCGCTGTCACAACCCAGCCTCCAAGGGTAGAAGGGATCACCCGTGTAGAGATCGCCCGTGAGAAACGACCTGAACCCGCCGGAGGCGTAGTAGAAAGAGAGATCGGTGGGAAGATGTTCAAGCTTGGCCAACCTTTGAGCCAAGAGTCGCAGGATCAAGTTGTTGAGGTCATAGCGCGGCACCTTGACGCCTTCGCGTGGTTTGCCTCTGACATGTCGGGCATAGACCCTGTTCGCCAGAGAAGGCGAAAATTCAATGAAGAAAGGCGTCAGGTCGTACGCGAAGAGACGGAGAAGCTGTTGAAGGTTGGCCACATTAGGGAGATTCAGTACCCCGAATGATTGGTTAATGTGGTGTTAGAAGAAGGCCAACGGGAAGTGGAGGATGTGCGTTGACTTTACGGATCTCAACAAGGTCTGTCCTAAGGACTCCTACCCGTTGCCCAGTATTGATGCCTTGGTGGATAGCGTGTATGGGTGCAGATTACTCAACTTCCTGGATGCCTTCTCTGGCTACAACCAGATCATGATGCACCCCAGGGACGAGTGCAAGACAACGTTTATGACAGAGTTGTCTTGTTATTGCTACAAGGTAATGCCCTTTGGATTAAAGAACGCAGGTGCCACCTACCAGAGGTTAATGGACATAGTACTAGCACCCATGCTAGGGCGAAATGTCCAAGCATACGTGGATGACATGGTGGTCACCTCCCAGCAGAAGGAGCAACACGTAGTAGACCTGGAAGAGTTGTTCACCACGATAGCAAAGTATAGGTTGAAGCTGAACCCAAAGAAGTGCGTGTTTGAGGTTCAGGCAGGCAAGTTCTTGGGTTTCCTACTCACTAAACGTGGGATAGAGGCAAATCCTGAGAAGTGTGCCGCGATAATAGCCATGAGGAGCCGATCTCGGTGAAAGAGGTGCAGTAGTTGACAGGGCGCATGGTCGCTCTGTCCAGATTCCTATTGGCAGGAGGAGACAGGGGGCTCCCTTATTTCCAGTGCCTGAAGAGAAACAGCAGGATTGTGTGGACCCAAGAGTGCGAAAAAGCGTTTGTGAAGCTAAAGGAGAACCTGGCCAGCCCACCAGTGTTGTGCAAGCCAAAATTAGGTACAAGAATTCAGTTTTTCAAAACACAAAGCTAAAAGCACAGCACCAGCAAAACAATCGGTGTTTTCGCAGAAACAATCGGTTGTTTATACCAGTTTACAAATATCAAAACTGAATTTAAAGAGTTAAGGGATAGAGAAAATGCACACATAGATTTATACTGGTTCACTCTAAATCCAGAGTTATATCCAGTCTTCTCAAAAACCACTGAGGAACTCCACTAAGCAATCAAACCTAGATCACTTACACCACAACCAAGAAAGTGACCTTGATCCCCTCAAGACACACACTTCTCTTGGCCAACACACCAACACTAAGAATGTTGATCTTGATCCCCTTAAGAACACACAGCACTTCTCAGCAAACACACAAAGATACTTGTTCAACAAAATACAAGGATTATACTTGTTACAGAAGCAAATATGAAATCAATACAAGCAGAAATCCTATCTCACACACTTTGATCAATCTCAATCTCTAAGCAATCTCAACTCTTTGAAAAACTCAAAAACTTGTGTTAATTGTTGTTTCTCAAATATGTTTTTCTGAATATATTCAAAGATGTTGTTTGTTATCAAATCTTAACAAACTTATTCGTTGCATTTAAAAGATTGGTCAAAGCATTAATGACTGGAGCGTAATCAGTTAAAACATTTAAAGCTCAGTCAAAAACAAAAACCACTTTTCTGTTATGGTACCAAAACAAACAATCGGTTGTTTCCTCAAATCAATCGGTTGTTTTGGTTTTAACAGCTCAACCATTTGAAAAACAGTTTTCAATCTTTTCTAAAAACATCTAAGTATAAAACAATCGGTTGTTTCGACAAAACAATCGGTTGTTTTTCACTTAGTTTGAAAAACACTTTTCTTTTAAAAAGATTGAGAATGCCTATGCTTTGGATTCGATCAAGGGTGAATTACAAAACTCAAACTACCCCAGATCCTATCTAAGACAACTCAGCAACAGCAAGCATAGCCCTTCAACATCCTTCAAAGGGTTTTGGATTCTTCAAAGCTTGAACACCACTTGGTTCAACAATCTCCCCCTATTTGATGAATACAAATCCCTGGTGCTTGTGTTTGACTTGATTGAATCTGAAGCAGTACCTGCAAAAATAGCATATCTACCATACAATGCTTCTTACAGCAGCAGGTTAGTTTTTCACACACTTAAAACATAAAACCTGATAAACAATCGGTTGTTTACTCGAAACAATCGGTTGTTTTTATCAGCAGTAGCATAAAACAGTTTTATATCAGAGATTTTAACATAATAAAATAGTTTCAGATAAGGATACACAAGACCAATTAATTCTCCCCCTATTTGTCTTCACAAATAGACTTTAACAGTAACGACACAGATTTAGGAGAGATTATTAAGATCAAGAATACCTAACTCATTTCTTAGGAAGAAAAACCTCTCTTTTGGTAGTGGTTTCGTGAAGATGTCAACTAGTTGCAGTTTGGTCTCCACAAACTTCACTTCACAGTTCTCATTGTTTACATGATCCCTGATGAAATGATGTCTTATCTCAATATGTTTAGTCCTTGAGTGCTGAATTTGATTTTTGGTAAGATTGATGGCACTTGAGTTATCACACATCAAAGGGACTTTGCTGATCTTTAATCCAAAGTCTGCAAGTTGTTGTTTGAGCCATAGAATCTGTGCACAGCAGCTTCCAGCAGCTATATACTCAGCCTCAGTAGTAGAGAGAGCAACACATGCTTGCTTTTTGCTATGCCACAAGATTAGGCTTGAGCCAAGAAGGTGGCAAGTGCCACTTGTGCTCTTCCTATCTAGCTTGCAACCTGCAAACTCAGAATCTGAATAACCAATTAAATGAATTGGAGAATGAGAAGGATACCATAACCCAACAGTTGATGTTCCTTTTAGATATTTCAGAATTCTTTTTGTAGCTTTGAAGTGTGACTCTTTAGGATTTGCTTGATATCTAGCACAAAGGCACACGGCAAACATGATGTTCGGCCTATTAGCTATTAGATATAGCAACGAGCCAATCAATCCTCTGTATTTGGTTTGATCTACACTCTTTCCAGCAAAATCATCATCCATATAGCAGCTTGATGGCATTGAAGTGCTTGCTTCTTTGCAGCTTTCCATTTCAAATTTCTTGAGAATTTCCTTGCAATACTTTGATTGACATAGAAAGATCCCATCCTTTGTTTGCTTAACCTGCAATCCAAGAAAGAAAGACAATTCTCCCATCATAGGCATTTCAAACTCACCTTTCATTGCAGCCACAAATTCTTCACACAACCTATCTTGTGTAGCACCAAAGATGATGTCATCAACATAGATTTGTACAAGAATTATTTCTGAATTTGACTTTTTGATGAAGAGAGTCTTGTCCACCATTCCCCTTTCATAACCATGTGAAAGCAGAAAGTCGCTAAGCCTCTCATACCACTGCCTTGGAGCTTGCTTCAGTCCATACAAAGCTTTCTTCAACTTAAAGACATGGTTGGGATGCTTATGATCTTCAAAACCCGGTGGTTGATCCACATACACTTCCTCATTGATGTAGCCATTCAAGAAAGCACTCTTGACATCCATTTGGAAGAGTTTGAAACCACTCATACAAGGAAAAGCCAGCAGCAGCCTTACAGCCTCCAACCTAGCAACAGGGGCAAAGGTTTCACCATAATCAATGCCATCCTCTTGATTGTAGCCTTTGGCAACTAGTCTTGCTTTGTTCCTTGTGATCACACCATCTTCATCTAACTTGTTTCTGAATACCCACATCGAACCTATAATGTTCATCTCATCTGTTCTAGGGACAAGAAATCATACCTCATTCCTTGCAAACTGATTCAGCTCTTCATGCATAGCTTCAACCCACTTCTCATCCTTGAGAGCTTCATCAATTGACTTTGGTTCAATTTGAGATAAGAAAGTTGTGTGTCTGCAGAAGTTTGAGATGGAGCTACGTATGGAGACACCCTCCTTTATCTGCCCTATGATGTTTTCCACTGACAGATCTCCAGGAATCCTCCACTCTTTGGGCAACTCACTCTGTTGCAGAATTTCAATTAGTTGTTTCTACGAATCAACCGGTTGTTTTTCTGCACAGATTTCCAGCTTCTCCAAAATGATGCTCTGTTCATCCTCATCAGCTCTGGTCTTCGGGATTTGGATGTTTTTGTGATCTACCTCATCAAAGACAACGTGAACTGATTCTTCTACAGTCATCAACCTCTTATTGTAGATTTTATATGCATGACTTGTGAGAGAATACCCTACGAAGATGCCAAGATCCGCTTTCTCATCAAACTTCCCTAAGTTTTTCTTTCCATTGTTGAGAACGAAACAACTGGAGCCAAAAACTCTGAGATGGTTGATGTTAGGCTTCCTTCCATTGAAGAGTTCATATGGAGTTTTCTTCAAAATGGGCCTAATAAGCACTTTATTCATCACATAACAAGAAGTGCTCACTGCATCCGCCCAAAAGTACTTAGGAAGAGATTATTCACTAAGCATTGTCCCTGCTAGCTCTTCAAGAGACCTGTTTTTCCTCTCTACCACACCATTCTGCTGTGGAGTTCTAGGAGCTGAGAAGTTGTGCAGAATCCCCATTTTCTCACAGAACTTGCTGAACTTCTCATTTTGGAATTCTCCTCCATGATCACTTCTAATAGAGCCTATGTTGCAGTTCTTTGTATTTTGTAACCTTCATGCTAGCTTCTTGAATGCAGAAAAGGTATCACTCTTTGATTCCAAGAAAAGAGTCCAAGTGAACCTAGAAAAGTCATCAACAATAACAAGAGCATAATAATTTCCACCAAGACTCATAGTTCTTAAGGATCCAAAGATATCCATGTGAAGAAGTTCAAGGGGTTTTAAAGAAGAAACAACATTTTTTATTTTAAAAGAACTTTTCACTTGTTTCCCTTTTTGGCACACTTCACAAATGTGATCCCTCTCAAACTTGAGCTTTGGTAGCCCAATCACAAGATCCCTTGAAATTAGCTTGTTCAAGTGATTCATGTGAATATGAGCAATTCTTCTATGCCAAAGCCAAGATTCATCTTGCTTGGATAGAAGAGATCCAATTGAGCATGGTGAAAAGATATCTAGAAGATACACATTATTTACTCTCTTACCTACCAACATTACCTCTTTTGTGTTGGGTAGACAGATTTCACATGTGTTTCACTTGAACATCACTTGATATCCCTTGTCACATAGTTGGCTAATGCTCAGCAGATTGTGCTTTAGACCTTCTACATAGAGCACATCATGGATGACCAAGATGTCTTTGTCTCCTATGGATCCTCTCCCAAGAATCCTTCCTTTATTGTTGTCCTCATAGGTGACATGCCCTTCTTGCTTAAAGGAGATGCTCAGGAACTTTGATTTGTCCCCTGTCATGTGCTTGGAGCATCCACTGTCCAAGTACCACTGTTGCTTTCTCTCCTCCAAGATTTCCTACAAAAAATATTTTAAGTACAAAGATTTGGTCCCCTTATGAATATGGGTCCATTTTGTTTATATTCATCAATTGAATCTTTATTGCACTTAGGAATCCACTTCAAAAAGCCTCTAGGAACAGCAGATTTTATGATTTTACAGATCCTCACAGAATGACCTCTTTTCATGCAATAGAAGCATGTAACAATCGGTTGTTTCGATGGTCCAATCGGTTGTTTTTCTGGCATTTTCGAAAATGATTTTGAAAATCTATCTTGTTTGTTTTGTTGATTAAAACCCAATCCAGCTTTTCCAAAAACACAGTTTTGAGATGCTAAGACACTCCCAAAGTTAGATTGACCTTTAGAAAGCTTATCCACAGTTTTAACAAGATAGTGAACCTTATTTTCAAGATTTTTGCAATTTTCACAAGCAAGAGTATTACACTTGCAAGAGGAGTTTCTGTAAATGATTTCAAGGTTTTCAAAATCTGTTTTTGAATTTTCTAATTCCTCTTCCAGTGATCTTACTCTGTTTTCAAGCCAGCTATTCTTTTCTTTTAACCGATTGTTCAAAAGGGCCAATCGGTTGGCTTCTTCATGCGTTTCTTGAAAGGCTTGAAGTAATTGATCATAATTTTCAGAGTTTGAGGAGTTAGATGAACTTACACTACTTGAGTCATCCTCCTTTCTGGCCATGAAGCAGAGATTGAGGCTTTTATTGTTTTGTCTTCTTTTCCTTCTTGCTTGACTCTTTGACTTTGCCCCCTTTGGTTCATTGTTTCCATGAGCAGCCTTGAGTGTGTCCCACATCTCTTTAGCAGTTTTGCATTTTGATATCCTGAAAAACTCTTTAGTATCTAGTGCAGAAGCTATTATGTTTTGAGCAATGCAATCAAGCTTGCCCATTTTACATTCATCATTGGTCCATTGAGATAAAGGTTTTGCAATGAAAGAACCATTCTTTTTAAACTTTGGAATGTAAGGACCATTCTCAATTGAATCCCAAATTCCTTGATCAATAGATTCCACAAAGATTTTCATTCTGGCTTCCCAATATTTGTAATTCAATCCACAGAATAAAGGTGGTTTGTAGATTGAAGCACCTTCCTTAAAAGATTGTTTTCCAGCCATAAAAAAAAAAAAAATTGGATCAACTTGAATAACTTTCAAGAATCCAGCTCTTGATGCCAATTGTTAGAATATTTGGCTTTAAACTAGAGGGGGTGAATGGTTTAAAGAGGGATTTCGAAAACTTTTAAGCCTTGAATGAAATTTCTTCGAGAATCTCTTGATAAAGAATTCAGTTTTTCAAAACACAAAGCTAAAAGCACAGCACCAGCAAAACAATCGATTGTTTCGCAGAAACAATCGGTTGTTTATACCAGTTTACAAATATCAAAACTGAATTTAAAGAGTTAAGGGATAGAGAAAATGCACACATAGATTTATACTGGTTCACTCTAAATCCAGAGCTACATCCAGGCTTCTCAGAAACCACTGAGGAACTCCACTAAGCAATCAAACCTAGATCACTTACACCACAACCAAGAAAGTGACCTTGATCCCCTCAAGACACACACTTCTCTTGGCCAAAACACCAACACTAAGAATGCTGATCTTGATCCCCTCAAGAACACACAACACTTCTCAGCAAACACACAAAGATACTTGTTCAACAAAATACAAGGATTACACTTGTTACAAAAGCAAATATGAAATCAATACAAGCAGAAATCCTATCTCACACACTTTGATCAATCTCAATCTCTAAGCAATCTCAACTCTTTGAAAAACTCAAAAACTTGTGTTAATTGTTGTTTCTCAAATATGTTTTTCTGAATATATTCAAAGATGTTGTTTGTTATCAAATCTTAACAAACTTATTCGTTGCATTTAAAAGATTGGTCAAAGCATTAATGACTGGAGCGTAATCAGTTAAAACATTTAAAGCTCAGTCAAAAACAAAAACCACTTTTCTGTTATGGTACCAAAGCAAACAATCGGTTGTTTCCTCAAATCAATCGGTTGTTTTGGTTTTAACAGCTCAACCATTTGAAAAGCAGTTTTCAATCTTTTCTAAAAACATCTAAGTATAAAACAATCGATTGTTTTTCACTTAGTTTGAAAAACACTTTTCTTTTAAAAAGATTGAGAATGCCTATGCTTTGGATTCGATCAAGGGTGAATTACAAAACTCAAACTACCCCAGATCCTATCTAAGACAACTCAGCAACAGCAAGCACAGCCCTTCAACATCCTTCAAAGGGTTTTGGATTCTTCAAAGCTTGAACACCACTTGGTTCAACACGATGGGTAGTAGAGTTGTCTGAGTTTGACGTACAGTATGAGCCTAGAGTGACCCATTAAGGATTAAGTTTACGCTAACTTTGTAGTAGAGCTTTCTTCGGAAACCACACACTAAGAAGGAGCTGGTTTCAGATAGGTGCTTTCTGTAGATGGTTCCTAGAACCAACAAGGTAGTGAGGCAGTAACAACCAAGCAGAATATGAGACCCTCATCGCTGGAATGGTGTTGGCCAAGGAGATGGGAGCGAAAGGTTTGCTGGCAAAGAGTGACTCTTTGTTAGTCACAGGTCAATTCACGGGGGAGTACCAAGCTAAAGACCCTCATATGGCCGCTTACCTAGAATACGTCCAGGTCCTGAAGCATTCGTTCAAGGTGGTCGAGTTAGTCCACGTACTCAGAGAACAGAATGCCCGAGCAGACTTGCTTGCAAAGCTCGCCAGTTCGGGCAAGGGGGGCAGGCAGAGGACAGTGATTTAGGAGACCCTGAAGACACCTCAAACTACCACGGACAACGTGGCAAAAGTCCAACAGATTAGCACATTGGAAGGGGTGAGGAGGAGTCATCGGTCGTTAACACAGGAGACGGTGAATAAGCGTGTGCCCGGTCGCTGGGAAGATGTCGCTGCAAGTTTACGAAGTTGAATCAGGAGAAACTTGGATGACACCCTACCAACGCTATTTGGCTGATGATGTACTCCTGCTAGAACCCGCAGAAGCTCGAAAAATCAAGAAAAAATCGAGCAAGTACACCTTGATCGATGGGAAGTTGTTCAGGCATGGATTCACTCATCCTATCTTGGTGTGTGTAAGTGGTGAACATTGCACGCGCATCATGACAGAACTACATGAAGGGATATGTGGTAGCCACATCGGCGGCCGAACTCTCTCATTGAAGGCCATTCATGCAGGATATTACTGGCCAACCATGAGGGACGATTGCACGAGGTACGCCCAGCGGTGTAAACAGTGCCAACAACATGTTGACTAGCACAAGGCGCCTCTAGAGGAGCTGAGGTCGATCTACAGCCCATGGCCATTTCATACTTGGGGGATCGACATTTTGGGGTCCTTCCCTTTGGCAGTACGGCAAATGAAGTACCTCGTGTCTAGAGGAGCTGAGGTCGATCTACAGCCCATGGCCATTTCATACTTGGGGGATCGATATTTTGGGGTCCTTCCCTTTGGCAGTACGTCAAATGAAGTACCTCGTGGTTGTCATAGAATATTTCACAAATTTGATCGAGGTTAAGCCAGTGGCACAGATCACAACCCATAAGGTTCAGCACTTCGTGTGGAAGAACATAGTGTGCCGTTTTGGAATTTCGAAGAGGTTGGTATCTGACAACGGTACCTAGTTTGCAAGCCAGCAATTGGGCAAGTTATGTACAGAGCTGGGAGTGAAACAGGTGTTCACGTCAGTAGAACACCCCCAGACGAACGGACAAGTCGAGTCTGCCAACTGAGTTCTGCTCAGAGATCTGAAGAGAAGGCTAGACAAAGCCAAGGGGACCGGGGCGAAAGAAGTTCCTAGAATTGTGTGGGCCTACCACACTACTCCCCAGTCCACAACCAGGGAAACACCCTTCAGCTTGGTGTATGGTTCGGACGCTATGATTCTAGTAGAAATCCAGGAGAACTCGTCGCGTTTCCAAAACTTCGTGGTCGAGGAGTCCAATGAAGAGAGAAAGGTGAACCTAGACCTACTAGATGAAGTAAGGGAGGAAGCAAGGATTAAGGTTGAAGCCTTGAAAAGGAGGGTGGAGTACAAGTACAACTCCAAGCTGAGACCTCGGCAGTTCCAGATCGTCGACCTGGTGATGCGGAAGGCCCACCCGTACCAGTTGGAAAACAAGCTATCTCCCAAGTGGACTGGCCCTTTCAGAGTAACAGAGGCCCTTGGGAATGGAGCATACAGGCTCGAAACATTAGAGGGTGGTGCGATCCCTCGTACTTGGAACGCAACCAATCTTAAGTTTTATTTTAGTTAAAGATATTTTGCATTGTACACGTTTTAAGGGGACACTTTTTTTCCCTCATAAGGTTTTTTAGCGAGGTCACCCAAATAAAATTTTAGTTATTCAGTTGAGAAATATGTGTGAATTGCAGTTAATGAACATCTCCCTTGAAGTGATACACTGAGAGCAGAGGTAGTTTGGTTTCCTTAATAAGCACCTCTAGTGTAAGATCACCAAGGCGAAGAATAGTATGGTTCTCCAGTTAATGAACCTCTCCCTTGAAGTAATACGCCAAGGTCGGGAATAGTATGGTTCGACGGTGAACCTCCCCCTTGCGCAAGTTTACCAAGGCTGAGAACAGTATGGTTCAAACGTTGAAGGTTTGCCCCTTGACTTTTTATAACAAGGTCGCGGTTAATTATTCAAACATGTCCCTTGACTTTGTACAACAAGGATGAGGTCGCTAAGAGTCGTTCACTCGAGTTAGAAACACCAAGATGGGGGGAAGTATGGTTCCTCAGGGGACGTCTTTCTTGCGTAGTAACTCCAGGGTCGAACAGCATGGCTCACCAGTTAAGTTCACCCCTACCTTCGCATTGCAGGACCAAGACTGGAAGGAAACGCTTCCCCCTTTGTATACAAGCCAAGGTTGGAAGCGGTATAGTTCCCCAGTATTACCAGCAAGACATTCCTGTCGATCCAAGGAGGGTAGAGACGAGATCAACAAAGACGCCTTACTTTGCAAGAAGAAGATCAAGAACATCGAGAGGAGATTACCCTCAAACGGAGGTTGAGCCAGTTAAGGGGTTCGCGCTCAAGGTTAAAACATGCTACCTAAAGGGCAAAACTAGGTTGAAGGCGTTGTTAGTAGAAGTCAAGGCAAGTAAAGGCAGAAAAACGCAAGCTAAAGCAGCTTAAACAAATAGTTAAACAAAGGATAAATATTAATAAAATTATATGTACAAGGAGCAAATTGTCCTTCAAGAAGACAGAGTTACAAAATGGTCACTCTCGCAGCACGAGTTGCCCATCGATGACGCACTTAGACTCATTGAAAGGGGAAAGATCCACCTCAGGATGCACATAGGCAAACTGAGAGATGGCATCTTGGAACCCCTCGTCGTAAGCATCGACAGCATCATTGGTGAGCTCCTCCTCCGTCTTCTTGAAGAGCTCAACTTTTTCGCCAACTCCCCTTCAACCTGCCCCAGCAGGACCTCGCACTGGGTGACCCTCTCCTCCAGCTTGGTCATTTTCGCTTGCATCTCCTCGACCTTCTCCTCCAGGTCGACCACATTGTTGCGAAGAGGCAAGATCTTCGCTTCCAGTTGGACGGCCTCGTGGCTCTTGTCAAAAAGGACCTTTTTGGCGTCCTTCTCGGATTGGCGAAGGCTTGCCAGCTCGTTGTACATGGCAGTCTGACGGGAAGCGAAGGCCTTGGTCTTGAGGGACAGTTCTTTCTCCAGCTCTGCCATCCTAGCCTTGAGTTCTTCCGCTTCTTGGGCCCTACTCAGCGTAAGGTTAGATGCGATTAGGAAGTCCCCGAGGCCGTGGGCCACACGGTCGTGGAAGAGATTGTCACTCAAGCTCTCCAACACTTCCTTGTCTTGGAAGCGCTTGAGGATTTGCTGAAGCAGCATGGGGAGCTCGAGAGTGGAAGGCGTTTGTTGGCCTTCAGTGGCGCTCTCCCCCCCCCCCCCCCCCCACCTTCGTGAACAATAAGGTGGCGCGGGGATGAGGCGCTCGGGGGGTTATCCCTGAAAGACGGAGTCCCACCAGATGTAGAGGGAGAAGGCGCCACGGCTTCGCGCACGTATCCTCGTCGTCCGAGTCAACGACCACCACCTCTTTCTGCTTATAGTCGATAGGGGCTGGTTCGATTGTTTGGGGGGCAGAGGTAGCTGAGGTTGGCGGAGTTCTAGGCGTTGAAGTGCCCACACCAGCAGCGGCCGCCTTGCGCTTGGTGAGCAGGTCGGCCAATTTCTTCTTTTTGTCCTTGCTAAAGCCCATATCTGCATGAAAACATTAAGTCAACACAGGAAATAATGACAAGGCAAGTCAAATGCAAGCAAGGGTAAGGAGGGGATGAGAAGAGGTTTCGACAGCACACACCGGCTCTCCTTCCCGGCAAGCCACTATCCTCACAAACTTGTCGTGGTCTTTGCCAAAGACGCGCGATTTATGACAGGTTTGTTTTTTCCTATAAGCGGTTATGCTCTCAAGAGAGGTAAAAGTATAAGTGTCCTCCAGAAGAGCAGTCGACGCTCAGTGATACAGGGACTTATAGAAGGAAGCGGAAGGAGGGGGAATTAGCGATGAAGATGGAACATGGGATGGAGACGAAACTGAACTAGATGATAGCTTGAGCTCTTCATCTTTGCGTTTTTTATGTTGAAATAGCGGAAGCATCCATGGATTGAGATGGAATAAGGCTCTCCTAAGAGTTGTGTAAGCCTTAAAGGTGCATGAAGAGTGTGAAAGTGAGAGAGGTTCGGCCAACTCTCTTTGAGGTGTGGTTTTGGGAAGATTAAAGACCTAAATCCTAAGAGATTTTAGCCAAGAAGTAAGAATGACACATTTTGGCAGCATTTCATTACTCAAAATAATCTTACAATTTCAGCACCCTAGCTCTCCTTATATAGGACTAGGAGGTCGGAAATGAAGAGCCAAATGTAAGGAAAATTCACACCAAATGAAATGTAGTTGGCGCCTAAATGAGAGCACACATGTGGAGGTAGGTTCTAGAATCCTTCCATGTGTGGAAAGGCCTAGAAATTACGCTCCATGACGTCTATGTGTGGGCTGGAATTTAGTTTAATTAGGAAATCCTAATTAAACTTAAGATTTAGCCTTCTAGGTGCCTCTTTGCATGTTTCAACACAATTACAAAAAGAAATTAAACTATGCTACTTTAAAATCTATTCTACACTAGAGTTTATGACATGTAAAATGTGTCCTTTTGGCCCCTCTTTGACCATAACTCTAGTGGTTGCCTTATTTTGATAGTTAGGTGGCCTTTCAAAGGATTGGTGTTGGGGCCTCTTCCACCATCCCCTCCCTCTTGAAAAGGATTTGTCCTCAAATCCAAGGCTTCGTCCTTGTCAAAAGTAGGTGGATGTATATGGCTGGATGGTGTCCATCATCTCCTCCTTCTTGAGAAAATATATCCTCAGATCCACATTGTCGATCTCAGATAGCAGCCTCTTGCTTTGACAACTAAGCTCATCCTCCCAGATCAAACGGCCATCTATGGGAATCTTCAAACAAAACAAATGAGTTAGTTGAAGCAATTGTATAAAAATCAATTTTATGAAGTTGCCATTCTTTTTGTTTTTCTATTGTTTTGGGCAACTTTTTACAGTATTTCTCTTTTGATTGTTGTAGTTGTTCTTTAATCCTCTTATGTATTTTAACATATTCGGCTTTTATTACTTTTTCCTTAGGCACAAATCTTTGTGGATTAGGAAATGGTAACAAATCAAAAGGAAAAAGAGGATTAAGTCCACATAAAACTTCAAATGTAGAAATATTAGTAGTCTTATGGACTACTCTATTGTATGCATGCTCATCTCTAGAGTTATGTTTGCCTTTTATGATTACTCTAGGCATAGTAGAAAGAGCTATGTTTTCAATTTCATTTTAACCATTCTTTTGAGGATGATAAGAATTTGAAGAGTACAACTTAGTTCCAAGTTTTTCTCTAAGAGTATCCTCAAATAATGGTTTTCAAATTTTGAAGCTCTTTTCAATACTATTGATAGCTGTCGTTTTGCTGTCAAATTAATATGATTCTAGCGTAGACTTGTCTAACACTAGAGAGATGATCGTATAATTGTGGACAAATGTCCCCAAGTCGTCTCCCAACGAATCCAATAGTAAAATCAGTTGATCAGGGTTTAAAATCTATCTACAAGCAATAAAAGTTAGCAATAACAATAAAGATGAAAAGGGGGTTTGAGATAGTTGTGCAAAAAATATATAAGAGATTAAAATTGCAAATAAAAAGCGGTTGATCCCAAGTTCTTCCACCATTGAATTCTTCACAGGTTCTCTAAAGATTAATCTTTTCTCAATCCTCCAACAGAGCTAAACCAGATTGAACATGCGTCGATCTAATTCAACTGAAACTCACCAGTAAAACATGCGTCTACTGGTTTAATTAATACCCATTTTGTTCCATGGGAATGCTTACCTTCTCTCTCTTGAATCATGCGCCCAAGAAATTAATTAGAACAATGCGAACTAACTAAGAAACCAAAGTTTAAGATAAGGAAGACTCTCAATCATGCGTTCAAGTACAACCTCTCACAAAAACTAGTTTTCCAGAAGATTAGACAATAAAAACAACTGCTATAGAGAATTAAAAATCAAAACTTTTATTGAACAAAACCTCATAAATCAATGGGAAATTACAAAGGAATCAACCAAAAAGATTTAGCCTTCCATGCGGAGGCAAAACAAAAGAATTACTAAGAAGAAAATAAACTAAGAAAACCCTATGAAGCTCTCCCTTTTCTCCTTGATGCTTGTGTCCTTTTATAGGCTTTTCTGCTCCAAGGATCTTGGGAAAATATTGCAGTTTAGATTTTGTAAACAGTTTCCAGTTTCCATAATTCTTTTTATTTTGCAGAAGATTTGCTTCCAATTCTGTTTCTGGAATCTTGTAGCTTTTATTTTCTCTTTCTTCTCCTCAGAATATTTTTTCTGCTTTGGTTCAAGAAGCAACTTAGACTTTTGCATATTTGGCCCATTCACAAAGGTAGATGTTTCAAATAATTTACCCTAAAAACACAAAATTACCAAAGATAATAGTTAAGGCCCGAATGAACCCAATTATATGAATATTAATTAAAACAATTTATTTAATTATTATTATAGTCCAATAATCTATGATTAAGGCTATTGTGTGTGAATAAATATATGCTCATCAAATACCCCCACACTTATCCTTTTGCACTCCTGGGCAAAACATTCTAAAGTTTAAAAATAAAAGAAAAACAGTTCAAATAACAAATAGCAAATTCTAAGAATGCATAATGACAAACATGATATAATTTCAAGAAATCAAGGAATTAAGAAAAATGTGAATGAAAATTCCTATATTTTAATATACAAGCAGGTAATTAAAATCGAAGGTTGAATCAAAATTGACAGAACTTCACTAGACACTCTCCAACTCTCAAGTGTTTAGTAGGGTTTGTATTTACACTCAGCACCCATGCAGACAACCACTACCATATGCTTAGCAAGATTCTAATATTCATAACAATCGAAAAAAACATGCAATCAAAGATCAAGAGGTCTTCATAAGGGATGTAATGAGGCTAAGGTAAAGGTAGGTAAAAGTGGGGAAATAGGCTTAAAAACCATAGAAAAACAAAGGAGCAATGAAGGATAGGTCTAAAAACAAGTGTAAGTATTATGACAATTCAACTCCTCTTTTTATTTCAAGATATATTTTTTTTTCATATAATAGACAGTCAATCCAATGTATTAGAGGATTCACTCTTATTTTCTTTATTTTGCTTTGCTTTTCTTTTTCTTGTTGTATTCTTTTTTTTCTATCCATTTTTTTTTCTTTAAAACTATAAAGGTAAACTATGAAAATGAGATACACCCCCACACTTATTCAAAAACCTATTCCCAAATGATTTCAAAGCTCCTTCATCTTCTAAGGTAGGGACAAACATGGTTTTTTCTGTTTTGAGGCTTGTAATGAGGGTTAAAAATAAGAAAAAGGCTATAGGCTCAAGGGGCTAACAAATGGATTATCATAAAGGTAGGCTAATATGGCTAGTGGGTTAGTTTAAACAAAGAATGTCTCTATCATATCAGTTCATGCACGTAAATCACAATTGTAAAACAAAGAATCAAGCTAAGTTCTAGAGTATAAGCAAACATGAGTTAAAACACACTAAAAAGAATATTAAATGATATATCAATTAAGGCTCAAAACTCACTAGGGACATTCTATCAAAAGATTCAACCCAAAATTTCCCATAACCAACTTATTTATCAATTTGTAAGAAAATCCAAACAACAAATATCAAGAAACCAAGATTTTCAAAAATTATAAAACATGTCAGCCATTAGACAATCCTAAAAAAGCTCATTTATTTTAACAGAAGCAAAAAGAAATTCAAACAATTAAAAGAAAAACAAAAAACACAAAAATAAATCAACAAAAGATAAATCCTAAACTATGATTCTCCTCCCCCACACTTAAATCACACATTGTCCTCAATGTAAAATCAATAAATAAATGTGTATAATAAAAGTGAGAGAAGAAGTACTCCCTCATTCAGCTTGAGGGAAGTGGCAGTCGCAGCTGTTTCAACCATCCTCTCTACAGTATAAGCCAAGACTCTTCATCCACAGTGGTGTAGAAACACTATTAGCTGGAGCATCTAACCAAAGCATGCAGTACCTTGGTAAACTATGTAACAAAAATATTATGATGAAGAAGCCTTGAAATAGTGGATGGAACTGGGGTAGGTCTGGAGGGCGTGTGAAATGGTACAGTTTCTTCCATGAATGGATGATGGTACATTCTGGAGTATAGATGGAAGACAAAAATTTATTCATCATAGACGATCTGATATGGTTAGTTGTTTGGGGATCGTCTAAGGGTGGTGGTCTAAGGCTAGACAGTCTAGCTAGGGTAGACGGTCTAGATGGGGTGGGAGATGGAATGAAATGTAAGTTAGGAGGTGGTGGTGGCTGGTAAAGGTTGCTTTTAAACGTTCCAATTATGATAGAAGGTGTAGCCAGTGGAGATGATGGAATGAGTGATATGGGTTTCACCTTAAATAGTGGAGGTTGTACTCTTTGACCCTTTAAGGATGGAAGAATAATATCATCTTCTTCTCCACTAGCAGTGTCTACTTGAACGATGGGTAACACCTGCTCTTCCTCTTCTTGTATTACCTCCAAAACTATGTCAGAGCCATCTGCTAGTGCGCAATCTTTTTCAGTAGATTCGGCAAGTATAGCAGCATCAACAACTTCTTTATCAAGACATGCATGTGTCATAGAGTCTAATGCCTCTTGATTAAGCAATGATTTTTCCTCCATCAGTGGAGGTTGGACATTAGTTGGTAATGGTTCATAGATCCTAACAACCTGCAAATCAACAGTGTCTGCACTGCAAATTATATCATCAGAGGATATGCATTTGGTCATCACAGAACATGTTGCACATGTATTATCAAAATCCTCTGTGTCTTCAGTAGTCATATGCACTTCGGGAGTGTCTGGATAAGGTTTAATTCCTGCAAATGAAATGGAAACTGGAGGCATGGCAGAATTAATCTCAACACATATATCAGGATCACAAGTATAGCCTGTATCAAAGTTGGAAAAAATTTCTATATCTAAATTAGGATCATGATGTGAATTCAAACTTTGCTTAGAAATATCTTCAAATTGTCTAGTCAATTGACCAACTTTCTCTTCTAATTTTGATAGAGTAGCATCTATGCTTTGCTAAGACTTGATTGTATTTACCATTAATTGTCTCACCAGCTCCTCTAAAGATGGCTCATCAAGATTATGAGTAATATTATCAGTTTGAAAAAATGTTTGAAAAGGTGTTTCATTTTCATTAAAATAGTATTGCTAATAATATGGTTGCTGTTGAGGTAGCTCATATGACGGCTGACAATATGGATTAAAATGCTGAGGTTGTTGAAAATATGGTTCACATTGTTGTTGAGGCTGCTCATAAAACTTTGAACGTTGCTGCAAATATGGCTCATAATAAATATCATAATTGTAAATTTCTTCAGCTAATTTCCGTTCCATTTTAGAATTGAAAACAGGGGATGTATATTATGGCACCAACACCTATTAGACGCCTTAGAGCAAACTCTTTTTTTGTTTAAATTGAAAAGCAAACCAAGTAAACTCCAAGGAAAGAGAGGTGAGTCACATGTGGACAAACTTAGAAACCAAGTCTTTCCTAGCCAGAGTCTTCCCTGAATTGCTTTCAATATTAAAAAATTAAAGAGTAGCAACCGAAGTGTCTACCCTAAATGCAAGATCCTATAAAAAAAACTAATGCAAATGCTACACTTAATGCTTAAAAAAAATAGTTAAAGAAAAAAAAGATTATGTAAAAATAAATAAATAAATAAATAAAATATAGAAAATAAAAACAGTAAACAAAAACAAGAATAGAAATAAATAAAGATGACAAAACAAAATAAAAGAAATAACTAAAAACAGAAAAGATATAAAATAAAGGCAAAATAAGATAAAGATAAAAGATATAAAAGAATAAAAGAAAAACAAATCAAAACAAAAAAATAAAGATAAAAGATATATGAGATGAAATAAAATAAAAACAAATCAAAACAAAATAAAGATAAAAGATATAAAGAAAGAAAATAAAAATAAAATAAAGATAAGAGATAAAAAAAATATCCTGAATATTATATTTTTTTTAATTTTTCATTTTTCATTTTTTTTATTTTTTTTTCGTTTATAAAAAATTAAGAAAAAAAATGTTGAATATTAGATTTTTTTAGTTTTTTTTTCGTTTTTTAGGGTATACTAAATAAATAAAAACTAATAAAAAGAAAACAAAATTTAAATATGCAGAAAAAAAAATTATAAAATAAAATAAAATTATATAGATAAAAAGAAAAACCTGATAACCAAAATCAAATTGAATTCCCAGGCAACGGCGCCAAACTTGATAGTTGTCGTTTTGCTGTCAAATTAATATGATTCTAGCGTAGACTTGTCTAACACTAGAGAGATGATAGTATAATTGCGGACAAATGTCCCCAAGTCGTCTCCCAATGAATCCAATAGTAAAATCAGTTGATCAGGGTTTAAAATCTATCTACAAGCAATAAAAGTTAGCAATAACAATAAAGATGAAAAGGGGGTTTGAGATAGTTGTGCAAAAAATATATAAGAGATTAAAATAGCAAATAAAAAGCGGTTGATCCCAAGTTCTTCCACCATTGAATTCTTCACAGGTTCTCTAAAGATTAATCTTTTCTCAATCCTCCAACAGAGCTAAACCAGATTGAACATGCGCCGATCTAATTCAACTGAAACTCACCAGTAAAACATGCGTCTACTGGTTTAATCAATACCCATTTTGTTCCATGTGTATACTCCATGGGAATGCTTACCTTCTCTCTCTTGAATCATGCGCCCAAGAAATTAATTAGAACAATGAGAACTAACTAAGAAACCAAAGTTTAAGATAAGGAAGACTCTCAATCATGCGTTCAAGTACAACCTCTCACAAAAAATAGTTTTCCAGAAGATTAGACAATAAAAACAACTGCTATAGAGAATTAAAAATCAAAACTTTTATTGAACAAAACCTCATAAATCAATGGGAAATTACAAAGGAATCAACCAAAAAGATTTAGCCTTCCATGCGGAGGCAAAACAAAAGAATTACTAAGAAGAAAATAAACTAAGAAAACCCTATGAAGCTCTCCCTTTTCTCCTTGATGCTTGTGTCCTTTTATAGGCTTTTCTGCTCCAAGGATCTTGGGAAAATATTGCAGTTTAGATTTTGTAAACAGTTTCCAGTTTCCATAATTCTTTTTATTTTGCTGAAGATTTGCTTCCAATTCTGTTTCTGGAATCTTGTAGCTTTTATTTTCTCTTTCTTCTCCTCAGAATATTTTTTCTGTTTTGGTTCAAGAAGCAACTTGGACTTTTGCATATTTGGCCCATTCACAAAGGTAGATGCTTCAAATAATTTACCCTAAAAACACAAAATTACCAAAGATAATAGTTAAGGCCCGAATAAACCCAATTATATGAATATTAATTAAAACAATGGATTTATTTATTATTATAGTCCAATAATCTATGATTAAGGCTATTGTGTGTGAATAAATATATGCTCATCAACTATGCTTAGAGATAAACTATGAAGTCCTATTACTTCTCTAGAGAAGAGCTTATCCATAAAAATGGAATCAATACCTTTTGTTGTCCAAGGAAGCTCTAATATAAAATCTAGGCTTATATCTTCCCATGGAACATTTGCAAAAGGCGAAGGAGTATAGAGTTCATGAGACATTGCCTTAGTTTTAGTTTTAAAACAAGAAATGCATCTAGGGTAATGTCTTTGAACATCGTTTCTCTTGGGTGACCAAAAGAATTTTCTTTTTAAAAGCTCTAGAGTTTTATCAACTCTAATTTGGCCCATGAGTTCTCCTTCATGAAAAATTTCTCTTTTATGTGTGAAGGTAGTCTCGTTGATACAACCATTGTTCATGAAAATTGTAATTTTTTGCAATGGTTGTCTCAATAAGACATGACAAGTTTCTTTAGGCACTACCTCACATAAAAATTTATCTTTGTAGATGCCTATAGATAACTTGACCTTCACTTGGTGATTTCTTAGCACATATGTAAAATAATCTACTACATTTTTATCTATGCAAGCCTCTTTTAAGGATTCTTCTTCTTTTTTAACTATGCTTGCAAGTGTTCCTTTACAAAAGGTAAGGCTAGGTTGTTCAACAAGAAGCATATTTTCAATGGTATTTTTAATTCTTTTGTCTTGTTGAATGACCTTGTGGAAAGGAACACTCTTCTCCCATGCCTTTTGTTCCCTAAGCATATCTTTACCTAAGGGTGTAGGAGTCTCTTTTGGTGTTTCCTTAGATGTACTCTCCTCCCTTTTAATTTCTCTTTTTGGATAAGAGTTGGAGTATGAACCTTCCTTATGACTTGAAGTTTTCCTTAAATTTTATTGTTCAACTTTGATACAAAGTTGAACCAAGTCATTCAAGTCTTGATAAGGTAGAAGTTCAACCCTATCTCTTATCTCAAGATTTAGCCCACTTAAGAATCTAGCTATGGTGGTGGACTCATTCTCCCTAATGGAGGCTCTCATCATATATAGCTCCATCTTTTGCCTATACTCCTCTACACTCATAGTTCTTTGTTGGAGTCTTTGGAGCCTGTCCATCAACTCCCTATTATAGTAAGAGGGTATATGGCGGCGCCTTAGGGCTCCCCTAAGGTCATTCCAATACTCTATGGGAGGCTCTCTATGAAGACACCTATTTCTTTCTAAACGTCCATCAATACATAGCATTCCCTTGGAAACTAAGAGTGGCTAAGGGTACTTTTCTCTCCTCACTTACTCTATGGCAAGCAAATAATTGTTCTACCTTCATTTCCCAATCTAAATAGACTTCTACGTTTTCTTTTCCTTGGAAATGGGGTAGGTCTACCCTAACCTCTCTTGGGCTCTTTTGTTCTCTTCTATCTCTTCTAGTTCTCCTAGGGGGTGGTTGATAATATTCATTTATCCTAAGACTTTCTTCCCCAAAAGAATCATGATTTTGAGAACTAGATGCATGTGAGCATATTTTTTTAGATTTTTTAGAGCTTTCACCCTTTTCTTTAGTCATTTTCAACTCTTTGATTTGTACCTCATTGTCCAATTGTCTATATGAGAATGATTGAAAGTCCTTGGCTAATTGTTTTAAAAGAGATTTGATGGACTTTAAATCACTTTCATTAGATTTAGAAGAGTGAGAAGACATGGCTAAAGATTTGTGTTTAAAAGTGTTTTACTTCAAAGAAGAAGAGGAAAGTTAGGGAAGGTAGCTTTCCAGGTAAGAGAGGTAAGTCACTAAGACTTCTTAAGTACCAAGTCTTGCCTTAGCCAAAAACTATCCCTCAAAAACTTCACACAATTCTTTTTCTAAGTAAATTACTTAAAACACAATGAAGAATGAAAAGTCAAATTTTATGCAAAGGAAAATAATGCAAAGCTATTTAACAAACAAAACAATTAATCAAAGCTTAAGCAAGTAGTTAACGTAAGCAATTTAAGCAAAGCTAAACAAGAAATTGACGTAAAACAAAACTAGCTAAACACAATTAAAATTGCTAATCTACAAAGCTTTAAACTAGACGTTTCCTAGGTGAGGCTTCTTAGACACTTTGAGCCTTTGAAGACACATTCATCGTCTATACGTGATTAATCCACTAATTAAACAAAGGTTAAATGTAATTACAACTCAAAGAAATACAAAGAAATTGAATTGCACAAATTTAATTTTCAGCTTGCTAAACTATGCACTCTTTTGGCTTGTACTTGCTCTTCTTTGTTGTGTCCTTCAAAGTGTATGTTTTTGGTATTAGTGTTTACTGCTGCTCCTTGCCTTTAACCTCTTATGATTTAAGCAATTAAATTCTCCAAAACAGTACCTACTAAGTAGAGCTAGACTCTCCTCAAGTCAATTTACATTTAACAAGCACCAATTGAAATTCATCCACCAACAATTTAAAGGTTAAGAAAAGAAAGCAAGAAACAAATTAAATTTTAAAAACAGTACCACAACAATTGGATTTAATGATATGACACAACTAGAAAGAGTTTAGAATGATATTGGACAAGCAAAATAAAAAATAGGCACTCAACAAAGGTTGGCACACAAAAGGAACCTAAAGAAAGGCACTAGAATTTATTTGAAAAACCAAATCAGCACTACTGGAAAATTAAGGTTCAGAAAGCGTGACTTAAAATATTTATGTTGAGCTGGCTATTTTGAATTTGCTTTTGAAAATTTAAACACAAACGATTCAATGTCTTGGAAAACTTTTGGCGCTGGAATCACACCAAAAACATGTACCAAATAATTGTGATAAATTTTTGAAAATTCGTGTCCAACTACCGTCAATTTTAGTGCCAGAATGCACACTTTTTTTGTGTGATATATCTTTTTTTTCTATTTTGACTTTTCAACTAATTCTTTTTTTCTTCATTTTCTAACACATCAAACCACTGAAATCCAGAATCTTAGAATTTTCTTTTAACGTATTTAAATTTCATAACACAGAACAGCCAGTACAGAATTTGTAAAAATAGAGGAATCCTAATTCTGGAATTAAAAACAGAAAGAGAAACTTCAAAAACACAATGGAGTGAATGTTATATGAATTTTTATGGATCTATCATACAAATATGAACTCAAACTAAAAGGAAAAATGCACCAAAGGATCAAATCAAGTCTGGATTCAAATTGAACTCAAATCAAAACAAGAAACAAATGAATCAAGAAAAGTACTACTAAGATTTGTTGACATTCTTGGAATTACATGACTAAACAAAACATATAGATTCGGAAAATAAAAGAACACAAAATACATCATATGAACTGAACAAAATTGCAATAAGAACTCAAATAAACCTAAAACAAAACAGCAACTCAATTCAACATAGATTCCTACACACACAAAAATGAAAATAAGGTGCTAAAGAACAATTTGAACAATTTGTACCGATTGAAATGCTTAGAACAACATCTAAATCAATTTAAAAATGTAAAAACAGCAAGACAACATGAACAAGAGATGAACAACACGAAAATAAGAAGAACTCAAACAAAAAAAATGAAAAGAGACACTTATCTCTTGAAGACCATAACTCTAGATACCAAATGATAGCTTGAGCTCTTCATCTTTGCGTTTTTGATGTGGAATTAGCGGAAGCATCCATGGATTGAGATGGAATAAGGCTCTCCTAAGAGTTGTGTAAGCCTTAAAGGTGCATGAAGAGTGTGAAAGTGAGGGAGGTTCGGCCAACTCTCTTTGAGGTGCGGTTTTGGGAAGATTAAAGACCTAAATCCTAAGAGATTTAAGGCAAGGAGTAAGAATGGCACATTTTGGCAGCATTTCATTACTCAAAATAATCTTACAATTTCAGCACCCAAGCTCTCTTTATATAGGACTAGGAGGCCGGAAATGAAGAGCCAAATGTAAGGAAAATTCACACCAAATGAAATGTAGTTGGTGCCTAAATGAGAGCACACATGTGGAGGTAGGTTCTAGAATCCTTCCATGTGTGGGCTGGACTTTAGTTTAATTAGGAAATCCTAATTAAACTTAAGATTTAGCCTTTTAGGTGCCTTTTTGCATGTTTCAACACAATTACAAAAAGAAATTAAACTATGCTACTTTAAAAACTATTCTACACTAGAGTTAATGACATGTAAAATGTGTCCTCTTGGCCCCTCTTTAACCATAACTCTAGTGGTTGCCTTATTTTGATAGTTAGGTGGCCTTTCAAAGGATTGGTGTTGGGGCCTCTTCCATCACTAGAGCCCGAAGGAAGAGCTGGAGTGGTTTCCTGTTGGGTCATCTTAGATATGGAAGCTAAAAAAGAAAAGAAAAAGAGAAACTTTAGAGGAAGAAGGTGGCGTAACTCGACAGAACCAGAGAAAACCAAAAAATAGAGACTCGAAGCGTAAACCGAGAAAATGAATGCACAGAGAAATGCAAATATCATAAACAGTCCCATGTAGTTATAAGCATGTTACAAGCAGCGAAATCATAAATCGCAAGCAATCGGTGCGTAAAAATCATACCTTTAAATATTGAGGTTTGAGGGTTTGGAGTTTTGGAAGAGAAAAGAGAGAGCGATTTTCGCATAAATGCTTAAGAGAAGGTTCGCGTAAGTGAAAGTAATGAAATAGTGAGGGAAGTGTAAAAGTTTAAGGGTTTGAACAGTGCACGAAGAAGTTCGAGCGCCAACAAGTCCTAGCCGTTGATCTTAGCACGTGTACGTTGATTAACAAAGTATGGTGAGACGTCGCTTCGGTGTACTGTTCACGCCCGTTACCCAATGCCACGTAGGTCGCCCAGCGCGATCACTTAGTCTCTTCCCTGAAACAAGTTACAACTCGAGACTGGGGGGCTTGTGTCCCGACCAGTCCTCGGTCATCGACCCAGGGACTGACCTCAGACATCGCACACCGATGCTTGGTAATGGAAGGGGGCCACGTAAGTTGGGCCCGAGACACACCTACCAGGGGATCGGTTAGTCTTCGGACATTGATGTCATAGACCCCGATGTTGGAGATCGACATTGAACCTCACCAACAGAGGAAGAGATCGAACATCGGTGGTCTTAACGTTGTAGTGGGCTACGTAAGGTGGGCCTTAGAGTTATGCTAAGTTGACAGGTAAGACATGAGATATGTGGAGAGCCTAAGTCACGAAGGATCCATGCACGTGGTGTGTAACAACACAAAGGTAAACCCTAGTTTCAACCTATATAAAGGGTACCAAGAACCCTAGCAAGGTACACAGTTTTTAAGATTGAAGTTAATATACACTCTTGGTGTTTCTTTGCCCTAATACTGACTTGAGCGTCGGAGTGCAACGGTCGCTAGGACGCCCCTTTGTCTTTGTAGGTGAGAGGTTTCTTGATCAAGGAGATCACGATTCTCAGGCGGTGATAGAAGGGACAAAGGCTACCGTTAGAGTCAACCGGCGGGAACAATATATACATATATATATATATATATATAATAAAAGAAAAAATTAAATATGATAAATGGAATTAAAAAATTTAATTACTAAATATAATATACCTTGTTCATCATATTCAGTATCATTTATTATAAAATTATTGTTTCAATTCTTTAACATCTATAAATATTAAATATAAAATATTAAGTAAAAATTTATAAGAAATTAGTAATTAATAATAAATATTAATAATTTTTTCGAATAATCTACCTAGATAATTTTAGTACGAAGATGTCAACTTTTATAAACATTTTTTTCTAAGAACAAACTTTAATGGAAATTGATCAGAAAAGTTGCTTATAAATAAAAATATTATTTTAATATAAGCTCCACTTTGATTAAAAATAAAGAGAAATTGCCTTTAAAATGTAAATAAGTAAGTAACTTTTCCAATTTATAATTAATTTTCAATTGACTTTGATTTTGATTTTAACAATCACGGGCGAGTCTGAAAATAGAGTTTGATTTTGATTGCCAAACAAACACGGATGAAGGACAAGAAGAAGGCGAAGGAACAAAGTAAAGAAACTCCAAAAGGAACATAAAACGACGACGTAGATCGAGGATGGTGCTGAACACCAACGTGGTGGCGAGAGTGGCGCACGCATCAGCGCATCTTTTCCAATTCATAGCTTGCAATCCCGAGAGGCTTAGCAGCGACGTCGTTTTGCACCTCCTCTTCTGCCTCCCTTTCCACTCCCTCTTCCGTTCTCTCTTTTCCTACCTTGGTTATCGTCATCCACATTCCGATTGACAATATCCTCTCTGTATGTATATATATTTCTACATACCATTAATTATTATTGTTGTTGTATATTAATATTCTATTTCTGTTTATCATCATCATGTCTGTTCTAGGTTTTTGCTTCAACTCATTTGATTTAATGCCCTTTCTGTCTGATTAATTTTGAAAATTGGATACTGAATCAAGGTGAAATGAAATTAGTTTGTTTTATTTTTTATTCTGAATTTGCTTGGTACGAATAATGATGAGCTAAGGTGTTGAGTTTGAATTTTATTAGGAAAGAAAGTTGTGATTCAATTCAAAAGAAAAACAATTTGCCAAATTATCCTACACTGATTAACCATCAACTTTGTGGATTAATACTTTCTGTCAATGGTGAAAAAAGTACTAATTTATTGTGTTTTAACCTTGTTATGTTGTGGACTCTGTTTTTGTTTAACATGGTACAAAAGAACATTTGGGTAATGGCTACAAGTGGCTATATTTTTTTATTAATATGGCTGGAAAGTTGAAGGGTAGTGAATGCAGGATATTTATGCATCAGAATGATTAAAAATGTTTTCAGTTTAACTGTAGTTAGTGTAGAAAAAAAATTCTCTCTTTCAATTTTTTTTTATTTTAGGAGAGTCAAAATTGAGTAATGAAGTAGGATTTTAGTTTTTGTTTTCTTTTAAATTTTTGTACCATAAGCAAATATTTTTGAAAATTCCTTTCTTCTCTTCACCTCTTCGTGATTTTCCTTTATTCAGATGCTATGTAATTGTACTTGATCTCTTTACTACTGTGTTCCCCATCTTGAAACACACGAATCAGTTGGTTTGGTACTCAATATTCATGGATGAGGCAGGGAAGGTAAAGGGTAATAAGTTTGAATTAGGGTGCCTATACTCTTATTATTTCATCGTTTTTTTAACAGTGTGTTATTAAGAAGTAAGAAGGTAGAAATGACATGTAATGGTCTTATTAAATTTTGTTTGTCCTTGTTAGAGAGCAGTGTAGGTTTCTGAGTGGAGACGGAGAAGACTAGATTACAGGGCTTGTTGACCCCTTTTCTCTCTTTGGAAATATTGTATGACGATCATGACTAGTGATAATGAACTACGCTAAGCAATTTAGAAAATGAAGATTATAATGAAGTGACAATAGCTATAGTAACTTGAGAATTTATAAGATGAAAATTGAAATTCCGAATATATCAAATCGTCCTAGGTTAGTTCAAACAAATAAATGGTTTAGTAACGTTTCATGTACATTTATCTTCGACATCCTTCTTCTTACAATTAAGGTAAGGATTTTGAACATGATCATCTCTTGTAGGGAATGTTTGGATTCAAATGAACCACACCATGCATTTCTGTGGTATTCGAGCCATAGCTTCCTATCTCCCATGCTACCCAATTCTAAGTATTTGTTTTGAAAAAAAAAGAGTATAAAGTGAGAGGTGAAAAAAAAGAAAAATAGAATCGAAAGTAGAATTAATTGAATGAAAGGATAGTTTGTTATAAATTTATAAATAAGTGATATTGATTTGAAAGAATAAAATGTAGATTATAACTATAATTTAAGTGATTCCCAAAGTGTCATATTTTTATAATAAATAAATAAAATAAAATAGAAAATGTCTACTGTGTTGATATTGTTATTTGGATGAAAATAAGAACATAATTGATTGTGATTAGAACATAATTTACTATGTCCTTCAAATAATGGTAATTTGATGAGTTTTTCGTTACATAATTAATTTAGGTTATGTATAATTGAGTGTGTACATACCTACAATTTGTTATACATGGTACATAATAAATTATGTGACTATAAAAATGACATATTTCATTGTTGATCTCTCTTGATTAAACAATTCCAACTCTTGAGGAAGGGAGAAGCAACTAGTGGCTTACAATTATTATATACAATTACAATAAAATTGCCGGTGTATCTTTCAAGACTCCTGACAATCTACTATAGTGATACATAATAGATAGATTATATAGCTAAAAAAATTATAGATACCATTTTTGGTCTCCATTCACCAGTTCTCATTCTTAACAAATCCTATTAACAAATATAAAACAACACAAGCAATTAAGATACTTCAACATGTTAGTCCACTCCTCCATATCAATTAGAGTTAAAGGTTTAGAATTTAGGAATACCAATTAGGATTTAAGATTTAGAATTAGAGTTAAAGGTTTAGAATTTAGAATACCAATTATGATTTAAGATTTAGAATTTAGGGTTAGAGGATGCATAATAGAATAAATTATTAATATAATTGTTAGGTCTCTTAGTTATCTTAGTTATTGACCATTTTCCTTCTTAACAAAGCTTGAAACAACCACGTTAACCATATCAGAGGAGATAATTAAGATATTTCAAAATTGGCAGTTTGTCTTTCCATACTCTTCCTTCTCAATCTTCTCATCTCACAAAGGTACAATTTACAATTGGTTCTACATTATTACCAAAATATCATTGTTTTACATAAATAAATAAATAAAATAAAATATAAAAAATGTATAGTGTGTTGACATTGTTATTTTGACGAAAATAAGAATATAATTGATTATGGTAAGAACATAATTGACTGTGTATTTTAAAAGAATGATAATTTGATGAGTTTTTACTTATTTAATTAATTATGGGTTATATATAATCATGTGTAGGTATGTGCTGCAACAATTGAGTATATATAGATCTGCATAATTTAGTACACATAATACATAATAAATTATGTAACTATAAAAATGATAGATATTATTGTCCGTCTCTTTATTGAGCAACTCTCATTCTTAACAAATGAGAAGCAATAAAGTGAACACATTACTAGAGATAATTAAGATTTTTCAACATTGTTGGTCTGTCTTTCAAGACTCCTCCCCGACAATCTATTATACATTATCCATAATATAATATTATGTAGCTATAAAAGTGAAAGATTTCATTGTTGGTTTCTATTGACCAACTCCCATTCTTAGCAATTAAGATTTTTCAACATTGTTTGTCAGTCTTTTCATACTCCTCCATGCAAATCTATTATGCATGATATTTAATAGAAAAAAAAAATGATTGTTGGTGTCCTTATTGACCAACCTCCCTTCTTTACAAAGCTTGAAGCAACCACATGAACCATACCAAAAATAATTAAGATTTTTCAACATTGGCAGTGTCTTTCCAGAGTTTTCCTTGTCAATCTTCTCATGTCACAAAGGTGCAACTTGCAGTGTGTTCTACATGATTAATCAACTCATTTATTCACACTAACAAAAGTTGTCGCAACACCTTGAACACAAAAGTTCTACATGATTAATCAACTCATTTCTACATGATTTCATCTGTGTTCTTCCTTCCATTTGCATAGTACCAACTATGGAAGTAAACAACAGTTTAATGTAAGAAGAATGTGACAATTGATTTATACAGGGTTTGAGAATGGATGCTAGATTTATGTTATGACTAGTCGAGAATTATTAACAATTATTATTTCTTGCAAGCAAGTAATAATCTATAGTTTTTAATTTTAAGATAATCCCTGGGTTGGATTGGCATAAGAGAGATGGATATGTGAGTTTGAGAATAGTTGTCGTCCAAGTAAAAATTCATACACATATTCATGTTTTGGTCGGGTAAGGGATACATATGTATCCAAATTGATATTGTCTCAAATGTTAACAATATTTTTCTTAAAAAAAAATATTTGCTAGAAAAGAAAATATTATTAAATATTTAATATAAAAAACATACATTTCATTTTTTTTATTAAGGAACTTTGCATAAATATTAAAATAGAGTATCAAATAAAAATTATATAAATATCAAAGTAATTATAGACAAGAGTTTTTTTTTTATCAACAAATTATAGACAAGAGTAAACCATTACAGATATATTTTACAAATGTTGAGAGTGAAAGTTTCTTGTGGATCTCAATCATGGATATCAAATGAGTCAAACAAATAAGTTATAATGAAATAAAACTAATAAGAAAAAAAAATATAAGTTTGTAGGTTACCTAAAAAAAGTAAGAGTTTACACCATTGAACATTGAAATTGAGAGTCTAATATTCTTACATGACAATAAATAAATAAAAATAGTATAAAAGAGTAATAATGATCAAATGTATATCCTATGATATAATTCAAAGAAAATAAGGTTTGTATTTTTTTTTTAAATGAAATACATTGTTAGAACGAACTCCATAAAAAAATGTGTAATCGGGTTTTTAATAATAGAAAAATACCTTGAAGATTTAAATGAATTTGGTAGATATCAAATAAGTGGAACAATTGAGAAAAATGAAAAAAAAATTGTGAAAAATATATATATTTTTTCAAATAAAACAAAATCAATGATTAAATAACAATGAAAATATATTTTTTAGATTACCAAATAAGTTAAAGATATTTTAATAATTTAAAATATGGAGATTTAAAAATAGGGATTGAACATATATGTATATACTTATTCATCCTCATACCCAACATAAGAAAATGAGTATTAGTCATTACTCATACTCCTAATCATGTTCATTCAATGTAAGTATTATGAGAGATGATAATATGGATGAGACATACATGTCACTTAGTAACCCACTTTAAATGTAAAATAAACTGGACATTTAAGTCTATAAGCTCACATAGGCTGGTCCAAATGACTCATAACCCATAAAAATTGGCTTGTTCCACAAAACTGTTAAATTTGTTTTTAGTTATTTACAAACTGTTTTGGCTCAAATTTAACTGATTAAAACGGCTAGTTTGATAAGCTATAAAACTGTGATTACCCTTCTTGTTTTGAAAAATACATACAACAAGTGATTTAGAAAAGATTTTGTAAAATTTTGGATTCAAGAAAGCAAGATTGCCTTGAGTTGTGCTTTGGTTAAATAGTGGATTAGGAGCAACTGTGATTTCCTGTAATCAGGTGTAATATGTTCCATATTCTCTTGTAATTGTTCTTTAGTTTGAATTCTTGTAAATTGTGTATCTGTAAGATCAGAGGGTTGTTCTAACTATGTTTGAAGTCAAAGAGGGTGTGTGTTCTTGAGTGGTCAAGATCACCTATTTGAGGTTGTGGTGTGTTGTCATCTGTATTGGTTACCTAGTGAATACCCAGTGGTTTTCTGGGGACTAGATGTAGCTCTGGTAAGGAGTGAACCAGTATAATTGTTTGTGTGATCTTCTCTCTCTCTTACTCATTTAAAATCTGTTTGACTTGTGATTTTATCTCTGTAGCCATAAACAATCGGTTAAAACGCATTTTCAACCGGTTGTTTTTCTGATAACAGTTTTGTTTTCTTGGCTGATCTGATTCTTTGATCTATAAATCAACATCAATCTTCATTCTTAGCTAGTATTTGCGAAAAACTTCCTTTAAACAATTCACCCCCCACTTGTTAAGGCCATTAATTCTTACAAATAGGTCTGGTTAACTCGGTGAACCAATGTTCACTTGGGTCTATGAGCCCCATGAGATATGAATGGTGTATAGAAGCCCAGGCCACTACGATTTTGATATCAAAGGGATTCATGAATAGACACGGTGTGAACTCATGATCAAAGTACAATAAGTGATTCGTAGAACCTCATGATCTTGCGCTCTTTTAAGGTAAAAGATTAATTGCTTTTGATGATTGTGTTTGAAACTTGTCTAAATTAAGCGATTAGTTGCATTGTTATCTTAGTTACTTTATGGGGGTGAGAAATAAACATTAAGGCAAGACTTAAATATATGGTGATACATAAGATAATGTCAATGAAACGCAAAAGTAAATTGTTCACTAGCAAAGCATAGTTAAATCAGTTTTGTGGCATTCTTGATCACTCCTCTTTGAACTCCCCATCCACCACGACCTTACCTGGTGCTAGTTGTGAAAAGTCCACTTTGGGGTAGAGACTGGAAGCTTTATCTACAGCAAATCCAAATCCCACCAAGAAAGCTTGGATTGCTTCCTCTTTGTAGACTTCGATCTCACTAGAAAGGAACTCATCCTTCTGAGCCAGTTCCTACTGCAACTTTTCGCGATGACTCAACTCCACTGTTGCTTGTTCCTCGATCGCTTTGGTCTTCTCGACCAGGAGTTGCTTGGTACATTGGTAGAGAACTTGGAGATGTTGAAGCTTCTATTGCATGTCAGCCACCTTTTGGTGAAGTTCGTCATTTTCCTGAATCTTGGATTCGGTGGCGACCTCTTGGCTTCGTATCTTCTTCACGGCCAAGCAGCTTGTGTCCAGAGTCTGTCCAAATTGCTTTATGGCTTCTTCGAGCAGATGGCGTACATTATGAGCCCTCAGCCTCTCCTCGTCTTCAGGCAGCAACAGGGCACCCTCAATATGAGCAACAACATCGAGATTGGGGTCCCATAATCCTTTCCTCCTTGAACTTTTAGCGCCCCCCTTGAAGTTGGACACTATGACTGGGGAGGGGGACGAAGCTCTGGGTGGAGACACTTGGGCGGAGTTGGCCCGGACACAAGAACAGGAGGTAATAGAAGGGATGACGAGGGCTTTCCTTTTTTGGGGAAAGACTAGCCCCGAGCAGGTGTCTTTTTCATCCTCGGTAGGTGCAGGGGCCTCCTCAATGGCTTTTGGCTAGCCATTTTGGCTTTCCTCGCCATCTTCTCCAGTTCTTCTTTGCTAAATTTGGCCAACATCCTCCTTGCAATAAGATAGAGACAAGAGATTACAATCTATAAAGAAAAGGAGGGCTCGCTGGGTCTAAAAAAGAAATGTACCAGTATAACTCTCTAAGGCATCTGGATCGAACTCTTTGCTCAGCAGGTAAACGGTGTCAAAAACAACTTGTAAGCTCGACAAGAACTTACAAACTTCCTGGTCGGAGGATGGCAGGTCTTCCAGACGTCGGGCCACAGTGAAACAAGGTTTTTTGGTCCAGTATAAAGGGAACCCATCCAAAAGGGTGAGATGATATTTATTGGCACGAAATTTTAAGAAGTGACCCTTGAAGTTCTTATAAGGAGATTGGAAAAGGGTAAGCAAGCCCCTCCCAGGGGCACCGTTGAAGGATACCTAGAGTTGGCGACCCAACTTTTTGGCCTAAAAAAAGTACAAGAAAACCTCCACAGATGGTGTAAGGCCAAACTACGTACAAAGAACAGCAAATGCTCAGACAAATGCCTAGTTATTGGGATGTAGTTGAGTTGGAGCGATGTTTAACTCGGTTAAAAGCTCTTTTTCGAAGTAAGTAAGAGGAAGACGTAGGCGAACCTTCTTGAATACGGTTGCATAGAAAAAGCAGAAAGGTTTTCCAGGATTAGAAGACTCATCACAACATACTGGTTCATCTTCTCTACAGTGAACTACATGTATCCTATCATTTTCCCTACCAAAAGGGCAACCGTTTTTCCTAAGATTTACTATTCGATCAAAGGTAGTGAAAGATGAGGTCTCTTCCAAAAGGTTTTAGGGAGCCCAATGGTATAAAGCTTTGTAATCCATGATAGGGTTGATCTAAAAACACAACATACATGATTGAAAATGCATGAACAGAATAAGTAATAGCAAGCCAAATGCATGAACATTTAAAGTTATGGAAAGAGTAAAATTTGAGTGCAGACCCAGCTCAAACAATATAGATAAAAGTACTCAAAGATATAAGTAGATTGAAAAGAGAAAATACCTGTTGAAGTTAAAAAGAAGAAACTTTGAGGAGGAGAGCGCAAGAAGAATGAAAGGCGAGCTCGAGGGAGAGGACGGGTTTCAAATTCAGAGAAATGAGGCAGTGTGGCGCGAATGAACGTTTGGCATGGTATATACAGAGAAAGGAATTCGAGACGTTAAGTTCCTCTCCACCCTTGATGTTGTGCCACGTGTGTGCTAGGGATTAATTAAGGTGAAATGTCGTGTCAATGACGCTTCGTGCACGTGACTACCTAACCCTTGTGAAACCATTATGTCAATTGTCGAGGCACTCAGACTCTTTGCTTAGCCTAGCTCAGCTCGAACCTGGGGGGCTTGTGTATTGGGCAGAGGCTCGGTCAATGGTTTATCCCGAGAATAGCTTGGTCCTCAGTGTGGGCTGGCGAGTGGTCAGCTCGGCTATTGAGCCTGGGCGGAGATTATGGGTTTTGACCTAATTGAAGGAGTTCGTCGAAAACGAACACAATGTGGCTGCCCTACATAGGGGTGGGACTTGTTGTGAGTATGTGCTTATAAATAATTGTGTATGCTTGTTTGTTGCATGTGGGTTACATATAAAGTATTTTGATAGATGCTGATAATAACCCTAAAAGATAAGGGTGTGCACTTATAACAAAATGTTGAATAATTTATGTCCATGTCAAGTGGGTTTTCTGTTATTATTTTATGTGCTTAGTTATATTTTCAGTTAGGATTTATTCCCTTGAGCACGTGTTGTTGCAAAGGTGGTTATAAAAGAGGAATGAATCTCCAGTAAAGGTACGCTTTCTAAGACACTTGACCTAAATCTTACTTTGGATGAACCCTTACTTACTTGATCGTCGGAGTGTAATAACAGGTAGGGCGTCCTCTGTCACAACGGAGCCATATTCTAGTACGATCAGGAGATGTGATTCTGACTACCTAACAACCACCGATACAAATGAAGATATTTCATAATACATAAATGAATAAGATGTAAAAATATTTCATAATATATAAATGAGTAAGATGTAAAAATATTTTATAATATATAAATTAGTGCAAGTCTTATTTTAGCGTATTGTTTTATAAGATTGAGTTAAATTTTTTTTAAGTATATTACACTTTTTTTTAATAAAAAATCTTAATAAATATAAATAAAAAGTAATTATTTTATCCTTTTAAATTTTTTGAAATGTAATAAGTATATATATATATATATATATATATATTATGATGAGTGTAAAGGGAAGTTGCTAACCCTCTCAACAGTAAAAGCATACACCTTGTATCTTAATAAATTAATATTTTATTTATTTTTATTATTTTTTAATTTAAAAATATTAATATATTATTATAAACCGTGTCAAATGTATATTTTTTACTCTCTTTAAGTATCAACAAAACTTTTTTCTAAAGACAATGCATGTAAAAGTTTTTTTCATTCATTGTTAATTATTGAAAATAACTGTCGTAATATTTTAAGTAATTTTTTTCTTAAATACCCTATGGGTGAAACCAAAATAAATCTTCGAGACTAGTCATTAGAATTCAAAATTATTATATAAATTAAAATAAGTTTTTTTCAAGTAGCCCTAGTATTCATGAATATGGAGTCAAATATACTCCAATCAACAACAAATTAGTTTTATAAATCAGTAGAATTCAAGATCATGTAAATAATTTCATATAAGTTGATTATAAAATAAAATAAATTCATCATAGATTACTAGACCATGTAATTTTTTATTTTTTTTATGGGAAACCACATAAATATTTTTTGAAATTTTTTTGAAAGAAAAAGTAAAATATTTGGTCGGAAACAATTGTTACCAAAATACTTGTGCTGTGTATCGGAAATGACTATTTCATTGTTTGTTTAGTGGTAAGGGAGAGTTTGGCACAAACTACCACCATGAAGAGCATGGTGACGCCATTGATGAGGGTCTCACCCTTTCGTCACCAGAATGGCCATAATACCCTTCCCTTATTCTCTCTCGCACGCTACCCTTCCTCACCAAACTTCTCTTTCTCCCCTCTCTCTCTCAGTCTTTCCATGGCCGCTTCATCCCAATCCTCTTCTCCGGTACCTCTCTATTGTCCTTCTTTCATGTCTTTTCTTCCACCCAATTGAACCATGCTTGGTTTGCACGCTTCAAAATTTAACCTTTGCATCACATGACTGGAATTTGGATTTTTTTGTGTGTGTTTAATTGGGTGATTGAATTTCTGCCATATCTCAATGATATGAAGTGTTTGTTCATTATGTGATGATCACTGTTCATGAATATGTAATAATAGTGTGCTTTTGATGGTTTAAAAATCAGGCTGTGTCGCGTGGTGATGCTAACATGGACAAAGATGGTGTATTTCAATTGATTCAAGCACATCAGGTATTTCATATTGGTTCAGTTGAATTCAGTTTGTTGCGTGTGAACTCGGAAGTGGTTGAAATAGAATGAATATTTATGGGTCTGATTGGTTGTGTTAATTTTATTGGGGTTGTTTTGTTATGATAGGAAAAAGCTGCTAGACTTCCACCGGTTGAGGAAATTCGAACTGTCCTTGATCGTAGCGTTCGCGGAATGCTCTCTACATTCTCTAAGGTTTATGTCCTTAAGAAATCTGATTGTTAAAAAGGATAGCTTTTAATGGAAAAAATGCCGAAAGTATCTTTGAGCATTACCAATACTCAAAGTCTTTTAATTGGAGAGAGGACATTTTGCCTTTCTAGAAGTTGTTTCTAAAAGACTAAGGGGTCTACGACCTTTCCCACCCAAGTAACATTAACAGAATTCAAGTTTGGCAGAGAAATGAAATTCAAATCTTGCTGCCTTCTGAGTTCTGTCTTCATATATTTGACATGAAATTTTATTCGTGTTTATTGGCAAATGACTTAAACTTCTGATTTTTAACAAGCAGAAGTTCGATGGCTATCCATCAGGGTCTATGGTTGACTTTGCATGTGACGCAAATGGATATCCTATATTAGCAGTGAGCGACCTGGCAGTTCATTCCAAGGTTTTTCCTTTTTCTTTTCTTCCTCCGAAACTTTCCTATTGTTAGAAAATGATAAATATAAATAGTTTAAAGATTGAAATTGCTTCTGGTTGTGAACTGACTTCAAAAGAAATAGAATTTGATGTCAAATGCGATTTTGTGAACTAGCTTGTATATAGCCATTCAGTACATTGTGCTGAATTTGGCATGTAAAATACCACAAGTTCAATTTGAAATCCTATTTTTCATGTCCTCAACCAGCACATGGTCTTGTTAACTATTATTACTCATGAGAACATCTTTTGCAACCAACACCTACCCAGTTAAAAGCTTGCTTCCATTGCTAAAGAGTGTTTTTGCGCAGGACCTAACTGCCAATTCTAAATGTTCATTACTTGTGGCTAGAGATCCTGAAGATAGGACTGATTTAGTGATTACTTTACACGGTGATGCTATCACTGTAAGTTGTGATCTTCTGTTTATTTCCTTGTTATACATGATTTCTTTGTGTTTTCGTTTCCATTCACTTTGCATATTGGATTATATAGTTATTATACTACAAAACCGTTATTTGAAGGCTTTGCAGATTAAATGCAGTGTGGAAATTTTTTTTCAGGTACCTGAAAAGGATAAAGAAGCTGTTCGAGCTGCATATTTGGCGAGACATCCCAATGCATTTTGGGTAAATTTGTTCATTGCTCCCTCTGTAATTTGTACCTTTCCCTTCTTATCGTTTTTGAATTAACAACTTTGAAGCCTTCCAATATTGAAGGTTGACTTTGGAGACTTCCAATTCTTGCGCATTGAACCGAAAGTTGTACGATTTGTGTCAGGTGTTGCCACAGCTTTGTTAGGATCAGGAGGTTTGTTAACCATACCATTCTTGTTCGTTTCATTTGCTGTTAATGCTATCTTGCAAGGTTCCTTATATTTTGGATGAATGAGTTCGGAGCGGAAGGAAAGGTAGGATTAACTTTTCACATTAGTAAAGTTTTACCTATTTATTTTTTTAAAAACTAAAGGATTTAATAAAGGTTATTGTGTAAACTTCTTGTCATCTTAGTAAAGTTGAAAGCAGTTTATTGGAATAATAGTTAGTTGTCAGAATAATGGAGTTTAATTATATTAGATATGCTGGGCAGTTAAAGTGTTAGGGGTATTGAGTTAGTCTATGCAGGAGGATAGGGTAGAAGAGAGAATGCTTGAATGATTTTTAATTATGGTTGATGCCAATAAGGTAAGAGTGGTTGGCAGGCAATAGAAGAGGTTTTATGGTTAGATTTGTGAGTGTTTGGAAATCATGATGTTGGGAGAAAACTCTTCTAACATGATCTCTAAAATGAGTAATATTCATTCTTGATTCAATTCAAATTGTATTGTGATCTTAACCTACTGATATTTGAGAGTGGTTTCATCGTTATTTTCTCACTTTAGAGACACTTTTCCTCGGATGAGTCTCTCTCTCTCTCTCTGCATCATATGGGATGGCACAAACCATGTCTTTCTAGTAGGTTTCTTCAAATGGAAACATTACTGGTTATGTGGTTTTTGGATAGCTTTCATTTTCATTGCAAGGAATGTGTGCTAAATCATTACATTTTGTGGTAAATTTTGTTTCTTTAATATCTACGTAACTGTCTTGATCATAATGCCATGCCATCAAAATTGAATGCTTTCTCTGGACCATAAGTTAATTTCACGCATTCTCTATATTATCCTTACATTATGCTTTTTTTTCAGAGTTTACTGGAGATGAGTATAAATCTGCAAAAGTTGACCCCATAGCTCAATTTTCCAAGCCAGTGACGGTAGTGATCTCTAGCTGACCATCATGTTACACATCTGCAATGACTTTCAGAAGTCAGTCAGTTTTTGTTCTAATATAAGTTGTGTTTCTAACAGTCTCATATGAACAAAGATCATGCTGACGATAACAAAGTGATTGTGCAGCATTGGACTTCAGTTCCAGTATGACATCTTGACCATTCTAGAGTATACAATATAGATAATAAAAGAGGCTCTTTATTTCAATTGCTAATATCGTGTAAAATTACTTTGTTAAACCACTGTGCAATATAATATCTTAGTGTGTGATGTGGGGTGCCATATGGTCAGACATAAGAATCTATGGTCTATAACATAAAACAATATCTTATGTAAACAATATATGGACCCAAATCCTTGTTTTTTGTCTGCGGGAGAGAGGGGCTGATGATGTTTGGCCTTAGTTTAACTGTATTGATCATCATCATCTGCAGGTGGACTTTGCATACCTTCTAGATTTGGATAGTCTTGGTTTCAATGTTAAGGTACTACTTCATTAATTTTTCATTAACATTATTTACCATTCCCTTAGGAGCTATTTATAAAATAGTTTAAAATTCCCTTATAAATTTGACAAATGAAGTCTTCAATAAGTTGGTCCTTTTAATAATAATCTTTTATCCTCACCAACTGTTTTTTAATTTTGTTCGAGTTCGAATCTGTACCTTATTTATTGGAAGAATATTTCTTTTTGTAGGCTGGTTATCAGGATGATACTTTCAAGCTTCGTGTACCTTTCCCTCGACGTGCAGAAGATAGAAAGTGAGACATCATATTTGATATGAACTCCCATCTCCTAAATAAAACGACGTGGCATGTCTTCCTTCATAAGATCAAATATGCTCATCTGTTTTCTAGTTTACTTATGCAATTCTATGCTCATGTAAACTTTGATGAAAATGTTAGCATTACTGTGTTACCAAGGCTTTACTGTTGCGAGTTAATTAATTAAACTTGCTTCTTTTAATCAGACAAATACTACTTTTCGAACTTTTATCATCCTTTTGGGATGGAATTAATCATGGTGATATGGGTTTCTGATAAGGAATTAGGAAGAATAACCTTTCCTGCAGCATGTTGATTTTATTTTCCGGAGAGAAGTGATTCTTTTATTGTTTTTTCTTTTAGGGATGTGAAGACTCTCATTGTTGAGATGCTTCAAGCTGCCAGGCCTAAAGCTGAATGAAGAATCCACAGATCAATGAAGAGGTGCTCATCCAAAATTCATCTAATATCCGTGCTTCAGTCTCCTGGATTCGTCATTTTTCTTTCAGATATTAGTTGACCATGCCTTGCAACTAGATATACCTATGCCAAATAAATACTTGCATACTTATTGCTAATTTTTTTGTCTGCTACTTACCAACTTACGGTTCATGTCTTTGGTAATCCCTAATTGAAGTTGCCTGGTTTTGTGGTCAAAAGAACGTTTTCTGTCTTAAATTGAACTGTAATAAAGCCTGCCAAAATGTAAAAAAAAGTAGTGAATGAGACTCTTAAAAGATGGAGTATTATGACGGTGCTTTCTGTTCTCCTCCCTTTCTGTTTGAAATGCTGCAGCACCTGCCAGACATCCTTCTTGGAAAGAGGAAAAATATTCACATCGAAGAGAAGGAAATGGTTGACTTTCTTTATTTCTTGTATATAAACTGTGTTATTTTCATGAAGAAAAGCACTTCAAAATTCAGATTGTGATGTTTCTCAAGCAAACAAACCCTTCTATATAGGCAAGTGATTTTATGTGAATTTCTTCCAGATGTACTATTGTTATGAATAAACCCTTTTGAGAAACAACAATAATGATTCAGTTTATGGTACATGCATCAGTAAATTGTGAGCTAGATGTTTTGCCATCACCCAAACATTACCTTGATCTAATCACAAGTTCAAAGGAAAAGAACTCTTGGAATGGGAACACGGGGGCTATTGCTGAGAGAATGTTATGTCAGTTTGCTAAACGGCCAAACGGCCAAGGACTAGGCCAACACCATGCCCTCTTTGAGACGTAGCTACTTCTGTAGCTTATAAAGAAAGTACTATTGCGAAGTTTCAGTTGTTACACCTAATGGATTCTAGAACTTGTTTTGAATTAATAGAAAAAGAGTCAAGATTATTAGAAATTGGAAAATAAATAAACTAATAATAAAGTATTGATGATATAATCAATTATGTTTTGGAATATAATCTGTTCCTGGTATGAGGTTACAACACACATAACATATTTATATAAATCACCTTGAAAGTATGAACGTCTATTACAAGTGTGTAAAACAGTAATTAAACATACTATTAACAAATTTTGTTGTTTTAGAAAATATATTGCGTCTTCTTCACCAAGGTAATTCAAACACAACGTTATGTAAGTCTTGTCCTTTCAGACAATATATCATTGTTTGAAAATAAAAATATCATTGCATATAACAATTATTTGATGTTTTGTTTGAAGGAAACATTTTTTAAATCCTAGGCTCTATCAAATGATCTTTCGATAAAATGATAGGACGTTAATGGAATGCGATGTTTAAACATTTTACAACATTTAAAAGTAAAATGATCTGATGAAATAAATACACTTATATATTATTTTATGGTTAAAGATACTTCAATTCTTCTTCTATAAATAACTTACATCGGGAGATATTTGACAAGTGGGCACGACAAAAGCACACTGAGTTGAAACAAGTCCCTTTTATACAGTCTCCCTTTTAAAAGCAACCAAATTGAAAATGGTACCTTCAAAGCTGCAAAGATTCACGTTTTTGCAAGCTGTCTACGGTGTTAACAAGTCAAAATTTTATATTCATATGATTTTTATCAAGTGTTTTTCTCTTACTAATCTTGTATATTCACTATTTTCTTTTCAATGACAAAAGGTCAATTTTTCTTGGCAAGTGACAAAAGATAAGCTACAATTTATCCAAGTTTCATATATAGGGAAGAACTTGGGTGACAGATTTGTTGTCCCATTGTAGCTGAAAACAAAAGCCGACCAAAGACCAAAAGGGAAAATATTTGCTTCCCTTTGTTTCTTTGTTTCTTTCATGATCAATTTCTGGCACCATTTGTTTCTTATTCTTCTTTGTTAATTGATGAAAGAAATAGTAGAAAGTGTAAAGGAAATGTTTCACGTGTTACAACTACCTCACTCGCAAATGTTGTGAATCCCACAGGTACATAGGCTTCACCACGTTCTGCAGTAGGCCCTATTAGATTTTGTGTATTGAAATGAGATTTAATTGAATAAGCAGTGAACATATATTATAGATTTAAATGATGAAAATGAGCATTTGCAGTAGTGTTTAGATAGCCAGAAGAAAATGAGTGAGATAGCATGGTGGTACTGCTACAAGTAGATGATGCTTAATTTGGCATCATCCTACCATGCCCAATGATGGATATGCCTAAGGCTTACAATCCTATCTATCTATCTTTCTATAACTTTCCAGCTTCTGACGCTCAAAATCTTAATCATTCATAACAACATCCCAAAGGTACATCGTCGTAATGTTATGTCGGCAAACTAAAATTGTGGGGCATACCATCGTATGTATAAATGAGAAACGGGTTTGCCAAAAGATCATCCAATCTCCAAGCTACCCATTTTCATCAATTGTTTGAAAAATAACAAACCATGAAGAGGGTTCCTTAAGGAAGGCAAACATCACAAAATTTGGATCAAGTGAGAGGGAGAGAGAAGAAGAATGATAGAAGGTGAGAAAAATAATTTTCTTAATTAATTGAAATGGATCGGATCGGATCTTACTCGTTTACAAAAAGAAAAACATGAGGGGGCAACACATACATGCCACACAAATATAAAAAAACTTGAATCATCATCATCATCATCATCATCTTCGTCATCTTCTTCAATGGAAACACTATCTCCAAAACATTTAATGCTTAAAAGGGCTTTCTTTTTCTTCCCCCTCTAGTTATTCCACCATCATTCAGAATCACTCTCCATGGTTCCCATGGCCTTCAACCCTCTTGGTCTCTGCATCCAAAAGAGAGAACGTGTAAGGAACATAAACAAGTTTCAGATTTCAGATCCAGTCACAAAAAAGGAATAGGAATAGGGTAAAAACCAACAACCCCACAACACACAATGACACAACCACCAACCACGTACCTTCTTGTTACTTTTCTTCTCCCTAACTTCATATCTCTCTTGGCACATATCAGTCAACCACGCCCCAGGACTCACCAACTGTAACCCAACACCAACAGTAACAAACACAGGATAAGGTGGTGAGGATGAAGATCAACCCAACCAAATAACAAAATACCCTTTTCTTCAGAGAGAATAACTTACAAGTAAGCTTCTTTGGATGAGTTTTGCCCTCTTTTTGGGTCGCTGAGGAAGCTTGCAACCCTTCATGGCCAGAAAATCTTCCTCTTTCTCCTTGCTTGAAAGAGTGATGTAAAGCTTTGGCCACACTAGGGCTCGTTCCTCGCCGTTGTTACCATCGCCGGCCACTTTGCTGCTCTCCTCCGCCGAACCCCTCGTTGTGTAGTACCGGTCCTCCTTCTCCGGCGACGCCGATTTCCTTGTCTCGCCGACCGATGACCGGAGAATCGCCCCGTCGGAATTCCTGCACCCAAATTTTCGGTCAAAATTCACCAAAAAATGGAGAAAATAGGAAATTTCAGACATTTTCGCAGAAATAACAGATCCAATGTAATCTTATTCTGATAAAGAAAAAGCAAATTAAAAACGATTACACCCATAAAGTACACGCTTAATCCATCTGGGTATGGTAAAAAACCTTGATTTCACATAAAAAAAAAACTTCTTCTGGTAATGAATTAACCGTAAATGAAAAAAAAAATTGTCCCTTGGCTGCTTCTCATCACCCTCTGAGAGAATTTTCAGCAACCCAAAATGGAAAATACCAATACAGTCCATCAACCAAAACCTCATTTTCTTCTGAAAACCAAACAAAATGAAAGGAAAGCGAAAAAAATTAGAAAGAAAAACGAAGTTTCTTCCTAGATGCTGTGCTTAATTAATCGCTTCTCTTCCTCTACACAAGCAGAGGAGAAACAACATCATTACATTCCACCAACAAAAATCACATCTTCTCTGGGAAACTCAACCAGAGAAAAAAAGGGGTGGAAGAAAATTTGAAGCCAATCCTTAGTTGATGTTTGTTATTGTAAGCACCTCGTGAGGCGATTGGGTTGATGATGATGATGATGATGAGAGGATTCTTTCTCGGCCACAGTGACCCCAGAACGATGATCCAGTGCAGAACCAAGTTTCCGTCTGATTCCACCGTTGAGCCTCGTTGAAATCCGGGGGTCCTTCACCCTCACACATCTCAGCCGCTTCCTGTGTCCCCACTGCAAGAAAAACTCTGGCTCCGAACCCTTGCACCCTTTCTGGTTCCTCTCTTCTGTCTCCATACCTACACCACACAGCACAACAAAACCACTCATCAAGCTTCAGTTTTTCACCATACACCCAAAGGGGGAAAAGTGAGAATGGGGAAACAAAAACCCAATTCTGGTTCAGGGGTGTGTGTGGAGTGTGGTGGACTGTGAAAAACGAGATTCAGACGATGGGTGGAATACCAAACCTGAAGGATTGCCTCCAACCTCAAGATCTGCGTCTCTGAAGAGACAACCCTTTGCAAAAAATATTCTGCCACATGAAACCAAAGAAGGGGTGAGGTGAGAATAAGGAGCGTGTGAAGAGAAGAAAAAACAGGGTTGAATGAGAACAAGAAGGAAAAACTGACAATGATACAAATTGAGGCTGAGAGATTAAGGGTAGGTGTTTTCCTCAGCAAACAAGAGCAAAAAGAGGAAAAAATCACAGATCTTCTTGTCTGTTATTAAATTTGCAAGCTTTTGTTTTCCTTTGCAAACGTTTTGTGTCAATTCTTACTCTTCCTAACAACTCTGTATCTGGCAAAAGTGGTGTCTGAAGCAGTCTCTCTGGGTGGGAGTTGAAATGGGGTTTGAGGGTTATTCTCCTCTTCTCTTCTCTTCTTCTTCTTCTGCTGTTCTCTCTGTAATGGCCATTGTTATTGTGTGGGTTTGTGTATTTATCCTTCTTGTGAAGTGATGGCAAAACTAGAGAGAATCAGAGCCGTTGGATGGGAAGAAAAGGGTTCGGTGATTGATCACAGTTTCGGGGGACCCGCACCCTCAGACTCTTCTTCCCTCTTTTCTCAATAATTGTCAAACATAAAATTAAATTAAATAACATAATAATTTAATGTTTTTGTAATTGTATTCTTATTTATTTATTTATTTATTCATTTGGAGTGGAGAGTAGGAAATCGATGAATGGGGTTGGTAATAGAACGAACCTGCTCCAATTAATGGATTTGGGCTTAGGTTTGGGCTCAGCTTTTGGGCTTAATTAACGTTTTGTCTCCACCTTTTTCTTTCTTTCTATGCATCAATTATCTATAACATTATGTACAATAAACTTTTAATGTATATAAATAATAACTATTTTAAAAAACATATCAACTATAATTTTTTATCAATTGCTATTATAATTTTTTTTATTCGTATTATTAATTTTTAACAACTTATATATAGTCTCGTATAAAAAGTTAACAAACTTAGTATAATTTATAACGGAAAACTTTACATGATTTTCTTAGTTTTTTTTTATAATTTTTTTTTCTAATGGAATTCTAAACTTTTTTATTGATTCTTTTATAATTATTCATTTAAGAAGTTTTGATTTTTTTTTTTTTTAGTTTTCTATAAAAAAAAATATAATTTATATCGAAATAACAAGCTAAGAAAAACTACACTTTCATTATGAGAAATTTCTTAAGTCAATAAACATTTTTTAAGAAATTTCTTTTATACAAGCAAGCATATTTAATTTATTTAACGTTTCACTTTCCTTTTACTATAAGCATTAAAATTATTTTTAAATTGTATAAATAACTTATCGGAGTTATTTAAGCTATTTTAACAAAAATCTGTATATGTATCAAAAAATTATATCATGGTTTGAAAGGATAATTATATATAGCAATGATACTTACATGTAGAAAAATATAATTTACATAAATAATAATAATAATTATTATTATTATACATTTTTTCTCATAACTAACTTGAAAAATAGGAAAGAAAAAATGTTTATTATTTATAGTTAATCATTCTAAAATAAAGAACACATAAAGATAAAAATGAATAATTTTATGATTATGTAAGATATGTATTAAGATTTTTCTACTCCTCTCTTTGTCTATTAATAATTTTTATAAAGAAGTAAAAAATTATTTATATGTTTTTTGAAACTAAACAACCACAACTAACTAACATAATTAAATATATATAATATATTATTGATTCAACTTAACATTGAGTCATCAAACAATTTATTCTTAAAAAAAGATTACATATTAATATTATCCTTAACAAAACAAATTGCGCACAAATGATTCTCTTAACTACCCCAAACCATTCATCATGAATATCCATATAAAACTTATTATTAAAAAAATTACCCAATACCTTCCAAAAATCAAACTTTCAGTTACCCCTAATACTGTGCATGTATTTGTTTTTACAACAATATAGGAAAACTCAAATCTACTAATATTTACAATTACTTCACTGAGAAAAAAAACACAACGACAAATAAAAAACATGTAGGACCTAATAAATTTATACCATTAGAAAAAAATTAATTGTTTAAATCATAAATTAAAAAACTATTAGAATAAAATATATAAAAATATATAAATGAGAGAAGCACACTAAAAATATATGATTGTATTAAAGATAATTATTAAGAATTCAACTTAATCTTATAGATTCATTATAAATTTACTTATAAAGTGTTTGTATTAATATATTTACTTTAGAATATTTTTATCTTTAATCAATTGAAATCTTTAACACATCTTTTTAGAATATTTTTATCTTTAATCAATTGAAATCTTTAACAAATCTTTTATGTCGAGATTTATAAATTTGTGTGTGAACTATATATTCATGAGTGATCTAATAACAATCAAATAATTTATGACCTAATAAATTCAACAAATTATAATAGATTATAAATAATTCTGATATTATTTTAAAAATAAACTTAACTAAATCTTCTAAAATCGATAAAGTGTTGTTTAAAATCACTAGGATGTACCGACGTGCCACTAGACAGTGTGGAGAGGTTGAACATCGGGACCCGAACAGTAGAGCTGGGCCACGAGAGGTGGATCCCAGACCACACACCAGTTATCAGAAAGGGAGAAGCCTAGGTCACGAGAGTCCATGCGTGTAGAGTGGATGACGTGTTTAGGCGTAACACAAGTATAGAGCTACTGGAAAGATATGACCTGTGAAGGTCGCATTCCAAGGGTGAGCTGCATGCATGACACGTGAACAACTAGGGCACTCCCAAAGGCGGGTGACCCCAGAGATCAGGTGCACGAGGAGGCACCCAGGTGGTCACCCTCTCCAATTAGGGAACCCACGCGCTAGGTTATCCTAAGAGTGGGTAACGACAGTGTTGGGCCCACCCCATCAAAAAGCCCATTTTGGGTAAAGAGGAAACCCTAGTTTTAGTCTATATAAAGGGAAGTAACAAGCTTGGCAAGGTACACTATTCATTTGCGCCGCTTAACACACACACAGTGACAGTCTTACGTTATACAATTTTGGTGTTTCCTAGCCCTAAGATTGACTTGAGCGTCGGAGTGTAAACGACCTCTAGGGCGCCCTTTGTCTTTGTGTTTTCAGGCATGAAGCACGTGTGAAGCGTAGGGATTTTGGACGTAAGAGTGACGTAGGCGCACGAAGACATATTTGGTCAACCAGCAGGAACATTTGGCACCCATCGTGGGGCACAATACAAAAAACTGTCCCACCAGCAAGAACCAGACAGATCCAGGAGATGAGAAGTATGAGGCAAGGACCTGTTGCACCAAATGAGGGCGAAGGCCTCACCCTGCAACAGGTTATGGAAACGATGCAGGCCCTTCAAGAGGAGGTGGCTGCGTCGAGAGCGAACCAAGAACGCATCCAGGCTGACTTGGAGGCATCGCAGGCAACAAGTGAAGAATTGTGTTGTTCGAATGAGGAACTGCGCAGGGATCTGCAAAATCACACAGGCGAGCGTGAGGAGGAAGATCAAGAACCTGCAATGCCGCCCAGGGAGTTCCCGATGCCGTTCTCGCAAGAAATCATGGATGTCGTAATACCAACCACGCTTGTAAGGCCCAAGGTGACCTTCTCTGGTACAGAGGACCCGAAGGCCCATCTCACGGCTTTCCATACACAGATGATGCTGATTGGGGGCTCCGATGCGGTGAGATGCAAGTTGTTCATGAGCACCCTAGAAGGAACAATGATGGACTGGTTCATCAGCCTCCCTGATGGCTATGTGACGTTGTTCCCATAGCTCACAAAGTTGTTCAGGGCACAATACATCGCGAATCAGGCTCCACCACCCATCTCTTATGATCTCTTCGACATAAGACAATATCAGGGAGAGTCGTTGAAGGAATTCCTCCACCGCTTTGGAGCACAGGTTGTGAGGTTGAACCTCAAGGACGAAAGGATGATGGTGCACACATTCAGGAAGGGCATCGTGCCAGGCCCCTTCAGTGAATCACTTATCAGAAGCCACCATAAGACCTTCGCCGAGATAAGGCGTCGTGCGATGGCTCATATTGTGATAAAAGGAGAAGTTAACGAGAAGCGCACGAGCATGGTTCCCACGCGCCCGCGTGCATCATGTCGACCTCAACCCCTAAGGGTGCATGAGGCGACGACAGAGAAGAAGACCCTCGCAAAGCAGCAACCCTATCAACTAAGGAAGCCTCAAACCAGGGGGCGTGAGAGGGAGAACGTGCCACCAAGACATGACTTTGTGGTGGAATTGAAGGACCTCATAGTTATTCCCAACGTAGCGGAGAAGTTAAAGGTACCCCCCAAGACCGACAAGAGGCTCGGGCCCAACAAGAACACCTGGTGTGAGTTCCACCAAGCATTCGACCATCTCATATGCAATTGTTTGGCACTGGGACACCAGCTAGACGAGTTGGTGAAGAACGGTTTCCTGAGGGATTACTTGAAAGAAAAGCAGGGGACCGAGGACGTGGCGGTGACAGGGGGTGGCCCGGGGCATGAAGTCCTCGTGCATGGTGAGATTTACACCATCGCAGGAGGTTTTTCGGGAGGAGGTTGTACCGCTTCTCAGCGGAGGAGATACGCACGGGCGGTGATGTTGGTAGAAGTACAAAGGGCCGACGATGCTTTTGATGTCGACCTTGTCTTCACCAAGGCCGACCTTCAGGACGTTGTTCCACACGATAACGACTCGGTGGTGATCTCAGTGGTAACCGCAGGAAGGAGGGTGCACCGCGTACTAGTAGATCAAGGAAGCTCGGCAAACGTAATGTCTGGACGACCTTCAACAAGCTGCAACTCTCCTCTGACATGTTGAGGCCCTATGATGGCTGCCTGTACGATTTTGCGGGAGACCAGGTGGAGGTGTGCGAACACTTAGAGTTGAGGACCACCTTCACGGATGGTACCGCGTACCGTACAGAGAGCACCATGTACCTTGTCGTCAATGCCTCCTCTGCTTATAACATGCTGTTGGGTAGACATACGCTGAATAGGTTGGGGGTGGTGCCGTCGACAAGACACATGAATATGAAGCTCCCTGACTTGGCGGGAAAGGTGATTACCATCAAGTCAGACCAGAAAGAGGCCAAGAAATGTTACGAGAAGGTCATGGTCACTACAAGACCACCGTACACAGAGGAGGTCGCCCAGCCCGAGGTCAATTGCACCGAAACCGCCTGGACCAAAGCAGAAATTGCCCGCAGAAAGATAGCCCAGGAGAGTAGACATGATCCGTTTAGCGACCCAGGGGAAAGAGAGATTGGAGGGAAGGTTTCCAAGCTTAGCAACACCCCCGACCAAACGACGCAGGATCCGAATGTCAAGGTCCGACCTGTCCACCAGAGGGCGAAGGAACGACTCCTAATTGACTTAGAAGGTTTGTTGGTAAAGATGGTCGGGTACAGGTTGAAACCGGACCTCGGGGAGCATGTGTTCGGAATAGAAGCAAGGAAGTTTCTGGGTTTCTTGCTCACTGAGCGTGGTATGAAAACAAACCCAAAAAGGTGTGCACTGACAAGGCGCATGTCTGTCTTGTCTGGATTTGCACCGGTTGGAGGAGGGGGCAGCCTCCCTTACCAAAAGTGTAAAGAAGCGTTCATCAGGCTGAAGGAATACTTAGCCAGCCCTCCAGCCCTGTGCAAACCGCAGCCAAGCATGCAACTTAACTTATATTTAGCGATAATCGATCAGCCGATCAGTTTAGTCCTTGTACAAGAACGAGACCAGTTTCAGAAACTCATGTTTTGTGAGCAAAGGATGGCAAGGGCCCGAGGAAAGATACCAGGTACCAGAAAAGACGGCCCTAGTGGTCCCACGTCAGCCATTCCCCAAGTGGGCTGGTCCTTTCAAAGTGACAGAGGCCCTTGGGGACAAAGCATACAAACTTGAGATGTTGGAAGGAGGCGCGATTCCTCACATATGGAATGCGGTCAACTTCAAGTTTTATTTCAGTTAAGCAAAGACGTTGTACATGGTATTAGAGGACACTGTTTTTCCCTTAATAAGGGTTTTTTTAATGAGGTCACCCAATAAATTTCGATTGAAATATTTTCTCGAGTTGTGTACAATTCAGTTAAGAACTTGTTTTCCTTGCGTTAGAAGTCTCGTGAGCGGAAAGGTAGGTTCGTAGAGAACACCTTCCATTTGAGTGAAAACATCAAGGTTGAACAAAATGGTTCACCAGATAAATCCTCCTCGTCATAGAGCGAAGCCGAGGTCATTTAAGAACTTGTTTTCCTTGCGTTAGAAGTCTTGTGAGCGGAAAGGTAAGTTCGTAGAGAACACCTTCCCTTTGAGTAAGAACGTCAAGGTTGAACAAAATAGTTCATCAGATAAATCCTCCTCGGCGTTGAGCGAAGCCGAGGTCAGTTAAGGGCTTGTTTTCCTTGCGTTAGATGCCTCGTAGAGTGGAGAGGTAGGTTCATAGGAACAAAATAGTTCACAGTTAAACCCCATCTTGCTTTGTACAACGAGGGTAGGGTACCAAAAGGCGCTAGTAGAAGCATCACGGTGCCAGGCACCACGAGTTAGCATTTGAGTAAGATAAAGAGCAGTTTTCAGTCAAATCAAGTTCAAGGGAATAAAAGCAGCTAGATGTCCGAAAAAGTAAATTTGCAGGTGGACAATAAACTGTTCATTGGATAACCAAATACAAGCTAAAAGGGAAGAAGCCTTGAAACGATCTGTCCGTTTACAACACGGTTTGATGTTGCGAAGGGTGAGGTGTCCATCTCGGGGTGCGCACAGGTAACCTGAGCAAGGGCATCCCTGAAACCCGTGTCGTAACCATCAACAACATCCTCGGTCAGCTCAGCCTCGGTTTCTTCGAACCTCTTGGCTTGTTGAAGGAGCTCGACCTCAACATGACCCAAGTGCACTTCTCGATTGATGGACTTTTCTTCGAGTAGTGTCATCTTGGCTTTGGATGCCTCAGTCGCCTCCTCCAACTCGATGACCCGGATTCGCAAGGGCAGGATTTTCGCCTCCAGCCCGACAACCTCTTGGCACTTGTCATGAAGTCGTTTTGAGAGATCCTTTTCAGATTGGCGGAGGCTAGTCAACTCCTGCTTCAGGGCGGCCTCGCGGGTAGCAAACGAACGAGCCAGCAGGGCCGTTTCTTCTTTAGCTTTGGCCTCTATCAGCGCCACCCTCGCCTCAGGCTTAGTTATGAGGGCATTTGATTGGGCAAGAAGAGCCCCAACATTGAGGCCCAACCTTTCCCACACAGCGGTCTCATCGGAGTCCACCGTCATCTCTGGATAGAAGCCTTTGAGGGCATGTTGCAGGACAATAGGTAGATCAGGGGCAGATGGAGCTACGTGGACGCTTGTCCAACCGTCAGTGGAGGAATGGGAAGAGGCAGATGCAAGCGCGAAGAGGTTAGAGGACGAGGGAACGCTTGGTGTCTGGCCTCGGGACGATGCCGGGCGGCCGACAGTGGAGGAATGGGAGCTCGTCACCGTTGTGGGCCTAAGCCTTTTAGAAAACGGCCCCTCGGCAGAGTCCTCACCAGATTCGATCTCCACTACCTTTTCGCAAGGAAATGGAGCGGGAGATGCTTGAGAGGCGAGAGAAACCGCGACTGTAGGAGTGGAGGCAGTAGGAAAGGGCGCGATAGTGGAAAAAGTGAGGGCGTGAGGGCTAGAGGTGCTCGCACCCCCAGACATCCCTCGACGACGAGTCAAGATACCAGCCAGCTTAGCCTGTTTCTCTTCATTTAGCACCATCCCTACGTACAAATTTCAGGATACAAAAGGAATTATTTCCTCGAGGATCCTGGGTTTCTTGAACCCTAAGTCAAGGAAACCCACGCTCGAAGGGACCCCAGAAAAAGGAACGAAGAGAAACAGAGAAAGCTTAAAAATGCAAGGGGTTAAACAGCTCCAGACGATTATCAAGCATCAGAACCAATAGATAAGGGTAATCAACAGTTAAAGTGCGTACCTTTGATCAGGTAGGATGAAGGTTCTGGAAGTTGTAGAGAGAAACGCGAGAGCGCTTGAAGGAGAAGACGAAGAAATTGAGGATGTTTCAGAGAATGATGGAACAGTGATTGGACGTGCGTGTTTTCGAATATTTAACGTAAACAAAGAAGCGTAAGCGACATTAAGCCTTGGTCGTTGATGAAAACACGTGTTCGCAGTTAAGACAGACTCAGAGAAACGTCACTTCGCTGCATTATTCATGTCTTGTCATACAAAGCCACGTAGGTCACCTAGGGCAAGTATTTAGTCTCTTCACTAAACAAGTTACAGCTTGAGACTGGGGGGCTTGTGTACCAACCAGTCCTTGGGCGTCGTTGACCACTAGTGGTGTAGGGGCCACGTAAGCGGGGTCCCACGAGTGGCATGGGCCAGTACCTTGCGAAGCACGTGCGCCAAGGAACCAAAGAGCGGTCAGACATCGGGACCCGAACAGCAGAGCTGGGCCACGAGAGGTGGATCCCAGACCACACACCAGTTATTAGAAAGGCAGAAGCCTAGGTGACGAGAGTCCATGTATGTAAAGTGGATGGACGTTTAGGCGTAACACAAGTATAGAGCCACTGGAAAGATATGACCTGTGAGGGTCGCGTTCCAGGGGTGAGCTGCATGCATGACACGTGAACAACTAGGGCACTCCCAAAGGCGGGTGACCCCAAAGATCAGGTGCACGAGGAGGCACCCAGGTGGTCACACCGTCAGAGGTTGCACTCCAGTTAGGGAACCCACGCACTGGGTTATCCTAAGAGTGGGTAACGACAGTGTTGGGCCCACCCCATCAAAAAGCCCATTTTGGGTAAAGAGGAAACCCTAGTTTCAGTCTATATAAAAGGAAGTAACAAACTTAGCAAGATACGCTATTCATTTGCGCCGCTTAACACACACAGTGATAGTCTTACGTTATAAAGTTTTGGTGTTTCCTAGTCCTAAGATTGACCTGAGCGTCAGAGTGCAAACAGCTTCTAGGGCGCCCTTTATCTTTGTGTTTTCAGGCATAAAGCACGTGTGAAGCGTAGAGATTCTGGACGTGAGAGTGACGTAAGCGTACGAAGACATATTTGGTCAACCGGCAGGAACAATAAAATTGGTACATAAATTAAAGTAACCTATAATAAATATAGATAAGATTTTAAAAACAACTAAATGTGTAGTTTTTAAATATATATATATATATATGTGGTGAGTTATTTTAAATTTATATGAATATTTCAACTATTTTTATTATGATAGCTGGGAAATTCATCCAATTTTAGCTTAAGTTTAAATTGAAACCAAATTGCACATAAAAATCAACATTTCAGTCAAATTATGCCTGATAAAATAATGATAATGTTATTATTAGTTAATTACATAGGTCAATCTAGATTAAAAATTATTATTTCTTTAAGCATATAGTAAGAATTAATTACAGGTCTCAATAATTGTGATTTATAAAAGAGTGATTGCTGCCCATTCTGTTTTGGTATTTCTATTTTGCATATATTGCTTAAAATTTAATATATTATTTGAATAAATATAGGTTGCTTTACAAAAATAAATATTAATTTGATATTTTTATTAATATTAAAATATTTTCTACTTCTATGTTGGTATTTTTCATACTAATTTTTAAAAATCACTTTATAAATTCACATGTGAAATAATTCATTATACGTACACTAATATTGAAAATGTTTAATATGTTAACATTTACTTTTTATTATTTCATTAAAAACTTTTATTAACAATGTTTATGACTCTTAACACTAAAAAAAAAATTCATTAATTAAGAAAGTTTAAGCTACATCGTAAGAGAAAAGATTTTAGTTTCTCGGAAATTTAGAATGGAAAAAAATATGTTTGATTTTATATTTGATTTACTTTTAAAACATAATATTCAGGAAAAAAAATCTTCTCAGAATAATTTTGGGTCAAAATTTATAAAAAAAATAATCTAAGTTAAATTAAAATATTTACTAAAAATCCATATTACTTTTATTAAATTATTTAATGTGATAATTATTATTTTTTTTAAATGACAATTATCCTTTTTAATTTTATTTTTTTATGTAAAATACTCTCAATAATACATTTGATCAACCAGAAAAGAAATTAGTTATCATAATAAAATCATATTTGTCAAGATTCATAATTTTCAAAATTTATAATTTTCACCACGGATAATTTTGCAAGATTTGTCACCAAAATTCAAAGTGTTCTTTCTTGTAGTCATGGTTGTTTGTCTTTCAATTATTTAGGAGTGTCAATCTTTGTTGGTGCTTCAAAGTGTCAATTTCTTCAATCTCTTAGCATGATGAGTCAGATTCAGTTGGTCAATACGGTGATTACGGATTTCTAACTTATAGCTTTAATATGTATAAATGACCTATTTCACTTCTTACCAAATTGAGCAGTGGTGTCAAAATTTTATTTGGCCTAATGATATTCTGAAAAAAGGGCATAGTCACCGTGAGTTGGGATACGATTTGTTTCACTTCTTACCAAGTTGAGCAGTGGTGTCAAAATTTTATTTGGACTAGTGATATTTTGAAAAAGGGCATAGTCACCGTGAGTTGGGATACGATTTGTTCTCCTCTTGAGAATGGAGGTTTGAAGATTATTAATCTTTGAAAATAATGCATATTTTCTTAAGCTTGCTTGGAACTTTGCTTATAACAACACTTGGTCTTTTCTCCTAAAAGCCAGGATTCTTAAATCAAAATACGAGTTTAGAATGGTTTATAGATTTAGCCTGGAATTAAGAAGTTTTATTCTACTATACTTATTATACTTCTTGGACTATTGGTACAGGTACTTTTATTAATTTCTGAAATGATAAATGGTGTTCTACTACTTCTTTAACAAATATTGTAGGGTTATCTGATGGTGCTAGCATTCCGGATACAGTCTCTTAGTTTTGAAGAGGTTGTGATTAGAATACTCCCTTGTCCTTACAACATATGTCTCATTTTTTTAATCATATCATGGTTAGGGAGGAACATGATATTCCTAATTGGATTCTAGACGAGTTTGGTCGTTTCACTCTTAAATCAGCTAGGACTTTTTTCTTGGAACCAGGAGTTCCATGTGGTTGGGATAAATTCATTTGGTCTTCTATTCCGCCTTTCAAAACTCTAGTACTTTGGAAAGTTTTTCATGGGCGGCTTCCTACAGATCAACATATTCAAAATATATGTTCTATGCGTACACTTTGTTAAAAGCATGAGGAATCTATTGAACATTTATTTTTTGATTGTTCTAATGCTTTGCATATTTGGAGTTGGGTTCGTTAGGTTCGACCGATTTTTCTTACTTCTCATTTCTCTAATAAGGATGATCTTCTTTCTTTTATTAAGAGTGATGGTAGTCCTTTGGTTAAATTGATTAAGCCTGTTATGATAACTATTTCTATTTGGATGATATGGCGTATGAGGAATTATGCTAGATTTCAGGATAAGATTGAGGTTTCTAGGTCTATTTCGGTAATTAAAGACTTAAATTGTCTAATGGGAAATTTGTCCAAAGCTTCAATGAAGAATGATATGTTCGATTTCGACATGATTAAGTTTTTTGGTATTAATACTCGTAGTGGTAAAATTCTTTGTCCTCTTCATGTTAGATGACAGTATGAGGGAGTTTATTGGTACTTTCTCTGCGTTTCTTGAAATTCAAACTGCTATTGTTGCTGAGTTTTATGGAGTTATACATTCTATGGAGGAAATTCAATAGATTGGACTTACTAATGTCTGGCTTGAATGTGATTCAACCTTGGTTTGTGTTGCGTGTACTGCTAGGACTAATGTTCCATGCATGTTTCGTAATCGATTGAATACTTGTCTTAATTACTGTGGGGAAATCAGGTTTTGGGTTAATCATATTTTTCATGAAGGAAATGCATGTGTTGATAAGTTGGCTAATTTAGGATTTATTCATAGAAAACCATTTCATTGGTATAATATGCTTCCATCTAGTCTATTATTAAAATTCTTTATGAATAGGTATAGTCTACCTTAGTATCATTTTTGTTAGCATATGGGTTTTGGTCTAGTCCCCTCATATTTTGTATTTTATTTTTTTTTTCTTTTTTTTTAATAATACTTTTTTCATGTGATGGCAGATGATTGTTGTTACTTGAGGTGTCAGCCTAGCTAAGATGTCAAGTTGCATAGTGATGCCTAACATGATAGCTTATATATAAAAAAAAAAAATCATTTTCAAAAAGTTGCCACAAAAGTGGGTGTTTGCTAATATACACTATAAGAAATTTATTAAATAGCAACTAAAATTAGAGACAAAAAATAATTAGTCATTATATTAACTAAATTAGATATTATTTTAGAAACTAAAAAATTATTTGTATCTAATGTGATTTCTATTATTAATAAAACTTTATAAAATGATTTTTAAATTGGTATCTAAACTAGCTACCAGGTTTTTAACTACTAATATTTTATATTCTAAATTGCTCTTAATTAGTGTTGTAGAGTCTAATTTAGAATCTAAAATATTAGTAGCTAAAACCTTGGTAGCTAATGGTTAGATACCAATTTAAAAAATGTTTTATAATTTTTTTATTAATAATAGAAATTAATTTAGATACCAATAATTTTCTTAATCTCTAAAATAATTTTTAATTTAATTCAACAGTAAGTAATTATTTTAGTTTATAAAATATAAAATTAGTTGCAATTTGATGATTTTCTATAAACTAAAATATATACATGTTTATTTGAGTATGTCTGGTTTCTCTAAAAGAAATTAATAATATTATTTTTTTATAAATTATAAATTATTAAAATAAATACATAGCAACACCTATATTTATGTTTAAAAAAGTGCTGCATTAGATAATACTAGAGAACGATTTTGTATATTGCTGGTGTGTAGTATAAATAATTTTTCTATTTTTAGGCAATATTTTAAAATTATTCTCTAAAATAAATAGAGAACAATTTTTTTAGTTTAATTTTTGTATACAACAATTATAAACTTGCGTATAAAAAAATAGTCACAATCTCCATTACATCAAACTCCATTAACTCAAAACATGGATGTTTATATTCACATCAAATTTATAAACTACGAAAAGGGAAAATATAGGAATTTTCTATACTTATCTAAACCATATTCAAAACTTAGTTTAAGAAAATTGTATACTTAACATGCATAATCTAGTCCCTAGTTTAACTTATCAATAAAAGTATCTAATTCAAAACATCTTAAGCAATCATTTATCAAACAAAACTCTATCACATTCAAACAAATTCTCAACCAACCACAATCCCTGCATAAAACTCAAGATAATGTGACCACATCATCTTTATATCCAGATCATCTATCTTAAGGTTCTACCAAAACATAAATAACTTCTCTTACCTAAAATGCTTATCTTCAAAGCAATTTCCAAAACCAGCAACAAGATTATTCTAAGATCTAAGGACCTAAAGTAAGGTATCCAAACATAACAAAATTTTAGTATATTTTAAAACAAGTTTAGGGGATCACTTTTCTCAACAAACCCCCACCAACATTGATGACAAAATCATAAGAAAAATGAGAGAAAAAGAACTTTAGAGTTAACAAAAACTTACTGATGGAAGAGCTCAGGTCCAAGTTTAGGCCTAACTACTAGGTCCATGGCAAGGAAGATACAAGAAGACTGGGACTCTGCTACTGATGGCAGAGAAACTTTCTTATACATGTTCAAAAATGCCATAAACCTAAAAAGTAGAATATGAATTTTACTTGTAATTTTTCTTAATTGTAATTAGGGTTTGAGTTAGGCATCTAAAAACCAACCTAGGTTAAATTAGGGTTTCTAAAAGACTCCTAATTAACCTAGGCCGACCATTTAGACCTAAAAAGAGTCACATTGATCACACCTTGTCATGCTAACTTTGTGACATTATTTTAGGTGCCTAGTTTCAAACCTTTTCATTTGAATTTTCCCACCAATTCCTTGGTACAATGGCTGGACCTCTAACCTATATAAAGGGGTGCTTGGCTCATTAATATACAATATTAATGAATGAGTGAATTACTGCCAAGATTGCATGTCTTCTCACTCTCTTGTCTTGCCTATCTAGGATAAACACCTTAATCTTGTTCTTCACCTTTCTCCAAGTGATATGGCCAACCAATCACTCTCCCTACCTATCATGCACCTTCAAGGAAACCATAGTTCCATTGGAGCCATCCTTGTCCGTTCCAGCCATTAGCTTCCGCCAATCCACATCAATTTTTTCAAGGAACCAACTCTAAAATGGAGCCAACACCATCACTTACTCTATTTGAAAATCTGATTAGATATATATGTTCTTTGGTTTCTCAGCTACTGCAAGGGGCAGTCACATTCTAAAAGAGATAATGGAGGTATGGAATTAGATAGAAGGTAGAGAGAAAAACCTAGAGAGAGAGAGAGAGAGAGAGAGAGATAAGGAAACGAAAGAATAAAAGAGTGAAAGTTGTTGACTTTATGGGAGTCTAAGTTTAAGAGGGGTGAATTGGACTTAGGCTAATTTTTGCAAACATCAAAATATTCAATCCTGACAGAAAACAATTGATTGTTTTATAAAATAACTGGTTGAAATTTCCTTAACGTAATACTACCATAAGAAAATCAACAAATTGTTTATAGAAATAAAAGATTAATATTTTCACTTAAGTAAATTTAAAGCCAGTTTCAAAATATTCACTTAATTTTTTTTATCATATTATTCTTGAACAACAACAATTCTTATATCAATTTAAGTCACCCAAATTTAACAAATTAAAACTCAAAAGAATAGATTCAAGTCTTAGTCAAGAAAAAATAACAGATTATGTTTCTAGTTAACAAATTAAATTTTTGAAAACATAACTAGTAAATGAAAAAACTATTGATTAATTTGATAAGCAAGAAGTTGTATTTTAAACCAGTAAGCACAATTTTATGCAGAAAAGAAAAGGTGCAAGGAAAGAAAACTTAAAGAACACAAATATTTATACTAATTCACTCAAAATGAGCTACATTCAATCTCACCTCACACCAAGATGGATTTTACTAAACCAAAAGTATCTTTATACACAAAGATAGTAAAGAACACCTCTTGAACACTATAAGAACTAAGAACACACCCTGTAAAACCCTCTTACAACAATGTTACACTTCAAGAAACACTATCTTAAAAGCAATACAACACAATCTTACAAAAAAAAAAGTGATATGAAACGAAAACACCTTTCTGCAGATTCAAAAGACTTAAAAAGGGACTTCCAAATAGCAACACTTTGATGAATCATTGACCTCAAGCAAGTGATGAAAGTGAAAACACCAAAAACTCTCAAAGACTCAAAATATCTCCAAAAACCAATTCACTCAAGCTTTGAAAACAAGTATGTATGTCTGTAATGAAGAGATATTCAAATCAGAAACCAAGCCTTCCTTTTATAAACTTAAAAGAAAAACATAATTCTAAACAGTTTTGAAAACTGTTTAGAAAAACAACAGGTTGAAAAAAGAAATAATAGGTTTATTTTTTCAAAAATACTTAGTCATATTTATAAAAGATTTTGATTAGTTGAAACTGAAACTGAAAATGGAAACAAAACTAACTCAAAACAATTTTAGAGATAAACTCCATCAGAGAAAATTTTAACAGATTATTTCTTCAAATAATCAATTGAAAAACTATACTTTTCAGGTAAGAAGAAATTTAACCAATTGAAAAACCTGCAATGTTTTAGGAAACAAAATTTTAACTAGTTAAAAGTACTTTTAATTGATTGAAAAAAATTTAGTTAAGTAAAATCAATTTAACTCCTTTGAAAAGCTTTTCTACTTGGACCCTTCATCATATGTTTGAGATAGAAGATAAATCAAGATAAAAACACTAGAGTAAGCTACCTAGACTCTCATGAGGCAACAAGTCTTCTCTTCAAGGCTTATGGCTTCATCAAACATATTTAGTTGAGTAGCTTGAGATATCTAACGAAAGTGAGAGGGGGTTGGGGGAAGCGTTACATCTAGGACGTGTTCCACAATCACTTTAAAAAAGGACTTGTTCTTGTAGCCTTCTCATAACTCCTTCCTCAGTAAATGTTTCATTGAATTCTTGATTTAATTCTTCTCAAGCCAAATATCTCTCAAATTCGTTGGGCTTTATTGAGAATTCCTCGACGTATACTTATTTTTAGTTTACATGTCATTATTAATCATTGTTATCGATATATACTTATATTATACCTCATATTATCTTAAATGTGATTATTTTTCTCGAGATGCATGTTGTTATTCATGTCTTCTCAACTATTTATATATCTCCACATTTAAAAACTAAAAAAAAAATATTGAGTCTATTTATTTCAGCCTAACAATTCTATAACTTTTGATATAGTAGTAAATGCTTCATCCAACAACTGATATCAGGATCAAGGTTAAAAGTTTGATTCTAAATACAATAATTATTGAGGAAATTTTTTTGTAGGTGACAATAATGATCTTATAACATAAATAGGTGATCAAGTAATAACTAATTGAATTATGGTGTTTAGATTGCTACATTTTTAATTATAAAGGTTAAAGGGAAGACTCTTTTCAAGACAAAAATGTATTTTGTAACCCTCCCTCACCATCAATCTTCCTCCCCTCCCTCCCTCCCTCTCTCCCTTGTTCATAAATTCGTCATTCTTTCCCTCTAACTTTTCTCTTCTTTATTCTTTTTGTTCCTCCAAACCTCATATTTCATAATATGATCACACCTTGCAATAACTGGGGAGCTAAGGATAATTTTCAACTGATTAGTTTTTCAATAAAAGTAAGTACATGTTTGTTTTGAGATTCTTTATTATCTTACTCTCCTTATGAATTTTTCATCAATCTTTATGGTGTTAGGTGAGAAAGTGTTCCTCTCAACTTAAGTTTGGATACTTTGCTCTAGGTATTTAGATTTTGAATAGTTATCTACTTGAGTTGTGAGTTACTTTAGAGCAACGAATTGAGAAGTTACTTATATTTTTATAGAACCTTAGAATAGATAATCTGGATGTGAATGTGACTTGGTCACAAGATTTTGATTTCCATGAACAATTAAAAAATTTGAAATTGAGTAAGAATGTTATTGAGTTTTTGGTTGATATGATTGTTTTAAAATACTTCGAATTTGATACTCTTATTGAGATGTTGACATAGTGATTAAATTCTCTATTCTAAAGTATAGAGACTCTTAAACTATGTTTTGAATATGATTTAGTTGAGTAAATTTAATTTCCTATAGTTTTTAATATATTATTTCATGATTTTGGTGTGAATGAAAATATATATTGAGTTTGAGTGATTAAGGTTAAATTGAAATGAGTGAAGGATGATATTTGAACAAAGTATGGTTGTATTGATCATTTTGAATTTATTTGTGTTCCGACCTCAAGTCGTTGGGCAGCATCGCTAGGGTCAATCACCGCATTCGAGGTATTGTCCGCTTTGGAGGTCGGTGCTCCGTCACGGTTTTGTCCTTAAAAGGCGCCTCGAAGGGTGAAGGGAGGAGGGAGTATATAAACTGCCCTTGACCTCGATTCCTGAGCGATGTGGGATTGTATTGGCATACGGGAACAAGTCGGCGCCTACCGTGGGGCGCCAATGTTCCGACCTCAAGTCGTTGGGCAGCATCGCTAGGGTCAATCACCGCATTCGAGGTATTGTCCGCTTTGGAGGTCGGTGCTCCATCACGGTTTTGTCCTTAAAAGGCGCCTCAAAGGGTGAAGGGAGGAGGGAGTATATAAACTGCCCTTGACCTCGATTCCTGAGCGATGTGGGACTGTATTGGCATACGGGAACAAGCCCCCCAGTTGAGGTCTAAGGGGAGTGGATCCCCCTAGTTGAGGGGCGAAGGAGCCTCTTCGGCCCCACGGTGGGCGCCAGACAGTTTCTTAAGGGGTTTAGATTTCAAGGCTCTGGCGTCCTTTGTCCAGTACAAAGGAAAGCTGTCCAGAGCAGAAGGCATCAAGCTGGAACAACATACCTTAAAGAACCTGCCTTTCCACCCTGTGAAGGCTTGTTGAAAAGGAGTCAAAAGAATCCTACCAGGGACATTGCTAAGAGTTACCCAAAGATTGTTTCTCTGCCTTTTCACCTCAAAGAAGTGAAGAAAAATGTCCACAGAAGGCGCACATCCAAGGAAGCCAAACAAAATGTCAAAGGCCTTCACGAAGGCCCAACTGTTAGGGTACAGTTGGGCTGGAGCGGTGTTCATCTCCGTTAACAGCTCCCTCTCGAACCTGGAAAAGGGAAGGCGTACGCCGACGCACTTAAAGACTACTTGGTAAAAATAGAAAAAGGGGACCCCGTTATTGGATCGTTCATCCCCGCACACCGGCTCCCCCATGGAACAAGGGAGCACGACGATGTCATCATCGTGCCTCTTTGCGAAGGCACGATGGTCATAGGAACACGCTTCCCCCACGTGTTCCCTCAGGGCCCTAGTAGAAAGTAAGCAAAAATACTCATCAAGGAGTTCACTCAAAGCCCAGGGATAAAGATCCTTGTGACTCACTCGGGAGGAAGAAGGGTTGGTGGACATTTTAGTATGTGCTGGCAGTGAGGAAACTGGAGGTCAAGGGTTCAGCAACGCAATAGAAGGAAAGGTCGCAAAGAAAGAACGTGGAACAAGGAGTTCTTGGGAAGAAGATGAATAGTGCAAGAAAGATGCGAAAGAAGTAGAATCAGTAAGTTGAGATGCAGGGTTTTCAAGATTCAAGCATCACGATTGAAGCGGTAAAGGACGTTAAAGCAAGCGCCTTATGATTGGGCCACGTGTCGCGAGGTAAAGGTACGAATTAAAGTGCCATCCGTCTCACTAAGAGAATATCACATCGTCAGAGTCCTCGAGGGTACGTCGCGCCGGCGATGCAGAAATGTCACATCCATCGGTCGGAGGATGACACGTCATCAAAACGCCGCAAGGGTAGCAGGGGGCAAGCTTTAGTCTTTTTGCTGAAAACAAGTTATCAGCTCAAGACTGGGGGGCTTGTGTACCGGCCGGGTCATCAGATATGATGACGTGGACAAAAGAAGGGTAGGTGGTCAAGAAGTCAACGTAGTTGCCGCATGTAGAAGCGGCGTTTTGCAGTGTACGTAATCGGTTCTCGCCGAGACGTGTCACTATCCGAAAGTAAGACACGCCTAAGCGGACATCGCCTAAGTAAGACATCGCCCGAAGAGTCAACCCGCATGACATAAGCATTTCACAGAAAGGGGGGCCCACACGATGGGATAACCCTAAGTTGGGTGGCGGCACTGTGGGTCCCTCCGCACAGAATAAATGATCAAGTCAAAAGGGCACGTGACAATGCCCACGTGCTCATTAAAGATCTTCAAGGAAGGCTGCATGCATGACACGTGATTAATTAGGGCACCTAAATAGTATGATGGCACGAGAGATACGACGCTCAAAGTTAGAACCCAAGCGGCCACAAGGTTATTCATTGCACTCTAGATAAGGGAAGTCCATGTGCTAGATACGCTCAGATCCTAGGAGTAGCGGCGCAAGGACCTTCTCCAAGGAACCCTAGATAATAGCAGCAGTACAAAGGTAAACCCTAGTTTCCACCTATATAAAGGGCACGAAGAAGCCCTAGTGAGGTACGCTTTTCACAGTTACACGAGTTTTAACCTAGTTCTCAGATAGACATACAGAGCACAAACCCTAATTGTTCTTGACGGCGCATCCGCTGAAAGCACAAGGCAATTAGGGCAACACAGTTTTAGCGACACAGTTTCAGTCATTGAGATTATTATACTGTTTCTAGTTACTTTGGTGTTTCTCGCTAGCTGACTTGATCGTCGGAGTGCAAACGGCCGCGAGGGCGCCCCTTTGTTCTTCTTTTTTCAGGTACTCACAGACGAGGCAGAACGAAGGTGCCCTAGCTCGTTAGGACAAGCCACGCATAAAGACGATCCAGGTCAATCGGCCAGAACAATTTAAAATTTTATTTGTTAAAGTGGTTTTAAGTAAAACTTTTGAAAAAAATTTCGATCTCTTGCATGGAGTTGGTTTTATAATATTTTTGCTCAAGTAAAAATAGAGTAGAAATTCAACATGTGCTCTCGGTCCTATTTTGTCTTAAGTGAAAGATTTTTTGTTCAAAGGAAAATAGAATTGAAGCACAACATTTGCTCTCGGTCCTATTTTATCTTAAGTGAAGAATTTTTCATTCAAAGGAAAATAGAGTTAAAATTCGACGTTTCATTTTGGCCTTATTTTCACTCAAATGAAAGTAGAAGTGCAACCCAACCCTTGTTTTTTACTAGATTTTTGCTCAAATACTGATATTTTTAATCAAGTGAGAACTTTTCCTTTTTCTTTTTATCTCTTTTATGGATTTAATGTGAATTTTATGTATAAATGTAAATAGAATATTAATTTGTATATTTATTTGATTTGTGGTTTTGTTTAAATGAGTTATGTTGTATGAAAATGGTTATTGAGAATGATAAGAATTGTATGAATTTGTGGTCACAAATTTAGGATGATATATTAACCATTGTTTGAGTTGTCTATTAAGTAAAGACACATATGTTAGAACAGAGATCCTTTTGCTTCAATTAAAATCTAAGCCACATAGGCTAAAATATCAGGTGGTGAGAAATTGAAGGGGGAGTTCTTGCACACTGTGACATGTGTAAATGTGTAGCTTGATCCATTACTCTTATGTTTGCTTCTTAATCTAAGTTTGGTTTGAATCAAATGTTAGTCTCTAGCAGGATATATTTAATATGAGTATTCTGAACGACGTTATTTAATATTTTATTTGTTGAATATCCTTTTATGTATAGATCCAAGTGTGGTCTATATGATTTTTGTACATTTGTGTTTAATAGAATTGATTGCTAATAAAAAAATTTCTTTTTATATAATTTTTTTTTTCATGTTAAAAATTTATTTCAATAACTTATGCATATATGTGTTGTTTGTTTGCTAATATACTATGATTGTACTAGATATAGGTACACAAGAACAACATCTAGAAGAGATTATATTTTTTTAAATAATCTTTTTGTAAAATTATGTATTTATATTATATGTATTGTTATGTTTATGTTGTATTTTAAAATATTAAATGTTTTGTATAGATCCTTAGGTTATATTAAAGTAGATAAGTGTCACATATATTAAAAAAACAATTAAAATCATTAATATAAAATGTTATTGATACATTTCAACAAAATAGCAATAATAAAAGCTATTAATGAAATGAAAGGTTTTATTATATTTAAAGTCCATAATTTAATTTTATAATATAAAAGTAAAAATAAAATCCAATTCATGAATATTTTAAAAGATATTAGATAAATCCAGTTGGATAAATAACAATAAAATATTTAATATATAAAATTATTAATATTCATTTATTTTCTTTAAAATTAGAGATAAAACTAGATATTTTGTGTAATTTAGCATTTAATATAACACAAAAAATAAAAAATAATAAGAGTCCTATTCAGGAATGTTTTAAAGTTTTAATTAAATTTAGAAGTTAATTGTAACTAAAATAAATAATTAATAAATTCATTATATGTTTTTAGCATTGTCATTAAAACCTATAAACAAAATAATTAATTCTAGAAATTTACTGAATAAATAAAAATGTGCATTAAAAATTAAATAATATCTATAATAATATATAATGAGATTATTTTATTTTAGTGTATACATTTTATATTCTTCTTTCATTCTTAATTATATTTACAAATTATGAATTTTTTTTTAAATAAATCATATATTAAAAGTAATACCACCACTCTTCTTTAAAAATTATATATAAAGAAACGACGGCTCTTTCCCATTTATATAAATGAAATAATAATCATAACATTACTTCATTGATGATATGCTATAAATAATTAATTCATTTATTAATAGTAATTTTATTAGTTATTATTTTGAATATAATTGGAGTGATAATGTAAATCCCATAATGAAAAACATTTTTCCTTTTTCAATTATTTTTTTCTCTCTCTTATTTTACTTTTTCCTTTCTTTCCTTTTTTAATATTTAATTTTTTTCATCTTGCTGTGTAGTTGAAACTTAATGATAAGTTTTACCATATTAGATTTTTAAATAAAGTAAGTTTCTATTTACTCTAAAGATTTTTTATTTATTTTTCTTATGATTTGACCATCAATCTTAGTGGAGTTAGTAGAGAAAAATGTTTCGCTCAACATGGTAAGATCATACTAAAATTTGATGATATTTGAATACCTTACTCTAATTCTGTAGATTTTGATGGCTCTCCGGCTTAAACTAACATTTCTTGGAATAAGAAATTATTAGTAAAAAAAGTTATTTATTTTTTTAATAGAATTTTAGGATATCTGATTTAGATAAGAAGCTAATATAGTAATTGAATTATGCATGTTAAAGTATAAAGTTAGTTAAACTAAGTTTTCAATATGATTTGATGAATATATGAGTTTGAATGATTTAGATTGTATTGAAATGATTGAAGGGTAATGTTTGAACAAATTATAGTTTGAATTGATAATTTTGGATTGTTTAGAAGTTGTATTATTGAAATTTTTATGAAAAGATCTTTGAAAATGCATTTGATTTTGCTGTTGAGGTTGATTTTCTGATATTTTGGTTCAAGCGAGACAATTCTAACTCAAGCAAAAATAACTGTACACTCAAACTTGTTTTTAGTTGTGTTTTCACTTGAGCGAAGAAATTTTCACTCAAGCAAAAACAACACTGGAAATCAACCTTCTCACTCAAGCTAATACATTTTTGCTCAAGTGAGTCCATTATTGAGCTAAATTATTTTTTCTCAAACGAGTTCATTCTCGTTGAACCTAAACTATTCTCGCTTAAGTTGAAAAAGAAAACTTCTTTCTTTCTTTTCTTCTTATCTCTTCAATGAATTTAATTATGTATGAATGCTTTCTTAAATGTAAAGTGAATACTAGTTTTTCTATTCAATTGATTTGTGAATTGTTCTAGATGAAATGTATTTTATGAAAATGGTTATTGGGATGATGATTTTTTTATGAAATTAAGGTCATACATTTAGGATAATGTAGGAACCATTGTTTGATTATGTATTAAGTATTAACACTTATATTTTAACAAAGATCCTATAGCTTCACTGATGATCTAAGTTACGTAGACTAGGATATCAAGTGGTGAGAATTTGATCAAAGAGTTCTTGCACATTGTGACATATGTATATGCACAACCTAAATTGTATTGAACTTATCATGATACCATGATTCTTGGGTTCACTTGTAAATCTAGGTACTGATTTGAATTATATGTTAGTCTCTGATAGGAAATAATTAATACAGGGTCTTCCAGAAGATGCCAGTTGATATTATGGTTGTTAAATGTTCTTGATGTATAGATCTGTATGTGGTCTATATGGTTTTTGTTTTGTAAATTGTAATGAATTCAGTTAACAAATCTCAACCCAAGAGCTATTGGAAAATTTCTTATTTAAATCTACCTAGCTAATTATATTTCACTCAACAAATGTGTTGTGTTTTAAAATGGTATGTTATATTGAATATATGATTTAAGTATGATTAAAAGTGTTTATTTGTGTGAATTTGATATGTGTGTTAAGATAAAACTTGATGAATGGATTGAATGTAGTATGAAATGTTCGAATTGAATGAGATTAGTTAGATGCATAAAATAATATATTGAACCAATTTGTGGTTTATAGTATTAAGTACGAGAACTTATTACTGAAATGAGATACCCTTTATTTCAATAATGATTAAAATTACATACATTAAATCAATAAGTGGTAAGAAATTGGGTGAAGTTCTTGCACTATCGTTATGTATTCTTGATTGTACAATTATTTGTGTAATGAACTTGACTTTTGTAGTCAAGTTCACTTGTAGACAAAAAATTCTTAAAATAAGTCACATGTCCATCTTTAGTGAGACAAATATAATACAAATATTTTAAAACACATCTCTATATTATTTTGTATTCATGGTGTATTATTTTGTATTCAGCATCTGCCCAGACAGGTCAGCTCGACTTTTTGGGCCAAGTTGATGGGACATGTGGTATGGCTCAAGATATGTGTGTTAACTCTTATTTGTATACTTAACGTAACCCTTTGTGTGCAAGACCTAGGCGGTCAGCAAGGGGTAGTAATGGACCTAGGGGTGCACTTAATGCGTATGGGTCTAGTACGAGTAAAACGTTTTCTATAAACCTAAGCCCATGCGTGTTAGAGCACGATAAGTTAGATTGCATGTATAGTGTAACACCACGTTGAGGGTGGCTACGTAAAACAAATTGAACCCCTGATGCTGGTACATGAGTTGGTACCCAAGTGGTTATTCTGTTATGATTCTATGCATTCTAGAGAGGAAAAGTTATGTTTAGTTGCAGCACCAAGAGAGTGGGCCCTTGAACAAAATGTTCAGTTGATCGACCGACGTGATGTTTTGGGTGACTTTCAACAAGTTGCAGTTGTCACCCGACCAACTGAGATCATACGACGGTCGCTTTTTCGGTTTCGATGGGGACCAAGTGGAAGTAAGGGGACATGTGGAGTTGAGGACGACTTTCTCAGATGGCACATCATCTCGCACAATCAGTATCAGGTATTTAGTTATTAATGCGGCTTCGGCTTATAACATGCTTTTGGGTAGACTTGCCTTAAACAGGTTAGGCACGATGGCCTCAACGAGGCACATGAAGATGAAGTTGCCATCCCTAGAGGGAGGAGTAATCGTTATCAAGTTTGACTAGAAGGCGACCATAAAGTGTTATGAGAACAACCTGAAGAACAAAAGAGAAATATGCGTGGTCGCCGCCCTGCCACAGGGGCCACTCATGTAGAAATCGCCAGCGAGAGGCGACCTAAGCCTGCAGGTAAGGTTCAGGAGAAAGAGATTGAAGGAAAGAAATTCAAGCTCGACACGTCACTGGGCTAGGAGATGCAAGATCAGATCGTCGGGGTAATAGCAAGATACTTAAACGCTTTTGCATGGTATGCTTCAGACATGCCCGACATCGACACTGACTTCTTGTGCCACTGACTCACGATGGACCTGAAGGTCAGGCCCGTGATACAAAGGAGAAGAAAGTTCAATGATGAGAGACGCCTGGTCATCAAGGAAGAAACCCAGAAACTTTTGAGTGTTGGCCACATAAGGGAGATCCAATACCCTGTGTGGTTTACGAACGTAGTGTTGGTCAAGAAGGCCAATGGAAAATGGAGAATGTGTGTTTATTTCATGGATCTGACACAAGGCCTGTCCCAAGGATTCATATTCATTTCCTAGCATTGACACCTTGGTGGACAACGCTTCGGGTTGCCGACTTCTCAGTTTTCTAGACGCATTTTCGAGGTACAACTAGATCTGCATGCACTCCCGCGATGAGAGCAAGACTGTGTTCATGACAGAGCTCTCCAGTTACTGTTACAAGGTCATGCCTTTTGGGCTGAAGAACGCCGGCACAATCTATCAAAGACTAATGGATAAGATTCTCGCCCCTATGATCGAGTGAAATGTGCAGGCATACGTGGACGACATGGTTGTTACCTCGAAAGAAAGAGACCAACATGTTGCTGATTTGGAGGAGTTATTTGCCACAATAGCTAAATATGACCTGAAGTTGAACCCAAAAAAATGTGTATTCAGGGTAGAGACAGGGAAGTTCTTGGGGTTCTTGCTCACTAAACGAGGGATAGATGCAAACCTTGATAAGTGTGTGACAATCATAGGGATGAGGAGCCCTGCCACTGTTAAGGAAGTACAGTAGTTGACTGGTCGGATGACCGCCCTATCCCAGTTCTTATCAGCATGAGGAGATAAGATATATCCTTATTTCCAGGGTCTGAAGAAGAACAGTCGTTTCGTGTGGACTAACGAATGTGAGTCGCTGCCAGGTACTCCCCTTCGTCTCTACTTCACAGTAACAGATCGAGCGATCAGCTCGGTCATCGTATAGGAACAGGATCAGGTTCAGAAGCTGATATACTTCGTGAGCAAGGGCCTGAGGTACGCTATCAAGCCATTGAGAAGGCGGCCTTGGCAGTCGTATTTCAGCTCGGTGGCTCCGCCACTATTTCCAGAGCTTCAAAGTGATTGTCATGACCGACCTTCCCATTCATATGGTCCTGCAGAAACCTAACGTAGCAAGTCAGATGGTACGCTGGGCAGTCGAGTTGTCCGAGTTTGATGTACAGTACCAAGCTAAGGGGCTTATTAAGGGTCAGGTTTATGTTGACTTTGTGGTAGAGCTCTCCTCTCAAAAGCCACACAGCTAGATGGTGGATATTTCCAGTGGGTTCTCTCTGTGGATGGATCTTCTAAAAGCGGAGCCGATATAATTCTGAAGGGACCAAATGGACTGCTGATCGAGCAGACCCTTAGATTCGCTTTCAAAGCCAGCAACAACCAGGCTAAGTAGGAAATGCTGGTAGCTAGAATGTTGTTGGCCAAAGAGTTGGGCGCTCGAAGTTTGCTGGTAAAGAGTGATTCGCTGCTAGTGACCGAGCAAGTCACATGTGAGTACCAGGCCAAGGATCCGCAGATGGCTTCGTACTTAAGGTATGTCACACTCTTAAGGGAGACTTTTCCCATGTTTGAATTAGTGCATGTCTTGGAGGAACAGAATGCTCGAGCAGACCTGCTGGCCAAACTCACCAGCTCAGGAAAGGGAGGTTGCTAGAGGTCAGTCATGCAAGAGACTCTAAAGTCACCCAGAACCACCACAGGTTATGTGGGAGAGGTCAAACACGTGGGGACTTTGGAGGTCAGAAGAAGAGGGCACTGATTGTTGACACAAGAAACACTAAAGGTGCCCAAGGTAAGTGCCTATGGCTTGTCGGGAGAGGTATCGTTGGATGTCTGTCAGGTCGACATGGGTGAAAACTGGATGACAACATATCAACGTTACCTTGCTGATGGCATGCTCCCGACAGAGCATGTGAAGGCTAAAGTGATCAAGAAGAACTCAGGCAGGTATACCCTGGTAGATGGAAAACTGTTTAGACATGGCTACACTCATCCTATCCTCACCTGCGTAAGCGGGGATCAGTGTACATGCATCATGCCAAAGCTCCATGAAGGCATCTGTGGAAGTCATGTTGGGGGGCGAACACTCTCCTTGAAGGTCGTTTGAGCGGGGTACTACTGGCCAACCATGAGGGAAGACTTCCTGAAGTATGCACAACGATGCGAGCATTGTCAGAAGCAGCTGATTGGCACCATGCACCTCTAGAGGAGTTGTGATCCATACACAGCCATTGGCCTTTCCACAGTTGGGGAATAGACATCTTAGGTCCATTCCCACTAGCGATTCGTTAGATGAAATACCTGGTGGTAGCCATTAAGTACTTTACCAAGTGGGTAGAAGCTGAACCAGTTGTGCAGATAACTGCCCACAAGGTTCAAAACTTTGTGTGGAAGAACATCGTTTTTTGTTTTGGCATACCAAAACATTTAGTGTCTGACAACGACACCCAATTTGCAAGCCAGTAGTTGTGCAAGCTGTGCACAGAGCTCGGCACCAAGCAAGTGTTCGCCTCTGTAGAGAATCCTCAGACGAATGGACAGGTCGGACAACAAAGTCTTGCTCAGAAGCTTGAAGAGGAGGTTGGAAAAGGTTAAGGGGCCTGGGCAGAAGAGGTGCCTCGAATCTTGTGGGCATACCACACCACTCCACAATCCACCACGAAGGAAACGCCCTTCAGTTTGGTGTATGGGTCAGAGTCTATGATCTCTGTAGAAATCCAGGAGCTCGCTACGATTCCAAAACTTCGTGATAGAAGAATCTAAATAAGGGAGGAAAGTGAACTTAGACTTACTCGACGAGGTGCGAGAGCAGGCACGCATCAAAGCTGAAGATTTGAAGATAAAGGTCGAATATAAACAAAGGTCCAAGCTGAGACCTCAACAGTTCCAGATTGTCGACCTGGTGATGCGAAAGGCTCACCCCTACCAGTTGGAGAATAAGTTGTCCCTCAAGTGGACCAACCCATTCTGTGTGGTAGAGGCACTCGAAAACGGAGCTTAAGGCTCAAGACTCTAGAGGGTGGAGCTATACCCCGAACGTGGAATGAGACCAACCTCAAGTTTTATTTTAGTTAATATGTTTTGTCGATCTTTATGAACAATTTGAATAACTAAGGGGATTTTTTTAATGAGGTCGCCCAATGAAAAACTATTCTTGGAAGATGTTTTTCTAGGGTACTTCGTTAACACACAAGAAGGCGCAAGATGTTATTCGAGTAAGCACAATATGGGCATGATTGCCAATTAAACAAGGTCGCTTATTCCTCTGGTAAGATTCTGAGGCCTAGGTGACTGGACGACCATGTTATTCAGATGGGAAACCTTTTCTCAGTAGGATTCTGAGTCTAGACACCCTGAATGGAATTTAGACTATTTAACCAAGGGAAGGTAAGCCAACACCCAAGTCAGATACTCCAAGTGATAAAAATTGTTTAAGAGTAAACTTGGTGTGTAAGCCAACACCCAAGTCAGAAACTCCAACCGAAAGGAATTAATAGAGTAGACATGGCGTTTTAGCCGACACCTAGGTCAGATATTCTAAAGGCAAAAAGTTACGAAAGAAATGTCTATAAGTGGATATTAGGTAGGACGAACCACCTTGACAAAGAGCCCAAGCAGGCTTCCTATGCAACTTATCCCAAGAAAGACGAACTTTCCTTGGTAAAATTCCAAGCCTAGGGGCATCGAAGTTCATGGCGATTCAGATGGGACAACTTTTGCTCAGTAAGACTCTAAGCTCAAGTGCCTAAAATTATAGTTAGCCATAACTAAGATTGTTTAGCTTAAGCTGGGAAAGAGGACCTGTCTCAGTAAGATTCTGAGTTCGGGTACCCTAAGTATATACCATGAGGTAGTATGTTCTCTCCTCAGTAAGGTTCTGAGTGCAAGAGGTACTGAATCGCCATTAACAGAAATTAAGAGCGTGCATCTAAAGGGATAGAGAGCAACCCACCTCGGCATTGGTGAAACCATCCGAGCTCAGGCACTTTGTGGAAAAGAAACAAGATTAACCTTGTGGGGTAGCAATACACTACGAAGGTGTTAAGAGTAGACTTGGTGATGGAGGAGTGCCTTCATCCGTAGCTTTTCTTTGGTGGAAATGGCGGAAGCGTTCATGGAAGAAGATGAGAAAGGAACTCACATAGAGCTGTGGACTCCTTGAAGGTGCATGCTAGGTGTGGAGAGTGAGTGGTGAGGCCATCTCACTTGGCAAAGATGAAGAATGAAGATTAAAATGTCTATCCTAGAGAGGTAGGAGACAAGGAGCAAAATTGGCACAATTTTGACAGCAATTTGCTCTAGAATAATCTTGCTATTTCATGACCCAAGCACCTCCTTTTATAGCAATGGAGGGCTGGAATTTGAAGAGCCAAATACAAATGAAATGAAAGTTAAACTAAATGTGATGCATTTGGCGCCTATTTTGAGACTTAGCACATGAAGCATGTGACGGAAAGCTTTTAAGCACATGGAACATGTGCTTTCTTCTCCAAGGCTTAGTCATAACTGACCTTGGTTAATTTAGGTGTTCAAAGAACCGTAATTTAACCAAGGTTGGTTTTTAGGTACCAAATTTCACCTAAAAAGAATTACAAGTAAAATTTCCTATTCTAATTTAACAAAATTAAATCTTATTTCTACACTAGAGTTCATGGTATTTTAAACATGTACAAGAAGGTTTCTCTGCCATCAGTAGCAGTATTCCAATCTTCTTGATCCTTCTTGGCCATGGCTCTAGTGGTAGGCCCGGATCTTCTCTTTGTTGGGCTTGCACTTGGACTTGTCCTTGGGCCTCTTCCATCACTTGGTGTGTATGTCAACACTCAAGTCAGATACTCCAAATAATGAAAATTCCTTAAGAGCAGACTTGGTGTGTAAGCCAACACTCAAGTTAGACAATCCAAGTAATGAAAATCATTAAAGAGTAGACTTGGTGTGTGAGCCAACACCCAAGTCAGATACTCTAAGCTAGTAAAAGTCATTCAAGGACAGAGTTGGCATAGAGATTGGCCCCCCCAAGTCAGATGCTCAAGTCACCCTAGCTTTGGGGAAGGATGTGTGAAGAAAGCGAATAAACTTTCCAAGTGCACAAGTCTTGCGCGACCAAGTTGTAAAACCTAATCCCTAGGTCATGTAGCTAGTCAACGCTCGAGCAAGTGAGACATCCTTTGCGGCCAGAAGGTATGGGTCGTCCATGAGATAGCTCCGCCAAGAGCACTATGATTTACCATGCTGAATCGGTGTATTGCATTGATAAGGTGGTTGGTTATATTATCATCAATTGATTAAGTTACGATAGTCATGTTTACTAAAGCATGCATTGTTGATACACTAGTCGAGGTGTGTCAAAGATAAACAAGTTAAATAAATAAAGGTACTGATACATACAAAGGTTTAAGAAATTGTTCAAAGAGTTGCAAAAGGCAACTAGGTACAGGAAGACTCAAGACTCTACTCCTTCTCATCCACTAGTCGCCCATCTACCACGTTCTTGCCCAAACCAAGTTGAGAGAAATCCATTTTAGGGTAGATTCTCAAAGCTTGGGCGACGACATCCTCAAAACCTGCCAGGTATGAGTTGGCAGCATCGTCAGCTTCTCATCCTTTTGGACCAGCTCTTCGCCCCTCTTGGCCAGCTTTTCCTTCAACTTTTCCACCTCGGCCTGGAGCTCCACGTTCTTGTTAAATAATTCCAAGACCTCCTTGGACTTTTCAGTCAGGAAAGCCTTGACTTCTTGTTGCGACCTTTGGAGCTCCTCATGAAGCTTAGTTGTTTCTTGTTGGAGCCCACCAACTTGTTGCGAGAGCTCAACAATCTTGTGGGTTTCTTCCTTGGCTTAGCCTTTCCACCCCGTTACTTTGGAGATGGCCAGGCAGTTCGCAGCCAAGGCCTGCCCTAGTTGCTTCACAACTACCTCCACCAGCTGGTCCTCCTCCAAGCTCTCTAGTTTTTCTTTGGCCTTGGCTGATAGTAGGATCTTCTCGAGGAAGGAAGGGGCATCCAAGGTAGGATCCCACAATCCTCCCTCTGGCACACTTACACCCACACTCTCCTGCACCACTATGTCGCGAGAAGGAGGTGAAATGGGTGGAGGAGCTTGAGGAGAAGGTGTGCGGCCATCTGAAACAAAGTGTTCAGCAGGCTCAACAACAACCTTGAGCTTCAAGTCTTTTGCAGGGAAAGCATGGGCAGTTTCCTTCATCTTTTTGGCCCTAGCCGCCAACTCCTTCTTGTTAAGCATTCCCAGCATGTTGTCCACATGAAAAACAGGGGAAATTCAATAAATAGATATACCAGTCAGCACCAACAAGAGTAAAGGAGGAAGAGATACCAATATATGGGAGAACTCTTGGCATATGAGGGGGCTGTGTCAAAAACCACCTTTAAGCTGGAGAAGAAGAGGCACACCTGTCGCTTCTGTTGGGGCATGTCCTCCAAGCATCTGACACCTTGGAATCTTGGTTTCTCAATCCAATGCAAGGGAACCCATATGGAAGAGTTGGGTCCCTCTTATTTCAGCGAATCTTCAGGAATTTGCCCTTGAAACCCTTGTAAGATTATTGGAAGAGTGACAACAAGGCTCTCCCAGCCACCCCGTTGAAGGACACCCACTGTTGGCGACCAAGGTGTTTGGCCTCAAAGAAATGCAAGAAGACCTCTATTGATGGCAGATGGCCGAAGTGGGTGGGTGCAAAGAATGGAAAAACCTCGAAAAAACGCCCAACTATTTGGATGTAGCTAGGCAAGGCAACATTAATTTCGATGACGAGTGCTTTCTCGAAATTATACAGGGGGTAGACGAAGGAGAACTCTTTTGAAAAAAATGGTGTAGAAATAACAAAAATGACCAACTGAGTATGAGGATTCATTGCAGCAGATTAGCTCATCCTCCTTACAAGGCACTAGCTTAAGGCCTCTATCGTTTTCCCTACCAAAGATACACTTTTTTGGACGCTCGCTTTTTCATATAAAACACTATTTGCTCGTGGGAAGTGTACATAGAGGTTTCTCCTAAAAGGTTATCAGAGGCCTAGGGATACAATTCAGTTTTCGGTAATCCATCAGTTAGAGTATCTAAAACAAGAACAGCAAACAAGCAGAATAGAAGCACACATTCAGGAAATGAAAGCAACATGTGTTCAAGATTCAAGAAAGACAACGAAGCTAAAAAGACATAACAATCAGAATTGAAAGAACAATCTCAAAACAGTTGATATGATCATAATGAAAGCATTAAATGAAGCCAGTACATAGTCAAGGATCAGAGGGGGTACCTTGGGTTGAAGAACAAGTCGAGGTGAGGAGGTTGCCCAGGTTGAGGAAGGAGGTCCAGAGAAATTAAGTGAAGGCGCGAAGGCTTTGTGAAAGGAAGATGGAACAGTGAGAAACGACTAAGTTTTTCGAACGTTATGAAACACAGTGTTGGGAAGGGCAAGCGACAATGTTTCCTAGCCGTTGGTGAAAGGCCACGTGTGCGCTCACGATAGAGTGTGGTGAAACGTCCACTAAGAAATGCTTCGTGTGTCGCGCTACATGTGCCAATACCTGCAAGACACGTAAGCTACCAATGGCGAGTAAGTAGCCTCTTCGCTGAAGCAAGATCAGCTCGAGCTAGGGGGGCTTGTGTAATGGACCAGAGCGCTTAGAGCTCAGTGCTCGCTGGTTGGAGCTCAACATCTACCCTAGACAGGTCAACTCGGCTCTTGGGCCAAGTTGATGAGCCATTTGGTTGGGCTCAAGATATGTGTGTTAACTCTTTTCTGTATACTTAACGTAACCCTTCGTGCGCAAGACCTAGGTGGTCAGCAAGGGGTAGTAATGGACCTAGGAGTGCGCTTAATGCGTATGGGTCTAGTACAAGTAAAACGTTTTCTATAAACCTAAGCCCATGTGTGTTAGGGCACGATAAGTTAGGTTGCATGTATAGCATAACACCACGTAGAGGATGGCTACATAAAACAGATTGGACCCTTGATGTTGGTACATGAGTTGGTACCCAAATGGTTATTTTGGTATGATTCTATGCACTCAAGAGAGGAAAATTTATGTTCAGTTGCAGCACCAAGAGAGTGGACCCTTGAACAAAATATTTTTCTGTTGAGTACGCTTTCAGTTTAGATGATATTCTCATGATAGAAAGTTGTTACAAGAGGTAGGCTATAAAAGGGACTTGAGATCCCAGGTTAAAGGTATGTTGTTTCTAAGATTGAAACTAGTTACTTCTTGTTTCTTATAAAGCCATGTACTGACTTGATCGTCGGAGCGCAATCAACAGGTAGGGCCCCCTCTGTCTCAACGGAGTCACGTTCCAGCGTTCCAAAGAGAAGAACAGATTCCAACAGAGATAGACGGAGCCAGAGCTTGTCTTCAGAGTCAACCAGCGAGCGGGTCAACTGGCAAGAACACATGGAATTGAGTTTTTAGACCAATATTGTTTTGAAATGGATAAAAAGGATTTGGAATGTCATGGGATTAATTTCCTTGAATCATGTCTTGCATGTGTTTGTATATTGAATTCTAAACTTTTAATGGCTTACCATTGTTAGTTGTAACCCCCTTCGTTAAAAATCACACAAGGAACCGAAAACCCCCTCCCCAACTTTTTTCCTTTTTTGTTTTTCTTTTTCTTTCTCCCTCTCCTTTCTCTCTTCAATTTCTCTCCCATACCTCATCTATTCAAAATATAATCACGCCATGCTGTAGCTGAGGAGTTATGGTACATTTCTACCCTATCAGATTTTCAAGCAGAGTTCCTAAATTTTGGAGTGGTTCCCTTATTCGAGGTAGAATTTGCATCAGAATAAGAAATTTTAGGTAAGGGTAGCTAACTTTAACTTTCAATAGTACCCCAGGCTAGAAGATCTGAATGAGTTTCAATTACTCTTGTAGGGATGTTAGTTTATAAAATTGTTTGATTTTATGTTGTGTGAACATGTATAAATATTATATTTTGATAGTTTGAAAATTAAATATTGTTTTTTATGTTGGAAAGGCTCTTGAATGTTACGAATTTTTAAATGATATAAATTTTTAAATGTTATGTGATTGAATGATATGTATTATATATGAATGATGAAAATAGTATGAAATTGATGTCATACATTTGGGATAATGTATGAGTTGTTGTTTGATGACATTAAGTATGAAAAGCCTATGTTTAACAGAGATCCTCTAGCTTCACTAATGATCTAAGTCATGTAGACTAAGATATCGGGTGGTGAGAAGCTGAAAGGGAGTTCATACACACCGGATCCCGTTGTAGACACTCGGTATTGGATGTTAGAACTTATCCTGATCCTTTTTATTGGATTCGCTGGTAATCTTTAGATCAGGTGTTTGTCTCTGGTAGGGGCATACTTAATGAGTCTTACGAAAGACGATGAGATTGAAATGAAATCCAATGATTGTGATTGAAAATAGATTCATGTGTGATTTATATGAATGATGGAATTGGTATTGAAATTTTATATGACAACATTTAAAGAAATGTTTATAAATGATTACTTTGATTGGTTCTTTTTGCATAAATTAAATATGTTATGGAATTTCTTTTCATTAGCTTACCCTTGCTTTTCTTGTTGTGCTTGAACTGCGATGACTGTACTACGTACACGAGCAGATGATCATTCAAGTGTAAGAGGGCCTTAAAGGCTTTAGAGATTTATTTTGAGCTATGGATTTGTAAATATTTGTTTTTCTATAAGTCCTAATCATGTATTAGGAATGTTTTGAAAAACTCTAAGCTTGTATAAAAATATGTAAAATGTGTATTGTAATAGTTAGGTGTATTTTCAGGGGTGTTACATTTAATGGTATCAGAGCATTTCATCCTTAGGATGTCTTGAGGGTAGTGGATTTATTGTGTTTCTCCTGTGTGTAGGTTTTTTTTCTAAGTCTAACTTCAAGAAATAGTTAAAAGTTTCTAATAGGATGTTTAACAAGGTTGTTGTTTTTAAAAATCTTGTTTGTAGTTGAGTCAAAGTGAATGTTATGAATAGAGATGAAAGTATTAAGAATGAACAAAATCTTGATAAAGTGGTGAGGGTGCACACTCATGATTAAATAAAGATGATTTTCTATCTTAATTCTAAAAGTAGAGTATACTTTTTTTATATATATTTTGGGATGATTATTTCAGTATTATGTGAAGTTGATATGGAATACAATTTTATTTTGGAGAAATAAAGTTAATCATGGTAAGTGTTTGGTTGTAAGTTTTAAAGCGATCTTTTCAGCTAATAGTTTTGCATCAATATTTGTTTTAGTGTAGTATTTTTTATATATACATGGTAGGTGGTTGTTATTACCGATGGACTCAAGTTCTAAGTGAGTTTGAGACGTTTCTCTTTGGACAACCTAGATATAATATTTGGGATGAATTGACTTTATGTCAATCACAATCATTTTAATTGTGAGGAATAGAAATGTGATATCTCCAAATTGGAATAATATGGAATGAGTAGTTACACAACGAGTAGGGAACGAGTCACTAATTAGGGTAACATGTTTCATAATTCGGCTTCAAATAGAGATAAATAATCCAGGTTAGATAACTAGTACTTTAGTAGAATGGAGTTTTATACATAGTTTTCTAGAGTAAATGTCAAGGTTGTCTTCAAAAGAAAAAAAAAAGTGGAATTTTCTTTTGTCTAGTGCCTTAAGCAGGGTTGGTGTTAGTGACACATTATAAAATGGCTTCATCTGAGTAGTAAAGTTGAAAAAACATAAATTGGAGAAAATAGATTGTTGATTCGAGTATGCTACCATGAGGAATATCAACATTGTTGACAAAGAAGAAGGATGGGGAATCTAGGTTATGCATGGATTGTCAAAATATAAATGAGATTGTTGAATGGTGATGGTATGGTGGATCAAGTTGCATGAAACATCAATGATTTCCACGTAAACATGAGATTTAGGTATCCAATACTTTAAGTAAAAAAAAAGTGAAAGATGCGTATAAGACAACGTATAGATCCAAATATGATCGGTAATAGTGAGTATTGATGTCGTTACAAGGCTAACATGAAAACAAAAATTTATGTGGATTTAATTTATTGTTACAGGAGGTTGATTAGTTACATCCAATATTGTAAGAATCTTAAGTACTTGTTTGATCAGAAGAGACTAAACACGTGACAAAAGATATTGTTGAAGTTATTAAGGGAGTAAGTTTCAAGTTTGTGTATCATTGGGGGAAGGAAAATTTGGTTGAAACTGTCATGAGGAAGGAGATATTTTAAGTGTCTGATGTAATAGTTAAAAACTCAAATTAATGGAGAGTTAAGAACTAAGTGGACTGAGAATTTCATTATGGAAGTAAAGGGGAAATTTTGAGGTTTAGGATAAGTTCTTTGTATTTGCAAACAAGAAGTTAGAGAACATAGTCTAGCATAAAAGTTATAAAAATGATTCAATGTGCATCACATATAACTAATATAATATTTGAAGAAGTTTTGTGATGGTTCAACATAAATAGGAAGTGACTCTATAGGTCCTTGTTTGTCTTGCCTACAAAAGATTTAAGTAGAGTATCAAAGACCTGGGATAATGTTACAACCATTGGACGTGACTAAGTAGAATAAAGTTATGTTGTTATATGTGTGGTTCCTTTTCCACAAACAATAAGAGTACATAATGAAATATGGATTGTGGTAGAACGAGTAATGAACGATGCATACTTCCTTTTGAAGAAGATGGACAAAGTTTTGAAAGATTATTAATTTTAGTGAAAGTACTATCTCGGGAAAGGAAATGTTGTTGTAGATGGTTAAAGTCATGAGGAGACATAAGTATTAACACTTAAGATTATATGGTTGGAGTTGTGTAGAAGTTTCAAAAGTTTAAATTTGGAAGTTGTAGTACATTTGTTATAACTAATGAGTTTCTAGAAAAAGTGAGAGTAAGGAAAATGGTAAAATTCATTTTGAAGAATATTCTAAAATTATTAAATTATGATAAAAGTAAAGATTTCTGGTATCTTGAAATTTAGAAACAAAATATGTGTGTCAGAGGATGGATTATCTAAGAGTCATGAAAGCAAACTCATTTTACATCTAAGTATGACTCAAGGGTATCAAGATTTAAGGAAGTTTATTTGGTGACATGGTATGAAGGAAGATATAGTTAAATATGTAGCTACTCGTTTATCTTGTTAAAAAAAATCAAAGACCGAAAAAATAATGACTGGGAAGTATGTTAACATACTTTTGAGATTCAGGGGATGAAAGTCAAATAATATTTCCATAAGTTTTATCACCTACTTGTCACATACAGTGAATAAAAATGACTCAGTATAAGTAATATGAGATGGATTAATGAAGATTGTGCACGTTCTACCTATGGAATGATATGCTTGAGGTTATGCAAATAATTGGGTGAGCTAAGAAGTCTCAGTTTGAAAAAAGTGGTGAAGAGGTGACATTGTGTACTGTAACTAATGTTAAGGAAATTTGTGTTTCGCTGGGTGACACTTACCTTTTCATAAGGGTGAGAATGAATCCTTTAGCACATGGTATTGGATGGAGTGAGATGGTGGTTGATTTTACTTTTGGTTCTAAGCAGAGGTCTTTAGTAATTGATGTTGCATGTCCTTCTGAATATGAGAATATTATCGCTCGAAATTGAAGAACAAAATGAGCTAGTGAAGTTGACACCCACATATGAAAATTAGAAAGTAAAAGAGGTTCTCCCAATAAATATGGGAATAATTTATTTTGATTTAGTTATACATATCTCAAGATTCTGCGGATTCTATTTCTTTGGAATTTGGTGTTGCTTACATTGGTATAAGCTTGGATTGGATAACATGAGTGTTATTAGAGATATGCTTGTGGAGAGTTTAATGTGAAATGTCTATGTTCATGTTAGAATACAACAAAGTTGTGGATCATTGAGTTAGGTCACATCAAATTCTCTTGAGCAATTTGACAAGAACTTTTAGCATAAATATTACGAAATACTCGAAGAACATGGGATTAACCTAGATTGTTTGTTTGTGATGTTGGAAAAATACAACGGAGCATTCATGAGTATGCACTAGAAGGAAGTTAGACAAGCAAAAACTTAACGTAATTTCATTACTTCAGTTATCAAGAATTGTGAGTCAAATTTTGAGAACTGTGAGGATTAAACATATCTTCAAGCAGGCATAATAGTGATACAGATAAAGGAAGAAGACCTTTAGGTTTATTTATGGGTAAACATGATTTTCTTAGAGTTACATTATTCCCTAATGTAGGGAGAACAATCATATCTAAGAGGTTAACTCCAAAGTTCATGAGACCTTGTAAGATCCTCAATGAAATAGACCTTTCATATGAAATTTTCTTACCTTTCTTCTTTAACTAGCATTCATAATATTTTTATGTATCGTAACTAAGGAAATGTATATATACTTAGTCATAGATCATATTTTAGTATCTTATTTAGTTAAATAAGAGATTTGTCTTTTGAGATGAAGTCATTTAAAAAAAATGGGTTCTCAAGTAAAGTAACTTCATGGTAAAAACATCGATATAGTCAAAGTGTTGCGAAATTTCACATGTTGTGATACCACTTGAGGAATAAAGAGAAGATAAGATAATCATATCCTAATTTTTCTTGGTAAGCTATTTTTTTAGGACGATTTTTTTTTTTTGGATAATTGTAACCCCCTCCATAAAAAAAAAAAAACACAAGGAATCGAAAACCCCCTCCCCACCTTCTTTCTTTTTTTGTTTTTGTTTTTCTCTCTCCCTCTCCCTTCTCTCTTCAATCTCTCTCTCATACCTCATCTATTCTAAAATATGATCACATCATGTTGTAGCTGAGGAGTCAAAGTACATTTCTACCCGATCATATTTTCAAACAGAGTTCCTTAATTTTGGAGTGGTTCCCTTGTTTGAGATAGAATTTTCATCAGAATAAGGAATTTCAGGTAAGGGAAGCTAACTTTAACTATCAATAGTACCCTAGGCTAGAATATCTGAATGTGGAGGGGACGTGGTCCCAAGTTTCAATTTCTCTTGCAGGGACGTTAGTTGATAAAATTGTTTTGTTTTATGTTGTGTGAACATGTATAAATATTATATTTTTATAGTTTGAAAATTATGTTTTTTATGTTGGAAAGGTTCTTGAATGTAATGAATTTTAAATGTTATGTGATTGAATGATATGTATTATATATGAATAATGAAAATAGTATGAAATTGACGTCATGCATTTGGGATAATATATGAGTTGTTGTTTGATGACATTAAGTATGGAAAGCCTATGTTTAACAAAGATCCTTTAGCTTCATTGATGATCTAAGTGATGTAGACTAAGGTATCAGGTGGTGAGAAGTTGAGAGGGAGTTCATACACATCGGGTCCTGATGTAGACACTTGGGATTGGATGTTTGAACTTACCCTGATCCTTTATATTAGATTCGCTAGTAATCTTTGGATCAAGTATTAGTCTCTGGTTAGGGCATACTTAATGAGTCTTTCGAAAAACGATGGGATGAAATTAAATTCAATGGTTGTGATTGAAAATAGATCCATGTGTGATTTATATGAATGATGTTATTTGTATTAAAATTTTATATGATAACATTTAATGAAATGTTTATAAATGATTAGTTTGACTGATTTTTTTGCATAAATTAAATATGTTATGGAATTTCTTTTCATTAGTTTACCATTGTTTTTCTTGTTGTGTTTGAACTGCGATGACCACATTACGTACACAAGCAGATGATCATACAGGTGCAGAAGAGCCTTAAAGGCTTTATAGTTTTATTTTGAGCTATGGATTTGTAAATATTTGTATTTCTATAAGTTCTAATCATGTATTAGGAATGTTTTGAAAAACTCTAAGTCTGTATCAAAATATGTAGAGCGTATATTGTAATAATTAGATGTATTTTCTGGGGTGTTACATTAATCACAATCATTATACTTAGTAAATAACAGATTATAATGCAAGTTTAAGAAGTAGTTCCGGATAAAATAACGGAGTTTGTGTTATATATATAACTTTATTGAAAATACTTTTAAGCAACATTTTATTGATTAAAAGACCATAGAATAAAATTAAAAGTGTAACTATTTGAATTTTTTTATTTATTTTCTTGTAATTTCGTATGTTTGCTAACTTATTTTCTATTTCTTTTATATCGTTATACAATTTAAATGTTTCTACTACATTATAAGTACAAAGTATCACTGCATTTTTCATGTTTCTATAAAAAAAAAGTCTATAAATTCGAAATTTAACATTACTTATACTTTGATAAAGGAAAAAAAGAGAGAAATAAATAAGAATTTGAATAAAATGAAATTATCTTCTTTTTTATTAAAATTTTATTTTATTATTTGTATTTCATAATTATATAATTTTTATTATAAAAAATAAATATTTTAAAAAAAAATCTGAAACCACCAACCCTGGTAAGTTTTTAAGTCAGAGATTAAGTCAAGGTGGTGTGGAAAACAGTTTATAGGTCCCATTTTTTGGCATCTTTTATGATATGTTTCTGTTTTCAAAGCAACCAAACGGATAGTTGCGCTTCTACCATGGAATAATATTAATATAGTTTAATAAATTTTTGACCGAAGAAGATAAAATTATTTTATAATTAACTAACAAAAACATATATACTAATACCGTATGTTATAATTAACTAGTAAAAACACATCCATTAATACTTATATATGTATTTACATCATCTTATTTTATTTTATTGAATTAAAATTTAATTGTTGCAATAATTTTTATTATTTTGCATATTAATATGTATATTAATTATTATTTTATTTAAATTTTGAAATATTATTTAATATATTTAAATTTAAATGGAAATCATTATAGTTTTGGATAAGAGATAGACAATATATGTGATAATAAATAATTTAAACATGATAATAATGGAATATGAGGGATCAGAGAGGTAAATTTTGTTTTGATAATTATTTCAAAAAGAATAAGGCATGTTATTTTTATATATATTAATTAAAATGTTTATAATTATATAAATTAGAAAATACAATAACAACCCTTATTAACTTGTCTTTATGTAAATTTCATTTTAAAATATGGAAAATGTAGAAGATAGATCTAAACTGCATCACCATTGATTCCATATTAATGGTATCATGTTTTCTATTATTTATTAATTTTTTTCACTTTTTTATAAAAAAAAATTGTAAATGACTAATGTGAGTTTACCCATTTTAATTTGTAGTTTTCTTCTAACATAATCTTATATAATTGATTTTTTGAAAATATCACATATATTATATATTACAAGTTTTTAAAATTGAAAGTATAAATTCATTTATTAATAAAGTGCAGGTACTGTATTTGCTGCAATAGGGAGGTCAAATAAAGGAATGAATTGATGGAGTTCATTAAAGTCTCATGCCTAATACTGTTGATGACTTTGTTGCTAAAGAAAATTCTAACTGTCTATAATTTTAATATGGTCATCCATGATCACTATACAACAATATCACATTCATTATACATGCTTCTGGTGATAAAAAGAATGTTCTTTTATCAATCATTTTTGGACATCTTGTTACCTAGTTGTAACAACGTTAAAAAAAACGCAAATAACCTTTCACCCCATCATATTACCTTTTTTATTTATTTCTCTCTCTCTCTCTAACTCCCTCTCTTCTCTCTTCATTTTTCACTCCATACATCATCTATTTTAGAATATGATTGGACCACATTGTAAGTTAAACAAAGTAAATTTATTTTTGCTTTAAAGATCTTTTATTGTATGTTTTTCCTTAGGATTTAGTCATCAATCTTGGTGGGGTTAGTTGAGAAGAGTAATCCTCTCAAATTATTCTACTATATATTGATTTTTTGTTATGTTTGGATAACTTACATTAGGCCCTTAAATCTTGAAGCTTATCCATATTGAGGGGATAAAATTTTAGAAGTTGTTTGGAAAGCAAACAATTAAGGTAAGGGAAGCTAACTTTAATTTTTTTAATAGCACCCAAGGCTAGAAGATCTGGATGTGGAGGGGACGTGTTTATATATTGTGTTGTTTGTTTATATATTATTTAAACTTGTAGAAATATTAGATTTTGATGGTTTAGTATTTAAGTGTTTTTTTATGTTAAATATACTTTTGAATGTTGTGGATCACATTTTGAATGACACTGTCTGATAAAAATGGTATGGAATTGAATTCATACATTTGGGATAATGTATGAATTGATGTTTGTTGTGTATTAAGTATTGATGCCTACGTGATAATAGAGATCTCTGAGCTTCACTAATGATCAGTCACATAGACTAAGATATCAAGTGGTGATAAGTTGATGGGAGAGTTCATGCACACTGTGACATATGAGATGCATGACTTGGGTTGTATTAAACTTACCCTGATCCTTTCTCTTAGATTCGCTGGTAATCTTTGGATCAGGTGTTAGTCTCTGGTAGGACTTACTTAATACGGATTTTCTGGAAGGCGTTGTTATTTTGTTTGTTTAATATCCTGGATGTGTATATCCATGTGAGATCTATGTGATTCTTTTATATTAGAATTTGAAAAAGATTGAATAATTCGGAAATTGATTCATGTAATTTTTTCTCTTTTGATTTAATTGTGTATATTATAAAATTTTATTTTCACTAGCTTATCCTTGCTTTTCTTGTTGTTTTTTATTATACTATATACACGAGCAGATGATCATACAGGTGCAAGAGAGTCTGGAAGGCTTTAGAATCTCGTTTTGAGTTCTGAATTGTAAATATTTGTATTTCTATAAGTCCTAATCATGTATTAGAAACCTTTTGAAATACTTTAAGCTTGTAAAAAAATTCGTAGAACTTGTATTATAATAATTAGATGTATTTTTTAGGTGTTACATTTAATGGAATCAAAACGGTTCATCCTTAAGATAACTTGAGGGAGTGGGTTTATTCTATTTCTCCTGCATGTAGATTTTTGTTTAAGTCTAGCCTCAAAACTTAGTTAAAAGATTCTAATAAGGTATTTGGCAAAGTTGTTTTTTTGAAATCTTGTTTGTGTTTGAGTGCAATTAGTTGTTATGAATAAAGATGAAAGTATTGAATGAAAAGAATCTTGATAGAGTGGTGAGGGTGCACACTCATGACTAGATCAAGATGATTTTCTATCTTAATTCTAAATAATTAGAATACATATTAGAAATAAGTCTTGATTGGTTTTGTACCTATTTTGTGTGATTATTTCTTTTATGTTAATTTGTGTTAAAGATGTGGTTGGAAATTTTTAGTAATTTATAGCCCAATTCTTTATGTTCTTAGTAGATGGCACGTAGACCACCCATTCCTCCTCTACCAGTAGATATTCTGAACTTAGCTCGGGCAATAGAGATGGTGACAACAACCTTGCAACAACAGAGTGCTATTATGGCATAACAACATCAGGCCACCCTTCATTAATTAGAAATAGCTTGAGTAGCATCAGAAGCGTCTCAACTTCATCAACAACCCCATACCTTTAGTCTGGACGATTTTTTGAGACACAAACCACCCAAATTTAATGGGAAGGTAAATCTAGATGAAGCAAACCAGTTGGTGAAAGACATAGAAAGAATCTTTAAAGCTACTCAATGCCCTGAAGAAAGAAAGGTATCTTATGCCATCTATATGCTTATTGAAGAAGTTGAGTTTTGGTGAATAGGTATGAAGCAGATGATGGAGGACAAAGAAGAAATTGTCACTTGGGAGAGTTTCAAAGTATGATTCTTGGAGGAGTATTTTCCTGATAGTGTCATATATGCAAAAAAAATAAAAAATTGAATACATGCAGCTGAAACAAGGAAATCTTTTTGTTAATGAATATGCTACTAGGTTCAAACACCTAGCTAGTTTCAAACTCTCCACTACTTTTGCTTTCTCCACTAGAGCAGAGAAATCTCTAATGGACATAGGAATAGCCACTTCTTTAAGTTCTTGCTTCAAACCAAACTCAAATTTTCTACATCTCCAAGCCTCAGTCATGGTCTGGGTGTAGAATCTAGCTAGGTGTTTGAACCTAGTAGCATATTCAGTGACTGAAATATTTTCTTGTTCCAGCTGCATGAATTCAATTTCTTTTGCATATCTGACACTATTAGGAAAATACTCCTCCAAGAATCTTACTTTGAAGTTTTCCCAAGTGGCATCTTCTCCTCTGTCTTCCATCATTTGCTTCATGCCTATCCACTAGAATTCAGCTTCTCCAGTTAGTACATAAATGGCATAGGATAACTGATCCTGCCGGTTGACTCAGCGCAGAGCATTGCCTCATCACCGTCTTCCCCACCAGCTTGTCACCACGTGTCCTCCAAGCCCACACAGCAGATAGCCTCTTTGAGAACCTGAAAAACACACAGTGGCGCCTCTGCGGCCGGTGGCGCTCCGATGCTCAAGTCAGTGACAAGAACACCCAAAAAACTAAGACGAAAATATGCTCTGTAGGACCGTACTGTAGGCACACAACCCTAGCAATATCAGCCGTAATGAAAACGTACCCCTGCAAATTCTGTTAAGGTTACCTTTATAGCTAGGTTTCTTCTCTCTCCAGGCCGTTATGCTTTTGGACGCGTGGCTCGCATCCAGCCCTGCACGTGTCGCCATCTGGGCTGGGATAGCAGGTAGCGCCCAGCCCTACACGTGTCGTCATCTGAGATAAGGCAACTTGAGCGTCATTTCTCCATCGCTCCCAACCCTACACGTGTCATCATCTAGGTTGGAGTAACTGGTGACATCCAACCCTACACGTGTCATCATCCGGATTGGGGCAACTTGAACGTCATTCTTTGTGTAGTAACCAGCCGCACAGCTAAGTCCTCAACTCAAGGAGCAACCTAGCACGTAATGCGCTGTGAAACACCACCCGACAAGGCGAGTATCGGATGCAACAAGGTGCATCATCTCTATGATATCGCTCGTCGCGAATGGCACCCTCCTTACTGCTACGCCATGCATGTTCTAGCTGGGGAAACCTTGCCACCAACGAATGTCCACTCTGGGAATCATGTCGCTGATGTGCAAGGTGTTTCCCCCAACCCACTCGACTTTCATGCCCCATGTTGGTGCCACGATCGTCTTACTGAACTTACACGCTTGGAATTACCCTTCTGAGCCTTCGACAGCCTTAACTAAGTTCGCTGGGAGACCCGGCGATGTGCTCCTTGTGGCGGTGTGTAAACCACCCGATCTCCTAGCATTCTCATACGGAGACTGCGACGTAACTCTGGTGACCGCCGGTTACGCACACTAGAGATCGGAAAACGCCAATTCAGCGATCGACGACTATGCCCACTTCCGAGCCATTCATCTTTTCTAGCCTACGCGTTCCATTGAGCACGCCCCACTCGAGCACGTGCAAGACACGTCATCATGCCTGATGACCTGGTCGGTACAATAACTGTACTGGACCACAACGTTGGGATCGGTGCTCAGATGATCGGACATCGGCACCTGTGTGGGGCAGGTCAGCTCGGTGGTTTGGTTGAGATAATGGGCCACGTAAGTGGGCCTCGAGGATGCGCGTGTTGAAACTCGTATATATGTAAAGCCTGATCAACGAAAGTGCATGTGGTGTGTATAGTACATTTGGGTCAAGCACAAGTAAATACCCACTAGAGACGCCTAGGCCCAAGAGCGCTAGAGTTTTCAAGGGTAAGTTGCATGCATGATACGTAAAGGCTAGAGCGCCTACAGTGACAGATGGGCCACATAACGCTGGTACATGAGTTGGTACCCTGGCTGTCATGCTGTTAAGATTATGCACTCCAAGGAGACCAGGTCAACCGACAAGAACATCCTTCTCTCCTCAGGGCATTGAGTAGCTTCAAAGATTCTTTCTATGTCTCTCACCCACTTGTCTGCTTCATCTGGATTTACCTTTCCATTAAATTTGGGTGGATTGTGTCTTACAAAATCCTCCAAACTAAAGGTATGGGATTGTTGATGAAGCTATGATGCTTCTGCTGCTAATCTAGCTGTTTCTAATTGATGAAGGGCGACCTAATGTTGTTGTGCCATAGTAGTACTCTGTTGTTGCAAGGTTGTTGCCATCATCTCTATTGCCCGAGCTAAGTTGGGCATATCTACTAGTGGAGGAGGAGTAGGTTGTCTACGTGCCATCTTCTAAGCACACAAAGAATTGGATTAGAAATTACTAAAAATTTCCAACTACATCTTTAAGACAAATTAACTTCAAAGAAATAATCATACGAAACAGGTAAAAACCAATCAAAACTTATCTCTAAAATGTACTTCAGTTACTTAGAATTAAGATAAAAAATAATCTTGATATAGTCAAGAGTGTGCACCCTCACCACTCTATCAAGATTCTTTTCATTCTTAATACTTTCATCTTTATTCATAACAACTAATTTAACTCAAGCACATACAAAATTTCAAGAAAGCAACTTTGTTAAACATCCTATTAGAAACTTTTAGTTAAGTCTTGAAGCTAAACTTAAACAAAAATCTGCACGCAGGAGATACACAACAAACCCACTAGCCTCAGGTTATCCTAAGGACGAACTGCTCTGATACCATTAAATGTAACACCCCAGAAAATAAACATCTAACTTTTACGATACAGGTTCTACATATTTCTATCCAAGCTTAGAGTTTTTCAAAACATTCCTAATACATTATTTGGACATATAGAAATACAAATATTTACAATATAAGTTTCAAAATCAACACCTTAAAGCTCTTCGGACCACCCGAGACCTGTACGATCATTTGCTCGTGTACGTAGTACAGTCATCGCAGTTCAAACACAACAAGAAAAGCAAGGGTAAGCTAGTGAAAATAGAATTTTATAATATACACAATTAAATCAAAAGAGAAAACCAAATTACATGATCGATTTCTCAAATTATTCCATCTTCATCAAATCTCAACAATAAAACAATCACATAGATCTCACATGGATCTACACATCCAGGATATGCAACAAACAAAATAACATTGATACCTCAGTATACACACAACATTGTACACAAAGTATACCACCATGGTGGGCCTCCCCTAATAAATTTGCTACAATGTTTAAAAAAAATCCACCATGCATTTCCACTATGGAAGCTACGGTGCCTCCATTTAACAACATAGCATCCTAAACCTATCTAATTGTCATTCTTATAGCAGGCATTAGTGATGTTTGGTCAATAATTCACTATATCGAATAGCATATGCCATAATGAGAAAAACAAAAATCACATAATAGTTCATTATTAGTCTTTATATAATTTAACTGAATGAATTTTTATTTTTATTTTTTATTTAAAATAAAAATTTGCATTGTTCTATTCATTTGCCATCATAAAATTTCTTGTAAATCGTTAAGAAAACATGTATTTGACAAAACCCTGCAACAAAAAGTTATTCAAAGAAACTTGCTGAAGATTGGAAGTCTTTTTATTTCATTTTTTTTATAAAGAAAGGAAACCTACTATACTTGAACCTCTTCCAAAAAAAACACGACTTATTGTCCCACAACGCATGTCTAAGCGTGTCTTTGTTCTTTCTTCGTCTCTTATTTTAAGAGCAAGTATGAAGAAAGATACAACACACAAAGGAACTAAAACATATATAAATACAAATAAAAAAAAACCATTATCGCAAATTCCTAATTCAAGAAGAGCAAAATATTGAGAACCAAAACCAAACAAATAATGTCATTAGCCATTTCCTCTTCAGCAAAACTAAAATATTCAGTCCCTTACTCATAGAAGAAGAAAGGTCATCCAATAAATTACAGAAAGACAGGAACTCATAAACTTCCCTCAACACATTATACCAAACATTAATATATATATATATATATATATAAAGAAGTTAGCACAAACAAGAAAATGGGTAAGGCTAAAAAATCTTACGCAGATAACAAAAAGATGAAAAATTCAAATATACACATTCAAATTCCTCAACGGTTCACAGAAAGAAAGAGAGAAAGCACAAACAAGATTTCAAAAACCCTCAAGTGTCTAACAAATTCATAAATCATCTTTCACATGTTAGACTTCTATTGACTCACAATACATAGACACTTGACTCTACTTCCGGAAGACTCATGTATTGAAATTAGTATCCAGAGACCTGCACCTGTCATACTACTCACTTTGAATCCACACAGTCATGCGCATAATCAATCTCAATATCTCATCATCTCATATGACAAGGTAAATCCATTTGATCTGCTCTGATCAGTTCTTTCAAACCTCAAACTCAGCCAAATGGACCTCCTTCGACTCTCACCAACTGAATAACTTCATTTATGTGATTCCATTATATCAATAGAGTTAGGATCGTCTCATTCACAGGACACTCACAAATCAATACACCCTAATAACAATCTCAACACGATATTTCCTTTCTTGAAAATACTATGTCTTGATCACACTTTCACTTTATTACATACATCATTTAACACATCAAAGCACCATTCAATCAGATCATATTTTAAACTTTCAAAACAATCCAAATATATGCTCTCTAAATCAATCATCATCTAAAATCAAACAATCACTTCTCTTTAAACTTTTAATTTAAGTAATTCAACAAAATATTCAAAAACAGTTCAAATCATTTATATTATCATTCAAACACTTTCAATTCTCAATCGCAAACACTTTCAACAACTTATTCACCCTAAAATCAATATAAAAGATTCAAAATCAACTATTTTAGTCAATATATTATTTTACTTTTCAGAAGAAACAATCCTAGAAACAAAAATTGGAATTGGTGACCACGTCACCCCACATCCAGATCTTCTAACCTAGGGTTCTATTTTAAAAATAAAACTAGCTTCCCTTACCTGGACTTGAACAGATGCTCACTAAGAGCTCCAACCCACCAAAAGCTTAAGGATAACCTAACTCTATCTAAGATTCTGATCGGGCAATCTCATAAAGTTCACTGTCAGGAGTCCAATGGCAGACTCCGATCATCAAATCTATCAAAGATTTTGATCAGGCAGTCTTGTAGATCTTACTGTCAGGAGTCTAATGGTGGACTCCGATCGTCAAACTGATGAGCGAGGAGGTCAGAATCTTAGAGAGAAGGGAGAGGAAAGGAAAAAGAAACTTCTAGAGAGATGGTGGTTCTTTTAAAATGAAACCTAAATAACTAAATTTCTATTTATATAACTTTTTTCCCTTTTAATAATAAAATACTCAGGTGTCATTTTAATTGTACATTTATACTTTAAGACTATTTTTCTCGGTCCTTACAGTTACCACATATGCATCAATACTTAATACACATACAAACGTAAGGGCATACATTATTCCAAATGTATGAATTCAATTCCACGCATTTCATCTACAATATCATTCAAAACGTGATCTACAACATTCAAAAGTCTATTTAACATAAAAAAAACACTTAAATATTAAACCAACAAAATCTAATATTTCTACAATTTTAATAATATATAAACAAACAACATAATATATAAACACACAACATCTCTGCAAGAGAAATTGAATACTGGGACCACGTCCTCTCCACATCCAGATCTTATAGCCTAGGGTGCTATTAAAAATTAAATTTAGTTTCTCTTACCTTTTTTTTTTTAAATTAGCAATAGTTTCTCTTACCTTAATTGTTTGTTTTTCAAGCAACTTCTAGAATTTTATTCCTCACAGTCTGGAAAAGCTTCAAGATTTACGAGTCTAATGCAAGTTATCCAAACAGAACAAAAAAATTAGTATATAGTAGAATAAGTTGAGAGGATTAAACTTCTCAACTGACCCCACCAAAATTGATGACTAAATCCTAAAGAAAAATAGAGAACAAAGGATCTTTAGAGAAAAAATGAACTTACTTGATTTGAAAATCTGATCGAGTAGAAATATTCCTTAACTCGTCGGCTACCAAATCCTAAAACAGATGAAGATTGTTAGAGAAAATTAAGAAAAAAGGAAGAGAAAAAAATATGAAAAGAAAGAAAAAAAAGAAAAAAATTGTGGTGGAACGGCTTCTCTGCACCTTTATTTTTTTTTTTTTAACGTTCTTACACGTTTCCTAAAATGACTATGTGTAAAAAAAAATATTAAGTGAGTTTAAATTATAAACAAATTCTAGCTTTGAAACTCTTTTCAATGTTATTATTACTCAAAAAAAATATCTTAATATTTAATTCTATAAACTATCTCCAATAAATATGATTAATATTAATTTAGAAAACGTACTTCTAAACATTAGAAACAATATGTAATACCAATAACATAAGTGCTTGTTTGATTTGATCTTGTATCAAGTTAAATATTAAAAAAAATATAATTTGGCAATTCTTGGAATTATATAAATTTTTATGTAATAGATTTAGAAATAAATATATAATAAAAAATAAATTTATAATTAAATAATATAAAAAATATTAAAATAATAATATTAAAAGTTGTAATATAATTATATAAAAAATTAAAATATATTACCGTAAATATTATTTAATACACGTGTCACCTTGAAACATGTTAAAAAAAGTGCAGTAACACACTTATGAAAACACCTTGAAACTTGAAATCGTTATCAAAAGAAGTGGAGTTACATTTTCGAAATTCAAATTTATTTAGTATTTTTATGTTTTTCTATCCATAACATGTTAAAGTAATTTTCATTCCTTGTCTTTCGAACTCACCCTTGAACTTTTATCGTTCTTATTCTCATTTGATATTTTGGTTATTTTTTTCAATATCATATTGCATTCTTGCTTTTTTTATTTTATTTCAATTGTGGTATAATCTCATATGAACAATCGTTTATTTATTTATTTATTTAATTTTTCTTTTATAAAAAGAATATATGTACCATTGTTAGATCTATTTTGGCCTAATATAAAAAAAAATGTGTAACTCACCGAAGCAATTCCAGTTCAAAACGAGTTATAAATATTTTTAGTACTGATCCATTCTAACTCGAAGTCAATGTACTGTTTTAAATTTAATTCCCATAAATAAAATAATTTTAATTTTTAGATATAGTAATTTAATATATAAATTATAACGTATATAATAATAATAATAATAATAATAATAATAATTCTATTCTTTTTTAATTTATAATAGTTATTTTCAAAATGGGTCATTATGAAAATTTACAACCCAATTTAACTTAAACTAATTCAACTAATTCAATATGCAAACCAAATGAACCGGTGAAAAGATAGTTAAATTCTATTTAGACTATTTTTTTTAATCAAACAACCCTATCTTTCCATATCAGCAGTACTTTGTACGAATATTTATTTATCAATTAAAGATATTATTATTTTTTGGCTAAGCATTAAACTTTTCATTTTGTTGATAGAGTTGACCAATTATCAAAGTTACTAAAGTTTCAGTTACTATGGCATAACTTTTAACACCCTTTAAATTTGTTTTATTCAATTTTATTATTTATTTAAAATTGTATACTTTAATATAGTTTTTTTAAAATATGACGTTTTCATACGAATTCAATTCAAAAAAAAATTATTAAGAAAGATGGCAGAGATTGAAAAGTCATGAATAAGTGTAACTTTGTTGTTACTCAATGAAGTGTAACTTTGAACTTTTTTCAACTTTATTTATTGGATGAAAAAAAATCACAGCATATGGGCTTTGATAGATGGGTGGGAAATATATTATAAAGGTAGCTTATCAATTGAGTACATGAGGTAAGTTGGAGACTTTTGGTAAAAAGGATCAAATATAAATTTTGTTGTGATTGTTAAAATTGATATTGAGGACTTTCTCTATCATATTTATTTGTCCTTTGTCATGTGTATGTATTGTAATAACTACATCTATGCATTAACCATATTAATTTAACTTATAACAAAACCCATTTTTAATAGATAACTATATATTTTGAAATAATTATATAAATACAACCATTTATGGTTAAATGATAATGTAAAAACATTTAAGCTTTCAATACATTTGTATAATATAAAAAAAAAACATTTGGTATGTGTAAGAATCTAGTTATAAATAAAATTCACTTGTTATGTTATGTGATCTCTCAATTATTTTCTCATAAACTCTCATTATGTCTTAACACTTAAATGTAGAATAATATTTTTCAAGTTCTATCATTATTCACAAACACATTCTACTTCATTAATTATTCGAGATTTTAAAACTCCTATTCTCTTTATTTTTTGTTCAATATTACACATTTTAATGTCTTTCATTTAAAATAAAGTTCCACAAAAATTGTAAGAATACTTTTGTTAATAATAAAAATATATATATAAGAGAAAACATTTGGAATTTCGGAATCCTTTTATAGAAAACAGTCCAAGAATTAATTCCCTACATACATAGAGGACCATCATCATACACTACATAATAAACTAAACCATATTTATATTACATGAGAAAATTAATATTTTCTGTATTTGTCCCTCTAAACGTGTTCAATCTCTCGTTAAAGAACTATTGAGTCATTACACTACTAAAAACATATGGCAAGAATGCTATTGAAAATAAAAGAAAAAAATGTTAATGGGTCATCCAATTTAAAATTTATAAATTAGAGTGCCTAAAATTGTGTTATATGTCCTTTATTGAAAATTAACTTGCAGAGGAGTATGGTAATAATATGATTGTAATTAAAACAAATAAGGTGGGTAAGTTTTCAGATCTAAAATTTACTCATTAGGTAACTGAAATTGTGTATCACAATATCTTTTTTTATTAGCAATAAATAAATAAATTTAAGAGGGATACTTAAGGGGTATCTCAACTCGTATACAACAGCCACATAGTTACTCCTCCAAAAAAGGAAGGATAACCAAAGTGTGACTTATCCTGCAAAAAGAAAAGCTATAACCCCAACAACACACATAATTGCACCAACATGACAGTAACCTACAATAATATAACAGCTCCCAAAACCCAACATCATTCCAAAAAACAGCACAACATCACCTAATATTCACCAATCATTCTACACCAGCTTTCCAATCAGCGCCCCAATCTGCACCCTGCTATCCAAACCCTCTACACCAATATAGATTTCCCGTTCTTCCATCTATACACCCCACTGCAACAGTCTCTACTTCCTTCCTTTCCCCTTAATACCAAAGCTCCACCAGAATTGTGCCTCCAAGCTCACTCTTTGCCGACTTAACAGCTATAGCAACACTAAAGAAGGGAAAAAGCACGAGCTCAACACTTACTACACTAAACCTTCATACCTTCACCAACCATCTCCTTCACCTATGTATTGTGCCAGTCCAACCAGCGACCTCTCAAACCTGCCAACCACTACAAAACAACCACATTATTACGAAACACAAGCTTACCGCCTTGCTTTCTCTGCACAGCAACGTCACACACCTAAACCAAATTGATTCTGACCCCCTGAAGTGTGTGACTCAACTCCAACAACAGCTACCCCTCCAAAACACTCTGCCTTGGTCACCAGAATGTTTTACCCTACCACAGTGAATCAGCTGCACCCGTGGTATCACTCCTAACAGCCACCCCCTCGTTTAGTACTGGTACATCACACCCATACCAGCGTGCTCCATTTTTTACCTATGTGCTCTCCTTTATCAATATGCTTCAGGTTTCTGCAATTAACATGAAAAGAGACCAACCCCGAATCGGGTAACAACAACCCAATTTCCCCTACCCGGAGAAAACTATCTAACCCCTGAGGGACTCAATCCATCACCAATACAGATTCTTACCGAACCAAAGACTTCACATGAGGCCAACCAAAGTTTAAAAATCAGCTTCTTCATAACCAGCACAGGCACATGTAAGCCAGTAAACCTTAGCAGCTTCTGATGCAGATATTTGGGTAGAGAACCCAATCTACAAAGGAATAAGAAAACGAACGAGCTTTATGCTTCATCCACAACCAAGACTTAAGTTGAGCCCTCTGAAAAACCTCCTCTGCATCTACTACCCCTTGCTGGAAGGTAATCAGATTCCTCTAGTCCCATATACTTCTAATGACATTTGCCCAGACCCCTCTCCAGATCTTATTCTGCTTATTACTAACTTGAAACAAGTGGAAACTTTGGAAATTCAGCTTTAGATCATGTTGTTGTACGAAGGAAATACCTACCCACTGAAAGCATAGAGACCATACCTTATGGGCATATTTACACTCCATAAAAAGGTGTTGACAAGTCTCCTCCTGTAGCTGACACAAGGGGCACACCATTGAGTTCAACATCACCCCTCTCCGGCTCAAACTCATTCTTGTAGGAAGTCTTCCCATCAACACCCTCCAGGTTGTCACTATCACATTTGGAAAAGCCTTCACCTTCCACAAGAGCTTATACACTTCACCCTGGTTACCTCTACCATGCTTAGCTAGACACTCATAAGCAGAGCTCACCGAAAATAGCCCCGGTACCTCCTTCCCCCATACCTGGGTGTCCTGGACATTTTTTCTCAAAGTGACCCCTGATAGAAGCATATTAAGGTCCCTCTCCAGAGAGGATTCTCATTCAAATCTACCTTTCCTCCACCTCAAGTCCCACCTCCACTCCGTGTCAACCCATTCACCCATCTCACCCACTATTTTACCTTGGTTTAAAGATAAAGAATATAGGCGTGGGAACAAAGATTTGAGATTAACACTTCCAATCCATACTTCCTCCCAGAACTTTGCTTTGTCACCACAACCTATTTCCCAACCTAACTCTTCCTGAAACCACCCTTTACCTCCTCCCTTCTTACACATTTTAGAGAGGTCTCTCCACCACCAAGATTGAGATTTGACAGGTGTTTGACTGCTTTCTACTCCCAAATTGTATTTGGAATCCAGCAGCTTCTTCCATCTTCCATTCTCTTCCGAAAGACACCGCCATCTCCATTTGGCTAGGAGAGCTTGATTAAACAAGCGTATATCCCTACACCCCAACCCTCCCTCCTCTTTTGGTCTGCATACATCTTTCCAGCTAACCCAAGCAATTGGCTTGGTTAGTTTCCCCCAACCCCACAAGAATCTTGTTTGAATACTAATAATCCTTTTACACACCGAGGCCGGTACTCTAACCAGAGAGAGGTAAAACAAAGGAATAGCAGTTAGAACAAAATTAATTAAGCAAATCCTCCCTGCCATGGATAAAAACCTCCCCTTCCAAACACTGAGCCTTGCTTTCAACTTGGTTATAACTGGATCCCATAAATGCTTCTTTCTTGGGTTCCCTCCCACCTCCAGTCCCAGATACTTGAAAGGAACCTCCATCTGAATACAATTCAACGTCTTAGTGAAACACCCTGTAGTACTGCTTTGTACATTAATGCCTACTAACCTTGATTTATGGAACTTGATCTTCAACCCTGAGGCTAACTCAAAGCCCCTCAGAATGGCCTTCAAGGTTAACACATTTCCAAAGGTGTCTTCACAGAGAAAAAGAGTGTCGTCCGCAAACTATAGAATACACATCTCCACCCCATTCCTTCCTATCTTAATGCCCGTCAGCATATTAACCTTCAAAGCTTGTCTTACTAACCCTGCAAGTCCTTCACAACCACAATAAACAGAAAGGGCGCCAGGGGGTCGCCCTGTCGCAACCCTCTAGAAGGCTTAAACTCCTCCGTAGGGCTCCCATTAACTAATACTGACACAGTAGCTGATTCCAGGCAACCTCTGATCCACGAAATCCATACAGTGTGGAAACCCATTTTGTGTAGCATATCATAAAGGAAATCCCATCGAACCGAGTCGTAGGCCTTCTCAAAGTCCACTTTTAGGCAGATACCGCTTCTCCCCTTTTTCCTGAGGTCCTCCACCACTTCATTCGCCATAAGGACACTGTCCAAGATTCCTCTGCCCTTTAGGAAAGTTGATTGGCTTTCATCTATAATTGCAAGCAACACCTTCTTCAATCTACCAGCCAACACCTTTGTAATGATTTTATAAATGACTCCTACCAAAGAGATGGGTCTATACTGCTTCAGCTTAGAGGGGTCCCTCACCTTCGGGATAAGCGCAATGAATGAAGCATTGCAACCCTTCGGGGATGTTCCCAGTCGCATGAAACAAAGCCATTGCTTTCATTAACTCCTCTTTTACAAAGTCCCAGCTTTTCCGGATAAAATTGAAGTTGAACCCATCTGGACCGGGGCTCTTAGACCCTTCACACTGCCACACTGCATCCTTAATCTCTTTCTCTGTGAAACCAGCCACAAGCCCCTCATTATCCATCAAGATTAGTGTCTTAAACTCCACCTCATCCAACCTCACCCCTAGATCTTTCGTTGCATTGAACCTAGCTTCGAACAACTTGTTCGCCTCCAACCGGACAGTACCTGGTTCCTCACACCATCGGTCCCCCACCTGAACACCCTTCACTTCATTCCTAAGTCTTCTCCACCTCAGAGATGAGTGAAAAGACCTAGTACAAGAATCTCCACTCTTGAACCAACTTGCGCTAGCCTTTTGGCACATAAGTGATTCAAGTTTTTTGTCATTTTCTACCAATCGGCTTGTCAGCACCATTCTGTTAAGCCTTTCACTTTCCTCTAGACCCCCATTACAGTCTCTGCTGTCTAGATCATCCAGCTCATGTAGAATCCTCCTCTTAGTAGTATGAAGGTTACCAAACACCTCTCTGTTCCACACTTTCAGATCTTGGTATCTGATCATTTTCTCTTTAAATTTAACTATTTCGTTCCCCTGGACTGAGAAGGATTTCCATTTATCCTTAACCATGATGTTGAACCCCCTCTCCAGAAACCAAGCGTCAATCGATCTAAAGGGTTTAGGACCCCAATCCTTCTCCACAGATTTTATCACCGAGCATAATGATCAGATACTTCCCTTCGAAGAACATACTGTTTGCTCATGGGCCACTTCAGTAGCCATTCTTCCGTGACTAGCCCTCTATCAATTCTACTTTTAGCTGTTCCATCTGGTCTAAACCACGTATAATTCTTGCCAACCAAAGGTAAGTCTAACAAGGACATGGATTCAATGAAGCTGTTAAAATCGGATATCTCTCTTGCCTGATCACTCCTACCCCTGACTCCTTTCCTTTCAGATCTGCTTCTCACAGCATTGAAGTCACCACAACAACACTAGGTTGATTCTTGTGACGCCGCTTTAACATTAGAGAGCTCCTCCCATAGAGTCTTCTTTGCATTCAATGCACAGGGAGAGTAAACATTGGCCACAACACACCTAACGGACGATTTTACATGTTGACCAACGACCACAGTAAAACCTTTCCCCATCAAGTGATATTAATAACTAAAGCCTTCTTTGTGCCACAAGGACAAAAGGCTTCCACTCCCCTCCTCCCCTTTATTGTGTATCCAGCCTACATTATTATCACCCCACAAAGAGAAGCACTTAGCGTCCGAGATGTCCTTAGCCTTTGTTTCTTGTATACAAACAAAGTTCGCCTCCTCCCTTCCTATTATATGCCTCATGTACCTTGACTTGGTACCACCCCCCAGACCTCTTATATTTAAGTTGAAAATAATCATAAGAGACCTCCCTTCTTCCCTTCCTCTACACATCTCATGGTCTTCAAATCCCTTTCCTCCAGACACGAGTACTCCTGAACAACCTCCTAATCGTCCTTTCGACACGTTATCCCTACTTTCCTACTAATCTCCCACAACTTAACCGGTTCCTCTAGCGAATCAGACTCACGCAACCTTAGATTATAGTTATCAATATCTCCATCAGAAAGAGAAACTACAGGCATACCTTGTCTAGAATGAGAGGAGAAGGCATTCTGCGGGCATTTGTTTCTAATTCTAACAGATCGCCTTGGGTGTGACTTGGAGCCTTCCAAATCGACAAGGCCTTTGATTTTCCGTCGACGCTGAGTGGTTGTAACACCCTTTTCCGCATGCCCATCACCTTCTCCACCCTCCAACAGTTGCCCACTTTTTCTGCGGTGAGTTCCGATCCCAATTACATCGTCCTGGGTTTCGGAAGTGGCGTTACCAATTTGTGCCCCTTCTTGCTCCAACGCCTTCTTCTTCGACTCACTCTCCAACTCCATATATATATATATATATATATATATATATATATATATTGCTGCTAACTTCCTTCACAGCATTTGTATTGTTCCGTTGTTCCTGCATAGAATTCGTTCCCTCTCCTCGTGCTCTCCCCTGTCTTCCTCCAATTCGAATTCTCGTCTCCCGCTCGGATCCATGATCCAACATAGAATTACCAGGTCCTGACCCGGAATAGCCCACTCCCATACCCGTCTGCACCACTTCTTCTTGGGCTTCCTTTCTACCCTGGCCCAAACCTAGCACATACATGTTCTGAGTGTACATAATTTCAACATCCACTATTAATCTAGCCAGCTCAGCATGTGCATAATAACTAAAGTGAGAACGCTCGCAGGTCTGGACAGCAGCGTTGCCAAAAACAGGTTCCTCAAATGACTTCTGCCTTTGACTTTCCTCATTAGTGAAAGAATTATCACCTTTTCCCTGACACGAACAGATCCCTGCAGAGAGCTCCCCTACACGGTCATTCGATTGCTGCGCCTGTCCTCCTTTCTCCTCTCCACCTCCGACCACCTTCCCCTTCGTCTGACTCTCTTCTATGGCCCTTCTAACTCCCTCCTCCTCGGCACTTTTCACCGAGAAATTCGATTCCTCCATATAGGTTTCGGTTGAGGTGATACTGTCTGAAGAGTCATAGATGCGATGTGAGTCTTTGCACGGGCCTGCTAATACCATTGGGTGTTCCTCCTTAATAGAGACACTTAGGTTTTGATCATTGATCCTAATCTTCCTTGCCACCCTTATGAACCGATTATTCTTGATTCTCATTTTCAGACGTGCAAACTCTAGGTTTTCCCATATCAACGTGGCATCGTCAATATCAATCAGCGTAGCTATGTCTCCAACCACTCTAGCGAAGCACTCTCTATTCCATAAGGATATTGGCAGGCCAAAACACCTTACCCAAACAGCTCTATGGCTCACTGTGAATGTTGTTGACCATGGCTGCATCCTGACAAAGATACTATCAAACCATTCTCTGTTTAAGTTTATTAACTCCTCCATCTTCTCACTTCCTCTTGACGTTAAAAGAGCAAGGTTGTCCCCCATCGCTCTTATTCTAACCATGCTCATACCTCATCTAACGAATTCATCTCCCAACTGTTCGAAATCCATCTCAACACTGTAATGCCCTATCACACTTCCTTCCATCCACAACAAGGACTGTTGCTTTGCGATAATGAGTCCCTTCCTTTCCCACCTTTCCTGTCCTCTAACTGCATCAACAAAAGATTTCTTCCCCCCTTCTCCACCCAGACCTCCTTCCCTTTGTATGACTTACTTACCTACGTTTCAACCCGCTCCATCACCCCATGCTCGAGCCTCCCCGTACCCACCGAACTTCTGTTCCTTCCTTCCTCCCTTGGCATATCCACTCGGTGGTACTTCGGAATGTTCACAAAGAGCTTTCTACTCCCAATGTATATTTGGTCAAGTTCTCGCTCTAGTTTTCCCACATTCTTCACATCGAACAGCCTCACAAACCCAAATCTTTTACCCCACTTGTTAAGCCTTCGAGAGAGATAAAAACATCTTGCACCCTTGCCCACCTTTGGAAGATTTTGAGCATGTCTTTCTCTCCAAACCCGTTGGGGAAATTTGAAAAGAAAAACGTTAGAGAGTTACTAGAGTTACTAGGTTGGAGAGGTGGTTTCCGGCGAGATCTCTGACCACCCTGCCTATCAAAAGAGTTCACCTTGGTATTCCCGTCAACTCCCTGCACTCTGCTTCTCCCCGCTTCCTCCATTAATGTGGAAATTAGTGTATGACAAGAATGTTTCTAAAATTAAAAGAAGAAAGTGAATGGGTCACTGGAATTAAAAGTTACAAATGAGGTTTAGTGGTAAAAATGCAAAAACATAAATCATTATTAGAACATGTTATGGGTGAGAGTGGTTTAACTAAAACTAAATCAAAAGGATTTTATTTTAAAAGAAAAATTAATGTGAGAACATGTTATTTTTAAAGTTTTATATGGCTTAGGAGACACTCATTCAACTGAGTTTTCCTTATACCTATTCGCTAAAAGATATTTGAATTTTTAAACTTGTTAGGAGATCAAGGAATTTGTTTGGACAATATCGAACATTAATAAAGCCAAAATTACTTCATATAATTATCTCCACTAGATAAACCACTTGAATGTTCAAGTAATTTACTTCATTTAGTAAGTAATTTTTAAGTTACCAATGTTTTGCTTTAACATCAAATTTAAACTATACAGAAGTGGAGATGGTATATTATTAAGGTATTTAGCCATGTTCTTGTCCAATAAGAATTGAATTATTTAAGTAATTATTTTTCATGTTAGACTGTGGAATTAAATTCATTTAAAAAAACATAGAACATTCATGAACCAAAATTATATTCTAGATTTTTTTTGTATAAGTTGATTTTTCCTTAGTCATTTATGCATGAGAAATCTTCCTTTTATGTACATCCTAAAATGATTGTTTTAACTTGCATGTTGGAGATGACCTTGTAAAATATTATGAAAAAGTTGTGATTTTTTATGACATCTTCTATAGTTGTACTTCAAAGAGATGTGTACGCCACACCTTTTTTTTTTATCTTTGTTAAGTGTTTGCTTTTAGTGTCAATAAAGGATACACACATTGATGAATGATACAAGGTGTTATAATATTTTTTTGAGAAGCATTATATGGTCAACTTGTAGCTATTAAATGATTCTACATCACAATGATTTGTCTTGTCTTGAATACATGTGAGCTAGTCCATTTACTTGCCTTTTTGTTTAGATTTGGATTTTCATCTTACACTTTTATAAGACCTCGTCTAGTCTTGTATTACTTGCATATTTTGAAACTTGCATCTTGCACTTTACTAGATGTGTCTTATCTTCATAAAGATTCATAGACTAAGACAGGTTTAGTGATCATAACTATGTCCTGAGCTTGTTAAGTTGCATCCAACTTATGTATGTTGCATCTAGATCTTTAAGCGTGTCTTGCGTCTTAACAAATTTATTTCCCTTGTTCATTCTTTAAGAAAGATATTTTAACATCTTGTGTTTCATCTAATACATGTTTCATACGAGGTAACTTCATTAGACATATCAAAATTGTTTTGTTTATTATCATCAAAACTTAAGTTTCTTGGACATAAATTTTAGACCATTACTTACGTTATCATTACTAATCTCGTCTATGTTGTAACAATAATTTTTTACGCATCTTGTTAAATATTAATGTTTGTTTACTCTCAACTTGATGTTAGAAACTCCTTTGGTTCTCACCACATGATACATTTATATATTTGACATAGTGTATCATTAGAACTTATATATCTCGCTAGTCCCCTAACTTAATAGTTACACAACACATTATCAGCTTAGTAGCACCTCCTTAGTTACTACTTATATACACATCTATCCATCACTATATTACCACTTTGATTACTACTTACAATCATCACAACATATTTAATCTTAACACCTTATTCATATAATAATATGTTCATCAATCAAACTTTGTGATTTCAAAATATATTTCTCAGCAAACATGTATTATACCTATGAGTAACAAGAAATCAATATTCAACTTTAAAACACTAATAATGGAGAATTAAATTGAATTTTTTACAGATAAGGAAATGTTGTGTGAGTTCTGAGTATGTTACTTAAGCGACAACATCTTTTCTTCAGCAATATAATTTATCACTTGAGCATCATCTCAATGCTTGAGCGATATTTTAAGGAAAGAAATAAAAATTCATGTGGTATATTTCAATTGAGTGACAAAATACCATTTGAGCTACTAAATTCTAATGGAGATATAATCAACATTGATTCCTTGTGGCTCAAAGAACACTACAATTCAATTTTGATGTAATTCTAATTTCAATTTATAGCATTCAATTATTCAAGTGTAAATATGCATTCAAATAATGCATGAATTAAATTAGAAAATTCACATAGTCTTAGTTGAACTCCTCTTACTTAATAATTGTTTGCTTCCTAAGGAACATCAACTTCAATTGGGAGAAAGAATTGAAAATGTCCCAAAATCTCTAAAATCTATTTACGAGCTAAACCATATAAGAGAATAACATTTTAAGTTGATTGAACCTACAAAACTCTATAATAGTCATTGGTAGAACTAGAAAGAAAAGGTAGAAAATACTTACACTAAGGATAAACTTACTCCAAATCAAATTATAATCGGATAAATTTTTTCTACATATAGTTTGTAAACCCCGTAGCCACATGCACCATGCCCCTCTCTCTCTCTCTCTCTAAAAAAAAACATCTTCTCTCCCGTTTCTCTACTTTTCCTCTCCATACCTCATATACTCCAAAATCTGATCACAACATGTTGTAGTTGAGGAGTCAGGGTACATTTCTACTCGATCAAATTTTCTAACAGAGTAAGTTTCTATTTACTTTGAAAATCCCTTATTTTCTATTTTTTATGATTTGGTCATCAACCTTAGTGAGGAAAATTGAGAAAAGTGATCATCTCAACTTATTCTATTACATACTAAAATTATGTTATATTTGGATAACTTGTATTATGCTCCCATGTTTTGAAGCTTATCCATATTTAAAGAAAAAGATTTTATAAGGTTGCTTGGAAGGCGAGCAATTCAAGTAAGGGAAGTTATCTATGTTTTTTTTATATAGAATCTTAGTATAGTTAACTTAGATAATAAGTGAATCTAGTAATTGGATTATGCATGTTAGGATATAAAGTTAGTTAAACTGAATTTGATTATGAATTGATAAATATATGAGTTTAAATAGTTGAGACTGTATTGAAATAATTGAAGAATGATGTTTGAACATATTTTAGTATGGATTGAATTTTTGAATTGTCTTTCTTTCTTTTTGTTTTCTTATTGTATCTTCAATGAATTTGATTATATATATATATAATTTCTTTTTTTATCTATACCTATATATAAAGGGGATTCCCCACTTTAACTGCTCTTAAATATTTTCCTATTTTATCCTTAGATTAATATTTGATTTTATTCAGTTTTGGGCATTGCGTCATTTCTTATTTTTTTAAAAAAATATTTGAAATAAATGGAGCAACTGTTTCGAATTGAAAGAGATAATTTGTTTTGAAAATTAATTGCATAATGAGAGGAAGTGTCTGTTTTATGAGAGAGAAATAAATTTAAAAAATATTTGAAATAAATGGAGCAATCGTTTTGAATTGAAAGAGATAATTTATTTTGAAAATTAATTGCATAATAAGAGGGAGTGTCTGTTTTATGAGAGAGAAATAAATATTAGGAAACGTGGGTAGTGGCCAAACTTGAGCAATTTTGAAAATTTTTGAGTATATTGTCATTTTCCATTATTACTGAGCGATTACAGAGGCGTAGATTTCACCGGTTACATTCACTTCCTTATAAGGAGTAGTTTTCACCAGTTACATCCACTTCCTTAAAAGGAGTAGTTTTCACCAGTTACATCCACTTCCTTACGAAGGAGTAGTATGATGTCGAAGGCACATCACTTAGGTGGAGATTACGATGCAGAAGCCAACCGTTTGGGCATAAAATCGGTGAAATGTTTCAATGGCTCTCGGTGTCGTTTTGAAGTTTTGGAATGTTCTTCGCTGGCAGTAGCCGCCGAAGCCACGTCGCTTAGGTGGAGATTATGATGCGGAAGTGAATCGTTTGGGAATAAAATCGATGAAATGTTTCAATGGCTCTTGAGGTTTGAGATGTAAATGAACGAGATAATTAGTACAGATTCAGAGTTTTATAAAAGAATTTTTGAATTTTCATTTCATTCACGGTTATAGGATTTGAACATTTTTGTTTCTATTGCTTTCTTAATTTTGTTTATTCAAGGCAGATTTGAGTTTTTATTTACCATTCAATTCTCTCTCAATTCTGGTTTAATTTGAGCGATTTTCTTGACATTGCATTCCAAAAGTACACACCTAACAAAACAATGGAAGATTTTTTAGTTTTTTTTTTCTTTTATATGAAATTTTTGGATCCTGAATTATTTTTGGCAAGTTATTTTGTTTTCATGTCAGATTTATGTATTTAATAGTGTTCTTGGAAATCTTAGTGATCAATCAAGCCGCCAAATATATTGTAAAAAAATTAATAATGGATAATTTGGTGAATAATAATTTTTGAATAAGATGTTAAATTTAGTGAATCCTAAGCCTAGTTTGCAGACAAAGCTTGTATGCCTATTGTTGCTTTGATCTATTAGATATTACATAAGTTGGAAGTTAGGTAATTTGTATTTAGTTTATTATTTTATTTTTTTCAACTTCTTTACCATGGAAGACACAGATTCAATTGATATGGTGATAGATTCTACAACTTCCAATATACAACCCTTGCATAAGGCGTTTGATGAACATGAAAGTTACTCTAAACTTGAAATGGCAAGATCTTGAAGAACATTGTCATATGCATTATGTTTTGGCATTGTTTGCTGCTCCAACTTTTGTAAGCCTTAATATTAATCTTGATAACCTTACAAAGTTCAACATTACACTCAAGTCAAATCAAAATTTAATATTAAAAAATAATAAAATGAAAATATAAAAAATTAATGTAAACTCTTAATAAAACTATTATTAGTGGTGCACTTAGATAATTTACATGTCTTCTCATATAATTTAATATTTATTAAAATTACATGAATATATAAATAATAAAAATGAAAAATGCGGATACACAGGAACGTGAGTGCCTGTGTTCCCGCTAGTAAATATAAAATGAATATATTTCTTTTTATGCGAATTGGATATTAATTTGTATGTTAAATTGAATTGTGATGTTTCTAAATTATATGTGTTGTATGTGGACGGTGAAATTGTATGGAATTGAGATCATACATTTGTGATAATTTTTGAGTTGTTGATTGCTTTGGTATTAAGTATTGTCACCTATGTTTTGATAGAAATCATATAGATTCATTGATGATCTAAGTAACATAGACTAGATATCAGTAGGTGAAAAGATGATGATGGAGTTCATACACACTGTGATCGCTTGTACTCACACAATATTGGATGTTTCATGTAAATCTAACTCTTGGGTATTGGATCAAATGTTTGTCAGTGGTTGTAAAGCCTACTTAATATAAGTCTTCCGGAAGATGTCAATTGGTATTTCGCTTATTGAATATCTTTGATGTATAGATATATGTGTGGTATATATCATTGTTGAATATTGGTATTGGAATGAAGTTGAATTGTGATGATTGGTATTGAGTATTATATGACTACGATTGAAGAAAAAGAAAATTGAATTATACATAAATGATTACTCTAATTGGTTATTTTACTTATATTTTTGAATGTTAGAGTTTTATTTGATAACTTACCATTGCATGTGTTTGTCTGTGTATAAACTATGATATTTGAAAAAAGAGTGAAGAGCATTGATTTATTTTATTTTCTTTGTAATTTGTTTATATATTTTAGGGTGTTATAGTTATCTCTAATTGATGTCATCTTATTGAAAAAAAAATGATCAAGAACTTTCAAAACATAAAAAATAGAAAAAAAAAATAGTTTAAAGAAATAGTATATTTTAATTAATGAATAATTAATTTTATAAACCTAATTTATAATTTTAACTTTAACTTTTTAAAATAAGCTCTTCTAAATCAATCAAAATGATTCTTAAATTATATGTATAGGTGATAATTTATTTTTAAAATATTAAAATTTCAATTAGAACTAAAAATATTTAAAAAAACATTGAAAAATTTAAACTTTATTAAAAAGTTCTATAAATATATTTATTAAAAAAACGTTATTATCTCAATAATTTACTGCAATATATTTTAGATCCCATTAAAAGTATTAATTATTTTTTATATAAATAATCTATACCAATATTGTAATTACTATATATATATATATATATATATTTATATTTAACATTTGTACTTTTTTTTCATGATACCTATTATTTTTTTAATGATGTATCAGTAAACATGATTAGATATTAATAGAAGAACTTTACCTAATTAATCAAATTTAAACTGCAAAATAAAAAGAGGCATTTGTCAATGTCTAACTCACTAAAGTTTATGCATACATATATATATATATATATATATATATATATATATATATAAACCCTTTTAAGAGAGAATAATAAAAATTTCCATAAGTTAAATTGATTTTAAACATAAATTAATTTGTAAAATTTTTGTCGTATATTTTTAAAATTGTTATGTTGAACTTGAACATGAAGTAATTTTAATTTATAAAAATATTAGTTATTGATTTATTTTGTTGTGGATAAGGTTGTCCTTAATAAAATTGACAGAGATATTTGAGTTTGAGAATTTTGGTATAAAAGATATTGAGGAAAAAAAAAAAAAAAGAGGTAGATTTTTTTAGAAATGTACTAGTGGTGGCTCTATGATTTAACAAGGAGATTCGAAGACACATTGACAAAAAGCTAAGTTGGAAGGTTGCTAAGTTCGGAAGCAAGTTAGGGGACCCTTTCTTTGAACTTTCCTTGGGGCTCCATTCCTGGAAAATATTATGTCTTCTTCTCTTTTCTCATTTGTTTCTTCCTATTATTGTCCCATTCCACTTCCTCCCATCAAATTTAAACCCAACAATTTTCTACCCATTTTCCCACAATTTCACTGGAAGATAGGGGCAGGGTCCCACTATCTCATCAACCAAAGAATCCAAATCTCTTCATCCTCATATTCTTTAATGCAAAACCTATACCGTTATCAATGCTCCTTTTTCAAAAAATTAACTTACAAAACCAAGAGTTAGCGCTATTAAGGTTTGAATTTGATGTGCTGTGTTGCACATACTTCTATTCTCATTTATAAACAATACTAACCAACAACATGTTGGAGATCCACCTTTATAAAGAATTATTTTTTATAATATATAATATAAATTATTTTTGTAAAGTTAACTTAAACTACTTCTTAATTTAGTATTAAAATCTTTTAAAGTTTATAACAATTAAAGTTTATAGGATTTATAGAATTATTCTTTATCAAATCATCCATATGGATAAAATCACACTCAAATTAACAGATATTAACATGAGAAATATATATTAAAATTTTTACATCAATTAAATAAAATATTTTATAATGTATAAATATTTCAATTTAAAGTTAATTATTTAATAAAAGTAAGCAATTTTATGGATGTATGTGAATTATTTTGGATATGGTTACTAAACCATGGTTTCTAGTTAATGACAACTCATCAACACTCCAAGTGTAAGATTCACGTTATGTTCACCATGATTGTTAAAATCACTTTTGTTTGGATATGTGGGGTTTAATGTTTTGGTTAACCATACATTTGAAGGCCAAAAATTGGTTTTGGGGGGTAATTAAATTTACAAATGATTGATTCAGTGATGAGGTGTATGTTTGAATACTCAAATGGGTAGCAGTACACGCAGAAAGCAGTGACGTTTAAGGAGTAAGTTTGAGAAAAGAAGAACAATATTAGCTAAATAAATAGAGCAAGATCTTGATCTTATAAGGTTCACATAGAAAATTATGATGGGTATTCATTCATACATGAATATATCTCATCATCCTTGCTCGTGAATTCAAGGGTAATGTGAGGTTCTTATGCAACTCTCAGGTGTGAAATACAATAGCATTAATGACGCATAAACAAAATATCTCTCATCATTTTATCATTTTATATATAAACACACACACACTTTTCAACAGAATTTACTATTACAGATTCGGATAAGAATATCTTTTAATTAAAGATTTGAGTTGTATTACATTTTTAATATAATTTAACCATTATATTTATTTTCTCATAATTACCAATTCTTCCATAGTTTGGAGAGTTTAATTTCTCAAAAATTTATAAACCACTAAGTACATAAACATGGATTATGGCACACACATGTAAAGATGATTAAAAAAATTTGGAACGACGAAATATACCTCATCCGTTTTATAGTCTATGAAAATGCTTACAAGTCCTATAAAAGTGTTTTTTCTTGAAAAAGCTGATGTGTTTTTAAAAAGAATATTTACGATAATAACGAACACATGGGATGAGAGAATAAATTAATCAATCTCCTGACTTCGAAATAATCAATATCCAAATCATACATACACAACCAAATATTCCACGCTTTTCTTCAATTTTTTAAATAATTTAATTTAATTTAATTACTACCTAACATCTCCAAATATTTCTTAATTACTTGTTTAAGCTCATTATTTAACCATACTTTATTAGTTATCTCTTCAAGCTGATTTTTAACTAATCAAACATAGACTTCCAATTATATTTGGTTATTTAAATAAGTTAAACTCAAACTTTAGAAACTTGACACTCAAGAATAGTATATAATATATATTATGAAAGATAATGTAGTTGATATGTTAGTACATTTATTTTAAATTCAAGAATAGATTATTTATTGTATTTGTGAAAAACAATACCTTTCTTTTTAATATTGTAAAACAATAGTATTATAAAATTATATTGTGATGATTTTCCTTTCTTCCCACGTGTTTTTATAGAGTTGCCATTAATTTGTTGCAAAATAGAAAAAAGTCATGTTTTGAGGAAAATATTTCTACCATAAGAAGAATAGTAAAATAATAAAATTAGTTATAAGAATTACAATAAATATATCTTAATAATTATAGTACATACAACTCGTGTTATTATCCCTTCTCAAGATAAAGCATAAATATTCATCATGCTCAACATGTTGATTGCACCAAAAGAATACCTTTATCGAAACAACTTATAAGTGTATTAACTAGTAATGAAATGATAATAAACTTTAATATCCTATGGTTTTAAACTAAAATTTATGATGAACTAAATTGAAGTTTTGATATGTGAATTTGGGTGGACTTATTAACCTTATTTACATCCCTACCCCCAAAGTAGTGGGCATGGTGGTGGCCAACCACAACCACAAAAAAACCAATTTTAAAAAAGTAGCATAATTTTATAATTTGAAAAAAGAAAAAGGCAATTTTATTTTATTGTTTTCATAAAGAAGGTTGGCCCCACAAACCGTTGGCGACAGCTGTATCGCAGCAAGAAATCGAATGGAGACACTCTGTCCAACAAACCGGGCAGGTGAGGCTGCCCGGCAACCTCGAACCTGTCGACAGCGAGAAAGTCTGAACAGCTGCCCGTCTTTTTTCTCTGCCCGCATCTATATAAGACCAGCCAATGCCGCAGCATGTTTTCCAACTGCCACTGACTGCTCTTTGTTCCAAAACCATCTTCTCCCACTTGCAACAAACAAAAGAAGAAGAAGAAAAAAAAGAACAAGTTTGAGCAATGGAGGCATTGAAGATGAAGCTTTTCTTGACTTTGGTGATTGCCATGTTGGTGATGGCAGCAACTGGGGTTTCAGCTGCTGATTCACCTGCCCCAGGTCCTTCATCTGATGCCACAACTCTCTCCTCAGCCTTTGCTTCTCTCTTTGTTCTTGCATTTGCCCTTCTCTTCTGATTCTCCTACAATTCTTACATGTGTGAAGTTGAGGTGGTTGTGTTTGGTCTTTTCTTCTCTTTTTTCCAACTCTGCTACTCTCTTCTCACTAAAGCTTTTTGTTTTCTTGGGATGCATTTCTGAATTGGAGTGAGGGAGAAGAGAAGATTACACAATACACTTTTTGCTTGTTTTTTTTTTTATATTATTCTTATTCTTATGTAACAAATTCATTGTTCCTCACTGTACTTCTCATGGGTTGTGACAATGTAATCTTATTGTGATTTGTTTGGTTCCCCTCCTTTGACTCGCTTTTATGTCCAAGCTTGGAAGTACTTTTTTCTGTGGGTAATTGTGATTTGTGGGGTAATCATTATTCTTTTCAATTAGATGTCGTCTTCACGGTTTAACTCACATCAATTATTACGTCTCACATTATTAATTCAATATGAGTTAAAATTAAAACAATCGTGCTTATTTTTCAATAAGTTGGCTAATGTCACCCAAAATTTCATTATGTATTTTCGTTAAAAGCAAAGAAAGAGGATGCGAAACTAAGTTTCCTTGTGAGATAATCTAATTACTGATTAATACAAAATGAATGGTTAAAATCATGTTTATCAGAAATTAATTGTACAATTTTTAAGAACATTCTTATTTTTGAAATGTGTCGGCAAGTGTATGAGAGGAATAGAAACGGGAAAATACTGGTGGCCGTTAGCTATTAACAGAACAAAAGTTCAGTTTTTGTCTTCTTCATTCATAGTAGTTTTCCAGACTTTACTTATTCAAATTTAGTTTATATAATAATTTTAAATTTCATTATGTATTTTAAATAATTTTTTCCACATTAAGAAAAATAGTAAAAAAAATTCATATTACTATGAAATAAATTGGTGTCATACAATTTACTGTTAATATGTAATATCGTTTCAGCATAATAAAATATTTGATTTCTGATTACTATAATGAAACAATGTTTCAAAAGGAATCTTTATCTATGTCTTTAAAGAGAGAAAACTCACTCTTCCAGTATATATGTGGTGTATGTTTTTAAATGAATTCTATTTGACTTAAAATTAAAATTTACTTATTTACAAACACTAAAATTAATAATTTTAAGTTTAAACATTTTAGAAATTTATTATATTTATAAAAATTTAAAATATTTTTTATTTTCTTTTATGTTAAGAAGCTTCTGGATGAGTCTGGATGAGTCTGGATGATTTTTCTTTTTGAAGAACATGTATAACTATATCGTCCTCTACAAGGATGAAAGTGAAGGGTTCATTTGTACACCACAATAGAAGGATTCACATTGGCTTACCTAGTCAAAATCACATCAACGATACTAACTTCAATAAAAATTACTATTTTTCTTGAAGAAATAGTGGTTTTGACATTTTACCCAAAAGTTCATCCTTTGCATAAAAAATCTCTTTGTCTTTTAAGTAACAACACGCGAAGAGATAATAATTTAAATTGTCTATAGAAGAAGATTATTTAGACATAAGTAGAATGAAAATTAAATCAACAATAAGGTAAACGATATACCTAAAATGTTTATCAAAAGAAAAAAAGAGAGAGTATAAAAGTCATGGAGAAATGAGAAAGGACAAATACCTTATTTATATACAAAAATATGACCTAATTACATCATTTTTTACATTCTTTAAGACGGCTGATAAAAAAAAAGAAAAAAAAACATTCTTTAAGACTATATCATGATATATATATATATATTATTTATATTTAATTTATATAGTATTATAAAAAGATATCATTCTTTATATGAATTTTAAAATATATACATATATCAAAATAAAACATAAAAAAAATAAACTTCATCTATTCACTTTGGAATTCTACACTTGCAACATTCTTTGTTTTTTTTTTATAATACACAATTATCATATATTTTAAAACAAACATAAAATTGAAAGTAGAGTAAGCTAGAGATTTTTAAATACTTTCAATATAACTTTAGATTCAAATAATTCAATCACAACCATATAAATTATAACACTTCATCCATTCCAGTGTACTAAATAATCAAATGTTTATTTTCAACTCTCATATCACATTCATCAATCATGTCAAAAATCCACTAACATACAACAACATACATTAGACTCTATTTCTGAAAGACTTGTGTATTAAAATTAGACTCTAAGATTTGTACCTGTCATATCATTAAGTTGTTGTCACAAGAACATCTCAACATTAGGAAATCCATCCTCATAAATTTATGATGATCTACAAGATACAATTCTCTTTCACACCACATGATAAATCATAGAAACCTCCTTCAACCCTCAACGCATGAACACCTTCATTTATGTTATTCACCGTATTAGGATAATCAAGATCATCTTTCACAAACCCTTATTGAACCCATATATCAACATATATATATATATACTCAAGATTTTTAAACAATTCAATTCAAATTCAAAGTCAAACAATCAACTTTCATTATTGTTTAAACTTTAAACAATTCATAACACAACTTAACAACATTCAAGAACCTTTTCAACATCAACATTAACATTTAAATAACAAACTATAAAAAAATTGAATATCTCTATGCTTTCAAAAGATATATGTCCAAACAATTTTCATTAGAAAACATCCATGCAAGAGAAATTTAGAACTTGTGACCATGTCACCTTCACATCCAAATAATCTAGCCTAGAACTCTATTGAAAAGTTAAAACTAACTTCTTTTATATGATTAGAAGTATGAGTACTCACAAAGAAAGTAAGGAAAATCTAACTTGCACCATGTAGCCCTGATCAATGGTCTATACACATTCCTAGGACCTTGAACTAATAGAGAATAATCCTAATTTCAAATACCTCACATGTAAGGCACCTATATCTAGGTACATAGAAAAACTCAAAACTAATTCAAAGGAAAAATGAGCAGAATTGAACTTACTCTAATAAAAAAATCTGATTGGGTAGCTTTGCTCTATTCACTGCCAAGACTCCAAAGGTGGCATCCGATTATCAATCTGATAAAGGATGAAAAAAAATTAAAAAATAATTTACCTTGACGTTTACAAAAAAACAAAAAAGAAAAAATAAAGATGAAAAAATCAAGAAAGAAAAAGAAGAAGGAGAAATATATCCTTTCAAACCTATACATGAAAAAAAATGTAAAAATAATTTACCTTGTAGCTTACAAAAACAAGGAAGAAAAAGAAAGAAGAAGAAAAAACAAAGAAGAAGAAGAATAAATATATCCCTTCAAACTTATACATAAAAAAATGTAAAAACAATTTACCTTGAAGCTTACAAAAACAAAAAAGAAAAAAGAAAAAAAAAGAAGAAGAAATATATCCCGTTAAACCTATAGATGAAAAAAAATATAAAAATAATGTGCCTTGTAGCTTAAAAAAACAAAAAAAAAGAAAAAAGTAAGAACAAGAAAGAAAGAAAAATAAAGAAAAAGGAAGAAGAAGAAATATGTCTCTTCAAACCTATTACATGAAAAAAAATGTAAAAACAATTTACCTTGTAGCTTAAAAAACAAAAAAGAAAGAACAAAAAATAAATAAGAAGAAAAAAAGAAGAAAAATAAAAGAAGAAGAAGAAATATATCCCTTTAAACCTATACATAAAAAAATGTAAAAATAATGTAAGTAGCTTAAAAAAACAAACAAAATAGAAAAAAAAGTAAGAAGAAGAAAGAAAGGAAAAAAAAAAAAAGGAAGAAGAAGAAGAAATATGTCTCTTCAAACCTATTACATGAAAAAAATGTAAAAACAATTTACCTTGTAGCCTAAAAACAAAAAACAAAAAACAAAAAAGAAGCAAAAAAGAAGAAAACATATACCCCTTCAAACCTATACACAAAAAAAAAAATATAAACATAATTTACCTTATAGCTTACCAAAACAAATCATGAACCTTGATTTATAGGTTTGATAGTCAAAATATTGTATAAATAAATATGATGTGGGACTAAAATGTTCTTCTATATGTTTTTAACTTTTATAGTAAAAACTAAAATTGAAAAGTCTTAAACTTTCATAACTTATTTTAAGAAGTAATGCGAAAACTATAACACTACAAGAAAATCATGAAATATAAACCAATTTTTAGAGACCAAAATAATTAGTTACAATAGAAACTAAAATAGAGACCAATTTAGAAACTAAAAAAAAAAAAATTTCTAAATTAGTTTCTAAAATGGTCTCTAATTTAGTTACTATTGCAACTAATTATTTTAGTTTCTACAAATTGGTTTCTATTTCATGATTTTCTTGTAGTGTAATATATTATAAACCTATTTATATTATATTATTTTATTTATATTTATATTTATTTTTTTATTTGGATATAATATCTTATAATTAAAAAGAGTTCTCAAATGATTCTCCTCATTTGTTTTTGTACGCTACAAGATAAAATTTTCATTTTTTTTATGTTTAGGTTTGAAGGATATATTTAATCTTTTTCTTTTTGTGTTTTCTTCTTGTTGTTGTTTTTTTTTTCTTCTTCTACTTTTCTCTCCTTCTTTCGTTTTCTTTTACTTATTCTTTGATGGATTGTGCCTTCATCATCGATTTGATTTCTTGAATTTTTGGAGAATTTGCAGAAGCTCCAATGGAGGGAATGTGCAAGGAAGGCTCTCATGGAGCTATGGATTCCTTGAAGGTGCATGATAGGTAGGGAGATTGATTGGTTGGGCCATATCACTTTAGCTAGGTGAAGAAGAAGATTAAAGTGTTTATCCTAGAGAGGCAAGACGAGGTAGTGAGATGGCTAGCAATTTTGGCAACAACTCACTCATTCATTAATCTTGTAAAAGCATGAGCCAAGCACCCTATTATATAGCTTTAGGGTTCGTCCATTTGAATACAAAATTGGTGGGAAATTCAAATGAATATTTGTTTGAACTTAGGCGCCTATTTAAGCTCACATGGAAGGTGTGAAATGGTGTGTATCATGTGCTCAAATTAGGTCTAAAGAACCGACCTAGGGTTAAATTAGATGTTTCAAGAAACCCTAATTTAACTTAGGTTGGTTTTTAGATGCCTTAATTCAACCTAATTACATCCCAAAAAATACAATTAGTAAAATTCCTATTCTACTTTGACAAGAAAATTAAATTCTACTATACACTAGGTTTATGACATTTTAGAACATGTATAGGAAAGTTTATCTGCTATCAGTAATAACAGAGTTCTAGTCCCATCAAACTTATTACATGAAAAAAATGTAAAAGCAATTTTACCTTGTAGCTTACAAAAACAAAAAAGAAAAAAAATGAAGAAGAAAAAATAAGAAAAAAAAGAAAAAAAAGAAGAAATATATTCCTTCAAACCTATACATGAAAAAAAAAAATTTACCTTATAGATTACAAAAACAAATCACATAACTTGATTTATAGGTTTGATAGTCAAAATATTGTATAAATAAACATGATGTGGGATTAAAATGTTCTTCTGCTTATATCTGCTTTCAACTTTTATATAAAAAACTAAAATTAAAATGTGTGAAACTTTCACAATTTATTTTAAGAAATAATGCAAAAACTATAATATATTATAAAATTATTTATATTACATTATTTTATTTATATTTATTTTTTATATTTGAGTATAATATCTTATAATTAAAAACAGTTCTCAAATGGTTGACTAGTGGGTAAAATAATATTTTCCTTTAAAAAAAATAGAAAAAGGAAAAAAGAAATACCAAATTAAAATAAAAGCATATTTTTGTGAAGTATATATAACATGTTGGAGTCTAGAAATATTGATAGATGGCTGAAAGCACTTTCCATCATTGATGACATCACCACAACTTCTATACAAAAACATGAGAGCCACAGTGTTCCTCATAAAACCAAAATCATTAAGAGAAAACCTCATCCAATGTAGGATCTCTAATCTCTGCATTTCCTCACTGACTTAGCCACCTCGTAAAACATAAGAACAAATATGGTTAATGACTGTGAAAAATGTATAATGTATCTTATACATGAATCAATGATCACTTGTCTTGTACACTAAGAACAAATCAGACTTTGCGACGGTGAACAAGTTCATATGTACATGCCAGGATCACAATTTAAGAAAGAGGCTCTTTAATCTTTAAACCTATTCATACTCCTCAATGATTATAGGTTGGAACCGACAAATCAGGACACAATCAAAGGAAAAAAAAGTGAAGAATAAAAAACATGTGGAAGTATTCATGATACAATTTAACAAAGATAACTCATATAATGTTCCAACTAAATTGAGTTGTTTATCCATATGTTTTGAATGTTTAATTATTGGAATCCTTGGCCATCTCACACGTCATCAACCACATCACATGAGAAACAACCTTCAACATGGGTTGAATTAGTTGCTGTGGTTCACTCCTTTAATTTCTAACGTAGCAATCACATCATTTATAGTTTCTCCTATTCCTGTAAACCACACCACACCACACCACAGCAAATAAACAGTGTCTCAATATATCTCACTTGTCACTTTCTCTCTTTGCAGCCTCATAGCTTCATCATAAAACAAATATCTTAACTGGAGAAAGCTAATCTTTTTATACCCTTTGGGTCCTTTTGGTCAAATCCCTTTTAACATGGCAGATTCACACTTTAATAAGGTAGCCATAAGAAACTAGAATAACAAACTTGATTAGAAAAATAAGTTTCTATTTTTAAAATTTTAATGACTATTTATTTTATTAAAAAATACTTTTTTTTTCTTAAAAGTATAATTAGATATAGAGAACCAAGAACTAGTTCAAACTATGAAAGACACTAGTACAAAATTGTTCATAGACAACAATTTTTTAAGATCTTAGACGTCGATTTTAAAAACATAGTCTATAAGCAAGTTGTCAATAATTCTGACTTATAGACGTTGGTTTTAAAAATCGGAGTCTATTAAGCTGTTATAGACACCGGTTGTTTGAGTAACTAGTGCCTATTTATTACATAATATAATATTTTCATATACTTAGATAAGGGTATAGGCGATGATTATCACAAGAACCAACATCTATACCCTTTTTTATGCTTCAAGTATAACTTTCTATAGACTCCGGTTGTAGTCAAAACCATAGTCTATAAGCCACTACAGGTGACGGTTTTGTCCATAACCGACACCTATAGTTGCTCATAGACTTCAGTTTTGACTATTATTATAGTCTATGATGACAATTTTTTAGTTCAATTTGTTTTATGTGTTTCTTCATTTAAATTAACCTATTCATTTAAAAGCCCAACCAAATATGCAATAATATTTTTAGACAACCAAATACAAATTTTGCAAAGCAATAAAATCATATATATATATATATATATTGATAAATAATTTTGTTAGCATCGCGAGGGGGGGTGAATTGTGTTGAACCAAGTGGTGTTCAATGTTTTGAAGAATCCAAATCTTTTGAAGGATGTTGAGGCCTCTGCTTTGCTTGCTGTTGCTGTGTTGGTTTAAGCTTTGTTCTGGGGTAGTTTAATGTTGTAATCCACCCTTAGATTGAATCTCAAGCAATTAGCATCTCAATCTTTATCAAAGTAAAATGTTTTTCAAACTAAGTTGAAACAACCGATTGTTTACACTTAGGTGTTTTGAGAAAGTTTGAAAACTGTTTTTGAATGGTTAAAACTATTAAGTAACAAAACAACCGATTGATTCGAGGAAACAACCGATTGTTTGTTTTGTAACCATAACAGAAAAACTGTTTTCTTTGCCTGAGCTTTAAATGCTTTAACTGAATACGCTCCAGTCATTAAATGCTTTGACCAATCTATTTTAAATGCAATTAAAAGTTTGTTAATATTTGATAACAAACAATATCTTTGTATAATTTCAGAAAAACTGTTTTTAAGAAATAAGAATCTTGAGACAAAGTTTTTCACTAAGAGTTTTTCAAAGAGTTATGAGATTGCTTAAGAGTTTAGAGATTGATCAAGGTGCTGGAATAAGATTCTACTTATATTGATTTCAGATATTCATCTGTAACAAGTGTAATCTTTGTAAGCTGCTGAACAATTTGTTTGTGTGTTTTGCTGAGATTGGCTGTGTGTTCTTGAGGTGTTCAAGATCAACAATCTTAGTGTTGGCCAATGAGAGTGTGTTTCTTGAGGTTTTCAAGGTCATTCTCTTGGTTGTGGTGTAAGTGATCAAGTGGTGATTGCTTAGTGGATATCCTCAGGGTTTTTGAGAAGACTGGATGTAGCTCTAGTTTGGAGTGAACCAGTATAAACAACTGTGTACAATCTCTCTATCTCTAACTCTTTAATTTCAGTTTGTTTGTTGTTTGCTGGTATAAACAACCGATTGTTTCGAAGAAACAACCGATTGTTTTTTCTAGTACTACAGTTTTTGCTTGCTGTTTTGGCTAATTGAATTGCTGAATCAATTGGTTTCTGAAATAAATTCATTCTAGCTTTGAAAAGTTTGTGAAAACCCCTTTAAACAATTCACCCCCCCTCTAGTTTAAAGCCATATTTTCTAACATTGGCATCAAGAGCTTGGTTCTTGAAAGTCATTCAAGTTGATCCTAAAATCTTTTTAAAATTACTGATAGACTACCGTTTGGGGAAGGTGCCTCAATAAACAGACCACCCTTGTTTTGTGGTTTGAATTACCAGTTTTGGAAAGTTAGAATGAAAATATTTATGGAATCTCTTGACAAAGGAATTTGGGATGCCATTGAAAATGGTCCTTTTATCCCAAAGTTTGAAAAAGATGGTTCTGTCATTGAGAAGCCATGGTTTCAATGGACTGATGCAGAGAGTAAAAAGGCCAAATTCGATTGCATTGCCAAAAATATTATAACCTCTGCTTTAAATTCTGATGAGTTTTTCAGGGTCTCACAATGCAAATCATCAAAAGAAATGTGGGATACTTTGGAAGTCACTCATGAAGGAACAAATGAGGTGAAAAGAGCTAGAAAGCATGCTCTCATCCAAGAGTATGAGATGTTTAGAATGCTGAAAGGTGAAACAATAGCTGAGGTGCAGAAAAGGTTTACACACATCATCAATCACCTTATGAGCCTAGACAAGACGTTTGACAAAGAAGAGCTGAACATCAAGATCTTGAAATGTCTTGATAGAGCATGGCAACCAAAGGTAACTGCTATTTCCGAATCTAAAGATCTAACATCATTAAGTGTTGCTTCTTTGTTTGGAAAGCTTAGGGAACATGAGCTAGAGATGAATAGACTCAATGTTCAAGAGAGTGAAGATAAGCACACAAGGAGCATAGACTTGAAAGCATCCAAACATAAGGGAAAGCAAGATTCAAGTGATGATAGTGATGAGGAAAATCTAAGTTTGCTGTCAAGAAAATTCAGCAAATTTCTAAAGAGAAACCGCAACAAAGACAACAACAAGGATAGGTATGGAAACAAGAAACCCAATGAATTTAATTCAAATAACTATACTTGTTTTGGTTGTGGTGAGCAAGGTCACATAAAGGAAGATTGTCCCAACAAGAGCAAAGAGAAAAAGACAAGCTACAAGGAGAAGAAAGGCAAGACAAAAAGAGCCTACATTGCTTGGGATGAAAATGAGGTGTCATCATCAAGTTCTTCAACAAGTGAAGATGAAAAAGCCAACATATGCTTAGTAGCTGAGGATGATGATGATTCTTGCAGTTCAAGTGAGGTAAGTTCATGTGCTTCCTTAAATGAACAAAACTATAGTGAATTGCTTGAAGCTTTTCAAGAAACACATGATGAAGATAATATATTGGTTCTTTCTAACAACCGATTGAAAGATCTTAATAGTGGGCTTGAAAAGAAAGTTAAATCACTTGAAGAGGATCTGAGAAAAGCAAAAAGTGATTTTGAAAAATTGGAAAATCATTTCAAAAATGCCTCTTGCAAGTGTGATACTCTCATTTGCACAAATTGTGAAAATCTTGAGAAAAAGGTTCACTATCTTGTTGAAACTGTGGACAAGCTTTCAAAGGGGAAATCAAACTTTGAGAATGTCTTGGCATCTCAAAGTTGTGTTTTTGGAAAGGCTGGTTTAGGCTTCAATCCACAGAACAAGCAAGATAGGTTTTCAAAAAGTTTTTTAAGAGAATCAGATAAACAACCGATTGTTAAGACGAAACAACCGGTTGTTACATGCTTTTATTGCATGAAGAAAGGCCACTCTGTTATATTCTGTAAAATTAGAAAATATTATGTTCCTAAAGGTCTTATGAAATGGATTCCTAAGGGATGTGATGTTTCTAACAACAAAGTAAAGCCAAATGGACCCAAATTTGTAAGGGACCAAATCTTGCAACTTGAATTTGTTTATGTAGGAAAAATAAAGAGAAAAAGAAGAACTGAGCCATCTGATCAAGCTGTTGAAGAAAAAGGCAGTCTTTGAAGCTGAATCAATGCTATGCAAAAGATCAAAACAGTGAAAAGAAGTTTTCTTGATCAACAAGCAATTGGCTCATTGAAGAAACAACACAAGGATAAGACCTTCCTTTATTTGTTCTCAATTTCTGTTTCAAAGTTCTTTCTTGTGATTAATTTTCTTTTAATCAATGTCATGTGCTTTAATCTGTTTCTGTTTATGGTTAAAAATTTCAAAATCAAGTTTTTTTTTAACTGCTGCAGAAAAACAACCGATTGTTTTGAGTCTGACAGCACTGTGAAGAAATTGATTTAATTGTTCTTTTTGAATTTCTAGCCGTTGAAGATCAATTTCAAAAGGAGAATCTTGGTCAAAAGATCTGTGTTGAAAGCTGAGCATGTTCAGAAAGAAGTTACTACAATCATAAAGGAATATATTCCAAAATCTTGGAAATTCAAGAGCCTTAATGACTAGTCAAAGATCACATGTGAAGACCATGTGATTTTAAGCTTTTTCTGACATTTTCTGTGCAGAACAGAGTCAAGTCCACTCTCTGAAAATCAGGTACCCATTGAATAAAATTAAATTCAATTTGATTCTCTTACTGCTATAAAATCAGGTGCAGATTTTTTCCAACAAGAACAACCAATTGCAACATCTCTTGCAATATCTCTTGCACCATCTCTTGCAAAAATTCTATGAAGTGAGTTTTCGTCTCTGCTGTCATGGAATCAACCCCTCCCACCTCTAAAAGAGTCAAAACCAGAGCTGTAAGGTCTGGAGGAAGGCTTGAAAGCTGGTTTTCTGGTGACACCGATCTCATTGAGAAGTATAGGTATGAAACAAGTGTCAAGAAGATAAACAACCCCAAGGTTGTGTGCTTTGATTGGCTGAAAAGTCAAAAGCTTGACAAAGTGAGGAGGCTTCTCAAGGACCAATCACTCAGAAAATTTCTGGAACTAAAAGGGAACATCTATCCAGATTTGGTGAGGGTATTCTACACCAACTTGAAGTTTGAGGGAAACAATCTAGTTTCTCATGTGAAAGGTGTGGAAATGGAGATAACTCATGAGGTTTGGGCTGCTATTGCTGGGCTTAAGTTCTCTGGTCTGAGAATCAACAAGGGAAACCTTGGTGTGGTGGAAGATTTTAACAAAATCCAGTTCTACAAAAGTTGCTTGAAGAACAATCAATCTCAAGTTAGCACATGCTCGGTTGGAGGTTTGAAGCTTGATGAGAGGTTGCTTGCTCTCATTGTAACTTGGATTCTAACTCCAAAGGGGAGTAATCACTCTGTGTTGACTGAAGAAGATCTGGTTTACATCTTCTGCATCACCAAGAAAGTGAAGATCAATTGGATTCACATAATCAAAGAACATATGCAAAAAGCCATGAGGTTAGGCGATTACCACTATCCCTATGCTGTTTTAATATCTAAGTTTCTACTCTATTTTGAAGTTAATCTTGAAGATGAAACTTCTGAGCTGGTCAAGTGAACTCAAGAGTTGAACAATGGATCACTCAGCAAGATGGGCTTTACAAAAGTAGGTGGAAAGTGGATAAGTAAGGATAGTGATCATGGTGCCTCATCTAGTGGTGCTGCTCATCTTGAACAAGATGAACCTGTTGATATGGATGTTCAACATGAAGATCCAACTGGAAATTTTCAAGATGCAGGGCCTAGTGCTGCTGATGGATATCAAAGAGAAAGAATGTCAACCATGTCATCTTTTGAAAGACAAATGATGGATAGGCTAGATAGCTTTGCTGAAAATCAAAGGAGCCTCCATGATCTCTGTGTTAGTAATTTCCAGAGGATTGACACAAGGTTTGACAACATGAATGCAAGGTTTATGAATCTGGATGAACAGATTGAAGCTGTCCAGAATCAAATCTTTGATCTTCAGTTTGCTGATGAAGAAGAATGAAGGAAAAACAACCGATTGGTCATCAAAACAATCGATTGTTTTTTGGCTGTTCTTTTCTGGTTTTAAAATTTCTTTCCTTCTGCTGTTGCTGGTTTATTCTGATGTAATGGAAACAATATCTTGTTTTATCTCTTATCTTTGTCTATTTGTGAAGACAAATAGGGGGAGATATATGCTGTGTTTCCAGTTTGTTTAAGTTTCTGTTTTTCAAGTTGTTAAAAAGTTTAGGGTAATATGTATTTTGGTTGGTTCTGATATTAACTGTTTTAAGCTTTAAATGTTTACCTGCATGCTAACAGAATATCAGAAGTTCAATGTATTGCTCAAAGTTCTATTCCAGGAATTGCTTCAGATTTAATCAGGTACAACACAAGCATCAGGGATTTGTCTTCATCAAATAGGGGGAGATTGTTGAACCAAGTGGTGTTCAATGTTTTGAAGAATCCAAATCCTTTAAAGGATGTTGAAGCCTCTGCTTTGCTTGTTGTTGCTGTGCTGGTTTAAGCTTTGTTCTGGGGTAGTTTAATGTTGTAATCCACCCTTAGATTGAATCTCAAGCAATTAGCATCTCAATCTTTATCAGAGTAAAATGTTTTTCAAACTAAGTTGAAATAACCGATTGTTTTGTCGAAACAACCGATTGTTTACACTTAGGTGTTTTGAGAAAGTTTGAAAACTGTTTTTGAATGGTTAAAACTGTTAAGTAACAAAACAACCGATTGATTCGAGGAAACAACCAATTGTTTGTTTTGTAACCATAACAGAAAAACTGTTTTCTTTGACTGAGCTTTAAATGCTTTAACTGAATACGCTCCAATCATTAAATGCTTTGACCAATCTATTTTAAATGCAATTAAGAGTTTGTTAAGATTTGATAACAAACAATATCTTTCTATAATTTCAGAAAAACTGTTTTTAAGAAATAAGAATCTTGAGACAAAGTTTTTCACTAAGAGTTTTTCAAAGAGTTATGAGATTGCTTAAGAGTTTAGAGATTGATCAAGGTGCTGGAATAGGATTCTACTTATATTGATTTCAGATATTCATCTGTAACAAGTGTAATCTTTGTAAGCTGCAGAACAATTCGTTTGTGTGTTTTGCGGAGATTGGCTGTGTGTTCTTGAGGTGTTCAAGATCAGCAATCTTAGTGTTGGCCAAGGAGAGTGTGTTTCTTGAGGTTTTCAAGGTCATTCTCTTGGTTGTGGTGTAAGTGATCAAGTGGTGATTGCTTAGTGGATATCCTCAGGGTTTCTGAGAAGACTGGATGTAGCTATAGTTTGGAGTGAACCAGTATAAACAACTTTGTACAATCTCTCTATCTCTAACTCTTTAATTTCAGTTTGTTTGTTGTTTGCTGGTATAAACAACCGATTGTTTCGAAGAAACAACCGATTGTTTTTTCTAGTACTACAGTTTTTGCTTGCTGTTTTGGCTAACTGAATTGTTGAATCAATTGGTTTCTGAAATAAATTCATTCTAGCTTTGAAAAGTTTGCGAAAACCCTTTTAAACAATTCACCCCCCCTCTAGTTTAAAGCCATATTTTCTAACAAATTGTTTCCAAAAGATTTTCACAAATACTTTGCTTAGAATGAAACTTTAACAATCAACTCAGAAAAGCAAATTTGAAAACCGAGCGAAAAATATCAAACAGATATGGAAGGAAGAGATAGAGAGAATTCCACACAAGGTTTATACTGGTTCACTCTATCCAAGAGCTACATCCAGTCCTCAGTCAAACCATTGAGTATTTCACTATGTAACCAATCACAGATTACACACACACAACACAAAGAGGTGACTTTGAATCCCACAAAGCCTATCCACTCTCTTTTCACACAGCCAACACATCAAGCCAGAATCACATTGACTTTACAGGATTTTACAAAAGTTTTACAGAGAGTAATATGAACAATTACAAGAACCTAAACAGGGATAGAAAACACCTGGAATTACAGTACACCAGAAATCCTATTGATTAGTTCTTGAATCACAACAAAGCTCAAAAGCAATCTTGCTAACACTTGGTAAAACACCTTTTCACAAACAGATGGTAATCTCTCAAATCAATCTCAAACCAGAGTATCAAACTTTTCTGTTTCATCAATCTTTTCACGTTTGAAAGAAGACTAGTTTTATATTACTTGAGAAGCTACTGCTGAAGGCAGATTTGAACAACCAAATTAGTTAAAATAGGTTTTCAAAAAACTGTTATGAAAACATACATTTAATCGGTTAAAACTACGATCGGTTGAATGGTTTTAACATTTATATAACTGATTCAAAAAGCAGTTTCAAAACACCTTTTCCAACTAAGTGACAAACAACCGATTATCACGAAACTTTAATCGGTTGTTTTTCCCTTTGCATGGAAAAACACTTTAATCTTTAAAAACAGATTGGAATAAGCTTTGTTTGAGAATCAAGACTGATCTTACAAAGATTCTAAACCCCAAACCAAAACTTAAACCTAAAACACAACACAACTTCAAGCTTCAAAGAGGATTTGATACATCAAAGCTTCCCATCTTCAACATATTTAATGCACAAATATATATTCCTATCTAGTCCTATCTATTTAGCTAATTTCCTATACATAAGAAACATGTTATATTAATTAAACCTATATATTATTCATTAACTGTCCTAGAATTATAAAAGCTAATGAAGTATGTGGCCCAAAAATTCATCACACAGTCAATTGCTTCCCTATTTAATGGTGTAACATCCATAAAATATTGCAATACAAAATAATTTTAAATTAGTATTAAAGTACATATAGTTTATTCTAAACAATAATTTAAGTTTTGTTACCTATTCCCAACTTCCTTTAATGGCAAGTCTTATAATGGTAGCCATTCATTGCATAACGTAGTAGACACACTCATACCCTCTCGGTTGTTTATTACACTACAATTCAATATTAAATAAAAATTAATATTGATCTTTTGACAAACAACGAATATAGGAAGACATAAAATTACAAACCTATAGGTTCAACCATGGCATGATACAACCCAAGTAGCTACGAAGATGACCAAGGAAGAAAAAGACAAAGCACATGGTGAACAATCTTCTCAGTGAACATTTCATAACCCCACCAAGGATCACTTGGACCTCACAAGAGAAGCTAAGTATAAACCAACACACTAACTATTATTCCTTTTGGTCTTCTTATAAGATACAAATATGTAGTAAATAATTTGGGCTCTCTTTAGGGGTCCAAATAGCAAAGATAGGCTAGAATAAGGTGCCTTTAGCTAATAGGGGGTGTAGTTATCATTTTAGCTTGTTCCTAGCCCTTTAGGAAGGAATTTTGACCTACTTTCTAGAAGGACAAACCTAGGGTGCGGGTTTGACTAAGGCTGCCCTTTTTTTAGTGTTTCCCATCCTATCCTTCATGTTTGTTCTCCAAGGTTCTTTCACCTATAAATAGGAGGCCTACCTCATTGAATTTTACATGTTGAATGTTGTGAAGTAAAGAAACTCTACACAATTTGTGTGAGCTTATAGTGAGGCTTGTTTCCTCTTTACATGGTCTTATCTTGAAGAGTGTGAAACTCTCAAGTGGCAGCCCTTCCACTTATCTTGGTAGCCTCCACACCCCAAGTGGCATGATCATCTTCACCATCCTTTCCCTAAGTTTCTTCTTCCATTTTCCTTTCCATTTTTCCATTCCATTTATGTTTTTTTCTCTTAGTTTTCTTATTTGTTGTTCTTGGGTTTAGCTCATAATTATGAGTATGGTGCATCATTTGGGAGGCCATGACCACAATTGATGTTTACCTTGTGCCCATTTTAATTCTGCAAATTGACCTTATCTTGTTTTTCATCTTTGCCTCTGTGAAGTGAACCTTCACACTTACTTAACCACTTGGTTAAGTTCGTGTCCAGTGGGAATCTTCCTTAGGTCCTCACCATTAATTGCTAAAATCCCAACCTTAAGTCAAAGTGTCACCATAAATGAAAACATGTAAAAATAAACTCACATCATGTCAGCTTGTGGAAATTTGCATTGTGTCGATCTCTGAGTATTCTATATAAATACCATACCCTGGTTGACAAAAAAAAAACTTGTTAGTAGACGTTTAAGTATTATACGCATAAGTTGATAATGTAATTACCCTTCAACTATTTGCTTGAGATTTTGCGATGGCTTCTTGTGCGTTGAACAAAACCAAACAATAGTGTTATTCATTACGGATATCACAAGTAACTACCAGTGAGCATTGTATACTCCATGAAAACAGTTAGTAAAACTTTAAAAAATGAAATACTAGTAATTGACAACTTATATTAACTGAACTTACTGATTAAGAAGTTGGTGATGTATGACTGAGTTTAATTTTTCTGAGTTCCAATTGGATTAGTTAATTGAGGATCAAAGAATCCATATACATCTTGTTTCTCCTCATTAATAGAATCTCCAGACAAATACATGTAAATATTTATATTATAATCAATAATTTAATATAATAAAGTAAATAGATATAGGTGGAAGAGACTTACATCATAAAATTTTTACGATGGATATATTAAGGTATTGCTTGCCATTTGCAAACTCTGAGACATCCGCCATGTATATGTATAGAGGGACGCCATTGTTTCTTCCAAAAAAAAGTGGCATCCCATGGAACCTCTGGTTCTGGACCTATAGCCGGAAGAATCTCTAATAAAGACGTTATAGGATCCTTAATGGAAACCGCATGCTTCTTAATTTGCGGACTTCCTATCTGAGCGGTTGCTACAAAATAAATAACATTTGTATTAAATTTAATATAATACATAAATATAAATTAATAATTACAAATTAATTTCTTATCGGGAGTTCCGGAATAAGTTGAACAAGGCGTTTGGCCAACCAACGAATGTTTGAAATGCCTCGACCACAGTCCTTACCTTATCTGTAGGCAAAGGAACATGAGCTTCAGCAACCCGTACTTTCTCCATTGTCACCTTGACCACATCAGGGGCTGGAGACACATTATGTAAGGTAGTGACCCTTTAAAAAAAAATTCCTATGACCACCACCGAGGAGTGAAACTGTTGTCTATAAGTATCTCACAATGATTTATGTGGTCAATGTCATCCCCTGGTGTTGTAGGAGCTGCACAATGGCTCTTTGTGCTCCTGAGAGTGGGAAGCACAAGTGGATGATCAGGATGAGATGGAACCTGCTACGATAGACCAAAGGTTTGGAGGTGCTAAAACTCGTATTACAATCACTGGGACAACTGCTCATCAAACTCCTACCGCAATTGTTGTCTTAAATTATTGGTGATTTCTTGCCGTAATTACTAATGTATTATGGGTTGGGCTTTGTGGACATTGAACCTTGTGGTGCAGCTCCAAATAATTGACGAATGTCAATCCATGTTACACCTCGTGGTGCAGTTAATGAAATATGTGGCCCAAAAATTCCTCACATAGTCAATTGCTTCCCTATTTAATGGTGTAACATCCATAAAATATTGCAATACAAAATAATTTTAAATTAGTGTTAAAGTACATATAGTTTATTATAAACAATAATTTAAATTTTGTTACCTGTTCTGAACTTCCTTTAATGCTAAGTCTTATAATAGTAGCCATCCATTGCATAACGTAGTAGACACATTCATACCCTCTCAGTTGTTATTACACTACAATTCAATATTAATTAAAAATTAATATTGATATTTTGACAAATAATGAAGACAGGAAGAAATAAAATTTCAAAACTATAGGTTCAACCATGTTAGCTTTTGGAAATTTGCATTGTTTTGAACTCTAGTATTTTATATCCACGCCTTGCCCTGATTAACAAAAAAAAATATCACCTATATACATAAGAGTTTGAACAAATTAAACCCAATCCCAAAGGGTATAATTAACCACTCGTGTTGGTCATTGCAAGCATGGAAAGCAAGAAAATAAAATCCAGGATGTTTCTCCTTGACGAATGCCTTATCTAGGGTTTTTTTATCTTCTTCTATTCTCTTAATGATGTCTAGGGTTATGCCTCACGTCTCATACTTAACCTAGTTGGGCTTGGGCTAAGTGACTTCTCACCTAGGCGAGCTACAATCTAGTTGGGCAAGTTGGACGAGAAAAACCCAACTTCTCTGGAATGAACTCGCTTGAGCGAGTTTGGGCTCGCTTGGGCATCTATAAATAGAAGTTTCACCATATAGAAATAACTAATGATCTTACGTAGACTTATAATGTGTTACACATGTGCTATTGCTTTTATATTTACTAAGTGTTTGATAAGTAGATTGTCTGATAAATGAAAATTAGAGAGTGTACTATACTTGTAAATCTTTCTCATTTTTTAAGTTCTCTTTAGAAAAAAAGTGTTCATATTTCATATCCATTTTAAAAGATTTTTCCATGTATCTACCCAGGAATGAATGTAGTAGAATACTTGAGAAAGTCAGAAGTAACATAGTTAAAAACATTCATTGTGTCATTTATCTTAAGGGGAGAAAAATAAGACAGTAAGAAATAACTGTTGAAGATGGATGCTGCCCCTTCAAGACAAAGTGTTTGATGAAGCCAAATGTATAATTTTCCTTAGTGTTTGTTTTTGCTTTAAGGATGTCTTAGGTATAGATTAGAGGTTGTTTAAAGTAAGCCTTTTTGTTAGGTAACTCACCTCTTAACTCCTGACCATGTGATAAGAGCAAGCACAAGTTTAACTAAGTCTCCTACATATAACAAATTCTCTAACTGCCTTTGAAAATAAATCTGTTCATTTTATTTTCAATCTGTTCTTTTTATAACAGCTTTAACTACTTTTTGAAAGTTCGTTATAAAACGTTCCTTATAAAAAGAGAGTTTTTTTTGGCTTTAAAAGTTGTTCACATAATTGAGAAAACTAGTTTTACAATAGAGACATAAGAGATTTTAGAGGATTAACACGTGTTCTTGAAAGAGTTTTCAAATTACAAAGTGTGCTTGTTCTTGGTTGGTTCTAATGCTTGGCTAGAGGTGATGTAACTGTGTGAACAATCTGTTCTACTGGTCTAAGGCATATTTCTGCATTCTCTATCAGGTGTATACGTTTCATATATCAATTTCTTGTAAAGTGTGTTTGTAAAACTCTTCTTGATAGGGTTTCTTGAAGAGTTGTGTGTGCTGGAATAGGGTTTTTCAGCAAAGTGTGTCATGTTCTTGTAGGGTTCAAGAATAGTGGCTTTTTTAATTGTTTTGAATTGTGGTTTAGTGGATTTCACCTTGGATTAGGTGAAGACTGGATGTAGCTCATTTGAGTGAACCAGTATAATTGTTTTGTGTTCATTCTCCCTTAATCCCTACACTCAATAATTGCTGAATAAACTGATATGTCAAGAAATAAATCTATTCAATTGTATTTGAAACTGTTCTTTCTAGGTACGTTTATACTGTTCTTGTTTTTTTGGAAAACCTTCTGAAGAACTTCTGTGTAAATCTGTATAAGCTATGAAACATAATTGAAATTCGTGTTCTGTGAAATTTTAATTCAATCTGTTAATTGGTTTAAAAACAAGAATTGATTTTGTATTCAAGGGTTGTGATTAACTGTTGGAGCTCTCTGATTTTATCCTGTACAAATCAATTTGAACTTTGCCTGCAAATCATCTAGCTCAACTTTAATCATTCAACTGAGATAAACGTTTTAATACATAAGTTGTATAAAAATAAATTTGTTCATTGTTAAATAAATCGATTTATTTTCTTTGTACCGTACTAAAAACTGAATCTGTGCGAAAGTTTTAAAGGCTCAATTCACCCCCCCCCCCTTCTTGTACTTTGACACTATTGAACCCAACAATTGGTATCAAGAGCTAGGACTTGTATTTTACTCAAGTTTTTTTACAATAATGTCTGAGTTTAAAGTGCTTTTTGCTGAGGGATCGTCTATCAATAGACCCCCTATGTTCAATGGGATGAATTATTCTTTTTGAAAAATTAGAATGAAGATTTTCATGGAATCTATTGACTCGTGTATTTGGGAGGCTGTGGTCCATGGACCGTATGTGCCAATGCAGGTTGTCAAGGATGAAGAAGTGGCAAAGCCAAGATCTGAATGGAGTGAGAGTGAAAAGAAGAAGGCTCAATATGATCTTGTAGCTAAGAACATCATAACTTCGTCATTAATAATGGATGAGTTCTTCAGAATATCTCAATGCAGTTCAGCTAAGGAGATGTGGGAGGTCTTGGAAGTTACTCATGAAGGCACTGAGGATGTGAAGAGATCAAGAAAGCATTCTCTCATCCAAAAGTATGAACTTTTTAGAATTCAACCCGAAGAGAGCATTGCTGATGTGCATAAGAGGTTCACCCACATTGTGAATCATCTTATTGGATTGGGAAAGGTATTTGACAAAGAGGAACTTCACATAAAAGTGCTGAAGTGCCTCGACAGAAGCTGGCAACCCAAAGTGACTGTCATATCAGAAAGTCATGATCTGTCAAAGTTGTCCACTACTGCACTATTTGGGAAATTAATGGAACATGAGCTGGAGCTCAAGAGACTCAAAGAGCAAGAAACAGTGGAAAGGAAACCCAAGGGACTTGCACTGAAAGCAAGTGCACAGAGTGACATCAGTGAGGAGAAAGAAGATGTTGAACATGATGAAACAATCAGCCTACTCACAAAGAGGTTCAGCATATTCCTAAAGAAGAAAAGCAGAGATAGGAACCAACAGAAAAGAAGGTATCCTAAACCGATTGAATCCAATTCCTCTAACTACACTTGCTTTGGTTGTGGTAAAACAGGGCATATCAAGATGGACTGTCCAAACAATCAATCAAAGAACAAATCAGCCAGCAAGAAAGTTGAAAGGAGCAAGGGGATAAGAGCTTACATTTCTTGGGAAGAGAATGAAGTATCTTCAACAAGTAGCTCTTCAACTGAGAGTGAGGAAACCAATTTGTGCTTCATACTGAAAGATGAAGGATCAATCTCTGATTTAGTAAGTGAATTCTCTATGGAATCTAATAACTATGATCAATTGCTTGTTGCTTTCAAAGAAACACATGATGAGGAAAATAGATTGGCTGTAATATGCAGTAAGTTGCAAAAGGTAAATAATGTGCTTGCACCTAAAGTAAAAACACTTGAGGAAGAACTGCATAAGGCTAAAACTGATCTTGTAAGTCTTGAACTAACATGCTTGCATGCTTCTATTAAAACTTGTGAAAACTGTAAAAAAAATTGGAAAAACAACTGGAGTGTTTGCTAAAAACACTATCTAATTTCACTAAAGGAAGAGAGAATCTTGAGTCTCTCCTTGGTTCACAGAATGCTATTTTTAACAAGAATGGTATTGGTTATAACCCTGGAAATGTAACCAATCTTAAAAAAAATTCAAGTTTTTTTGTTCCAGCAAAATCAATTTTTTCATCTTTTAACCGTGGCAAAAGGGCATCTCGTGTTACCTGCTTTTATTGTATGAAATCTGGTCATACCTCTAGGTCATGTATTGCTAGAAAATATTTTGTCCCTAAAAACTTAGCCAAATGGCTACCAAAGGAAAGGTTTTAATCTTTGCTGAACCCTATACTGAAAAGGGTACCATTTGTATTATTTTTGCTCTGTTTTGCAGAAAGGCAGCAAGAGAAATCAATGGTATTCGGACAGTGGATGTTCAAAACATATGACTGGTGATCTGACAAAATTTACCAGCTTGAAGCTCAAGGCAGAGGGACATGTAACCTATGGGGACAATAACCGTGGAAGAATTCTGGGCAGGGGAATTATTGGAACTAGAAATTCAACCACTATTGAGAATGTGCTTTATGTGGAAGGACTCAAGCATAGACTTCTAAGTATCATCCAACTATGTGACAAAGGATATAAGGTGAACTTCAAGTCAAATGGCTGCACAATTTCAAATGACTCCTCTGGTAAGGTGTTGTTTACTAGTAAGAGAGTGAATAACATATATCTCCTGGATATTCTAGAAACTGATTCTTCAAATGAGTGTCTACTGTCTAAAAGTGATGAGTCTTGGTTGTGGCATAGGAGGTTAGCTCACATTCACACTAATCACTTAAATAAATTGAAATCCAAAGACCTTGTTTTTGGTTTGCCTAACATTAAATTTCAGGATAACAGGATCTGTGATGCTTATGTGAAAGGTAAACAGATCAGATCTTCTTTCAATTCAAAGGACATTGTTTCTACTAAGAATCCATTGGATGTATTGCATATGGATCTATTTGGACCCTCTAGAGTTGCTAGCTTGGCTGGAAATGTGTATGCTTTCGTTGTTGTGGATGACTACTCTAGATATACTTGGACTCTTTTTCTTGCATATAAAAATGATGCTTACAATGCTTTTAAGAAATTAGCAAAGGTTTTACAAAATGAAAATGGTTGTTGTATAAAATCCATTCGAAGTGATCATGGGGGTGAGTTTCAAAATGCTAGATTTGAAAGGTTTTGTGAAAAACATGGGATAGAACATAGCTTTTCAGCCCCTAGAACTCCCCAACAGAATGGTGTAGTTGAAAGGAAAAACAGATCATTAGAGGAACTTGATAGGACTATGCTAAACGAACCTAAGCTTTCTAAGTATTTTTGGGCAAATGCAGTCTATACTGCAGCTTATGTGTTAAATAGAACCTTAATTAGACCCATTCTGAAGAAAACACCATATGAATTGTATAAAGGCAGGAAACCTAGTGTGAGTCACCTTAGAGTGTTTGGGTGTAAATGCTTTGTATTGAATAATGGCAAAGAGAATTTGGGTAAATTTGATGCTAAATCTGATGAAGGTATTCACATTGGCTATGCTTTGAATGGTCATGCATATAGAGTCTTCAATAAAAGATTGTTCACAGTACAAGAATCAATGCATGTTGTATTTGATGAAACTGATCATAGCATACCTAAAACTGTTGCAGATGACCTGTAATGTGATGATTTAAAATCTGTTTTAAATAAAAATGAATTGATTCATATTGATACTGCTGACTCACATGCTTTCCAAGAACCTACTGTTTCTGCAGGTTTGCCAAAAGAGTGGAAAAGTCCAAGAGATCTAACCTTTGATAATGTCATTTGGAACATTGGGAAAGGAGTTTCAACTAGGAAATCTCTGAGTAATTTCTGTGAGAAAATGGCATTTGTATCTCAAGTGGAGCCTAAAATTCTGAATGAAGCACTCAAGGACAGTAACTGGATTCTGGTTATGTAAGAGCAACTGAATCAATTTGCTTTGAATGAGGTATGGACTCTTGTTCCTAGAATACCTGAAATGAACATCATTAGAACAAAGTGGGTATTTAGAAACAAGATGGATGAGCATGGGGTGATTACCAGAAATAAGGCTAGACTAGTGGCTAAAGAGTATAATCAAGAATAGGGAATAAACTATGATGAAACATATGCAACAGTGGCTCGACTTGGAGCTGTTAGACTGCTCCTTGCCTTCTCCTGCATCAAAGGATTCAAGCTATTCCAAATGGATGTGAAGAGTGACTTCTTGAATGGTTATATAAATGAAGAGGTATTTGTTTCACAGCCACTAGGATTTGAAGACCATCAACATCCAGGACATGTGTTCAAACTCAAGAAAGCTCTCTATGGGCTTAAGCAAGCTCCTAGGCAATGGTATGAGAGGCTAAGTGATTTTCTTACCTCGCAAGGCTATGACAGAGACACATCAGATAAGACCTTGTTCATTAAGAAGAAAGGAGATGACACAATTGTAGTGCAAGTCTATGTGGATGATATCATATTTGGATCAAACAATGGGGAATTGTGTGAGACTTTTGTGGAAATCATGAAGAGTGAGTTTGAAATGTCTATGATGGGTGAGTTAAATTATTTCCTAGGCTTGCAGGTCAAACAACTCAAGGAAGGCATATTCTTAAATCAAGTCAAGTATTGCAAAGATCTGCTGAGGAAATTTCAAATGGACAAGTGCAAACCAATCAGCACACCCTTGTCACCTAGTTGTCATTTGGATCAAGATGAAGCTGGAATTTCTGTTGATGAAACTAAGTACAGAAGACTCATAGGATCCCTACTGTATCTCACTGCCTACAGACCTGACATAATGTTTGCAGTGTGCATGTGTGCTCGTTTCCAATCTGCTCCTAAAGAATCACATTTCAATGCTGCTAAAAGGATTCTAAAATATTTGCAAGGAACAAAAGAAGTTGGCTTGTGGTATCCAGGTAACATTTCATTAAGTTTGACTGGCTACTCTGGTTCAGACTTTGCAGGTTGCAAAAGTGATAGGAAGAGCACTAGTGGTACCTGGCACTTGCTTGGATTAAGCTTGATCTCATGGCAATGCAAAAGGCAGGCATGTGTTGCTCTCTCCACTGCTGAAGCAGAGTACATTGCAGCAGAGAGTTGTTGTGCTCAAACCATATGACTAAGACAGTAATTGAATGACTTTGGTATCTTACTTAACAATATACTTTTGATGTGTGATAACACAAGTGCCATCAATTTAACTAAAAATCCTATCATGCATTCAAGGACCAAACACATTGAAATTAGGCATCACTTTCTAAGGGAACACATATCAAATGGAACATGTGAGATTAAGTTCATTTGTACAGATTTACAGCTTGCAGATTTGTTTACAAAACCATTGGCCAAAGATAGGTTTAATTTTCTACTGAATGAATTGGGTATTATAAATGTTAATTGTGCTTCGCAGTGAAAAATAAATTTGTTTATTTGCAATTAAACATGTTTATTTTTGGTACTGATATACATTGATGACTAGGAAAGAGAAAATTTAATCTTTGACTAATTGACTGACTTAGTGGGTATTAACCACTGAATCTTTGACGGTTTGGGTCATGGTCTTGTAACTGATTTGATGCATTGGTTGCTTAAATCATGGTGTGATATGCATGCATCGTGATTCAAAATATTTGTTTCCCCTTTTCAAAGATTCTCTGCACAAATACAGAGAATAAAATCCTCGTGCATATCTACTCTTAACTGCTTCCATTCTCCTATATAAAACTGTGAAATTGTGTTGCCCATACTCATTGCTCACCATTTGAATCAGAAGGTAATGTTCTTTCCTTGATGATTTTGTATTGTATGGTTATTACTGTGCACTAATTTTGGTTTCAAGTTGTGTTTCCAGACCCAACTCTGGTTCAACCATGGCTTCTTCATCACGTCAGAAAAAGAAGAAACAGAACAAGCATAGCAACTCTCAAGGAGTGCTGAAGAACTGGTTTGCTGGAGATGATGAGGGGATAACCGCCTACATCCATGAGATGAGTAGAAAGCAAATCAACATTCCAAAAGTTCTAGAGTTCTCATGGCTGAAAACTGAGAAGTTGAATGAAACCAGATCTGCCCTGAAGCATCAAAGACTGAAACAACTTCTTGAAATGACTGGTAACGTATACCCTGACCTTGTGAAGGTGTTTTACACCAATCTGACTTTGGATGGAAAAAATCTGGTGTCTTACGTGAAAGGGATCAAGATGAAAGTCACTAATGAAGTGTGGAATCTAGTTGTTGGAATCAAGTATGCTGGTTTGAAGGTTGGCAAAGGCAATACAAATGGGATTCAGGAGTTTAACAAAATTCAGTACTATCGAAGCTGTGTAAGGGATCCATCCCTAAGTGTGAACAAGTTCCATGCAGGTAACCTGAATTTAACCCCAAGATTGCTTGCTTATATCATTGCATGGCAACTCATTCCTAGAGGCACAAATCATGCTATGTTGCATGAGGAAGATTTAATCCTACTATACTACATTATGGACATGATAAAAGTTAACTGGGTTTAAATTATATCATAGCACATGCTGAAATCCAAAAGGTTAGCTGATTACAGATTCCATATGCTATCCTTGTTTCGAAATTGATTGACTATTTTGGTGTTGATACTTCTAATGAGAGGAACGAGACTATCAAGGCTGTGAGTGAGATTTACAATGCCACTCTCATTAAGATGGGATTTCACAAAGTGGAAGGCATATGGGTATTTCACAAAAGCATGACTCATAGAGAGGAACGTGAAGCCTCAAATCTCAACAATGAAGATGGAGATGATGTTGTTCCTATGGAAGATGATACTGTTCAAGTTGCAGAGCAGTCCTGCTATGTAATGCATCACTCATACAGACAAGAGTTACCTGTTGGTCATGTTGGGAGTCAAAGGATGAGTTCTCCATCTACAGAAATTAGAGGAGATTCACTTGCACCACAAGCAATGAATGAAGATGCTGCTGAAACTATTTTTCACATGTTTTGCAAAAATATCCTTTGCTGCATAGAAAATGAATCTGTTCTTCTCTAAATGAATAGATTCTTTTCTTAAAGTGATGCTTTGATAAAGTGCATTTGAAAATCAAGTTTTAAGCATCAAGTATCTTAACTAAGTTTTCATTCCATCAAAATGACTGTGTTTCACTTGTTAAAATGTTTTTGTTATCGTTTTGAAAATGAATTTGTTCTTCTGTAAATGAATAGATTCTTTTTAGTTTGGTGCCATGTTTCTCTTAGCAGACTTTTCACGTTTTATCCTTGCACCAGGGAGTTTGACTAAGTCTCCTACATATAACAAATTCTCTAACTGCCTTTGAAAATAAATATGTTCATTTTATTTTCAATATGTTCTTTTTATAACAGCTTTAACTGTTTTTTGAAAGTTCGTTATAAAACGTTCCATATAAAAAGAGAGTTTGTTCTGGCTTTAAAAGTTGTTCACATAATTGAGAAAACTAGTTTTACAACAGAGACATAAGAGATTTTAGAGGATTAGCACGTGTTCTTGAAAGAGTTTTCAAATTACAAAGTGTGCTTGTTTTGGTTGGTTCTAAGGCTTGGCTAGAAGTGTTTCACTGTGTGAGCAATCTGTTCTACTGGTCTAAGGCATATTTCTGCATTCTCTATCAGGTGTATTCATTTCATATATCAATTTCTTGTAAAGTGTGTTTGTAAAACTCTTCTTGATAGGGTTTCTTGAAGAGTTGTGTGTGCTGGAATAGGGTTTTTCAGCAAAGTGTGTCATGTTCTTGTAGGGTTCAAGAACAGTGGTTTTTGTAATTGTTTTGAATTGTGGTTTAGTGGATTTCACCTTGGATTAGGTGAAGACTGGATGTAGCTCATTTGAGTGAACCAACATAATTGTTTTGTGTTCATTCTCTCTTAATCCCTGCACTCAATAACGGCTGAAAAAACTAATCTGTCAAGAAATAAATCTATTCAATTGTATTTGAATCTGTTCTTTCTAGGTACGTTTATACTGTTCTTGTTTTGTTTGGAAAACCTTCTGAAGAACTTCTGTGTAAATCTGTATAAGCTATGAAACATAATTGAAATTCGTGTTCTGTGAAATTTTAATTCAATATGTTAATTGATTTAAAAACAAGAATTGATTTTGTATTCAAGGGTTGTGATTAACTGTTGGAGCTCTCTGATTTTATCTTGTGCAAATCAATTTGAACTTTGCCTACAGATCATCTAGCTCAACTTTAATCATTCAACTGAGATAAACGTTTTAATACATAAGTTGTATAAAAATAAATTTGTTCATTGTTAAATAAATCGATTTATTTTCTTTGTACTGTACTAAAAATTGAATCTGTGTGAAAGTTTTAAAAGCTCAATTCACCCCCCCCCCCCCCCCCCCCCCCCCCCCGCCTCCACCATTCTTGTACTTTGACACTATTGAACCCAACAATTACTATATGCACTAGTGTAAGCCAAAACTGGCAATGAAAAATACCTTTGTAACCTTTTCACTATAATAGAACTCATGATATTAGTTGAATTATGAGACACACGAATTGATTTATTAGTTTCACTTGTGTTAAAAATTTGATTAGCAAATATGGTGATGACTCGATGAGGATTGTCACTGGACACAAACTTAACCAAGTGATTAAGTAAGTGTGAAGGTTCTCTTCATGGAGTAAAATAAAAAGATACACATAAAAGAAGAGATGTAAGCAAAAAATTAAAGAACTCAAGAGAAGATAGAATAAGAAAATGGCAAAAACAAAAGGAATGGAATTAGATAAGAAGAAGGAAGGACTTAGATGGTTGAAGACTTCCATGGAATTTGTGGTTGAGATCATTACCATGACTGTGAGATATGGAGTTGGTCAAAATGCAAAAGGCCACTTAAGCAACTCTATCCTAACTAAGACAATGATATACATTCTATTGGACAACATTTATGCATATACAACTTCAAACTTATTTTCTTCATCGAACACATCCTCATGAAAGTCGAGTAGAATCTTCACGGTCTTCAGCAACAATGTTATAGTTATAAATATGAGGGATATATATATATATATCATACAATTTTATATTTCATGAAAAAATATGTATGCATTTTCACACTATTTGTTTGGATAAAACCCATTATGAGTGTGTGAGATGATTTTCTCAACATTTTCATTGATACACCAAATTCCAAAAATCATGATGGAATAAAAGAACCAACATAATTTGATTTTTGAAAACAAAGAGGTTGAGAATCTTCGCATATCCACTAGAGGATGAAGAGCTTCATACTTTCTAAACTATCATCACATTATATATATAATTTTGCGTAAGAGAAATTACTACAAATGGTAATAAGATACATTTTGTTTTGTCTTATGAAAATCTTTCATTGTAACACCTTCACTGCACGCTCTCTATCTCCTCAAATACTAAACCACAAACTTATGAGGAAGCTATCCTTTCTCCTGACATGAGGTTGAGGCTCTTTTAAGCAATAACACATGGCTCATAATTGATCTACCTCCTGGAAAAAGACCCATTGGATGAAAATTCATGTATTCAATAAAATATAAGACAAATATATAAATATATATATATATATATATATATATATATAAAGCATGACATAGTAAAGGTACACTAAGCTTGAAGGCATGGATTACTTATATACAAACTCTGTAGTGGCTAAGCTCACTATTGAACACCTCCTTCTTACTCTTGTAATGATCGAAGAAGGGTACCTTGAATAACTTTATATAAAAAATGTTTTTTTTTTGTATGGATATCTTAATAAAGAAGTTTATATAATTATACCACAAGGTTTTGTTCACCCTAAGTGCAATTAAATATATAATCTAACCTTATAAGGGCTGAAACAAACCAGTAGGTAGTGGTTTTCCAAATCAATTGATCATTTACAAACCATCAACCTTGTACAAATTGAATTTGGCCATTAGTTGTTTATTAAGTAAACTTCATCTTCTTTCATTGCCTTACCTGCTTATGTAGATGAAATAATCATGACGAGATATAATCTTCTTGATACACACAAAGTAAAAACATCTTTAGGAAATACCTTTAATATCATAGAACTTGGACAAGTAAAATATTTCCTTGGCTTATAAATTACTCAATCAGATAATGATATACATGTTTGTCCAAGAAAGTATGTTTTAGACATCCTTGCAAATTTAGGAACATTACCAACTAAACCCTCTTCCACACCTATGATGAAAGATAAAAAAAAACTTGTTTGACCATAATGAATGTACTTATGATGTTGAAACCTATAGAAGACTTATTAGATGTTGATAAGTGTCATATTTCAATAATGTTGCATATTAAAATGCAAACACTTATGAATATTAATTGATAAAAAAAACTATAATATAACCCCTAATTTATGAATTTACACATTTTCACATATTTTGTGATTATAATATGAATAAGAACGATTTATTCCCAAATTTGTGTTAGTTTCAAGATTCTAGGGAAAAATGGAGATGAAAGGGCAAAAGGAGAATATACAAGATATAACGGGAAAACTGGAACGCTCCAAACACTCGCTCAATAAAGCCAGAAGCTCCCAGAGGATCTCGCCACTCCAGAGATATTGGGCATGTTTTCGTCAAACTCACCCAAGCGAGTCTAATCACACCCAGGCGAGAAGTTACTTAGCCCAAGCCCAACTAGGTTAAATATGAGGCATGAGGAACAACCCTAGACATTCAATTGGGAGAGTATAAGGTGTTAGAAAACCCTAGAGGAGGCAACCATCAAGGAGAAACATCATGGATCTTCTTTTCTTGCTTTCCATGCATATAATGGCCAACATGAGTGGCTAATCCTACCCTTTGGGATTGGGAGTAATCTGTTCAAACTCTTATGTATTGAGGTGATATTTAAATATAATATTATGTTCTTGATTGATAATTGGTATTGTCATTTTATTTGTAATGCTTGTTTACCATGATCAAGATCCTTAGATTTAACTAAAAAGTATCTCTAAGTTTCTAACCCAAATGACAATGCTTAACATATTTGAATGCTAGGAATAGATTTGAAATGTTAATTGTTATCAACATCTAATCGTAATGCTTATGAATTTTTTATAAATATGTGAGGAATCGATATATAGGAGACTCTCTTAATAACTTTATATGCGAGGAATCCATATAAATGACTTTTATATGGGCATCAACATCAATCAAAGGATAGAATATTACTATGCTTTTTAAAATACAAAAGAGTAATAAGGACGAACCCTAATCCCAATTTTCTCAATTGAACCAACAAACTTTTTGACTTGCTTTCTTTATAATTCTTGCAATCATTATAACTGATCCTGCCGACAACTCAAGCGTGGAGGAATTGCCTTGTCGCTTCCTTGCCCCGCCTATGGCAACTGTGCTATCTGCAAGAGTACTCTTAGAACCTCCTCCTCTGGGAACTCCGAAAGCAACCTGCAAACACACAAACAACGCCTCTAGCGGCCGTTTGCACTCCGACGCTCAAGTTAGATCACAGAATCACTAACAAAAATAATGTGTGTGTGTATTTCTCTCTGATTCTCTTTTTATCTCCCTCTGTGTCTGTGCCTAACAGAATTCAGTTACGCTTTTCTCTGCGTGTGTCAGAATTCTGTTATGCTTTTGTACGAAAACGTACCACAGTCAGGGTCGCGGGTGTCTGGGTTTCCTGTCTGTACCTTTCACGACACGGAGTGCACCTTTATCTGGGCTGCGCCCCTCTCAAACAGCGACACGTGGAGGCATGCAACTCACATCTAACCGTACACGTGCCACCACCTGAAGGGCTCTAGCGCATCTCTTTGTGCGCCTAAGTTATTCCCTTGCGGAGTAACTTAGCGCGTTTCTTCCATCTGGGTGAATCGCACATTCCCAGGAGAACGCCAGGTGTGGCTGGACTAGGCACACTCACCAAGCACTGCTCTCTGCATACGCGATTTCCCCTCCACGACGTCATGCACGTAATGGGTTGAGGAAGTCACCAATCACTGACTGGTTTACTAACTCCCTCAGGCCACTCTCGTGCACAATTATACCGGCGAGGAGCTCTTCTTTCTCTGAGGTATGATCATGCGAGGTCCATGCGTAACGCTCTCGCTGGGGAATCTCAGTCCTAGTTTAACTGCGTGTAACACGAAACCCCGATGACTGATCGGTGCTCTATTGCTTCTCGCGTTCTCCCCCGGGTGTTTATCTTGGAACTGATCTGTCGGTGGCCACTCGGTTACTGACCACCGATCACCATACCGGGTGATCTCCTCCATGATTTCTCTGCCACCTGATCCACGTGTCACCCTGCGAGTGGTCCACGTGGTTATCTGCTGCTGACGTCATCGACTACCGATGACCGACCGGATCAATAACAAACTCCCAAAAAACTTTATTATTTTGTTTTCTATTTAGTGAATCTTATACTTGATAATTCAATTGTTACTTATTGTTCAATATTCGTACTTAGGGATAAATTATTACTTCTGATGCGATAATGAGTCATTAATCGTCTTCTGTACCTGACCAACATAAGACCATATATTTGCTTTGTTATAACTTTCTAAAGTCAATTTTTACAAAAGTAGTCAAACTATCATCATTAATTAGGTGATGATCATAATTCTATTCACACTTAATCACTTTAACCATAGATTTTTGGACTATAATCATGTTTAAATTTACTATTTTAATTAATATTCAACTAATTGGGTTTATTTGGACTTTCATTGTTATTTCTATTAATTTTGAGTTTTTAACTCAAGTTGCTTCTTTTGAATCAAAACAAAAATCAAAATTTGAGATAAAGAATTAAATAATTAAATTTTCAAATATCTCAAAAAGAATTGAAAGCAAATATTTTTTTAGGGATATTCTCTCAAAATCTTGCAACTAAACCTCCTCTACAAAATCCTTTAAATATAGAGCAAATATACTTTAAAGATATTATTTGACAAAATCTTTTGCAATATCTCTCACAACAATGTTGAAATCAATTATAATCATTGTGAAAATCTAAAGAAAAACTGGAAACAATATATTTGGAAAAGAAGCAACAATAAAATCCAAGACTGATTGGGAATGAAAATATATATTTAATAATCTAAAACAGGAAAGGAAACATCTAATAGTTGTAAAACAATATCATTAGGTAGATTTTGAATTCGATTTTGTACAAGAAAAAGAAGATTACAAAAGAGACTTCAGAGGAAGAATGAAAAAAACTTTTGGATCACATCTCATAGTCGCACAACACATTTTAAACCTAGTTTTATTTTCATTTTTGTATTATTCTTATTTTTGCCTCCGCATGGAAGGCTAAACCTTTTTGGTTGATTCTTTTGTAATTCCCTGTTAAGTTATAAGGTTTTGATCAATAAAAGTTTCATTTTTCGATTCTCTGTAGCAGTTGTTTTAATCTTCTAATCTACTGGAAAATTGGTTTTTGTGAGAGATTGTACTTAAACGCATAATTGAGAGTCTTCCTTGTCTTAAACTTTGGTTTCTTAGTTAGTTTGCATTTTTCTAATTAATTTCTTGGGCGCATGATTCAAGAGAGAGGAGATAAGCATTCCCATGGAGTATACGCATGGAACAAAGTGGGTATTGATTAAACCAGTAGAGGCATGCTTTACTAGTAAGTTTCAAGTTGAATAAGATTGACACATGTTAAATTTGGTTTAACTCTATTTGAGAATTGAGAAAGGACAAATCTTTAGAGAACCTGTGAAGAATTCAATGGTGGAAGTACTTGGGGATATAACACCTTTTATTTGTTTTTTTAATCATTTATTTTATGTTAATTGTTAAACAAATTTAAAACAAAAACCTTTTTTATTGTTAAATTTTCTTACTTACAAATAGATTTTGAACACTGATTTACTGATTTCACTATTGGATTCGTTGGGAGACAACTTGGGATCATCAGACCATAATTATACTATAATTTTTGGCATTTGACGGACTATCACTTCATTTGATGGACTACGCCATAATTCGTTCTAAGGTATATAAAATCTTTCTAACATGTAACTCAAGGGATTAAGTCATTCTAACTAGGTTTCGTGTCAAAAACATGCAAATCCATTTTTAGGGTTTGTATCTCCTTGGGTCCTCATTAATATATAAGAAGTTAAAGAAATAAATTATTATCTTTTTTTCATCCTCAGAAGGTAAATACAAAGCCCTAACTGCTACTCCTTGTGAATTGCAATGGTTAACATATATATTACACAATTTTAGTGTCGTGCATTCTTCTACCAATTTATATTATGACAATCAAGTAACTAGACACATTGCTCTTAATCCTATATCTTCCAAGAATGAACATAGCACATTAAGATTGTCTATCACATTATTCAAGAAAAGATATAAGCAATTTTTGTATCTTCTTTCAATCAAATCTTTGTATCAATCAATTGATACCTTCACCAAGCTCGTGAAAACAAACAAAAAACATAAGAAATGAGTGTTGAACCACTTTTGACTAAAACAAGTATTCTTTAGACTCAACCACTTTTGACTAAAACACTTTGATTATAAAGGGTGTGAACTACAAAATCACAGGTTTCGCTCACTAAAAGATATGAATATCCTTAGATAGATACATGATAATGAACATTCTTATACTTGGTTATGAATACAAACAATGGTTTTCTCACACATAAAGGTTAAGATTGCTTTGAGAGCTTGAAGCATTTTGCACTCAGTTCATAAGCATCACCAACAACACGTCAACCTTTCTTTTTCAAAGAGAACTTATTTATATGGACCTGAGAAGAAGTTCATTTCAAAGTCCTTTTGAGTTGTTGTTAGGTTAACGAGTCTTTCTTCCTCATTGACTTTTATCTGACCACGTTCAAGCATGTGCAAACTTTAAATACTCATTATGCAAATTAAATGCTTATGTATTTAACATGCAACATCTTTGATATATGACATGTCTTATAAAGCCTAAGATAGTTAACTTTTTTCTCTTTAAAGTAAAACACATGGTTTGAAAAAGGTGGCTAACTTTGCAACACTAACATTCCTCTTTTTCATAAGAAGTTGTTTGTGTGGATATACTTTTAGCACGTAAATCAAGAGATCTTGATGATGGCAGAGTGTTGCAAGATCCTCTTGAGAGAAATGAAGAGTTGAACATTATCTTCACAAAGAGAATAAATATTAATAAGTTTTCAATGTGTACCATGAATACTTTAGGCTTATTGTCTGTTAGATGAAGTATACTTGACATTTGTCCAAGTAGAAAGCTTATCAGACAAAGTATATGTGCTTGCATTTGTTCAAGCAAAAACTTATCAGACGAAGGGCATAAGCATAGTGTTTGTGTTTGTGTCTGTTAGGCTAAACAAGACACTTGCATCTAACAAGACCTGATTCTCACGAAGATATATTTTAATACTTTATTGATTAAGAAAAATATCAAATCCAACCAAGGGTCTATTGAACTAACAAAGTCTCTCGACCAAAGGAGTTTTAAAGTTCTTGTTTCCAAGTTTGGAATGTCCAACATACACATCTAGCTTGAGGGAGGAGGCTATTACGATATTTACCCTCTATGTTAGTTGGAAGCCTTATGTCTAATGTTGTTGGTGCATTCGATGGAAGTCTTTTGTTTGTCATTGATAGAGCATCTGATAGAAGTCTTGCATCTGTTGTTATGAAGCCTTGTGTCTGACGATGTGTCTTCTAAAGTATCAATTAGGGCTTTGTTAATTTGGGCCTTTTTTCTTTTGTTAAGTCGTTATTGCTTGTTTGCTCCATTTTTATACGAGGTTTTTTTTTTCAAGTGTGTGTTAAAATACTATTTTCATGTAAGTTTCTTTCATTTTTTTTATTGTTTCCTCTTTGTTTTATCTTTCCTTAGTGTTTCTCAATAAAGTCATGCCTTCCAATTTTGCAATAGTTGGCTTAGAATAAATTTTTTATCATTTTGACCTTAAAGCCATTTTGATTTAATGATGAAGTTGGTGAAGAAACTTATGCCATCATTGATGAGTTGATTTTAGATTGGCACATTCAAGAGGTTTCACTTTTGTTTAAGCTTTTTGAGATTAGCAATTATGGTGAAAAACTCAAAGAAGATTCTCACTAGACACGAACTTAACCAAGTGGTTAAGTAAGTGTGAAGGTTCACTTCTAAAGGGCAAAGAGAAAACACAATTATAGGGTGATGGTGATGAAGAGGTGAAAAATTAAAGCATATAATGGAAAGCAACAAGAAGGAAAAACCAAAAAGGAAAAGAAGAACACAAGAATATAAGAGGAATGGAAATTATGCAAAGAAGGAAGAGATGAAGAGATAGAGGAAGCTTATGGATGATGATGGTGGCCACGCCACTTGGAGTGGTGGGAGACTCCAAGATGAGTGGTGAAGAGCCACCACTTGAAATGCACAAACACCCAATATAAGACCCACAAAAAGAGAGCACTCAAGACTCACTCAACACACTAAGAGAGTTTCTTTTCTATTCAAAATTCAATGTGTGAAATACATGAGACAAAACACTCTATTTATAGGAGAGAATGTCTTAGAGAACAAGATAGAGGGGTAGGGTTGTCATTTGTGAGAAGCCTTCTAGAAGGTAGGTCAAAAAAACCCTAAACCTAGAAGCACTTGTCATGAAAGGTGGGTTTGGCACAAGCCCAAATTACTAAGCATGTCTTACTCAAATTACTAAGCGCATCCTACTCAAATTTATAAGCACACCCTACTCAAATTTCTAAGCACACCCTACTCAAATTTCTAAGCACACTCAACTCAAATTTCTAAGCACACCCTACTCAAATTACTAAGCACACATTATTCTATTTGGACCCCAAAGTGAGCCCAATTTATTTTCAAACATTTTTGTCTTGTAAGAAGACCAGAAAGAAGAACATTTGATGCTCTGGTCTACCAATTTTTCTTCTTCTAAGGTCCTTCCAATATTTGGTAGGGCCTTGTCTTGAATGTTGAGATGACTGATCACAGTGTGAATTGTCTCTTATGTGCTTGGCTAATTGGGTTGTATCAAACATTGATACATACATAATAGTCTATTTACTTTCAAATGTTTATTTTTATGAAAATTGTAGTGTGACCAATATTTTGTAAATATTTTGTATGACTAAGTAGGATGACTATAGTTTACACTACAAAAAAAATCATTAAATAACAACCAAATTTAGAATAAAAAAAGAATTAGTCACTATATTGACTAAATTATATGCTATTTTAGAGGCTAAAAAATTATTGGTATCTAAAGTGTTTTCTATTATTAATAAAATTTTATAAAATGGTTTCTAAATTGGTAGTATCTGAATTAACTATCAAGGTTTTAGGTTCTAATATTTTAGATTCTAAATTAGTCTATAAAAGACTAATAGAGATTAATTTAGAATATAAAGTAGTTGCCAGTTAAAACCTTAGTAGCTAATGATTAGACACCAATTTAAAAATTACTTTATAATCATTTACTAATTATAGAAATTACTTTAGATATCAATATTTTTTAGTTTATAAAATAATCTCTAATTTAATCAATCTCTTAAATTAGTTTCTATTTAATATTTTTTTAGTGTTACTATAATAACATAGAAAAGTTTATTTTCTTGAATCTAATGGAAACAATTGTGACTAAAGTTGTGGTTTATTTCTATATTTCTTTAATCTAGTTTTTTAAAAAAATCTTAAAATAATTTTTTAATATCGAGTATTTTTATTAAATATTTTAAGACTAAAACTTTTATTTGGTAATTCATTTTATTTTTATTATAATTAATTTTTTGTGTTTTTTATATTAAATAGGTTTAAACATGATTAATTTGTTAAAAAATGGACGCAGATGAACATGATTTTCAATTTAGTATGTTATTTCATTTTTTTAATTTACATCTTACTTTATGTTTTTTTGTTATATCTATGTTGAACACACGTGATTTAAAGATTTTGATTAGTGTAAACAATAATTAGTATTCATCTTAATTTAAATCATTTTGAACAAAGTCAACATTTCATGCATACATATAAGTGTAAGAAGTTAATTATTCCTTTGATCTTCCACTTTAGTACAAATTTTCCATTTGTCTACCTAATAGCATGCTGCATCTTACCAAAGTTATAACTTATCAGAGCAATCACTGTAATAGTCGTAACAAAAAATTAATTATTCCTTTGATCTTCCACTTTAGTACAAATTTTTCATTTGTCTACCTAATAGCATGTTGCATCTTACCAGAGTTATAACTTATCAGAGCAATCATTGTAATAGTCGTAACAAAAAAATAGAAAGAGCGTCTTTCTCCCACCCCACATGATAATTTTCTTCTTCTTTCTTCCAAATCACTTTCTCTCTCTACCAACTTTTCTCCTCTCCTTTCTCTCTTAATTTCTCACTTCATACCTCATCTACCCGAACAGATTTTTAGATTTTTAGATTTTTAAACAGAGTAAGTTCATTTTTACTCCAAAGATCCTTTGTTCTCTGTTTTTCCTTAGAATTTAGTCATCAATCTTGGTGGGGTCAGTTGAAAAGTTTAACCCTCTCAACTTATTCTACTATATACTGAATTTTTGTTCTGTTTGGATAACTTGCATTAAACCCGTAAATCTTGAAGCTTATCCAGACGGTAGGGAATAAAATTCTAAAAGTTGCTTGGAAAGCAAGCAATTGAGGTAAGGGAAGCTAAATTTAATTTTTAATAGAACCCTAGGCTAGAAGATCTGGATGTGGAAGGGACGTGGTCCCAATATTCAATTTCTCTTGCAGGGATGTTGTGTGTTTATATATTGTGTTGTTTGTTTATATATTATTTAAAATTTATAAAAATATTAGATTTTGATGGTTCAATATTTAAGTGTTGTTTTTTTTATGTTAATTAAGCTTTTTGAATATTGTGGGTCACTTTTTGAATGATATTGTATGACGGAATGGTATGGAATTAAATTCATACATTTGGGATAATGTATGGACTGATGTTTGTTGTGTATGTGGTAACAAAGATCTCCGAGCTTCACTGATGATCTAAGAAACATAGACTAAGATATCAGGTTGTGAGAAGCTGATGGGGGAGTTCATGCACACCGTGACATATGAGATGCACGACTTGGGTTGTATTGAACTTACCCTGATCCTTTCTGTTGGATTCACTGGTAATATTTGGATCAGGTGTTAGTCTCTGGTAGGACTTACTTAATACGGGTCTTCCGGAAGACGTTGTTTGTTGAATATTCTGAATGTGTAGATCCATGTGAGATTTATGTGATTTTTTTATTGTTGAGATTTGAAGAAGATTGAATAATTTGAGAAATTGATCATGTAACTTGGTTTTCTCTTTTGATTTAATTGTGTATATTATAAAATTCTATTTTCACTAGCTTACCCTTGTTTTTCTTGTTGTGTTTGAACTGCAATGACTGTACTACGTACACGAGCAGATGATCTTACAGGTGTTTGAGGATCTGAAGAGCTTTAGGGTGTTGATTTTGAAACTTATATTGTAAATATTTGTATTTTTATATTTCCTAATCATGTATTAGGAATGTTTTGAAAAAATTTATGCTTGTATAGAAATATGGTTGTAATAGTTAGATGTTATTTTGTGGGGTGTCACAATCAGATGATTTGATGTTGCAGTGTTGCATCTAATCAATTTAAAAGAACAAGATAATGCATTGTCTTTGTTTCCTCATTGTGCAGGAAATGTCTCTAAGTATAATATAGATTTTTTTACCATGATGGGGTTATTTTTTTTGGTTTTTACCAAAATGGGGTCCGTTTTAAAAAAATTACAAATTTAGGCAAGTCGTGCCAATTCGGTACGACTTCATATGCAGAAGTCGTCCCAATTAGGCACGACTTCTGCCATGTCATACTAAAGTCGTGCCAACTTGGCACGACTTCTGCCTCGTCATACTGAAGTCATATCAACTTGGCACGACTTCTGCCACGTCATAATTATCCGCACAGACAAGCTTAATAATAAAATTCAATTCAAGTTTGATTATTAATTTCCTCATTTTCTTTATCTATGTATTTATTCATTCATAACACTCTTAGAACATTCATTTTCTTTATCTATGTATTTATTCATTCAATTCAAACATGATCCATACACAATTATCCAATTTTTTGTTCCTTAAAACTAACACTCTTAGAAAATTATGTATCAAATTAATTTTTAACATTACATAACTTACTACCCAATATATAAACAATAAAATTAAAAAAAACAAAAAAAATTATGACGTGGCAGAAGTTGTGTCAAGTTGGCACGACATCAGTATGACAGGGCAGAAGTCGTGCCAAGTTGGCACGACTTCTATATGACAGGCCAGAAATCGTGCCAAGTTGACACGACTTCAGTATGACATGGCAGAAGTCGTGCCAAGTTGGCACGACTTTAGTATGACATGGCAGAAGTCATGCCTAATTGGAACGACTTCTGCATATGAAGTCGTATCGAATTGACACGACTTGCTTAAATTTGTAATTTTTTTTAAACGGACACTATTTTGGTAAAAACAAAAAAAAATAACCCGGTAAAAAACCTATAATATATACAAGTTTTTTTTACATGAACATTGGAGTTTAAAACTTCTTAGTCAAAGGAGTTATAAAAAAAACTTTCAGAAGAAAATGAGCAACTTTTGCACTGCATTTCTAACGAACCTGCTATTTGTTGTACGAACATACGTGACAACACTTAAGAAAAAGCTAAAAGTGCATTCTTAAGGAGATAAGGAATATGGGCTATCAGAGCAAAAGAGTCCATAATTGCTCAAACATTAAATGATCATCATCTACCTTCACACAAGGATTAAATGAAAACATTTAAATATGCAAATGTTCATCTAGGTGGAGAAGAAGGAGAAACAAAAAGAAATAATAAAAGAAGAAGAAAAGTAGCCAAATGTTGTGATGAAGATTATTTTTAATTCATTGGTTAAAAAGAAGAAGATTTGAACAAGTGAACCAAATAGAAAAACTATGCAAATCTTGGAAAAGCTTTTCTTCCTTTCTTATACCTTTGTATACTCCACTAAAACCTTTGAAAAAATAAATTGTATATTCATATAGTTATTTAAGCTTAGTGAACCTTATATTCTGTATTCATCATTTGAGACGTAACATGTAAGACTACAATGGAAAACTTGCTTTCAAACCTTTGTAAACACCTTAAAGAATGTTGTAAGCTAGAAGTGATCTGTTATTAAATTCTCGTCTTCTTCTTCTTTACTATATTGGTTTAATCTTAATTCTAATCTTGAATTATTATTCTATTATTTATTTAATTTGAAATTTAAAAGAGGAAAAAAAATACTAATAGAAAGTGGTTCTACATGCATGGAGTATGAGAGTCGAAAGAAGAAGATTCATATTGTGGTTGTAAAAGCAAAAATTAAAATACAAAAAATCATGTTTTTAGCTACTCTAACTCATCTAAGGTTTAATTTTGAAAGGAATTCTCTAAAAAATTTGGTATTTACTCTTTTCTTACTTAAGAACCAACTAAAAGAAAGTGTTAGTAGAGTTACATGAACATTGGAGACAAAAAGTAATAAATTAAATAAAAAAATAGAAGTGATAAGGTCTTTTCTAAAAAAGTTTTACTATAGAAAAAAAATGACCAAAAGAAAATACGAAGAATCCTAAATTCATTCAACAATATAATGTAAAGAACATTATTAATCTTTTACAATGAGAAATTTATTATAGTTTCTAACAAAGATGAATTTGATATTCGTTTAATGTTTGAACTTGCAAACTCTTCTTATTTTAAGTGAGTTAGATTTGGAATCTTTTGTTATACAATCTTGGAACACAAGAAATCACCAAAAACTATTGATGACTTTGTTAGTACAATTATGAAGACATTTGAAAAAATTTCTACAATAAAATTAAATAAAATATTTTAACAATACAATTATGAGAAATAAAATTCTAAAATTATACATTTTAAGAAGGAAAATACCAGAAAAATAATAAAGATTTTATACTAAGGTATAGTATGATCCATAATTAGTACAATAAATTCTAAATTATATAAATATAGTTAATGCATACTGTTGACTCCATTATAGCCACCTAAACTTTTAAATAATTTAAATATTAATTTAATGAGTGTGTGTTTAGATAATAGTCAATTTTCAATTCAATAAAGTTTAGTTAAAATATTTTATTTTAAGTCTGTAGGTGTTATTTATTTTAAACAGTCATAAATGGCTAAAAATACTGAAAATATTTATTAAGTTAATTTTAAACTTAAAGTACAATAACTTTGATTAAAGAATGAATTGTTAGGATAAAAGCATATAAGAGAAATGAATGAGTTGCAGATAAAGGAGTTGAAGAATAGAAGAAAGGAAATGGTTGTATAATTCTATATGATTTGATTTCCTGAAAACACTATTAAACTCTTAATAAAATTTAAGAAGAAGATAAATATTCAACATCTTTTGAAACACTTTCTCTTTAAAAACTTTTTTCCTTCCATTCAAATGAAATGCACATTGGAATTGAAACTTTGAGAAATTTCTGTATTATCTTCTTGGAGCATGTAGGACCACCATTTTATATGTTGTCTAGAAGTCTTCAACTACCTCCACCATACTTTTTCTACTTTTCAAACATTATTATTCTCAATTTCAATTTCAATTTTCATTCAATTTTCTACCTTTTGTAGATTGATATGATTGGTAAAACAAAATTGAGACCATCTTGAATTTTGAAAATGTGACTTAAAAAGAAATAATCATTTTGTACAAAATTAGTACATATAAAAAGAAATAGAGTGAATTTCTCTCAAACATTTCTCATTCTAAGAGCTTTAACACAATAATAAATAAGAAGTTTTCATTTCTTAACATCTAACTCCAACTTCTCTCACATCCTCTTCACAGGTTTGTTACATAAAGTGAAACTTTCTTATGCAACCCTCTTCTACTTTCTCTTTGTTCCACTTTTTTTTTCTTTGTTTTACTTATTTTTTGTTTTCGACGTCAAAATTCATGTAGAATGAAAATTTAATTGATGAACTCAAACTCTACCTACACAAATGGGGTTACATTTATGGAAATAATATTTTATCTTAGAAAAATATTTAACATATGATGTTATTTTTTTAGAAAAATATCATCTTACTTATTAACGTGTTGGCTATCCTATTTTTGTTAAATATTTTAAATATTTTAAATATAGGTTAAATATGTTTTTCCTTATACTTTTATTCAAAATTGATTTTTTTTTCATAGTATAAATTTTAGACCTCATGGATAATTATTAAAAAAATTAACAATAATGTTAACAATTACGTGACAAAAAGGAATTTCAATGTGAACTATAATGTTAAAATATTTCATATTAAATTATCGTTGACATGAATGTTATAATATTACAATGTATTTCATTTTGAAAATTTATTTGTTACATTAGAAAAAAACTAGTAAGACTCATTTTAATAATTTTCTTACTACAAAGTATTCAAGAGATTAAAAAATTTAGATTAAGAACAAAATCAATTTTATGTTATAGATTCGTAGCTAACCTTTGAATATTTATTTTAAATTTTACATTTGTTAATTGATTATTTAGTGAAAAAATTACTTTGTAAGGACTTTGGTTTCAAAATTTAAGATAATGCTACCATTGTGAAATATTTACTATACCCATCCTTCCTTCACATATTATTTGTAAGACTTTTCAAAACTAATTTACATCTTTTAAGAAAACTAGTTAAGTTAGTTGAAAACAATAAATCAATAATTTGTGTTATTGTTCAAAAATTACCCGTATATTTAAAACCAAAGTAGTTGAATATAACTTGTGTATTTGTATTTACTTATATTATTAAATCAAATTGGGGAAGTTTAAATTTGTGTCAATCATTTTAAATATTTTTTTTAGGTCATGTTAATTAATTAAAGATGTTTTAAAAATTAACTAATGCATCATTTAACTATAAAGAGATTCTATAAAAAAAAAAGATAACAAATTTGATAAGTCTAATAAATAGAGACGAATGAAGTATTTACATTTTTTTTTTATACGTCATTGAAGACGTGAAACTTATTTTTTTATAAATATATTCATGTCAAAATTAAAAAACTCAATTAATATGTGATTAACTAAAACAATATACCAGTCTCATAGTTTTTTTTTACATCTGATTCAATCATTAATTAAAAAATCTTCAACTCTTTCACAAATTCGAATTAACGTATCAACATGAATTAATTCTAGAAAATCATATAGTAAGATTTATAGATTTATATAATCTCAATCTCTTATTCTTACCAAACTTTGGACTCTAATTAGAATTAAACAAACCAAATTATGAATCTTTTATTAAAAATATAATACAAATCGAATTAAGAAAATAATTAATTTTTAAATCAAAACCTAGATTTCAGGAAATTAGAAAATATACAAAATGCATCAAAACTTTAAGAATCATTGTGAATTACATTAGAGATTATAATTTTTATAATTTTTCGTGGAGGATGAAAAAAAAATAAAAAATTGTAAAGAAATAAGAAGAAAACCCTAAAAACACTCATACAAGTCTAAAAAAAGGTTGTCTCCAGTTAAATCTTGTAGCCCAAATTCAAAATTACACTGCTTCAGATTCCTCATGAAAATAATATCATGTAATATGTCAAATAAAGCCATAGATAATTTGCTTTTTGATGTCACTGAAATCACCAAAATCATCCACCTTCAATGTCAACAAAACAAGATACACAGATCAATACTCAAAACCCAAAACTAAACCATTATTATAACTAAAATAAAAATAAGCTTCACCAAAATCATCTCTTTATTTGTGTTGTGATTGTTAATTATGATAATGTTTTATTAGGTCTTTAAAAATCTTGATGTATTTCCAAACTCTTTTTATTTATTGTGTAGGACTCAAGCAACTATCAGATCAAAATAAGGAAAAAAATTTAAATTGTAAATGAATTTGATTCTATTTATGGAATGATTGTTCAATGTTATTAATATTGGAATAATTGAGTTTGTGCTGGATTGATCTAAATTAAGAAAATATTATTAGAAGAATATTTGTGATGATGAAATTGAAATATAGACAAGTGGAAAGAGATTTGAAAATATGAATAGGCTTTATGTGAACTTTTTGAATTGAGATTATTTGTGATATAGTTTTGATGTGATTAAATACTGTACAAGAGGAAATGGTATTTTTGTGTTGAAGTTTGTGTATCATCAATACTTACAACAAATTAAATGTAATTAGTTGAATAATGTTATTTTATTAGTGTAGTATAATCATAGATGTAAAACTTTTTTCTTGATGATTAATGATAAATTATAAAGAGAGATATTGGTATTATAAATTTGTGGGAATACCAAATTGAAATTAGTTAAAGTTAGCTTAAACTTATTTTAATTTTTTTTGTTGGCTTAAAGAGATTTTTTTTTCCACCTAGTAGTGTGTTAAACAACAATTCCCTAGCTAGAATAGTGTTTATCCAAGTAACATTTTTATTGTTTATTGTTTATTCGCTTTCAAGAAAGTCAAATACTAAACTATGTTTTTATCCATCAGACTCTTGACTTCATAAAATCCAAATTCTCACCTTATATTTCAATCTTATTAAATTAGATAGAAATTTTCTTTCTAAAATTTATTTATTTGATAAATTTAATATAAACATTAAACTAAATAATTAGAATAATTAATAGATATTTTTATCATTGAAAAATTATAAATTAATTGATTTACTTTGCATTTGGTGTTTACTTAGTTTTTTAATTTGAATTTGTTGGTTCGAAGAATATTTGTGTTTTAATCTATGTAAATACTGACATGAACATCGATACGACACAAATATGGATATATGTATAATTTTTAAAATGTAGAATAAGGGATACATATTTATATATTATATAATTATAAATTATATAAATTGACAATAAAAATTTATATGAACAAATATGTTTTAGTTTTTTTTAGAGTAAAAAGATGTTTTTCATGATTGATTCAAAATGATTTGTTCTTTGTTTTTATAATCATACTAAAAATGTATACCTTAAGTTTGAGTTTTTAGAAAATTAATGTATTTCTCATTTTAAATTTGTGTTAGAATCTTGTTAGAATTGTAAAAAATCAAACAAATATTTTTTGAATTGTACATCTCACCGATACATGTCCTACAAATGTCATGCAAGTGTCGGTAATGTGTGTCTAACACGGACACGCCATTTAAGAGGAGTGCTCGAGCCTCATAGGTTTTAATATTTATTTCAAAATTTTAGTTTGAGTTATTCCAATACTAGAAAAATGATGACTAACATATTTAAAAATTAAATACATATTTACAATATAATTAACTTAATAAATTTATTTAAATCATTAAAATATTAATAATTAATATAATGTTTATTTTCATTTGAAAAAAAAAATCTTTTTTTTCTTTTTTAACGCACTCCTTTATTTGTAATTAATAAAATAAATAATAAAAATGACATTAGACTATAGAATTAAAAATATAAAAATATATTTTTAATTTTTTTACAATCGAATAGCTTAATAAATTATTTATATTCACACAAATTATATTTAAAAAAAACTAAATTTACGTTATAACTATTATCAAAATACATCTTAAAACTTATTTCATTAATTTAAATCTATTTATTCAATTTTAAAATATTTATTACAGTTAAAAAACATATATCTTACGCGAATTAATTATTGCAATATATTTAATTTCTTAAATATGTAAAAGATATTTCATACTTTAAATAATTAGGTTACTAAAGACATTTTGAAATTCTTTATTAAATGATTACTTGAAATTTTAAATTTTCATTATAAAATAGTTTGATATTTTTTAACAAAATTTTAATATTTATTATATTTAACAATTTATGCAAATAGTTTTAGAAGAAGTCAACTATGACTAAGTAAAACATTAACTCTTTTAATTACTTTATTTTTAACTTGTAATTTTAAATTTTCTTAAGATCGAATTCTAACTTATTTAGATTATCTAAAATACAGCTCAGAATTTGAATCAGAATTGAAATCAATAAAGGGATGTTTGTTGTACCCACGTTTTAAAAGAAACAAAGGCGATAAGCATTGACAATGGTAATTGAGTTATGAAAGAAAAAGAAATGTTTTCTAATCACTTTATCTCCCAAAAGTTTATAATTGGTGTCACACTTAATTCCTCCTACTTATGCCAATATTTGGGCCACCATGCCTAAAGTTTCTATACTTATTCTCACTTTATCCCTCTCACTACTTTTCAAAACCTTCCTTTAAGCAATTCTTCTACTACTTGAGCCAACCTTCAAAATCAAACACACATAACAATAATAATAATAATAATAATAAACATATAATGTGTAGCTTAATTTACAAGACACCATCCCTAGTTATTTTATTTACATAGAAGAAGAAAAAACTACATGATAGATTTTAAGAGGATTTTGCCACATTTGCCATGTTGTTCAACCATTGTAGTATCCCAAAATGCCTCAATCATAGACCATCATAGAAACCACCACAAGTTATGCGAGCTCTGCTCAGATGAACACCATTCATGGCTGACAATGCTGCTTCATTCAATTTTGTTGCATGCTGAACCATTTGCTTAATCCTCTGCAGTCACAATGAAGAGTCATTTCAATACTTCAATATTCAAAAATATGTCTAAGAGACTTTTCAAGAAGAGTAAAATTGCATAATTTTGCAAAAGTAAACAAAGACACAGTCTTCCCCCTACCCCACTTTTTTTAATGACACTATTTCATCAAAAAAATGTTAGAAATGGCTCTTCCATCACAGTCCTATACTAAAATATGCATAAGAAATATACCTATTTATTTTAATTTGTAAGTCATATTTAAACCAAAAAAAAAAAAGACATTTGCTGACCTTGTCATCAGTGTAGATCTGGAACCGAATCTTCTGATCTTGGTGAAACTTAATCCTTTGGTGGCTTCCAAAGAACAGGACACAGATCGTGGCAGCAGCAACCCCAAATGAACAGATAGCTCCAACACCATTGAAGCTCCACTTCCAAAAGTTAAAACCATCACCAGAGTCCTCCACTTCTTTGCCAGAGTCCATATTACTCATATCTCTGTCAATCTTCATTCTGGGAGAGACCATGATCTCGTGTGCCTCACTACCTATCTCCTCAAATTTGAAAGCACCTATGTCAGATGAAAGGAACAATCCTCTACCAACAGACTTTGGGGACTCAATTTCCCTGATCTTGGAGATAAGCTGTGGCACAGTGTCTTGATTAGCTTCCAAAACCACTCCTTTGATTTTCTCTGTGGTAATAGGTGATGATGGTACAAGAGTGGCCTCAACTTGATCCTTGGTGGTTTCTTCCACCAACCCTTCATCTGGGACCTTCCCAGTTCTTGATTCCAATTGAATTGGAATATGGAGAAGCTCTTTGGGAACCCTGGGATGAAAATTCCTTGATGCCTCAGAGGTTTTCTTGAATTTTGGCGAGGTGCAGAAGTAATAGTCATCCACATCAAAAGTACTTTTTGAATCCATGTTTCTTTTCCCCAAAAACATGTGCTTCTCACCACAATCTTCATTGACATCAACGACACTATCATCAGAAAGGACTACCCAGTCATTAGTGTCCATCTTCACACCAGATCAAGGATATTCAAAAGGAAAGTTGGATTATATAGGAAAAAAGAAGGGAAAACAAAATGGGATATTGAGAATTGGGTGTTGATTTTGCTGAATCAAAGGAGGTGGCTTTTGTGGAGTTTTGCGTGGAATTTCATCACTAGAAGCACACAAGAGTAAGCGCCACAATTAGGGTGTCTTGTTGCTCTTGAAATATAAAGGGTGAGCTCACATGCCATTTACACATGAATTGAGTGTGTGTTTATCCATCTTGAAAATGACAATTTGGGGAATGATGCAGTGGCTCCCACCAAGCAGATTAGCCACTAAGCTAGGAATTAGGATTCTTCTCCTTGTTTGTTTCTATTGGGAAATTGGATTATTAAATGGTTAATTATGGCTCATAAGCTGTTAACTTTTAGATAAAGGAAAATTCTGAACGGTAAGTGCACAAAATAATGAGTAATGACCAAGTCTTGTCAGCAAAAAAGATAAGAGGGTATTATTTTGTTACAGATACTACTAAGAAAACCTACAAAAGATTATTCTTTTTAATTTTCTTATAATTAATGGTTTGGTATTGTGGTTTTTGTAACAAGAGGGTGGTTTTCTTCTCTCCTTCTTTCACTCCTAAAGAAAAGAAAGATTCCTTGGTTACCTTCAATCACGTTGAGGGGAATGGTGGGTTGCTTGTTGGAGTGAAATGATAATGATGGCACGAAAGATTCTGGAAGTGCAAGAGAATAGAAGAGACAATCTTCCAAGGACAGGTGCCCACAGACTCTTGGTATCATTCAGTATCTCATTTATGGTTTTCACTCTAAAAAAAGAAAAAAGAAAATAGTATCACCTAACAATATTGAGGATAGATTGGCTACAAGATTCTACAATTTGTCTCTTAGTGGTATGTTTGAGAAAATATTGGAACCAATAAAGGATATCAACATGATATGAAATCTATGTCAACATTTTCTAAAATGCATTTTAATTGAAATTATGATGTTGGTGTTTAACTGAAAGAAATAAAATATTACTATTCTCCTATAAATTTCATTTTGAATACACATTAATAAAAAATATCTTGATAATTCAACACATTACTTTAACAACATTCACCTATTTATATTATTAGTAGTTATACACATAAAAGTGAGTATATTTATAAAATATTTAATAAAGTTCAAAACATAAATAAATTCAAATTTTAGTTCTGCAATAAACACACATAAGCTGAAAAGACCAGCTAGGTGGCACATGTCAATGTCAGTTTATTTCTTACCACGTTGGATGTTAGCTATTATGTACTTTGATTAGCAATGGTTTTGTAAGTGCGTGTTTGTTAAGATTGACTATGCAGAGTGTGACACTGCATTGGTGTATTCTGTCTTCGTGCAAGCTACGTATTTTTATTACCTTCTCACAAACTATGACTTCAAATTTGGAATTCAAATCATTTGGTTCACTTCTTTGTAAGCATTTGCCAGCTGTCCAACAATCAATAAATGTGTTACCCATGTTAAAAGGGACAATGGAAATTTTAAAAGAACCTTGTGAGTGTCATTTCTTGTAAGAAGATGATTAAGATAGTGTTATTTAAGAGGTTGCAAATAGTTACTTTTATGAAAGATACTTTTGTTTCAATTGCATGACATTAATATGTACAACTAAAGTTATACATTCAACTTAAACTTATCAATTTTACTTATGGAAATACTCTGTCAAGTTGTAAAAAAGTAATGTTCTCATCTAGTTCTTAATTTCTAAAATAATAATTCTACTTAAGTGATATTTGAGTATTAGATCAAATCTAAAAGAAACTAAAAATATGAGAAAGATTAAATTTAAGAAGAGATGGTGATACTATTTTTTTGTAAAAACATGTAACTACATGCCTTTGATCCCCATAAATCAAGTTAAATAACTTAAAATTAAAACGCTACTCAATTGCATTTTTTCATACTCATTTTTTTTATATAATTTTTTTTATGTTAGACTATGGAACTTGACATCTCAGTTAGGCTGATATCTCAAGTAACAACAATCATTTACAATCAGATGAAAAAGTATTATTAAAAAAAGAAAAAAAAAGAAAATACAAAAAAAATGGAAAGACTAAACCAAAACTCATATGTTAACAAAAACGATACATAGGTAGATTATACCTATTGGTATGACCATCATGTAAAACTTGTCTATCATATTGCCAAGGCCTTCCCAATAGAATATGTGTTGCTTCCATTGGCACAACATCACATAAAACCTCATCTTTATACTTTCCTATAGCAAAAGTTATGAGGACATGTTTATTAACCATGATTTCACCCTTTTCACTAAGCCATTGTAGGTTATAGGGCTTTGTATGAGAGATAATGGATAATTCAAGCTTCTCCGCTACTCTTGTACTTGCCACATTAGCACAACTACCCCCCATCTATTATTATGGAACATAACTTGTTGTTGATAAGACAATGGGTGTGGAAAATATTTTCTCTTGGGGTTTCATCCAAAGGTTTTGGAATTGTTCCCAACATTCGTCTTACCACCAATAAGTCACATTCACAAGGTATCTCACATCATTTTCACTAGGGGTTTTTGAAGGGGAAGGGAAGTTAGACCTAGAAGATTGATCACTGTGGTCACTTACAACTAGCCCCCCCTTAACCATCATGGTCCTTTTGTTTGGACAATTGACAGCTATGTGCCCAAAACCTAAACATTTAAAACATTTGGTACTTGAGATTTTGGATGGCGATTTAGTCCTAGAAGGAGAAGGATTTTTAGAAGATTGTGGGGTGGATTCTTTAGAGGAGTTGAAAGGATTATCTTGTTTTGAAACTTTATTTTTACCCTTCCGAGATGAGTCATAGATGTTAGAATCTATGACCCTTAAACAAGAGGGGGGGGGGGGTGAATTGTTTGAAAGAGATTTTCGATTACTTTTGAAGGTTTAATGAAACTCAGTGAAGAAATCCATAAAAGGAACCAAGTTAGCTAAGAACACAATCTGTTTTAAAGTGAATCACAAAAAAACAACTGGTTGTTTCTTTGATTCAATCGGTTGTTTATACCAGTAAAATTTAAAACAACTTAAAAATATAATCTAAAAGAGATCAGAGCAAGAGAAATGCACACAAGCAGTTTATACTGTTAGAATAGATGGCTTTAAACTAGAGGGGGGTGAATTGTTTAAAGAGGATTTTCGTAAACTTTTAAAACAAGAATGAAATTATCTCAAGAAACAATTGATTCAGAAATTCAGTTCGCCAAAACAGCAAGCAAAAGCTGCAGTACCAGAAAAACAATCAGTTGTTTCGCAGAAACAATCGGTTGTTTATACCAGCAAACAACAAAATAAAATTGAATTTAAAGAGTTAGAGATAGAGAGATTGTACACAATTGTTTATACTGGTTCACTCCAAACCCAGAGCTACATCCAGTCTTCTCAGAAACCCTGAGGAAATCCACTAAGCAATCACACCTTGATCACTTACACAACAACCAAGAGAATGACCTTGAACACCTCAAGACACACACTCTTCTTGGCCAACACACCAACACTAAGATTGCTGATCTTGATCCCCTCAAGAACACACAGCCAATCTCAGCAAACACAGAAACGAAACTTGTTTAACAAAGTACAAGGATTACACTTGTTACAGAAGATAATCTGAAATCAATACAAGCAGAATCCTATTCCATACACTTTGATCAATCACAAACTCTTAGCAATCTCAGCTCTTTGAAAAACTCAAAAACTCTTAGCAAAAACTTGTCAAAGATTAATTGTCAAAAACTGTTTTTCTGAATATATTCAAAGATGTAGTTTGTTATCAATTCTTAACAAACTCTTAAATTGCATATAAAGATTGGTCAAAGCATTTAATGACTGGAGCGTAAGCAGTTAAATCATTTAAAGCTCAGTCAAAGATAAAACAGTTTTCTGTTATGGTCCCAAAACAAACAATCGGTTGTTTCCTCGAATCAATCGGTTTTTTTGGTTCTTAACAGTTCAACCATTTTAAAAACAGTTTTCAATATTTTTCTCAAAACACCTAAGTATAAACAATCGGTTGTTTCGACAAAACAATCAGTTGTTTTAACTTAGTTTGAAAACATTTTACTTTCACAAAGATTGAGAATGCCTATGCTTTAGATTTAATCAAAGGGTGGATTACAACATCCAAACTACCCCAAAACTAAGCTAAACCAGCACAGCAACATCAAGCACAGCAGAGGCCTCAACATCCTTCAAAGGATTTGGATTCTTCAAAGCTTGAACACCACTTGGTTCAACATATACTGGTTCACTCTTAAACCAAGAGCTACATCCAGTCCCCAGAAACTTCTGGGTTTCTTCTATGCAACCAAAACTAGATTACAACACAAACCACCTAAAAAGTGACCTTGAACCCTTCAAGAAACACACTCCTTTTGGCACAACAATCCACAGAAATCAGAACACCCTCTAATTCTGCACTTACACCTAATTACATAAATACAGTAATCAAGGAAGAAGAGAATAGAATACACCTGGGTATTACAAAGCTTAAAAATAAGAAGTACACCCCAATCCTATTCCACACACTTGAAAATCCAAAGCTTGATGTGAATCTTGAAAACTTGAAATTGAATTTGCACTATGATTTCTCAAAACTGTTTTCTTACATTCCAGGAGCGTATAACTAACTTTTTATACTCCAAATAATAATTAAAAACATTTAAAACCGAAGCACATTCAGTTAGAAATCATTTAAGAGAGATTGAAAAATCAAAATTGAATTTTGTTAGGATTTTCCAAGAAACAATTGGTTGAAAACATGAAATAACTGATTGATTTAGTTTGACAGTTAAGTCAACAAAGTCAAACAACTTTCAACCTTTTTTCAAAGCCATCTAAAAACAAAACAACCGGTTGATTCGATAAAACAACAAGTTGTTTTTTCACTTAGTTAAAAAACTTTCCATTTTAAAAAGGTTTTCAAATCAAATCAGTTCTGGATTCAAACAAGGAGTGGATTACACTTTAATCTACCCAGATCCCACCCATACACAGCAGTAACACCAGCCTTTCATCAAACACCTTGGATTTGGATTCTTCAAAGCTCTTGATCACTCTTGATCAACAATAGAAGCCATCATTATGAGTATGTTTGAAAGATGTTTTCTTAAAAAATTGTGATTCAACCTTGATGGCTAGGTGAACCAAATTTTCCAAAGATGTATACTCATAAAGTTCTACAACATATTGAATTTCTCTTCTTAATCCACTCACAAATCTAACAAGTTTTGACTCTTCAGTTTTATGCCTATTAATCTTAGTCAAAGTTACTTCTAAATCTTTGAAGTATTCATCTACACTCCTTGGTCCTTGATGAAGCTGTTGGAGCTTCAACAAAAGTTCCTTCCTATAGTGAGGAGGAACAAATCGCGCGCGCATGCATTCCTTTAAATTATACCAAGGGACCACGGTTGACCTCTTGTTCAAACCAATGTCCATTACTACTTGATGCCACCACTGCGTGGCATAATCTAAAAATTATAGGGAAGATAACTTAATCTTTTGGTCCTCTTGGACCTCATACGCATTAAAGATTTGTTCTACTTTATCTTCTCATCCTAAATATACATTTGGGTCACTATCCCCACTAAAACTATGTAACTTTACAAAAGGAAAATAATTCTTTGGTGGTGGGTGTTGATGGTGCCTCTCTTCAAAGTTATGCACTCTCCAATCTTGGTCTTTTTCTTGACTCCAATAGTGCATGTAAGTTCTAGAGGCTCTTCTTGGTTCCCATCTCCTTTCTCTAGTTTGTCTCTCTTGAGCCGCTTCTAATCTTTGCAACCTTTCCATTAATTGCCTCATCTCCTATTCTTTTTAGGCCAAAGTCCTATTAGTGTCCACAAGCTCTCCCAAAAGATATGCCTTTTGAGGAGATTGTGGCTTTGAAGATTCTCTTGAAGAAAAATGAGCCATAATTTGCACAAAAATGAAACAAACAATTAGTGAAAAAATAACAATCTTATGCACTCCTCACTTGTATCACTCGACTATTTAGTAAAGGATAAAAGAGTTGTAATGCACTCAAGAAAGATTTGCACTCTAAAAACAAAGGTATACACTTGGTAGCAACACCTAAAGTGAAAGATGACAAATCTCTTACACTTGCTTACCAAAGATCCCCACAACAAAACTTAAGAAAATTTGAAAAACAAGCAAGAAAAGCTTAAAAGAAAGCAAGCTAAACCAAATGGAAAAAAGATAGTGACAAAACTTTTTGAGAAGACAAACAAGAAAAACACGAATGAAGACTCAAAGAAACTTACTTAAAATTTTAACTATAAAGTTTTAATTTTCTTAGAAATTGTAAAAGCAAGAAGGATAAAATTCCACAAATATGAAAATAATTTGCCACATAAAAAGAATCCTCTTTTTAGTAATTTTGAACTTGAAAAGTGAATTGCACTAACTTTTTGTTTTGTCTTTGCTTTTGTTTTATGGATTCAAAATGTCCATAATCTTGACATGCATATTTTAATTCACTTTTAATTTTCACAAATAGATTAAGATTCAATTCATATGATCACTTGAATTCTTTGTTTGGAACTAAATCAACTTCTACTAAAACAAACTTCTAGTTGCTTTTAGTTCTTCACAATTAAAATCAAAATAAGTAGAAAGGATTTAAAGACTCCTAGAAAACTAAGAACATAAGACTCAAGCAAATGAGGTAAGGAAAACAAATTGACACAAAAAAAAATTCAAAAGAAGATTTTAAAGTGCTTAATGAATAAAAAGCGAAATTTTAAATGACATGAATTTAAAGGCGGAAAAAGAAAGGTGTTGAATTGTAAAGCGGAAATTAAATTGCTTGAAGGTAAAAGCAAAATTTAAAATGTGTTGAAATTTTAAGGGCAAAATATCAACTCAAAAAGATAAGCACAATTAAAACCATGCTCTGATTACCACATGATGTGAGTTGATTTTAGGATTGCGCATTTTATTGCTTGCTCTTTGTTTAATATTTTTGATTTAGCAATTATGGTGAAAACCTAAAAAGAATCTCACTGGGCATGAACTTAACCAAGTTGTTAAGTGTGAAGGTTCACTTCAAAAGGGCAAAGAGAAAGGACAATTATAAGGTGACAAATGATGCAACGAAATTAGAGACAATGAACAATTAAAGAAAAATAACAAAGTAAAGAACACAATTAAAGATTAAAAGAAGACATGTATGGAATGGAAGGAGGCGTAAATAAAAGATAAAAGAAGAAGGGATGAAGAGATCTTATGTGAAGAAAGGAAGTCACGCCACTTGGAGAAGATGGACTCCAAGATGAGTGATGCAAGAGCTGCCACTTGAGATATTACCCACCCAAGATAAGAACTAGATAAATTGAGCCACTGATGGAATAGTGCCTTCATTCCGATTGGATTTTCTTGATGGAGAGATGCAGAATCTTCATGGATTTAAATGGACAAGGAGCTCACATAGAGCTTGTGGATTCCTTAAAGGTGAAGGCTAAGTATAGAGAGTGATAGGTGAGGCCTAATCACTTGATCTAGTGGAAATTTGAAGACTAAGTGTCTATCCTAAAGAGGTAGAGACAAGAGTGAAATTGGCTAGCAATTCGGGCAACAATTCACTCATTCATTAATCTTACAAAATGAGAGTCAAGCACCTCAATTTATAGGAGAGAGGGCTCAACCTTTTGGAGCCAAAAGTTTAAAATTCAAAATAAAACTTTCCAATGAGAAGGTGCCATGTGGAGTCATGCTTTCCATGTTTAGCTCACACCTTCCATGCTAAATCCTCTCCACTCCTAGGTTGCCATGTGGGCGTCCATGTGCTCCATGCCAAGGTGACTTTCGTCCTCCAATATACCATAGACGTTTTAAGGTTACATTGAGCTCAAAGAAGCTCAATTGTTACCCTAACTAGTCACTTTTAACCCTAACTAGTCATATTTTACTATGAGCCCAAATACAAGCCCAAAAACCTGTGCTACTTGGCCCAAATATTCAGTACAATTATTTTATACTACTAGGCCCAATACATGGCCCATGAAATTCTAAACAACTTTATACAATTTATTTAAGCTAAAACTTGGCCCACAAATAATGTTGACCAGTAAGCAAAAACCCAGTCTTCTTGTGTTCTTCTGGCCAAAGCTCTAGTTTATGTTTTGATGACTTGGAGGTCTTCTTGGATATGTTTGTACATTCCTTCACCCTAGAGTTGTCATCTTGATTGGGCCTACAAAAATAAACAAAAGCCCAATTAGACCCATATTTGCAATTAAATCAATAAACAACCTCTAGGTCTTCATCCTCCTTATTATGGGGTTGTGTGTGGCTGGACGATTTCCATCATCCGCCACTTGAGATATTACCCATCCAAGATAAGACCCAACATGAGAGCTCACAAGTTTCACAAAATTAGTCCTGCAGAGTTTCTTTACTATTCAAAATCAAGTTGTGAATACATGAGGCAAGGCACCCTATTTATAGGAATGAGTGCCTTGGTGGGCAAGATGGGGAAGGGTAAAATGGACAAAGGGAGAGGGACTGCCTAGGGTGTTGACCATGGTCAAAACCGCACCTTTAGGCACATCTTCTAGAAGGTAGGTTAAAAATCCTAATTCTAGGTGCCTTGTTTTGAAAAAGTGGGCTTGGTACAAGCCCATTTTGCTAAGTACACTCCCTTTTATGCTATGTTAACCTACTCTAGCCTATTATGCTATTTGGACCCCAAAGTGAGCCCAATTTATTTACAAATATGTTTTTGTCTTTTAAAAAGATCAGATGAAAGAACATTTGGTATTTTGATCTATGCCCAGTTCTTCTTCTGGTGAGGTCCGTCTGATCTTTGGTGGGGTCTTGACTTAATTGTTGAAATGACTGCTCACAGTGTGAATTTTCTCTTGAGTCCTTGGTCATCTTCTTGGCTAGTTGGATTGTATCATTGTTGTTGTTGGATCTATAGTTTAGAGTGTAAGGAGGTACTATTAGGCTTTGAGTGGAGCATTCCCTGACTTCTTTGGGATTTGCTTTGGTAATAATGATAACGACATTTTCAATTAGGAACATCATTGTCATGTAGAATGTGCAAACTAATACTCTGATTTGATTTAGTGTTACATGTCTAATGAGGATATTGTATGACGTATCTATTTCGATAAAAGTATATAAAAACCATCAAAGTCTGATTCCTCTGATACTAAAGGTGGTTGGCAAATTTATTTATCCTCATATATGAACTCAATTTTCATAATACGACTTGATGAGATTGGTTGGGACATCCAACTTTAGGAAATTTGATCGATATATTATGTTAGCCGAACTTTCTTAATCAACCAACAACTTTCACATACACTAATTGGAAATTGTTTCTATGAGTATGATTGAATAATCTTATATGAGGTCATTATGATTAAATATGTAGTCGTAAAGGTAATATCATAAAGGCTCATTGGTGAAAACAAATCGATTGCATTTATGTGTTGAATACTATGGATATGTATTTTCCTGATTGAACTCCCTACGATGAAACCTTTGACAATGGTATGAATGAATCATCGGACATTCTAAGGATCTTGATTTGAGTTTATTTTCGATCTTATTGTGATGAGAAAATCGGACACGGAAGTAACACACACAATCATGAATCAACTGCAGAAAAATAAACGACACAAGATTTAATGTGGTTCGGTCGCCAACTACAACCTACATCCACACAGACAACTATTAGGTTTTATTTATTTCCTGTTGCACACCAATTAGAAGTACAATGATCTCTTTAAATAGAAATTATAAAGGGGACACAATGATTAAGCTCACTCACTAAACATAGTGTCTAGTCAGCCCAATCCAATTGGTCATGGCTTCAAACCCAACAATTTCCCACTTGAAGCCACGAAACAATGTTCACATGCGCTTCAACTGTGTACATGTACTTCTGTAATCTGTCAACGAAACTCAATGTTCCACCACTAGTTGCCACCAACCTTCTTAATCATCTTGAAAACTTCGTTGAAACTCCCCTGAGTTTCAACACGCTCATCGTGACTGAAACTGCCACTGACCCGTCCTTTGTTTCTACCGGCTCCCACTTACACGAACTATCGGATCCTGGAATAGCCTGAGAAAAAACATACTCCACACTCAACAAGAAATTTTTTGGAGATATTTCAACAGCTGGAATACTGGTTCTCCTAACCCACTGTCGTCTAGGAACCTCAGCTGAAGCACGACCCGTGCTCCCACTGCCGTAAGTACCTCTGACTGGTCTACCTAAATCTGACCTATGGCTCTAGGTTTCTCTCTTGTAAAGACAACCCTCTTCTGCCCACGAGATTCTGTGAATCAGACTTTGTTTATCTTCTGAACTGGGATGGTCACTCCCTCAGACGGTAATCCGACCATAAACAACGAACCTCTATTTCTTCTGCGAGCCATGACAAGATTTCCCTTGACAACCTTCCACTGCTGATTTCCAAACTTCACATCATGTCCCTGTTCGTCCAACTGCCTAACAGAAATTAAACTTTTCGTCAAGCTTGGAACAACTCTGACATCCTTCAAAGTCCAGAAACCGACTGACGTCTTCAACACTATGTCACCCATGTCCGTAACATTAAGAGTTTTGTTGTCTGCTAGTCTTACCTTTCCAAAGTCTCCAATAACTAGATTCTGCAATGCTTCACTGCTCTAGGTAGCATGAAATGAAGCATCAGAATCCATGACCCAGGAATCCACACTACTATCCGCACAACAAATTAAAAGGTCCTTGTCCGTGAAGTCTTCTGCAATGTTGACTTGTTTATCATTTGGGCATTGATTCCTGAAATGCCCCACCTCCTTGTAGTTCCAACATGTTACACTTGAGCAATCCCGAGTCTTTGACTGATTCCTTCTTTTGTTTTGCTCCCACTATCTCTAATATTTTTCTTACCTCTGATGACATATAGCGATTCACTAGATAATTCTCTAGAACTCCTTCTTCGGACGTCCTTGCCAAGAACGAGATCACAAATCTTCTCAAAAGTGAATCCATCGGGTCCCGCTGAACTAGTAACTGTTGTAACCGTTTTGGACCAACTATCAGGTAATGACGATATCAATAGTAAAGCTTGAACTTCATCATCGAACTTAATGCCCACTGACATAAGTCTGGTTTAGATCGAATTCATTTTATTGATGTGCTCAGTAACTGAACTAGCAAATCCTCAATTTGCTTTTTCCACCAACTGACATATGTACCATCAAATTTTTCAATTCGAAACTTCTCGTCTTCTGTCATTTCAAACGACTAGTTGAGATACTCGGTACAACTAATTTTAGATCTTGGCAATCTTTTTTTTTTAAATCAAGAACACAAAAATTGCACCACCTAAAATCACTCGACCCCATCATCCTTTGTTATTTTAAACAAAACAAGCCAACAGAGCATATAAAGAAGGTTACAAATTTTTCCTATTTCTTAACCTTCGATTGAGGGACTTGTTCTGATATACATAAAAGTTTCACATCACCTAGAAGTCAAGACCAAAGATAATGTATGAACATTATTTTCTCTTAACCTAGTGTGACATGTTTTAATGACAATATTGTGACGGAGCCACCAAGTTTCTATGTAGAAAATCTAGTGATGATTAACCTTAATAATATTATCTTAGTAGATTTGAAGTCAAAACACTATATTGTTTATGGGGATAAAAAAAATAGAGTTGTAGTCACTCTTATCTTAACTCTCTCACCTAGGACCTTATTCTAATATACCTAAAAATCCTACATTACTTAAGTTAAATAACAATCAGAATTTTTATAAACATTCTTCTCTAAAATATTATTAATTGATTCACAAGTGTAATAATATGAAGATGGCGTTTCATGATTCATGTTATAAAAAATATAAATGAAAGGAATGTACGTGTAAATGTGTGAGACCAAACGTTCGTTACCATTTATAAAAGTTGTAGACCGTACTTTTTCCAGGCAATAAATCAAGTAAAACTAAATTCTCATATATAATAATGAATAACCTTTATTAAAAAATTCCTGCCTTCAGAGGATAAATCTTGGACGAAATACAATTCGGACTTGACAAAACAAGTAAACAAGGAATATTCTAGATTGCTATATGTTTTGATTTTACAATAGATTACATATATTAGAACATAGCCAGTATTTGGTAATGTTTTAGTGGAATTCAATGATTCTGGATTCTGATGTTTTGTTTGGCCTGGTTAAGCACTAATGCAATAGCTTAACAAAAGTTTGGCATATGCCTCTTTTTAAGTTTCACTTGCACCACATTTAAATGTTGTGTAAGTCTCAAATTCTATCATTATGAAAGTGTTGGAAGAATTCACTCCTAAATGCACTCTTTTGAGGAAGCAGAGAATTCAGACCCTTGCTTCAAGATCACAAAACATAAAAGGGGTTTTAAGAAAAGGGAAAAGGCAAAAGAAATACCTGAATCAGTTTCAGTATTAATCACTTCTAGAAAAATGAAAAGAACATTACATTAAACTTAGATAAGGTGTATATACATTCAAAATTTACAAAGGAAAGTTACTGAGAACACCTTCACTACCCTCAAACGACTAGAACAACATGTCAACATTGTTAGTTCATACATTGAGATTTGAAACCATCACCTAGCTGATGAGTCACCAAGGGAAACAGAAGCAAGAGATGAGGCCCAAACCCTGGCACTCTTTGCCCTCTCATGAAAGCTCCTGCTCTTGCAGAGTTCTAGCTTGGTCCAAATCCTCACATCCATTACATTAAGAACACGTTCCATCACTTGGCCAAGTTTTTGCAAGCTCAAATGACGAACATAGGAAGACCAGAATGCTTTGAGATGCGGCATAATCGTGGAAAATACAGAGAGAATAATTCTCAGACATAGAAACAATATTGATAATGCCAAGTAAGGTTCCCTTCTTGATATCTCTCCGAGGGAGAAACCCTTTATAGTTGAATGTTCATCACTCAACAAGTCGCTTAGTTCACCAACAACAACCTTGTCCCTGGCTTCTAATCCTGGCATCAGACATGGTAAGGTCATTGTCATTTATCACGCATTGAAGTTTGGAATACTCAATGCAGATGGCTCTTGTTTTCAACATCATAAACACCAAGCTACCAAATTATAATAAGGTGAAAAATGGTTGTAAAGGAAATTCCACCCGAAATTATAGATAAGATTTCGGATATGCTTACCTGTGTTTCTGGCATAAAATTCTACAAGGGAGTTAAGATTGTTTGGACCATGATATCTCACTCTAGATGTCTGGTTCACCAGTAAGATTGCAGGTAAGCTATGGATTCCATATTTTGAATATAAGCTGCAGGGAAAAACACATGAGCATTACATTTATGAACTTAGACAAACTGATTATGCCACATTCTTCAAATTTCATAATGATCTGTATTCAGAAAAGGAGGGATGGTCTCAAACCTTGGCAAAGCAGATGACTGCTCAAGTGCTACATGTTCTACTTGAGGAAACATAGAGCTAAGAGTTTCAAATTCAGGAAGTATTCTGTGAGAAAAAGGACACCAGGAAGCATAGAAGAGTACAGAAGCGTACCCAACCCTCTTTCTGGTACACAAAACCCCTTCTATAAAATTCCCATCCACCTGAACAAATCAAAACAATGAATAAAACACGTCACCTGATTGTGCATATTGATACAAATTAACTAAACGAATAACCAAATAAATCAGCAAAACATAAATCAATCTTCAAATTAATGTAAGTATTAGCTTCAGTTATGGGGTTCAAAAAGAAAAATAAGCATTTCCAAAAAACTCTAAATCAACAATGATGCATTAGAATCAAAGCCAAAAACCATCACTGGCCTAGACACAATCTGTCTGTTATCAGCTTTGATGCGGTCAACTGAGTTCCACCATCCCTTCAAAGGTTGGTCTTAGAATTTAGGTTAAAACCCAACTCAATCTAACATAATTTGTAAAGTGAGAGTTGCTTCCCTCCAACACTCTCCTTCACAAAGAGAGCTAGACATCTTGATCTCATAGCGGATTGCCCAATAGCCCTAACAATAATGGTTTGATTGAATCCTATTACAATTTTAAAATTTATATTAAGATTTAATTAGTTTTACCTTGTGAGATAAGAGTTTTTACTATAGTTATGCTTTATGATTCTTATTTTTTGCATTAAATAACAAAATAAACTGTAATATTTTCAGATTTGCATAGACCACGTATTGCTACATGGACCATTTAGCCACCTATACTCACACAAACAACATGAATCTTAGAAGAAAAGAAACTTGCTGAAAGAAAAAACAAACATGACAATGAAGAAAGACACATTAGAAGTTGGTATTGAGGGCCAGTAGCAGTAAAGAGCAGTTCCCAATTCCTTGAATCAGATATATCAATAAAGTTTAAGTCAGAGGTTGAGAATTATCAATCAAGAGGGGTTAAATCACAATTTTCTCATTCCCAGACCCTTACTCAAGATCAGCACTAGCAATTTGTGAAACACTTACAATCACAACCTTGCAACAATCCTTCCATACCTTTCGCTACCACTGAGAACAATGCTTTTTCAGGTACTATCCCTAATCCTTCCCATTACCCTATTGACTAATAATCAGATTTGGATTATTGCTTCGAGTGCCACTAGTCATCATATACTGCTTGTTCCTTGAGGACCTTCATTTTCCACAAACGTGTTCTTAATAAAATTGTTTCCATCCATAATAAATGTTATATTTGTTCATTCTATTGGAACTGTCAAATTGAATAATGATCTCATATTAGAAAATGTTTTGTATATTCCTAATTTCCATGTCAGCCACATATAAGTGAGTTCTCTATACTCAATAAAAAATTCTGTTCATTTTAGTGTTGTTTTATTTCAAAACCAAAAAATCTTGAAGACTATCGGAAATGGTGACTTGGTTCAAGGATTATATTTGTACAATGCGTCTGAAGTTTTGTTCAGTGCATCTACTTGCTCTAGTTCTTTATAGAATCCTATTACCCATGACTCTAAGCTTGTTTCTTCTTCCGTTTGACATGCTAGACTAGATCATATATCTTCCAAATGAATGGAATTCATTAATAAAGATTATCTTTTATCACTCATAATTGTTTAGCAAATTTTTTGATTTGATACATTATGACATTTTGGGACCTTAGTCCCACTTATGGTCATAAAAAGAATTTTCTAACTTTAGTTGACATTCTGTCGAGATATTTTAGGAAGTTTTAGATTTGATTCCTATTGGTTTTAATTCTGTATATTGGTTGTATCTTGGTTTTATTACTAGCATATCAATCCTGCATTCTCAGGGATTTGTTTCCTAGAATAGGTTGTGCTTGTTTCCAAAATTATCCAATCAATGTGTGTACATATATCATATGTATATATCACAGCTCCCGATCATTGGGAACCTCTGATCGTGTGATTTAATTACAGCCTTCATTGTTGTGTAAATCTAATTGCAGCCTTCATTGTAATGTGAAGTTTCATCGCAGCCTTCATTTCTGCATGATGACTGTGTGAGTTTAATCAACCTCCATTTTGCGTTCTGCCTAGATTTCTTTTCTATCCTTAATTGCACATATTTATAATGACTGAAATGGAAAATGGAAACATATAGCATTTGCAAAGTGTTCATTCAGCCTATCGGTTGAATGGAAAAAATTATCTCAAGTGGTCTTAGCTCATTTTAAGACCATTTTGAAAGGAAAAGGAAAGGCTAGTCATTTAATCGATGATACCCCTGCAGAAGATGATCTTACATTCAAGTCATGGGATGAAGAAGACTCCATGATCATAGCATGGTTATGGAATTCAATGGTTCCAGAAATCAGTGACACATGTATCTTTATCAATTCAGAAAAAGCCATATGGATTACAATAGAGCAAACCTATTCTAAGGCAAAAGAAGCTGAACAGATTTATAATGTGAAGGTAAAAACCATGGCAGCCAAACAGCGCACAAAAACTGTTACTGAGTATGCTAATCAGCTTAAAGTTTTGTGGATGGAATAGGATCACTGCATGGTCATTAATGCCAGTGTTCTGAGGATTCAACAATTCTAGGAGAGTACATTGAACAGGATCGGGTGTATGATTTCTTGGTAGGTTTAAACCAAGAATATGATCAAGTCAGAGTTCAAATATTGGGAAGAGAGAAGGTTCCAAGACTCAATTAAGTCGTGGCAATTATTCGGAATGAAGAAAGTAGGAGTCTAATGCTAGAGACTCTATTGCAGCTGAAGGAACAAGAGCCATGGTTACAGACCAAAGAAAAGGAGGCTCTCTTACAAAGATGGAGAAGAAAAATGAAGGAGTATGGTGTACTTATTGAAATAAGTCACACCACACTAAGGACAATTGTTGGAAGTTGCATGAAAAACCCCAGAGCAAAGATTGGGGATACAAGGGAGGTCCCTCGTCAAGCAGCTCATGTTGCAGTTGTTCCATGTTGTTGTTCCTGATAATCAAGGAGGATCTATTCAATTCAATCATGACGAGTTAGTAAGAGTAAGGTCATTCCTAAATAAACTGGAAACCTACAGGTATGTGTTCATTGACATATTCTGGTAAGTTGCCATTTTTTTTGGATTTAATTTCTCAAATACACCGTTTACCCACTATTGGATTATAGACTTTGGAACCACAAATCATATGACACCCTCTTCCTAAATACTTTTCCACATATTCCCCATGTCCTCCTAGCAACAAGAAAATTTCCACAACTGATAGAAACATGATAACTGCAACTAGCCAAGAAGATGTGCAAATAAACCCAACCATAATTCTAAAAACTGTTCTACATGTTTCTAAATTGTCCACAAACCTGATATCTATACAAAAAACTTACCAAAGATCTCTCATGTAACATGTTTTTTATAGCAACTCTTGTATATTGCAAGACAATAAATCAGGAAGGACAATTAGACATGCTAGAGAACGGAATGACCTTTACTACATGGGAAGATGTGAATCTATACATTAAGAGTCAATCTTTGTTGTTTGAAACCTCCATTTCCAACACAAGAAAAATTTAGTTGTTTCACTGTCGTCTAGGACATCCTTCATTTCATGTTATAAAGCTATTGTTTCCTTCCTTGTTCAACAAAATTTAAATCTGCCGAGTCTTCATTGTGAGCTGGCAAAACACAAACGTGTACCTTTTCTTATGAGTAATAAAATAAGCATTTCTCCGTTTTATCTTGTTCATACAGATACTATCTCTAATATTTCAAGGGCTAAATGGTTTATTACCTTTATTGATGATTACACAAGGGTAACATAGGTTAGCTCTGTTGTTACGCAGTTTGTGTCACTGATTAAGAATCAATTTGAAATTATTGTCAAGAAACTTAGGTCTGATAATTCAAAAGATTATTTTGATCATACCTTTGATTCTTTCTTTCAAAAAGAAAGGATAATTCATTAATCCTCACGTGTATACACATCCCAACAAAATAAAAAATTTTAACGGAAAAATTGACACTGAACAAACTAGAGCACTCCTTTTTCAAAATAATGTTCTAAAATATTGTTGGGGAAAAGCTACACGTACTGCCACTTATTTAATTAACTGAATACCTTCTACTGTTTTTTCTTTAAAAAGTCCAATTGAAGTTCTACACTCATTCTATCTACATATAACTCATACACTTAATCTTTTACCTAGAATATTTTTGGGTGTGTATCATTTGTAGATGTTCTTCACCTAGAATAACTTGACCCAAGGGTTATTAAATGTGTTTTCTTAGGATATGTCACAAAAAGGGTATAAGTGCTTTCACCCTCCTTCCAAAAAATTCTATGTCAAGGGATGTCAAAGCAAGTTAATCATCATCATCTTCAGGGAGAGTGTTTAAGAGAGGAAGATGATGAGCCTTTTTATATTCCAAATATGTCTTTTGGATCAGAAAATGAAATTTAACAGAGTAATCCCATTAAAACTGAAACTGAGAGAGAAAGAGTAGAGGTGAATCAAAATCCTGAATCTGCAGGACCATTTATTAAATAACAAGATGATACAGAGTTTGGGAAAAATCTGGTGTACACCCAAAGAGAAAAGGCCATTCTAGGATTTACTTATTGTTCAAGAGTTCAACCCTATATCATTACATGAGATAAATGTGTCTGACCCTATAAATCCTAATTTTACTAACTACGATGATCTTACTGGTGATGAACTTTCTTTTGTAGAATCAATCGCACAGGAAGACCAGAATTTAGATCTCCCAGTTGCTCTTAGAAAAGGTACTAGAGACACTAAACCACCTTACCCTTTAGCAAATTATCTATCATTTGAAAATTTCTCACCTACCCATAGAACCTTTCTCAGAAGCCTAAATACCACAACTATACCTTCTTCTGTATCTAAGGAATTAATTGACAAAAAATGAAAACAAGCCATGGATTTGGAAATGGAGACATTGGAGAAGAACAATACTTGCAAACTAGTCCCCCTACCATCCGGAGAAAAACCTGTTGGGTGGAAGTGGGTTTACACAGTCAAATACAAGGCTGATGGGACTATAGAGAGGTATAAGACTAGGTTGGTGACTAAAGGGTTCACTCAAACTTTTGGAGTGGTTTACTTGGAGACCTTTGCATTAGTTGTAAAAATGAACACGATCAGAGTAATTTTGCCTTTGGTAGCAAACCATGATTGGAACTTTCATCCATTTGATGTGAAAAATGCATTCCTACATGGAAATCTTGAAGGAGAAATATACATGGAAGTACCACCTGGGCATACAGGGCAGATTAAGGCCAACATAGTTTGCAAGCTGAAAAAAACACTACATGAGTTGAAACCGTAACCTAGACCATGGTTATTTTTCAAGGGAAGAAGTTGTTCAAGGCATCAGTCAGCTAGTTCATGTCAAAGACTAACTAACAACTTGTTGACTTATTCACAAAAGTTCTTCCTCAAAACATTTTTATAGAGGGGGAATAGCAATGATGAATGACTATATATACCTAAGAGATTGAATGAAATAAAATACTATTTTTCTCTATTTTGGAGGGTAGAGGCAACGATACAAAGCAAGAATCTATTTAGATGAAACTAAGAATCATATTTTAAATTTAATAAGTGAAAATAAAATCAATGGTCACACTGCATGCAAATTGATGCTTGTGATTGTTAATCCAATAAACCAGGAGATAAAAGTTGTTCCAAAAATTAGCTGAGTAACAAATCTTAATAGAAAATCCCCCGCTCATAATTGATATGCACTGACCTATTCTGTATGATATAGGTATAGGTATAAGTCTTTATAATCATAAGAAAACGTAAGTATGTCATAATACTGTAATTTTTAAAAAAAATTGGGTTCTGTAGATTTAAATAACATTCAGAATAATAGAAGCTTAATATCAAATTATCAATATAACTAATGTCAACTTCAGTTTAAGTAAAGAGCCTATTTTCTTGAACCCAATTAAAAAGGCCACTCATTATTGGAAAGTGATTATTATAGCATAATTTTTCTTCCTTTCTAGTTCTAATATTGTAGATGGAAAAAACATAGCTGAAAGGGAAAACTCTACTAAAGGTGACTAGCGAGACTTTTACTGGAGATTAGTGCAAAGTTTCTGAAAACTCCATACCAATAACATCATTATTTAAAAAGAAAAATCCTCTTACTAACATATAGCTAAATTATGCTGTTACTGCCAGAACAATCAACGGCAATTAACCAACAACAATCTCAGCCACCCATATAAAATCTAGTCCCTTTGGTATCACCTTAAAATTGAAGATTGGGGATGAGAGTTTTATAAAATGTTTCATATATATAATAAATTTTTACCCTAATTTTTAATACGCCAAAATGACACTAAAAAGAAATTTTTTTCTTATTCTTTTTAACAAGTTGGATTGGATAGATGCATTTTACATTATCTTAGAAAGTAATTTATAAACCTAATTTAATCTCACAAAATTGGTTTACTATAATTCGGTTATATCTCTGGTCATATGGAAATTCCAACACTAGCTAACAAACCTCTCTAAAATAGACTATGGTATCATCTTACCATGTAGATTTTAAACCTAACTCAACCTCACAAAATCAGCTAGTAAGATGAAAATTGTCCCACTCATATATCGTATTATCTCTAGTCATAATGTGATTTACAACACATTACAAGTACAAGGTTATATGGGCATCTCAATATCTTAGTTTTCACAACTAACAACAATATCAGCAGATCAGACTATAAAAGCAAAATATGCTGGTTTCATACATGAAAATCTCACATCAAGGAAAAAACTGAATGAAGTGATAACCAATGCATGAGCTATTATAATCCCGTTAAAAGGGAAATAAAAGTAAGAAATCGAAGTCCACAATAGTGATCAAGGACCTCAGCTGAAGAATATGTACTCATAACAACAAACAGAATCACCAAGGACAAAGGCATGTAATAATCAGTTTGGTGACCTGAGCTTCTCTTGATAAACTTAACTAATAATGAGCAATGAACAATCTATAGGTTATATATAAATGGACTTTGAATTACAGCTCAGTATATTACAAACTTAGCAGTTATCACTCATCACATTCCCAAACATACAGGCTATGAAAATGAAAAGTTTGTTAAGACACATTGAATTTATCAACAATGTCAGTTTGTTTTTTTCACCCTCAAAAGTTAAAATCAGGGGAAAAAATAAAATATCTTCTATTTGTTAACTGTAAACGGCACACTGTTATGCTAACAGATTATGAAACAAAAGGTTCAACAACAGGAAACACTAGTTTGAGACATCACTAAGGCGTGTCTTCAGTTGCAGTGTAAATGACTACTTTGAAATCATCAAAATGTCACCTATTTCATGAGGAAAGTAATTAATTTCATTCGAAAAATTTCACAGGGATTTAAATTTTCCTACATGAGATTTCTCATCTTGCATTTAGAAGATCCTCAAGGAGATAACACAATAGTACTTGCTAGGTTAAAAAATGCATTACATGAGATATCATGTGTTAAATAATGCAATGTTAAAACTGAGCATTTTATGCAATTTCCTCATCAACGCTATAATTTTTGCCCTGTTTGGTTTAAACTCTGTGTACTACTAATAGGAAAGGAAAATAAGGAGGGAAAATGCATCAAATTTCTTCTTCATAAGCTAAAATCAGCTTATGCATCTTAGTTTGTGGAGAAGTTGAATGCAAACAACAATAAAAGTCTAATACATAAGTTGATTTCAACTCACGCTAGAAGCTTAATTCACTCCTATAGATGCTTTTGAAGAAGTTCATCCAAATATTTAAAACAAAACTTGTAAACTCTTGAAAGACAGAAAGGACCACTCCCTAGCTCGAGGAAATCACGTGGATGCATTTTAGAACAAGTAAAATCAATCAATTAGACCTCAGTTTTCAGTCTGCTAAACCTAACCATATAATCTTTTGTTTGTCTATATGCATGGGATTGGACGACAAAACAATTCCTAGGAAGGAATCAATTAGACCCTAATCTTAAGCTGACAACAATTATTTCTCTAACTAACCTATGTATCAATATGGTCAAAAGCAAAAATAAACAAGAATTAATTTTGTCCAAATATATCGCTGTTTTTCCTTCTCTACAGTGCTAACGGAAGTTTTCTAGGACCATGACATCACAATGAATTCCGTCATTTGATTTGAATTGAAAAAGCATTTCCTCCATAATCACAAATTTCCCAAAATTATTCACCACATAGTTTGGCATAAGATGACAGCCAACCCAACACCTAATATTCCGATTCCCCATTTTGAAATTATGAAAGCAGAACCTTATTCTTCAAAAGAGAACACCCATAAATCCAAACACCATTAATCACACGCAAAACATTGGCATAAAACAAGAAGCCATAAAATCAAAGACATCATATAAACAGTAAAAGCAAATTCCCACAATGAGAATCACTCTAAAGAGCAAAAACAGACAAAGATAGAAAATTTAGAAGGAGCAGTGACAGTCGGATAGAGACAGGCACCTGAAGAGGAGGATTAGGGGAGAGGGTGAGGGAGCACTGAGATTGAAGGTCATAAAGAAAGGAAGCAAAAGGTAGAGAAGGAGAGGAATAGGAGGAAGGCATAAGAGAGAAATAAGTGATGAAGAGAAGAAGTGAAGTGGCCATTGAAAGTTGAAGAAGGTAAGAAGGGTGTGTTATTTATGATGTGTAGAGTGAAAACAACAGTGTTACAATACAACACAAAGCAACGGGTCTAAAGGGAAAAAGAAAGTAAGAAACGTGTTATGTCGTGTTTGTTTGTGCTATGTCGTTGGTATTGTTGATGTCTCTTCCCATAATAGTATATAGTTGATGGTGTGGAGTGGCATATATACGTGGTTGGATTAAGGTGGAGTTGGAGGGTAGAGTTGTAGCGGGTAAAGAAATGGCTAGGTTCGGTTTGGTTTGGTATGTTGATTCTAACAGAGTCCAAGAAAGTAGGAACCTACCTTTCCTACTACATTTCACTAAGTAATATTGCACAAAAGGTCTTCTTTCCTTATTTTAAGAATGAACTAAATTTTTATAATGTTTTTCCATGTAAACAACTTTAAAAAAATATATATATATTAAAACCCAGCAGTTTCCTTTGAAAACAAAACGTAATAGACCCTTTCTCATTTTTTTTTATCAGCAAAGAATTAATTAAATTAAAAAGGAACATCTTTAGGAGTGTCCCAACCCGTATATAAAACCAATAGTCTCTCTATTTCTCATTTTTTTTTCTTCCTTCTTTCTCATTTTTCTTTTTCCAAATCTCCTTTATTTTAGAATCTTATCTTACCTCACCATAGTTGAGAAACCAAGGATCACAGCTACTTCATCAAATTTTCAAATGGAGCAAGTTCCTTTTTCTCCAAAGATTCATAATTCTATGCTTTTTTTCATGTTTCTGTAATCAATCTTAGTGAGACCAGTTGAGAAAATTGATCCTCTCAACTTGTTCTATCACATACTGAAATTTTTGTTATAACTTGTTCTAGGTCCCTAGATTTTGGAATAATCCTATTGTTGGATTTGGAAATAATCTCTTTAGAGACAAGTTCTTCAGGTAAGGGAAGCTACTTGTGTGTTATTGAACTGATTTTAAAATACAACTTGAAATAAATAGCTTTGACATATTGAAAGGATTACATTTCTAGTACAAATTGGGGTTTTAGTTTGCAAAATCGGTAAATCCACTCAGCGCAAACATAAGCGGATTGAGGTGTAGGTTTTGAGTACTCGACCTCAAATTTGCTCAGCGTTTTTCCATGCGTTTAAAGAAAATTTTACAAGTAGAGTTTGGGGAGATCTCAATCTCAAATTCGCTCAGCGAAATTTCTCTGCGCTAAGCATATTTGAGCTATAATTTTTTTGTATTCTCTATCCAAAATACGCCAAGCCAATTTAATTTGGGCTTAAGCTTTTCTTAATTGGCTCAAACCATTTTGACTGCATTTGTCACTTTGCTTAATTAACTTTTTTTTTCTTTCCTATGAGTCATAAAAGTGAATTAAACCTTTGATGACTATTTTACGACAAGTGTATCGTGTCAGAAGTAATAATTTGTCCCTAAAAATGGATATCGAACCCACAAGGAACAATTGAATTCTCAAGTATAAGATTCATTGAATAGAAAACAATACGTAAAAGTTTGTAGGATGTTTGTTGTGTATGAGATTGCAAGAATGTAATATAGCAAAGTAAAGAGTTGTTTGATTCAATTAGGAAAATTGGGATTGTGGTTCATCCTTCTTACTTTTTTGTATTTTGAAAAACATAATAATATTTTATCTTTGATTGATATTTTGATGCCCATATAAAATTCATTTATATTGATTCCTCGCATATAAAATTATTAAGATAGTCTTATAAATATTGTCACATATTTATAAAAACTCTTTATCGTTGAGAGCAGATGTTGATAGCAATTAACATTTCAAATATATTCCTAGCTATAAAATATCTTAAGCATTATCATTTAGGTCAAATGCTTAGAAGTACTTTTCAGCCAAATCTAAGGATCAAAATCATGATAAAACAAGCGTTAAGAATAAAATAACAATACCAATAATCAATCAAGAATAGAATATTATGTTTAAACATCACCTCAATACATATGAGTTTGAACAAATTACTCTCAATCCCAAAGGATAGAATTAGTCACTCATGTTGGTCATTATAAGCATTGAAAGCAAGAAAAGAAGATCCAGGATGTTTCTCCTTGACGACTGCCTTCTCTACGAGTTTCTATCACCTTCTATTCTCCAATTATGTTTAGGGTTATGACTCGTATTTAACCTAGTTGAGCTTGGCTAAGTGACTTCTCGCCTAGGCGAGCTACATCTTGCTTGGGCAAGTTGGACATGAAAAAGCTCAACTTCTCTGGAGTGATCTCGCCTGGGCGAGATTGGGTGAGTTTTGAGCGTTTCGAGCTTCCCCTTTTCATCTTGTCTAGTCTCTTTTCATCTCCATTTTTCCCTAAAATCCTGAAATTAACATGAATTTGGGAATAAATTGTTCTTAATCATATTATAATCATAAAATATGTAAAAAGGTTTAAATTAATATATTAGGGGTTAAATTATGGTTATTTTATCAATAAATATTCATAAGTGTTTGTCTTTTAATATGAAATATTACTGAAATATGACACTTATCAACCTTCAAAAAAAATTATTAATTTGAAAATTGTGATGGATTACAACTTTCTAATGTTAGTATTTGATCAAATCATGTAATTTGAATATTTAAAACAAGTAAACTTAACCCTTATTAAAATGAAAAGTAAATACTAGTTTGTATAATCAATTGAATTGTGCAAGTTCTAAATGATATGGATTGGTGTGAATGATGGAAGATGTAAAAAATTGAGATATATGTGTAATTGATTTGAGAGATATTAAATAATGTATGAGTGATTGATATGCATTGTATGTGAATGATATGTGTTATATGTGAATGATGAAAGTTTATATGAACTTGATGTCATACATTTGGGATATTGTATGAGATTTTATGTATTGGTACATTAAGTATGAAAAGCCTATGGTTAAGAGATATCTTTTAGTTTCACTTATGGTCTAAGCCACATAGACTAAAGTTTCACTTATTCACTATGATCTTTTCTATTAGATTCGTGTGTAATCTAAGTATTGGGTATTTGATACAAACCGACAGATGACTAAAGACACAACAAGAAATTCACAAAAGGGTCGGTCATCTCAAGATACAAAGTCTGGCCCCATCAAACCTCGAGACAACATCAACAGAAGAAGAAGCTATAAACCAGAGCACCTAAAGTTCTTCCTACTAGTCTTTTAAATGTTTAGAATATATTTTAAATAAGTTGGACTCACATAAGGGGTCCAAATAGTAGAATAAGCAAGAGTAGGTCTATATAGCATAAATAGGAGGTGAAGATATAAGAATAGGCCTAGGAGAAGTCCATTAGGGTAGGAAGGAAACCCTAGCTTCTAGAATGATGCATAAGGTGCGGCTTTGACTAAAGTCCACCCTAGCAACCGCACCATATTTTCTTCTTCCCCTTCTACCCTCATTCCTTGTTTTCCAAGGCTCCTCACTCTATAAATAGGAGGTCTCCCCCTTTGTAAATACAAGTTGAAATTATAGTAAAGAAATTCTGCACAATTTTTATGTGAGTAGTGAGTGAGTGTTTCTCCTCCAAAATTGGTCTTATCTTGGGTTCATGATGCTCTCAAGTGGCGGTCTCATCCCACTTATCTTGGCGGTTCCATCCCATCAAGTGGCGTGATACACCATTGCTCCACCATCCATAAGTTCTTCTTTCATCATCTCTTCCATTAATCCATTCCTTTTCATGTTTGTATCTTCCTTGTCCTTTAATTGTTTCCATATGTCTATTCGGTTTGTTCTTCTTGTTCTTGTTTCTTTATATGATTTTGCCCCTTTATCTTGTCATCATCATCACCATTTAACTGAGTTTTCCTTTTGCCTTTGTGAAATGAACCTTCACATGTACTTAACCGCTTGGTTAAGTTAATGTCCAAGGGGGATTTTCCTTAGGTTGTCACCTCTAATTGTCTAAAATCTAAATCTATCTAAAGTGTCACCATAAAAATGATCAATCATACAATCAACTCACATCATGTGGTTATCAGAGCTTAGGTTCTTATGCTTAATTTGCTTGAGTTGATTTTGCACTTTACAATTTCTTTACATTCTAACACCTTTAATTCTTGTCTTTAAATTCAAGTACCATTAAATTCTTGTCATTATTTTCTTGTTTTTTTATTTTCCAGCACCTTATTTTTTGTAGAATTTTTTTTCCGACCTTTCTTTATATTTCATAGCATTTTTCGTTTTGAATATGTTTCTTGTTATGTCTTTCATTGATCTTGCCTTTTACTTTGAGTCTTATGTTCATTAGTGTTCTAGGTGTCTTTGTTTTGATTCTACTTGCTTTTAATTGTAAAGTTTGCAAAGTAATTTAGAAACTTGTTTTTAGTAGAAGTAGATTTGATGTTCCAAACACATTATTTCAAGTGTTCAATTATATTGAATCCAACCAATTTTTTTGTGAAAATTGAAAGTTCTTGAAAACTATACATGATGCTTATGTTCATTCTTTTCCATAAGTCACATTTAGTATAAAAAAAACAGTAAAGCCAAACAGTGACGCAAAAACAGTAAGCACTTTTATAAAGCATCTTTGGTTATCACCTAGCAAAGAAAATCATTTTCCAAAATATGGATTCAACTTGATTGGCAAATTGTTTTCAACCTTGTGGAAATTTTTTATCCTTTTGCTTTAGCATTTTTGTAAAAAGCCAAGTTTCATAGTTAAAAGTTTAGTGAGTTTCTTAAAGTCTTCTTTTGTGTTTTTTCTGGCTTGTCATCTTTTTCAAAGTTTTGTCACAATCTCTTGATTCCTTTTTTGGTTTAGCATTTTCTTGTTTAAGTTTTTCTTGTTTGTCTTTTCTTTCTTTCTCAAGTTTTGTGGTGAAATACCTTTTGCAAGTGTTGAGACTTTGACATTATTCACTTGAGAGTTTTTCAAACCACAATAAAGACCTTGGTTAAGGGAAGAAAATTTTCTTTCAGCGGTTAAGTGTTTTTTCTTCAAATTGTCGCAAGCTTTACTTTCTTACTCACTTCTTTTTTCTTTAATTATTTGTTACTTGTGTTTCTTGTTTGTTTGTTATGGCTCATATTTCAAGTGGTGCATCTTCAAAACCAGAATCCTATCACAAAGCCCACCTTTTGGGAGAACTTGTGGAGGTCAAGAAGCAACTTGTCCACAAAGACGGGAAACTAAGTCAAGTTGTGAAAAGATTGTAAAGATTAGAAGAAGCTCAAGCAAGGCAAACTCAAGAAGAAGAGGAAGAATGGAGATTGAAAACATGTATGCGCGTGCGATTTGTTCCTCCTCCTTATAGGAATGAACTCTTATTGAAGCTCCAGCGGGTTCATCAAGAACCTAGCATATGATACATAAGGTGCATAAGGTGCGGCTTTGACTAAAGTCCACCCTAGAAACTGCACCATATTTGCTTCTTCCCCTTCTACCCTCATTCCATGTTTTCCAAGGCTCCTCACTCTATAAATAGGAGGTCTCCCCCTTTGTAAACACAAGTTGAAATTATAGTAAAGAAATTCTGCACAATTTTTGTGTGAGTAGTGAGTGAGTGTTTCTCCTCCAAAATTGGTCTTATCTTGGGTTCATGATGCTCTCAAGTGGCGGCCTCATCCCACTTATCTTGGTGGTTCCATCCCATCAAGTGGCGTGATACACCATTGCTCCACCATCCATAAGTTCTTCTTTCATCATCTCTTCCATTAATCCATTCATTTTTCATGTTTGTATCTTCCTTGTCCTTTAATTGTTTCCATATGTCTATTCGATTTTGTTCTTCTTGTTCTTGTTTCTTTATATGATTCTGCCCATTTATCTTGTCATCATCATCACCATTTAATTGAGTTTTCCTTTTGTCTTTGTGAAATGAACATTCACATCTACTTAACCACTTGGTTAAGTTAATGTCTAGTGGGGATTTTCCTTAGGTTGTCACCTCTAGTTGTCTAAAATCCAAATCTAATTAAAGTGTCACCATAAAAATGATCAATCATAAAATCAACTCACATCAGTATTGGATCAAATGTTAGTCTAAGTAGGGGCATACTTAATGAGTTTTAAGGACGACGATAGATCCATATGCAATCCTATGATTGAAATGAAATCTAAAGTATTAAGGAATGAAGGAAAGCAAGGTCGTGTGAGACAAATAGTTTTATGTGGAGTCAGTATAATTGAAATAAAATCAAAAAATTGTGGATTGAAATGAAATCCAATGAATATGATTGAAAACATATCAATGTGTGGTGTAATTGAATGATGTGATAGTTATTGGAATTTTATATAATCACATTTGAAAGAATTCTTATGAATGACAAATCTGATTGATTTTTGTGGGAAAATCAGGTTTAGGGTTACTCATATTTTTCGTGAAGCGAATGCATGTACTGATAAGTTGATTAATTTATGATTTATTCATAGAGAATCATTTCATTGGTATAATAGACTTCCATCTAGTCTGTTCTTAAAACTCTTTATGAATATGTATAGTCTACCTATATATCGTTTTTGTTAACATATGGGTTTTGGTCCAGTCCCGCCATATATTTTTTTTAATAATATTTTTTTCATGTGATGTCAGATGATTGGTGTTATTTGAGGTATCAGTCTAGCTAAGATGTCAAGTTGCATAGTGATGCCTAACATGAAATTTTTTTTATTAAAAAAAATGATTGATTCTTGTTGTTTGTATTAAGTATGTGATGAAATTCCTTTTCAATAGCTTGTCCTTGATTTTTTTGTTGTATTGTAAATTGTGATAGTTGTACATGAGTAGATCTTGATAGTGATGTAGGAGTATCTCAAAGGTCTTAGAACTTTATTTTAGAACTTGATTCTATAAAAATTTGTATTCATATATCTTAAACAAGTGACTAAAAATATTTTGAAAAATTGTATAAGATTAATATTGTAGAACCTATAGTTATATATATATTTTTTCGGGGTTATACCACCTTTTTATTAAGATAAAGCTTCACACTCATTATTCTTATGGTCGGAAATGATACTAAGTTACTTTTCTTAATTTTTTATTCATGTGGCTTCCTTCAATTGTGTATACGCTTCTTTCCCTATTTAACTTCTCGCAACTTCTCTCTTCATTTTTCATTCTCACCTTTACCATAAACACAACCGGGTAGAAAGAATAAAATATTAATATTTTTGTTTAGTCAGAATTCAAACTTCTGAATTAAATATTTCTAATCTTAACTTTTTTGTGCTTTATTCGTGAATATTTTGAAGTTTTATCGGTGTTGTTAATTAAAAAATATTATTATTGTAACTAATTAGTCTTTTGAGTATATTTTTTTTTATTTTTGTTTTTGGAATATTTCATTTAGGTATGTAAATATTTGATATTTTTCATCTTTTGTTTCTTTGAATAAAAGTAACAATTAACTAAAGGAAGTTATTTTAAATTATAAATGGGGTTGGTTTAATGAAATAATTGTTGAGCGTTATGGATATTCAAATCCTTAACTTTGTATTTTTTATATTTGATTATTTTGATTAAGAAAATATTATTAGAAATATTATTAACAAGAATTTTGCAATGATGAAATTAAAATATATACAAGTAGGAGTAGAAGGAGATTTAAAAATATGAATGAAGTTTATGTAAATTTTTGAAATTAAGATTATTGGTGATTTACTTTTTATCCGATTAAGTATTATATAACAAGAAAATATGTTTGTAGTATTGTTTTAACTTTGTTTTTTCATAATTGTATTTGGAAATTGTAATTGATGATAATAAATAAGATTAATGGTGTGTTTGTTTCAAGGCACAGAAACATTCATAGCATAGCAATGAAAAAGTAAAGAAAATGTTAATTTCAAGAATTTAAAACTTAAAAAATTGCACAAAACAACAAAGTTTGTTGTAATCTAAACTTTCCACTCATATAAGAAGAGATTTGTACGAAAAATATTGTTCACTTCAAAAAGATAGATGATTATATTTATTTTAATAATTAAATTTATTATAATAAAATAAGTAAATTAAAGTAAAAAATATTAAAATAATATATTATATGAAATAAATTATTCTAAAATAATCTTAAATTATTTTAAAAAATTTATTTTAAAAATTCTTTTTTAAATATATTAATATAAACTTTTTATTATACTATATCAATCAAATCATCTACAAGTTTTCTATTCAAATCTACTCTCTTTTCCTTAATCTAAACAACATTACTTTCTCCACACTTTCCTCTTAAATCAATCCTTTTACACTTTCTAATTTCTCCTCTCTAATCCAAACATGGCCTAAGAGAGTCTGAACTCAACTAATATTTTAATGTGTGTAGAATGTGTTATTGAAATAATCTAAGTGGTTAGGGTGATGTTATGAAATTTTTATGCATAACTCATCCAATGGATGAGAAATAACATAATAAATAATAAAATAACATAATAAATATTAAGGATAAGAATTTGGGATGGTCATACAAGCCGATCTACTATCCACTAAGAGAAAATGTGGGCAAATTGTCTATTTTAACTTGTTGTCTCACTTATGTTCGTGCTGCATAATCCACTTATCTTGAAATTCTTGAAATTTCTTTGTGCACTCCCATAATTTCTTCATGCATCCTCATACTCTCAAAAACTTCCAAATTTATTCACTCTAGATTCTATAATCCGAAATACAAATTTTGTATTCTAGATTGTGCAATCTATAATACATTGTATTCCAGATTATATAATCTAAAACACAAGTTTTAACTTGCAGATTATATAACCTATAAAGTCTTTGGATTCCACATTCTAGAATTAAAGAAAAAGGCTTAATTAAAAATGACAAATGGTAATTTGAGTATTTTTGGAAGTATGGGGTGTAGAAAGAAAGACATGGAGGTGCAAGAAAAAACTCCCTTCGATCCTTTTTTTTATCAGCAAAGAATTAATTGAATTAACAGGGGACCACTTTAGGGGTGTCCCAACCCGTATACAAAAACCAAAATCTTGAGCATATAAGTGCTTCCAGATCATTCCTACATTCCTAGCAGAAAAGACCAGACCAGCCTAGCTCAATTGAGCAATCGGCTCACACTAGAACAAAAGCTAGTCTAACATTTCCTAACAGGAAAGAAACCAAAAAAAGGAGTTGGAACAGAATGTATAGATAAATTTGCATAACCCAACATACACTAAAAACACGAATACTAAACCAGCAACTACCAACCTAAGGTTCACAATAGCAGCCTTGATATTGCACTAAGCCTAGTAGAGTTCCACCTATTTTCTCCTACCAACTGCTCCTACTAGAAGCACCAAGGAAGTTCTAGTTTTAAGACAACCTAGATACAACAAATCAGCTCCTCTTTGCTCCCCTTATCACCTCGTACCACCACGCCAGGAACACCAGAAAACAGGGTGGCAGATGGACATCAGCCTCACAAGGCACCTCATTCGCAACCTGCAGGGGTGAAAAACATAGTAGCACAAAAACCTATACCAGAGAAGACTGACCAGCTAGGCTCTCCAAAATAGCACCAGCACCTACCAATAAAGCTTCAATAGCAAACTATGCTCCACTAACGGATCCCAATATTTTCTTCCAGTAGAGACTAAAAACCAAATCAACCTATTAGACCGAGACATTCTTGTCTAAAAAAGACTATGATTTGTAACCCTCTTTAACACTCCCTTAGAACCTATACATACATCTTTAAAAGCAACTAAAGCAGATAGGGGATTTCAACTCAGAACACAAACCATAAAGACCACCCAGCTTTTATAGCACCAGCTACAAGTTTCTGGTCTGAGTGTACTTAACCTCTAGCAACCACATTCCGGTGCTAAAACCTTCCCCACAGCAGCCTTCAGCAAGGCTCACAACAAACCCTCCATAGCAGCCAGCAGTTACACTCGATGTTATCCGACTTGACAGTCGATCAACCTAGGCAAACAGCAGAATCAAAGATGGTGCACTCTCCTAATCATGCTCCCTATATCTACAAACCAGTACCTGCAAAGCTACTCCTCCAAGGCACAAAAAGGAAAAGAAAAAACTTCTTGAGGATTGATCTCCACCTCTTATCTTGTGTCTCAACAACACCAGCTACCTACAAAAGAGTGATAGATAAACCATATTTGAATGTGGCCCTCCACTGGAACTTCTGTAGTCTTTAACTCCAAAGCATCAAAGACATGTTCTGTTCGTGCCCACCAACTCCAGTTTCATCATTATCCTCTCACAAGTGAATTATTCTCAAAACCTTCCACAATTGTCATCAGAACTGCATTTTGCATTCACTACGGTCCTCATTCTAGAATTACACCCTCACCACAGCAACCCTTTTTTAATTGGAGGGGTTCCAATGAATCTAACCAGAGAACTCGCCTACAGGATCTATGTTATCATCCAACACTCCAGCTAACTTTTTCTAATAACAGATCCTCTTGTAGGCCCCAACCAGCAACAACTCACTTTGAACTTCTAATGCAGATAATTGGGTTGAGAATCCAGTCAGCAAAAGAACAATTAAAAGTGTATCCTTTGTGCTTCAGCCATTGCCAAGACTTGAGTTGTACCATCATGAGAATCTCTTCCCCATCTACAACACCTTGTTTAAAAACTATCGAGTTCCTATGGTCCCAAATACACCTCACTATAGTAGCCCATACTCCTTTCCACAATAGATTTTGTTTGTTATTCAGATGTGGCAAGTAGAAGTTTTCAAAGTGCTTTGATAGCTCGTTGTGTTGTACGAACATAATAACTATCCATTTAAAACATAACGTCCACACCCTCTGGTTAAAGGGGCATTCAATGAAGATATGTTGGCATGATTCCTCCTTCGTTTGGCAGAAAGCACACAATATTGTGTTTAGCATTACCCCTCTCCTTCTCAAACACATTCTACTTGGCACTCTACCTAGGAGAACCCTCCAAGCTGTGATTATAACATTAGGGAACGCTTTTATTTTCCACAGAGACTTGAACACTTCCTAGTGGGGACTGCTGGCCCTCTTCGCTAAAAATTCATATACTAAACTAACAGTAAAGCACCCTACTTCTTTGCAACCCCACATCAGCACATCTCTTTGTTCCCTTGACAACCTTACCCGAGATATGTAGTGAATGAAATTAGTTTCCAACAAGGATTCCCATTCAAATATATCCCTCCTCCACCTTAAGGTCCACCGCCATTCTGCATCTACCCATTCCCCTACCTCATTCACCTTTAGACCCTGGTTCAGGGACAGTGTGAACAACCTAGGGTAGAGGGATTTGATGTTGTTATTTCCTAACCACACATCCTCCCAGAATTTCACTTTGTCACCACCTCCAAGTTTTCATGCAATTTGTTGTTGAAACCATCCTTCGCCTCCTCCCTCTTTACATACTTTTTGTAGGTCTCTCCACCACCATGATTGTGTTTTCACTGGGGTACGCAAGCATTTTGTGACCATTCCGTATTTTGAAACCAGCAAATCCTTCCACCTTCCTTCCTCTTCTAACACTAACCTCCATCTCCATTTGGCCATGATGGCAAGGTTGAATTTACGAATATCTCTGATCCCCAAGCCACCCTCCACTTTCGACTTACATACGTCTTCCTAGCTAACCCATTGTATCAGTTTCTTCTCCTTCCCCCACCCCCACAAAAACCTCCACTGGATACTAATTATGTTTTTGTAAATTGACTCTAGGGCTTTAAAAATGGATAGGTAGTATAACGGGACCGAAGAGATAACTGATTTAACAAGAGATATTCTCCCTGCTAGAGACAAGAATTTTCCTCTCCAACATTGAGTCTAGCTTTTAGTTTGGTTAGTACAGGCTCCCAGAACTTAACCTTCCTTGAATTTCCTCCCACTTCTAAGCCCAGGTACTTGAAAGGGACTCCCATCTGGGCACAATTCAGTGTCTTTGCATAACTTGCCAAAACATTTCTATCAACGTTTACTCCAACAATCTTAGACTTGTGAAAGTTTATCTTAAGGCTTGAGGCTATCTCGAACCCCCTTAGTATCGCCTTCATGGTTACCACATTACTATGTGACTCTTCACATAGAAAAAAGGTATCATCTGCAAATTGTAGAATACTAAGCTCTACCTCCTCTCTACCAATCTTAATCTCTGACAACAAATTGGCCTTAGTTGCTTGCCTTACTAACCCAACTAACTCCCTTCGATCCATAATTCATATCACCTTCACGAAAATCAATAAGACTTGATGGTTTTTTTTAATATATTTAATAGTGTTTTTGTCTTTTTGAATATAGATTGTTTAGGTTTCAATACTCATCTAATGTACCATTCGGACTTAAGTCATTTTTATAATTGTTTTGGTTTAAGGCTTTTGTGGGTTATAACGATGTTTAAAGAGTCTATCTCTTTCCTTGAACCAGTCTAAATAAAATTCAACCATTTTTTCTTATTAAATTATCCCTATGGGAGAAAAGACATCCCACAATATACGGGGTATTGGAAAACAAATTCCAAAATAGCAGATTTCTTGATCGATTCCCATAATTTTTGTCGAGGATCTCGACGAGACTCTCCAAAATGCGCTCAAGGGATTTGAGAGGTTGATCTTCTAAAAATCGACTACTAAAGATCACCCTTCAAGCGATAGGGGGCACTTGAAGCCGCTCTCCTATAGGTCGATCTCCTAGAGGTTGATCTTCTTAACATCAATTACTAAAGATCACCCTACGAGCGATACCCCTTCATGGCCGACTACTTATGTTCGAACCTCCCCCCTATCAGAATGACACACAACCCCCATCCTCGAGTTTTGTAGGCGAAGAGGTTTATCCACCAAAAAAATTAATTTTTGCTTAATCAATTTATGATTGTGCATAAAAATTTTAGATCACTCATTTTCATAAGTTGAGTCTAAGGCTTAAATTTGTATATTTGCTGAAAGACTGATCAACTTTGTTTTAATGGTTGAGATTGATCGGTCAACCTTTTGATACAATAGTGTCAAGATTTAGGTCAAAGTCTTTTTTATGTCAATTGTAGTGCTAAGAATTAGGCAAAATGGTCAAGCCTTTTATGGTCGACTAACAGTGCCAAGAATTAAACTGATTAGTCAAGCTTTTTAAGGTCGACTAGCAGTGCACTAATTCGACCGATCTTTCAAGCCTTTTAAGGTTGACTAACAATGTCAGAAATTAGGCATATCTGACAAGCCTTTTAAGGTTGATTAGTAGTGTTAGGAATTAGGCAAAAGCCTTTTTTATATCACCTGGTAGTGTCAAGATTAGGCTGAAGCCTTTTCATCTCAAATGATAGTGCGAGGAATTAGGTCGAAACATTTTTCATGTCAACTCGCAGTGTTGAGAATTAGGCCGAATGGTCAAGCATTTTAAAGTTGACTTGCATTGTTAGGATTTAGGCTGAAGCCTTTTTTATGTCACCTAGCAGTTCCAAGAATTAGGCCAAAACCTTTCTATATTGATTGGTCAAAATATAACACATCAAAATTGGATATAAAAACTAAAAAAATATTTTCATAATAATACAATTTTATAAAAAGTATATAATGAATGAAATATGTTCTTCAGCTATGAAAATCACGAGTTTTCGATAAAAATTAGAATAAAAATACTTCGTTGTAAAATTGGTGAGGTAAAGCAACTAGTATCACTGCTCCATCTCCAGATTGGCCTTACAACCCTAAACACCTCTATGCGTCGTGTGCACCGACATCTCCAAAGCATCACTGGACATCAAGAGTTAAAGAGTGATTATCTCACAAGGAAGAGTTCTCACCGAAGGAGACCTTTTCATTTCAATCTTTCCTTTTCCATCGTAGCACTTTGTCTCTGGTTCCTCGTGATGTTGTTGCTTCGTTTTCCAATGTATTTATTGTGAAATATGTAAAAATACAAATTCTCTAAATTCTTCCTAATGGAGTGATTAACTAACTAATTAAAAAATAAAAAGTATTAACATAAGTGTATTTTTTTAAAAAAATATATATTTAAAAAATTTCAAACTTGTGAACAAATGGGTTTGACTAAAAAAAATCATTAAGTAAAAACTAATTTTAAAGGCAAAAAATAATTAATCACTATTTTAATTAAGTTATATACTATTTTAGATTAAAAAAAATATTGGTATCTAGAGTAGTTTCTATTATTAATAAAATTTATAAATTAGTTTTTAAATTGGTATTTATATAAGGATTTAGCTACCAACTACTTTAGATTCTAGAATTGGTAGTTAAAACATTGGTAGCTAATTAGATATCAATTAACTAATTAGATACCGATTAACTAATTAAAAATCAATCTAAAAACTAGTTTATAAATTTAGAAACAATAACAATAATTTTTTAATTTATAAAATAATATCTAATTTATTCAATATAATAACTAATTATTTAAAATTAATTTATATTCAATGATTTTATAGTATTTTGAGTTACCAGTCTCTTCTTTGACTAAAATAGAGGCTCCCAATTCATACTAACTATGGTGTGCAAACACGACGAAATAATATATTAACTCTTATAAAAGAGGGTTCAATAGAGTTTAAAAAATCGGAAAGCTTTTGTACAAGGTGAATAAGGTGATGCATACCATCTTTTATGCAAAATGTGTATCTTATACAACTCACAGTTGAATTATGATCCATTAAAAAAAATGCATAAGTATACAATTCATGGAAAGACTAAAAAGAGATTACTTCTTTAAAGAGTTGCTAAAGTTTTATTAAATCATTGACCGTAAACATTAAAAGTTCATTACACATTGTTGGAGTTTAAATTATGAAGATAAAATTCTATATTAAGTGAAAATGGATAACTAAGCCCTGTATATATACATGAGAAAAAATTATAAACCTAATATTTTAAATTTTTTTATTAAGCATGATATCAGATTTACTTACATAATTAACTCATAATTTATGGGTAAAGAATTTTTGAATATTTCTCTCCCTTGGGCTGCATTTCCAACACATTGATCAAACAAAAAGGTATATGAGTGCTAAATTCCAAAACCTTCAATCAGCATATCAGATGCATTTAATAGAGTGGGGCACATCCTATATCCTCCTTTCTGTATCCCTAATGAGAAAGAAAAATATAAATGATTCAAGCACTAAATTCTTGCTACTCCTCTTCCACCTTGGGATATGGAGAATGAAAGTTTCATTCATCCTTTCATGCTTCCAATATCTGACAGTGAATACTGATAGTTGAAGTGTTGCAACTCACTATGCCAAAATCAACCAGTCATAAACACTTCTAGTCTGCACAGTGTTCTACACAAAGTTAGCTAGCCCACATAAAAGTACATAATTTGCATGTTAGAGAGCTTCTTCATTAGCTTTGCTTAGTCAACATTCTCAGATAAAACTGTTTAATTATACTTTTCTGATCTTATAATATCTAACAATTTTAACTATCACTCAATTATTATCATCCAACACGTGGTGCCTTGTGTAATAAAAAATCTGTTCATTATAAAAAATATCTGACTCTATTACTTGAATAGAAACATGGAGGAGCAACGTCAACAGCTGTGTATCTGTACCAGCCAGCCCCAATGGAAAAAGATGTGTCACAAATACCAGATGGATACTGCATAACAAATGTAGATATTTTCAGAATATATAAAAAAGTATATTTTGTAAAAAATAATTGAATGGTGTAATAATTTGCGTTAATATATGGTCTAGTTTCATTTTTTATATGTATAAATAGTAAGAAAAGGTTTAGATACAATTATATAAGTGTTTTGTCATTATGATTTGTAAATTTTTATATTAGGAGAGACTTGAGTTTTGATTCAACACCAAAAACATGCATGCAAGGAATTATATCTAGGTTTTCTTTTATGATTATATTGAATAAGGTTTTAATTGTTATTAATATAAAAAGTATTTAAAATATTCAAATATAATATTACTTATATCAACGAATTGTTATTATTTTATATAAGTTGTAGTTTAAATAATAAATATTGAAAATATAAAATAATTTTATGAGAAATTACTATTAGATTTATTGAATTTGATAATAAGTGATTGAAAATATAACAGTTATAAGTTGAAAGTAAAAAGTTTTATCTTGTGCAGCACATGTGATGCCTGCTTGGAAGCATAACAGGAAAGAAGACAAGGAGTTGTGTCCCCTAATATAAGTTGGAAAACCGACCAAAAGCATGGACCCCTTCAACCCCCATTCAACTGTTATTTATCTCCAAATGAAGGTCCCCTCTTCATTATTACAAAACTCACTCCAATAATTTAAGATATTCATCAATTTTTATACTTTCTAACCGCTTGACTTTTTTCTCCAACCTTCACATGTGTTTATGTGTCAAGCTATTCTAACTCTAAAGAGAGCAAACAAATATCAAAGAATCTTCTTTGCTTTCTCTCCTTGCAGTTTACTCCTCCTTCTGATTTTTGTTTGCATCATCACACAGAGAAGCTGACACACAGAAGATGAGAGAGATCATTAGCATTCATATTGGACAAGCTGGAATTCAGGTGGGAAATTCATGTTGGGAGTTATATTGCCTTGAGCATGGAATTAACCCTGATGGCACGATGCCTAGGTACAGTTCTGTGATCATTGCTGTTTGATGTGTTGTTTAATTGAATACCTTGTATCTTCATGAAAGTTTTGATTCTTTAGGTCTTTTGACTATGGTGTACTTTTTCACTCAATTGTTGCCTTGAATACTAGAAAGCTTAATTTGATCTATCTTCAACTTGTATTACTTGATCAGTTAGATTTCATCCTTAAACTTCTCATATTTTCGAAAGTGCTTATTATTGGTAGTTTACCTTATGTATTGTTTCTATGGAGGGTCTTTTGTTGGATGTGATTTAAATCATAATGTTAAGCGTGATCATGTCATGTTTATTTCTTTATTACGTTTCCTCCATTTTTATGGTCGTGTCTATTTAGCACATAATATGCATAGATCATTCATCTTATATTGTAACTGTGGCAAGGAAAAGTATAAATGCAGTACTGCCTTTTCTGAATAGGAGAATCCCTTCTTTTAATTTTTACATATAAAAGGTCCATTGTGTTGGTGGGGTGTTAGTTAGAGCATAAAACCATTTGGAGGCCAAATTCATTGAATGAATGTTATCCCTTTCTAAGCTTCTAATTTCTCACTACCCTGAAACTAGAACTTTATTTTGTTTTTATGAATCCATTCTAATTATTTTTCCCTTTACATTCGTACAAATAATTGTCATATCTATCTTCTTGCAGTGATACCACAGTTGGCATTGCACATGATGCTTTCAACACCTTCTTCAGCGAGACTGGATCTGGAAAGCATGTTCCAAGGGCTTTATTTGTTGATCTGGAACCTAGTGTTATTGATGAAGTCAGATCTGGTGCTTACAGACAACTATTTCACCCTGAGCAATTAATTTCAGGCAAGGAAGATGCTGCTAATAACTTTGCAAGGGGACACTACACTGGTAAGTCAAATTCTGATGCAGGTCAAAATTGGCTATTCACTTCCTTGTTTAGCTGGACAATGCAACTTATTAAGTACCTATGCTGCAGTTGGAAGAGAAATTGTTGAACTGTGCCTTGATCGTATCAGAAAATTAGCAGACAATTGCACTGGTTTGCAAGGATTCTTGGTTTTTAATGCGGTTGGTGGTGGTACTGGTTCTGGTTTGGGATCATTACTGTTGGAACGTTTGTCTGTGGATTATGGAAAGAAATCTAAACTTGGTTTTACCATTTATCCTTCTCCTCAGGTGATTTCTTAAATTCTTTGGGAAAAAATGAAGTAAAATTATCTGTTTGTGGTGCATCATCAAACACTTGTTAACATCATTTTTCTTCTGATTTTCTAGACTATGATTCAGGAAAGTGTTCCTTTAAGGAACATTTTTCTACCCTGACTAATCAAACTACCCAGTAGGCTTATGTACTAGATATACAGATACTTTCTCTTGTATTGGTTAACTGGTGTTTTATGGTTTGCTTACTAATTGTTTTTGGTATATTATTGTTTATTATCCATGTGAAATGCCCTCATGAGAGTACCGTTTATCATACAGGTATCTACTGCAGTTGTTGAACCTTACAATAGTGTCCTTTCCACACATTCTCTTCTTGAGCACACTGATGTGGTTGTGCTTTTGGACAATGAAGCAATATATGATATCTGCAGAAAATCATTAGATATAGAAAGGCCAACTTACACTAACTTGAACCGTCTGATATCTCAAATTATCTCTTCCTTGACCACTTCCTTGAGATTTGATGGTGCAATTAATGTGGACATTACTGAGTTCCAGACTAATCTTGTGCCATATCCCCGTATCCATTTCATGCTTTCATCTTATGCCCCTGTAATATCTGCCGCAAAGGCCTACCATGAGCAGCTATCTGTTCCTGAGATCACCAGTGCTGTTTTTGAGCCATCAAGTATGATGGCTAAGTGTGATCCGAGACATGGCAAGTACATGGCATGCTGCCTGATGTATCGCGGGGACGTTGTTCCCAAAGATGTAAATGCATCTGTTTCAAATATCAAGGCAAAGAGAACAGTTCAGTTTGTTGACTGGTAATTATACTTCCTTGGAATGCCATATTATGAGAGCTATTTTTGAGACATATTCTTTGAAGTTTTTCATTTTTCTTGAAACAAAAATCTTATAGGATGATTTTGGTGACAAATTTTAGGTGCCCTACTGGTTTCAAGTGTGGTATCAACTACCAGCCTCCAACAGTGGTACCAGGAGGTGATCTTGCCAAGGTGCAGCGAGCGGTTTGCATGATAAGCAACAACACAGCTGTCGCTGAGGTTTTCTCGCGTATTGATTACAAATTTGACCTCATGTATGCTAAGAGGGCATTTGTCCACTGGTATGTGGGTGAAGGAATGGAAGAAGGTGAATTTTCTGAAGCCCGGGAAGATCTTGCTGCTCTTGAAAAGGACTATGAAGAGGTTGGAGCAGAAGGTGAAGAAGAAGAAGCTGAGGATGGTTATTGAAATCTTCATCATCACTATCTACTGTCTGTCCTTGTTCATTGTATGTTAAGCATCATTCTGTCGTGTAATAACTATGTTCTTACTATTGTTTCATATTGAAGTGTTGAGTGAGACAATTGTTTTCCTCACGAGCGGCAGCTGTGTATTTGTCATTCTGAATTACTTGTATGTATGTTTCAGTGAAAGTAAATGACAGGGTAGGGATTCTGCAATTTCCATTATTTAAAGTAAATCAGATGTTTATTTTATATTTTGCAGAAGTGTTTAAAATTTAGCAAAAGAAAATGAGGGACTGCAGATATAAATTGGCTATATAGTGTCTTATGTCCGTGGAAGGTTAGTTGGGATTAGAGTTTACTGATAAACCTATAAGGATGTATATCCAAACTTCCAAATGGTGATTGTGATCTAAACTAGCCACTGTATTTCCAAATGCAGAACCACAGAGGCTGTCAACATGTTGCATGTAACTTACTTTTGCTTAGCTTTTTTACGAAATGGTATCCCATGGAACACCATTATCAGTGGTTGAGATTTTCACCTGTATTCAGTTAGTTAGACACATAATAACAACACTAGTATGAATAAGAATCTTTTGTAATCATTCACCATCTTTTATCAATTCTATTAATACAATGAGTTACTTCAATGTAAGTTATATCTTGTTCTTTGATCTCTATGATGTATGGTCACATCAACTTGTGGTGATTTGTCCCTCTTCCTAAATTTATGATAATTGACTAGTGGGAAAATGAAGAAGTGAAAAAGGGTAATGTATTTGGGGCAATAAATGATGCAATGTTATTTGCTGCATTCGTATATTCCACCAATCAAAAACCCCCCCGCAGTAAATCCAGAAGCAAACTACATATGGAGAAATTCAGTGTGAGGAAGGAAAAAATTTCAAGATCTGTTCTACACTTCAATGATATAGAACGTTGTGTTAGGAATATACAAGTATAAGTTGAAAGTCCTAAACTGAATAGAAACGAGAAAGTTGAGTAATAAGAAAAAAAACTCACAAACACAAAATGTTTAAGATTTTGGATTAGAGACGGTGTCGCGATTTCTTATATTCAACTCATGTAGTAAATCTCAACAGTTTATCCAAGATTTAAAGGCCTTAGCAGAAGTGGAGAATCTAAGTTTTTATCTTAAATCAATAGTAGAACATGCCTACCTCGTATAGGATTAGAACATTTTTATTTTTTTCATTTTAAAGGATGAAAAGAGAAAAATAAGAAACGTGATGAAAAAGAGTTCCTACCATCTGTATTGAACAATAGTGGAAGACTTGAAGTCCACCATGCCATGAATATTATAAAATAGTGATGTTACATAGCATGAAACAAGACTTAGTTATTTACCAAGTTTAGTGTTTGGTAAAAAAAATTGACTCCTATGCCTTTGTAGGCTCCGCACAAGCTATTTATTTTTCAGTCAAGAGACTATGACCACCAGGTTCAGACGTGATTTGTCTCCACGCATGTTCTGTAGTGTCATATATCTATCAAATTTGACATCTTCAGCAAAATAAATATGTCACCAGCATATCCTCATCAATAAATATTTATATTCCTTTTCTTTTGCAAATATTTGCTGAACTATTCTTGGTTCTTTATTCTTTGCTAGTCTCTTATGCTGACGAGTTTTGGTCTAGAATTTTTTTCACATCTGTTTTATACCTATTACAATTTACATGGCATGGAGTTTGTCTCTTCTTGCAACTCATTAGACCAACAGAAAATACTAGATACAAACAAACCACTGTCTAGCTTTTTTCCATTTGTTCAGAGTTTAGCACTTGGTAGTATCTAGTTGGTTGTTTTAGAATGTTATTCTTGATAGCTAAGTCTCAATGCAGTGTTGACGAGCCAAATGGAAGAGAAGAGAGGATAAGGATTAAGAAAGTAGAGTAGAGTGCTAATAAAGGGAATTCTGGGGCTGCAAGACCAACCAAGATGTTACCTTCCTTGGATGTGATGTGTAATTTAATTTCAGTCATATCACTTAATCTCCAAAGTTATAAAATAAAGTTTCTGAAAGTTATATCATTTCTATGATGGTTCATCCGCTAATGTTTGGGACAAGAGAATGAGACAAATTATGTATCTATGATTGATTGGGGTAAATAATCATAGCCAAAGCAAATGCCCAAAAGGCATGAGTCTTGCAAAAGCAATTGGACCAAAATCTGAGAAGATACGAAACCATATTTTCCATTAATAACAAAGCAAACATAGTACTTGTCCCTTTCACGTATAGAGGAAATTAAAGTGGTTCTACTGTTTATCCATGTAAATCAACGTGAATAGTCATTTTGATTTTGGCTCTAAGATCCAAGATTCCAATTTCCTTACTTTTCCCTCCAAAGTCTAGACTTTTACACTGCATATTCCTAGAAAGGAGACTTTGATAGAAGACTTGAAGATTTAGTTTTGACATTTAGGATGTGAAAAGAAGAATAATTGAAAATGAGCTTTCACAAGCTGCTAATGAAACTCATTGATCTTCCTTCTCACATTAAGAAAGCAGTTAGGAAAACAAAATTATATCTCACCAATGTTATTGTAATATTTCAATCAATGCTTAGATCCCACACTCCACCCTCAAGTTTTCAATAAATTAAAATAAACAAGACTAATGACATTGAGATGGAAGAATTGCGGGATCTTTTAGACCTTCAAGTTTAGCAGAACAATGAGCATAAAGGAGGAAGATCCCAGAGAGTTTCACTGGAGTCCTGAACAGTTTCCATGTACTCTTGCACCCCATTAATTGCATAGAGTGAAGCTGATATTTGTCTTTCAACTTTCATTCTTTCAAATTCAGAAAGCTCCAAGTCAGCTGTATCAGTGAGGCAATCATCAATCTTTGGTACATCCAATATTTGAGCGATAGGAAAACGATCAAAGACAGCTCCAAAACCCCATGAAGCATTGGATTGTTGACCTGACCCAAAGTCCTCCCTGCAATTGCTCAAATCTGGTTTATAAGCATCATCAAACAGATTTGAACTTTGAGGTGTCACGGTAGAAAGAGACTTGTCATTGTTGCCATTGCCATTGTTTGAATTACTAATAGCACTAGTAGTAGTACTAATACTAGTACTAGCAGTGCTAGTGCTGCTTACTCTTGGAGCTGGTGCATTATTAGCATTAGCATCTTCCTGTTTTTTCATTCCTTTTTTGTTGTTAAGAAGATTCCGAATTCGAGAAGCAAGAGGGGAATCCAAGGACACATGAGTGATGAAGTTGGTGCGAGTGTTGGATCCGCGAAGAAGGCATGCAGCTTCATCATAGGCTCTGGCTGCTTCCTCAGCTGTCTCAAATGTGCCAAGCCACATTCTTATCTTCTGAGTTGTGTCTTTGATCTCAGCTACCCATCTCCCTGAAGGCCTTTGTCTCACCCCAACAAATTTGTTGGTGTTGTTGCTTCTGCTTCTCCCTTTCAACTTTCCACCTTTGGTGATTGCAATGCCTGATTTCTGATGCTGCAGGTTTGGTTGTTGGAATTGAATCTCCATCACAAATATTATCAAACAAAATGATACTTGAATGGGAGAAGTTGTGATGAAGATGTATCAAGAAATAAGACAAGAGGAGCTGAAATGTTTATAGCTCTCACAATGTTTATGCAAAGCTAGCTATTACTTAATTTTCATGTTGTTGTTTGCAAGCTGTGAGAATATATATATGTATATACACACACATAAATGAAAAAGGTGCCTAAGTTTTGAGCAAGCAAGTGGGATTAATATATAAGATGCACATCTTGGAATTTGTTAATTGTTTAACTTTTAGAAAGTATATTTAAAATTTGACATGATGCAGACAGGGTATCCTCTTCAAATTCAATATATCACCCTTTACTTTTCAACCGCCCCTGTGTATGTACGTATGTCTTTTCTGGGCATTGCTTTACTGAAACAGTCAAGCCTCAGTTTCAACAAATGTGTCTAAAACAGAATCAATTTAATCTAGTTTTACTCACACTAATACTAATCTTCTTTTTTTCTCAATAAGAAAATAAACTTAACTCACTGCTAACAATACATCTCCCACATGTTGAAACGGTGAGATTAGGTCAACGCCCAATTTGGCAAAGCATCCCAAGGGCTAGAACATAGATAAAAGCAAGAGTAGAAAAAGGGAAAAAAAGAGAGAGAGTTGTTAATAGTTAATAGGAAGTCCTTGTCCTCACTCTTCCCCACATTTTGCTAAGTCAAAGAGTTGAAAGTATGGTAGTGAAGGCATGAATGGGTGCCACATGGAGGCCCCAAAATGATCCTTGAAATGCACCTATAAACAAAGAGATCATTAGAGCCACTAATGTCCTCACTCTCACCTATGTGGCCACATAACAACAACAATCTTCATAATAACATATTCAAGATTCACAAACATGCATATATATCTTATCGTGCGTGCTGCGTTTGTGGTAAGTTGAACCCCTCTTCTCACGTCACCAAGGACATTTTGTTCCCCTCCAACATCTTTTATTCATAGATTCTTCTTCACCATCTTTCAACCAATTCCAAGCTTTTCATATGTGTCACATTCTCCTTCTCTTCTTTCTTAATTCATTCAAGAGACAATTAGCTAACCTAAAACAACTATTTCGTTTAAGCTAATCCTCCAACTGTTTTTCCTTTTTTTCTCGATTGTTTTTTAGTTATCAAATGAAATTTTAATAATTAAATATTACATGCACTAGAAATTTTCAATGGATCTCACGCTAGACAAGAATGAAGATATGGGGAAAACGACACAAGTTTATTTTATTAAAAAAATTAGCAAATCCAATATGGTAATGTTATCTTTGAAAATCTTTCCGAGATCAAGTTTTGGGTTAGCATTTATCACAATCACCTTAAGAAATCCTCAATCATGTTAGCAATAATTGCATCCTTTAACATAGCTTGTAAAAGGTGCTTAAATAGATTAAGCTTCATTAATTAGAATAGTGTGGTATGAATAATAGCTCTAAAAATTCAAATCTAATAGAAAATGTAACTTCCCAAATCTTGGTGTAGAATTTAAAAGCAAAAAAGGTAAAAAAAAAAAAAGAAGTTAAAGTGCCCTTGTGTTCCTTTAATGAAAAATATCTTTAATTGTGAATAAAGATAAGATTGAGGGACATCTACAAGGAGATGCTTGATGTTAGATGCTTGAACTACTCATGGGGTAAAGGGGACCTTTAGATTTTCAATGAGAATCTTTCACAAAGAAACTCAAACCTCTCTCTAATTTTCTATGCATCATTATCCTTTAGCTTTCTTGGTAGCTTATCAAATGCACCCTTTTGATGACTTTTAAAGTTATTAGATCATTTTAAATTAATCTAACTCTAATTTTCTTTGGATTCTTTTAAGGACCAAAATAATTTGAAACATAAACCCATATTTAAAGTCAATGATGATGCATGTTCATGCTTTTTTATATGTAACATTTGCCCCCCATATGTGATACCTACTACAACTACTACTACTTCCTCTGAGTTCATACAAATGAAATGAATAATACTTAACCGTAGCTAATTGTGTAGACATTGGAGAAACAAATACATGAATGATAATTAATATAGCCCCTCTAATATGATAGGAGGCAAATAGTGATCATTTTTTGCCAAAACATACGAATATACCAACAAACTATAATATTATATTTTAACCATTGACAGTGATATATATATATATATATATATATATATAGAGAGAGAGAGAGAGAGAGAGAGAGAGTGTGTGTGTGTAGTAAGTAATAAGCTTTTCTTGTCCGGTGAAAGAAAAAAAATAATAATACTTTCGTTTTCATTCTTTTTTTTTTTGCAGGTAAAGAGAGAGAAAAATCAATTAATTAATGCAAGTGAGAAATTTTTTTAATTGGTAGGTGAGAAAATGAGGAAGAAGTTAGATTATGGATATTGAATACCAACACATTTTTAATTTTTTTTTTTTTAATTCACTTTGGTAATGAATGTCTTACCTTTTTTATTTAGTATGTTTGAGTGTAATTTTTACATTTTTATCTGGTCATAAATAGCATGTATACGAAATGTATTCATTTTAATCACATAAAAAAAAGTTATTCATATCAGAATTAGGTAATACAATATAAAAAGTAAAGAAATAAAATGAAAATGTTAAATGGTATGTATTAATAAAATAATATTTAAATTTCTTTTAGTTTATAAATATATATACATCACTTTTATATTTTTAATAAATGATACTTACTTTTTATACTTTTTAATGAAATGATATTGACTTCCTTGATTTTATTTTAAAATACTAAAATTTAACTAAAAAGTTATAAAAGATAAAATTAAAGAAATTTTAAAAACAAAATAAATTTATTTAATTATCATATATTACAAATATCATAAAAATGGTTTCTTATTAAATTATAAATTTTCTTATAAACACCAAAATAAATCAGTAATTACAAAATATATTATTAAATTTATTAACTTATTTTTATATAGAGATATAATTCCAATAAAAATATAAATATAAATAAAATAATAAACACGGGGTTTACTTTATGGTATTTAAAATTAAAGTGTGGTGTATTTTTTTCATGTACACTATATCACAAAAATATTCATAATATAATAATATTATTCAATATAAGTTTTATAAAACTTCTCATTTTTCAAAAAGATATATACATTTATCCAATGACATAAATACTTAAAAAATCTATTAATTTTTTCTAGGTTTTGTTTTTTTTTTAACTAATTACATACTACGTACACACATGCCTATGCATGTGTTTCATGTGTTCAATAAACTCTTCATTTATTTTTTATCACCCAAAATCTTAATTTACAAAAACACTAACTGAAGGTAGGATATCTATATTAAATATATGTGTTGTAATTAATACATACATATAATCATTAAAGTAACATTTCAATCAATATAACCACACTTTAAACCATAACATCACTTTATTTTATTGAATAATTAAGTTAAATAATATCTTAAACTCTAAAATTAAGTTGCTTGAGTAACTTATATTAAAATACCCTAAACATATCACTAGAGCATCTTTTCAAGTTGCGTAATGTGGCTTAATAAGAGGTTGTATCTATAGAGTATCAAATCAATGTTTAAGTTATACATACTTGTGTTATTTTAAAAAATAAACTAGATACTTCCCCAAAAAAAATAGAACTTTATCACTTAAGCAATCAGTCTTCACTTAAACGATCATTCATTACTTAAGTGAGAGGTTTCGAAGAAGAGAGGATGTTACTACCTCTCTCTTACTCAAGTTTTGGCTTCTAGCTAAAGTGAGGAGAGATATCACTCAAGAATTAAATTGGTCACTAAGTGTTCAATTGGTCACTCAAATTATAATATTTTACATTCAACGTTGAAATTATCACTTGAGTATCGTTGATAAGTGTCATATTTCAGTAATATTTCATATTAAACTACATGCACTTATGGATATTAATTGATAAAATAATTATAATATAAGCCCTAATTTATGAATTTAAAACTTTTTACATATTTTTTTATTATAATATGAATAAGAACAATTTAGTTCCAAAAGTTGTGTTAATTTCAGGATTCTAGGGAAAAAAAATGGAGATGAAAGAGCAAAAAGAGAATGTACAAGATAAAAATAAAAAGTTGGAATGCTCCAAACACTTGTCCAAACTAAGCCAGAACCCTCCCAGAGGATCTCGCCCAAGCGAACTCAGTCACACCCAAGCGAGATCACTCCAGAGACATTAGGCTTGTTTTCGTCCAACTCACCCAGGCAAGCCTAATCACGCACAGGCGAGAAGTAACTTAGTCCAAGCCCAACTAGTTTAAATATGAGGCGTGAGGCACAACCCTACATATCTATTGGGAGAATATGAAGTGATAGAAAACCCTAGAGGATGCATGCTTGTAATGGCTAACAAAAGTGGTTAATTTTACCATTTGGGATTGGGAATATTTTGTTCAAACTCTTATGTAATGAGGTGATATTTAAATATAATATTTTTTCTTGATTGATGATTGGTATTGTCATTTTATTTGTAATGCTTGTTTATCATGATTTAGATCCTTAGATTTGACTGAGTACTTCTAAGCTTTTGACCCAAATGATAATTCTTAACATATTTGAATGCTAGGAATAGATTTGAAATGTTAATTTGTATCAACATCTAATCATAATGATAAAGAGTTTTATAAATATGCGAATAATTGATATTTAGGAGACCCTTTATATGTGAGAAATCAATATAAATGAATTCTATATGGGCATCAACATCAATCAAAGGATAGAATATTACTATGCTTTTCAAAATACAAAATAGTAAGAAAGATGAACCTCAATCCCAATTTTCCCAATTGAAACAACAAACTCTTAACTTGCCTTCTTTACAATTCTTGCAATCATAACAAACTCCCAACAAACTTTATCATTTTGTTTTCTATTTAGGGAATCTTATACTTGATAATTCAACTGTTCCTTGTGGGTTCGATATCCGTCTGTAGAGACAAATTATTACTTTTGATGCAGTACACTTGTTACAAAATAGTCATCAAGTTTTTTAGCGTCGTTGTCGGGGAGTAGTTTAATTTTTTAGTACAAATTCCTAAATATTGTGAATATTTTAATTGTTTTTTATTTTTTTATTGTTTTCATTTCATTTTATTTTATTTTAAATTGTAGATTTGTTTTATTTAATTTTCATATTTATTTAATTTTATTTGTTTTCAAAATTAATTTTAAAACTTTATTTTGTTTAGTGCAAGTGAATCCTTGTGTTAACCCTTGAGTGAGTTGTCTTATATGATATTAAGAGGTCAAGTTCCCAAAGAACAATTGTTATTTGAATCAAAGATTGAAAAGGCAGCTAAAAGAAACAAGAAGACAAAGACAAAAGAAAGACAATGAGACACTAGAGAAGAATCATCAACCACTTCTTCCCTTCCCATTAATTTTTTTAGGAGGAAAGCAACATGGCAGAGAGCAAGCACCGCCTCCTAGGATAACACTTGGAGATTATGCCATGCAGCAAGGGTCAAGGCATTTTTTCAGTATTGCAATACTTGCTACCATCAAGGCCTTGGAGATGAAACCTGTTTTCCTTAGTCTTATTGGTAGCCATCAATTTACAGCAATGGACCATGAGGATCCTTAGTCTACTTCTTATGAATTGGTGAAAACAATAGGTTTCCAATCAGGTGATATTGAAAATGTTTATATGCGTTTTTTTCCTTTTTCATTGGCAGGAAAGGAAAAAGAATGGCCCAAATCAAAGCCTCACTAGTTGGAAGGATGTAGAGGAAAAAAAATTTACAAATATTTTTTCCATTATCTCGCTACATCAAAGCAAGGTCTGAGATCTCTATGTTCAGAAAATGAGCATATGAAGCCTTCTGTGAGACATGGGAAAGATTTAAAATGATGCTGGGAAAATGCTCAAATCATGGGTTTGAAAACATTGCTCAATTGAGCATTTTTCATAATGCTCTCAGATTTGATACTGTACCGACCTGTCCCCGGGCGTTGACCAAAGTCAAAGTCAAAGCCAAAGTCAAACAGGGAGGAAGGTCAACAGGTTGACCACTTGAGGCGTCGTCAGGCGTAGGCGTCGCCAACTTGAGGCGTCGACAGGTTGAGGCGTCGCCAGGTTGAGGCGTCGCCAGGTTGAGGCGTCGCCAACTTGAGGCGTCGCCAGGTTGACGCGTCGCCAGGTTGAGGCGTCGACAGTGTCACCCCCCGATACCCACGGGTAGGAAAGACCGTGGAGGGGGCGACACCACAAGAGGCCACGGTACGGACGAGGAGGCCTCGGGCCCCGGTACCTCAGAACGGTAACGAAGAGAAGAGAAAGGTGGTCTCAAAGACATTGTTCTAGTACCAGTAGGGGATAACCTGACTCGTGAAATACCCACGCCACCTCTGGGAGACCCCTGGGATAGATACAACCCATGAGAGGGCCATGCCCAGGGGCGAACCATGTGCGTAGTGCGAGAAGAAGGTAGATACACTCCCAGGGCGAGTGACTAGAGGCTGGGGCGCATGAGTTGGCACCCAGAAAGTTACCCCCTACGCCAAATGCACTTCGAGGCAGGAGGACTTACACGATGGAATGTCCCTAAGTTGGGTTACGGCACTGTAAGGCCCTCCACATAGAATAGCGATCAAGTCAGAAGAACACATGGCAGTAAGCACTGAAACATCAAGGTGTATAAGTTTCCCTAAAAGTTTGCTAAGGTACGTTTTTATTCATCTTACGTTTTCAACGCTTTAAAGCACTTTAAACGCTTTAAGTGCTTTGAACGTTTTAAACGTGTTGAACGTTTTTAAACGCTTTAAATGCGTTTTAAGACGCTTTGAATGCTTCAGACGTTTAAAAGAGGCTTTAAGCGTTTGAGACAGGGATCGAGACTCAGTTTTTTACACACACACTCTAGTTGCTTGCTGGGGGTGCGCACAAGCGATTAGGGAGAAAATCTAGTTATTCATTTATTTCACCACTTTCAGAACATCCATTCACGGTGTTCCGATACGGAGGTGTGTCTTTTGATGTTTCTTGCTTGCTGACTTGAGCGTCGGAGTGCAAACGGCCGTTTTCTCTGTTTCAGGTACACACGGCGGCGAAGGGTGGGGATTTGGAACAAAGACGAAGGAGTCCTTGATACACGAGCCTTAACTATGCCACGAAGACATTCCCGGTCTACCGGCGAGAACAGATACCAAGATGCTCCTAGATGCTACAGTTGATGGCACAATGATGGTTGTTCAAAAAAAGATAAGCAAAGAATATTTTTTTGGTAATTTGCTTCCTAAAAATTATTTTGCAGAAAACTCTGAAGCAAAAGTCAATATGTGAGAGATTTATGAAGAAGATGAGCTATATTGAAGAGATACATATAGAGTTGGAGGTTGGATGCAGCGCCATTATTAAAAAGGTTTTCCTCTAAGGTCCAAGGACCAAGGAAGTTTTAGTTTTCCAATGTTTATAGGTGCTTTATCTGTGGATAAGACCTTACTAGATTTGGGGGCAAGCATAAATTTAATTCTTTTGGCAATGCTGAAAAAAATAAGTGAATTGGAGATTAAACCCACCAAGATGACGCTAGTGTTAGTAGATAGATCAATCAAATGTCCTTATGGTGTGGTGTAAGATGTTCTTGTTAAGGTGGATGAATTCATATTTTCTGTGGATTTTGTTGTGATGCACATGGGAGAAGATCAGGAGGTTCCCTTGATACTTGGCAGACCTTTCATGAAGACTTCTAGAATCATAATTGATGTTGATGAGGGAAAGCTTAAAGTAAGAGCTCAAGATGATGAGGTAACTTTTAATCTTTTTTATGGTCTAAAACATTCTAATGCATGGAAGGAATGCTTACGAAGATATTCAACAAAGGAAGTCTTTCCTAATACTAAAGAGCAATTGGACCTATTTGAGGAAGTTATACATCATCACATTTCAAAGACAAAAGAGGAAGATAAAGTCAAACTGGAGGTGACCATAGAAAAGAATGAATACAGACCAGGGCAACCCATATGCTCAGAGATGCTAAATTTCAAATAGGGTTGAAGACAAAAAGGTAAAGATAATAGATTATCAAAGAACTCAAGACTGATGGAACCATTGAACTTGAAAGCCCATATTCGAGAAGGACTAAAGTTGTAACCAAGAAATTGTTGCAACAAAAAGGTCATCCACCTTGACAGAAACAATCGTCAAGTTATATGACCTTAAATAAAGTGTTTGCTGAGAGGCAACCCAGTATTATTATTTTATTTAATTGCTTTGTTTTTTTCTTAGGATTGGATATATGTTTTTTTGTAAAAAATTGCAAAAAATTATGCAGGTAATCTCACCCAAGTGTGATACACCACGCCCAGGCGAGTTGAGTTTTAAAAGTTGGGTGCTCTCTTGAACAATCTCGTCTAGAGGAGATCCCACTTACAGCGCTTTTAAAAACACGAGAAAATGCTCATTTGCCCCAAATTTCGAAAACCTTTGGTGAGATTTCCCTAAATTGCGATTTTGCTCTCTAAAATCTTCTCATTATCAATTATTTATCTTACAAGTTTCAATCTCTAGCTCAATTTGATTTATGTTAGTGTTTTGACATCTATTATATGTTGAACCAAGTGGTGTTCAAGCTTTGAAGAATCCAAATCCTTTGAAGGATGTTGAAGCCTCTGCTATGCTTGATGTTGCTGTGCTGGTTTAAGCTTTGTTCTGGGGTAGTTTATATGTTGTAATCCACTCTATGATTAAATCTAAAGCATTAGCATTCTCAATCTTTGTGAAAGTAAAATGTTTTCAAACTAAGTTAAAAATACCGATTGTTTTGTCGAAACAACCGATTGTTTATACTTAGGTGTTTTGAGAAAAAGATTGAAAACTGTTTTGAATGGGTGAACTGTTAAGTACCAAAACAACCGATTGATTCGAGGAAATAATCGATTGTTTGTTTTGGGACCATAACAGAAAAACTGTTTTCTCTTTGACTGAGCTTTAAATGTTTTAACTGCTTACGCTCCAGTCATTAAATGCTTTGACCAATCTTTTAATGCAATTTAAGAGTTTGTTAAGATTTGATAACAAACTACATCTTTGAATAAATTCAGAAAAACAGATTTGACAATTAAGAATCTTTGACAAAGTTTTTCAAGAGAGTTTTGTTTTTTCAAAGTGTTGAGATTGCTAAGAGTTTGTGATTGATCAAAGTGTTGGAATAGGATTCTGCTTGTACTGATTTCAGATTATCTTCTGTAACAAGTGTAATCCTTGTACTCTGTTGAACAATTCGTTTTCTGTGTTTGCTGAGATTGGTTGTGTGTTCTTGAGGTGTTCAAGATCAGCAATCTTAGTGTTGGCCAAGGAGAGTGTGTTTCTTGAGGTGTTCAAGGTCATTCTCTTGGTTGTGGTGTAAGTGATCAAGTGGTGATTGCTTAGTGGATATCCTCAGGGTTTCTGAGAAGACAGGATGTAGCTCTAGTTTGGAGTGAACCAGTATAAACAATTGTGTACAATCTCTCTATCTCTAACTCTTTAAATTCAGTTTATTTGTTGTTTGCTGGTATAAACAACCGATTGTTTCTACGAAACAACCGATTGTTTTTCTGGTAATATAGCTTTTGCTTGCTGTTTTGGCTAACTTAATTGCTGAATCAATTGGTTCCTGAGATAAATTCATTCTAGTTTTGAAAAGTTTGCGAAAACCCTCTTTAAACAATTCACCCCCCCCCCCCTCTAGTTTAAAGCCATCTTTTCTAACAATTGGCATCAAGAGCTTGGTTCTTGAAAGTTATTCAAGTTGATCCTAAAAATCTTTTTAAATGGCTGATAGACTACCTTTTGGGGAAGGTGCTTCAATTAACAGACCACCATTGTTTTGTGGTTTGAACTACCAGTTTTGGAAAGTAAGAATGAAAATATTTATGGAATCTCTTGACCAAGGAATTTGGGATGCAATTGAAAATGGTCCTTTTATCCCAAAGTTTGAAAAGGATGGATCTATCATTGAGAAACCATGGTCTCAATGGACTGATGCAGAAAGCAAAAGGGCCAAATTCGATTGCATTGCCAAAAATATTATAACCTCTTCTTTAAATTCTGATGAGTTTTTCAGGGTCTCACAATGCAAATCATCAAAAGAAATGTGGGACACTTTGGAAGTCACTCATGAAGGAACAAATGAGGTGAAAAGAGCTAGAAAGCATGCTTTCATACAAGAGTATGAGATGTTTAGAATGCTTAAAGGAGAAACAATTGCTGAAGTGCAGAAAAGGTTTACGCACATCATCAATCACCTAATGAGCCTAGACAAGACCTTTGATAAAGAATAGTTGAACATCAAGATCTTGAAATGTCTTGATAGAGCATGGCAACCAAAGGTAACTGCTATTTCCGAATCTAAAGATCTAACATCATTAAGTGTTGCTTCTTTGTTTGGAAAGCTTAGGGAACATGAGCTAGAGATGAATAGACTCAATGTTCAAGAGAGTGAAGATAAGCACACAAAGAGCATAGCCTTGAAAGCATCCAAACACAAGGGAAAGCAAGATTCTAGTGATGATAGTGATGAGGAAAACCTTAGCTTGCTGTCAACAAATTCCTAAAGAGAAACCGCAACAAAGACAACAACAAGGATAGGTATGGAAACAAGAAACCCAATGAATTCAATTCAAATAACTATACTTGTTTTGGTTGTGGTGAGCAAGGTCATATAAAGGCAGATTGTCCCAACAAGATAGGCAAGACAAAAAGAGCCTACATAGCTTGGGATGAAAATGAGGTGTCATCATCAAGTTTTTTATCAAGTGAAGATGAAAAAGCAAACATATGTTTGGTAGCTGAAAATGATGATGAAACTTGCAGCTCAAGTGAGGTAAGTTCATGTGCTTCCTTAAATGAACAAAATTATAGTGAATTACTTGAAGCTTTTCAAGAAACACATGATGAAGCTAATAGGTTGGTTCTTTCAAACAATCGATTGAAAGATCTTAACAGTTGGCTTGAAAAGAAAGTTAAATCACTTGAAGAGGATCTGGAAAAAGCAAAAAGTGATTTTGAAAAATTGGAAAATCATTTCAAAAATGCCTCTTGCAAGTGTGATACTCTCATTTGCACAAATTGTGAAAATCTTGAGAAAAAGGTTCACTATCTTGTTGAAACTGTGGACAAGCTTTCAAAGGGGAAATCAAACTTTGAGAATGTCTTGGCATCTCAAAGTTGTGTTTTTGGAAAGGCTGGTTTAGGCTTTAATCCACAGAACAAGCAAGATAGGTTTTCAAAAAGTTTTTCAAGAAAATCAGAAAAACAACCGATTGTTAAGACGAAACAACCAGTTGTTACATGCTTTTACTGCATGAAGAAAGGCCACTCTGTTAGGTTCTGTAAAATTAGAAAATATTCTGTTCCAAGAGGTTTTATGAAATGGATTCCTAAGGAATGTGATGTTTCTAACCGCAAAGAAAAGTCAAACGGACCCAAATTTGTAAGGGGACCAAATCTTGCTACTTGAAATTGTTTATGCAGGAAAAATAAAGAGAAAAAGAAGAACTGAGTCATCTGATCAAGCTGTTGAAGAAAAAGGCAGTCATTGAAGTTGAATCAAAACTAAGCAAAAGTCCTCAACAGTGAAAAGAAGCTTCTTGATCAAAAAGCACATGGCTCATTGAAAAATCAACATAAGGATAAGACTTTCCTTTATTTGTTCTCAATTTCTGTTTCAAAGTTCTTTCTTATGGTTAAAATTTTCTTTAATCAATGTCATCTACTTTAATCTGCTTCTGCTCATGGTTAAAAATTCAAAATCAAGTTTTTAACTGCTGCAGAAAAACAACCGATTGATTTGAGTCTGACAGCACTGTGAAGAAATTGTTTTAATTGCTTTTTGAATTTCTATCCGTTGCAGATGAATTTAAAAGAGAGAATCTTGGTCAAAGGATCTGTGTTGAAAGCTGATAATGTTCAGAAAGGAGTTGCAACAGTCATAAAGGAGAATATTCCAACATCTTGGAAATTCAAGAGCCTTAATGACTAGTCAAAGATCACATGTGAAGACCATGTGATTCTCAGCTTTTTCTGACATTTTCTGTGCAGAGCAGAGTCAAGTCCTCTCTCTCTGAAAATCAGGTACCCTTTAATGAAATTAAATTCATATTGATTCTCTTACTGCTATAAAATCAAGTGCAGATTTCTTCCACAAGAACAACCAATTGCAACATCTCTTGCAATATCTCTTGCAACATCTCTTACAAAAATTTGTGAAGTGTACTCTCCTTTGTTTTCGTCTCTGCTGTCATGGAATCAACTCCTCCCACCACAAAGAGAGTCAAAACCAGGGCTGTAAGGACTAGAGGAAGGCTAGAAGGCTGGTTTTCTGGAGACAATGATCTCATTGAGAAGTATAGGTATGAAACAAGTATCAAGAAGATAAACAACCCCAAGGTTGTATGTTTTGATTGGCTGAAAAGTCAAAAGCTTGATAATGTGAGAAGGCTGCTCAAGGATCAATCTCTCAGAAAGTTCCTAGAGATGAAGGGAAACATTTATCCAGATTTGTGTGAGGGTGTTCTACACAAACTTGAAGTTTGAGGGAAACAATCTAGTTTCTCATGTGAAAGGTGTAGAAATGGAGATAACTCATGAAGTATGGACTGTTGTTGCTGGACTTAAATTCTCTGGTCTAAGAATCAACAAGGGAAACCTTGGTGTGGTGGAGGATTTTAACAAAATCCAATTCTACAAAAGTTGCTTGAAGAATAATCATGCTCAGGTTAGTACATGCTCGGTTGGAGGTTTGAAACTTGATGAGAGATTGCTTGCTCTCATTATAACTTGGATTCTAACTCCAAGGGGGAGTAATCATTCTGTGCTAACTGAAGAAGATCTTGTTTATATCTTCTGCATCACCAAGAAAATCAAGATCAATTGGATTCATATAATCAAAGAACACATGCAAAAAGCCATGAGGTTAGGTGATTATAATTATCCATATGCTGTTTTGATATCTAAATTTCTACTCTATTTTGAAGTTAATCTTGAAGATGAAACTTCTGAGCTGGTCAAGTCAACTCAAGAGTTGAACAATGGATCACTCAGCAAGATGGGTTTTACAAAAGTAGGTGGAAAATGGATAAGCAAGGATGGTGATCATGGTGCCTCATCTAGTGGTGTTGCTAATCTTGAACAAGATGAACCTGCTGATATGGATGTTAAAAATGAAAATCCACCTAAAGATTATCAAGATGCTGGTGCTAGAGATCAGGAAGATGGAATGCAAACCATGTCGTCTTTTGAAAGACTCATGATGAATAGGCTTGATAGCTTTGCTGAAAATCAAAGGAGCCTCCATGATCTCTGTGTTAGTAATTTCCAAAGGATTGACACCAGATTTGACAACATGGATGCAAGGTTTATGACTCTGGATGAACAAATCGAAGTTGTTCAGAATCAAATCTTTGATCTTCAGTTTGCTGATGAAGAAGAATGAAGGAAAAACGACCGATTATTTCGATGACCAATCGATTGTTTTTGGCTGATATTTCTGGTTTTTTAAATTTCCTTCCTTCTGTTGTTGCTGCTTTAATTCTGATGTAATGAAAACAATATCTTGTTTTATCTCTTATCTTTGTCTATTTGTGAAGACAAATAGGGGGAGATATATGTTGTGTTTTAAGTTTCTGTTTTCAGTTGATAAAACAGTTTGGGTTATGCAATATGTTTATGATATTAGGTGTTTTTGAACTTTAACTGTTTATCTGTATGCTAACAAAATATCAGAAGTTCAATGTTTTGCTCAAAGTTCTTTTGCAGGAACTGCTTCAGATTTAATCAGGTACAACACAAGCATCAGGGATTTGTCTTCATCAAATAGGGGGAGATTGTTGAACCAAGTGGTGTTCAAGCTTTGAAGAATCCAAATCCTTTGAAGGATGTTGAAGCCTCAGCTATGATTGATGTTGTTGTGTTGGTTTAAGCTTTGTTCTGGGTAGTTTATATGTTGTAATCCACTCTATGATTAAATCTAAAGCATTAGCATTCTCAATCTTTGTGAAAGTAAAATGTTTTCAAACTAAGTTAAAACAACCGATTGTTTTGTCGAAACAACCGATTATTTATACTTAGGTGTTTTGAAAAAAAGATTGAAAACTGTTTTGAATGGGTGAACTGTTAAGTACCAAAACAACCGATTGATTCGAGGAAACAATCGATTGTTTGTTTTGGGACCATAACAGAAAAACTGTTTTCTCTTTGACTGAGCTTTAAATGTTTTAACTGCTTACGCTCCAGTCATTACATGCTTTGACCAATCTATTGAACCAAGTGGTGTTCAATGTTTTGAAGAATCCAAATCCTTTGAAGGATGATGAAGCCTCTGCTTTGCTTGATGTTGCTGTGCTGGTTTTAGCTTTGTTCTGGGGTAGTTCAATGTTGTAATCAACCCTTAGATTAAATCTCAAAGCAATTAGCATCTCAATTTTATCAAAGCAAAATGTTTTTCAAACTAAGTTGAAACAACCGATTGTTTTCTCGAAACAACCCATTGTTTACACTTAGATGTTTTGAGAAAGTTTGAAAACTGTTTTTGAATGGTGATTTTGTTAAGTAACAAAACAACCGATTGATTCGAGGAAACAATCGATTGTTTGTTTTAAAACCATAACAGAAAAACTGTTTTCTTTGACTGAGCTTTAAATGCTTTAACTGAATACGCTCCAGTCATTAAATGCTTTGACCAATCTATTTTAAATGCAATTAAGAGTTTGTTAAGATTTGATAACAAACTATATTCTTAGATATATTCTGAAAAACTATTTTTAAGTTTTAAGAATCTTGAAACATAGTTTTTTGAGAAGAAGAGTTTTTCAAAGAAATTCTGAGATTGCTTAAGAGTTGAGAGATTGATAAATGTGCTGAATAGGATTCTGCTTGTATTGATTTCAGATATTCATCTATAATAAGTGTAATCTTTGTAAACTGTTGAACAATTCGTGTGTGTGTTTTGCTGAGATTGGCTGTGTGTTCTTGAGGTGTTCAAGATCAGCAATCTTAGTGTTGGCCAAGGAGAGTGTGTTTCTTGAGGTGTTCAAGGTCATTCTCTTGGTTGTGGTGTAAGTGATCAAGTGGTGATTGCTTAGTGGATATCCTCAGGGTTTCTGAGAAGACTGGATGTAGCTCTAGTTTGGAGTGAACCAGTATAAACAACTGTGTACAATCTCTCTATCCCTAACTCTTTAAATTCAGTTTGTTTGTTGTTTGCTGGTATAAACAACCGATTGTTTCGAAGAAACAACCGATTGTTTTTTTTAGTATTACAGTTTTGCTTGCTGTTTTGGCTAACTGAATTGCTGAATCAATTGGTTTCTGAAATAAGTTCATTCTAGCTTTGAAAAGTTTGCGAAAACCCCTTTAAACCATTCACCCCTCCCCCCCCTCTAGTTTAAAGCCATCTTTTCTAACACAATCTTTTAATGCAATTTAAGAGTTTGTTAAGATTTGATAACAAACTACATCTTTGAATAAATTCAGAAAAACAGATTTGACAATTAAGAATCTTTGACAAAGTTTTTCAAGAGAATTTTGTTTTTTCAAAGTGTTGAGATTGCTAAGAGTTTGTGATTGATCAAAGTGTTGGAATAGGATTCTGCTTGTACTGATTTCAGATTATCTTCTGTAACAAGTATAATCCTTGTACTCTGTTGAACAATTCATTTTCTGTGTTTGCTGAGATTGGTTGTGTGTTCTTGAGGTGTTCAAGATCAGCAATCTTAGTGTTGGCCAAGGAGAGTGTGTTTCTCTAGGTGTTCAAGGTCATTCTCTTGGTTGTGGTGTAAGTGATCAAGTGGTGATTGCTTAGTGGATATCCTCAGGGTTTCTGAGAAGACTGGATGTAGCTCTGGTTTGGAGTGAACCAGTATAAACAACTGTGTGCAATCTCTCCATCTCTAACTCTTTAAATTCAGTTTATTTGTTGTTTGCAGGTATAAACAACCGATTGTTTCTACGAAACAACCGATTTTTTTTCTGGTTTGGAGTGAACCAATATAAACAACTGTGTACAATCTCTCTATCTCTAACTCTTTAAATTCAGTTTATTTGTTATTTGCAGGTATAAACAACCGATTGTTTTTCTTGTACTATAGCTTTTGCTTGCTGTTTTGGCTAACTTAATTGCTGAATCAATTGGTTCCTGAGATAAATTCATTCTAGTTTTGAAAAGTTTGTGAAAACCCTCTTTAAACAATTCACCCCCCCTCTAGTTTAAAGCCATCTTTTCTAACATATTATATGCCTTAATTCCTCTTTCAAACCATTGATTAATGTTAGTGATAGCAATTTTGGGGGGTTTTGGGGTTTTAGGGTTATAATGATTATCTTGAATTTGGGATAAAAATTTGATTGAATAGCATCAGGTAGATGATTATGGAAACTTGCTTCTAATTTCGGATGGTTAGTTAGGTCCTAATCACACATTAATCTCAATTTTGGAGATGCACATGAAGTGTTTGATAAAATGCTTCTTTGAACATTATATTGCGAAACATGTGAATTAGTTCGATTTTTTGTATACATATTCTTATGATTCTTAAATTAGAATTTAATGTATTTGAAGATTGGTGTATCTAACTATAATGTTGCAGCAAATGGGATGGACAAAAAAGCACTGCAGATCAAACTGCTAAAGGGAAAAGGGTGAGAATGGAGTCCCCTAAACCACTATCACAAAACAAGTTTGGGAACAAAGAAAAACAAAGAAGTTATGAGGAAATAAAAAATGGGGCCTTCATTACAGAGAGAAGAGTATGGATGTAACCCGAGCAGTATGATTTATTTTTAAATGGGTTGTAGAGAAGGAATTGGATGAGGCTAGTAGAGCCCTTAAGCAAGTATGGTCCTGAGGTAGTCCATGAATTCTATGTCATTGTTTGGACAGGAGGGGAAGGAAATCAAGAAATGAGATCAAGAGTGAGAGGAAGATGTGTGCCCTTTGATAGAGACCCTATCAGTGCCTTTTTTGGAGATCCTTTGCAACTGAGAGGTGACGATGATTGTACTTATCACTAGCTAAGAGCTAAAACATATGTCTTTAATGATGAAGAAGCGGCTAGGGAAATTTTTCTAGCCAATCACTCCTATCAAATAAGCCTAGCTGGAAAACCATGGAGAGTTTTAAGGAACACATGAAGACCTCATCTCAAGTTTGGATGGTATTCATGTCAGCTAACATGGTGCTCGTTGGTCATGTGTTAGACCTAGATATTCTAAGGTGTCATCTTCTTTATTGCCTCTTAAAAGAGGATTATTTTGTTGATGTTACTAAGATTAGTTGTCATGAAATATATAAATTTGTTAGACTAGAAGTTAACCAGAATAATCAGAAGGCAAAGGGTTCTTTGGGATTTCCTGCTTTAATAATTGCTCTTTGTACAACTCATGGGGTTGAGATAAAACCATCAACAAAAATTTGACCTTTAATTGATCTGAAATTTATTGTGAATAATTGTACTTATATAGAGGAACAAGCTCCACAAGATGGTGATGTTTCTATTCATCATTCACCAATCCATCACCTTTATTCATCATCATCTTTCAGGGAGGATAAGACTGGAACAAATGCAACAGGAGCAAAGAGCCACATGGGAGCATATACAGATGTAGAAGAGTGCAAATCATACAAGGATAATGCAATTGCATTAAGATACATATTAAAATTTCCCTCTACGACAACCCAACCCCTATATGCCTCCAGATCACTTTGAAGTTTATGTCGCTTAGCCTAGGGACAAGTTCTATTATTCGGGGGGGGAAATTCATCAATGAAGTAGTGTCATTTACAGTTGTAGATGAAGACTTTAATACAAAGCTGGATGACTTCATAAGAAGAGAGAATTGAGAAAAAGTATAGTTTTATTTTTATAGTTTTCTTTTCTTTTCAGTTATTTAAATTTTGTTTTATTAGTTTATTTCTTTTTATTTGCTTATTTTGTTATTTTATTTTAAATGGCTTGTATTGTTATTCTTGAATAATTTTCTTTGCTTATTTTGTTATTTTATTTAAATGGCTTGAATTATATTATTTAATTATTTTCAATTTTAATTTAATTGATTTTCTAGCTTTATTTTTTCTTAAATGAAAAAGAACTGCAATATTAAAATTGAATTGTGGAAAAAAGGACTTCGTGTTTAAATTAAATAGTGAAATGAATTAGACACCGGTTGAAAAAGAAAATACGATTGAATCTCTATTGAAATGTAGTTGAAATTATGATACATGAAAATTTAAAAGGATGATTGATTAGAACAAAATATGACAAAACAATAAGGAATGAAACTAATTAAACTAAGTGAGTGTGTGAACCTTAAATAGTTTTGAGAGTTTTAGTGATGAATTGACAATTGTGGTTGCTTAATTTTTTATTTTGTTACATCATAAAAGAGCATGAAGATGATGAGACAATTGTTTTAATTAGGAGCCCAAGGCCAAATAGCCAACCTTTATCTTATTAGAATTCAATATTTTTTATATCCCCTTTGAACCAAGAATTTCTGTTATTATTGCACCTTAAACCTTTAATGATGTATTTTCCTACCTACTGACATATTAAGGAAAGGAGAACATATATGCAATATATATATATATATATATATATATATATATATAATTTGAATGGTTGGTTCTAATTGTTGAAAGTTTTAAATAAGAAGAATTTATTCCTATTGATGAAAAAATGTGTTGAAAAATTCATGTTGAAATCATGAATAAGTAGAAAGAAAATGAGGAAAAACTTGAAGTCAAAAGAAAATTGTGAATAGATAACACATGTACTACAATTGGATTGTGTGTATGTTCTCCTTCTTTATAATGTGCATTTTGTTATCTAAAAAACCAATACTTTTTGGAAGCCCACCCTCATTATAACCTTGTTAAAGACCTTCAGATTCATGCTTCTAATATGCTTGTGATATGAAGGTGATATGAAAAGCAATTGTGATTCATTATGATTAAGTGAAAATAGAGAGAAACACATACATTTGAGCATATGAGAAGAAATTCCTTAATGAATTGTCATTTTATTGTTTTAATTTGACCCTAGAAGTTGATTGTATCTATATTTTGCAATATTTGAATTTGGAAGCATATAAGTTTCTAATTTAATATGTTTCTTAGTGAATAAAGTTCTTTTGATATTTAAATTCAAATATGATTTAGTTATATTCATTTACTTTGCTTGAGGTCAAGCAAGATTCTAAGTTGGGAGAGTTAAGAAGTGTCATATTTTAGTAATATTTCATGTTAAAATATAGGCACTTATAAATATTGATTGATAAAATAACTATAATATAACCCTTACTTTATAAATTTAAACTTTTTTTACATATTTTGTGATTATAATATGAAGAAGAACGATTTATTCTCAAATTTTTGTAAATTCCAGGATTCTAGGAAAAATGGAGATGAAAGAGCAAAAGGAGAATGTACAAGATAAAAATGGAAAGATAGAACACGCTCCAAACTCGCATAAGCTAGAAGCCTCCTAGAATATCTCACCCTAGTGAGCTCAGTCACGCCTAGGCGAGATCACTCCAGAGATGTTGGGATTGTTTTCGTCTAACTCGCTCAATCAAGCCCAATCATGCCCAAGTGAGAAGTCACTTGGCCTAAGTTCAACTATGTTAAATATGAGGCGTGAGCCACAACCCTAGACATCAATTAGGAGAATATGAGGTGATAGAAAACCCTAGAGGAGGCAACTGTAAAGGAGAAACATCCTAGATCTTTTTTTCTTGCTTTTCATGCTTGTAATGACCAACGTGAGTGACTAACTCTATCCTTTGGAATTTGGAGTAATATGTTCAAACTCTTGTGTATTTACGTGATATTTAAATATAATATTTTGTTCTTAATTGATGATTTTATTTTCATTTTATTTGTAATGTTTGTTTATCATGATTTAGATCCTTAGATTTGACTGAAAAATATCTCTAACTTTTTTACCCAAATGATCATGCTTAACATATTTGAATATTAGGAATAGATTTGAATTGTTAATTGCTATCAATATTTAATTGTAATGATAAATAGTTTTTTATAAATATGCGAAATATCGATATTTAGGAGACTCTTTCAATAATTTTATATGCAAGAAATCGATATAAATGAATTTTATATGGGCATCAACATCAATCAAAGAATAGAATATTATTATGCTTTTGATAAAGAAAGATGAATTCAATCCCAATTTTTCCAATTGAACCAACAAACTTTAACTTGTTTTCTTTATAATTCTTGCAATCATAACAAACTCCCAACGAACTTTATTATTTTGTTTTCTATTTAGTGAATCTTATACTTGATAATTCAATTGTTCCTTGTGAGTTCAAGATCCTTTAAATAATCATCAATCATTCAAACATCAACTTAACATTCAAGCAATGTTGGAATTCCACATCAACTAGAGATTAAAATATTTCATAGTATATAAGTGGGTGCAAACCTCACTTTATAAGCCCATTTTATGAGGTTGAGTTAGACTTCACTTCTTAGTATGGCATCAGAGTCATTTTGAGCTTTATTCTAGCAATTGTTTGTTAGACTTATCACGTCATCCACTATCGGACTGTTATTAGATCACTCATAATATAGAGTCTCGTGCACAAGTTGGTAACCTCGGCGTGAGGGAGTGTGTTGAAAATCTCACATCGACTAGAAACTAAGATATTTCATAATATATAAGTGAGTGTAAATCTCACCTTATTAACCGATTTTATGAGGTTGCGTTAAACTTAAAGTCCACTTCTTAGTAAGCAAGATATGCAGAGACATCAAATTCTACAAAAGGCTCAAAATGAAATCAAAATAATTTTTAATCAAATCAACTATCGTAGGAAGTTGAAAACATATTTTTAAACATGGTCGAAACACAATTTTGGACACGGTAAACAAAATTTTCCTAATTTAACAAATAATACTCCATTTAACTCTTCCAAACTGTTATAAAATTCAAAATCAATCCAAACTCATTGAATTGAATGTCTAACCACATATCACCCATTCAACAACAACAATTATACATAAATTAGTAAATCATATAATTAAAAATAACTTCCTTTACCGAACAACTATTTATATTCCAAGTAATAGCTAGAAAAAGAATAAGAAAATCACCAAAGTTATATAGAAATTGAGATAAAAGGAGAAGGGAGGAAAAAGCTAGAAAAACATGGAAGGAAAAAGAGAATAGAAAAAAAAATACCACTTTTTAAAAATATATTCTGAATTACATTGAAAGCGAATTGAAGATTAACTTTCAAAGAATGTAATCTAAAATATATATTTTTTAAAATTACTTTGAAATTTATAAATTTTAAAAATAATTTTGAATTAAAAAATATTTGTATATGAAGTGACACACAAAAAAAATATTTTCATATTTAATATGAGATGACACAAGAAAAAAAAACATATGAAAATGCAAGAAATAAGGATGACATATGAATGTATGGAAGTGCAAAAAGTAACATTCAAGAAAAGGACATGGCCAAAGAGCCCAAGATCTTACATTGCAACAGACAAACTAGGTGAGAAACTAGCCTTATTTTCAATATTGCAATATCATTGACTCAACGAAATTTTACAGATATTGAGGATTGAATAGACCTTAAAGTGTAGAATTTTTCTACAATTAAAGAATTTATTTTTTTGCTTCTAAAAAATATTTATTTTTTATAAATTCTCATAAGTTTTTTTGTTTGTTTTAATTAGTATGTTATTTTTAAATAAAACAAAAACAGGTAGGTATTACTTATTAAAAATAGACATATCATTTATTAAAAAAGAAGAAAATAAATATTTTTTTAAAACTTAGAAGAAATCGAATGTTGTTTGGCATAATTTCAGACATGTAGATACAATTTTCTCAATAAGCAATTAATATAATAAATTAAAATAAATATTTTTTCAACAAATTATGATATAGTGGTTACGAGTAAAATTAATTTGTGTCATAACAATCTCATTCGAGATTCAATTCAAATCTCAATTGGAAGAAATTATGTTATAAGTGTCTATCCGCACTGAAATATAATATTCTCATAGTATGGATGCTAATTTCATGAATATATAGAAAATTAGATGCTTTGTGTAATACGATGAACTCATTTATAAAAATAGACAGGATTTCTTCGTTTTCAAAAGCAAAAATGGAAAATCCATCCTGCTTGTGTACGAAATATTGTTTAATTTATATTTGATCAGTTTTCAATACTGAAATCGAAAACTAATGATTTAATTAACAAAAAAAACGGATAAGACTCCATTCCATCGAATGATCCAATAAACTAAAGAAGATAAATCAATAACAACTGTGAACTGCTCTTCGCCAATTTTATTCTTGAAGTTAGATAAAGATTGCGTTGTTCTCATAAACAAAGTTTAGCCTTCACTTCTTTCACTTTGCTAATTACGAATGAAGTCTATATATACTTCTTTTTTCTTCTCATTACTTTATAGAAGCGAACGAATGAAGATTACTTTGTAACAACTTTTTCTGAGAATCCAAACAACCTAAAAGTTATATTTTGTTACTCCTTTTTTGTATCAGAATATTAGCAGGTGAGGGGTAACGCAAAAGGAAAAAAAGCATGCAGATATACAAATAAATTAAACATGACAAACTGTTTCCGACCTTCCAAAGAAACAAACGACCCATCAAAACTGTTACAACTAAAAATAAACAAAAGAATGCTATGCGATCTTTGCGATGCATGACTCAGGGTCAAGCCCCGTCCCCATGATCCAGACAGGATGGAGTCCCTGTTCATTTCAGAATTCCTTCCGACTGTAACATAGTATACACATTCCACACCAAAACTGTTTCCCATCCAACCAACGCAACACTGCTCTGCCTCTGCGACAACCCCATACCTCACAAGTCCTGTCTTGCTAAAGGAATGAACTTGACCTGACAATGCAGCTTCTGAAAAAGCAACAATGACATCACATGACAACAGAGGTGCAACTTCTGAAGGTGACAATCTAAAATAACTAGGATGAGAGGATGGACTGAAGTGCAAGCTGCTGCTGAGGCTGCAAGGAAGACCAGGTTGAAGCAAGGGTTGAAGGTGGCAAAGTCTGTTGTAGCTGCCTCAATAGATTAATCATCCGACTCACAGTTTGTTCAGTTGCCAGATCATTTCCCGCACATAAAATCTGCACCATAGTTAATGCACAAAGCACAAAAAACATTTTAGAATGGGAGGGTCCAGAATCTAACAGCACTAACAAAAAGAACTGGCGTTGAAAATACCTCAGCGAAAACTGCGACAATTTTGGGAAGATATTGATTGTTGGGACCTATAAGTTCTCTATCTGATCTGAAATTCAATGGAAGAGTGTATCAATATATAAATATAACTAATACCAAAGTCAACAAACAACAAGAAAAAAAGGCAGCATATATAGGTTAATAGAAATCAATAAAAATATGTTTTCGATTAGAATTCCACCTTTCAACCATTGAACAAAGTTGGTCGTGCACAACCTTAGCCTCAATTAAATCACCTTTTATAGGCAAGCAACTCAGCCAGGCAGGAACAACCTGATACAAAGCAATAAAAGGTTGGAGTTAGAAACAAAACACACAAGCAGATAGGCTTTGGTCTAAACTATCAATTTACTCAGATACAAAATGAGTGTCGTGACAATACCCATGTTATCCTAAAAATAGGGTTTTCAGCCTATAAAGTTCAGAGAATCCACCAAATAAATTATCATAACAAATTATGATAAGAATTTTTTTCCATAATTGTGTCCAAGTCCTCTGCAGAAAAGTATCAATTACTGATACTGAGGCAGAGTTTTCCTGATGTGAATGACTTGGGCAAAGTCGTCACCAAGTCTCAACAATTTTGAACCGTATGCAAAATTAAATACCTTAACCCTTTGGTTCAGGTACTTCAATTAAACACCGTAAACATATTGTTAGGTTTGTCTGTGTCTATCCAGAAACCACAGTTTTTCCAGCACTACTAGAAAAAAGGTACCCAAGGAATCCAGTGTTATTTCACCAAAAACTGAAAGACTCCCTTTATCAGGGTTAATTCGGATGAACGTAAGCCAAAAGACTTGGCCATTACTCCAATGTTAAAAAAAATCACCATTATCATATAATACTAGCCCAGGCAACATGACTATATACCAATTTACAATTTTCCAAATGACATTAGGGTAAACAACAGAATTCTAAAAGACAGCAGAGACATGGAGCACCAAAATGTATATACCTGTGTCGCATTTATGCTATCACGGTGAAACTGGCATATTTTTCCAAGAGCTGAAACAGCATTGTCATATGCCATTACGTTATCAGAAAGTTGTGCATTTGGATGCCTTATCACAGCATCTAACCTCGAGAGTGCCTCTGCAGTAGAGCACAATAAAAAAATTCAAAAAATATATATACAGCTGGCCACAGCAAAACAATCAAATGGTAGTGGGCAACTAACCTCCAACAAGGGGTTTGAAAACAGATCCGCCAAACTCAGCACAAACACCAACACCATAAACAGCAGCCTGCAAAGACATTTAATTATTTTTAGCATTCTAAAACTGGACAAGCAACATTAATATACAGTAAACCAAGAAGGGGTAGTTAACCTGTCGGACATCTGGATATTCATCATTGCAAGCTTCTAGTAAGAATGGAAGGAAAGAATCGTAATATCTGTGCAACATAAAGAAGCGTTTAAAAATATACAACAAAATCATTCAGAGTAAAGGGAGTAAGATAATTTTATGCAGGAAAATGCAGAAAATCCACACAAGAACAAAAGACGGGGGGACACACACAAGGAGGCAGTACTTACTTGAGGGCAGTTTCACGACAGTGCTCAGCAACATCATCAAATATACAAATGGCAATTCTCCTTTCCTCTGAGGTTTTATCTTTACCCTGATATTGATTATCAATAGTGAAGGGGTGGAATTGGATCAGAAAAGAGAATGGCAAACATTTCTAAGCTCGTAATTTGTACAAATTTAAAAATGTGCACATTCACAAAAATTAGCAGGTAGTTCGAAAGTAAATTAGTAATTGACATAATCAAAGTTATTTTACATGTGGAATGGAATGGGGACCAGAACATTAGCAACCCAAATTTCATACAAAAGCAGTTAAGGAGGTTGCATTGCCATGATAAGTTAAGTTAGTTCACATCCAATTGTTTCGCAAACTAAATGGCATTTTTCCCCTATAAACAAGGGTATGCATAACAAATAGGAAAATGAATATCATCTTAGGAAAGAGTAATAATAGCTAGACAAGATTTTTTTTTCATTCAAATTAATTGCCTTATGGAAAAATATTTGACAATAAACTAAAGGAAATGCTACGAGAGGAAAGAGAATACAAGACAACTTTTAAGCAAGAACATCAGAAATTTAAAATGCTAGCACGAAAGATACATTATTAGAGGAACCAAAAGAAACTTACAAACATAGGTGTTATGTATGAGGATAGCTCATCAAAGAAAGGCAAGAAGGATGTCCTGAATGTTTTTATCAAAGTTCCCAAGCAATCACCAACCTAGAACATAATGATTCAAAATAAGTGTTAGGACAGCACATACAAAAGCATTTAATTAAATGATTTAGATCACAAAAATATATTACTGAACATACTTGATCAAAAAGATCCTCTTCTTGCTCATTTTCTTCCTTGAGTAGCTCTCTTTCTTCAGCATCAAAGTCCTCTTCTTTGGCCCTCTCTGCTCTTTCATGTTTTCTTGTTGAACTGGCTGTAAGAACTTGTTTAATCTCGTCAACAATACTCCGCACTTGCTTTTCATCTAGATGTGGTCCAGAGACCTGAGAGAAACAAATCCTATCCAACTTTAGTTCTAAAAAAGAGCTTAGAGACAATAAACAAAATCATTGAGACTTTAGAACAGCACAAAATAGCACTCAAATCCATGTCCAACCATGACATACAGAAACAAATATCAACACAGATGCAGAATTATATGGCAACATAATGATTTGATTGCAGTCTCCTCTTACAAATCCATCCCATTTCCAGACTACAGATAGAATAAACAGTGACAAACAAGTAATAAACAATTGGACAATATTAAAAAACAAAACAAGTATAGTTCAAATCGTGTCATTCTACAGTTGAAAAATTCCTCTTTGGCACACTTCCTTATTTTCCTGCATTGGTGTTCATCCCCTCCATCATTCCACTTCATCCACACCTTTGTTTGTTAGATTCACATGGTGGTTCTACTTGCCCCCTCCCCATCTGGCTCACCAGGTATAGGCTAAGCCTTGCTTTCCTATTTTGAGTTCAAATTATGTCTTGTCATTAGTTAAAAACTCAATAGTTGGTATTTTCTTAGGATGTGTGACTTATGCTAATGGATTACTTTTAATTTGAAAAGAAATAAACTGTATTTTACAAAGTTTATAGGCACTGCGTACAATGAGTAAGAATAGCTGAAAAAGTAGTCATGCCACTAATGCTATTCTCTTTCTATTGTAGAAAGTCAGAAAGAAAGTTCCCAAATTTTTCAATCCATGCCTATATATCTTGTAATATACAAATTCTATTCTACTAGTGGAAACACATGTGCTGCACACATGTGTTCACTTTTTTCTTATGGTAATAAAAAATTATTATAATAATTCTATTTAAGAAAAACATTATTAAATTATAAAAAAAATTCAAAAAAAAAAATTATAAAAAATCACTTTATAATTTTATTGTAGGTAGTTTCTTTAGGTGGTTTTTTTTATTGTAGGTAGTTATTTGAGTTTTAAAAAAAAAAACCTAAAGGGTAATATGGTAAGAACCTGTGTGTACACAAAAAAAATAGTTAAAAAGGAAAATCCCCTTTATTAATGTTATAGAGGATTATAGATTAAAGATGTAACATTTTTTCAAGGCATAATGTTACTTGAGAGCCAGAACACACATCATGGACAGAATTGTCTCTCCCGTAAACTATTTTGGGTATCACCAACTTCACTCTAATATTATTTGATAGACGGTAAATAAGATTGTATACATCAGAGCTGTTAAATTCCTAAAGATGACTACAAATCTTCCATCATGATAGAGGGATGTTACAAACCTGTATGCATTCATTCAATGCGTCCAACATGCTTGAACAAATTTCTACTTCTGGCTCCTGGAAGACAAAATATATATTTATAAGCACACAAAAAACTGCAGTTGGGATACCAATTTACCATAATAGATAGGCAGGATTTTAACCTTGTGTAAAGCCTCCACCAAATTTGGTATTATATAATCAGATAACTGCTTTATGTAAGTCTCATCACGACCCTGTGATTGTCCCTTCTCTACAGCTGATTTCGCTGAGGTTAACAGTTCTGGCATGGCTACATAAAAAAAAACAGCCAAGTGACATTTAAAAAAAATCATTAAGGGTACTGGAGGATATAAAATAAAAAATGTTGAATTTAAGAAAATACCTGAAACTGCTGCCTTCCTGACTTCTTCATGGAAGTAAAATTTAAGAAGAGGAACCAATGTGAAAGCAACCTAGATGATTTCACAAAATTAGCCAATAAAATATCCAGGACACGAAAATGCCAAAAAAATATGAAACAAAGCCAACCTGGTCAATCCAAGGAAAAAATCCTTCCTTCAACTCGTCAGCATAGCAACATAGCATATTACAAGCAGTAGCCTTCTCCTCCAAGACACTAGTCTTAATGCCTATCCTTTTATCCCCAAGTGTAATTGTTTCAATGCTACAAGAACAGCAGCAAAATACAAAAGTATTTAAAAACAAAATCAATATATATCCATCAGTATAAACTATATCTCCCTTCTCTGCTTATTCCCTTCTCCCTTACATTCAAGAATGAGAGGTCATATATTGCAGGGAAACTTTTAATTAAAATTTAAGCCTGATACCATGAGACATCCTCGTGTTCAACAAATTAGGGATGTAGACATCTCCTTGGAACCCTGGAAATTCTTTAACAAAAAATGCATGTCCAAGCATAAAGGTCTAATACATGGAAGTGGAAATGATCTTTCCATACAAATGGAAATCAATAAAAGAATATCATAGGAAATAGAAAAAATTGTATTAAATAGGGTTTAGGGTTTATCTTAAATAGAAAAAAATGTCTTCAAAATGAAGACTGATGTAGAAGCTCGAATACAGGGAATGGGACCTAGGAAATGAAATGAAGAATAAATTGTATATCACATCATGCTAAAACCATAGATGTCATTCCCGGGGAGCAGAGTGGAGCGGCCAACCCTAAAAGTGAGATAGTGGGGCAATGGATAGCAGAATGACCATTATTCTAATATTTTTATGAAATGTGTGTGTGTGTATATATATATATGTGTGTGTGTGTGTGTTTGTAATGTCTATATTATTTTGTATTTGTTTTATATATTGTGTATATTTCCTATTATTAATATATCATTTATTTATTTTATTTAGCTAATTATATTATATGATATGATTAATTTAGTTTTTATTAGTACAATTAGTTTATTATATTATATTATATGTTTTATTTAGTTTACTATATTATATGTAATTATTTAAATTATTAAATATATTTTATATATTATTATCATTTGGTTTATTGTATTATACTGTATGTCCACATATTATAAGTTAAAGATATTGGACCCAAAATTGAGGACCAAGGTCCACAAGAGGAGAAATGAGAATACTAAATCATGAAACCCTAAGAACCCACCACCCATCAGTTCACAGAACACAGGCTAAAAGAAGGTATCCATAGTTTATGAACAAGAACTGAAAGGGCACCTGTCATCATCTTCATCAAATTCAGTATCAGAATCTGCAGATGTAATGGTCACATCAGGTTTAAGTTGTGCAGACTGGATCAAAGGAGGCATCACAAAACCCATATATGGGAGAAAATCCTGCCCAAGGCACTTGCAAAGCCGTGCCCATGCCTGAACACATGGAAGCCAAGTGAAAACTAGAGATTTATAAGAATTTTAACTAGAAGATAAGAACAAATTATAGCTAAGTTAATGGAAACAACTGGAAAAAAGACCGTACTTGTAACATGTAACTAGCAGTTGGATCATCAGGATCCAGTTGAGACTGTTGCAGTGACATCAAGACATCCATGACCTTGTAAAGGAAGAACGAAACTATATATTAGCACACTGAAAGTGAACAATGATTCAAGGAAATAATATATAAATTACTGCTTTCACCAATAATATGAATTTAAAAGAGACATATCTGGACTAAGTTAAAATTCACCTGTTTGGCATCATCCCTGAACTTCTCCTTTCCAACAGCCATCCCTACCAAACTAATGCACTCCATAGCTTTGGCTCGAAGCATTCGATTAGATTTATCATTTGCATTAACAAGAATAGCTTTTAAGTATGGCATCACAGCATCATAATACTTCTGAAATTGCTCCTGTTATCACAACATTCTTATGTATTAAATATAAAACTTAAAAGCATTGTTATTGCAATGGAGAATATTGGCTACATAAAGCACCTGTGAAGAATCTGCAACTGATGCCAAAGCTGTCAAAGCCCCTTCTTGAACCATTTGCTTGCCATTCTAGAACCCAGGCAATTGAAAGAAAAGATGATCATATATTTGTAAACCAACAATCCCAAAGGCATCAACTATCAAACATGCATGTGAAATATTTATTATTTATTATTTATTATAAAGCACTTCACACAATGGGTCAAAAAAAATATCTGTAAGATACATACAATTAAGGAACAAAATAATAAACAAACTTAAGTGCAAGATTGGTTTAGCTCAATTTTAGGAAAAGATAAAAGCAACAAATCACTCCAGTTAAAAAACTATACTAAAATTGCACTAGGACAAATACTTCATCGAGCATATGAGAGACTTAGACACTCCTTACTATCCAATTCCCAATACAACACCCAACCCTAAAAGCTGATGTTCCAATAGCTCACACTCTATGACACTTTCCTCTCTTGGTGACAATTCACTCAACTTTCTCGTTGTTAGAATCTTCAGTGGGTAGTCCTTTCCAAGACAGCAATAACCTAACTATGATACCAATTGGTAAGCACCCAGGTACTTGGGGGAACCCATTATTAAAAGCTCAGGCAAAAACCAAACACTTAATACTCCACCAAGAATCTCGTACTACCCAATATAAGGCTTAGACATCCCATAATATCCAAGTCCATAGCAAAGACTACAAAAAAAGAAACCAAGGAGAATCCATAGTGTGGTATCTGTTTCAAACCACGAAGTCCAAACAAGGAAAACATCATAGATGATGTTATCTAAATCCAAATAATGTACAATTTTTTTGCTAGCTAGATATCAAAATAAGTCAATACCTGCAAGAGTACCAAAAGTTTGCTCACAATCCCTTCTAAGTAAGGCGTTAGAATATCAGGGGTACAATTCTCAGTGAAATTTAGCACAGCAGAAGCAGCATGTGCCTGCAACATACAAATAAAAAAGTGATGGATAAGATTAATGAATTTCAGAATCTAAATTAAACAAATTATCAAATATCAAGAAACTTAAGATTCATATTTACACAGACATGTTGAAAATAGTGGCAGTAAACGGCAGACCCATTAACTATGAAGAAACTTTTGGGGTAGAAGAACTGTGATATTTCAAAGTAGCTACTCATATGAGCCATATGCAACTGATGATAAATAATAATGACAGAAAACTGAAGATGTTAAAACTGCATAACCCAGAAAATTCACCCTGGCCATTTAACTTTCTTAAATGTAAATGGTCGTTAAGATTGTGAAAAGCCTCTGCAGAAAGCCTTGAGATAACTGAGCATACTAATGACAGTAATTACTAATTTTGCACTTATATGTGATGACCGGAACCTATAAGCAATAAAATACCTGAGGTAACACAAGATGACAACTACATGAGATTGCTTTGGTCATGCAAAACCAAAATCGACCATTTCATTGGTGGACAGAAATGCATATTATCTCCAGCAGGATATATACATATTCGAGGACAAAAGAAAGAACACAAAATAGCATACAGTAAAGCTATTTTGTTGAGTCCATCTTATAGCATAATATGAATGAGAATATGCAATGGCGGCACAAAACAAAAGTACATTTTAAGAAAAAAAAATAGAGAAAGGAGAGCATCACTTGATTTATTACAACTGCGAACAATTTATCTAATCCAGACAAAAAGCACAATAACAAACCTGCACTCTTGGATTTTGAAAATCATCCATAGCACCAGCCAAAGCCGGCAGCACTAAGTGATGAAATTTAACCTGCAAATCTGGCCCCAAATCCGTGGACAACTGCCCAATTGCATTTATAGCTGCCCATCGCACTCGAGGATGGGGATGACAAAATGAATTTAAAATCATCGACAATACCTGTTCGAGATTCTTTATCATCACCTGCACCATCAAATATCACAATCTTAGTTACACAGAAAATATATTTTTTTCAGCTAATATTGAACATTCATACACACAATGCATAAAAAACAAAGGCATTTACAGAATACCTCATAACATGTTCAAAGTATCATATGCTGCATTTCAGATTCCCATCAAAAGGAAGTCTTATAATAATAACAAAGAAAAAAGTGTTGAATCGCATACCTACACGAATCATCAAATACTAGTATACACAAAAGTTTAAACACAAAAGCACAACATAAAAGCATGAGAACAAACATAGTTGCACCAGACCTAATAAATAAAAAGATCAATTATGAACGGCCAGCAGAGCAAGCACATTACCTTCTATCCTCACCTACATACACCATCTAATATCACAATTTAAGAGACAAGCGCCCACATTAAGGAATCTTTTCTACTGATATCTATGAATATTCATCACACAGCATAAAAAACACAGGTCCAGACATAAAAGTAAGAAAACACCAAAAACACAATCACAAGGACCTGGTAACAGCAAAAAAAACCAAAAGCATGTGGAGATACCTTCGAACAACCCTCCGCAATCTGCGCAAGCGCAATGAGTGCAGCATGGTGTTTTTCCCACTCAGGAGCAGACAAGTAAGTGGGCAACAACTCAGAAGCAACAGGCACAATGGTGTTCCCGCCAAGAGAAATCGAAAGCCTATCCAAACACTCCTGTCCAAACCCATAGTTACTGGTCTCACCCGCATCCTCTTCCTCGTCCACTGCAGCGTGCCACGCAGGAGCATCCTCAATATCCAGCAACAAATTCAGCAACACGCCAAAAAGCTTCCTCACAAACTGCGGCAACTTCCTCATCATCCCAGGGGCGCGTTCCCTGGCCTCGGCAAGAGTGACAACAAACTCAATCGCCAAGTGCCGCGTCCCTTCCTCCAAGGCCTCAGCTTCCGCGACCTGCAGCATGGCGCCCACGACGTCGACAATCTGGCGGCGGAGGAACCTCGGCTCGGTACCGGCGAGCTCGATAAGAAGCTCGAGCGCCTCTTGCGCAACGGCCTCCTGGCCGGAGTTCAGTGCCTCGGTGAGCGTCTGCATCATGAGAGGGAGGAGGTCCTGGAAGCGGTCGCGGTCAGCGGAACTGGTGAGGCACTGGATGAAGTTGATGGAGGCGGCGAGGGAGGCGATACGGACGTCGGATGGGGTGGAGGAGTGGAGGCAGCGGAGGAAGACGGAGTGGAGAGTGGACAATTGAGGGAGTAGGGTTTGACCGATGTAGTGTGCTAATTGGGCGAATATGAGGAGCGCGACTTCCTGAAGCCTGGGTTCGGGGGAGGTGACCCACTGGAAGAGGAGGGGGAGGAGGTTGGGCCAGGCGGCGGGGTCTTCGGGGAGAATTGCGGCGGCGAGCTCGGAGACGGTGTCGCAGAGCTTCTTGGCAATGGATTTGACGGGCTCTTGTTGGAGGGAGGAGAGGAGAAGGGAGTGGAGGGAGGAGCGGGCGGCGGGGGAGAGGAGAGGCCAGAGGAAGGAGTCGTGGTGGCGCGTGAGGTGGCGGCGGAGGAGGATAGCGGACATGGTGCGGGTCTCCGGGTTGGGGGCGGTGTGGAGGAGGTGGGCCAGGGCGAGGAGGAGGGATTCCGGACGGGCCTGCTTGCAGAGGTTGAAGAGAGACTCCGCCTGAGAGCGCTGCTCGTTGGAGGTACACATTAACTGTGAAATTAGGGATTCCAGATGAGTTGAATCCGGACCCAGAATTAACGCCACTTGGGCTTCGTTCTGTCTGGGATCGTTCGCCATCTCTCTCTGTGTTGTAGAGATTAAGAATTCAACAAGAGAGGAATTCAAGGTTTCACAAATTCAGCAAGTGTGCAAGTGTGCAAGTGTGGTGTGGTGTGTAGAGAGAACACGAGTGAAGAAAGCGAGGGAAGACCAAAAACAAAGGTGGAACGGCAAGGGTTTGTGTTTTGTGTTTGTGATATGTTTGAGCCAGGGATTTTAAATGGCGGGTTGCCTTTGGATATGCGCTTCTCTCAGGTTTCTTCTCCTACGGTTTTTTACACTTCAATTGCGGTTTATCCTTTCACCCCTTTCTTCCTAACCTACATTCTTCTTTACACCCTATTATATACTTTTCAACTTCAATAATAACATATATTTTTCATTTATCTATTATCTCGTATAAAATCATTCTATTCATTATTTACCTATTTTCAGTATTCATCTTTTTATCATCTATATCATATATTTTAAATCAATCTTTTTTATCTTAATCATCATAACTATATCATTATTACTATTATTATTATTTTATTATTTATCTCCTTGTGATACAACCAATATACTTCCTTCTCCTTCAAAAGTTTCTTATTTTTAAAATTTCTCTACAAGGATATTTTTTATTAATATTTATTGGAATTTTGCATTCAATTTTCAAACACCAAAAGGGAAGTATTGAAATCTTGCTACCTTTCCTATTACGACTTATTAATCTTATAAAGAATAAAATTTGCTATTTAATGTTTCTTCTCGTCAACGTATCTTTTGGCGTATTTGTTTTTTCGTGTAATACAAATATTTTTAAACTAAAATTGAACTATTGATCCTATAAAACTAAATTGGTGTTTTTAGTCCTTTGGATGCCAATTTTATATAAATGATTGATTTGGTTGTTAAATATATGAGGCGATCTTAATTTAGTACAAAATATTTATTTTAATATTCGAATATGTGAAAAAAAAATCTTATAAATAAGTTTGTGATGTTATTTTGTTATTAAAATATATTTTTAAGAACCAATTTAATACTGAATTGTAAACTATTTTATTATTAAATTATACTATTAAAATAAATTGAATATTTTGTATATTTAGGAACTAAATTAATTTTTTATTTTAACAACTAATTAATTTTTTTATTTTAACAACTAAATTAATATTACCTCGTATATTTAATGACCAAATTGGTCGTGTACCCATTGATATTATAAGTGAAATACAGTAATCGGTATTCAAAAAGTCCTATAGAAATCACCGGATAGAACTATGTTAAATTTTCAAATTCATCCTATATATAAATGTAAATATGTGTAAATACTTTCTTATTAATATATGTAGTTATATATGAATATAATTTATTTAAAAGATCTATTATAGAGTATGTTAATCATTAATATAAGAATCTTAATAAAAATAAAAACGATTAAAAAAAATCTTTTTGTGTGATACTTGTTCAGTTGAGGAGAATTTTAATGATTAAATAATATTAATTAATATTTAGAATATAAAATATATTAAAGATAACTAGTGAGTGTTATATTTTTTTGTAGTACTTGAAATTACTTAGGAGAATTTTAAAAATTAAATGATGTTAGTTAAGAGTTAGAAGATAATTAATAACTAATTAGGACTTATAAATATATTAGTCATAACATAATGAATAAAAGGATGATGATGTTGGTTTAAGATTATTTAAACTTTTGAGTTTAGACCAAAGTGCTGACTACAATTTCCTATGAGCTCAAAAACACCTATCTTATGATTCGTTGACCATTGATTTTATATTTTCAAGTAAATTAATTATTTCTAATTACTCTTAACTTTATAAATATTTGTTTTTATTCGAAAGTGATAATATTTTGATAAGGAGATATAATATTTATTTTGATTATACTTTTTTTTTTATACATTTTATAATAATGTATAATATAAAAAAAGATTGTTAATCGACATCTCGGATATGATCATTCTACACAAAATCTTAACATCGCCAATCGACAACTCGAATATGACCGTTCTACCTAAAAAATAAAATTGAGTACATCAAATTTTGTTGTAATCATATATGTATGGTATTGAGGAGGACAAAGATATGTTGAAAAAATTTAACAAGTTTTATCCAAGTATTGCATTGTGGAATGTCGTATTTAGGTCGAAAGTGGTATATTAGTATCTTAACTTCAATTCACATTACCTTAAAATTTAATACCAACAAAGATAAAAATGATGATATGGATTAAAATCACTAATTTAGACTAAAAACCAAGAAAAAACATAAGATGCAAAATATGGAGTTGAAAATATATACAAAGGATGGGGAATGACATAATCAACGTAGATTGAAAATAAATAAAAGATGAGGGGAGGTGCAAATAAATGAGTTAGAGATATATTTATTATTATATTAAAAGTAATAATTATGAATTTGACATTTAAAATATGTTGAAGAAGAAAAAGAAAAAGGAAAAAAAGGAAACAAGTAAGTAGCCTCTTCTCATGAGATATATTGGTCATTCTTATTTATAGTAACATCTAATTCAACATTTTACATTTGAGGTTGAGTTCTTTGTATATCTCCTAACTCCTTAATACCAACACTATAAAAGCTTTAGTTTGACTTTAATTATTTCTAAATTTCTAGAATGTTTTGGGTTGGCTTTAACTTATGTTACCAATGTTAGAGCTGTTATTATTACTAGTATTTTCTCATAATAAATTTTTTTATTTGATTTTTCTTTCATATTTTTTTCTTATATTTCCTCATTTTATTTGTTACCATAAATGTCAATTGAAATCCTTTTGATGATTTTTTTTTAAGTCACGATTCATCTATTATGCTAAAGATATTAAGTACTTAGATGCTAAAATGACATCATCAGGTGATTTTTTATATGATGATTGTTTCAAAGTTTTGATATAATATAATGATCATGATTATTTTTATAATAACTATTTTTCTATTTTTTATATGGTTTGATACAATGTAATTAATTTTTTTGTGTTCGGATTTTGTTTATTAGCCAAGAAAAAATCTTAGATAGTTCATTTCATGTAATTTTTTCCTTTTTGTTGATAGGTTTTAAAGTATTATTAAATCAAACTATATTTTGTTTATATATTTATATGTGTATATGTACATGTTTTAATAACAATAATGTACTCGCCATAGTTAAATGCAAGAACCTGCACTTTTAGATGTCTTAATATAAGTGTATAAAATAAGTTAAATGTGATAATTATATATATTCTAGGATTAAGCTTTAATTAATAAATCAATGTTTATATATATATATATGAACTCTAGAAATTGAAGATTGTGCCTTAGATATATTTGATGTTTTTATACTCTCATGCAGATTGAAGATGCTCACATCATGAAGAATAAAGATTATGATTGTCTTAACTCGTGTATAGATTGGATTTCAATGTAATTGGTTCATATGCATTTCTTTCCAAACTTAATTGATCTAAGAAAACTTCAAAAGTTGTTTTTAAACTATTTAGAACTTATTGATAATGTTAAGAGAATTTTGATGGATTGAATTGTTATTTTTTTAATTTATTAAAATGTTATTAGCCGAAATTTTTAAGATTGAAGTGAATATTTTAACTAGTTGATTTATTGAATCAATGGGTTAAAATCACTTAAGATTTTCAAAAGTTCAGTTTTTCTATCAATTATAAATTGTTCTCATAAACTTGAAACTCATTAGTTTTCAAAAGATGGAGTTTTAATATATTGAAAACTTGATTTTCAAAAGATGGAGTTTTAATATATTGAAAACTTGATTTAGTTCATTGTTTTCTCTTCTAGTAAAATCAATAGATTAAAACAAAGTTTTCTTTTTGAGTTTCTTCATAACCTAGAAGTTTTTGTTGTAAAACTCATGTGTATTCTTTTTATTGTTGAAACTCTCATGTATTTTTGTGAGAAATTAGGTAAGGTGTCTATTTTCTACACCATGTTTTGTATTGTGTGACTGGAAAACACTCTTGTAGGGTTTAAGAGGTATTTTCTTTATTGTTTTAGTTTACAAGACACTTGGATTTAGTGAAATCTCAACTAGCATGATTTGGAAACTAGATATAGCTCTTTAGGAAGAGTGAACCAATATAAAAATTGTTGTGTCATTCTTGTTGTTATCTCTCATTTCAATTCTATATATTGTAATCTTGCTTTGATTAGTGGGTTATTGAAAATTTAACTGATTGTTATTTTGACAATAAAATTCAACTTATTGATTTTGAGAGTTTTTATAATTCAATTAAAATTTTAATTGGTTAATTGATCATCATCTGCAAATACTTTAATGGGTTGAATTTTATAGAACTTTATTCTAAACCAATTTTATTAAAAATTTATGAAAAATTCAATTTACCAGCCCTCTTGAATCAACTATCTTTCTAACAAGAACAACACCAATTTAGACCGTAGTGTAAATATAAAATAAAGTCCAATTTATTTTCAACTAGAATAAAAACAAATAATAATAAGGTTTGGATCTTTGTTGTGAGTTAAACTTAAATTAAACTTCAAAAAATAAAAATAAAGGGTGGACTTTTAGAGTTTAAAGGATCAATATTGAGTGGTGCCTTGGCTAAGCTTTTCTCCATCCTCTTTTCTCATTTTGGTCATATTAGTGTGTGGCTTGATGATTGAATGTAGGTGAGGTTAACCAAACCAATATAAAATGTCAATGATTTTTTTTTAATAACCTTTTTGGGAATTCATTCTTCACTATTAAAGTTTAGAGAGTAAAAACGATTTTATAACTAAACTCACTTCCTCCTCTTAAGTTATTGATATTACTACACTAACAAATGATATTGAAGTTTGACTCTTAGATCAAACTTGATTACTTCAAATGAATAATGACATCTAAAAACATTTTTTAAAGGGTGACTTTATTCATCATGCTTCAACTCCTAATGGTGAAAGATATAAATTTGAGAGATTTTTTTTAATACATTTATTTGTCTTACGGGGATGATGGAATTTCTATTCTCATAGATGTTGAACTTGACTTAAAACTTACTCTTATTATTATTCTTATTCTTGCTCTAACTTTTAATGAATTTTCTATAACCTCAAATTATAAAACTGTTAATAAAATTTGGGATATACTATGACTCACTCTTGAAGATACTAATATTAAAGAGATTTTTTTTATAAAAATAATATAAAAAAATGATGATAATGGTGATGAAAAATCAACCTGATACTAAAAGAAGTTAGTGACTTTGCACTACAAGAAAAAAAGGTTTTAGTGGAGGTTATTTAGCGGAGGTTAACATAACCTTAGGAATTGATTTAATTAATGGAGGTTTTTTTCTAAAACCTCAACAAAATAACGGAGGTTTTTTAACCTTATTTAAATTCCAAAGGTTTATTATAAAACCTTGGCAAAATGACGGAGGTTTTTTTAACCTTCATTAATTTCCAAAGGTTTATTTTAAAATCTCCGCAAAATAACTGAGGTTTTTTTAACCTTCATTAATTTCCATAGGTTTATTTCAAAACCTCCGCAAAATAACGGAGGTTTTTTAACCTTAGTTAATTTTCAAAGGTTTACTTTAAAACCTCTGCAAAATAGTTGAGGTTTTTTAACCTTTGTTAAGTTCCATTAATTTATTCTAAAATATCATCAAAATAATAGAATTTTTTTAATTTTCATTAAGTTTGAAATGTTTATTGTAAAACATCAATAAAATATTTTAAATTTTCTCAAATTTCAATAAATAAATATAATTAATTTTTAAAAAAAAAATAATTTAAAAAATAATTTTAATATATATGATAACTAAATTTTTAAAGTTTTTGAAAGTGTAAGTTTAAACATATAAATTTTTTTCAAAATATTCTTAATTTTAAATATTTATTTAATTAAAATTAATTATTTTTTATTTATTTTATATAAATATTTTTAATAAAAAAAGAATTTATTTTTTTTTAACTTTTCCAAAAATGTATTTTCAAACCTCAGGAAAAATACTCACTTTTTCAACTTTTGACTAAAAACCTCATTCTCCTCTTCCATCTTCCACGATACTTCTTTTCCTCACTATTGAGCTTCTCCTCCACCGGACCTGTTTCTCATCCACGACGGACAGTTTCTCCTCCTCCATCGGATCTGCTTCTGCTGCTCCACCACGGACCTGCTTCTGCTGCTTCACCACGGTAATTTGTTTTTTCTTCCTCCGGCGAAAGCAACACCACCGTCATCACCATCGATTTCTGGACCCAGATCCGAAACTGCATCATCCACTAGTGGTTTCTAAGGCTTGAGATTTCTGTCACTTGCTTTTCAGCACTTCTTCATTTAACATCAAGCATGTTGGGCTCTGGATTTTGGATGAAATTTGGTTATTTTTTGGGTTTCAGATAGATCTCTTAATTGCTGCGTGTTGTCTGGAGTCCAGGGTTCATATTTTCCATAATGTGTTGAATGTTGTAAATTTTAACCAGGAGTGGTTCATCGCTGAATGGTCTTGCGCTTTCGCCATAGTATTGAACTTTTTGGGAGGATTTGAAGCACTGTTTCGTTTCAGCAATGTGAGATTTACTAGGTATGAATTCAGGTGATGCTTTTCTTTTTCTTGTTTTTCAGTGTAAAATTATGCCGGAATGTAGTCATGGAAATGAGATTTTCATTTTGATTGTTTTAATTTTTGTGAAGGGTATAATAGAAATAATATGAATTGTCTGCTTTAGCCTACTGTCACCGATTTTCTTTTAGATTTGATATTGTATTTGTTATTATCTGCTCTATTAAAAATTCCATTTATTTTGTATTTCTTTAAACATACATTGGTCTTTACTCTGTTCCACGTGACAACATACATGTTACTTCTAAATTCTGATTTGGTTCACCTCAGAGTATATAATTGGGTTAGACATGTAGAAAATGATGAAGTTATAGCTCTATCTGAACTTGGATGTTTAAAGTTCAATCCATTATTAGTTTTTTTTCTCCCTCTTGCTTTGAGTGCTTGCACCTCCAATTGATGTTGTGTGACTGGGTTCAGACCATTAAATTTTAGTTTTCAGAGTAAATTTTGAATTTTGTGTCAAATCTGGCCTTGGACACAGGAGAAATCTTATCTTAATCTTTGAGAATTATAAGTCTTAGCATTTCGAATCGAACACATTAGAATTTTTCATCTATTCACTTATTATTGTTACATTAAAATAATCTAATTTTAGCATATTATTTTTTTATTTTCTCATTTTTTCCAACCAAATAAACAAAAGTCTTTCTATGATATAGACCTTCATAAAAAATTAGAGAAAATATCGTCATCATGATACACTAATGGAAATAGATGTGTCTCGATGTGTGGCATGGACCAGACCATATGGCTCCAAAGGTTTATGTTTGACCCCACTTGTTAGCTTCATTATATTAGGTGTATGACTAAGAAACAATATTAGGTGTATGACTAAGAAACAGTAGATGGTCACAAAGCATGGTGTGACCCACCATGTGCACAATCACTGTAACATCCACAACCTGCCACATGTAAAGCCGCCATATCCCAACCAGCATTGCCTTAATCTCCCTTTCTTTCCACTGGATTCAGATTGTCTTATTAATGTTTTAGATATTTCTCCTAAGCTTCTTTAATCTTTTACTATGTCATTGTTTCAGGACCAAAATTCGGTGCCATATTCTTTTCTTTGCTAAACGACATTCATACCACACCTGGATCAGGTATATCAGTTCAATCATTATACATTTTCAATCATATTCTTTTTTATTTTGTTATTTTCTTAATGTATCTGAAAAGTATAGTGATTAATTACTCTATCTTATTCACTCTTGTTGCATTTTACTTTATACACTTATTTCACTTCTATTCTTTTACGCATTTTAATACTCTTGTTGACACATGTTTGTTTTTTAAACTTTCATGCTAGGTTTGCTTTATTTTTATCAAACAATTCCATTTAGATATGGATAAGTCTTGGATTAACATGCCTCGAAATACATGTTAGTACATGGATGGATTGAATAGATTTTTGGACTTTGCATTTGCTAATAAGAGCGTTGAGGGTAAGATAATTTGCCCATGTCCGAAATGCAATCTTAAAAAATGGCAAACTCGAGAAGCAACACATGAGCACTTGATTCTTCATCCTTTTCCAAAAGGTTATACATTTTGGCTTCTACATGGCGAGACAAGTTTTGTACAAAATACGACTGAAACACCTCCAGTTTTCCAATCAAATGAGCATAAAGTTTCTGGTAATGATCCCATACGTGTCATGGTTAATGACGCATTCGGAAATTTTTTCTATGATGATAACGTGGAGGATGATGAGGATATGCGTCCTAGATCAAGCGAAATGATGCCTGATGAAATTGCTGAGTATCTGAAGTTTATGCATGATGGGCAACAAAGTTTGTATGAAGGATGTGGCAAGTATTCTAAACTTTCTTTCTTGCTCAAATTGTACCACATCAAATGTCTATGTAGAATGACTGACAAAACAATGTCAATGATATTGGAGTTGTTAGCAGATGCCTTTGATTATGCTAAAATTCCATGTTCCTTCTATGAAGCTAAGAAAATCATTAATAAGCTTGGCCTTCATTACACCAAAATTGATGCTTGCCCAAATGATTGCATGTTGTACTACGGAGAAGACAAAGACAAAGAAGTCTGTAAGAAATGTAATGAATCTAGATGGAAAAGAAGAAAGAAGAACAAGACTATTGATGGTACTATGAAAAAGCAAAAGAAAGTTCCTGCTAAAGTTTTAAGATATTTTCCATTGAAGCCACGCTTACAACGAATGTTTATGTCTTCTAAAATAGCCGAGCATATGCAATGGCATGCATCAGGAAGTACAAATGAAGGCATACTAAGGCATCCGAGGGATTCTGAAGCATGGAAGAACTTTGATCTAATGAATCCTCAATTTGCTTCAGATGCTCGAAATGTTAGACTTGGTTTGGCTGCTGATGGATTCAATCCATTCGGTGATTTGAGTACAAGTCATAGTACTTGGCCTATTGTACTCATACCCTACAATCTTCCTCCTTGGATGTGTATGAAGCAGAGTTCATTCATTCTTTCCATGATCATTCCCGGTAAAAGAGCACCAGGAAATGATATTGATGTATACTTAAGGCCATTAATTGAAGAATTAAAAGAGCTATGGAACAATGGACTTAAAACTTTTGATTCATATAGCAATGAAGTGTTTAATATGCATGCAGCTATATTGTGGACCATTAGTGATTTTCCTGGTCTTGGAACCTTATCTGGGTGGAATACACATACTGGGTTGGCTTGCCTTAGGTGTAATTTTGACACTACTCCTAAGAAGATTCAGGGTAAATTTTGTTTCATGAATCATCGACGTTGGTTAAATGCAAGACACAAATTCAGATTAGCCGCATTCATTTTGATGGAAGTGTGGAAAATAGAAATCCTCCTTTGACAATATCAGGAACAGATGTCTTAAGACAAGTTGAGAATGTCAATATCATATTTGGGAAAGAACCAGAAGTTGAGGAACTGGGGAAAAGACAACGCAGAGATCACCAAGCTATTGATGGCCCTCTACAATGGCGAAAAAAAAGTATATTTTTTGAACTTCCTTATTGGGTAAACAATTTATTGCACCATAATCTAGATGTTATGCACATTGAAAAAAATGTATGTGATAATGTGGTGTATACATTATTGAACCAAGGAAAAAAATCAAAAGATAACCTAAAGGCACGAAAGGACTTAAAAGATTGGGGTGTCAGACCTGATCTTTGGCCTGATGAAAATAATAAATATCTTCCTGCTATATATACATTGACAAAAGAAAATAAGCATACATTTCTGACAACACTAAAGAACATCACTGTTCCAGATGGCTACTCAAGTAACATTAGTAGATGTGTTGATGTCAAACAATGTAAGCTTGGAGGATTGAAAAGTCATGATTCACATGTTTTGATGGAGCAACTTCTACCTTTAGCAATGAGAAAGACACTCCCTAAGGAAGTGTGCTATGTTTTGATTGATTTGTGTTCATTTTTTAGAAACTTATGCAGTAAAGTTTTAAAAGTGGATGAACTTAACCAACTGCAAAATAGAGTTGTTCTCACATTATGTCACATGGAGATATTATTTCCTCCTGCATTTTTTAAAGTCATGGTTCATTTGATTGTGCATTTGGTGGAAGATGCCAAGCTTGGAGGACCTGTCCAGTATAGATGGATGTATCCCATTGAGAGATATTTAGGAAAGTTGAAATCTTATGTGCGTAACAAGGCACAACCAGAAGGCTCAATAGCTAAAGGCTACATGGCTGAAGAGTCTTTAACCTTTTGTTCAAGATATTTAAATGAAATTGAGACTGTATTTAATCGAATAAGGCGTGTTGATGATGAACCAGACACTATATCATCTAGTGCAAGCACTTTGTTTCCACCTGTTGGAAAACCAATTGGGTCTTTTACTTACTTCTCTTTATCAGCAAAGGAAAAGTTACAAGCACATCGTCATATATTGACTAATTGTGCCCAAGTTGACCCTTTCCTTCAGTAAGTACTTTGACTTTATAACTTATTATGATTCATCTGCAATTGAACACTAACCATGTAATTATTATTTATTTAATTTAGAGAATTTAGAGACATTATACGAAGACAATTAAGAAGTCGTACACGGTCATCCTCTGTGATAGATAAGAGGGTTCATAGAGAATTTGCAGAATGGTTTTCTCGTCGTGTATGCATAATTTATATTGTTGACTTTTGATTATATTGAATATATAGAATTGTTTTGATCATATTTTCCTCTTTTTTAGATTAGAAATGAGTTGAATGGACCTCACTCAGATGATTTAAAGTTCTTAGCTATGGGGCCAATTGATTGTGCAAAACGTTACAATGCTTACAATGTAAATGGCTTCAAGTTCCGTACATTGGAGAGAGATGAAGGACTTAAAACACAAAACAGTGGGATATTTGGTACTTTTGGGACAAGGAGTTATGCAAGTAGCATCGACAATCAAATGCAATTTGGGGGTGTGCCTTATTATGGAAAATTGGTAGACATAATTGAGATAAACTATAATGGTCGATTTTCTGTTACTTTGTTCAAATGTATGTGGGCTAATACAACTACTTCTAGAGGGATTATGACAGATGATCTTGGATTTACACTAGTAAACTTTGCACGTTTGATACACATTGGTGATAATGATGATGATGAACCATACATCCAAGCTAAAGAAGCACAAATGGTTTATTATGTAGTGGATGAATTAGCTAAAGATTGGAGCATTCCTGTGCATCTAAAGCCACGAGACTTATATGACATGGGAGAAGATAATGATGTCACTTTTCATGAATGTGAAGCATTTGTACAAAACAATTTTGAAACTTTATTTGTCAATGGAGAAGGGAGTATATCGTTAGCAAGGTCCTATTTTTAATTGAACACTTGTATATTATTTTTGTTTAAATTATCATCCTTATTACTTATACATTATTGTTTATACATGCATTATATTATGATTTATTGAATTTCTATTTTGACTTGTATTAATGTTATTATTTCAAGAATACCTGAAGATGAAGAAATTGTCCATCAAGAAGACTAGAGCAACATAACATGATACTCTCAATAACACTTTTGACCAACTTGCAGCCCTTAATAACTCAAGTAAGTTCATACACAACTTCCATTTAGTGAGATGTTTGTACTTATATTTTAATTTGGCATTCTCTTTAAAAATATATTATTTTTCACATGTATTCATTTAATTATTATGCAGCACCTCATGTGAATTCTCATCCTATAGAGAATAATAAGAAGAAGCCTCCTCCCCCACATGCACCTCATAGGTTGATTTCTATTACTAAGAACAATTCTGCACCTGAATTTCAATTTGATAATACAAATGAATCTGTCCATGAATCTACATCTGAACCTACACCAAGGTTACAATCTGATGAAGAAAGGGAAGAAAATGTGGGTATTGAGATGCAAACTGAACAATCAAAGCATGTATCACGTAAAAGATCATGGCTTGTTGATGTCATTGGTAAGCTTGAATCAATACATTGCAAACTCACATTGTATTTGTTTTTTATGTCCGTCCTCTTAAACTAACAATAATTTTGACAGATAGTGAAGGCAAAAAGGTTAGGAAACAATTAACAGCAAATGATGTCTGGTTTTTATCTGTTGGTGAGAGGATTCTTGTTAACTGGAATAACGAGAACCAACCAGTTGATGACAGTGGAGCATTGTTGAATAGGTTTTTAGGTCATGTTGCAAGAAATGTTAATGCATTTCCTATTAGCTATCAAAGTTGAAGGAAGATTCCCAAAGATTACAAAGAAGATATACTTAAGAAAACCATTCAAGTAATTATTTTTAGATTTTTCTGTGTTTTAATTGATATTATATTGAAATTATCTTAAATTTACTTGTGTAATAATTTTGAAGGCCAAGTTTGAAGTTGAATCTGATGCTCATGTAAGATATATCTTCAAATCACTTAACACAAAGTGGACTGAGTATAGGCAACAACTATGGCAACAAAGAAATGATGGAACACACAATAGAGATGAAATTATTGCAATGTGTCCAGAAGTAATGAATAAAGACCATTGGGCTTCTTTTGTTGACTACCGTTTAAATTCAAGGACAAAGGTAATAAAAACTACTTTATTCTTTAAAGTGTTGATTTATTTATATTTAGTTCTTTTACTACATGTATGCTTAGGAAATTGCCAAAAAGAACAAGGATAATAGAAAGAAGCAAACAGTTCCTCATACTGGTGGATCCAAGAGCATTGCACGGAAGAAAGATGAGATGGTAACTTGATTCTCCTATAATTTTTATTATATCATATATCATGATTCATATACTTTTATTACATTTTATAGGAGAAAGAGCTTGGTCGCAAAGTTAGTAGGGGAGAAGTATGGGTAACAACACATAAACATGCTAACGGAGAATTTGTGAATGATGGGGCAAGAGAGATTGGGGTAAGTATCATTTTTGTAAAGATGAAAACTCAACCAAATTGGATGTGAGCTTCATTTATAACTTTTTTCATTATTTGTAGGAAAAGATTAAAGCATATGAGTCAAATACATCTTCCCTCTCACATGATATATCAATTGATGATTCACTAGCTCATGCCTTTGGAAGTGAAGAACATTGTGGTCGTGTTCGAGGGATGGGATTGGGACCTTGCCCTTCTCATGTGTTTGGATATACTAGAAATTCTCGCACTGGGATGTCTTCAACTACTTATAGAGAATTGGAGAATCAGGTTTTTGAACATGCATTTTCTTATGTAGCAATTTTTTAATGTGTATGGTTTTCTCACTCTTTTTCATGATAAATTGTGTTTTAATATAGGTTATTGCATTAAAGTCACAATTGGATGAACAAAATAAAAGATATGAAGAACGTGAAAAAAGATATGAAGAACATGAAAAAAGATTTGAGATAATGATGAATTTTTTCTTTCAAAGTTATCAAGGTCAATTGCCTCCTGAGTTGACTATGTTCAATCGTTCATCGGTAATGTTTAAAAAATTCAAATAACTTGTTTTATTTTTCAGATTTACATTTCTAATTGTGATATATGTTTATATTGTAGGTGTCTGATCAAGGAAGTGTGCCAAAAAATTAGGAAGGCAAAACCAAAACCATAATAATAATGCACCAAACACACTCATTCAACAAATAAAGAATTCATGTGGGATTAGAACGTGATCGAAACCGATTCTGCAGTCATATATTGGTTTTATCTTGTTCATTAATGAGTTTAAACTGGTATTAATGAGTTTAAATTTTGTGGAAAAAAATGAAAATTTTGCTGGGTTACTTCTTATTTTGCTTTAACTTGTTTTTTTTTTAATTGGTGTCTTGATCCGTTGATGTGTTTGATGTTGATTTATAGTCTTTTTTAGTTTTTTTTGTTGGATTTGAAAGCTTGGTAGTGTTATGTTTAGGTGTTTTCCTTGTTTTTGTGTTGGCTAGTTTTGACAAGGTTTTTGGATCTTTCTTTTGAGTAGTGTATGAAAATGATTAAGAATGGATGAAAAACTAATTAATGTTTGTGTGGTGTGATGAAAAACTACTTTATTAATGTTGTCTTTAAGCCACATTTTTTTTCTCCAAACATTAGATTTGGAGCGTTCTATATGGTTAATATTCTTCATGCCGTGCACCTTGATTTTGATTAAGTTTGAGTCCAAATCCTAACCGGTCAAGAAATTTCATCAATTTCAAATGGTTATAGATTTATGACCACATTTTCCATAGGTACTGTCAGATGTGTTGGTTATGTACATGATATGTCATGGTTATAAGTCATTAAATTGATACAAAGTTGAGATTTATTTACTTTGGATGTGCATAAAAGGCTAAGATCTATTGTGCTGAGCCAGCTAGCTAACTTGGGTAGTCCCACCATATGTGTAACCTCTTTTTTTTTTTTTTTCAGCAAAGCTAGTTTAAATTGTTAAAGATTCTTTGTCCAGGTAAATGAATAAAAAAAACAAATTTCATAATTTTGAAACCTATGGTATTTTTTAAGGAGGTTCTAAAACATTTTATGGACGTTTTGAAACCCATGGTATTTTACGGGGGTTTTGAAACCTATTGTATTTTACGGAGGTTTTGAAACCCATGGTATTTTACGGAGGTTTTGAAACCCATGGTATTTTACGGAGGTTTTGAAACCCATGGTATTTTACGGAGGTTTTGAAACCCATGGTATTTTACAGAGGTTTTGAAACCCATGGTATTTTACGGAGGTTTTGAAACCCATGGTATTTTACGGAGATTTTGAAACCCATGGTATTTTGAAAGGTTTTTCCTGAGGTTTAAAAAAACCCTGGGGAACACATTCCCCAAAGATGGTTTAGCGGGGGAAACTACAACCCTGGGTAAATGACTTAATGGAGGTTTTAACCCTAGATAATGTAAAAATAAATCCTCGTTAAAACCATTTTTTCTTGTAGTGTTGATTCTATTTCATTAGCTTGATGCATTATAAATACGATCAAAGAATTTTCTTTTTAATTTGGGAAACTAGAGAAAAGAGTTATTCTCTAAAAGAGACATTCAAAATTGTAAAAAGAAATTTTTAAACTAGAGAAAGAAATAATCAACATTTTAAATAAACCTTTAAAGAAAAATCATCATATTCCTTTTTCTTTGCGTAATACTTATTAATAGAAAAATACTTTCTCTTACAAGTTTTATAACGAAATTTATAAAATATATTTTTTTATTATAAAAGATAATTGATAAAATTTCAAAACAATTTTTCTATTACAAATATTTTTAAGAGAAAAAGTGAGTTTTAGAAAGAGATGGTTTAATAGAGCTACAAACACTTTGGGAAACTTTTATGTTTTTGATAGTTTTCAAAAAAAGTTAGTAGTATAATAAAAAGGTTTAAATGATGACCAATATTAGTTGACTCGCTAATAATGAACATGTTAGTTTATATTGGTCTACATCAATCTAAATTACATCGAGTTCTTATTTGTTAACAACAATGAGTTATATTAATTAATCTTGATTAAAAATATTATCGTTGTCCAATAAATACATAAAGTCACTCTTGATTATCTATTAATTTTTAAGATTGAGCACGAGTTTACAATGTTATTCTTAACTAAGAAATAAGACTACTCATCATTGTACACAAAACTTGTTTAAGACAACACAATGAAAACTACCTATGATAGGATATGCAAGAGATTACTCCTTACTACAGTTTAACTTTCACAAAATGAACGATTTACAAATCAAGTATACTTTAGTCACCTATCAAACACACTACTATATAAAATAATTAGTGATGACTTATTTCGACAAGTATACCAAATCATAAATAATAAATTGTCCTTAAGAACGAATATCAAACCCACAAGGAATCATTCTTTTAAAATCTCAATGTACAATATTCACTAAATATCAAAAGATGTGTGAAAGTTTGATTGAAAGGTCATTGATATCATAAATCTACATGAGAATTTAAATGAAAACAAAGTAAATGATTAAGATAATTCAATTAAGAAAATTGAGACTAGAATAATCCTTTTCACCCGTCTTATTTTAATGGATAAAAAACATCAAACATTCTAACTTGATTGATATTGATGCACGTATAAAAATTAATTATATCGATTCCTCGCATATCAAATTATTAAGATTGTCTCCTAAATATTGATTCCTCACATATTTATAAAAATATTCTTATCATTAAGAACATATGTTATAAAAATATATTCTTAGCATTTGAATATGTCAAGCATTATCATATAGGTCAGATACTCATAAGTACTTTTCAGTCAAATATAAGGATCAAAATCATGAATAAAGATTCAAGCTTTGAGAATAAAATAATAATACCAATATCAATCAAGAACAAAATATTATAAATAAATATCACTTCAATACATAAGAGTTTGAACAAATTACTCTCAATCCCAAAGGGAAGACTTAACCACTCATGGTGGCCATTACAAGCATTGAAAGCAAGAAAAGAAGATTCAGAGTGTTTCTCCTTGAGGGTTATCACCTTTAGGGTTTCCTATCTATAATTTTCCTCTCTTCTCCCTCTTTTCCTCTACCTCACGCCTTTATTTAACCTAATTGAACGTAGGTTAAATGATATCCCATTCAAGCGAGATAGTGCTTACTCAAGCAAGTTTCAAGAAAATAAAAACCAACCTCATTGGAACAAAATCACTTAAGAGAGCCTGGGCAAGTCTTGGACGAGGCCTTGGCAAGTTAGGTCCAAAGAGCAAATTTGCCTCTGGAGTGATCTCGCTTGGGCGAGTCTGAGCGAGTTTTAGGCAAGTTTGGTCCAAAGAACAAGTTTGCCTCTAGAGTGATCTCGCTTGAGCGAGATTGGTTCACCTGAGCAAGTCCTTCACCGCGTTTGAAGCTTGGTTGAGCTCTAAGTGAGTCTCGGATGCCCCAACTTTGTCTTTTCTCCTCACCTCTAACTTTTATATTCCTCCTTTAACCCTTTGTCTCCATCTTTCTTTAAATTCCTGAAATTTGCACAAAATCGAGAATAAATAGTTCTTATTCATTTCATAATCCAAAATATGTTATAAGATTCAAATTCCTAAATTTAAGGTTGAACTATAACTTTATTAACAATTAAAATCGATAAGTGCCTAACTTTTTTCATAAATTCTCACTGAATTATGGCACTTAGAAGCTTGTGAAAATATTTTGCATGCAACATTTTAATAAGATGTAGATGTTCACTTGCTCACTAACATTATTTGCATGGCAAAAAATTCTTTTATAAATGATAGAAACCTAGTTGGATGTTTCTTGAAAAGGGAGGACCTTTCTTTGAAGTTTCAAAGCAAAGACAATTCAAACTTCCAAGAAAGAGTTTCTTGGATGCTTTCTAGATTCCCTTGGACTTGGTTAAGTCTCAACTAACCGTAAGATGGATAGGGGATAAATATAGGTTGGCTTAGGAAGGTTCTTGGAAAGGTTAGGATGAGTTTTGTGGTGAATCTTAGAAGAATAAGAAGGAAAGTTTGCGAGAGCTAAGGATGATGTAGGTGGTGATTCTTTGTGGTTTTTCTTGATCTTTTTGGAGAACTCTTTTCAAGGTTTTGTTGCGAATTGTCTAAGGAAGAGATAAAACTTGGTTTTGTGAATTTTGGATATGGTTTGGGTAGTAAAAGACTAAATTGTCGAGAGTTATGTGGTGATGGTTCAATGGAAGGTTTCTTGGTTTTCTAGAAGAAAACTTAGGTGAAAGGTGGCGTGAGCAGGGTGAGGCCATAAGTATCTCTTTAGGTTTTTTATTGGTTATTTGTAAACTTGAGGTGGTGTAGATGCAATGGATGAAATGTTAGTAAGTACTCACAAAGAAAGAAAGCATGAAATGGAAACATTTTGAAAGTATGCACATATGATGAATGGAAAGGGATAGGGTCATTACTTCTTCGAATGTACACAACCATGGAAGTTGGCTAAAACCCTTGGCAGACTCTTGACATACTTCTTGGAGGCTCCAAGAAGGTAAGAGAAATGTGATGCTACTTAAAACAAGTTGATTAAGTAAACAACACTCTCACTAAAAGAACTTCAAGACTTTCAAAAGCTCAAATGAATTTTAGTCTAAAATATGTGTTTTTACAATACAGTGTGATTTCCTTTTATAGAACTATGAGCTATGTTATATTTACTCTAAATGGAGACGTGAGACTCAATTTTACATATAAGCACCTAAGGTTAACTATTCTAACTTAGGTTAACCATATTCTAATATCCAAACAAACTAGTCTAATACCTATTTTCAAAGTATTTTTTCATTTGAAAGACTTTCTTCTATACTATTTACACTTTTATACTCTTTGACTTGCCTTTTTGAGGAATCTTCTTAAAAATCTCTTTTTCTTGAAAACTTTGATTTTAGGATCACATCAATAAACATCCTAAATTGGATTATTTGTAGCTTGTGCGTTGTGAATTGTCATTGTATTAATGCCTTCTTAGAATCATGTTTGACTTTATATTAACACTTTTTGTTATTTTACTCAAAGTGTTGTATAAAAGACCATAATTTTATGTATTACTTATTTGTTCTTCTAACAACGCTATATTGAACATATAAACTTTAATGATTTGTATGTTGTGTCAAAATTACTCTTTGAGTACATTCTTGGTTAACATTCTTTCATCATAATATATCACTTTTAGTACATGTTTAAAGTTATCTCACATATTTTTCTAAAACTTCAATGCACATAATATCTTTTGTACACATTTTGTTAGATAACTTTATCTGATCTTAATATGCATCTAACCTTTTATCCAACATTTAAAAACTTAATTTAAACACTTATAACTTTGTGTTTTATATTAAATATGAGACATGTATAAATTGTTAGATACACCAAAATAAATATTTTGGATATGATTTCTAAAATAAAACTTGTCTCTTATCATATCAAAACTCATCATACCTTAACCATTTTTTTTTATATGAATTCTTAAAAAAAAATGCGACTAATTGTTTTAATTACATTATTACTTTGGAAAATGAATTTATAAATTTGTTAAACAAATTTATAAGGAAGATAATTTAGATATTATATTGAAAAATTAAAGATGCATGTTGAGTAAAGTTGTTAGAATATAATTATAAAAGTTTATTTTTTACAACTAACAAATTTAGTAGTTCATTTATTTTTACACCTGAAAATGTAGTAGTTCATTTATAATATTGTGGTATGAAAGATTCTATCACATGATTTGCAACATTAGAATAAAATTTGTGAGACAATTGAATGCTCAAATAATTAATTTTCAAGACTCAGGCTCTTGTACTCAAGACTCTCCATATTTTGGTGTTTTCATTAATGGATTGTGATCTAAGATGATGATTCATGCAGAGAAAACTATTTAATCACAAAGCATTATTAAATCAAACGTTTGTGTTCTTACTTCAATTATTTGTCTCTGTCTATTCCTTCCACTCTCTCTCTCTCTCTCTCTCTCTCTCTCTCTCTCTACATGCCATGGTTCGTTCTTCCTTCCTCTACCACTGCTCTCAACGCCGTGTTGCAGGCTCTTTCAAGGACTTCTTCTTCATCCCCCACAACCTTAGCACTCTTCACCTCTCTTTTCATTCTCTTCTACATTTACTCCACCTCCAACCTCTTCTCCCATAACAACCACCATTCCACTTCTCTTTTCAAACCTCCCTCTCCCTTTTCCACTACCCCTTCTATTTCCACCACACCCCATTTCGACCCTATCTTCCACAACAATGATTATGAGTCCACCAAGTCTCAGTCTTTCCAACTGGGGTATGGGCTCAGACCACAAAGCCAACGGGGTCTGCCCCTGCCACAGCAATTCAGCCCAAAGGGTACACAAAAGCTTCGTTTTTTTACCTTTCTTTTCGGTTTATATGCTTCTGGGAAGAGTTTTTGTGTGTGGCTTTCTTATTGTCGAATGAATAGTCTCAGTTGAATGATTCATTTGTTTATTTTAGTGCGAGGGAAAGTTGAGAATGTTAGTAGGACCTGTAGACACCTGTCCTAGGCTGTGGGAACCTGGATTTGTTTTGACTTTGGCTTGATATTGGGTATTCTATATTGTGTATGCAGATGCTGGTTACGTTTATTATTGTTAGTCAACAAGAGAAGGTTATGTAGATTTTATATGCTACCTGAAATCGGGGATACGGTGATGTAGACAATTCTAGGAGAACAGAGAACTGAATTAGAAGAACAGGGAATACCAAAGAATGAATGGATTCCGAATGTATTGAATTAGGAGAAAGATACAGAAGTTACAAAATGAGTCTGACCAAAATTACAACTCAGATCACAACCATCCTTATTTATAGCTAACTACTAACTGTTCAACTACCAACATAAAAACAGAAAAACAGTAACTAGCTAAAAAGTCCTGTCCTGTAACATATGGACATGTGTAATTCTAATATGGAAGATTTCAAAAGTATATTACTAATTTGCTAAAGATAACTGAATTCTGAATTTCAGAAAAATAAATGTTAAGTATATGAATATGTCAAGTACGCAACCTTCTTATTGTAGAAAATGACTCATATTAATGCAACCCTATGAAGAATTTTATTGTAAAATACAGAACCCTTGATTCAAATAAACTTGTACCTGCACCTGTTTTGTTGGGGATTTTACTCACTTTCTGGGTTCTGTTTTACTCTATAGTCAGGATTTAATGATTAGTAGCTAAGTTTATGTCAACATCTTCCGTATAACGATGCTGTTTATATTAAGAGATGTAAGTAAGAGAATTTAAAGGGTTAAAGTTGTATCCTCTTTTTAACAAGGGGCTACTACATTGATTAACTTTAGGTGCTTCATTATAAAAAATACTTCGATGTTATTGGGTTCAGTAGGTAGGCTGATGAGTCTACAGTGTGTATGAACTTACTGTCTTAACTCCAGTATCAGGGGAATTTTTTTTTTTTATGGTTCAGGAAAATTTGAGAATAACAACGACGTTTTCCATGATAGAGAGATATTTCTGGAAGACTATATAGAAATGAATAGGAGCTTTAAGATATATGTTTATCCTCACAGGGAAGATGATCTTTTTGCAAACGTGCTTTTGCCTGTGGAATCTTAACCTGGTGGCAATTATGCCAGAGAAAGTTATTTGAAAAAGATACTTACGAAGAGCCATTTCATTACAATTGAACCAACAGAAGCAGATATTTTCTTTCTGCCCTTTTCCATAGCAAGATTGCGGCATGATAGAAGAGTTGGCGTGGGAGGTATACAAGACTTCATTAGAGACTACATTCAGAACATCAGTCATAAGTATCCATATTGGAACCGCACAGGTGGTGCTGATCACTTTTATGTTGCTTGTCATTCAATTGGAAGGTCTGCCATGGACAAAGCGCCTGATGTGAAATACAATGCCATTCAAGTTGTATGCTCATCTAGTTATTTCCTTACTGGGTATATTGCTCATAAGGATACATGTCTACCACAAATTTGGCCAAGAAAAGGGAATCCCCCTAACCTTGATTCATCAAAGAGGTAGCAGTACTTCTTTCTCTGCTAATGATTATTCAGAATCATGCATGCTCTAAAATGGAAGTTCTAAATCTATCAGAATCGTTATCTTGTCAACCAAATAGTTAGTGAACTAAAATCATAAGTTTTATTTGGAGAAACTTTTCCATAACACTTATAGGAGAAGGTAAAGGTAAAATGAATTGAGATTCTTCTTTCATAAACCAAAATCGGTATACTTGCTTTATATTTTGTAGAAGTTAAATGGAAAATATTCTTCTAAAGTAAAGTGCATTGTAAGTTAATGGGAGAAACTCCATTTATTTTACGTTCTTATTTACTTTTTCCAATAGGTGGTTAGGATGAAGTTAGTCAAATAAGCCAAGAAATTCTTGTAAGTGTTGGCTTAACCATAGATATTAAAGTGACAAGTAAGTTGAAAATTATAAATGGATTCGTTTAGTTAGTGACCTGGTTGCATATATTAAAGGATATGGATATCGAAGTTATAGAAGGATCCTAATATTAATTGTGACTTTTATAATTATTAGTTGTTTATCTTTATAAAGGTGAATAACCTTTGTTTTGTTTTGTCGGTTATGATTCTAGTATTTATTTGATTGATTATTTCTCTCTTTAGTTGGACTTAGAATGAGTGTACTGCTGGTATATATTCAGACTATTTGTTTTGATCTTAACATAATAATATTATAGATATTCATTTTCATATCATTTGTCTTCCTTTTGTTTTTTTGTTCATCTCTGTTCTATTTTATATTAGCATATGAAGCAGGGTGATCTATAACTGAAGCAGCATCACAACAATGATTTATTCAGTATATCAAGTACACTCATTTTACTGTTTTTTGTTTTTGAATCACAGGAAAAAGCTAGCTTTCTTTGCCGGAGGAGTTAATTCCTCAGTACGTGTAAAGCTTGTTGAGACATGGAAAAATGATTCAGAAATCTTTGTGCACCATGGAAGGCTTAACACACCATATGCAGATGAATTGTTAGGAAACAAGTTTTTCCTTCATGTTAAGGGCTTTGAATTGAACACAACTCATATTGGAGACTCTCTATATTATGGTTGTATTCCCGTGATCATTGCCAACTACTATGGCCTTCCCTTCGCTGATGTGTTAAACTAGAAGAGCTTTTCAGTTGTTGTCTTTACCTTAGATATCCCCTTACTGAAAAAGATCCTCAACGATATCATCACTCCTAACTGTTAATGTGAGTAGTGGGCCATGAGAGAGAGAAGAAAACTAAAGAATTATTATTGAAAAATATCTCAGTCGGGTACAAAGCCACTATAAAGGTATATATATACAGAGCCCATGCAAATAACTGATAACTGCAAGGGAGGACGTTACAACAGAATCCCTAACACCCCCTATAAACTCATGGTGACTTATTAGTCACAGTGAGTTTAGTTCTGAGCTAGGGAAACCGAGAGCCAGAGATGGGTTTTGTAAAGGGATCTGCAACTTGATAGCGAGCAGGGATGTGGAGGAGTTTAACATGTTGTTGGATATGGTCTCTAACAAAATGTAAATCAAGTTCAAAGTGTTTTGATTTAGAGTGCATAATGGGATTAGCACTAAGGAGAACTGCACCAAGGTTGTCGGAGTAAATCTGCGGAGTAGAAGTCAGAATGTGTAACTCACAAAGAAGGGATTGAAGTCAAAGAATTTCAGTCATAACAGCAGCTATGTCACGATACTCAGCCTCCGTGCTACTACAAGACACAATTTTTTGCTTGTGAGTGGACCATGAAACGAGATTTGAACCAAGGTAGACACAATAGCTACTTGTGGATTTTTGGTCATCGACATCAATAGCCCAATCAGCGTCTGAGAAAGCTAGAATAGATGAGGAGGAATGAGGATGAAGCGTGATGCCATGATCAAGGGTACCCGCAAGATATCGAAGGATGCGTTTAACAGCTTGCCAGTGATGAACATGAGGGTCATGCATGAACTAAGCAACTTTATTGACAGAGTATGATAACTCTGGTTGAATGACAAGAAGATACTGCAACGCACCCACAACAGAGAGCATGGTTGCATAACAGTTATAGAGGGAAGAGGTTTAGAAGAAACCTAAGAAGAAGCAGAGTCTGTTAGAATATATGATCTTAAACAAGAGGGGGATGAATTGTTTATGAAATATTTTCGCAAACTTTGAATGTATAATGAATGCCAAAGCAGAATTACAGAGAAAGGAATTAGGGAATTAAACACACAAAACTGTTTAAGTTGATATTAAAAAAAACAACCGGTTGTTTATGCGATTCAATCAGTTGTTTTTATCAGCAAAGCTTAAAACAACTTAAAAGCATAATGTAAATGAGTTCAGGGCAAGAGAAAAACACACAAACAATTTATACTGGTTCACTCTTATCCCAATAGCTACATCCAGTCCCTAGAAACCACTGGGTATATCTACTATGCAATCAAAATCCAGATTATAACACCACAAACCAAAGAAGTGACCTTGAACACCTCAAGACACACTTTCTTTGGCATACAACACCACAGAAATCAGAACACCCTCTGATTCTGCACTTACACAACAATTCCAGAAATACAAGAGATAGAGAAATGATTACACCTAATCAATATCCAAAAAGAAAATATTATAACAATCATATTTACTCCTTTGTGAAAAACCAAAAGCTTGATGCAAATCTTGAAAACTCAAATCTGTTTTCTCAATCTCAAAATGTCTAAACTGTTTCCCTAATCTTTAGGAGCGTAAAACAAACTTTATATACTCTAAAGGTTTGTTAAACACATTTAAAGTAGGAGCCAAAACAGTTAGAAAACATTAAAAGTTGATTTACAAAGCATAACAGAATTCTGTTATGGATTTTTTAAAAAAATCGGTTGAATTCTCGAAACAACCAATTGAATTGGTTTGACAGCAAAGTCAACCAAGTCAAACAACTTCAAACCCTTTTCAGAAACCACTAAGTGTCAAACAACCAGTTGAAACGACAAAACAACATGTTTTTCCACTTGTTTGAAAAACACTCTTTTTCAAAAAAGGTTTTGATTCAAATCAGTTCTAAATTCAAACAAGGAGTGGATTACACTTTAATCTACCTAGAACCCACCCACACAAGCAACAACTCCAACCTTCCATCAAAACACCATGGATTTGGAAACATCAAAGCTCAAGATCATCCTTGATCAACAGAGTCAATTTCAAACCTGTTGATGTGATCATTGTAGGGAAACACAGATTCGTTGAATATCACATGCTGCGAGATGATGGTTCTGCCTTTAGGAGTAAGACAAATATAACCTGCATGTTGAATACTATATCCCAAAAACAAATAGCAGGAAGAACGAAAAGAAAATTTAAGTTTATTATAGGGTCTTAGGCTAGGATAACAAGCACAACCAAAATTTTTAAATTTGTTATAATCTGGTTGTCGTTGAAACAAGAGATGATAAGGATTATTACCACTTAAAACTTGTGTGGGGAGAACATTTATAATGTGAACAAAGGCAATGAAAGCTTCAGCCCATAAACGAAGAGGGAGAGACGCAATAACAAGCAATGTGAGCCCCATATCAACAATGTGGCGATGCTTGTGCTCAACAGAACCGTTTTGCTCATGAGTGTAAGGACAAATGAGACTATGGTGTATACCATGTTGATGGAGAAAAGGGGTTAGAGAGAGGTATTCACACGCATTATCAGTTTGCAGAGCACAAATTTTATGACTCATTTGAGTTTCAACCAACGTTTTAAAAGTTTTAAAAATATTGATTACTTGAGATATTTTATGCATGACATAGATCCAAGTGAATTTAGTGTAGGCATCTAAAAAGGAAACGTAATAACACGCACCACTAGAAGCCATGACAGGAGAGGGCCCCCATACATCAGTGTAAATCAATTCAAGAGGTTTAGTGTAAGTATTTAAAGACGGATGAAAAGGTAACTGATGACATTTCCCACGAACACAGGTAGAGCAAAAATGAACATCATTGCAAGCACATATATTACATTGAGAAAGAATTTATTTAAGAACTTTAAAACTGCAGTGGCCAAAGCGTTCATGCCAAGTGTTTACAGTGATTTTGTCAGCAGTAAAGGATATTGTATTTACAGAACAATTAGGAACAAATTTTAATGCAGGAAAAATATACAATCCATCCTTAAGAATGCCTTGAAGAAGAAATTTTTTCGTGACCTGATGAACAACATAACATGCATTAGAATGAAACTAAAAAATGACGTTATTATCATGACAAAATTTCGAAACACTGATAAGGTTCTCAGTGATGTCAGGAACATGAAGAAGGTTAGTTAAAACAAGATCATGATTGGAAGTAGAAGAACGAAGATTAGCAGAGCCAATAACATAAATTTTCAAATCTATTCCATTACTCATTTTCACGGTGTCAATGCCATCATAGGGGTTCTTGATAGTGTAGGTAGAGGAGTTGTTGGTAATATGATGTGTGGCACCACTGTCTGGGTACCATAGAGGATCTTCTACAGAAGAAGGAACACCCAACAGAGAAGAAGCGTGAGACTCATTGTCTTTGAAAGACAAATGACTGAAATTGGCGTAAGCCTGATTGGAAGGATGTGGATTGTACCATTGCCAGCAGTGCTCAGCGGAATGCCAAGTTTCTTGTAGATTTGACAAGTGGGGCGTGAGGATGTTGAAACAGAGTGCCAAAAGTTTATAGGTGGAGGTCGAAAACTAAAGGAGCGAGCCCCATGCAAGGAATTGGAACGAGAGGAGCCACGGTGGCCACGATAATTGGAAAACTTGGTCTTAGATTTGGCAGTTCTGGAATTTACTGGATTCTAGGAGGCAACAATAGCCGAAACAGGAGATGTTAGAGGATCAAGAAGACGATGTTTGTCGAGCCGTTCTTCTTGTGTTAACAAAAGAGTCTTTATTTCATTGATAGTGTCTAGTTTAGATCTGGACATTGTAGAAGCCACAAAAGGGTCATAGTCCTCAGAAAGGCCATCAAGAATAGCCTCTATGTGATCTTCAACCGTGACAATGGCTGCTAGTGAATCAACAATTTTCTTTATTTCTAAAAGATAAGCACTTATAGTCCGATCATTCTTGGAAGTCTTGAGGCGTAACTTGTATTTCTTAATCTGGGCACGAGTGTTGGAGGGAAAATACGTATTTAGGGTAAACCAAATTTGAGATGATAATTGAAGACCTACCATTTTTATCAAGAAGGGCACGATCATAGAAGCTAACAACCAGACAATGATGATACTATCTTATTACTTGTAGAAGGAATACGCAGAATTGGAGGAAGAAGGAGATCCATCTGCAGCAACAAGAGAGCGTGAGAGTAGTGCAGAACCATCAAGATATGCGGTTAACAGAAGACCAACAGTAATTGCAAGTACCTGTTGCTTCCATAATAGGAAATTATCATCTAAAAGTTTGAGAGAAATTGGTGTGGTGAAGTGATGTAGAATGAGAGCAGAGGGCGACATGGAGTCGGGGGACGTGCCCTGAGTGGAGGTAGAAGACGACATTAGAAAAGAAAAAAGAAGAAAAAACATAAGAAGCTCTGGATACCATGCTAATGTGAGTAGTGGGCCATGAGAGAGAAGAAAACTAAAGAATTATTTTTGAAAAATATATCAATCGAGTACAAAGCTACTATAAAGGTATATATATCATGCAAATAACTGCAATCCGTAACACTAACAACTGATGGTTACAAAACAATGTTTTGAAGGTCAGGAAACACTTCCAATGGCATTCACCTCCGCAAGACTTTGATCCGTTTTACATGGTTATGTATGAATTATGGCTTAGACGAAGTTCTATAAAAATTTGGTCGGAAAATTCTTAGAGTTTAATTTAGATACAATTTCAGTGTACAATATTTTTATACAAACATTCAACAGGAATTTATCATGGTGAAATCTCACTGAAAGTTTGTATAAAATTATTGTACTTAGTACACGTAAATTAAACTCAGATTTATGCAAGTTATTGTGAAGGTATAATAGCATCATTCAAGAATTAAGGGGTCGTACTTTGCTTGGTAAAAGAGTAAAGTTGGAGTTAGAGGAATCCATATCAAAGTCATTCATTCTCTCCTTTTCTGAATCCGTTCCTTGTGTTTTTGAAAATCTAAGAGACACAGCAGCAGCACAAGGACAATCTTACAAGACACAAGTGTCTGATACCTTTTTTTTTTACTTTAGTGTTTACCAAGATTAAGAGATAGCTTCGGTCACGTATAGCAATTACCATAAGGAGTAAATTTTTTTTATGCAGCCACTAAATTATATAAATTAAAGTATTCTTTTATAACATTTAATTTGATTTAAATATGAAGATAAAGTTTAATTATAATGAGAGACAATTAAGTTGGAATAGGATTTAATTATTTGTACTGAATAAAAGAATAAAATAAAATTGTTGTATAAAAATATAATCCTTATCCAATGGAAAATTGCGCGTCTGGAACACGGGAAGAAGAGAAAAAAAAGGCACCGTCAAAGTGTGGGAAGAGAAAGGGTTTTGTTTTGAAGAAATGAAAAACGGCTTCTTCAACTGTATCTCTTTGTGTACGCGTCAATGCCTGTGCAACCGACACGTCATTCAATGTCGCACCGAATGGATCCGGAAAATACTATAAATACATCAAACGAAGGCCTCTACTAAGTCACCATCGTTCCAGAAGCTGCTCTTCAGTTTCTCCCGACCCAAGCTTTCACAACAGGTGTGTTTACTATTACCTGTACATCTATTCCTCTTACTTTGTCGATTCAGATCATAATCTGTGCCATCCATCGTGGAAAATTGAATTAGCTGTATTTGAATTATGCATCGTTAACGGGAATCGAATGTTGATAGATCTTGTTGATTCTTTTTTCACGCCCAGATTTCGTTCGTAAGTTTGTTTTTATTGTTTTCATCTAGTAAGATGTAAAAACTATAAAATGTTTCCGATGAAGAGGCAAGGAGGAATTGATTCGGATTTGGATGTTTGTGATTAGACATAATATTGGAGTTTGTACAGCAGAGGTTTGCATGTTTAATTAAGCAGATTAGCATGTGTAAATGTAATATTTATGCGTCCCTGGTTTGGAATCTTTTGCGCGCTCTGGTGAGACTTGGAGAGGGTGGTTATCAGTTTTTGTTTGCTAATTATTTGGTTGAATCTGTTTTTTATATTCTCGGATCTTGTATATAAGTTTAGTGATCCGGCTTCTGCTTTTTTCCCCCCTTAATGTAGTTTGTTTTGTTTGTTATGTTATTGTCGTATGCTTCTGCTTACATAACCAAATTGAAGAAAAAACAAAATGCAAACTGATTGGAAGTGTTTTGCTTGATTTTGTGGTTTCAGTCAAATTAGTTCAATTTGTTTAATGGTTTTACCGAGTTTAGTGCGTTTTATAATTCCATTTATAAGAATAGTGAAATTCATTTGTATCTGTTTTATATATATGTCATAATTCTATTTCGCACTTGGTTTGGTTAGCCTAGTTGAGAATTCTGTATGGATATGGACATGGTTGATTTCCGTTTGCCTAGCTTGGGCTGTGTGTTCTGTCATTGTTTATGAGGAAGGTGTATTTTGTTAAAGCAGTATGTTGGAGTTGAACTAATGTCTTGCAAGTAATCGTATCAAGCAATTTGTTTAAATTAATGGCTTGACTTTACTGTCACATGTGCATGTTTCAGGGACTTGTCAGATCTAGTTGAGGTTTTTTCATCATCACTGCGTGAAGATAATATAGATATGGAAATCTCTCATGATGCCATCAATATCAAGGATGACAAGCCGGTTGATGTAGATGAACAGAAGATTAAGGTAGAACTGGAACTGAAGAATAAATCGGTTGATAAAGAGCATACAAAATCTAAGGAAGAGAAAAAACATAAAGATGAAGATAAATCAAAGAAAGCGAAGGAAAAAAAGGGAGAAAAGGAAGACGAAGAAGGAGAAAAGAAAGGCAAAGATTTGAAAGCTAAAGGGAAGGATGGTGAAGAGAAAAAGGAAAAAGATAAGAAGAAAAAGGAAAAGGGGAAAGAAGATGATGAAGAGAAGAAGGAAAAGAAGAAGGAAAAGGATGACAAAATTGATGTAGAAAATGATAAGGATGGAAAAGATGATGGGGAGGATGGTGAAAAGAAGAACAAGGAGAAGAAGAAAAAGGAAAAGAAGGACAAAGAAAACGAAGGAAATGACGATGAAGAGAAGAAGAAAAAGAAAGAGAAGGAGAAGAAAAAGGAAAAGAAGAACAAGGATGAAGAAACAGACGCATCAAAGGAAAAGGGAAAAGATGATGAAGTTGAGGATGAAGAAGAAAATCAGAAAAAGAAGAAAAAGGATAAGAAGGAGAAGAAGGAGAAAGACAAGGATCACAAAAAGGAAAAGAAGGAGGGTGGGAAAGATGATGGCAAGGTTGAAGTTTCTGTAAGGGATATTGATATAGAAGAAATCACAAAGGAAGGTGAAAAGGAAGACAAAGAAAAAGACGGTGGGAAGGAAGTGAAAGAGAAGAAGAAAAAAGAAGACAAAGACAAGAAGGAGAAGGAGAAGAAAAAACTTACTGGAAAGGACAAACCCAATGATCTTAGCTCTCTGAAGCAAAAACTTGAAAAAATTAACGGAAAATTAGAACCGCTCCTTGAAAAGAAAGCTGATATAGAAAGGCAGATAAAAGAAGCCGAAGCTAAGGCTGCTGATATAGTGAAGAACAAGGAAGAGGTTTAGGAGCTTTGGAGGACACACTTATACTATACTGCATAATATACAAACTTTGTTTGCTGTTTTAAAGTTGTTTTGTGGAATAAAGTTGTTGTCCTTTCATTTGTTTCATTTGAGTGAGAAATGATACGTTTGTGTACTGCACATCTTATTGTGGGAGAATAGTTCCCAAGAGAATACAAAAATACATTTCATGATGCAGGATTTCGACCAAACTGGATGATAATTGGGTTTCCGTTTAATACGTATCCATTCCCCAGATTCTGCAACCAACGCTATATAGCATTAATAACACAGACAAACAAATAAGTTGAGGAAAAAATTCATACCGGTACAGTTCATGAAAATTAAGAACAATATATTAGCATGCCAAACTATAATTTACACTGCAGAACAATCAGCTAAAAAGTAGGAAGAATTTTATGACAAAAGAAGAAAAGGGGGACTCGATACAAAAGGCGAGAAACATAAGAAAACAAATTAAGAGTAAAACATGAGAATTAAGGTGAATGTTAAAAATGGTGGAGCTTATATAATTATATATTGTGAAAATCTCAAAGTATTTGGTAGACCCATAATTAATGTGTATGAAAGGAAGGGTAAAAAGAGGGGATGTGAGGAAATTAGGCGAAACAAAATATAAGGGTGTATGAGGGGAAAAGAGCCTAATGGAGTAATAGACAAAAATGCGAAAGCTCTTATCTACTACCTATGTTTAATAAAAGGAGAAGACTATGATTACTATAAGTATACATCCTCTAAAATGTGTTAATTAACCAAATGTTGTATACTGTAGCTATGACATATGAAGGTTGAAAGAAAATACAACAACAAACCGTGCCTTCTAAACAGCTAATATGAGCTTTTCAGTATGGAGGAAAAGGAGAGCATCCAAGTTATGATATGCAGATTCCAAGTAATTACTAATGAGACACGATTACTAGGAAGATTCATCGAGAAATATGATGTTGTCGACAAGATTCTACGCACGCTTCTCCTTCAACGTAGAGTTCAAGAAAAAACTCTTCGTGCTTCAGAGAATCTTGAGAAGATCTGATTGAAATTCTGAAAGTTCACAAAAGTGTTGTATTGAGATATTTAAAGAGTAAAGCAAAGCCCATCGCTTTCAACGTCTAGAAGCCAAAGAAGACCACCCCAAAGGCGCTTGAGGTAGTAGACAATCCACAAGATGATTCAGACTCATACAATTAATAACTCCTTTCTAATACGAAAAGGAATACAGATCATAAGTAAGAGGTGGCATGCTATGACGATAAGAAACTAGATTAAGAATGTCCCTAAAAACAAAATAAGACATCACAAAGAATTTTTACAAGAAGAAAATATTGTAAACAAGGCTTTAAAACACGAACAAAATTGATTTCCTGAAACGTGAGTGATCACTGTCTGTAAGAAATTATGTGTGGTGTATCGCGCAAGTTCTCAAAGATACAATAGGAACTTCTGAAAAATTTTCGAGGATCAGAACTAGCAAGTTACTCTTAAAAGAGTAAGAATCCAATAAACCCAAAAAAACATTTCTAATTAAAGAAAAGAATAAACGAAGAGAGAGAAAGAGAGGAAGATGAGAAGGTGAGAGGAAGTGTGAGTGTGAGATGCAGAAGATGAAGAGACAAAGAAGATGTGTGAGTGAAGTGGATGGAACCTCTCTTTATATAGGGAGAGGAACCAGAAAATTTGTTGCATCTCCACAATAGAAATCAATTTGCTCTTGCATCTTCACAACCAATTTGACATTTTCTTCAACAACGTTCTCAAGTTTTCGCAAGACCAAGCAACATTCACAACTGCAACAACGTAAGCGGATCAGCGTTCTCCAACAACCGAAAGACCAGACAATGGGTTCACAACTGCAGTAACGAAAGTGAATAAACTTTCTTCAACTTTCGATAGACCAGACAATGGGTTCACAACTGATTTGCTTTATTTTAAGGAAAATGTAATGCAATATTACTCTCAAATTTACAACAGAAAATTTTTATGTACATGTGAGAAGACCTTGATTATTCTCAATCAAGACACTAAAAAGAAGAATCTCACATAGGTTTAATGACAAACATTTCATACAACTTATTTTTGATGAAAATATAAGTTTTGATGGTATTCCTTATGCTACACAAGCTTATTATGAAACAATATTAAATACTTTTATGGTTATAAAACATTTAAAAATAAAAAGAGTTTTCAAAATGTTTAAAAAAATAAAAAATCCAAACCTTTAGATGAAGTTTTTAATGAAAATCTTGAGCTCACAAATGAAAACCGATGGTGTTGCCTTCATGACCGATTGATTTCCTTGGAATTTTAAGATGAATGGCAGAAGCAAATGGATGAAGCAGACAAGGATGACTTCAATGAAGCTACAGTTTCCTTGAAGGTGCAAGAGAGGTAGGGAAAGTGATTGGTTGGTGTCTATCCTAGAGAGTCAAGACAAGGGAGTGAGGAAACTTGCAAGCTTGGGCAACAATTCACTCATATATCGATCTTAGAAATTCATGAGCCAAGCACCTCAATATATAGTGATGAGGTCTGACCATTGTACAAAAGAATGGGTGGGAAAATTCAAAAGCAATAGGTTTGAAATTGGCCCCTATTTTGGTGTCACAAGCACGACCAAGGTGTGCTTCATGTGACTCTTTTTAGGTGTGTGACCGACCTAGGTTAAATTAGGAGTCTTCAATAACCCTAATTTAACCTAAGCTGGTTTTTAAGGTGCCTCATTCAACCCTAATTATAATTAAGAAAAATTACAAGTAAAATTTATATTTTACTTTTGGCAGAAAATAAATTCTACTCTAAAATTCTACACTAGGTTATGACATTTTTGAACATGTATAAGAGAGTATCTCTGCTATCAGTAGCATAGTTCCAGTCTTCTTGTATCTTCCTTGCCATGGACCTAGTGATTGGGCCTGAGCTTAACCTTCTTCCATCATCCCCTCCCTCTTGAAGAGGATTTGTCCTCAAATCACATGCTTCTACCTCTTCATCTTCACTACCTGCAAAAGGTGTTAGATCCATAACATTGAAGGTAGTATGTACTCCATATTCTTCAGGCAGGTCAATTTGATATGCATTATTATTGATTCTTTTAAGAACTTGGAAGGGACCATCACCTCGGAGACTAAGTTTAGACTTCCTCTGATTAGGGAATCTATCTTTTCTAAGGTGAAGCCAAACCCAATCTCCCTCTTCAAAAACCATCTCTCTCTTACCCTTATTGCTATGTTTCATGTATTTCTCTGTTTGTTTTTATATTTGTTTTTTAATCCTCTCATGCATTTTCTTTACAAATTCGGCTTTTGTTATTACTTCCTTATGCATAAATTCTTTTAGATTAGGTAGAGGTAACAAATCCAAAGGAGTAAGAGGATTAAATCCATACACAACCTCAAATGGAGAAATATTTGTAGTTTTATGAACTACTCTATTATATGAAAACTCAATATGAGGAAGGTACTCATACTAAGATTTGTGGTTTCCCTTCATGATTGACCTAAACATAGTAGATAGAGTCCTATTTACAACTTCAGTTTGTCCATCCGTTTGAGAATGACAAAAAGTTGAAAAATTCAACTTAGTTCTTAGCCTTTCCTAGAGAGTTCTCCAGAAATGGCCAACAAATTTAGGATCTCTATCCGACCCTATTGTCCTAGGCAAACCACGTAGTCTTACCACTTCTCTAAAGAAGAGTCTAGAGATGTTATTAGCATCATCCACTTTATGGCAAGGTATAAAATGAGCGATCTTGCTAAACCTATCCACTACCACAAAGATGGAATCAAAGCCTCTTTGGGTCCTAGGAAGTCATAATATGAAATCCACGCTTATATCTTCCCAAGGAGCACTTGCAAAAGGTAAAAAAGTGTAAAGTCCATGAAGCATTGTCTTAGATTTAGATTTTAAACATGAAATGCATCTACGACAATGTCTTTGAACTTCTCTCCTCACATGTGGCCAAAAGAATTTTCCTTTTAAAAGTTCAAGAGTTTTATCTACTTCAAAATGGCCTATGAGTCATCCTTCATGTGATTCTTTTATAAGGAGTTTTCTATGTGTTCCTTGAGGTGTGAAAAGTTTTCATTCTTTAAATAAGTGCCCCTCAGAAACATAAAAACCTCCTTCTGCTCTATGTTGGCACTTAGCAAAAGTGGGTGCAAAATCCTGATCTTCTTTATAAAGTTCAGGTATGTTTTCAAATCCAAGAATTTGAGCTCCAAGTTTAGAAAAGAGGGCATGTCTCCTTGATAGAGCATCCACCACAATATTTGTATTTCCCTTCTTGTATTTGATAACATATGGAAATTGCTCAAGAAATTCCATCCACTTTGCATGTCTTTTGTTTAACTTGTGTTGACCCTTCAAATATTTTAAAGATTCATGATCATTATGTATGACAAATTCTTTTGAGACTAGATAGTGTTCCCAAGTCTATAGGCCCCTAACAAGTGCATACAACTCTTTTTCATAGGTGGGGTAATTGAGGATTGCACCATGAAAATTTTCACTGAAGTAAGCAATTGGGTGCCCACCTTGCAACAACACAACACCTATTCCTACTATCGATGAATCACACTCTAGCTCAAAAGTTTTTGAAAAGTTTAGTAAAGCTAGAACACATTGGTGAGTTGAGCTTTCAACCTTTGAAATGTTTGTTCCTGCTTCTTCGTCCAACAAAATGGATTTTCTTTCTTCATTAACTCATTGAGTGGTGAAGTTAGACTTGAGAAGTTAGGAACATGTATCCCATTTTTATTGACTATTAGACCTAAAAACACTACACTATCTGCACAAAAAGTGCATTTATCTACATTAGCAAACAAATTATTTTTCCTAAGGACTAAAAGAACCTTCCTAAGGTGACTTAGATGGGACTCTAGGCTTTGACTATATACTAATATATCATCAAAATAAACTACTACATATTTACCTATGCAATCTCTAAGGACATGATTCATAAGCCTCATGAAAGTGCTAGGTGCATTAATGAGTCCAAAAGGCATCACTAACCACTCATATTCCAAATTTGGTCTTAAAAGCAGTTTTCCATTCACCACCCTCTTTGATTCTTATTTGGTGATATCCTCTTTTATGATCAATTTTGGAAAATATAGTGGACCCATGCAATTCATCAAGCATATCATAAAGTCTAGGAATTGGATGCCTATATTTGATGGTGATGTTATTGATGGCTCTACAATCACAACACATTCTCCACTTGCTATCTTTTTTAGGCACCAACAAAACAAGTACAACATAAGGATTTAAACTCTTTTGAACCTAGCCCTTCTCCAACAATTCCTGAACTTGTGATTCTATCTCCTTAGTCTCATCAGGATTAGTTCTATGAGCCAGTGTATTTGGTAGACTAACCCTCGAAACTAAATCTATTTTGTGTTTTATACCCCTAAAAGGTGGAAGTCCAATGGGTCCTTTCGTAGGGAATACATCACCAAATTCTTTTAAAAGCTTTTTGACTTGAGAAGGTAGATCACTAACTGATGTGAGTTGATTAAGAGATGAAGCATTAATAGACACTTTCAGGATTGGATCAAGATTCTACAAGCAATTCAAGAACACAAATCAAGAAACCCATGGGAAACCCATTTCAAGAACATGAACCGAATAGAACATCAACAAGTAATTCCAACCGATTAAAATAAGAACCAATGACAAACTATTGATTAGAAACATTCAATAGCAACATTTGACCGATTGAAAATCAAGAAAAAGAAAAAAAACATGTTTTAGAGTTTTTGATATAGAATGGGTATGAATGAAAAAGATGAAGAGTTGAAGAAAATTATGAGGATGAAGACAATGGGAGTGATCACGCCACTTGGATGGTGGAAGGCTCCAAGATGAGTGAGAGTGCCGCTACTTGAGGATTCCCAAGACCCACAAGATAAGACAAAGAGAAGGAGAGCAAGTCTTACAAAGAAACCACTTAAATTCAAGAGAGTAACTTCACTTTCAATTTCAATATTCAACTTGTGTTTACAAAAGCAAGGCTCCTCTTTATATAGGCATATGAAAAGATAAGGTAAATGCCACCCCTTTTCAAGTCACTTCCTTATTCTAGAAAAGTGACTTTTCCTACTACTTCCCTTTTAATGTTCTATCTTGAAACTATTCTAAAAATATTACAAAAGATATTAATTGGCTTGGACCTCATCTTTTGAGAAGACTAATAAGAAGAACTTCGAATGCTTTGGGTTTTGTCCATTTCTCCTATTAATGAGGTCTTTATTTTCTTTTTGAGATGACCCTTCAAGTGTAGCATCCTTGGTCCAAGTTGGAGAAAATTCGACCACAAATTTAGTACTCCTGCATAAGACAAAGTCAGATTGCAATTAGATAAGAGAATGCAAGAAGAGATAGGCAAACTTGACTTAGCATTTTGAAATGTTGGGTGTTCATAAAAATATGTCCTATAAACAAACGATGTTGGAAAAAATTGTTTGGGAATGATGATATTCTTTGGAAAAAATCCTCTTAAAAGGTGAAAACCATTAGGAGGTATGTAAAATCATCCTTAACATTCTTTATCCAATATGGTGTGGCAGTAGGAACTTTGGGTAATGAAAAAGACAAAGAAGAAGAATACCTTGGAGGTTCAACTTAAGGCATAACACGAGTCAACATTAGTGATTTAGTTGATAAAGTATTGTGACTCGATTTATCATTTCTTTCTTTTGCTTTCTCATTATCTCTTTTAGTTTTCATTTTTATTTGGTCCTCATGAACCTCGTAGAGAGAAAGGAGTTTTAAGGTAACCTTGCGCCCTTGGAAGGAAAAAGACATTGTGTTGGATAGGCCATCATGTAAAACATGTCTATCATATTGCCAAGGCCTTCCTAAAAGAACATGAGTTGCTTCCATGGGCACAACATCACATAAAACCTCATCTTTATACTTTCCTATTGAAAAGTTTATGTGGACTTGTTTGTTAACCATGATTTCACCTTCGGCACTAAGCCATTGTAATTTATAGGGCTTGGTATGAGAGATAGTGGGTAAGGCTAACTTCTCCACAACTCTTGTACTAGCCACATTAGTACAACTACCCCATCAATAATCAAGGAACATAACTTGTTGGTGATAAGACAACGGGTGTGAAAAATATTTTCTCTTTGGGTATCATCCAAAGGTTTTGGAATTGTGCCCAACATTCGCCTTATCATCAATAAGTCACCTTCACAAGGTATTTCATACTCATATTCACTAAGGGTTTTTGAAGGGGAAGGGGAGTTAGATCTAGATGAGTTATCACTATGTTCACAAACTACTTGACCCTCCTTAACCATCATGGTTCTCTTTGTTGGACAATTTGCAACTATATGACCAAAACCTAAACATTTAAAACATTTTTTACTTAAGGTCTTGGTAGGTGATATAGGAGTTGAAGGTGAGGGTTTTGAATCTTTTGGTTTGTAAGTGGACTCCTTTTTAAAATTGGAGGGAAAAGTTGAAGTATAATTTTTGTTTATTTGTCCAGGATGTATGGTAAAAGGCATCATTATGAGAATTTTTAAAAGAGTTTTTCTTTGAAAGTTGGGATTCTACCTTGATGGCAAGGTGAACCAAATTTTCTAAAGAAGAATATTCATGCAATTCTACCACATCTTGGATTTCCCTTTTAAGATCACTTACAAAGCGAGCCATTTTGGACTCCTCACTTTCATGCATGTTTATATTAGTTAAAGCGTTTCAAGTTCCTTAAAATAAGCATCTATACTAAGCGTGCCTTGATGAAAACCTTTGGAGTTTCAACAAAAGGTCTTTCCTATAACATGGAGGCACAAATCTAGCGTGCATGCATTCTTTTAAATCATCCCAAGAAACCACGGGTGGTCTCTTGTTTAGCCCAATGTCCATTACAAGTTTAAGACACCATTGCATGACATCTATAAATATAACAAATAGAAGGCACTTCCAGGGTAAGTTTTAAAAAAAATTCAAAAAGAAAAAAATTCAAATTTTAACTAAAAATAGCAAGCTGAAACTCATTCTGGGAGTGACAAGTGGCACTCTATATGACTTACACGTGTGAAAACCCCATTTCTTTAAATACTCCCTTTCTTTATACACACTTTCAGCGTTTCTCTCTCCTATTACTCAACTTCCCCGATCTCTCTTATCTGGTTCTCTGCACCGTTCTTCTCTTTGTTTCCTTCTCTCTCCTATTTTTCAACTTCCCCGGTATCTCTTCTCTGGTTTCTTGCACAGTTCTTCTCTGGATTTCCCGTGGTTCTCTCCTATTTCTCCATGTTATTATTTCTTCTTTTTGGGTTTTTCTTATCAAAGTTTCATTCTTTTCATGTTTCTGATGATTTTTTTCTTTGAGTTTCCTGCACGGTTCTTCTCTGGGTTTCCTGTGGTTCTCTCCTATTTCTCCAGGTTATTATTTCTTCTTTTTGGGTTTTTCTTATCAAAGTTTCGTTCTTTTCATGTTTCTGATGATTTTTTTCTCTCTGGATTTCCTGCACGGTTCTTCTCCGGGTTTCCTACAGTTCTCTCCTATTTCTCCATGTTATTATTTCTTCTTTTTGGGTTTTTCTTATCAAAGTTTCATTCTTTTCATGTTTCTGATGATTTTTTTCTTTGGGTTTCCTGCACGGATCTTCTCTGGGTTTCCTGTGGTTCTCTCCTATTTCTCCGGGTTATTATTTCTTCTTTTTGGGTTTTTCTTATCAAAGTTTCGTTCTTTTCATGTTTCTGATGATTTTTTTCTCTCTGGATTTCCTGCACGGTTCTTCTCTGGGTTTCCTACAGTTCTCTCCTATTTCTCCAGGTTATTATTTCTTCTTTTTGGGTTTTTCTTATCAAAGTTTCATTCTTTTCATGTTTCTGATGATTTTTTTCTTCTCTAGGTTGGGTTTCCTGCACGGTTCTTCTCTGGGTTTCCTACGGTTCTCTCCTATTTCTCTAGGTTACTATTTCTTCTTTTTGGGTTTCCTGCACGGTTCTTCTCTGGGTTTCCTGTGGTTCTCTCCTATTTCTCCAGGTTATTATTTATTCTTTTTGGGTTTTTCTTATCAAAGTTTCGTTCTTTTCATGTTTCTGCTGTTTTTTTTTTCATCTACATTTCATTTCAGTTTCTTTTTTTCATCTACATTTCATTTCAGTTTCTTTTTTTCATCTACATTTCATTTCAGTTTCTTCCGCAACCAGTAATGGAAGTGAAATGGATTTTCGTTCATATCCATTGTATGTTCAAGCACCAAGGTAAAATCTTTTCCAGGGTAAGTTTGTCTGTCCTCATGGTTTGGACTTCCACTCAAAGAGATATTTTTTTGGGTTTTGTTTATCAAAGTTTCGTTTTTTTTTTCAATGTCTCTGCTGATTCTTTTCATTTCTTTTACTGTTTCTTTGCTTCTTTGTTCTTGACATTGTTGATCCTGTGTTTTGTTGTTACGTTTCATAACATAAAAATGATATTTTTTTTTGGTTTTTCTTATCAAAGTTTCATTATTTTCATGTTTCTGTTGATTATGTTCATCTCTTTTACCGTTTCTTGCTTCTTTGTTCTTCACATTGTTGATCCTGGGTTTTGTTGTTACGTTTCATAGCATAAAAATGATATTTTTTTTTGGTTTTTCTTATCAAAGTTTCATTATTTTCATGTTTTTGCTTATTCTTTTCATCTCTTTTACCACCTCTTTGTTTCTTTGCTGATAAAATCGTTAATGGAGTTTTTTTTTACTTAGGATTTGGACTTCCACTCAAAGAGATCTCCTTTTTGTTGTTAAACTTTCTTTGGCAAATTTTTTACACCTTTTTTTCATCTATATTTCAGTTTGTGCAGCTTCGTGTAGTGGAAGTGGAATGAATTTTCGTTCATATCAATAGTACCTTCAAGCATCAAGGTGAAATCTTTTCTTTCCTCTTTTCTCAGAGTTGTTTTCATTGTTCATTTTTTTTTTCTGATAAAATCGTTAATGAAGTTATTTTTGGGCTACTTAGGGTTTTGACTTCCTCTCAAAGATGTGCGGCAAAATTTTGTTAGGATGGAGGAAATTTTGTCAGATCCATGCACTTTGTGAAGACCACAAATTGATCTTTCATAGTGGGATTCATATGATGGTGTTGTAAGTGCTGGGAAAATTCAAGATTGTATTCTTCTGAATTTAATTTTCCAAAGACAATGTTCTGATTATAGAGATTTCATTACTATTATAGAGTTATGTAATTTGCAAATTGTTGTAATGTCCACCGGAGAAAATTAATTGTTTACTTTATTTTAGTTATCAAGTTTTGTTTAGATACATGGTCAAATTTTGTAATTTCATATTAAATATTATTATGGAATGTTATTTTGTATTTTTTATTTCAATATGTTACTTTATAGTTTACTTTGAAAAGAGACATGAAATGTGTGTTATTTGTTTATAATAATGTGTTGGCATAAATAAGTTAAACTTCATAAAAAGTTATTCTTCAATTTAATGTATTTAATTATATTTAATGTATTTAATTTTATTATTCGCATTAATGTATTCCTCCGAAAAACTTTAACGTTAAGATTATTCGCATTATATTATTCTTCAAAATTCAAAATTCAAATTCAAATTCAAAATTCAAATTTCAAATTTCAAATTCAAATTCAAAATTCAAATTCAAAACTTTAATGTATTTAATATTCAAAATTTACAATTCCAAGATCATTAATTACCTTTCTGACTCATATCTTCTTTTTTCTGACTTATTATGCTGCACACTTATTTCCAATTCCAAGATTATTATTATTATTATTATTAATCTTAAAATATTTTCAAATTTTACAATTCCAATATCATTAATTACCTTTTTGATTCATATCTTCTTTTTCTGACTTCTTCTGCTGCACACTTATTTCCAATTCCAAGATTATTATTAAAAATAATAATTTAAAAATATTTAATATTTCATATTATCAAATTTTACAATTCCAAGATCATTAATTACTTTTCTGATTCATATCTTCTTTTTCTGACTTCTTCTGCTGCACACTTATTTCCAATTCCAAGATTATTATTATTATTATTATTATTATTATTATTATTATTATTATTATTATTATTATTATTATTAATCTTCAAATATTTAATTTTTCAGATTTTAAAATTTTAAAATTTCAACAACAATAATTACCTTTCTGACAATACTTTCATTATGTTTTCTTACTATTTCTGGTCCTATTATTTATTTTCTACTTAAATAAAAATATAAAATTTATAAGTTTTTTAACATCCTAAATAAATATAAATTCACTCAATTTTAATGTCATTCTTAAATAAAAATCGAAAATCAATAAAGTTACTAGATTATTCAAAATTCTAAATAAATACATATCTCAAATAAATAAAACATTTATAAGTTTTCAAAATACTCAATAATAAAAAAATATTAAATTATTTTATTTCCAACTTAAATAAAAAAATAAAATAAAGGAAATTTATAGGTTTTTCAAAATCAAATAAATATAAGTCTAAAAAATATTTAATGTCATTCTTAAATAAAAATTCAAAATAATACAATTCCTAAATCATTTAATCTCATTCTTAAATAAAAACTGAAAATCAATAAAATTTCTAAATTATTTAATGTCATTCTTAAATGAAAATCTAAATTAATTAAATTTTTATGTTTTTCAAATTTCTAAATGAATACAAATCCTAAATAATAAATAACATTTATAATGTTTTTAAAATCCTAAATAAATACAAAATCTAAATGATTTAATATTTTAAATAAATTAAATTCCTAAATTATTCAAAATCCTAAATGGAAATAAAAAATGTCATACTTAATTTAATGGAAATAAAAAAAATCCTAAATTATTTAAAATTATAAACAAATACAAATCTTAAATTAATAAATGTAGTACTTAAATAAAAAATTTGCAATAAATAAAATACATAAATTATTGAAAATTAGAAATAAATACAAATTCTAATTATTGAATGTCATACTTAAATAAAAATTTATAATACATAAAATTCTTAAATTATTTAAAAATATAAATAAACACAAATTTTAAATTACTCAATGTCATACTTCGATAAAATTTTATAATAATAATATTTTTAAATAATTTAAGAATTTTAAACACATAAAAATCCTAAATTATTTAATGTCCTACTTAAATAAATAATTTTTTTTCATTATTCTAAATATCAAAATAATAATAATTATTATAACTGTTTACACATAACTGTTTATTGTTACTAATTTTCTAAACAAATTTTGTAAGTTTGTTATACTTTAATTATTTATCTCTGTGTATCATTTTATGTGCATGTATTGTATATATTAACTTAGCATGAAGTAGGTGAACAATACTTTATTTTCTTCGTAAATATCTTATGGCAACATAATATTAGATAATTATTTATATAATGTAATTTGTTCAAAATTTTTTTTTATTGTAATGTATTTGTTATAGCAAAAACTTATTCATTTCTTTTTATTTATAATTAATTTGTAGACTACTAATCTATGTATCATAGACATTGACACGGGGAAACGGGACACTGGGACACAAATCTATATATTATATAATTATGAATTATACAAATTGACAATAAAGATTTATGTGCACAAGTATTAATTTATATGACAAAATGTGACTTCATAATTTAATATCATTTTCCCCTACAATATGTTTGTGGAAGAAACAAACATTTTTATTACTTTTATTATAACTGTAATTGGTATAATATAATCAACTAATTTTTTAATTTCAATAATTATTCTGAGAGATTTTTGCATATTAACTTAGCATGAAGTTTGTGAATAGAACTTCATTTTCTTCATAAATATCTTATAAGAACATAATATTAGATAATTCTTTATATAATTTAAATTTGTTCAAATTATTTTTTTCTATTGTGATGTATTTGTTATGGCAAAAATTTATGCATTCATTTTTATTTATAATTAATTTATGGACTACTAATCTATGTAGCATAGAAATTGACACGGGGACACGGGACATGGGGAGACAGGGACACGGATATATATATTATATAATTATGAATTATATAACTTAACAATAAAGATTTATGTGCACGAGTATTAATTTATATGACTAAATGTGACTTCTTAATTTAATATGATTCTCGCCTACAATATGTATTGGAAGAAATACACATTTTCTATTTCTTTTACTATAACACTACCTGGTATAATATAATGAATTAATTTTTTAATTGCAATAATTATTCGGAGAGATTTTTGCATATTAAGTTAGCATGAAGTTGGGGAACAGTACTTCATTCTCTTCGTAAATATATTATGGGAACATAATATTAGATCATTATTTATATAATGTAAATTTGTTCAAATTATTTTTTTTCTATTGTAATGTATTTCTTATGACAAAAATTTATTCATTCCTTTTTATTTATTATTAATTTGTGCACTACTAATTTAAGTAGCATAGCCACGGGGACACCAGGACACATATCTATATATTATATAATTATGAATTATATAAATTGACAATAAATATTTATGTGCACAAGTATTAATTTATATGACAAAATGTGACTTCATAATTTCATATGATTTTTGCCTACAATATGTTTATGGAAGAAACACACATTTTTTATTACTTTTATTATAACTTTAATTGGTATAATATAATGAATTAATTTTTTAATTGCAATAATTATTATAAGAGATTTTTGTGTATTAACTTAGCATAAAGTTGGTGAAGAGTACTTCATTTTCTTTGTAAATATCTTATGGGAACATAATATTAGATAATTATTTATATAATGTAAATTTGTTCAAATTATTTTTTACTATTGAAATGTATTTGTTAAGGCAAAAATTTATTCATTCCTTTGTATTTATAATTAATTTGTGGACTACTAATCTATGTAGCATAGACAGTGACACGGGGACACAGATCTATAAATTAAATAATTATGAATTATAGAAATTGACAATAAAGATTTATGTGCAGAAGTATTAATTTATGTGACTTCATAATTTAATATGATTTTCCCCTACAATATGTTTCTGGAAGAAACACACATTTTTTTATTACTTTTGCTATAACTGTACTTGGTATAATATAATGAATTAATTTTTTAATTGCAATAATTATTATGAGAGGTATTTGAATATTAACTTAGCATGAAGTTGGTGAGCAATACTTCATTTTCTTCGTAAATATCTTATGGGAACATAATATTATATAATTATTTATATAATGTAAATTTGTTCAAATTATTTTTTTTCTATTGTAATGTATTTTTTATGACAAAAATTTATTCATTCCTTTTTATTTATAATTAATTTTTGCACTACTAATCTATGTAACATAGACACTGACACGGGACACGGGGACACGGGGACAAGGGGACATGGCGACACAAATCTATATATTATATAATTATGAATTATATAACATGACAATAAAGATTTATGTGCACAAGTATTAATTTATATGACAAAATATGACTTCATAATTTAATATGATTTTCGCCTACAATTTGTTTCTGGAAGAAACACACATTTTTTATTACTTTTATTATAACTTTAATTGGTATGATATAATGAATTATTTTTTTAATTGCAATAATTATTCTGAGAGATTTTTGCATATTAACTTAGGATGAAGTTGGTGAACAGTACTTCATTTTCTTCGTAAATATCTTATGGGAACATAATATTAGATAATTATTTATATAATGTAAATTTGTTCAAATTAATTTTTTCTATTGTAATGTATTTGTTAAGGCAAAAATTTATGCATTCATTTTTATTTATAATTAATTTATGAACTACTAATCTATGTAGCATAACATTGACACGGGAAACAGAGTCACATGGACACAGATTTATATATTATATAATTATGAATTATATAAATTGACAATAAAGATTTATGTGCACAAGTATTAATTTATATGACAAAATGTGACTTCATAATATAATATCATTTTCGCCTATAATATGTTTCTGGAAGAAATACACATTTTTTATTACTTTTACCATAACAATACTTGGTATAATATAATGAATTAATTTTTTAATTGCAATAATTATTCTGAGAGATTTTTGCAAATTAACTTAACATAAAGTTGGTGAACAGTACTTCATTTTCTTCGTAAATATCTTATGGGAACAAAATATTAGATAATTATTTATATAATGTAAATTTGTTCAAATTATTTTTTTCTATTGTAATGTATTTGTTAAGGCAAAAATTTATTCATTCCTTTTTATTTATAATTAATTTGTGGACTACTAATCTATGTAGCATAGACAGTGACACGAGGACATATATCTATAAATTAAATAATTATGAATTATAGAAATTGACAATAAAGATTTATGTGCAGAAGTATTAATTTATATGACAAAATGTGACTTCATAATGTAATATGATTTTCCCCTACAATATGTTTCTGGAAGAAACACACATTTTTTATTACTTTTGCTATAACTGTACTTGGTATAATATAATGAATTAATTTTTTAATTGCAATAATTATTATGAGAGATATTTGCATATTAACTTAGCATGAAGTTGGTGAGCAATACTTCATTTTCTTCGTAAATACCTTATAGGAACATATTATTATATAATTATTTATATAATGTAAATTTGTTCAAATTATTTTTTTTCTATTGTAATGTATTTTTTATGACAAAAATTGATTCATTCCTTTTTATTTATAATTAATTTTTGCACTACTAATCTATGTAGCATAGACACTGACACGGGCACACGGGCACTGGGACACGGGGACAAGGGGACATGGGGACACAAATCTATATATTATATAATTATGAATTATATAACATGACAATAAAAATTTATGTGCACAAGTATTAATTTATATGACAAAATATGACTTCATAATTTAATATGATTTTCGCCTACAATATGTTTATGGAAGAAACACACATTTTTTATTACTTTTATTATAACTTTAATTGGTATAATATAATGAATTATTTTTTTAATTGCAATAATTATTCTGAGAGATTTTTGCATATTAACTTAGCATGAAGTTGGTCAACAGTACTTCATTTTCTTCGTAAATATCTTATGGGAACATACTATTAGATAATTATTTATATAATGTAAATTTGTTCAAATTAATTTTTTCTATTGTAATGTATTTGTTAAGGCAAAAATTTATGCATTCATTTTTATTTATAATTAATTTATGAACTACTAATCTATGTAGCATAACATTGACACGGGGAAACAGAGTCACAGGGACAAAGATTTATATATTATATAATTATGAATTATATAAATTGACAATAAAGATTTATGTGCACAAGTATTAATTTATATGACAAAATGTGACTTCATAATTTAATATCATTTTCGCCTATAATATGTTTCTGGAAGAAATACACATTTTTTATTACTTTTACCATAACAGTACTTGGTATAATATAATGAATTAATTTTTTAATTGCAATAATTTTTCTGAGAGATTTTTGCAAATTAACATAGCATAAAGTTGGTGAACAGTACTTCATTTTCTTCGTAAATATCTTATGGGAACAAAATATTAGATAATTATTTATATAATGTAAATTTGTTCAAATTATTTTTTTCTATTGTAATGTATTTGTTAAGGCAAAAATTTATTCATTCCTTTTTATTTATAATTAATATGTGGACTACTAATCTATGTAGAATAGACAGTGACACGAGGACACAGATCTATAAATTAAATAATTATGAATTATAGAAATGGACAATAAAGATTTATGTGCAGAAGTATTAATTTATATGACAAAATGTGACTTCATAATGTAATATGATTTTCCCCTACAATATGTTTATGGAAGAAACACACATTTTTTTATTACTTTTGCTATAACTGTACTTGGTATAATATAATGAATTAATTTTTTAATTGCAATAATTATTATGAGAGATATTTGCATATTAACTTAGCATGAAGTTGGTGAGCAATACTTCATTTTCTTCGTAAATATCGTATGGGAACATAATATTATATAATTAGTTATATAATTTAAATTTGTTCAAATTATTTTTTTTCTATTGTAATGTATTTTTTATGACAAAAATTTATTCATTCCTTTTTATTTATAATTAATTTTTGCACTACTAATCTATGTAGCATAGACACTGACACGGGCACACGGGACACTGGGACACGGGGACAAGGGGACATGGGGACACAAATTTATATATTATATAATTATGAATTATATAACATGACAATAAAAATTTATGTGCACAAGTATTAATTTATATGACAAAATATGACTTCATAATTTAATATGATTTTCGCCTACAATATGTTTATGGAATAAACACACATTTTTTATTACTTTTATTATAACTTTAATTGGTATAATATAATGAATTATTTTTTTGAATTGCAATAATTATTCTGAGATATTTTTGCATATTAACTTAGCATGAAGTTGGTGAACAGTACTTCATTTTCTTCGTAAATATCTTATGGGAACATACTATTAAATAATTATTTATATAATGTAAATTTGTTCAAATTATTTTTTTCTATTGTAATGTATTTGTTAAGGCAAAAATTTATGCATTCATTTTTATTTATAATTAATTTATGAACTACTAATCTATGTAGCATAACATTGGCACGGGGAAACAGAGTCACAGGGACACAGATTTATATATTATATAATTATGAATTATATAAATTGACAATAAAGATTTATGTGCACAAGTATTAATTTATATGACAAAACGTGACTTCATAATTTAATATCATTTTCGCCTATAATATGTTTCTGGAAGAAATACACATTTTTTATTACTTTTACCATAACAATACTTGGTATAATATAATGAATTAATTTTTTAATTGCAATAATTATTCTGAGAGATTTTTGCAAATTAACTTAGCATGAAGTTGGTGAACAGTACTTCATTTTCTTCGTAAATATCTTATGGGAACATAATATTAGATAATTATTTATATAATGTAAATTTGTTCAAATTATTTTTTTCTATTGTAATGTATTTTTTAAGGCAAAAATTTATTCATTCCTTTTTATTTATAATTAATTTGTGGACTACTAATCTATGTAGCATAGACAGTGACACGGGGACACGGGGACACAGATCTATATATTAAATAGTTATGAATTATAGAAATTGACAATAAAGATTTATGTGCAGAAGTATTAATTTATATGACAAAATGTGACTTCATAATTTAATATGATTTTCCCCTACAATATGTTTCTGGAAGAAACACACATTTTTTTATTACTTTTACTATAACTGTACTTTGTATAATATAATGAATTAATTTTTTAATTGCAATAATTATTATGAGAGATATTTGCATATTAACTTAGCATGAAGTTGGTGAACAATACTTCATTTTCTTCGTAAATATCTTATGGGAATATAATATTATATAATTATTTATATAATGTAAATTTGTTCAAATTATTTTTTTTCTATTGTAATGTATTTTTTATGACAAAAATTTGTTCATTCTTTTTTATATATAATTAATTTTTGCACTACTAATCTATGTAGCATAGACACTAACACGGGGACACGGGAACACAAATCTATATATTATATAATTATGAATTTTATAACATGACAATAAAGATTTATGTGCACAAGTATTAATTTATATGACAAAATATGACTTCATAATTTAATATGATTTTCGCCTGCAACATGTTTCTGGAAGAAACACACATTTTTTATTACTTTTATTATAACTTTAATTGGTATAATATAATGAATTATTTTTTTAATTGTAATAATTATTCTTAGAGATTTTTGCATATTAACTTAGCATGAAGTTGGTGAACAGTACTTCATTTTCTTCGTAAATATCTTATGGGAACATACTATTAGATAATTATTTATATAATGTAAATTTGTTCAAATTATTTTTTTCTATTGTAATGTATTTGTTAAGGCAAAAATTTATGCATTCATTTTTATTTATAATTAATTTATGAACTACTAATCTATGTAGCATAACATTGACACGGGGAAACAGAGTCACAGGGACACAAATTTATATATTATATAATTACGAATTATATTAATTGACAATAAAGATTTATGTGCACAAGTATTAATTTATATGACAAAATGTGACTTCATAATTTAATATCATTTTCGCCTATAATATGTTTCTGGAAGAAATACACATTTTTTATTACTTTTACCATAACAGTACTTTGTATAATATAATGAATTAATTTTTTAATTGTAATAATTTTTCTGAGGGATTTTTGCATATTAACTTAGCATGAAGTTGGTGAAGAGTACTTCATTTTCTTCGTAAATATCTTATGGGAACATATTATTAGATAATTATTTATATAATGTAAATTTGTTAAAATTATTTTTTTCTATTGTAATGTATTTTGTTACGGAATTTTTTTTTTCATTCCTTTTTATTTATAATTAATTTGTGCACTACTAATCTATTTAGCATAGCCACGGACACGGGAACACGAGGACACCGGAACACGGGGATACGGAACATGTGGACACAGGTACACGAGGTCACGGATCTATATATTAAATAATTATGAATTATATAAATGCCCGTGGACACCGGAACACGGGGATACGGAACATGTGGACACAGGTACACGAGGTCACGGATCTATATATTAAATAATTATGAATTATATAAATTGACAATAAAGATTTATGTGCACAAATATTAATTTATATGACAAAATGTGACTTCATAATTTGATATGATTTTCGCCTACAATATGTTTCTGGAAAAAAATACACATTTTTTATTACTTTTATTATAACTGTACTTGGTATAATATAATGAATTAATTTTTTAATTGCAATAATTATTTTGAGAGATCTTTGCATATTAATTTAACATGAAGTCAGTGAAACATACTTCATATTTTTCGTAAATATCTTATGAGAACATAATATTAGATCATTATTTATATAATGTAAATTTGTTCAAATTATTTTTTTCTATTGTAGTGTATTTGTTATGACAAAAATTTATTCATTCCTTTTTATTTATAATTAATTTGTGGACTACTAATCTATGTAGCATACACACGAACATGGGGACACGAGGATACGGGGACACACGGACACGGATCTATATATTATAGAATTATGAATTATATAAATTGACAAAAAAAAATTATGTGCACAAGTATTAATTTATATGACAAAATGTGACTTCATAATTTAATATAATTATCGCCTACAATATGTTTCTGGAAGAAACACACATTTTTTTATTACTTTTACTATAATTGTAATTGGTATATTATAATTAATTAATTTTTTAATTGCAATAATTATTCTGAGAGATTCTTGCATATTAACTTAGCATGAAGTTGGTGAACAGTACTTCATTTTCTTCGTAAATATCTTATGGGAACATAATATCAGATAATTATTTATATATTGTAAATTTGTTCAAATTATTTTTTCTTCTGTGGTAATGTATTTGTTATTGCAAAAATTTATTCATTCCTTTTTATTTATAATTAATTTGTGGACTACTAATCTATGCAGCATAGACACTGACACAGTGACACGGGACACGGGGAACCAAGGACACGGGGACACAGAGACACGGATTTATATATTATATAATTATGAATTATATAAATTGACAATAAAGATTTATGTGCACAAGTATTAATTTATATGACAAAATGTGACTTCATAATTTAATATCATTTTCGCTTATAATGTTTATGGAAGAAATACACATTTTTTATTATTTTTACCATAACAGTACTTGGTATAATATAAATAATTAATTTTTTAATTTCAGTAATTATTCTGAGAGATTTTTGCAAATTAACTTAGCATGAAGTTGGTGAACAGTACTTCATTCTCTTCGTAAATATCTTATGGGAAATAATATTACATAATTATTTATATAATGTAAATTTGTTCAAATTATTTTTTTCTATTGTAATGTATTTTTTAAGGCAAAAATTTATTCTTTCCTTTTTATTTATAATTAATTTGTTGACTACTAATCTATGTAGAATAGACAGTGACACGGGGACACGGGACACGGGGACACAGATCTATATATTAAATAATTATGAATTCTAGAAATTGACAATAAAGATTTATGTGCACAAGTATTAATTTATATGACAAAATATGACGTCATAATTTAATATGATTTTCGCCTACAATATGTTTCTGGAAGAAACACACATTATTTATTACTTTTGCTATAACTGTACTTGGTATAATATAATGAATTAATTTTTTAATTGCAATAATTATTATCAGAGACATTTGCATACTAACTTAGCATGAAGTTGGTGAACAATACTTCATTTCCTTCATAAATATCTTATGGGAACATAATATTAGATAATTATTTATATAATGTAATTTGTTCAAATTATTTTTTTTATTGTAATGTATTTGTTATGGCAAAAACTTATTCATTCCTTTTTATTTATAATTAATTTGTAGACTACTAATCTATGTAGCATAGACATTGACAGGGGGAACGGGACACTGGGACACGAATCTATATATTATATAATTATGAATTATATAAATTGACAATAAAGATTTATGTTCACAAGTATTAATTTATATGACAAAATGTGACTTCATAATTTAATATCATTTTCCCCTACAAGATGTTTCTGGAAGAAACACACATTTTTTATTACTTTTATTATAACTGTAATTGGTATAATATAATCAACTAATTTTTTAATTGCAATAATTATTCTGAGAGATTATTGCATAATAATTTAGAATGAAGTTAGTGAATAGAACTCCATTTTCTTCCTAAATATCTTATGAGAACATAATATTAGATAATTCTTTAAATAATTTAAATTTGTTCAAATTATTTTTTTCTATTGTAATGTATTTGTTAAGGCAAAAATTTATGCATTCATTTTTATTTATAATTAATTTATGGACTACTAATCTATGTAGCATTGACACGGGGACACGGGACACGTGGAAACAGGGAGACCGGGACACAGATCTATATATTATATAATTATAAATTATATAACTTAACAATAAAGATTTATGTGCACAAGTATTAATTTATATGACTAAATGTCACTTCTTAATTTAATATGATTCTCGCCTACAATATGTATCTGGAATAAATACACATATTTTATTACTTTTACTATAACACTACTTGGTATAATATAATGAATTAATTTTTTAATTGCAATAATTATTTGGAGAGGTTTTTGCATATTAAGTTAACATGAAGTTGGGGAACAGTACTTCCTTTTCTACGTAAATATCTTATGGGAACATAATATTAGATAATTATTTATATAACGTAAATTTGTTCAAATTATTTTTTTCTATTGTAATATATTTGTTATGACAAAAATTTATTCATTCCTTTTTATTTATTATTAATTTGTGCACTACTAATTTATGTAGCATAGACACGGGGACACATATCTTTATATTATATAATTATGAATTATATAAATTGACAATAAATATTTATGTGCACAAGTATTAATTTATATGACGAAATGTGACTTCATAATTTAATATGATTTTTGCCTACAATATGTTTATGGAAGAAACAGACATTTTTTATTTCTTTTATTATAACTTTAATTGATATAATATAATGAATTAATTTTTTAATTGCAATAATTATTCTGAGATATTTTTGTGTATTAACTTAGCATAAATTTGGTGAACAGTAGTTCATTTTTTTCGTAAATATTTTCTAGGAACATAATATTAGATAATTATTTATATAATGTAAATTTGTTCAAATTATTTTTTTCTATTGTAATGTATTTGTTAAGGCAAAAATTTATTCATTCATTTTTATTTATAATTAATTTGTGGACTACTAATCTATGTAGCATAGACAATGACACGGGGACACGGGACATGTGGACACGGGGACAAGGGGACACGTGGACACAGATCTATATATTAAATAATTATGAATTATAGAAATTGACAATAAAGATTTATGTACACAAGTATTAATTTATATGACAAAATGTGACTTCATAATTTAATATGATTTTCGCCTACAATATGTTTCTGGAAGAAACACACATTTTTTTTATTACTTTTGCTATAACTGTACTTGGTATAATATAATGAATTAATTTTTTAATTGCAATAATTATTCTGAGAGATATTTGCATATTAACTTAGCATGAAGTTGGTGAACAATGTTTCATTTTCTTCGTAAATATCTTATGGGAATATAATATTATATAATTATTTATATAATGTAAATTTTTTCAAATTATTTTTTTCTATTGTAATGTATTTTTTATGACAAAAATTTATTCATTCCTTTTTATTTATAATTAATTTTTGCACTACTAATCTATGTAGCATAGACACTGACACGGGAACACGGGACACGGGGACACGGGGACCCAAATCTATATATTATATAATTATGAATTATATAACATGACAATAAAGATTTATGTGCACAAGTATTAATTTATATGACAAAATGTGACTTCATAATTTAATATGATTTTCCCCTACAATATGTTTATGGAAGAAACACACTTTTTTTATTACTTTTATTATAACTTTAATTGGTATAATATAATGAATTAATTTTTTAATTGCAATAATTATTCTAAGAGATTTTTGCATATTAACTTAGCATGAAGTTGGTGAACAGTACTTCATTTTCTTCGTAAATATCTTATGGGAACAAACTATTATATAATTATTTATATAATGTAAATTTGTTCAAATTATTTTTTTCTATTGTAATGTATTTGTTAAGGCAAAAATTTATGCATTCAATTTTATTTATAATTAATTTATGAACTACTAATCTATGTAGCATAAAATTGACACGAGGAAACAGAGTCAGAGGGACACGTATCTATATATTATATAATAAAGAATTATATAACTTGACAATAAATATTTATGTACAGAAGTATTAATTTATATGACTAAATGTGACTTCATAATTTAATATGATTTTCGCCTACAATATGTTTCTGGAAGAAATACACAATTTTTATTACTTTTACTATATCAGTACTTGGTATAATATAATGAATTAATTTTTTAATTGCAATAATTAGTCTGAGAGATTTGTGCATATTAACTTAGCATGAAGTTGGTGAACATACTTCATTTTCTTCGTAAATATCTTATGGGAACATAATATTAGATAATTATTTATATAATGTAAATTTGTTTAAATTACTTTGTTTCTATTGTAATGTAATTGTTATGACAAAAATTTATTCATTCCTTTTTATTTATAATTAATTTGTGCACTACTAATCTATGTAGCATAGACATTGAGACAGGGACACGTGGATAGTGATCTATATATTATATAATTATGAATAATATAAATTGACAATAAAGATTTATGTGCACAAGTATTAATTTATATGACAAAATGTGACTTCATAATTTAATATGATTTTCTCCTACAATATGTTTCTGGAGGAAACACACATTTTTTATTACTTTTATTATAACGTTAATTGGTATAATATAATTAATTAATTTTTTAATTGCAATAATTATTCTGAGAGATTTTTGCATATTAACTTAGCATGAAGTTGGTGAACAATACTTCATTTTCTTCGTAAATATCTTATGAGAACATAATATTAGATAATTATTTATATAATATAAATTTGTTCAAATTTTTTTTTTTCTATTGTAATGTATTTGTTATGACAAAAATTAATTCATTCCTTTTTATTTATAATTAATTTGTGGACAACTAATCTATGTAGCATAGACACTGACACGGGGACACGGGACACAGGGTCACAGATCTATATATTAAATAATTATGGATTATAGAAATTGACTATAAAGATTAATGTGCACAAGTATTAATTTATATGACAAAATGTGATTTCATAATTTAATATGATTTTCGCTTACAATATGTTTCTGGAAGAAACACATTTTTTTTATTACTTTTACTATAACTTTACTTGGTATAATATAATGAATTAATTTTTTAATTGCAATAATTATTCTGAGAGATATTTGCAGATTAACTTAGCATGAAGTTGGTGAACAATACTTCATTTTCTTCGTAAATATCTTATGGGAACATAATATTAGATAATTGTATATATAATGTAAATTTGTTCAATTTTTTTTATTGTAATGTATTTGTTATGGCAAAAACTTATTCATTCCTTTTTATTTATAAATAATATGTAGACTACTAATCTATGTAGCATAGACACTGACACAGGGACACGGGGACACGGGAACACAAATCTATATATTATATAATTATGAATTATATAACATGACAATAAAGATTTATGTGCACAAGTATTAATTTATATGACAAAATATGACTTCATAATTTAATATGATTTTCACCTACAATATGTTTCTGAAAGAAACACACATTTTTTATTATTTTTACTATAACTGTATTTGGTATAATATAATAAATTAATTTTTTAATTGCAATAATTATTCTGAGAGATTTTTGCATATTAATGTAGCATGAAGTTGGTGAACAATACTTCATTTTCTTCGTAAATATCTTATGGGAACATAATATTAGATAATTATTTATATAATGTAAATTTGTTCAATTTTTTTTTATTGTAATGTATTTGCTATGCCAAAAATTTATTCATTTATTTTTATTTAAAATTAATTTTTTGACTACTAATCTATGTAGCATAAACACTGACACGGGGACACGGGTGGACACAGGACATGGGGACACGGGACACGGGACACGGGGACACATATCTATATATTATATAATTATGAATTATATAAATCGACAATAAAGATTTATGTGCACAAATATTAATTTATATGACAAAATGTGATTTCATAATTTAATATGATTTTCGCTTACAATATGTTTCTAGACGAAACACACCTTTTTTATTACTTTTACTATAAATGTAATTGATATAATATAATGAATTAATTTTTTAATTGCAATAATTATTCTGAGATATTTTTGCATATTAACTTAGCATGAAGTTGATGAACAGTACTTCATTTTCTTCGTAAATTTCTTATGGGAACATAATATTGGATAATGATTTATATAATGTAAATTTGTTCAAATTATTTTTTTCTATTGTAATGTGTTTGTTATGGCAAAAATTTATTCATTCCTTTTTATTTATAATTAATTTGTGGACTACTAATCTATATAGCATAGATACTGACACGGGGACACAGAGACACAAATCTATATATTATATAATTATGAATTATATAAATTGACAATAAAGATTTATGTGCACAAGTATTAATTTATATGACAAAATGTGACTTCATAATTTAATATGATTTTTGCCTACAATATGTTTCTGGAAGAAACACACATCTTTTTATTACTTTTATTATAACTGTACTTGGTATAATATAATGAATTAATTTTTTATTTGCAATAATTATTCTTTCTGAGAGATTTTTGCATATTAACTTAGCATGAAGTTGGTGAAGAATACTTCATTTTCTTCGTAAATATCTTATGGGAACATAATATTAGATAATTATTTATATAATGTAAATTTGTTTAAATTATTTATAATTGTTACTTTTTTTTATCTAGAAACCTGATAATGTATATATGTTTATTATTGTTGTGTGGTTTTTAAGATCTTTAGTTATTTATATAATAGTATTTCATTGTATTTATATTTCATTATGTTTTATTTGTATTATATTACATTACATTTTAATTTAATTTATATCATAAAAGGTGAATTCATAATTTAATATGATTTTGCCTACAATCTGTTACGAGAAGAAACACACATTTACTGATAGTTTTTTTTGTAATAATTGTACTTGGTATAATCTATTGAATTATATTTTTTAATTGCAAAGATTTTTTGGAAAGTTTTTTTTGCAGATTAAATTATAGTATGAAGATAGCATGAGGTTGGTGAAGAGGACTTCACCATAAATACGTAATAGATACATAGTATTAGATAATTGTTTATATAATAATGTATTTGTTCAAATTATTTTATTATATTGATATTGTATTGTATTTATTATGACAAAAATATATTCATGAATTTTTTATTATTTATGTTATATTATATTAAATTTATTAATATACTAAAAGAAACTTATACTATTGCAATATATTTAATTTCATTTCATCAACTTAATAATTTATATATATTTAAATAAATTTATTATTTTTAATATTAATATTTAAATATAAAATATTAGAAAAATTCACGTGCGTTGCACGGGTCAACGTACTAGTAGTCTAAAAATTCTAGGGAGGCTAACTTTACCTTTTGGTCATCTTGGAAGAAGAAAAGACAAACAAGAAAAGGTGTAAAAAGGAAATAGCTAAACCAAAGTGGAAGTAAGAGATATAACAAAACTTGGAAAAGAATATTGAATGAAAAAGACAATCAAGAAAATAAGGCACTCAATAAAAGATAGTACACAAAGGGAACCTAGAGAATAGGACTAGAATTGGATGAAGAAAACTAAAAAAACAGTACTACTGGAATTTTGGTATAAAATGTGCGTGACTTTAAAGATTTATGCTAAACTGAATAAGGCAAACTGGAAGTTGAAATTCAAACCACAGAAAGTTCAAGATCTTATCTCAAATTTGGCACTGGAATTACACCAAAACAGTGCGCCAATTAATTGTGATAAATTTTTCAAAATCACTGCCGCTTCATTGTTTTTCCAGAGTCAGAATTTTACACTCTGTACGTATTTCATTTACCTTTTTTTTTGTATTTTGAGTTTTTCTATACTTCATTTTTTAACTCTTTTGTAACACTTCAAGCTACTCAAATCCAGAGTTTTAAAATTTTTCGCCAACAAAATAAATTTGCTTAAACCATTTCAGTCAGCACAGATTCACGAAAAACAGAGGAAATCTATTCTGGAATTAAAAAAACAGCATTGAGAACTTCAAAAGACACAATAGAATTGATGTTTATGAACTTGTATGGATCTAACACACAAGTATGAACTAAAATCTAAAAAGAAAAATGCACCAAAGGATCAAAAACAGAACTATAAAACTGCACTCAAATAAAATCAATCAACCAAAATTATCAAGAAAAGTACTATATAGAATTGATGACATTTTGGGAGAAACATGACTTGACAAAACTTATGTGGATTCAAAAATCAAAATGACTCAAACACAATTAATTTGTAGCAATTAAAAACAGCAAGAAAGACTTAAATACAGTAAAAACAGAACAACACACACAAAAAGGAACCTAAAAAAAATTCTGCACAAAATAAGGTGTTGGAAAATAAATTGCTTCAATTAAATGTGTCAAATCAACTCAAAACAAGAACAAACCCATGGCTCATGATACCACATGATGTGAGTTGGTATATGAAAAGACAAGGTAAATGCCACCCCTTTTCAAGTCACTTCTTTATTCTAGAAAAGTGACTTTTCCTACTACTTCCATTTTAATGGTCTATCTTGAAACTATTCTAAAAATATTAGAAAAGATATTAATTGGCTTGGACCTCATCTTTTGAGAAGACTAATAAGAAGAACTTCAAATGCTTTGGGCTTTGTCCATTTCTCATATTAATGAAGTCTTTATTTGCTTGTTGAGATGACCCTTCAAGTGTAGCATCCTTGGTCATCTTTATGTATTTTTGGATCACATCACTAACTTCAGCAAGTGTGGCAGTGCATGTAAGTGCTCCTTTACACAAAAGGAGGTTTGAAGGTTGTTCAAATAGAAGTGTCTTTTCAACTTCAGTTTTTTCAAAAAAAAAATTCTATCCAAATGACCTTGTGGGAAGGAGCACTCTTCTCCCACGCCTCAACATTGTCCTTTAGGACTTTCTCTCAACTATCTAATATTTTTTTTTTCATTTTCTCTCTTTTGTTTCATTTGTACTTGGTCCTTTACCATTTATGAAGGTGTTAAAGCATAAAGTACAAACTTTTTTTTCCTATGGGTAAAAGTAATCTTGTTGATAAGACCATTATGGATAGTTTTCTTGTCAAATTGCCATGGTCTTCCCAATAAGATGTGGCAGGCTTCCATGGGTACTGCATCACATAAAAATTTCATCTTTATAAATCCCCACATAAACTTTTACCAGCTTATCTACAATTAAGTCCTCATCTTCATTTATCCAATGAAGTTTGTATGGTTTTGGGTGGTGTATAACTCTTAGATCAAGCTTTTCAACCAACCTATGCTACAACAATTGTAGCAAGATCCACTATCCACAATGAGAGGACAAGTATTTTCTAAAACTTTACACCTTGTATGAAAGATGTTCTCTCTTTGTGTTTCATGGTTCATGCTAGGTTGATTGTTGAGGGTTTTTCTAATCACCAATAATTCCTCCTCACATGGATATGCCCCCTTACTTTCTTCTTTTTCTTCTCCCCCACTAGACTCATCATCTTGGCTGCTATATTCATCCCTCCCTCTTAAGATCATGGTTCTCCTATTTGGGCATTGGGATGCTATGTGACCTCTACCAAGACACTTAAAACATTGTATGTCTCTACTGTGGGTTTGTGGGGTAGACACATATTTTCCTAAACTTTTGAGAGTTTCTTTTGGATTTATCTTTTGAGACACTATACTTCCTTTCTCTTTTATACTCTTTCTTGGGGTAAGAGTTAGAGTAAGAACTCTCCTTGCAACTTGACCCTTTTCCCAAAATTTGTTGTTCAAATTTTATGCAAAGTTGGATCAAGTCATTCAAATCCATTTATGGCAAGAGTTTCACTTTATCTCTTATCTCAAGATTAAGAACACTAAGGAACCTAGCTATGGTGGCAGTTTCTTCCTCCCTAATAGAGGTTCTCAGAATGTAAAGCTCCATATTTTGCCTATACTCCTCTACATTCATATTCTTTTGTTGGAGTCTTTGGAGCTTGTCCATCAACTTCCTATTGTAGTAAGAAGGAATATGGTAGCATCTCAAGGCTCCCCTAAGATCATTCCAATATTCTATGGGAGGGTTTTTGTGGAGGCACCTATCTCTCTCCAATACATAGCATTTGCTTGAAAGCTTAAAGTGGCTAGGGGTACCTTCCTTTGCAAGCAAAAAGTTGTTCTACTTTCATTTCCCAATCTAAGTAAGCCTCAACATTTTTTTTCCATAAAAATAAGGTAGGTATACCCTAGTATCTTTAGGTTGACTTTCTCTTCTAGTTCTTCTAGGAGGAGGTTGATAATATTCATTAACTTTAAGACTCCCTTCAGCATGTGAGTCCCTCGACCTAGAACACGATGCATGTGATTTTTTAGTTTTCTAATGTATTCATCTTTTTCTCTAATAATTTTCAACTCTTCTTCCAAGATTGAAAGATGGGCATCTTTTTCTTTCTTTTCTTCCAAAATTTGAGCCTCGTGTTGCAATTGTCTAAGTGATAGTGATTGAAAATTTCTAGCCAATTGTTTCAAAAGAGATTTTGTGGATTCCTATTACTTTCACTATGACTTGAAGAATGAGTAGATAAGTTTAAAGCTATGTGATAAAAGTAATTTCCAAAGAGAAAGATAGATGGAGTGAAGTAGGTAAGTTCCCAGGAAAGAGAGGTGGATCACTAGGATCTCTTAAGTACCAAGCCTTTCCTTGCCAGATACTATCCCACAACACTTTCACAAACCTTTCTCTAAGCAATTTACTTTGAGCACAATCAAAGATGAAAAAAAAAGTTTATGCAAGAAAAATGCAAAGCAATAAAAGACACAAATGAAATTTGCTATCTAGAAAGCTTTTAAGCTAGGCATTTCCTAAGGTGAGGCTTCTTGACACTTTGAACCTTGAAGACACACTCACTGACTAAGACGAATTTAAGACACTAATTAATCAAATTTTTTCAAATTACAACTTAAAGAAATACAAAGAAATTTTTGGTCAACAATTTTTTTTATGCACAAAAATTAAAGGCCTATTCTATGCACTCCTTCACTTGTAGCTCCTTTTGGTATTTTTGGTAGGTTGTTGTTGTCCCTTGCTTTGCCTCTTTAGGATATTAAACCTTAGATATTTTGTTTTTACCTGTTTAGTGAAGTCGCTTGCACCAAAAATTTTCAGCTCTACAATCACCAAAGCACATTAGGTCACTTCCACCAAAAGAGGTTAAACAATTTCAAAGCAACAAAACTCAAATTTAAAATTGAGGACTACTGCAAATGGAGTTGGTAATTGACATGACTTGAAAGAGTGTTCAAGAAATTGACAAGCAAAAATTAAAGCTCACAAGAAAAGGTAGCACACAAATTGAATCCTAGAGAATGACACTAGAATAGATGAATAAAACCAAAATAGCACTATAGAATTTTGTGTAAATTTTCTTTTAACTTGTCGAATTTATGTTGGACAGATTACATAAAATTTAAATTTGAATTTTTAACCACAGAAACTTCAATGTTTAAGCTTAATGTAGGCATTGGAATTTCACAAAAACAGTGCGCCAAATAATTGCAATAATGTTTTCAAATTCACGGCCAATTCAAATTTTCCAGAGTCAGATTTTTTTGCACTTTGTCCATTTTTCATTTACCATTTTTTTTTCTATTTTTAATTTTGATATACAATTTTTTTAAAACATAAAAGTTCTCAAATCCAGAATTTCATAATTTTTCACCGAAAAAATTAATTTTGATAAACGTTTTCAACCAAAAACAGAAACTGTAAAACAGGGAAAACCTAAACTGGAATTAAAAACAACATTGGAAACTTAAAAAACATAATGGAATTGAATGGAAAATGAACTTGTATGGAATTAACTACAAGTATGAACTTAAATCTGGAAAATTTAAAAGGCACCAAAGCTTCAACTTCAAAAGTGCTCAAATTATACTCAAATAGCTTGTACTCAAATTAAAAACAAGAAACCAAAATTAACAACAAAAGTGCTACATATAATTGATGACAATTTTGGATGAACATGACATTGACAATACTTGAATGGATTCAAAAATTAAACTGATTCAAATAAAATGTGAATGCACTGATTAAAATAACAAGAACAACTCAAATAAAGTAAAAAAAGAACAACTTAGTCAATGGAAACCTATGCACATTGAAATGGACGGTTAAAGAATTTGGAAGAGTTTGAACCGATTAAAATCGCAAAAAACATCATAAAATGATTTGTAACTTGAATTGAAAACACAAGACAACCAAAACAACATATGAACAACATGGAAATGAAGAAAACATTTATCTCTTGAAGAACCAAAGCTCATGATACCAAAGGATGGTGTTACCTTCATAGCAGATTGATTTCCTTGGAATTTTGAGATGAATGGCTGAAGTAAATGGATGAAGTGAACAAGGATGATTGGTTGGGGCATATCACTTGGAGAGGTGAAAGAGAAGATCAAGATGTCTATCCTGGACAAGGGAGTGAAAAAGCTTGGAAACTTGGGCAACAATTCACTCATATTGATCTTAGAAATTCATGAGCCAAGCACCTCAATATATAGTGATGATGTTAGGCCATTGTACAAAAAAAAATGGGTGGGAAAATTCAAAAGCAACAGGTTTAAAATTGGCGCGTATTTTGGAGTCAGAAGGCAAGCATGATCGAGGTGGGCTTCATGTGACTCTTTTTAGGTGTATGACCGGCCTAGGTTAAGTTAGGAGTCTTCTAGAAACCATAATTTAGCGTAAGTTGGTTTTAGGTTCCTCATTCAACCCTAATTACAATTAAAAAAATTACAAGTAAAATTCCTATTTTACTTTTGGTAAGAAAATAAATTCTTACTCTAAAACTCTACACCAGGTTATGGCATTTTTGAACATGTATAAGAGAGTGTCTTTTGCCATCAGTAGTAGAGTCCCAGTCTTCTTGTATCTTCCTTGCCATGAACCTCGTGATTGGGCCTGAGCTTGGCCTTCTTTCATAAAAAACTGTAAATTATATGAAGATAACAAGTATTTGTAAAAAAAACTCGAGGCTATCAACACAAAGTTTTGTTAAGTCAGTGGACAAATCAGTACCCATAAGACAATCTCATGATATGCACGTTTATATGTTTTGATGATAAAAAATATTATAAGATTTGTTATAAAATGACAAAAGACACTCATGTGTAGTAAAAGATAAGAAAAAATAATAATAGAACAAATGAGTAATACTCATTAGATGATACAATAACAAAAATGGTTGTCAGATGAAATAATAACACATTTTAGTAACGTCAGACAATCCAGTCTTTGTATTTATGATACATAAATATTCTAAGTAGCCAAAAGATTCATAGAGAACTTTGAAATAAAGAAGTTGGGTAGATAAGATCAATCAGATGAAAATACCACATTAGACAAAGCGCTCGCCAGACAAAGGACGTATCAAACAAAGCTCGTGAAAAGCTCACATAAGATGATGAATCAAACGATACAATTAAGAAAGACCCTATTAGACGATCCTCGTGTTGATGAACTTATGAGAAGATAAAATCAATCACACGTTGAAGATTGTACAAATCAGAAGATACAAACACCGTCAACACATAAGATGAATCACTACGTCAGGGAAGTGTTCATTTTAATCTTCTTATTATTTGAATGATCCATGACACAACCCATTCGATTATAAATCTTATTTGATATTATTTTTTTATATTTTTCAAATAAGATTATAGGGATTAAATAATTTTGGGAAGAACTTAAACATTATTTTAGTGATACCCATGATTTAATTTATAAATTATATTGTTCATTGATACTTATTTCGTTTCCATAAGTAATCGAAGGGACCTAAAGACGCGTATAAAGCTGAAAAAAGTGTTTCCTTTCTCAACGTCTGATAGAATGATGATGAAGCTAATGGGTGAGATTTTTGCTAATCAAGAGTGAAACAACATTAAGAGGATTTAAATAATGGAATACATCAAGAGAAATACTCTGAAGATTTTACAAGAGAAGAAACTGCATTAAAGATGCACATGTGAACTTTCCTTTTTCAGCATCTAATACTAAAAAGAATATGAACAATGCAAAATCGAAAATATCCAAGTCCAGAGATGATCAAAGCTTAACCGAAAAAGTTCATACATATTGAGAAAGTATTTGAAAAGTAAATACATGTTAAAGACGCATAAGATCTTATCAAAGCCAAAATTTTCATATTGAACGTCTAACATGAGAAAGTTGATGAATAAAGAATAAGAAGAAATTGAGTTAGGATTAATTAGAGCCTTAATGTTTAAATTAAATAATGATAAGGAGACATTTTGAAATGTTTATGAAGTCTCGAGAACATGCAAATCTCTTCAGAGTATAAATTTCTATATTCAGCGTTTAACGCATTGAAGAGAAAGAACAACATGACATATTGAGCTGATACTCAAAGTAATGAAGATTAAAGTGACAACATTCATATAGAGGAAGATAAAGAAAGTTTTTTGAAAAGCCTTACACGCGAAGATCAATTAGAGCAATAATTTCCGTATCAAGTGTCTAGTGGTTACATGAAGATTGAAGAATCCTAAAGCTACAACGTTCACATTTCAGAAGTGTATATAAAGACCTCAAGGGTGAAGAACACAACAACAAAGTACATAAAAATGTTATACGAAAACATTCAATCTACAAAGAATCCTTTTTCAAGTATGGTTGGAATTGTGCTTATAAATTTTCATATCTGCTAGTGAAAAGTGAACTTATGAAAATTGAGTTTTGAGTGTAACCATTATAAATCCTTCACTATTACCCTATGAGCCTTAATTGTTATCTCTGAACGAGAGTTTTCTCATTATATTGAGAGTTCCTGGATCTTAGGGGGAGATTAGGACATTGTACCTGGAGGGTCAAAATACTTGGAGAACCTACAAAGATTTAGAATACTGGGAGAACTTATAGAGGTTAAGAATACCGTGTGAACCTGAAGAGATTGAGAATACTTGTGTACCTAAAGAGGTGTAAGAATATTGTGTTTGTGAAAAACTCTTGAATGGGTTTCTCAAGGGGATTGGACAATATAATTTTTTTGTGTATCACTTTTTCTATACTCCTTTTGATTATTAGTTTTGTTGGTTAATATTTTGCAAATCGATTTAGGCTCCATTCAAGCCCTTTCTTGAGCCAATTGAACCATCAAGTTTGAAAACCTAAAGAAATAAATGCTGATTAAAACTAAGAGTAATGGAAAAGGCCTAAAGCAGAAGACGATAACAAGACTATAGAAAATTTACTATCTGAGAACATTTATTTGAGAAGGATCCTATCTTAATTTGTTATAGGTGGAACATATCTGGATCTTATAATAAAAAAGTAAAAAAGATCTTATGTCAAAATAGGGATCAAATTTGAAGGAAATCTTACTAGAGTTTTTCAAATTACAATGTCTAGTGGAACTTCAAAAAAATAACTTCCTCATCTAGCAGCCTTTATAAGTTCATCTTTGAGGGAAGACAAATAGAGAAGATTGAAGATAAACAAAACAAACAGACTGAAAATAACAAGAGAATGAAGCCTGCCACTACTGGAAGTGATGGGTTTCACTTCATGACTGATTGTTCTGCTTGGAGATTTGAAAAGGGTGGCAGAAGCAATGGATGTGATGGATAAAGGAGGGCTCATATAGAGAGAGCTATGGGTTCTGTTGATTTTTCTCGGCAAGTGTACCGAATCAACTGTAATATAGTACTCTTTAAAGTACGAATATTGAACCCACAGGGAACAATTCTAATTAAGATGATCTAGTATAAAACTCATCAAGTATAGAAAATAACTTTGAGAACTTTTTCATAACAAAATTAAAGATTGCACAAGAAGGAACTCAAAGGTTTAAGATTTGATTCAAGATGTAACAAAACTAACTTATCAAATATAGATAAAGATACTTTGATGGAAGAGGGCCAAGCACCACTTCAAAGGAGAGCCAAACACAAAGACATATTGGGCCAACTACAAGGGCAATGGCTAAGAGGCTTGATAAGGATTGGGACACTGCCACTGATGGCAGAGAAACTTACCTCTACATGTTCCAAGAGGTCCAAAATCAAGCGTAGCATAGTCTTTAAATTCTTGTCAAAGTAGTATAGGAAATTTTCTTTTGTAAAATTGTTTAAATTGTAAGTAGGATGAATTTTGGCTCCTAAAAACCAACCTAAGTTAGATTAAGGTTTCTAGAACCTCCTAATCTAACTTAGGCCGATCATTTTTGGCGCTAGAAGCATCACAATAGTCACTTTTGGTTCACGCTTGCCATGTGAACTCCTTAGACGTCACATTTGCATTTCATTTGGCTAGCATTCCATTTTCATTGACTCTTCATTTCCGGTTCTCCAAGCCTATATAAGGAGGAGCCTACCTCATGTATTCACAAGATTATTTTGAGTAATGAAATGCTGCCAAAATGTGCCATTCTTACTCCTTGCCTAAACTCTCTTAGGATTTAGGCCTTTAATCTTCCAAAACCGCAACCTCCAAAGAGAGTAGGCCTCACCTCTCTCACTTTCATACTTCTCATGCACCTCCAAGGCTACCATAACTCCTAGGAGAGCCTTGTCCACCAACAATCCAAGGATGCTTCTGCCAATTCCACATAAAAAACGCAAAGATGAAGAGCTCAAGCTATCATACTTGGGATTGAATCAAGTCTATTTCAATCATCTATATTTTGGAATAATACAACACATAATACTCAAAACTACTTATTCTTGATGCTTAATTTAAAGTCATTCACCTTGATTCCTCACAGATGAATATCATAAGATAATTTCTCAAATACTGATTCCTCAGATATCTAACAAATCATCCAACTTTATGAACAAAATTATGATGCAATTAATAACTTGAAATCTATTCCTAGCATTACAAGTTATTAAGTATTTTCATCTATTTCAGATCCTTAAAAGTACTTTCCAGTTAAATTTAAGGATCAAAATCAAGACTCCATTGATCAGATAGAATCAAGCAATAAGCATGAAACGAAAATACCAAGAACAAGTAGAAAAGAGAATATTATATATATATATATATATCACCAAGAATACATTTGATCAAAGTATATTACATTCAATCCCAAGTTAGAAAGCACTTAGCCACTCATGATAGCTCCTCCAATCTTCATTCTTGACCTGGATTGCATAAGAAGGGTTGATCTGAGCAAGTTCTTCTTCTAAGAACAAAGGTTTTCTTCTCCTTCTCTCACTAACTTCTCTCAATCACTTCTTTATTCCACCGCCCCTATTTTAGTTGTGTTTCAAAATTTATATAATGAACTTTAGCTCAAGCGAGCCAATTTAGCTTAAGCTAGATCTTTCGGTGCTTTTTTAGCTTGAGCTAGCAATTCTAGCCTGAGCTAGATTAATACTGCACCATTAATCAAATTTGGACAATTTTAGGTTGAGCTAAATCTTTTTGTGATCCAATTAAGTTTTTGCTTTCTTTCTTTCAATGCTTCATATTCATCTGCAATTTACACAAAAATTGAGATTAAATTTCTTCATTTGTTTCTTGGTTCAAAATATATAATCGGTTTCAATAATTCTCAGATGAGGGTAATTTTCTTAAATTAAGCAACAATTAAGTTCCAAAGTGTTCAATTTTTTTCAATCATAAAAACTACACATTGGCACTTATCAATTTCCCCCCAACCTAGAATCTTGCTTGTCCTCAAGGAAAGTAATTGAATCCAAAAAATAAGAGTTCATTCCTCCCAAAAATCCTTAGAAATCAAATCTACAGTTAAATATCAGAACAACTTCATGAAAAGAGCACACGATAATTCAACAAAAAATTATGGTGTTTCCTATCAATTCAAACCAAGACAGGATAAGAATGTATTCAATTTCCAAGGTAAACAATTGTTACTCTTTACTGAGAATCAAACTAAGGAATTTCTCTCTTCATTCCTCACTCCTGAGTGGTTTTTCTCTCTTTTCACTGATTTCCAAGCTAATTTAAGGTTGCCCTTCATTTCCAGTTAATTACAAACATAGATCTTGAGGTCTTTTTCAGGTTGTAATGAGGTTGGGTTTCAAAGAAAATTTTGTTTTTCCAGGATAACAAAATGCACACTTAACAAAAGATTAACATATTTGCAATTCAATTTCTAATTGTGTTATTCATTACCCCTTCCATAAGATTCATCCACATTGCTTCCCTTTTTATTCTTGTAATCCCCTTTTCTTTTCTTTTACTTTCTCCTTTTTTTTTTCTTTTTTTTAGAATAGAGAATGAGAATGTGGATTATTTTGTAATCCTTTTTTTGTTCATTCTCAAGATCCCAACAGCCACACCAAACTCAATTCTTCTAATTATAGAAATTTGAATAGCACCTATGCTCTCCTTTTGTTAGCATACCACATGGTATGACAAAATATGTATATCAGAAACTAGGGTGCAATAAAACCAATTTCAGCTAAGAAAGGGTTATTTTTCTACACATTTCATTATATATTGCATAGGTTAGCTGTTTGACCCTGGTTTTCTCACATTCAACTCTATTAAACATGCCTCAATCATCTCCATGTTTGGTTTTGTGATGCAATTTGACTAGAAAATTGGGCAACCTTAATTAAATCTTCACTAGTGAAAGTCTATCAAATTGTTTAAAGGTTTCACACTCTCACTTGGTTGGCTAATTTCAATTCCTCATTTGTTCTCAGTCATTGTTTTCAACCGTTTACCTTGTTCTAACTTTTACACATTACCATCCTTTTTCAATTTGAGTGATGGTTTTAGCCACAAATTTTTTTCAAATTGAGTCCTTGATCAATCCAATTGGTTGTTCTAATTTAGAACTATGGTTTGATTTCTTTTTCCAAAAAAATTATACCATCATCTATCTATATACAAGATTTCACAAAATATGCAAACATCAACCACTATACTAACTTAAGCTTGCCATCAACAAATGCTAAAGTAAGAAATATTAAACTAAACTGCTAAAGTCAACTTACTAAACTAAACTACTTAAACTAAATTAGCACTGAAATTAAAGTTAAACAAAAAGATAAAACCAATTTTCTGTTCATTGTGCATGAGAAGTATCAATCTCATCTTGTGATTTTGTTCTGCTCTGTGCCAACATCATCATTCTGAACTTGGTTTGCATCTTCATCTGCTGATGCTCTTGATCGTCCAACTCCCATTTCTTGTGTATCCTCTGCTCTAGTCCCAACTCCAAACACTCCTGCCTCCCTTGAAAAATTGTGCTTGTCTCCAGGCCAAGATAGATAATCATCAAATTCAGTGGGTGTCAACAACAAATTATTTAATACCAGATGTGGATTTGGTGTGACTCATTTTTCTGCACATGTAAGAATAAACATTTCTCAAACCAAAGTGTTTTATTTGATTGGCATTTTAACAAACACTTGGTATGCATGATATAGAATGACATTGAATGAGTAATTTTTGGTATTTAATCCATGGAAGACAATGCTTAACTTTGGATAAACTCAAAATAACAATCATATTCAACATCAAACATTCAAATATTAACAAGATTGAATCTTTGAGTTTATAGTAATTTAGCAATGAAATCTTAAAATGAATGGATGGCTATAGAGATGATAGATTTATACATAGAGCACTTACCTTGATAATAGAAATGTAAATGAAATGATTGAATGAATATGAAAGCTTTGGGAAAGAAGTTTTAAAACTGGATAGCAGGGGTTTTGAATGGGATTTTAAAATGGTGCAGGTTTTTTTTTAAACCCTAGCCTAGGCTAGGTCTTTTTAGCTCAAGCTAAAATTTGACAGAGAACAACACATTTGTCTAGCTCAAGCAGGATCAGTTTAGCTCAGGCTAAATTTTGCTGAGAGCAACAATTTTGTTTAGCTCAAGTTAGGCCTTTTTAGCTCAAGCTAAAATTTGGCCGAAAGCAACAAATTTGTTTAGCTCAAACTAAATCATTTTAACTCAGGCTTAAATTTGGCCGAGAGCAACAAAGTGGTTTAGCTCAGGCTAGCTCATTTTAGCTCAAGCTAAAGTTGCATAACATAATTTCTTTATTTTTCTGCATATCTAGCTTAGGCTAAAAGTTCTAGCTTAATCTAAAATTACCATGCAATGAATTTTTCTTTGAAAATTTTCATTTTGTCTTTGCCAATAGTTTCAAACCTTTTTAGGCTTTCTTTCATCCATTCATTTCACCAAACATTTCAATCCAACATGACCATTTCACATATCAAACTAGTTTTAAAGACATCAAATATTAAAATGTACTACTAAATCAAAACAAAAATTAAAGACACACTTCAAAACAAAACACCGGGTTGCCTCCCAGCAAGCGCTCGTTTAACGTCATATAGCTTGACACCTGATTTATGTCATTAAAGGTTCAATAGCAATTGTACCGACCAGGTCGTAAGGTGTGATGACGTGTCTTGCACGTGACTATGTGGGTTGGCGTTCTGCAATGAGCATGGCCGGTTGTCGCCGGGTTTGCTTGTCATCGACGTGTTTGGCGATTGACGATCAGGTAGCTTGATATTGCCGCAGGAAGCACGTCGTCGGATTTCCCGACAAGCTCAGATTGAAGCTGATGAAGGCCCAGAAGTGTAAGTTTAAGTGTACAACTCCAGTGAGGCGATTGTTGCGCCTGCATAGGGCGTGAAGGGCGTTTGGGTTGAGGGGACAACTTGCCTATCAGCGACAGGATTCCCAGAGTGGACATTCATTGAAGGCAAGGTTTCCTCAGCCAGAACATGCATGGCGCTGCGATAAGGAGGGATCATCAAGCGACAAGCGATATCACAGAGATGGTGCACTTTGCTGCACCCGATACTCGCCTTGTCAGGTGGTGTTCTAGAGCATGTCGCGTGCTAGTTCACTCCTTGAGTAGAGAACTTAGCCGCGCGACTAGTTACTACACAGAAATGACATTCAAGTTGCCCCAACCCAGATGACGACACGTGTAGGGTTGGATGCTATCAGTTACTCCAACCCAGGTGATGACACGTGTAGGGCTGGGTACAACCTGCGACCCCAGCCCAGATGGTGACACGTGCAGGGTTGGATGCAAGCCACGCGTCCAAAAGCATAACGGCCTGGAGAGAGATGAAACCTAGCTATAAAGGTAAACTTAACAGAATTTGCAGAGGTACGTTTTTCATTACGGCTCATTCTGCTAGGGTTGTGTGCTTTTAGTACGGTCCTACAGAGCATATTTTCTCTCAGTTTCTTGGGTGTTCTTGTCACTGACTTGAGCGTCGGAGCGGCACCGGCCGCAGAGGTGCCACCTTGTATTTTTTAGGTTCTTAGAGAGGCTATCTGTGGTGTGGATTTGAAGGGCACGTGGTGTCAAGCTGGTGAGGAAGATCGTGACGAGGCAACGCTCTTGCGCTAGGTCAACCGGCAGGATAAACAATCACATCCACTCTGAAACACTCTTTTTCATTATTTGAATATTTCATTGCTTCAAAAACATTAAAGCTTACTTCTTCATCTTGAGCACAAACCTTCAATCTTCCTTTGTCTACATCAATTATAACTTTGACAGTTTTCATGAATGGTCTTCCCAATATAAAGGTCCTTCAACATCTTCTTCAATATCCATAACAACAAAATCAACTAGGAATAGAAATTTATCCACCTTTACCAATAGATCTTCAACTATTCCATGTGGATATTTGATTGATCTATCAGCCAACTCCAAAGTCATTCTTGTTGGGCTCACTTCTACATCTCCAATTTTCTTCAGCGTTGATAAAGGCATCAAATTAATACTAGCTCCAAGATCCAATAATGCCTTTCCAACAGTGAGATTTCCTATGGTAATTGGCAAAGTGGAACTCCCAGGATCTCTAGATTTCTGTGGTAATGATTTTTGAATTATAGCACTGCATCCAGCTTCCAATTCAATTATCTCCTGGTCATTGAATTTTCTTTTCTTTGTCAGTAATTCCTTCATGAATTTAGCATATGTAGGCATCTGCTCTAAAGCCTTAGTAAATGGAATGCTAATTTTCAATCTTTTGAGAATATCCATAAATCTTGAAAATTGTCTTTCCTTGCATTTCTTTGTAGGAGCTTGAGGATAAGGTACATCTTTTATAGGAACACTCCTATCTTGTTTTTCACTTTTTTGATTTTTTTCTATTTTCTCTCCAATATCTACAACATCTTCCTTATTCCTTCTTTCTCCTCCCTCACACTCAATTGGTTGTTTTCACTCTCTCTATCTTTTAAAACTTCCTCAACAACTAAATTATCTCCAATTCCTTTTTCTATAACTTTCCCACTTCTGGTAGTGATAGACTTGCAATGCTCTTTGGGATTGGTTTGTGTATTGGCTGAAAATTGACTTCCTTGATTATTAGCCAACTGTTTAGCCAGCTGCCCCACTTGTGTCTCTAAATTTCTTATTGATGCTTCAGTATTTTGCTGATTTGATAGAGAGGCTTGCATGAACTTTTCAAAAGTATCCTCCAGTTTGGATCTTCTCTCATGAATGGAAGGATAATGTGGTTGCTGCTGATAAGGAGCTTGCCTGTTAGATGATCCAACCTCTTACTTCCACCCAAAACCTTTATTAGGATTATTCCTCCACCCATGAGCCATGTTATTTGGATAGTTAGATCAAAAGCCACCTTGCCCTCCTTGATTATTCATATACTGAACTTCTTCCTCTGATGGATTTTGGTAAGAGCATTGGCCATTAAGATGATCTCCCCCACAAAAATCACACTTCAAAGCTTGATTCTAAGTGTACCGCCCTGGTAGTCGGAAGTGATGACGTGGCATCCAGCTACAGTATAGGCGTGTTGACAAGGTGCCAGGTTGGCAGAAGGGAAGGAAGTCGGGGGGCTCGTGAAGTCGCCAGTTATTAAGTTGGCGTGTTCCGATCTCCAGCATACCAGAATCGGCGATCACCGGGTTAAAGATGAAGTCGCCAGATGTAAACTCAGGCGACCTAGTGATTGGAGATCGCCAGAGCAAGCACATCGCCAAAGATGAAGGTGGTGCAGATTATGAAGGCGGCCGGCGAGACCACAGGGAAGGTGTACGAAGGCACCCTAACTCGCCAATTCCAGTAGAGATCGCGCTCCCAAGTTAGCTATGCACTGGGCAGTACCATGCATAAGTAACTTAGCAAAATGAGAGTAGAAGCAGCGCCCAAGTCAAGGAGGCTCCAGATGAAGGCACGTGTACGACTAGATGCGAGCCACGTGTCCAAGTCTGTAACTGCCAGGAGAGAGAAAGTAACCAGGTATATAAGAGTTCTCAACGAACTTTCTGAGGTACGCGCGTTTAGATTACACTCTTTACGCTTGCGAGTTATAGAGCTTACTGTGAGAGAGAATTTGCACGGTTCCTGTTCTCTTAGTATTTGGTGATTCGGTCACTGACTTGGGCGTTGGAGTGCGATCGGCCGCAGCGGCGCCGTTCTATTCCTTTGCAGGTTCTTGAGGTGGATCTCGAAGAAGAACGGAGGTTTGAAGCAGTGCGCACGTCGATCCTTTGACGAGGCAGTTTCCAGCGTTCCGGTCAACAGGCAGGATCATCAGGCGCCCACCGTGGGGCCGTGTAAAACTTGCTCCCATCCACAGCGTGAGTTCTTGAAGGTTTTCGAAGTTTTCTGCGTGGTTGTGTGCTGGTGCAACCATCGTTCGCTGTTTGCTTGAAATTTGTTCGGTGAATTCGCGTTTTATACCGTTCGTTTGGGTTTTCGATCGGTGAAGGGAGGTTTTCCTGCTGTTTACGCATAATTTGTTCGGTGGAGTTGAGTTCTTTCGCTCGATTAGTTATCCGTGGGAAGAGCAGTGGTTTCTGGTGGAGTTGCAGGTTTCTTTGGAGGTTGCGGTGTTCTTGAATTTTCTTGCGGAGTTTCGCACAGTTTTTTCCGATTGATCGCTGAGTCAATCGTAGCTGAAGTAAGTGTTGTTCGCTGCATTCTGTGATTCGCTGAGTTTCATGAGAAAAATGAGAAGCAATCGTTCAAGTCCAGTTGCGCCCGTCGCTGCTGAAGGCGCCGCTGCCATGACCATGGCGTAGATGGCAGAGATGATGCGTTCGTTGCAGGCAACTGTGGAAGCCTCGCGCATAGAGCAGGCGAGAATGCATGAGGACCTGGTCGCCTCTCGCGCCAGGGAGGAGGAGCTCAGCAAGGTGACTGAGGAGCTGCGTCAAGCTCTTCAGGAGCAGCAAGGGCGTTCTTCTGCTGAAGAGGTTGCGCCGTCGTCGCCACCTCGTGTTTTTCCTATGCCTTTCACTCAGGCGATTACTGACACGCCTATTCCTACGAGCGTGGTCCCTGTCAAGGCTGTCTTTACCGGCGTGGAGGATCCAGAGGCTCATCTAACCACGTTCCATACGTAGATGATGCTGTCGGGAGGGTCAGACGCCGTGTATTGCAAGATGTTCGTGAGCACGCTCCAGGGAACGGCGTTGGAATGGTTTGTGAGCCTACCTAACGGTCACATAACCAATTTTCAGCAGTTCTCGAAGGTTTTCGTCGAGCAATACATCGTGAACAAGGCACCGCCCAGGGTGTCTTATGATTTGTTTGATATAAGGCAGTACCAGGGAGAGTCCCTCAGAGACTACCTGAATCGCTTTGGAGCGCAGATGGTCAGATCGTCGGCTAAAGATGAAGAAATGCTGGTCTATGCATTCAAGAAGGGCGTGCTGCCAGGACCATTCTGCGAGGCCTTGATCAGGGCTCACCCTGCAACGTTTGCTGAGGTCAGGCGACTTGCGGTGGCTCACATCGCCGACGAGAGTGAGGTCGCCGAGAAGAGAGGGAGCGTGGCTCCCGCTAGGCCACGCGCCCAGACCAGGATCCAGCCGCAAAGGGTGCTGGAGACAGCGGCGGCGGCCAGGAAGGACCAGAGGACTCGCCATCCTTATGATAGGAGGAACAAGGGGAGGGGCCAGGGACGCCAGCAACCAGCACGCCGGGAATACAATCGCCCGCCTAAGCACAAGTTTGTTATGGGATTGGCGGACCTGATCGCCATTCCCAATATATCTGCTAGGTTGAAAGCGCTTGAGAAGGTGGGCGACAAGGTGTTGGGACCAAAGCCAGACGCCTGGTGTGAGTTTCACCAGGGCTTTGGCCACACTTTGGACTCGTGTTTGTCCTTAGGGTATCAGCTCGATGATCTGGTTAAGAGCGGGTTCCTAAATGACTATCTGCTGGACATGAGGACGGGGGGAGCGTCGAGTTCCCAGTCAGCGGGTGGAGAAGCCCAGCAACACGAGATGCCTATCCACGGGGAAATCCACACCATTGCAGGAGGCTTCTCAGGTGGTGGATGCACCGCATCACAGAGGAAGAAGTACGCGCGGTCGGTGATGACAGTGGATATGTTTGAAGATCACTCGCCGGAGGTGGACATTACGTTCACCAAGCAGGATCTTCGGGACGTTGTGCCCCATGACAACGATCCCATAGTCATTTCGTTGATTACGGCGGGAAGGAAGGTCCACAGAGTTCTGGTGGACCAGGGAAGCTCGGCAGACGTGATGTTCTGGCCGACTTTCACGCAGCTGGAGTTGCCCCTTGACCAGCTAAGGCCCTATGGAGGGTGCCTATATGGGTTCGCTGGTGACCAGGTGGAGGTCAGGGGGTACATTGAGTTGAGAACCACGTTTACAGATGAGGCTGGTTCGAGGACTGAGAAAATCAAGTACCTCATTGTAAACGCTCCTTCAGCATACAACATCCTGTTGGGGAGGCCCACGCTTAACAGGATAGGCGCTATACCGTCGACTCGGCACATGAAGGTGAAGCTGCCGTCTATGGAGGGGGTGGTGATCACGATCAAGTCTGATCAGAAAGAAGCAAAAAAGTGCTATGAGAATAGCCTGAAAAACAAGAGATCAGTGAGTTATGTAACAACCACCCCACCTCCCGGTGTGAAGCCCAGATCGACGGTAACAGAAGAGACCGCCGGAAGGGACGTGGAGATGGTGGACGCTGAGCTGGGGGAGGGGAACGCTGGTCTGGAGGAGGAAGAGGCGCGGAATCGCCCTGAGGAAGCGAGAGAGCAGGGAATCGCCAGGGCGGTGATCGCCAGAGAATCCAGGCCAAAACCTGTCGAGCAGTGGCTCGAGAAAGAGATCGGGGGAAAGATCTTCAAGCTGGGAAGATCTCTGGGGGTCGAGCTCCAGGACCAGATCGCCAAGGTGATGTAGCGGCATCTGGACGCGTTTGCATGGTCCGCTTCGGACATGCCCGGGATTGATCCCGACTTCTTGTGCCATCATCTGGCGATGGACAACTTGGTGAGACCAGTGCGACAAAGAAGAAGAAAGTTCAACGAGGAAAGGAGGCAGGCGATTAGAGATGAAACACAGAAACTCCTTGCTGCAGGCCACATCAGGGAAGTCCAGTACCCTGAATGGCTGGCGAATGTTGTGCTGGTGAAGAAGAGTAACGGGAAATGGCGCATGTGCGTCGATTTCACCGACCTGAACAAAGCTTGCCCAAAGGATTCGTATCCTTTACCAAGCATAGACGCCCTGGTAGATAGTGCTGCAGGGTGTAAGTTGCTGAGTTTCCTGGATGCCTTCTCGGGGTATAACCAGATCAAGATGCATCCCATGGATGAAGAGAAGACAACCTTCATGACGGAGAGGTCGTGCTATTGCTATAAGGTGATGCTGTTTGGGCTGAAGAACGCGGGGCCACGTACCAGAGGCTGATGGATCGAGTGCTTGCACCGATGCTGGGAAGGAACGTGCAAGCGTATGTTGATGACATGGTCGTGACCTCGCCGGAAAAGAGCAAGCACGTCGCGGACTTGGAAGAATTATTCACGATGATCGCCAAGTTCAGATTAAAGCTTAATCCAGAGAAATGCATTTTCGGCGTGGAGGCTGGAAATTTTTTGGGTTTCCTCTTGACTGAAAGAGGCATAGAGGCCAACCCCGACAAGTGTGCTGCCATCTTGGCGATGAGGAGCCCAACTACGGTGAAAGAGGTCCAACAGCTAACAGGTCGGATGGCAGCCCTGTCTCGCTTCGTGTCAGCTAGCGGAGAGAAGGGACATCCCTATTTTCAGTGCTTGAGGCGCAATAACAAGTTTGCCTGGACGAAGGAGTGCGAGGAAGCCTTCGTCAAGCTGAAGGAGTATCTGGCGAGCCCGCCGGTTTTGTGCAAACCGCTGGTGGGAACCCCTCTCAGGTTGTATTTTGCTGTAACTGAGAGGGCGGTGAGTGCGGTGCTCGCCCAGGATCAAGATCAGGCTCAGAAGCCTATTTATTTTGTTAGTAAGGTGTTGCAGGGCCCCGAAACGAGATATCAGGCCCTGGAGAAGGCTGCGCTGGCTGTGGTGTTTTCGGCGAGGAGGTTGCGCCACTATTTCCATAGCTTCACCATATTGGTGATGACTGACCTGCCCATCCAGAAAGTTTTGAAGAAGCCTGACGTTGCGGGAAGGATGGTGAAATGGGCAGTGGAGCTGTCAGAGTTTGACATCAAGTATGAGCCCCGAGGCCCGATCAAGGGGCAAATCTTTGCAGATTTCGTGGTCGAGCTCTCGTCTGAGGCGACACGAGTTGAAGGGGACGGCTTCCGTTGGGTACTCTCGGTGGATGGATCTTCGAACCAGCAGGGTAGCGGTGCTGGAGTCATTTTAGAAGGGCCCAATGGCGTGCTGATCGAGCAATCTTTGAGGTTCGCCTTCAAAGCCAGTAACAATCAAGCAGAGTATGAGGCGCTGATCGCCGGAATTTTGCTGGCCAAGGAGATGGGAGCTAGGGTGCTGATGGCTAAGAGTGACTCGCTGCTAGTCACAGGGCAAGTAACGGGCGAGTTCCAGGCTAAAGATCCACAAATGGCGGCCTATCTGGAATATGTGCAGGAGTTGAAGAGTTCCTTTGCCTCCTTTGAAGTAGTGCATGTGCCCAGAGAGCAGAATGCCCGAGCTGACTTGCTAGCTAAGCTCGCCAGTTCAGGCAAGGGGGGTAGGCAGAGGACGGTGATTCAAGAAACTCTGAAGACGCCGAGAGCATTTGTGGCAGATCACCTGGTCCTTCAGATAAGCAAGTCGACGGAGAAAGCAGCGAGAAGCCATAAGTCCCTGACGCAAGAAACTCTGAGATCGCCGGGAATTAGAGCATGTCGGGGAGAGAAGGTAAACGTGATGCAGGTCTGCGCTACCCATGAGCCAGACACTTGGATAACACAATACAAGCGGTGCCTGGCAGATGGCCTTCTCCCACTGGATCCGACTGAGGCTAGGAAGGTAAAGAAGAATTCTAGCAAGTACACCCTGATTGATGGCGATCTGTACAGGTTTGGGTTCACTCACCCGCTCCTGGAATGTATACATGGCGAGAAGTGCACGAGAATCATGGCGGAGCTCCACGAAGGTATATGCGGAAGCCACGTCGGGGGTCGAGCTCTGGCCGCGAGGACTCTCCGTGCAGGCTACTACTGGCCAACGATGAGAGAAGACTGCAAGAAGTATGCGCAGTGTTGCAAACAGTGCCAACAGCATGCCGATTGGCACAAGGCGCCTCCTGAGGAGTTGAAGTCGATCTACAGCCCTTGGCCGTTTCATACCTGGGGAATCGACATCCTGGGACCTTTTCCGCTGGCGATCAGGCAGATGAAGTACTTGGTGGTGGCGATTGAATATTTCACCAAGTGGATCGAAGCAGAACCAGTGGCCCAGATCACCGCACACAAGATCGAAGGTTTCGTGTGGAAGAACATCGTGTGCCGGTTTGGAGTGCCTAAGCGCTTGGTGTCGGACAATGGGACTCAGTTTGCAAGCCACCTGTTGAAGAAGCTTTGCGAAGGGGTGGGAATTCAACAAGTGTTTGCATCCGTCGAGCACCCTCAGACAAATGGCCAGGTGGAGTCAGCTAATCGGGTGTTGTTGAGAGGTTTGAAGAGAAGGCTAGAAAAAGCCAAGGGAAGCTGGGCTGAGGAGGTGCCCCGTATAGTCTGGGCATACCACACCACCGAGCAGTCAGGAACCCATGAGACCCCGTTCAGTTTGGTCTATGGGTGTGATGCGATGATTCCAGTAGAGATCCAGGAGAGCTCGCCGAGATTCCAGAACTTTGTAGAGGAAGACTCGAATGAAGAGAGAAGGCTGAACCTGGACCTACTGGATGAGGTCAGGGAAGAGGCGAGACTGAAAGCTGAGGCGGTGAAGAGAAGGATTGAACGAAGGTACAACTCGAAGGTGATGCTAAGGCAATTTAGAGAAGGCGACCTGGTGATGAGAAAAGCCCACCAGTACGAGATGGAGAATAAGCTGTCACCCAAATGGACTGGACCGTTCAGAATAACCGAGGCGCTCGGGAACGGCGCCTACCGCTTAGAGACATTGGAAGGAGGGGCTATTCCTCGCACCTGGAACGCCACGCACCTGAAGTTGTATTACAGTTGAGAACTTTGTAAGTAAAGATAAACACAAAGTTACATTACAATGTCTCCGTTAAAACAGTTTGAAGGGGGCACTCTTTTTTCCCTAAGGAGAGTTTTTAATGAGGCCACCCAATAAAGAGAAGTTTTCAAAGTACAAGTTGTTTTAGATTGCGTGCCTATTGTTTTCAGAAAAGTTTTGAAGAAAGACCTTGTCACTTGTACGTGACTCAAGGCGAGTTAAAGATATATTGCATGCTTTCTAAAAAGTTTTAAGTCCTCATCGTTTTTCGGCGATCGGAGGCATCAGTTAAAGTTTTTAAGTCCTCATCGTTTTTCGGCGATTGGAGGCATCAGTTAAAGTTTTTAAGTCCTCATCGTCTTTCGGCGATCGGAGGCACCAGTTAAAAGACCTCAACGCCCTCGCGCGTCCTGAGGCGAGTTAAAGACCTCCTCGTCGCTGAGCGAGTGCAGGTAAGGAAGAGCGAAAAGTCCTCAGTGTTTCTGGGGGCGAGAAGATGTAACCCCTGGGGCATTGTAGAGGCAAGTAAAAGACCTCCTCACCGTCGAGCGAGTGCAGGCGAGAAAGAGTAAAAGTCCTCAGTGTTTTTGGGGGCGAGAAGATGTAACCCCTGGGGCAATGTAGAGGCACCAGTAAAAGTCCTCAGTGTTTTTGGGGGCGAGAAGATGTAAGCCCTGGGGCAATGTAGAGGCACCAGTAAAAGTCCTCAGTGTTTCTGGGGGCGAGAAGATGTAACCCCTGGGGCAATGTAGAGGCACCAGGAAAAGTCCTCAGTGTTTCTGGGGGCGAGAAGATGTAACCCCTGGGGCAATGTAGAGGCACCAGTGAAAAGTCCTCAGTGTTTCTGGGGGCGAGAAGATGTAACCCCTGGGGCAATGTAGAGGCACCAGTGAAAAGTCCTCAGTGTTTCTGGGGGGGGGAGGAGATGTAACCCCTGGGGCAATGTAGAGGCACGATTTAAAGACCTTCTCGCCTATGAGCGAGTTCAGGCGAGTTAAAGACCTTCTCGCCTATGAGCGAGTTCAGGCAAGATAAAATCCTTCTCGTCTCGAACGAGTTCAGGTATGGTGTAGAGGGTGGAAGAAGTTCTGAGGGTGGCTAAGGTAGGTTCGAAGAGAACGCCTAGCCACCCGGTCTCTTGCTCTGAATCACAAGGAGGTAGAGAAGGATCCGAAAGGCGCCTCTACCCCCAGATGAAAGAGCAATGGCCAAGGTGTGAAGGCAGGAAGAAGCTGGTGTCGCCAAGAGTCTCTGGCGACCAGGAAACGTTCAAGCAATGGCGAGAAGTCAAAGACCCGTTTGATGAAGCAGATCGGGTGTAACGACGTCATAAAGCCAGGGGTTGAGTTAAAGTCCATTGCTTGGAGTATCATTTTACGCTAAGGTTCATTGCCTTAAGTTTACGAGTTGATAAATGTGATTATTATTCGAAGTTGAGATGGTTTGAAACGGCTAAGTACAAGATCGTGCCTACGAGATTACTAAGTTATTTCTTCGACGTAAATCACGCAAGGAAAGTTAAAGGTAGACGAAGAGGTTACAAGAAGAAATGCAAAGGTAATTTCATTAAGTAAAGTATCAGCTCAAAAATACGTGTACAAGAAAATACGAGTTTATTACAGAATTATATACAAGGGAAAGGCACGAAGTTAGCAGATGGAGAGAATCGATTAGTCTTCAGCGGGAACCACTTTTCCATCCACTACCTCGTTATCAAGAGACACCATGCTGAGGTCCAGGTCGGGGAACAAGCAGGCAAATTGTTCCCGCGCAGCTTCGAATCCAGCAGCCAGAATTTGAGCAGAATTCAGCTTGAGTTCTTCAATCTGCTTCTGAAGTTCCTCAATCCGTTTCTTGAGATCTTCAGTCTGTTCTTTCAGCTCCTTATTCTGCTGCTCCAGCTCTTCAACTTGCTTCTTGAGTTGTTCATTGGTTTCTTGAGCCTGGAGAAGGTCTTCAGCAACCTTCTTGGATTCTGCTTGCGCTTGTCCCAATTCGGCAGCGAGCTCAGCCATGGCGTCATCCCTCGCCTTTTCCACCTTTCCAAGGAGGGTCTCTCGGTCGGCTGACCTTTGCTCCAATTTCTTCACCCTGGCGGCGTCAGTTTTTATGAGAGCCTCCAGGTCAGCCACCTTGACGCGATAAGGCACAATCTTGCTCTCCAGTTCAATCTTTTCTTGAGCCAGTTGCTGCACCTTATGGCGGAGATCAGTGGCCTCCTTGCGCGCCAATCTGAGCTCGGTGCTCATTGCGTCTTCTACTCGGGAGTGTTCAATCTCCGCGAGCGTCAGATTAAAGGACAACTTCTCCACCTCAACCTTCATGGTGCTGTTCTCTGTTAAAAGGTTGAAGAGGTCGTCCTGGAGCTTCCTGGTGGAGCTCTGCACCGCCCTAGTTATGATGGCAGGAATGTCTTCTGCTATCGTCTTCAGCTTAGCAGATAAAGGCTCCCACATCCTCGTGACCTCGAGAGGGAGGTTTGCTGCTTGGAGAGGCGCTGGTGGGGCCTGTTGTTGGTTTCCGTTGCCACCCTCTTTAGTTGGTTCTTCAGTGGGTGTTTCTGCTCGTGGTGGCGACGTCGGGGACTCTGTGATCAGAATCGGAGAGGTGTGGGCAACCTCATCCCCGATTGGAGCGACATTTGCAGTTGAGGCGTTAGAAGGAGGACCCCCTCCAGCTGATACATATGGCGTGGAGGCGCTTGGGGGGTCCTCGAAGAAATTGTCTTCGGCGGCCTCGACCGCGGGTGGCGCAGTTGCCAACGGAATGGCTTGGACTGGGGAAGCGGGAGCTGGTGGAGATGGCATTGTTGGAGGTGGAGCAGGCGTGGATGGCGGTGTTGAGATTGGAAGAGGGGGTGGGGCAGGTGGTGAAGAAGGTGCCACCCTCTTCCTCTTTGTAACGAGGCCATCTTCGGTGACCTCGTCATCTTCTTCCTCCTCCTCGTGGACTATCTGGGGAGCTTTCCTCTTAGGCCTTTTGAGGACAAGCTTCTTACGTTGGGCGGCGGGCTGGACATCGGAGGGAGCTGGGCCCTTAGGTGGCGATCGACCCTGGGCGACGGCGATCTCCACCACCGAATTCGGTACTGTTTGAGAGCCCGTCGCCAGCCCGTGGGTTCGGGCGAGCGCCCTCAATTCAGCGAGCATACCCTTGCCCAACATGTTATCTGCATAGAACGAAAATGCATGGGTTAACTCAGAGAGAAAATAAGTGCATAAGGCAGTATGCAGCAAAGCAGATGATCGGTGCAGAAAAATAAAACCAAAGTCTTGCGCATAACGCACAAGACGCCCAGAAACAGTTAAACAGAAGCAGCATTAAAACAACAGTTTAAATGTTCTAACTTATTCGAATTTCGAGTTGGTCCTCGTAGAATTCGAAGCAGATCAGGGTGGTGGTAAGGAAAGTGATGTTGGCATCCGCCACCCTTTTCCAGAAAAAGCAGAGATCTCTGTCTAACGCTCCCATGCTATCAGGACTTCTGGGTCTCCTGAAGCAGCTCTTGGACTCTTTCTTCCCCTTGTCCACCCAGTACAAGGGGAAGCCGTCGAGTAGGGAGGCGTCCTTGTCGTTAGGGCGCACTTGGACGAACTTCCCTTTCCAGTCTTTATAGGATTGCTGGAAGATGGCGAAGATTGACCTCCCAGCAATCCCATTCAAGCTAACCCACAGGCGGTCTCTTGGGTGCTTGGCTTCGAAGAGAAATAGAAATACGTCTACGGATGCGGGCAACCCCAGATGGTCGCACATCACTTGGAACGCTCGCACAAACGCCCAGCTGTTGGGATGGAGCTGGGCGGCGGCGATGTTGAGCTCGGTAAGGAGCTCCCTTTCGAAACGGGTGAAAGGGAACTTGAGCTTCACCTTCTTGAATAAGGTTGTGTAGACGAAGCAGAAAGGCCCGTCAGCGCTCACCTTATCGTCGGCACAAACGGGCAGATCGGGGGGGGGGGGGGGGCAAGGTAGCACTATCATCTTTTCATCGTGCTCCTTATGAAATGTTTGGTGAGGCTCATCCCCCTTTGTCAATCGCAAGACTGCTCCAGCAGTGTTCACGGAAGACGTTTCCCTCAACAGGGTCGAGTTGGCCCAGGGGTAGAGTTTTTTGAAGTCTGGCAGGGGAACGGGGGCTCCTCCGGCGATAGGTGGAGTCGCCTGGGCCAGGTTGGGGCGGGAAGGTGCAGGCCTCTCAGCCTGGGAAGATGAAGCACCGCGTGCTCGCGGTGGGATGAGTGCTTGAGAAGAGGGGTGTCGCGATGAAGGAGGAGGATTCGGGGTGATCTTTGAGCAGCTCATTCTCGAAGCTGCAAAGGAAGAAGAAAAGGAAAAATGGTCAGGGTTCGCAGAGGCTGACTCGATCGTGGGAGAAGGGTGAAAAGCGAATGAACGAAGGTTCGTTGCGACGATTGACGAAGCCCTAAGTTACGCAGAAGGAGAAATGGAAAAAGCAACCCACAGCGTATGCACCAGACAGTTACAGGATGATGCGAAACGGTTAAAATGCAAGAAAAACCAGTAGAAGAAGGAAAGTAGGTACCTTTTGATGATCAGGAAGACGACGAAGGATGATGGTGATTCAGAATGTTGGAGAGCGCTGAGAGTTTTTTGCAGGAGGAAGTTAGAGCGTTTGTGAATATGAAGAAAAGTGATGGAACATTGTGGAGTGAAAATGGGTTTAAGAGTTTTTTCGAAATGGGTTTGGGAAGCGCAAACGGTAACTGAAGGTAACCGTTGATGAAGCCACGTGTCGAACGATGGGTGAGGGGTTTGGTGGAGCGTCAGAGAAGCAGAAGGTACAACCGCTTGGAATTCTGCGTCAGTGCCACGTAGACCGGTGTTGACGTGACTCTTCTAGTCTTTTCGCTGGACAAGTCTTCGCTTAAGACTGGGGGGCTTGTGTACCGCCCTGGTAGTCGGAAGTGATGACGTGGCATCCAGCTACAGTATAGGCGTGTTGACAAGGCGCCAGGTTGGCAGAAGGGAAGGAAGTCGGGGGGCTCGTGAAGTCGCCAGTTATTAAGTTGGCGTGTTCCGATCTCCAGCATACCAGAATCGGCGATCACCGGGTTAAAGATGAAGTCGCCAGATGTAAACTCAGGCGACCTAGTGATTGGAGATCGCAAGAGCAAGCACATCGCCAGAGATGAAGGTGGTGCAGATTATGAAGGCGGCCGGCGAGACCACAGGGAAGGTGTACGAAGGCACCCTAACTCGCCAATTCCAGTAGAGATCGCGCTCCCAAGTTAGCTATGCACTGGGCAGTACCATGCATAAGTAACTTAGCAAAATGATAGTAGAAGCAGCGCCCAAGTCAAGGAGGCTCCAGATGAAGGCACGTGTACGACTAGATGCGAGCCACGTGTCCAAGTCTGTAACTGCCAGGAGAGAGAAAGTAACCAGGTATATAAGAGTTCTCAACGAACTTTCTGAGGTACGCGCGTTCAGATTACACTCTTTACGCTTGCGAGTTATAGAGCTTACTGTGAGAGAGAATTTGCACGGTTCCTGTTCTCTTAGTATTTGGTGATTCGATCACTGACTTGGGCGTTGAAGTGCGATCGGCCGCAGCGGCGCCGTTCTGTTCCTTTGCAGGTTCTTGAGGTGGATCTCGAAGAAGAACGGAGGTTTGAAACGGTGCGCACGTCGATCCTTTGACGAGGCAGTTTCCAGCGTTCCGGTCAACAGGCAGGATCACTAAGTTAAAGGAAAATTTACTGCATGTAATTGTTGAGCCAGTTTTGACATTTGCTTGGTTAATGCCTCAATTTTTGGAGTTTAAATCTTATTTTGTGCTAAAATTTTATCTAAAGTACAAAGATCCAACACCCCTTCTTTTGCATTGTATATCTATCGTGTTGAGCTTGGTAATCCGTTGAGGCTAAGGCATCAATGATTCTTAAAGCTTGTTCTACATCAAGAGTCATCATTGTCCCTCCTGCTACAACATCCAAGATCATTTTAGTATCAGGCCTCAAACCATTATGGAATATGTTCAACTGAGCAATATCCTCAAAGCCATGATTAGGACACCTTCTTAACATTACTTTAAAACGTTCCCAAGTTTCACAAAAAATTTCATCTGGCCCTTGCCTGAATGTGGAGATATCAGACTTAGCCTTGATATATCGAGAGAGTGGGAAAAATCTATGTAGGAATTTCTCTTCTACATCATTCCAACTACTTAGACTCTGGTTTGGATGCGACTTTAACCATTCTTTTGCTTTGCTTGCAAGTGAGAAAGGAAATAGATGCAAATAAATAGATTCAATATCATTTTCCTCGAAGCCCATGGTTCCAACCAACTGATAGAATGTGGATAGATGAGTATAAGGGTCTTCATGATCCATTCCAGTGAATTGATGAGTACTGATTAACCTAAGAAAAGCTGGCTTCATTTCTAATGATTTTGTGGCAGGAGGTATGGCTATGGTGGAGAAATGCCTTGGTTCTTGTTTCATGGCATAGTCTCCAAATGCCCTTTTAGGTGGATTTTTTCAATTATCAGCCATTTGTAACTCTGTTCGATTGTGTGAGTTGAGAGTGTTGGAAGATTCTCCTTTTGCTTGTCCTTGCTTCTTCTTTTTTTCTCTCTTCTTGCTATGATTTTTTCTAGTTGTCTTCTTAATTTCTGGATCAAATTCCAATTGATCTTCAGGAACCTGTCCTTTTAATAACATGTATCTAAGACAACTCAAGCAAGGATTAGCACATGATAAAAAAAAAAGATCTAAACAAGTGTCTATTAAAAAAGAAAACAAACTATTCATAATACTCAATAAGTTATACTTCAGAAATTCCTAAAAGAAATTGTTCCCCGACAATGATGCCAAAAACTTGTTGATTTTTCTCGGCAAGTATACCGAATCAACTGTAATATAGTACTCTTTAAAGTACGAATGTCGAGCCCATAGGGAACAACTCTAATTAAGATATTCTATTATAAAACTCATCAAGTATAGAAAATAACTTTGAGAACTTTTTCATAACCAAATTAAAGATTGCACAAGAAGTAACTCAAAGGTTTAAGATTTGATTCAAGATGTAACAAAACTAACTAATCAAATATAGATAAAGATACTTGTGATTGAATTAAGTCTATTTTAATCATCTGTATTTTGAAATAATACAATACATAATACTCGAAACTACTTATTCTTGATGCTTAATTTAAAGTCGTTCACCTTGATTCCTCACAGATAAAATTCATAAGATAATTTCTCAAATATTGATTCCTCATATATGTAACAAATCATCCAGCTTTATGAACAAAATTATGATGCAATTAATAACCAGAAATCTATTCCTAGCATTACAAGTTATCAAGTATTTTCATCTATTTCAGATCCTTAAAAGTACTTTACAGTTGAATTTAAGGATCAAAATCAAGAGTCCATTGATCAGATAGAATCAAGCAATAAGCATGAAATGAAAATACCAAGAGCAAGTAGAAAAGAGAATATTATATATATATGTATATATCACCAAGAATACATTTGATCAAAGTAGATTACATTCAATCCCAAGTTAGAAAGCCTTTAGCCACTCATGATAGCTCATCCAATCTTCATTCTTGATTTGGATTGCATAAGATGGGCTGATATGAGCAAGTTCTTATCCTAAGAACAGAGGTTTTCTTCTCCTTCTCTCACCAACTTCTCTCTAAAAATCACTTATTTTTTCCACCACCCTTGTTTTAGTTGTGTTTCAAAATTTATATAATGAACTTTAGCTCAAGCGAGCCAATTTAGCTTAAGCTAGATCTTTCGATGCTTTTTAGCTTGAGCTAGCAATTCTAGCATGAGCTAGATTAGTACTGCACCATTAATCAAATCTGGACAATTTTAGCTTGAGCTAAATCTTCTAGCTTGAACTAAATCTTCTTGTGATCCAATTAAGTTTTTGCTTTCTTTCTTTCAATGCTTCATATTCATATGCAATTTACACAAAAATTGAGATTAAATTTTTTCATTTGTTTCTTGGTTCAAAATATATAATCGGATTCAATAATTCTCTGATTAGGGTAAATTTCTTCAACAATTAAGTTCTCAAAGTGTTCAATTTTCTCAATCATAAAAACTACACATTGACACTTATCAGGTTCCTTGTAGGTGCATGAAAGGTATGTAGAGTGATTAGTTGGGCCATATCACTTGGAGAAAGGTGGAGGTGAAGATTAAAGTGTCTAACCTAGAGAGACTAGACAAGGGAGTAGAAGCTTGCAATATTTGGCAGCATTTTACTCATTAAATTGATCTTACAAAACATGAGCCAAAGCACCCTATTTATAGGAGATGGTGCCTTGGAGAGCAAGGAGCAAGGGTAGGATGGGAAATACACAAAAGAGGGGCTGCTAGGTGTTGACTAAAGTCAATGCCGCACCCTAGGAGCAAAGTTCTGGAAGCTAGGTTAACTTCTTACCCTAAAAGGCTCTACCCAAACTACAATGATAAGCACACCTCCCCTATTATGCTAAAGGAACCCTATTCTATTGAAATTACAAATAAAGAAACTAGCTCCCATGGCCTGGGCTTTACTTCTTGTGGTCCTTTTTGAACATAGAAAGAAAAGTGTCTCTACCATGAGTAGTAGAGTCCCAATCTTCTTGAATCCTCTTTGCCATGGACCTAGTTGTTGGGCCTGAACTAGGGCATGAGCTTGGGCCTCTTCCATCATCCCCTCCCTCTTGAAGAGGATTTGTCCTTAGATCACATGTTGCTGCCTCTTCATCTTCATTACTTGCAAAAGGTGTTAGATCCATAACATTGAAGGTAGTATGTACTCTATATTCTTCAGGTAGGTAAATTTGATATGCATTATTATTGATTCTTTTGCGAACTTGGAAGGGACCATCACCTCAGGGACTAAGTTTAGACATCCTCTGATTAGGGAATCTATCTTCTGAGGTGAAGCCAAACCCAGTTCCCCTCCTAAAAAATTACCTTTTTATTCCCTTTATTGCTATGTTTCCTGTATTTCTCTGTTTGTTGTTGTATTTTGTTCTTAATCCTCTCATGCATTTTCTTTAAAAATTCAGCCTTTGTTACTCCTTCCTTATGCACAAAATCTTCTGGATTAGGTAGAGGTAACAAATCCAAAGGAGTAAGAGGATTGAACCCATACACAACCTCAAATGGAGAAATGTTAGTAGTTTTATGAACTGCTCTATTATATGCAAACTCAATATGAGAAAGGTACTCATCCCAAGATTTGTGGTTTCCTTTAATGATTGACCTAAGCATAGTGGAAAAAGATTTATTTACAACTTCAGTTTGTCCATCCGTTTTGAGGATGACAAGAAGTTCAAAAATTCAACTTAGTTCTAAGCCTTTCCCAAAGAGTTCTCTAGAAATGGCTTACAAATTTATGATCTTTATCCAAAACAATTGTCTTAGGTTAACCATGTAGTCTTACCACTTCCCTAAAGAAGAGCTTAGAGATGTTGCTAGCATCATCCACTTTATGGAAGGGTATACAATGAGTGATCTTGTTAAAACTATCCACTACTACAAAGATGGAATCAAGGCCTCTTTGTGTCCTAGGAAGTCCTAATATGAAATCCATGCTTATATATTCCCAAGGAGCACTTGCAAAAGGTATATGAGTGCAGAGTCTGTGAGGCATTGTCGTAGATTTAGCTTTTAAACATGAAATGCATCTATGACAATGTGTTTGGACATCTTTTCTCATGTGTGGCCAAAAGAATTTTCTTTTTAAAAGCTTAAGAGTTTTATCAACTCCAAAATGGCCCATGAGTCCTCCTTCATGTGCTACTTTTACAAGGAGTTTTATGTGTTCCTTAGGGTATGCAAAGTTTCCCTTCTTTAAATAAGTACCCCTCAGAAACATAAAAACCTCCTTGTGCTCTATGTTGGCATTCAGTAAAAGTGGGTGCAAAATCTTGATCTTCTTTATAAAGTTCAGGTATGTTTTCAAATCCAAAAATTTAGGCTCCAAGTTTAGAAAATATGTATTCTTGATAGAGCACTTGCCGTAATATTTGTATTGCCTTTCTTGTATTTGATAACATATGGAAATTGCTCAAGAAATTCCATCCACTTTGCATGTCTTTCGTTCAACTTGTGTTGACCCTTCAAATATTTCAAAGACTCATGATCACTATGTATGACAAATTCTTTTGAGACTAGATAGTGTTCCCAAGTTTGCAGGCCCCTCACAAGTGCATAGAGCTCTTTGTCATAGGCGGGATAGTTGAGGGCGATACCATGAAGTTTTTCATTAAAATATGCAATTAGGTACCCACCTTGTAACAACACAACACCTATTCCAACTCCCGATGCATCACACTCTAGCTCAAAAGTTTTTGAAAAGTTTGGTAAAGCTAGAATTGGTGCATTATTGAGTTGAGCTTTCAACCTTTGAAAGGCTAGCTCATGCTTCTCCGTCCAACAAAATGCAGTGTCTTTCTTCACTAACTCATTGAGTGGTGAAGCTAGACTCAAGAAGTTAGTAATAAATCTCCTATAGAAACTTCCTTGACCATGAAAGCTCCTAACATCTCCTACATTTTGTGGGGTTAGCCACTTTTGGATGGCTTTGATTTTCTCGGGGTCAACATGTACCCCATTTTTGTTTACTATAAAACCTAAAAACACTACACTATCTACACAAAAAGTGCACTTATCTATATTAGCAAACAAACTATTTTTCCTAACCACTAAAAGAACCTCCCTAAGGTAACTTAGGTGAGACTCTAGGCTTTGACTATATACTAATATATCATCAAAATAAACTACTATATATTTACCTATGCAATCCCTAAGGACATGATTCATAAGCCTCATGAAAGTGCTAGGTGCATTAGTGAGTCCAAAAGGAATGACTAACCACTTATATAGTCCAAATTTGGTCTTAAAAGAAGTCTTCCACTCATCACCTTCTTTGATTCTTATTTGGTGGTATCCGCTTTTGAGATCAATTTTAGAAGATATAGTGGACCCATGCAATTCATCAAGCATATCATCAAGTCTAGGAATTGGATCCCTGTATTTGGTGGTTATATTGTTGATGTCCCTACAATCATAACACATTCTCCACTTGTCATCTTTCTTTGGCACAAAGAAAAGAGGTACAACACAAGGACTTAGACTCTTTTGAACCCAGCCTTTCTCCAACAATTCTTGAACTTGTGACTCTATCACCTTAGTCTCCTCAGGATTAGTTCTATAAGCCGATCTATTTGGTAGACTAACTCCTGGAACTAAATCTATTTGGTGTTCAATACCTCTAACAGGTGGAAGTCCAATAGGACCTTTCTTAGGGAATACATCACCAAATTATTTTAAAAGTTTTTTTGACTTGAGGAGGTAGCCCACAAACTTCAGAAAGTGTTGCAGTTCATGGAAGTGTTCATTTACAAAGAAGGAGGCCTGAAGCTTGTTCAGATAAAAGTATCTTTTCAATTTTATTTTCAATTTTTTCTTCTTTCTAAATGACCTTGTGGGAAGGAACACTCTTCTCCCATGCCTCAGCTTTCTTTGTAAGGTCTTTTTCTGGTTTTTCTATTTTTTTTTTCATTTTCTCTTTTTTGTTTCATTTGTACTTGGTCCTTTACCACTTGTGAGGGTGTTAAAGGATAAAGTACAAATTTCTTTTCCTTATGAGTAAAAGTAATCTCGTTGGTAAGACCATTATGCATAACTTTCTTATCAAATTGACATGGCCTTCCCAATAAGACATGACAGGCTTCCATGGGTACTACATCACATAAAATCTCATCTTTATAGTTCCCCACAGAAAGACTGACTTTTACTCGCTTGTCTACAATTAGTTTCCCATCTTCATTGATCCATTGAATTTTGTAAGGTTTTGGATGAGGTACTAATTGTATATTAAGTATTTCAACCATCCTAGTGCTACAACAATTGCAGCAAGAACCACTATTCACAATGAGAGAACAAATGTTTTCTAAAACTTTACATCTTGTATGAAAGATGTTCTCTCTTTGTGTTTCATGGTTCACAGTAGGGTGATTGTTGAGGGTTCTTCTGATCATCATTAATTCTCCCTCACAAGGATATGACCCCTCAATATCTTCTTTCTCTTCTTCCCTACTAGACTCATCATCTTGGCTGTTATACTCATCCATCTCTATTAAGATCATGGTTCTCCTATTTGGGCATTGGGATGCTATATGGCCTCTAGCAAGACACTTAAAGCACTGGATATCTCTACTGCGGGGTTGTGAGGTAGACAAATCTTTTTCCTACACTTTTGGGATTTTCCTTGGGTTTATCTTTTGAAAGACTATCCTCTTTTTCTCTTCTATACTCTTTCTTGGGATAAGAGTTAGAGTAAGAACTCTCCTTATGACGTGATCCTTTTCTCAAATTTTGTTGCTCAACTTTTATACAAAGTTGGATCAAGTCATTCAAGTCCCTATAGGGCAAGAGTTCCACTTTATCCTTTATCTCAAGATTGAGACCACTCAGGAACCTAGCTATGGTGGTGGTTTCTTCCTCCTTAATAGGGACTCTCATCATGTAAAGCTCCTCCATCTTTTGCCTATACTCCTATACACTCATGTTCTTTTGTTGGAGTCTTTGGAGCTTGTCCATTAACTCTCTATTATAGTATGAAGGAATATGGTGGCGTCTCAAGGCTCCCCTAAGGTCATTCTAATATTCTATGGGAGGGTCCTTGTGGAGGCACCTATCTCTCTCTAGGGTTGTCCACCAATACATAGCATTTCCTTGGAAACTTAAGATAGCTAGGGGTACCTTCCTCTCTTCACTAACATGATGGCAAGAAAAAAGTTGTTCTACCTTCATCTCCCAATCTAGATAGGTTTCAACATTTTCTTTCCCATAAAAATGAGGCAAGTCTACCCTAGTCTCCTTTAGATGTTCCCTTCTAGTTCTTCTAGGTGGAGGTTGATAATAATCATTAACTCTCAAACTCCCCTCAGCATGTGAATCACTTGACCTAGAACTAGATGCATGTGATTTTTTGAAGTTTCTAATGTACTCATCCTTTTCCCTGACAATCTTTAAGTCCTCTTCCAAATCGCAAGATGAGCATCTCTTTCTTTTTTATCTTCCAAAATTTGAACCTCATGTTGCAATTGTCTTAGTGATAGTGATTGAAAATCTCTAGCCAATTGTTTCAAAAGAGATTTTGTGGATTTTCTATTACTTTCACTATGACTGGAAGAATGAGTAGACATGTTTAGGGTTTGTGATAAAAGTAATTTTCAAAAACAAAGATAGGTTGAGTGAAGTAGGTAATTTCCAAGAAGGGAGGTGGATCATTAGGATCTCTTAAGTACAAAGCCTTTCCTTAGCTATATACTATCCCACAACACTCTCACAAACCTTTCTCTAAGCAATTTACTTAGAGCACAATCAAAGATGAAAATTTCTATCTAGAAAGCTTGTGAACTAGTCGAATCCTAAAGTGAGGCTTTTTGCACTTTGGAACCTTGAAGACACACTCACCGACTAAAGCGTATTAATTCACTAATTAATCAAAGTTCTTGCAAATTACAACTTAAAGAAATACAATGAAATTAGGTCAACAATTATTTTTTTTATGCACAAAAATTAAAGTCCTATTCTATGCACTCCTTCACTTGTAGCTCCTTTGTATATATTTGTGTATTTTTTAAATGAGGTTGTTGTTGTCCCTTGCTTTGTCTCCTTAGGTTATTCAACCTTGAATGTTTAATCCAGCTCCTTTTTAGCGATATAGCTTTCACAAAAACAAAATTTTAGCTCCACTACTCACCAAAACACTTTTTAGGTAAATTCCACCAAAGAAAGGTCAAACAACTTTTAAAGCAACAAAACTCAAATTTAAAATCAAGGACTACAACAAATGGAGTTGATATTTGACAAGACTTGAAAGAGTATTCAATAAAATTGACAAGCAAAAAATTAAGGTACAGAAGAAAAGGTAGCACACAAAGTGGAATCCTAGAGAATGGAACTAGAATAGATGAATAAACCAAAACAACACTACAAAAATTGTGTAAACTTTTCACAACTTTCCGAATTTATGCTGGACAAAATACTTCAAATTTGAGCTTTAAATTTTAACCACAAAAACTTCAGTGTTTTAGCTCAAAATAGGCGTTGGAATTTCACCAAAACAGTGAGCCAAATAAATTTAATATTTTCTTTAAGATCACTTCCACATCACCGTTTTTCCAGAGTAAGAACTTTTGCACTTTATTCGTATTTCATTTATCATTTTTTTTGTATTTTGAATTTTGATGTACTTCTTTTTTTTTCAATTTTTCTCAACACATCAAACACTCAAATCCAAAATTTCAGAATTTTAAACCCATAGAATTAATTTCTGGGAAAGATTCCAGCCATCACAGTTGTTCCTGCCGCTTTGACTCGGACACCTTCACACGTCTCTACGAGCTTCGCTTCACGAACGCCTTTGCTCTTACTCCAACGATGTTCTTCCTCTGCTGCTAACACCTGAAACAGATAGACAAATGGGCGCCCTCGTGGCCGTTTGCGCTCCGACGCTCAAGTCAGCTATGGCAGAAAACACCTTGACATTTCCTGTCACAGAACACCACCAGCTCAGTGCTCAGAGAAGTGCGTAACTGAATTCTCTCAAAATTGAGTTCACTTGTTTGTAAGTGTGTGAAAACATACCTTGTTCTGTTTACCATAAGCCTTATATACCTTCCTGGTGTTTCTGTCCATGCGTCAGCCTGAGACTCGCGTATTCTGTAGGCGCTCCTTAGTAGCACTGTTCCCAGTCTTAGGACCTTCTCAGCGTGTAAGATTGCCTCGCCAGAGTGCAACTCACGCGGGGATGACCACTTGGGTCCTAATTCGTGCACCCAAGCTCTGAGTCATTCGCCCTGGGAGTACCTCGCCTTCCTCACGTGCCATGCATGCAGATCACCCGTTTGTGGCTTACACAGCATGGGAGGAGCGACCAGATACTCCTTAAGCTTGAGGAATGCCGCCTCGCACTCCTCGGTCCACACGAACCGACTGTTTCTTTTTAAATAATGGAAGTAGGGGTGCCCCTTATCTCCTCCAGCATATACGAATCTAGACAGGGTCGCCATCCACCCTGTCAATTGTTTTACCTCTTTCATCGAGGCGGGGCTCCTCATTGCAAGGATCGTCGCACACTTGTCTGGGTTCGCCTCTATCCCACGCTCAGTGAGTAGGAACCCCAAGAATTTACCCACCTCAACCCCGAATACACACTTTTTGGGGTTCAGCTTCAAACGATACTTGGCTATGGTAGCGAACAACTCTTCCAAATCAGCTATGTGCTCCCCTTTCCTGGGAGGTCACCACCATATTGTCCACATAGGCCTGCACATTTCTTCCCAACATAGGTGCCAGGACCTTATCCATCAACCTCTGATAGGTGGCGCCTGCGTTTTTCAGGCCGAACAACATCACTGTGTAACAATAGCAGGATGTCTCGGTCATGAATGTCATTTTGCACGCGTCGCTGGGGTGCATCTTAATCTGATTGTACCTAGAGAACGCGTCCAAAAAACTAAGCATCTTGCAGCCCGAGGCGCTGTCCACCAACGCATCGATGCTTGGTAATGGGTACGAGTCCTTCGGGAACGCTTTGTTGAGGTCAATGAAGTCTACGCACATCCTCCACTTCCTGTTGGCCTTCTTAACTAAGACCACGTTAGCCAACCACTCGGGATATTGAATCTCCCGGATGTGGTCGGCGTTTAATAGCTTCTTCGTCTCTTCTTGCACGACCAGTATCCTTCGTTGAACTTTCTTCTTCTCTGGCACACGGGTCGGATCTTAGGGTCCATGGTGAGACGGTGGCATAGGCAGTGCACCCTCCACCCGAGAATCCACCAAAGAGGTGTGGATTTCCCCGTGGATGGGCATCTCGTGGGCCTGGTCCCCCACTGATGTTGTCAAGGCCTCGGTCTCTGATGACCCCGCCATGTAGTCATTCAAGAAACCGCTCTTCACAAGCTCATCCAGCTGATGGCCTAATGCCAAGCAGCTGTTGATCGGATGTCCGAACGCCTGATGGAACTCGCACCACGCATCCTTGTGCGGTCCCAACACCTTATCCGTCTTCGCCGGCATCTTCAACCTATCCGCTGTGTTGGGCACAACGATAAGGTTTTTTAGCTCCACGACAAAGTTCTGCCTCAACGACTTGTTTCCCCCTGGGAGCCTCTTGGCCTTGGGCTTTCCGGCCTCGTAAGGCTGCTTCCTTCCCCGAGCCTTCTTACCCGCTGCGGCATCATGCACTCCCATGGGCTGTGCGCGCGGCGGTGCACGAGGGCGCGCAAGGATCATGCATGCACGCTTTTCGACTACCTCTCATTCTGTTACGATGTGCGCCACTGCACGATGCCTGATTTCAGCAAAAGACTTGGGGTGACATCTGATGAGCGATTCGCTAAACGGTCCAGGGCAAATTCCCTTTTTGAACTATCATCGACTCATCAGTGGTGTTGACCCTCACCACCTGTGCCCCAAAGCGATTAACGAACTCCTTCAACATTTCTCCCTGATATTGCTTCAAGTCGAAAAGATCATACGAAACGGGTGGGGGAGTGCGGTTTACGATGTACTGTTCCCTGAACAGCTATGACAGCTGCGCAAACGAGGTCACGTGGCCATCTAGGAGACTGATGAACCAGTCCATCGCCACCCCCACCAAGGTGCTCACCTCACGGCGTCAGAACCGCCAACCAACATCATCTGCGTGTGAAACGCAGTGAGATGCGCCTCTGGATCCTCCACTCCAGTGAACGTAGCTTTCGGCCCTACGAACATGGGTGGTATTACTGCTTCCATGATAGCCTGCGAGAAGGGCATGGGGAACTCTCTGGGAGGCGTGAAGCATTCTCAATCCTCTGTTTCACGACTTCCAAACTGGTGGCGCAACCCACGACGTAACTCTTCGTTAGTGCGGTGCAGCAATTCATTTCTAGCTTGCGAAGCCGCAAGATCTTGCTGGATGCGCTTCTACTCCGCCCTCGATGCCGCCATTGCCTCTTGCAGGCCCTGCATCACCCCCATCACCTGCTGTAGGGTCAAAGCTTCCTTCCCTGCGCACGCTGTAGCACTTTGCCTGGTATTCCTCATTCTTGGAGGTTTCTTGGAGAATCTTACACTGTCTTGCAAATCTTGGAGCTTTCTTTGATGAACCTGAGCAAACCTTGAAGATTCTTGATGAACTTTTCAAGAATCTTGAAAAACCTTAACGAACCTCCACAACTTTCACTAGATCTTCTACTTCCTATAGTGGGACAAATGTTTTAGATCAGGCCCCACGGTGGGCGCCAAATGTTCCTGCCGCTTTGACTCGGACACCTTTGATGTGATTCCAATAGCCACATAGAGAAAGGTTCTTGACCTTCTTAGGAATCAACTTGAGTTGGACAATATTTAGGCACTTTTTCTTAGAATTGGATCATTGTTCTAAGTCAAGAACTCTCCAAAAACTAGCACCAATTCCAAACTCATATGGAAGTTCCAATTATAGTCAAATTGAACCGAACAAAATGGAACAAAAGATAACCAAACTGAATTAGAAGTGCTGGAAATTAAAATGCACCGAACCAAAACAGAAAAGAATAAGAACAGCTGTTGGAAAATGAAAAATAACCAAACCAAAACTCAAGAACACAAGCTAAACATGAACAATTGAAAGAGTAGGAAGAAAGGAGAAGAGAAAAGCTTATGGAGATGGAAGAGAAGATGAGTGATCACGCCACTAGAAGGATGGTTGCTCCTAGATGAGTGTGCTGCCGCCACTTGAGGACACCGTGGATCTTCAAGATAAGACTAGAGAAGAAGGCTCAAAAGCTCTCCAATGCTCACTCAAAAATTGAGTATAGTTTCTTTACTCTCATTTCAATTCTGAAAAATACAAAGAGAGCACCTCTATTTATAGCCTAAGGTGCTGAAATATAAGCTACACAAATTCAAAAACTCCCTCCCAAAAAGCTTCTAGAATTTGCGCCTAAAACAAAGCATGAGGAAGGTGTGACCTCTTCCTTCACTTTGGCACCTCCTTTTCTACTCCTACACCTATCTACTAACACCCCCCCCCCCCCCCCCCCCTTAAGACTCCTAACTAAAGACTAAAAGATGCTTTAACAATAGAGGTTTCTAATGTTTCCCTCTAAGCACCTTTCTAAACAATATTTATTTAATACTTGGCCTTGCCCTTCATGGGATGGACTTTGGGCTTTGGCCTTCTTGGGCTTGGGCTTGGGCTTTATCTTTTGCAAACATTAACAAGAAAAACTTTAAGTATGAAGGCGAATGATCTTGTTCTTCCTTATAAAAAGCCACCTTTAGTTGATTCTTATCATACTTCCCGAGTTGGAGAGAATTCGCCCACGAATTCTGAATCCCTGCATATAACAAAGTCAGTTTACTTTTACAAGCAAAAGAGTAAGAAAAAGGAATACATGACTTAGCAGAGGGAACCAAAGGGATTGCAGAAAAGGAAGTCCTACAAATCGACCAAGTTGGAAAAATGTGTTTGGGAATGATGATATTTTTGGGAAAAAGACCTCTTAAATGGTGAAACCCATTAAGAGGTATGAAAAAATCATCCCTAACATATTTTAACCAAGGGGGTGTTGAAATAGGAACCTTGGGTAATGAAAAAGATAAAGAAGAAGAAGACCTTGGAGGGTCCATTTGAGGCATAGCACGAGTCAACATGATGGATTTAGAGGAGAAAATGGTGTGACTCGGTGTAGTACTTACTTCTTTTTCTTTCTCATTTTCTCTTTTAGTTTTCATTTTTATTTGGTCCTCATGAACCTCTTTGGGTGAGAGGGGTTTTAATATAACCTTGCGCCCTAGGAAGGAAATAGACATTGTATTGGATAGGCAATCATGTAAAACATGTCTATCATATTGCCAAGGCCTTCCTAAAAGAAGATGAGATGCTTCCATGGGCACAACATCACATAAAACCTCATCTTTATACTTTCCTATTGCAAAGTTAATGAGGACTTGTTTATTCACCATGATTTCACCTACTTCACTAAGCCATTGTAATTTGTAGGGCTTGGTATGAGAGATAGTGGGTAAGGCTAACTTCTCCACAACTCTTGTACTAGCCACATTAGTGCAACTTCCCCCATCAATAATCAAGGAACATAACTTGTTGTTGATAAGACATCGGGTGTGAAAAATATTTTCTCTTTGAGTATCATTCAAAGATTTTGGAATTGTGCCCAACATACGTCTTACAATCAATAAGTCACCTTCACAAGGACTTTCACTCTCATTTTCACTTGATGGTCTAGAAGGTGAAGAATGCCTAGGTGAATTGGAATCATGCTCACTAACTACAATGCCTTCATGCATGTACATACTTCGTTTAGAAGGGCAATTAGCAGCAATGTTACCATATCCCAAACATTTAAAACACTTTTGACTAGACGATTTAATTGGGGATTTAGGCCTAGAAGTAGATGGCGTAGGATCCTTGGTTTTGAAAGAAGAATCTTTGGAAGGATGTTTAGAAAAAGATTTTTTGTTTCTCCAAGACTTGGAGTAGTATCCATCATTGGAAGCATTTTTGAAAGAGTTTTTCTTAGCAAGTTGGGCTTCCACCTTCATTGCAAGATGAACTAAAGAGCCCAATGATGAATACTCTTGTAACTCAACAATGTCTTGAATATCCTTCCTAAGACCACTCACAAACCTAGCAATTATAGCTTCCTCACTTTCTTCTAATTCAATTTTAAGCACAAGCGTCTCTAGCTCCTTATAATATTCATCCACATTTAGCGTGCCTTGTTGAAACCGTTGGAGTCTCAACATGAGGTCTTTCCTAAAATGTGGGGGTACAAACCTAGCGCGCATTTGATCCTTTAAAGAGTTCCAAGAGTCCACGGGAGGACCCTTGTGATAGATAATGTCCTTTACAATTCCATGCCACCATTTCATGGCATAATCACTAAACTCTAAGGTGGCTAGCTTAAGCTTATGCTCATCTTGGATCTCATGGATCTCAAATATTTGTTCACACTTAGCCTCCCAATCTAAATATACATTAGGATCACTTGAGCCATTGAAACAAGGAAGCTTGACCGAAGGTAGCCTAGCCTTTGCATCTTGGTAGTAGCCATTGTCATAGTGAGGTCTCTCCCCTTGGTTGTGATGTCTATGTCCAAGGAATTGGGGTGGAAATCTCCTTCTCCTATGGTCCTCTTCACGGCCTATGTCATTTGAAGAACCTCTTGTTGAAGGTCTATGTGAATGATGCCCATCATGGATAGAAGGAGATGGTCTAGCTTGTTGGACCTCCATCTTTTGCATTTTCTCTTCCAAGCGTCTAATAGTTCTTTGTGCTTCATGTAATTCACCAAAGATTGAAGCTTTGGAAGGAGAATTCTGCTTGTATGATGCATCACTTGAAAATCCAGCCATTTGAAATTAAAAACAGCAAACACACAAAACAACAAACAAGTCAAGAAACAAAATTAGCAAAAACAGTGAGTGTTTTAAGCAAAAATGCCGAAGTGAATTGAGGCAGAAAAATAGGTCACTCTCAAAGAAATAATGTCCTTGCACCAATCTGATCTTGAGGCCTTGGAATCCTCATATGAAAGATGTCAAAGCAAGCACACCAATCTCAAAGGCAACCACCACAAAACCAATGAAACAATAAAGACAAACAAGAAAAGGTATAAGCAAAGAAAGGTAATGGCAAAAGGAATACTATATGTAAGACAAACTCAAAGATTAAAGAATGAAAGACAAGCAAGAAAATAAAGAACTCAATGAGGAAAGAAGGCACACCAAAAGAGTCCTAGAGAAAAGTACTAGAGTAGATTTAAAAAACAAAAACAGAACTACAAGAAAACAATGTTGTATGCAAACTGTGCTATGTTTACAGATTTAACTGGAACGATTGAAAGCGAAATGGAATGTGAAAAATTAACCACACAAACTTCAATGTCTCAACTCAATAATGGCACTGGAACGAACTAAAAACAGTAAGCCAATTGAGAGAAATAAATTTTTCAAAATTGCTGCCCAATTACCGTCTTTTTTTCGGCAGTAATGTACACTTTTCGTATTTTATTTATCATTTTTTGTGTACTTGGAATTTTTTTGTACTTCTTTTTGCTATGCTTTTGTAACACTTTGAAGAATGTAAATCCAAATTTTCACAATTTTCCGATTGTTACATGCTTCTATTGCATGAAAAGAGGTCATTCTGTGAGGTTCTGTAAAATCAGAAAATATGTTGTTCCTAAGGGCTTTATGATGTGGATTCCTAAGTGCAATAAAGATTCAATTGATGAATATAAACAAAATGGACCCACATTCATAAGGGGACCAAATCTTTGTACCTGAAAATCTTTTTTGTAGGAAATCTTAGAGGAGAGCAACCAACAATGGTACTTGGACAGTGGGTGTTCCAAGAACATGACAGGAGACAAATCAAAGTTCCTGAGCATCTCCTTTAAGCAAGAAGGGCATGTCACCTATGGGGACAACACAAAGGAAGGATTCTTGGGAGAGGATTCATAGGAGACAAAGACATCTTGGTCATCCATGATGTGCTCTATGTAGAAGGTCTAAGGCACAATCTTCAAAGCATTAGCCAACTATGTGACAAGGGATATCAAGTGATGTTCAAGTCAAACACATGTGAAATTTGTCTACCCAACACCAAAGAGGTAATATTGGTAGGTAAGAGAGTCAATAATGTGTATCTTCTAGATATCTCTTCACCATGTTCAATTGAATGTCTTCTATCCAAGCAAGATGAATCTTGGCTTTGGCATAGAAGAATTGCTCATATTCACATGAATCACATGAACAAGTTAATTTCAAGGGATCTTGTGATTGGGCTACCAAAGCTCAAGTTTGAGAGTGATCACAAGTGAAAAGTTCTTTTAAAATAAAAAATTTTGTTTCTTCTTTAAAACCCCTTGAACTTCTTCACATGGATCTCTTTGGACCCTCAAGAACTATGAGTCTTGGTGGAAATTATTATGCTCTTGTTATTGTTGATAACTTTTCAAGGTTCACTAGGACTCTTTTCTTGGAATCAAAGAGTGATGCCTTTTCTGCATTCAAGAAGCTAGCAAGAAGGTTGCAAAATACAAAGAACTGCAACATAGGCTCTATTAGAAGTGACCATTGTGAAGCATGCCAAAAAGGGAAACAAGTGAAAAGTTCTTTTTAATGTTGTTTCTTCTTTAAAAACCCTAGAACTTCTTCACATGGATCTCTTTGGACCCTCAAGAACTATTAGTCTTGGTGGAAATTATTATGCTCTTTTTATTGTTGATAACTTTTCTAGGTTCACTTGGACTCTTTTCTTGGAATCAAAGAGTGATGCCTTTTCTGCATTCAAGAAGCTAGCAAGAAGGTTGCAAAATACAAAGAACTGCAACATAGGCTCTATTAGAAGTGACCATTGTGAAGCATGCCAAAAAGGGAAACAAGTGAAAAGTTCTTTTTAATGTTGTTTCTTCTTTAAAACCCCTAGAACTTCTTCACATGGATCTCTTTGGACCCTAAAGAACTATGAGTCTTGGTGGAAATTATTATGCTCTTTTTATTGTTGATAACTTTTCTAGGTTCACTTGGACTCTTTTCTTGGAATCAAAGAGTGATGCCTTTTCTGCATTCAAGAAGCTAGCAAGAAGGTTGCAAAATACAAAGAACTGCAACATAGGCTCTATTAGAAGTGACCATTTAGAAGCATGTCAAAAAGGGAAACAAGTGAAAAGTTCTTGTTAATGTTGTTTCTTCTTTAAAACCCCTTGAACTTCTTCACATGGATCTCTTTGGACCCTCAAGAACTATGAGTCTTGGTGGAAATTATTATGCTCTTGTTATTGTTGATAACTTTTCTAGGTTCACTTGGAATCTTTTCTTGGAATCAAAGAATGATGCCTTTTCTGCATTCAAGAAGCTAGCAAGAAGGTTGCAAAATACAAAGAACTGCAACATAGGCTCTATTAGAAGTGACCATTGTGAAGCATGCCAAAAAGGGAAACAAGTGAAAAGTTCTTGTTAATGTTGTTTTTTCTTTAAAACCCCTTGAACTTCTTCACATGGATCTCTTTGGACCCTCAAGAACTATGAGTCTTGGCAGAAATTAATATGCTCTTGTTATTGTTGATAACTTTTGTAGGTTCACTTGGATTCTTTTCTTGGAATCAAAGACTGATGCCTTTTCTGCATTCAAGAAGCTAGCAAGAAGGTTGCAAAATACAAAGAACTGCAACATAGGCTCTATGAGAAGTGACCATTGTGAAGCATGCCAAAAAGGGAAACAAGTGAAAAGTTCTTTTTAATGTTGTTTCTTCTTTAAAACCCCTTGAACTTCTTCACATGGATCTCTTTGGACCCTCAAGAACTATGAGTCTTGGTGGAAATTATTATGGTCTTGTTATTGTTGATAACTTTGCTAGGTTCACTTGGACTCTTTTCTTGGAATGAAAGAGTGATCCCTTTTTTGCATTCAAGAAGCTAGCAAGAAGGTTGCAAAATACAAAGAACTGCAACATAGGCTCTATTAGAAGTGACCATTGTGAAGCATGCCAAAAAGGGAAACAAGTGAAAAGTTCTTGTTAAAGTTGTTTCTTCTTTAAAACTCCTTCAACTTCTTCACATGGATCTCTTTGGACCCTCAAGAACTATGAGTCTTGGCGGAAATTAATATGCTCTTGTTATTGTTGATAACTTTTCTAGGTTCACTTGGACTCTTTTCTTGGAATCAAAGAGTGATGCCTTTTCTGCATTCAAGAAGCTAGCAAGAAGGTTGCAAAATACAAAGAACTGCAACATAGGCTCTATTAGAAGTGACCATTTAGAAGCATGCCAAAAAGGGAAACAAGTGAAAAGTTCTTGTTAATGTTGTTTCTTCTTTAAAACCCCTTGAACTTCTTCACATGGATCTCTTTGGACCCACAAGAACTATGAGTCTTGGTGGAAATTATTATACTCTTGTTATTGTTGATAACTTTTCTAGGTTCACTTGGACTCTTTTCTTGGAATCAAAGAGTGATGCCTTTTCTGCATTCAAGAAGCTAGCAAGAAGGTTGCAAAATACAAAGAACTGCAACATAGGCTCTATTAGAAGTGACCATTGTGAAGCATGCCAAAAAGGGAAACAAGTGAAAAGTTCTTTTTAATGTTGTTTCTTCATTAAAACCCCTTGAGCTTCTTCACATGGATCTATTTGGACCCTCAAGAACTATGAGTCTTGGTGGAAATTATTATGCTCTTGTTATTGTTGATAACTTTTCTAGGTTCACTTGGACTCTTTTCTTGGAATGAAAGACTGATGCCTTTTCTGCATTCAAGAAGCTAGCAAGAAGGTTGCAAAATACAAAGAACTGCAACATAGGCTCTATTAGAAGTGACCATTGTGAAGCATGCCAAAAAGGGAAACAAGTGAAAAGTTCTTTTTAATGTTGTTTCTTCTTTAAAACCCCTTGAACTTCTTCACATTGATCTCTTTGGACCCTCAAGAACTATGAGTCTTGGTGGAAATTATTATGGTCTTGTTATTGTTGATAACTTTGCTAGGTTCACTTGGACTCTTTTCTTGGAATGAAAGAGTGATCCCTTTTTTGCATTCAAGAAGCTAGCAAGAAGGTTGCAAAATACAAAGAACTGCAACATAGGCTCTATTAGAAGTGACCATTGTGAAGCATGCCAAAAAGGGAAACAAGTGAAAAGTTCTTTTTAATGTTGTTTCTTCTTTAAAACCCCTTGAACTTCTTCACATGGATCTCTTTGGACCCTCAAGAACTATGAGTCTTGGTGGAAATTAATATGCTCTTGTTATTGTTGATAACTTTTCTACGTTCACTTGGACTCTTTTCTTGGAAACAAAGAGTGATGCCTTTTCTGCATTTAAGAAGCTAGCAAGAAGGTTGCAAAATACAAAGAACTGCAACATAGGCTCTATTAGAAGTGACCATTGTGAAGCATGCCAAAAAGGGAAACAAGTGAAAAGTTCTTTTTAATGTTGTTTCTTCTTTAAAACCCCTTGAATTTCTTAACATGGATCTCTTTCGACCCTCAAGAACTATGAGTCTTGGTGGAAATTAATATGCTCTTGTTATTGTTGATAACTTTTCTAGGTTCACATGGACTCTTTTCTTGGAATCAAAGAGAGATGCCTTTTCTGCATTCAAGAAGCTAGCAAGAAGGTTGCAAAATACAAAGAACTGCAACATAGGCTCCATTAGAAGTGACCATTGTGAAGCATGCCAAAAAGGGAAACAAGTGAAAAGTTCTTTTTAATGTTGTTTCTTCTTTAAAACCCCTTGAACTTCTTCTCATGGATCTATTTGGACCCTCAAGAACTATGAGTCTTGGTGGAAATTATTATGCTCTTGTTATTGTTGATAACTTTTCTAGGTTCACTTGGACTCTTTTCTTGGAATCAAAGAGTGATGCCTTTTCTGCATTCAAGAAGCTAGCAAAAAGGTTGCAAAATACAAAGAACTGCAACATAGGCTCAATTAGAAGTGACCATTGTGAAACATGCCAAAAAGGGAAACAAGTGAAAAGTTCTTTTTAATGTTGTTTCTTCTTTAAAACCCCTTGAACTTCTTAACATGGATCTCTTTGGACCCTCAAGAACTATGAGTCTTGGTTGAAATTATTATGCTCTTGTTATTGTTGATAACTTTTCTAGGTTCACTTGGACTCTTTTCTTGGAATCAAAGAGTGATGCCTTTTCTGCATTCAAGAAGCAAGCAAGAAGGTTGCAAAATACAAAGAACTGCAACATAAGCTCAATTAGAAGTGACCATTGTGAAGCATGCCAAAAAGGGAAACAAGTGAAAAGTTCTTGTTAATGTTTTTTCTTCTTTAAAACCCCTTGAACTTCTTCACATGGATCTCTTTGGACCCTCAAAAACTATGAGTCTTGGTGGAAATTATTATGCTCTTGTTATTGTTGATAACTTTTCTAGGTTCACTTGGACTCTTTTCTTGGAATCAAAGAGTGATGCCTTTTCTGCATTCAAGAAGCTAGCAAGAAGGTTGCAAAATACAAAGAACTGCAACATAGGCTCTATTAGAAGTGACCATTGTGAAGCATGCCAAAAAGGGAAACAAGTGAAAAGTTCTTTTTAATGTTGTTTCTTCTTTAAAACCCCTTGAATTTCTTCACATGGTTCTCTTTGGACCCTCAAGAACTATGAGTCTTGGTTGAAATTATTATGCTCTTGTTATTGTTGATAACTTTTCTAGGTTCACTTGGACTCTTTTCTTGGAATCAAAGAGTGATGCCTTTTCTGCATTCAAGAAGCTAGCAAGAAGGTTGCAAAATACAAAGAACTGCAACATAGGCTCTATTAGAAGTGACCATTGTGAAGCATGCCAAAAAAAGATACAAGTGAAAAGTTCTTGTTAATGTTGTTTCTTCTTTAAAACCCCTTGAACTTCTTAACATGGATCTCTTTGGACCCTCAAGAACTATGAGTCTTGGTTGAAATTATTATGCTCTTGTTATTGTTGATAACTTTTCTAGGTTCACTTGGACTCTTTTCTTGGAATCAAAGAGTGATGCCTTTTCTGCATTCAAGAAGCTAGCAAGAAGGTTGCAAAATACAAAGAACTGCAACATAGGCTCTATTAGAAGTGACCATTGTGAAGCATGCCAAAAAGGGAAACAAGTGAAAAGTTCTTTTTAATGTTATTTCTTCTTTAAAACCCCTTGAGCTTCTTCACATGGATCTCTTTGGACCCTCAAAAACTATGAGTCTTGGTGGAAATTATTATGCTCTTGTTATTGTTGATAACTTTTCTAGGTTCACTTGGACTCTTTTCTTGGAATCAAAGAGTGATGCCTTTTCTGCATTCAAGAAGCTAGCAAGAAGGTTGCAAAATACAAAGAACTGCAACATAGGCTCAATTAGAAGTGACCATTGTGAAGCATGCCAAAAAGGGAAACAAGTGAAAAGTTCTTGTTAATGTTTTTTCTTGTTTAAAACCCCTTGAACTTATTCACATGGATCTCTTTGGACCCTCAAGAACTATGAGTCTTGGCGGAAATTAATATGCTCTTGTTATTGTTGATAACTTTTCTAGGTTCACTTGGACTCTTTTCTTGGAATCAAAGAGTGATGCCTTTTCTGCATTCATGAAGCTAGCAAGAAGGTTGCAAAATACAAAGAACTGCAACAGAGGCTCTATTAGAAGTGACCATTGTGAAGCATGCCAAAAAGGGAAACAAGTGAAAAGTTCTTTTTAATGTTGTTTCTTCTTTAAAACCCCTTGAACTTCTTCACCTTGATCTCTTTGTACCCTCAAGAACTATGAGTCTTGGTGGAAATTATTATGCTCTTGTTATTGTTGATAACTTTTCTACGTTCACTTGGACTCTTTTCTTGGAATCAAAGAGTGATGCCTTTTCTGCATTCAAGAAGCTAGCAAGAAGGTTGCAAAATACAAAGAACTGCAACATAGGCTCTATTAGAAGTGACCATTGTGAAGCATGCCAAAAAGAGAAACAAGTGAAAAGTTCTTTTTAATGTTGTTTCTTCTTTAAAACCCCTTGAATTTCTTAACATGGATCTCTTTCGACCCTCAAGAACTATGAGTCTTGGTGGAAATTAATATGCTCTTGTTATTGTTGATAACTTTTCTAGGTTCACTTGGACTCTTTTCTTGGAATCAAAGAGTGATGCCTTTTCTGCATTCAAGAAGCTAGCAAGAAGGTTGCAAAATACAAAGAACTGCAACATAGGCTCCATTAGAAGTGACCATTGTGAAGCATGCCAAAAAGGGAAACAAGTGAAAAGTTCTTTTTAATGTTGTTTCTTTTTAAAACCCCTTGAACTTCTTCTCATGGATCTATTTGGACCCTCAAGAACTATGAGTCTTGGTGGAAATTATTATGCTCTTGTTATTGTTGATAACTTTTCTAGGTTCACTTGGACTCTTTTCTTGGAATCAAAGAGTGATGCCTTTTCTGCATTCAAGAAGCTAGCAAAAAGGTTGCAAAATACAAAGAACTGCAACATAGGCTCAATTAGAAGTGACCATTGTGAAGCATGCCAAAAAGGGAAACAAGTGAAATGTTCTTTTTAATGTTCTTTCTTCTTTAAAACCCCTTGAACTTATTCACATGGATCTCTTTGGACCCTCAAGAACTATGAGTCTTGGCGGAAATTAATATGCTCTTGTTATTGTTGATAACTTTTCTAGGTTCACTTGGACTCTTTTCTTGGAATCAAAGAGTGATGCCTTTTCTGCATTCAAGAAGCTAGCAAGAAGGTTGCAAAATACAAAGAACTGCAACATAGGCTCTATTAGAAGTGACCATTGTGAAGCATGCCAAAAAGGGAAACAAGTGAAAAGTTCTTTTTAATGTTGTTTCTTCTTTAAAACCCCTTGAACTTCTTCACATGGATCTCTTTGGACCCTCAAGAACTATGAGTCGTGGCGGAAATTAATATGCTCTTGTTATTGTTGATAACTTTTCTAGGTTCACTTGGACTCTTTTCTTGGAATCAAAGAGTGATGCCTTTTCTGCATTCAAGAAGCTAGCAAGAAGGTTGCAAAATACAAAGAACTGCAACATAAGCTCCATTAGAAGTGACCATTGTGAAGCATGCCAAAAAGGGAAACAAGTGAAAAGTTCTTTTTAATGTTGTTTCTTCTTTGAAACCCCTTGAACTTCTTCTCATGGATCTATTTGGACCCTCAAGAACTAGGAGTCTTGGCGGAAATTAATATGCTCTTGTTATTGTTGATAACTTTTCTAGGTTCACTTGAACTCTTTTCTTGGAATCAAAGAGTGATGCCTTTTCTGCATTCAAGAAGTTAGCAAGAAGGTTTCAAAATACAAAGAACTGCAACATAGGCTCTATTAGAAGTGACCATTGTGAAGCATGCCAAAAAGGGAAACAAGTGAAAAGTTCTTGTTAATGTTGTTTCTTCTTTGAAACCCCTTGAACTTCTTCTCATGGATCTATTTGGACCCTCAAGAACTATGAGTCTTGGTGGAAATTATTATGCTCTTGTTATTGTTGATAACTTTTCTAGGTTCACTTGGACTCTTTTCTTGGAATCAAAGAGTGATGCCTTTTCTGCATTCAAGAAGCTAGCAAAAAGGTTGCAAAATACAAAGAACTGCAACATAGGCTCTATTAGAAGTGACCATTGTGAAGCATGCCAAAAAGGGAAACAAGTGAAAAGTTCTTGTTAATGTTGTTTCTTCTTTAAAACCCCTTGAACTTATTCACATGGATCTCTTTGGATCCTCAAGAACTATGAGTCTTGGCGGAAATTAATATGCTCTTGTTATTGTTGATAACTTTTCTAGGTTCACTTGGACTCTTTTCTTGGAATCAAAGAGTGATGCCTTTTCTGCATTCAAGAAGCTACCAAGAAGGTTGCAAAATACAAAGAACTGCAACATAGGCTCTATTAGAAGTGACAATTGTGAAGCATGCCAAAAAGGGAAACAAGTGAAAAGTTCTTGTTAATGTTCTTTCTTCTTTAAAACCCCTTGAACTTCTTCACATGGATCTCTTTGGACCCTCAAAAACTATGAGTCTTGGTGGAAATTATTATGCTCTTGTTATTGTTGATAACTTTTCTACGTTCACTTGGACTCTTTTCTTGGAATCAAAGAGTGATGCCTTTTCTGCATTCAAGAAGCTAGCAAGAAGGTTGCAAAATACAAAGAACTGGAACATAGGCTCTATTAGAAGTGACCATTGTGAAGCATGCCAAAAAGGGAAACAAGTGAAAAGTTCTTGTTAATGTTGTTTCTTCTTTAAAACCCCTTGAACTTCTTCACATGGATCTCATTGGACCCTACAGAACTATGAGTCTTGGTGGAAATTATTATGCTCTTGTTATTGTTGATAACTTTTCTAGGTTCACTTGGACTCTTTTCTTGGAATCAAAGAGTGATGCCTTTTCTGCATTCAAGAAGCTAGCAAGAAGGTTGCAAAATACAAAGAACTGCAACATAGGCTCAATTAGAAGTGACCATTGTGAAGCATGCCGAAAAGGGAAACAAGTGAAAAGTTCTTGTTAATGTTGTTTCTTCTTTAAAACCCCTTGAACTTATTCACATGGATCTCTTTGGACCCTCAAGAACTATAAGTCTTGGCGGAAATGAATATGCTCTTGTTATTGTTGATAACTTTTCTAGGTTCACTTGAACTCTTTTCTTGGAATCAAAGAGTGATGCCTTTTCTGCATTCAAGAAGCTAGCAAGAAGGTTGCAAAATACAAAGAACTGCAACATAGGCTCAATTAGAAATGACCATTGTGAATCATGCCAAAAAGGGAAACAAGTGAAAAGTTCTTGTTAATGTTGTTTCTTCTTTAAAACCCCTTGAACTTATTCACATGGATCTCTTTGGACCCTCAAGAACTAGGAGTCTTGGCGGAAATTAATATGCTCTTGTTATTGTTGATAACTTTTCTAGGTTCACTTGAACTCTTTTCTTGGAATCAAAGAGTGATGCCTTTTCTGCATTCAAGAAGTTAGCAAGAAGGTTTCAAAATACAAAGAACTGCAACATAGGCTCTATTAGAAGTGACCATTGTGAAGCATGCCAAAAAGGGAAACAAGTGAAAAGTTCTTGTTAATGTTGTTTCTTCTTTGAAACCCCTTGAACTTCTTCTCATGGATCTATTTGGACCCTCAAAAACTATGAGTCTTGGTGGAAATTATTATGCTCTTGTTATTGTTGATAACTTTTCTACGTTCACTTGGACTCTTTTCTTGGAATCAAAGAGTGATGCCTTTTCTGCATTCAAGAAGCTAGCAAAAAGGTTGCAAAATACAAAGAACTGGAACATAGGCTCTATTAGAAGTGACCATTGTGAAGCATGCCAAAAAGGGAAACAAGTGAAAAGTTCTTGTTAATGTTGTTTCTTCTTTAAAACCCCTTGAACTTCTTCACATGGATCTCATTGGACCCTACAGAACTATGAGTCTTGGTGGAAATTATTATGCTCTTGTTATTGTTGATAACTTTTCTAGGTTCACTTGGACTCTTTTCTTGGAATCAAAGAGTGATGCCTTTTCTGCATTCAAGAAGCTAGCAAGAAGGTTGCAAAATACAAAGAACTGCAACATAGGCTCTATTAGAAGTGACCATTGTGATGCATGCCAAAAAGGGAAACAAGTGAAAATTTCTTGTTAATGTTGTCTCTTCTTAAAACCCCTTGAACTTCTTCACATGGATCTCTTTGGACCCACAAGAACTATGAGTCTTGGTGGAAATTATTATGCTCTTGTTATTGTTGATAACTTTTCTAGGTTCAGTTGGACTCTTTTCTTGGAATCAAAGAGTGATGCCTTTTCTGCATTCAAGAAGCTAGCAAGAAGGTTGCAAAATACAAAGAACTGCAACATAGGCTCAATTCGAAGTGACCATTGTGAAGCATGCCGAAAAGGGAAACAAGTGAAAAGTTCTTGTTAATGTTGTTTCTTCTTTAAAACCCCTTGAACTTATTCACATGGATCTCTTTGGACCCTCAAGAACTATAAGTCTTGGCGGAAATTAATATGCTCTTGTTATTGTTGATAACTTTTCTAGGTTCACTTGAACTCTTTTCTTGGAATCAAAGAGTGATGCCTTTTCTGCATTCAAGAAGCTAGCAAGAAGGTTTCAAAATACAAAGAACTGCAACATAGGCTCTATTAGAAGTGACCATTGTGAAGCATGCCAAAAAGGGAAACAAGTGAAAAGTTCTTTTTAATGTTGTTTCTTCTTTGAAACCCCTTGAACTTCTTCTCATGGATCTATTTGGACCCTCAAGAACTATGAGTCTTGGTGGAAATTATTATGCTCTTGTTATTGTTGATAACTTTTCTAGGTTCACTTGGACTCTTTTCTTGGAATCAAAGAGTGATGGTTTTTCTGCATTCAAGAAGCTAGCAAGAAGGTTGCAAAATACAAAGAACTGCAACATAGGCTCTATTAGAAGTGACCATTGTGAAGCATGCCAAAAAGGGAAACAAGTGAAAAGTTCTTTTTAATGTTGTTTCTTCTTTGAAACCCCTTGAACTTCTTCTCATGGATCTATTTGGACCCTCAAGAACTATGAATCTTGGTGGAAATTATTATGCTCTTGTTATTGTTGATAACTTTTCTAGGTTGAGTTGGACTCTTTTCTTGGAATCAAAGAGTGATGCCTTTTCTGCATTCAAGAAGCTAGCAAGAAGGTTGCAAAATACAAAGAACTGCAACATAGGCTCTATTAGAAGTGACCATTGTGAAGCATGCCAAAAAGGGAAACAAGTGAAAAGTTCTTATTAATGTTGTTTCTTCTTTAAAACCCCTTGAACTTATTCACATGGATCTCTTTGGACCCTCAAGAACTAGGAGTCTTGGCGGAAATTAATATGCTCTTGTTATTGTTGATAACTTTTCTAGGTTCACTTGAACTCTTTTCTTGGAATCAAAGAGTGATGCCTTTTCTGCATTCAAGAAGCTAGCAAGAAGGTTTCAAAATACAAAGAACTACAACATAGGCTCTATTAGAAGTGACCATTGTGAAGCATGCCAAAAAGGGAAACAAGTGAAAAGTTCTTTTTAATGTTTTTTCTTCTTTGAAACCCCTTGAACTTCTTCTCATGGATCTATTTGGACCCTCAAGAACTATGAGTCTTGGTGGAAATTATTATGCTCTTGTTATTGTTGATAACTTTTCTAGGTTCACTTGGACTCTTTTCTTGGAATCAAAGAGTGATGCCTTTTCTGCATTCAAGAAGCTAGCAAGAAGGTTGCAAAATACAAAGAACTGCAACATAGGCTCTATTAGAAGTGACCATTGTGAAGCATGCCAAAAAGGGAAACAAGTGAAAAGTTCTTGTTAATGTTGTTTCTTCTTTAAAACCCCTTGAACTTCTGCACATGGATCTCTTTGGACCCTAGAGAACTATGAGTCTTGGTGGAAATTATTATGCTCTTGTTATTGTTGATAACTTTTCTAGGTTCACTTGGACTCTTTTCTTGGAATCAAAGAGTGATGCCTTTTCTGCATTCAAGAAGCTAGCAAGAAGGTTGCAAAATACAAAGAACTGCAACATAGGCTCAATTAGAAGTGACCATTGTGAAGCATGCCAAAAAGGGAAACAAGTGAAAAGTTCTTGTTAATGTTTTTTCTTCTTTAAAACCCCTTGAACTTATTCACATGGATCTCTTTGGACCCTCAAGAACTAGGAGTCTTGGCGGAAATTAATATGCTCTTGTTATTGTTGATAACTTTTCTAGGTTCACTTGAACTCTTTTCTTGGAATCAAAGAGTGATGCCTTTTCTGCATTCAAGAAGTTAGCAAGAAGGTTTCAAAATACAAAGAACTGCAACATAGGCTCTATTAGAAGTGACCATTGTGAAGCATGCCAAAAAGGGAAACAAGTGAAAAGTTCTTGTTAATGTTGTTTCTTCTTTGAAACCCCTTGAACTTCTTCTCATGGATCTATTTGGACCCTCAAGAACTATGAGTCTTGGTGGAAATTATTATGCTCTTGTTATTGTTGATAACTTTTCTAGGTTCACTTGGACTCTTTTCTTGGAATCAAAGAGTGATGCCTTTTCTGCATTCAAGAAGCTAGCAAAAAGGTTGCAAAATACAAAGAACTGCAACATAGGCTCTATTAGAAGTGACCATTGTGAAGCATGCCAAAAAGGGAAACAAGTGAAAAGTTCTTGTTAATGTTGTTTCTTCTTTAAAACCCCTTGAACTTATTCACATGGATCTCTTTGGATCCTCAAGAACTATGAGTCTTGGCGGAAATTAATATGCTCTTGTTATTGTTGATAACTTTTCTAGGTTCACTTGGACTCTTTTCTTGGAATCAAAGAGTGATGCCTTTTCTGCATTCAAGAAGCTACCAAGAAGGTTGCAAAATACAAAGAACTGCAACATAGGCTCTATTAGAAGTGACAATTGTGAAGCATGCCAAAAAGGGAAACAAGTGAAAAGTTCTTGTTAATGTTCTTTTTTCTTTAAAACCCCTTGAACTTCTTCACATGGATCTCTTTGGACCCTCAAAAACTATGAGTCTTGGTGGAAATTATTATGCTCTTGTTATTGTTGATAACTTTTCTACGTTCACTTGGACTCTTTTCTTGGAATCAAAGAGTGATGCCTTTTCTGCATTCAAGAAGCTAGCAAGAAGGTTGCAAAATACAAAGAACTGGAACATAGGCTCTATTAGAAGTGACCATTGTGAAGCATGCCAAAAAGGGAAACAAGTGAAAAGTTCTTGTTAATGTTGTTTCTTCTTTAAAACCCCTTGAACTTCTTCACATGGATCTCGTTGGACCCTACAGAACTATGAGTCTTGGTGGAAATTATTATGCTCTTGTTATTGTTGATAACTTTTCTAGGTTCACTTGGACTCTTTTCTTGGAATCAAAGAGTGATGCCTTTTCTGCATTCAAGAAGCTAGCAAGAAGGTTGCAAAATACAAAGAACTGCAACATAGGCTCTATTAGAAGTGACCATTGTGATGCATGCCAAAAAGGGAAACAAGTGAAAATTTCTTGTTAATGTTGTCTCTTCTTAAAACCCCTTGAACTTCTTCACATGGATCTCTTTGGACCCACAAGAACTATGAGTCTTGGTGGAAATTATTATGCTCTTGTTATTGTTGATAACTTTTCTAGGTTCAGTTGGACTCTTTTCTTGGAATCAAAGAGTGATGCCTTTTCTGCATTCAAGAAGCTAGCAAGAAGGTTTCAAAATACAAAGAACTGCAACATAGGCTCTATTAGAAGTGACCATTGTGAAGCATGCCAAAAAGGGAAACAAGTGAAAAGTTCTTTTTAATGTTGTTTCTTCTTTGAAACCCCTTGAACTTCTTAACATGGATCTCTTTGGACCCTCAAGAACTATGAGTCTTGGTTGAAATTATTATGCTCTTGTTATTGTTGATAACTTTTCTAGGTTCACTTGGACTCTTTTCTTGGAATCAAAGAGTGATGCCTTTTCTGCATTCAAGAAGCTAGCAAGAAGGTTGCAAAATACAAAGAACTGCAACATAGGCTCTATTAGAAGTGACCATTGTGAAGCATGCCAAAAAGGGAAACAAGTGAAAAGTTCTTTTTAATGTTGTTTCTTCTTTAAAACCCCTTGAACTTCTTCACATAGATCTCTTTGGACCCTCAAGAACTATAAGTCTTGGCGGAAATTAATATGCTCTTGTTATTGTTGATAACTTTTCTAGGTTCACTTGAACTCTTTTCTTGGAATCAAAGAGTGATGCCTTTTCTGCATTCAAGAAGCTAGCAAGAAGGTTGCAAAATACAAAGAACTGCAACATAGGCTCAATTAGAAATGACCATTGTGAAGCATGCCAAAAAGGGAAACAAGTGAAAAGTTCTTGTTAATGTTGTTTCTTCTTTAAAACCCCTTGAACTTATTCACATGGATCTCTTTGGACCCTCAAGAACTAGGAGTCTTGGCGGAAATTAATATGCTCTTGTTATTGTTGATAACTTTGCTAGGTTCACTTGAACTCTTTTCTTGGAATCAAAGAGTGATGCCTTTTCTGCATTCAAGAAGCTAGCAAGAAGGTTTCAAAATACAAAGAACTGCAACATAGGCTCTATTAGAAGTGACCATTGTGAAGCATGCCAAAAAGGGAAACAAGTGAAAAGTTCTTTTTAATGTTGTTTCTTCTTTGAAACCCCTTGAACTTCTTCTCATGGATCTATTTGGACCCTCAAGAACTATGAGTCTTGGTGGAAATTATTATGCTCTTGTTATTGTTGATAACTTTTCTAGGCTCACTTGGACTCTTTTCTTGGAATCAAAGAGTGATGCCTTTTCTGCATTCATGAAGCTAGCAAGAAGGTTGCAAAATACAAAGAACTGCAACATAGGCTCTATTAGAAGTGACCATTGTGAAGCATGCCAAAAAGGGAAACAAGTGAAAAGTTCTTTTTAATGTTGTTTCTTCTTTGAAACCCCTTGAACTTCTTCTCATGGATCTATTTGGACCCTCAAGAACTATGAGTCTTGGTGGAAATTATTATGCTCTTGTTATTGTTGATAACTTTTCTAGGTTCACTTGGACTCTTTTCTTGGAATCAAAGAGTGATGCCTTTTCTGCATTCAAGAAGCTAGCAAGAAGGTTGCAAAATACAAAGAACTGCAACATAGGCTCTATTAGAAGTGACCATTGTGAAGCATGCCAAAAAGGGAAACAAGTGAAAAGTTCTTTTTAATGTTGTTTCTTCTTTAAAACCCCTTGAACTTCTTCACATAGATCTCTTTGGACCCTCAAGAACTATGAGTCTTGGTGGAAATTATTATGCTCTTGTTATTGTTGATAACTTTTCTAGGTTCACTTGGACTCTTTTCTTGGAATCAAAGAGTGATGCCTTTTCTGCATTCAAGAAGCTAGCAAGAAGGTTGCAAAATACAAAGAACTGCAACATAGTCTCTATTAGAAGTGACCATTGTGAAGCATGCCAAAAAGGGAAACAAGTGAAAAGTTCTTTTTAATGTTGTTTCTTCTTTAAAACCCCTTGAACTTCTTCACATAGATCTCTTTGGACCCTCAAGAACTATAAGTCTTGGCGGAAATTAATATGCTCTTGTTATTGTTGATAACTTTTCTAGGTTCACTTGAACTCTTTTCTTGGAATCAAAGAGTGATGCCTTTTCTGCATTCAAGAAGCTAGCAAGAAGGTTGCAAAATACAAAGAACTGCAACATAGGCTCAATTAGAAATGACCATTGTGAAGCATGCCAAAAAGGGAAACAAGTGAAAAGTTCTTGTTAATGTTGTTTCTTCTTTAAAACCCCTTGAACTTATTCACATGGATCTCTTTGGACCCTCAAGAACTAGGAGTCTTGGCGGAAATTAATATGCTCTTGTTATTGTTGATAACTTTGCTAGGTTCACTTGAACTCTTTTCTTGGAATCAAAGAGTGATGCCTTTTCTGCATTCAAGAAGCTAGCAAGAAGGTTTCAAAATACAAAGAACTGCAACATAGGCTCTATTAGAAGTGACCATTGTGAAGCATGCCAAAAAGGGAAACAAGTGAAAAGTTCTTTTTAATGTTGTTTCTTCTTTGAAACCCCTTGAACTTCTTCTCATGGATCTATTTGGACCCTCAAGAACTATGAGTCTTGGTGGAAATTATTATGCTCTTGTTATTGTTGATAACTTTTCTAGGCTCACTTGGACTCTTTTCTTGGAATCAAAGAGTGATGCCTTTTCTGCATTCATGAAGCTAGCAAGAAGGTTGCAAAATACAAAGAACTGCAACATAGGCTCTATTAGAAGTGACCATTGTGAAGCATGCCAAAAAGGGAAACAAGTGAAAAGTTCTTTTTAATGTTGTTTCTTCTTTGAAACCCCTTGAACTTCTTCTCATGGATCTATTTGGACCCTCAAGAACTATGAGTCTTGGTGGAAATTATTATGCTCTTGTTATTGTTGATAACTTTTCTAGGTTCACTTGGACTCTTTTCTTGGAATCAAAGAGTGATGCCTTTTCTGCATTCAAGAAGCTAGCAAGAAGGTTGCAAAATACAAAGAACTGCAACATAGGCTCTATTAGAAGTGACCATTGTGAAGCATGCCAAAAAGGGAAACAAGTGAAAAGTTCTTTTTAATGTTGTTTCTTCTTTAAAACCCCTTGAACTTCTTCACATAGATCTCTTTGGACCCTCAAGAACTATGAGTCTTGGTGGAAATTATTATGCTCTTGTTATTGTTGATAACTTTTCTAGGTTCACTTGGACTCTTTTCTTGGAATCAAAGAGTGATGCCTTTTCTGCATTCAAGAAGCTAGCAAGAAGGTTGCAAAATACAAAGAACTGCAACATAGTCTCTATTAGAAGTGACCATTGTGAAGCATGCCAAAAAGGGAAACAAGTGAAAAGTTCTTTTTAATGTTGTTTCTTCTTTAAAACCCTTGAACTTATTCACATGGATCTCTTTGGACCCTCAAGAACTAGGAGTCTTGGCGGAAATTAATATGCTGTTGTTATTGTTGATAACTTTTCTAGGTTCACTTGAACTCTTTTCTTGGAATCAAAGAGTGATGCCTTTTCTGCATTCAAGAAGCTAGCAAGAAGGTTTCAAAATACAAAGAACTGCAACAAAGGCTCTATTAGAAGTGACCATTGGGAAGCATGCCAAAAAGGGAAACAAGTGAAAAGTTCTTTTTAATGTTGTTTCTTCTTTGAAACCCCTTGAACTTCTTCTCATGGATCTTTTTGGACCGTCAAGAACTATGAGTCTTGGTGGAAATTATTATGCTCTTGTTATTGTTGATAACTTTTCTAGGTTCACTTGGACTCTTTTCTTGGAATCAAAGAGTGATGCTTTTTCTGCATTCAAGAAGCTAGCAAGAAGGTTGCAAAATACAAAGAACTGCAACGTAGGCTCTATTAGAAGTGACCATTGTGAAGCATGCCAAAACGGGAAACAAGTGAAAAGTTCTTTTTAATGTTGTTTCTTCTTTGAAACCCCTTGAACTTCTTCTCATGGATCTATTTGGACCCTCAAGAACTATGAGTCTTGGTGGAAATTATTATGCTCTTGTTATTGTTGATAACTTTTCTAGGTTCACTTGGACTCTTTTCTTGGAATCAAAGAGTGATGCCTTTTCTGCATTCAAGAAGCTAGCAAGAAGGTTGCAAAATACAAAGAACTGCAACATAGGCTCTATTAGAAGTGACCATTGTGAAGCATGCCAAAAAGGGAAACAAGTGAAAAGTTCTTTTTAATGTTCTTTCTTCTTTAAAACCCCTTGAACTTATTCACATGGATCTCTTTGGACCCTCAAGAACTAGGAGTCTTGGCGGAAATTAATATGCTCTTGTTATTGTTGATAACTTTTCTAGGTTCACTTGAACTCTTTTCTTGGAATCAAAGAGTGATGTCTTTTCTGCATTCAAGAAGCTAGCAAGAAGGTTTCAAAATACAAAGAACTGCAACATAGGCTCTATTAGAAGTGACCATTGTGAAGCATGCCAAAAAGGGAAACAAGTGAAAAGTTCTTTTTAATGTTGTTTCTTCTTTGAAACCCCTTGAACTTCTTCTCATGGATCTATTTGGACCCTCAAGAACTATGAGTCTTGGTGGAAATTATTATGCTCTTGTTATTGTTGATAACTTTTCTAGGTTCACTTGGACTCTTTTCTTGGAATCAAAGAGTGATGGTTTTTCTGCATTCAAGAAGCTAGCAAGAAGGTTGCAAAATACAAAGAACTGCAACATAGGCTCTATTAGAAGTGACCATTGTGAAGCATGCCAAAAAGGGAAACAAGTGAAAAGTTCTTTTTAATGTTGTTTCTTCTTTGAAACCCCTTGAACTTCTTCTCATGGATCTATTTGGACCCTCAAGAACTATGAATCTTGGTGGAAATTATTATGCTCTTGTTATTGTTGATAACTTTTCTAGGTTGAGTTAGACTCTTTTCTTGGAATCAAAGAGTGATGCCTTTTCTGCATTCAAGAAGCTAGCAAGAAGGTTGCAAAATACAAAGAACTGCAACATAGGCTCTATTAGAAGTGACCATTGTGAAGCATGCCAAAAAGGGAAACAAGTGAAAAGTTCTTATTAATGTTGTTTCTTCTTTAAAACCCCTTGAACTTATTCACATGGATCTCTTTGGACCCTCAAGAACTAGGAGTCTTGGCGGAAATTAATATGCTCTTGTTATTGTTGATAACTTTTCTAGGTTCACTTGAACTCTTTTCTTGGAATCAAAGAGTGATGCCTTTTCTGCATTCAAGAAGCTAGCAAGAAGGTTTCAAAATACAAAGAACTACAACATAGGCTCTATTAGAAGTGACCATTGTGAAGCATGCCAAAAAGGGAAACAAGTGAAAAGTTCTTTTTAATGTTTTTTCTTCTTTGAAACCCCTTGAACTTCTTCTCATGGATCTATTTGGACCCTCAAGAACTATGAGTCTTGGTGGAAATTATTATGCTCTTGTTATTGTTGATAACTTTTCTAGGTTCACTTGGACTCTTTTCTTGGAATCAAAGAGTGATGCCTTTTCTGCATTCAAGAAGCTAGCAAGAAGGTTGCAAAATACAAAGAACTGCAACATAGGCTCTATTAGAAGTGACCATTGTGAAGCATGCCAAAAAGGGAAACAAGTGAAAAGTTCTTGTTAATGTTGTTTCTTCTTTAAAACCCCTTGAACTTCTGCACATGGATCTCTTTGGACCCTAGAGAACTATGAGTCTTGGTGGAAATTATTATGCTCTTGTTATTGTTGATAACTTTTCTAGGTTCACTTGGACTCTTTTCTTGGAATCAAAGAGTGATGCCTTTTCTGCATTCAAGAAGCTAGCAAGAAGGTTGCAAAATACAAAGAACTGCAACATAGGCTCTATTAGAAGTGACCTTTGTGAAGCATGCCGAAAAGGGAAACAAGTGAAAAGTTCTTGTTAATGTTGTTTCTTCTTTCAAACCCCTTGAACTTATTCACATGGATCTCTTTGGACCCTCAAGAACTATAAGTCTTGGCGAAAATTAATATGCTCTTGTTATTGTTGATAACTTTTCTAGGTTCACTTGAACTCTTTTCTTGGAATCAAAGAGTGATGCCTTTTCTGCATTCAAGAAGCTAGCAAGAAGGTTGCAAAATACAAAGAACTACAACATAGGCTCTATTAGAAGTGACCATTGTGAAGCATGCCAAAAAGGGAAACAAGTGAAAAGTTCTTGTTAATGTTGTTTCTTCTTTAAAACCCCTTGAACTTATTCACATGGATCTCTTTGGACCCTCAAGAACTAGGAGTCTTGGCGGAAATTAATATGCTCTTGTTATTGTTGATAACTTTGCTAGGTTCACTTGAACTCTTTTCTTGGAATCAAAGAGTGATGCCTTTTCTGCATTCAAGAAGCTAGCAAGAAGGTTTCAAAATACAAAGAACTGCAACATAGGCTCTATTAGAAGTGACCATTGTGAAGCATGCCAAAAAGGGAAACAAGTGAAAAGTTCTTTTTAATGTTGTTTCTTCTTTGAAACCCCTTGAACTTCTTCTCATGGATCTATTTGGACCCTCAAGAACTATGAGTCTTGGTGGAAATTATTATGCTCTTGTTATTGTTGATAACTTTTCTAGGCTCACTTGGACTCTTTTCTTGGAATCAAAGAGTGATGCCTTTTCTGCATTCATGAAGCTAGCAAGAAGGTTGCAAAATACAAAGAACTGCAACATAGGCTCTATTAGAAGTGACCATTGTGAAGCATGCCAAAAAGGGAAACAACTGAAAAGTTCTTTTTAATGTTGTTTCTTCTTTGAAACCCGTTGAACTTCTTCTCATGGATCTATTTGGACCCTCAAGAACTATGAGTCTTGGTGGAAATTATTATGCTCTTGTTATTGTTGATAACTTTTCTAGGTTCACTTGGACTCTTTTCTTGGAATCAAAGAGTGATGCCTTTTCTGCATTCAAGAAGCTAGCAAGAAGGTTGCAAAATACAAAGAACTGCAACATAGGCTCTATTAGAAGTGACCATTGTGAAGCATGCCAAAAAGGGAAACAAGTGAAAAGTTCTTTTTAATGTTGTTTCTTCTTTAAAACCCCTTGAACTTCTTCACATGGATCTCTTTGGACCCTCAAGAACTATGAGTCTTGGTGGAAATTATTATGCTCTTGTTATTGTTGATAACTTTTCTAGGTTCACTTGGACTCTTTTCTTGGAATCAAAGAGTGATGCCTTTTCTGCATTCAAGAAGCTAGCAAGAAGGTTGCAAAATACAAAGAACTGCAACATAGGCTCTATTAGAAGTGACCTTTGTGAAGCATGCCGAAAAGGGAAACAAGTGAAAAGTTCTTGTTAATGTTGTTTCTTCTTTCAAACCCCTTGAACTTATTCACATGGATCTCTTTGGACCCTCAAGAACTATAAGTCTTGGCGAAAATTAATATGCTCTTGTTATTGTTGATAACTTTTCTAGGTTCACTTGAACTCTTTTCTTGGAATCAAAGAGTGATGCCTTTTCTGCATTCAAGAAGCTAGCAAGAAGGTTGCAAAATACAAAGAACTACAACATAGGCTCTATTAGAAGTGACCATTGTGAAGCATGCCAAAAAGGGAAACAAGTGAAAAGTTCTTGTTAAAGTTGTTTCTTCTTTAAAACCCCTTGAACTTATTCACATGGATCTCTTTGGACCCTCAAGAACTAGGAGTCTTGGCGGAAATTAATATGCTCTTGTTATTGTTGATAACTTTGCTAGGTTCACTTGAACTCTTTTCTTGGAATCAAAGAGTGATGCCTTTTCTGCATTCAAGAAGCTAGCAAGAAGGTTTCAAAATACAAAGAACTGCAACATAGGCTCTATTAGAAGTGACCATTGTGAAGCATGCCAAAAAGGGAAACAAGTGAAAAGTTCTTTCTAATGTTGTTTCTTCTTTGAAACCCCTTGAACTTCTTCTCATGGATCTATTTGGACCCTCAAGAACTATGAGTCTTGGTGGAAATTATTATGCTCTTGTTATTGTTGATAACTTTTCTAGGCTCACTTGGACTCTTTTCTTGGAATCAAAGAGTGATGCCTTTTCTGCATTCATGAAGCTAGCAAGAAGGTTGCAAAATACAAAGAACTGCAACATAGGCTCTATTAGAAGTGACCATTGTGAAGCATGCCAAAAAGGGAAACAAGTGAAAAGTTCTTTTTAATGTTGTTTCTTCTTTGAAACCCCTTGAACTTCTTCTCATGGATCTATTTGGACCCTCAAGAACTATGAGTCTTGGTGGAAATTATTATGCTCTTGTTATTGTTGATAACTTTTCTAGGTTCACTTGGACTCTTTTCTTGGAATCAAAGAGTGATGCCTTTTCTGCATTCAAGAAGCTAGCAAGAAGGTTGCAAAATACAAAGAACTGCAACATAGGCTCTATTAGAAGTGACCATTGTGAAGCATGCCAAAAAGGGAAACAAGTGAAAAGTTCTTTTTAATGTTGTTTCTTCTTTAAAACCCCTTGAACTTCTTCACATGGATCTCTTTGGACCCTCAAGAACTATGAGTCTTGGTGGAAATTATTATGCTCTTGTTATTGTTGATAACTTTTCTAGGTTCACTTGGACTCTTTTCTTGGAATCAAAGAGTGATGCCTTTTCTGCATTCAAGAAGCTAGCAAGAAGGTTGCAAAATACAAAGAACTGCAACATAGTCTCTATTAGAAGTGACCATTGTGAAGCATGCCAAAAAGGGAAACAAGTGAAAAGTTCTTTTTAATGTTGTTTCTTCTTTAAAACCCCTTGAACTTATTCACATGGATCTCTTTGGACCCTCAAGAACTAGGAGTCTTGGCGGAAATTAATATGCTGTTGTTATTGTTGATAACTTTTCTAGGTTCACTTGAACTCTTTTCTTGGAATCAAAGAGTGATGCCTTTTCTGCATTCAAGAAGCTAGCAAGAAGGTTTCAAAATACAAAGAACTGCAACATAGGCTCTATTAGAAGTGACCATTGGGAAGCATGCCAAAAAGGGAAACAAGTGAAAAGTTCTTTTTAATGTTGTTTCTTCTTTGAAACCCCTTGAACTTCTTCTCATGGATCTTTTTGGACCGTCAAGAACTATGAGTCTTGGTGGAAATTATTATGCTCTTGTTATTGTTGATAACTTTTCTAGGTTCACTTGGACTCTTTTCTTGGAATCAAAGAGTGATGCCTTTTCTGCATTCAAGAAGCTAGCAAGAAGGTTGCAAAATACAAAGAACTGCAACATAGGCTCTATTAGAAGTGACCATTGTGAAGCATGCCAAAAAGGGAAACAAGTGAAAAGTTCTTTTTAATGTTGTTTCTTCTTTAAAACCCTTGAACTTATTCACATGGATCTCTTTGGACCCTCAAGAACTAGGAGTCTTGGCGGAAATTAATATGCTGTTGTTATTGTTGATAACTTTTCTAGGTTCACTTGAACTCTTTTCTTGGAATCAAAGAGTGATGCCTTTTCTGCATTCAAGAAGCTAGCAAGAAGGTTTCAAAATACAAAGAACTGCAACATAGGCTCTATTAGAAGTGACCATTGGGAAGCATGCCAAAAAGGGAAACAAGTGAAAAGTTCTTTTTAATGTTGTTTCTTCTTTGAAACCCCTTGAACTTCTTCTCATGGATCTTTTTGGACCGTCAAGAAATATGAGTCTTGGTGGAAATTATTATGCTCTTGTTATTGTTGATAACTTTTCTAGGTTCACTTGGACTCTTTTCTTGGAATCAAAGAGTGATGCTTTTTCTGCATTCAAGAAGCTAGCAAGAAGGTTGCAAAATACAAAGAACTGCAACGTAGGCTCTATTAGAAGTGACCATTGTGAAGCATGCCAAAACGGGAAACAAGTGAAAAGTTCTTTTTAATGTTGTTTCTTCTTTGAAACCCCTTGAACTTCTTCTCATGGATCTATTTGGACCCTCAAGAACTATGAGTCTTGGTGGAAATTATTATGCTCTTGTTATTGTTGATAACTTTTCTAGGTTCACTTGGACTCTTTTATTGGAATCAAAGAGTGATGCCTTTTCTGCATTCAAGAAGCTAGCAAGAAGGTTGCAAAATACAAAGAACTGCAACATAGGCTCTATTAGAAGTGACCATTGTGAAGCATGCCAAAAAGCGAAACAAGTGAAAAGTTCTTTTTAATGTTCTTTCTTCTTTAAAACCCCTTGAACTTATTCACATGGATCTCTTTGGACCCTCAAGAACTAGGAGTCTTGGCGGAAATTAATATGCTCTTGTTATTGTTGATAACTTTTCTAGGTTCACTTGAACTCTTTTCTTGGAATCAAAGAGTGATGCCTTTTCTGCATTCAAGAAGCTAGCAAGAAGGTTTCAAAATACAAAGAACTGCAACATAGGCTCTATTAGAAGTGACCATTGTGAAGCATGCCAAAAAGGGAAACAAGTGAAAAGTTCTTTTTAATGTTGTTTCTTCTTTGAAACCCCTTGAACTTCTTCTCATGGATCTATTTGGACCCTCAAGAACTATGAGTCTTGGTGGAAATTATTATGCTCTTGTTATTGTTGATAACTTTTCTAGGTGCACTTGGACTCTTTTCTTGGAATCAAAGAGTGATGGTTTTTCTGCATTCAAGAAGCTAGCAAGAAGGTTGCAAAATACAAAGAACTGCAACATAGGCTCTATTAGAAGTGACCATTGTGAAGCATGCCAAAAAGGGAAACAAGTGAAAAGTTCTTTTTAATGTTGTTTCTTCTTTGAAACCCCTTGAACTTCTTCTCATGGATCTATTTGGACCCTCAAGAACTATGAATCTTGGTGGAAATTATTATGCTCTTGTTATTGTTGATAACTTTTCTAGGTTGAGTTGGACTCTTTTCTTGGAATCAAAGAGTGATGCCTTTTCTGCATTCAAGAAGCTAGCAAGAAGGTTGCAAAATACAAAGAACTGCAACATAGGCTCTATTAGAAGTGACCATTGTGAAGCATGCCAAAAAGGGAAACAAGTGAAAAGTTCTTATTAATGTTGTTTCTTCTTTAAAACCCCTTGAACTTATTCACATGGATCTCTTTGGACCCTCAAGAACTAGGAGTCTTGGCGGAAATTAATATGCTCTTGTTATTGTTGATAACTTTTCTAGGTTCACTTGAACTCTTTTCTTGGAATCAAAGAGTGATGCCTTTTCTGCATTCAAGAAGCTAGCAAGAAGGTTTCAAAATACAAAGAACTACAACATAGGCTCTATTAGAAGTGACCATTGTGAAGCATGCCAAAAAGGGAAACAAGTGAAAAGTTCTTTTTAATGTTTTTTCTTCTTTGAAACCCCTTGAACTTCTTCTCATGGATCTATTTGGACCCTCAAGAACTATGAGTCTTGGTGGAAATTATTATGCTCTTGTTATTGTTGATAACTTTTCTAGGTTCACTTGGACTCTTTTCTTGGAATCAAAGAGTGATGCCTTTTCTGCATTCAAGAAGCTAGCAAGAAGGTTGCAAAATACAAAGAACTGCAACATAGGCTCTATTAGAAGTGACCATTGTGAAGCATGCCAAAAAGGGAAACAAGTGAAAAGTTCTTGTTAATGTTGTTTCTTCTTTAAAACCCCTTGAACTTCTGCACATGGATCTCTTTGGACCCTAGAGAACTATGAGTCTTGGTGGAAATTATTATGCTCTTGTTATTGTTGATAACTTTTCTAGGTTCACTTGGACTCTTTTCTTGGAATCAAAGAGTGATGCCTTTTCTGCATTCAAGAAGCTAGCAAGAAGGTTGCAAAATACAAAGAACTGCAACATAGGCTCTATTAGAAGTGACCTTTGTGAAGCATGCCGAAAAGGGAAACAAGTGAAAAGTTCTTGTTAATGTTGTTTCTTCTTTCAAACCCCTTGAACTTATTCACATGGATCTCTTTGGACCCTCAAGAACTATAAGTCTTGGCGAAAATTAATATGCTCTTGTTATTGTTGATAACTTTTCTAGGTTCACTTGAACTCTTTTCTTGGAATCAAAGAGTGATGCCTTTTCTGCATTCAAGAAGCTAGCAAGAAGGTTGCAAAATACAAAGAACTACAACATAGGCTCTATTAGAAGTGACCATTGTGAAGCATGCCAAAAAGGGAAACAAGTGAAAAGTTCTTTTTAATGTTGTTTCTTCTTTGAAACCCCTTGAACTTCTTCTCATGGATCTATTTGGACCCTCAAGAACTATGAGTCTTGGTGGAAATTATTATGCTCTTGTTATTGTTGATAACTTTTCTAGGTTCACTTGGACTCTTTTCTTGGAATCAAAGAGTGATGCCTTTTCTGCATTCAAGAAGCTAGCAAGAAGGTTGCAAAATACAAAGAACTGCAACATAGGCTCTATTAGAAGTGACCATTGTGAAGCATGCCAAAAAGGGAAACAAGTCAAAAGTTCTTGTTAATGTTGTTTCTTCTTTAAAACCCCTTGAACTTCTTCACATGGATCTCTTTGGACCCTCAATAACTATGAGTCTTGGTGGAAATTATTATGCTCTTGTTATTGTTGATAACTTTTCTAGGTTCACTTGGACTCTTTTCTTGGAATCAAAGAGTGATGCCTTTTCTGCATTCAAGAAGCTAGCAAGAAGGTTGCAAAATACAAAGAACTGCAACATAGGCTCTATTAGAAGTGACCATTGTGATGCATGCCAAAAAGGGAAACAAGTGAAAATTTCTTGTTAATGTTGTCTCTTCTTTAAAACCCCTTGAACTTCTTCACATGGATCTCTTTGGACCCACAAGAACTATGAGTCTTGGTGGAAATTATTATGCTCTTGTTATTGTTGATAACTTTTCTAGGTTCACTTGGACTCTTTTCTTGGAATCAAAGAGTGATGCCTTTTCTGCATTCAAGAAGCTAGCAAGAAGGTTGCAAAATACAAAGAACTGCAACATAGGCTCAATTAGAAGTGACCTTTGTGAAGCATGCCGAAAAGGGAAACAAGTGAAAAGTTCTTGTTAATGTTGTTTCTTCTTTCAAACCCCTTGAACTTATTCACATGGATCTCTTTGGACCCACAAGAACTATAAGTTTTGGCGAAAATTAATATGCTCTTGTTATTGTTGATAACTTTTCTAGGTTCACTTGAACTCTTTTCTTGGAATCAAAGAGTGATGCCTTTTCTGCATTCAAGAAGCTAGCAAGAAGGTTGCAAAATACAAAGAACTGCAACATAGGCTCTATTAGAAGTGACCATTGTGAAGCATGCCAAAAAGGGAAACAAGTCAAAAGTTCTTGTTAATGTTGTTTCTTCTTTAAAACTCCTTGAACTTCTTCACATGGATCTCTTTGGACCCTCAAGAACTATGAGTCTTGGTGGAAATTATTATGCTCTTGTTATTGTTGATAACTTTTCTACGTTCACTTGGACTCTTTTCTTGGAATCAAAGAGTGATGCCTTTTCTGCAATGAAGAAGCTAGCAAGAAGGTTGCAAAATACAAAGAACTGCAACATAGGCTCTATTAGATGTGACCATTGTGAAGCATGCCAAAAAGTGAAACAAGTGAAAAGTTCTTTTTAATGTTGTTTCTTCTTTAAAACCCCTTGAACTTCTTCGCATGGATCTCTTTGAACCCTCAAGAACTATGAGTCTTGGTGGAAATTATTATGCTCTTGTTATTGTTGATAACTTTTCTAGGTTCACTTGGACTCTTTTCTTGGAATCAAAGAGTGATGCCTTTTCTGCATTCAAGAAGCTAGCAAGAAGGTTGCAAAATACAAAGAACTGCAACATAGGCTCTATTAGAAGTGACCATTGTGACGCATGCCAACAAGGGAAACAAGTGAAAAGTTCTTGTTAATGTTGTTTCTTCTTTAAAACCCCTTGAACTTCTTCACATGGATCTCTTTGGACCCACAAGAACTATGAGTCTTGGTGGAAATTATTATGCTCCTGTTATTGTTGATAAATTTTCTAGGTTCACTTGGACTCTTTTCTTGGAATCAAAGAGTCATGCCTTTTTTGTACCATAGGCTCTATTAGAAGTGACCATTGTGAAGCATGCCAAAAAGGGAAAGAAGTGAAAAGTTCTTTTTAATGTTGTTTCTTCTTTAAAACCCCTTGAACTTCTTCACATGGATCTCTTTGGACCCTCAAGAACTATGAGTCTTGGTGGAAATTATTATGCTCTTGTTATTGTTGATAACTTTTCTAGGTTCACTTGGACTTTTTTCTTGGAATCAAAGAGTGATGCCTTTTCTGCATTCAAGAAGCTAGCAAGAAGGTTGCAAAATACAATGAACTGCAACATAGGCTCTATTAGAAGTGACCATTGTGAAGCATGCCAAAAAGGGAAACAAGTGAAAAGTTCTTATTAATGTTGTTTCTTCTTTAAAACCCCTTGAACTTCTTCACATGGATCTCTTTGGACCCACAAGAACTGAGTCTTGGTGGAAATTATTATGCTCTTGTTATTGTTGATAACTTTTCTAGGTTCACTTCGACTCTTTTCTTGGAATCAAAGAGTGATGCCTTTTCTGCATTCAAGAAGCTAGCAAGAAGGTTGCAAAATACAAAGAACTGCAACATAGGCTCTATTAGAAGTGACCATTGTGAAGCATGCCAAAAAGGGAAACAAGTGAAAAGTTCTTGTTAATGTTGTTTCTTCTTTAAAACTCCTTGAACTTCTTCACATGGATCTCTTTGGACCCTCAAGAACTATGAGTCTTGGCGGAAATTATTATGCTCTTGTTATTGTTGATAACTTTTCTAGGTTCACTTGGACTCTTTTCTTGGAATCAAAGAGTGATGCCTTTTCTGCATTCAAGAAGCTAGCAAGAAGGTTGCAAAATACAAAGAACTGCAACATAGGCTCTATTAGAAGTGACCGTTGTAAAGCATGCCAAAAAGGGAAGCAAGTGAAAAGTTCTTTTTAATGTTGTTTCTTCTTTAAAACCCCTTGAACTTCTTCACATGGATCTCTTTGGACCTACAAGAACTATGAGTCTTGGTGGAAATTATTATGCTCTTGTTATTGTTGATAACTTTTCTAGGTTCACTTCGACTCTTTTCTTGGAATCAAAGAGTGATGCCTTTTCTGCATTCAAGAAGCTAGCAAGAAGGTTGCAAAATACAAAGAACTGCAACATAGGCTCTATTAGATGTGACCATTGTAAAGCATGCAAAAAAGGGAAGCAAGTGAAAAGTTCTTTTTAATGTTGTTTCTTCTTTAAAACCCCTTGAACTTCTTCACATGGATCTCTTTGGACCTACAAGAACTATGAGTCTTGGTGGAAATTATTATGCTCTTGTTATTGTTGATAACTTTTCTTGGTTCACTTGGACTCTTTTCTTGGAATCAAAAAGTGATGCCTTTTCTGCATTCAAGAAGCTAGCAAGAAGGTTGCAAAATACAAAGACTTGCAACATAGGCTCTATTAGAAGTGACCATTGTGAAGCATGCCAAAAAGGGAAACAAGTGAAAAGTTCTTTTTAATGTTGTTTCTTCTTTAAAACCCCTTGAACTTCTTCACATGGATCTCTTTGGACCCTCAAGAACTTTGAGTCTTGGTGGAAATTATTATGCTCTTGTTATTGTTGATAACTTTTCTAGGTTCACTTGGACTCTTTTCTTGGAATCAAAGAGTGATGCCTTTTCTGCCTTCAATAAGCTAGCAAGAAGGTTGCAAAATACAAAGAACTGCAACATTGGCTCTATTAGAAGTGACCATTGTGAAGCATGCCAAAAAGGGAAACAAGTGAACAGTTCTTTTTAATGTTGTTTCTTCTTTAAAACCCCTTGAACTTCTTCACATGGATCTCTTTGGACCCACAAGAACTATGAGTCTTGGTGGAAATTATTATGCTCCTGTTATTGTTGATAACTTTTCTAGGTTCACTTGGACTCTTTTCTTGGAATCAAAGAGTGATGCCTTTTCTGCATTCAAGAAGCTAGCAAGAAGGTTGCAAAATACAAAGAACTGCAACATTGGCTCTATTAGAAGTGACCATTGTGAAGCATGCCAAAAAGGGAAACAAGTGAACAGTTCTTTTTAATGTTGTTTCTTCTTTAAAACCCCTTGAACTTATTCACATGGATCTCTTTGGACCCACAAGAACTATGAGTCTTGGTGGAAATTATTATGCTCCTGTTATTGTTGATAACTTTTCTAGGTTCACTTGGACTCTTTTCTTGGAATCAAAGAGTGATGCCTTTTCTGCATTCAAGAAGCTAGCAAGAAGGTTGCAAAATAAAAAGAACTGCCACATAGGCTCTATTAGAAGTGACCATTGTGAAGCATGCCAAAAAGGGAAACAAGTGAAAAGTTCTTTTTAATGTTGTTTCTTCTTTAAAACCCCTTGAACTTCTTCACATGGATCTCTTTGGACCCTCAAGAACTATGAGTCTTGGTGGAAATTATTATGCTCTTGTTATTGTTGATAACTTTCCTACGTTCACTTGGACTCTTTTCTTGGAATCAAAGAGTGATGCCTTTTCTGCATTCAAGAAGCTAGCAAGAAGGTTGCAAAATACAAAGAACTGCAACATAGACTCTATTAGATGTGACCATTGTGAAGCATGCCAAAAAGGGAAACAAGTGAAAAGTTCCTTTTAATGTTGTTTCTTCTTTAAAACCCCTTGAACTTCTTCACATGGATCTCTTTGAACCCTCAAGAACTATGAGTCTTGGTGGAAATTATTATGCTCTTGTTATTGTTGATAACTTTTCTTGGTTCACTTGGACTCTTTTCTTGGAATCAAAGAGTGATGCCTTTTCTGCATTCAAGAAGCTCGCAAGATGGTTGCAATATACAAAGAACTGCAACATAGGCTCTATTAGAAGTGACCATTGTGAAGCATGCCAAAAAGGGAAACAAGTGAAAAGTTCTTTTTAATGTTGTTTATTCTTTAAAACCCCTTGAACTTCTTCACATGGATCTCTTTGGTCCCACAAGAACTATGAGTCTTGGTGGAAATTATTATGCTCCTGTTATTGTTGATAACTTTTCTAGGTTCACTTGGACTCTTTTCTTGGAATCAAAGAGTGATGCCTTTTCTGCAGTCAAGAAGCTAGCAAGAAGGTTGCAAAATACAAAGAACTGCAACATAGGCTCTATTAGAAGTGACCATTGTGAAGCATGCCAAAAAGGGAAACAAGTGAAAAGTTCTTTTTAATGTTGTTTCTTCTTTAAAACCCCTTGAACTTCTTTACATGGATCTCTTTGGACCCTCAAGAACTATGAGTCTTGGTGGAAATTATTATGCTCTTGTGATTGTTGATAACTTTCCTAGGTTCACTTGGACTCTTTTCTTGGAATCAAAGAGTGATGCCTTTTCTGCATTCAAGAAGCTAGCAAGAAGGTTGCAAAATACAAAGAACTGCAACATAGGCTCTATTAGATGTGACCATTGTGAAGCATGCCAAAAAGGGAAACAAGTGAAAAGTTCCTTTTAATGTTGTTTCTTCTTTAAAACCCCTTGAACTTCTTCACATGGATCTCTTTGAACCCTCAAGAACTATGAGTCTTGGTGGAAATTATTATGCTCTTGTTATTGTTGATAACTTTTCTAGGTTCACTTGGACTCTTTTCTTGGAATCAAAGAGTGTTGCCATTTCTGCATTCAAGAAGCTAGCAAGAAGGTTGCAATATACAAAGATCTGCAACATAGGCTCTATTAGAAGTGACCATTGTGAAGCATGCCAAAAAGGGAAACAAGTGAAAAGTTATTTTTAATGTTGTTTCTTCTTTGAAACCCCTTGAACTTCTTCACATTGATCTCTTTAGACCCTCAAGAACTATGAGTCTTGGTGGAAATTATTATGCTCTTGTTATTGTTGATAACTTTTCTAGGTTCACTTGGACTCTTTTCTTGGAATCAAAGAGTGATGCCATTTCTGCCTTCAAGAAGCTAGCAAGAAGGTTGAAATATACAAAGAACTGCAACATAGGCTCTATTAGAAGTGACCATTGTGAAGCATGCCAAAAAGGGAAACTAGTGAAAAGTTCTTTTTAATGTTGTTTCTTCTTTAAAACCCCTTGAACTTCTTCACATGGATCTCTTTGGACCCTCAAGAACTATGAGTCTTGGTGGAAATTATTATGCTCTTGTGATTGTTGATAACTTTTCTAGGTTCACTTGGACTCTTTTCTTGGAATCAAAGAGTGATGCCTTTTCTGCATTCAAGAAGCTAGCAATAAGGTTGCAAATTACAAAGAACTGCAACATAGGCTCTATTAGAAGTGACCATTGTGAAGCATGCGAAAAAGGGAAACAAGTGAAAAGTTCTTTTTAATGTTGTTTCTTCTTTAAAACCCCTTGAACTTCTTCACATGGATCTCTTTGGACCCTCAAGAACTATGAGTCTTGGCGGAAATTAATATGCTCTTGTTATTGTTGATAACTTTTCTAGGTTCACTTGGACTCTTTTCTTGGAATCAAAGAGTGATGCCTTTTCTGCATTCAAGAAGCTAGCAAGAAGGTTGAAAAATATAAAGAACTGCAACATAGGCTCTATTAGAAGTGACCATTGTGAAGCATGCCAAAAAGGGAAACAAGTGAAAAGTTCTTATTAATGTTGCTTCTTCTTTAAAACCCCTTGAACTTCTTCACATGGATCTCTTTGGACCCACAAGAACTGAGTCTTGGTGGAAATTATTATGCTCTTGTTATTGTTGATAACTTTTCTAGGTTCACTTCGACTCTTTTCTTGGAATCAAAGAGTGATGCCTTTTCTGCATTCAAGAAGCTAGCAAGAAGGTTGCAAAATACAAAGAACTGCAACATAGGCTCTATTAGAAGTGACCATTGTGAAGCATGCCAAAAAGGGAAACAAGTGAAAAGTTCTTGTTAATGTTGTTTCTTCTTTAAAACTCCTTGAACTTCTTCACATGGATCTCTTTGGACCCTCAAGAACTATGAGTCTTGGCGGAAATTATTATGCTCTTGTTATTGTTGATAACTTTTCTAGGTTCACTTGGACTCTTTTCTTGGAATCAAAGAGTGATGCCTTTTCTGCATTCAAGAAGCTAGCAAGAATGTTGCAAAATACAAAGAACTGCAACATAGGCTCTATTAGAAGTGACCGTTGTAAAGCATGCCAAAAAGGGAAGCAAGTGAAAAGTTCTTTTTAATGTTGTTTCTTCTTTAAAACCCCTTGAACTTCTTCACATGGATCTCTTTGGACCTACAAGAACTATGAGTCTTGGTGGAAATTATTATGCTCTTGTTATTGTTGATAACTTTTCTTGGTTCACTTGGACTCTTTTCTTGGAATCAAAGAGTGATGCCTTTTCTGCATTCAAGAAGCTCGCAAGAAGGTTGCAATATACAAAGAACTGCAACATAGGCTCTATTAGAAGTGACCATTGTGAAGCATGCCAAAAAGGGAAACAAGTGAAAAGTTCTTTTTAATGTTGTTTATTCTTTAAAACCCCTTGAACTTCTTCACATGGATCTCTTTGGTCCCACAAGAACTATGAGTCTTGGTGGAAATTATTATGCTCTTGTTATTGTTGATAACTTTTCTTGGTTCACTTGGACTCTTTTCTTGGAATCAAAGAGTGATGCCTTTTCTGCATTCAAGAAGCTCGCAAGAAGGTTGCAATATACAAAGATCTGCAACATAGGCTCTATTAGAAGTGACCATTGTGAAGCATGCCAAAAAGGGAAACAAGTGAAAAGTTATTTTTAATGTTGTTTCTTCTTTGAAACCCCTTGAACTTCTTCACATTGATCTCTTTAGACCCTCAAGAACTATGAGTCTTGGTGGAAATTATTATGCTCTTGTTATTGTTGATAACTTTTCTAGGTTCACTTGGACTCTTTTCTTGGAATCAAAGAGTGATGCCATTTCTGCCTTCAAGAAGCTAGCAAGAAGGTTGAAATATACAAAGAACTGCAACATAGGCTCTATTAGAAGTGACCATTGTGAAGCATGCCAAAAAGGGAAACTAGTGAAAAGTTCTTTTTAATGTTGTTTCTTCTTTAAAACCCCTTGAACTTCTTCACATGGATCTCTTTGGACCCTCAAGAACTGAGTCTTGGTGGAAATTATTATGCTCTTGTTATTGTTGATAACTTTTCTAGGTTCACTTCGACTCTTTTCTTGGAATCAAAGAGTGATGCCTTTTCTGCATTCAAGAAGCTAGCAAGAAGGTTGCAAAATACAAAGAACTGCAACATAGGCTCTATTAGAAGTGACCATTGTGAAGCATGCCAAAAAGGGAAACAAGTGAAAAGTTCTTGTTAATGTTGTTTCTTCTTTAAAACTCCTTGAACTTCTTCACATGGATCTCTTTGGACCCTCAAGAACTATGAGTCTTGGCGGAAATTATTATGCTCTTGTTATTGTTGATAACTTTTCTAGGTTCACTTGGACTCTTTTCTTGGAATCAAAGAGTGATGCCTTTTCTGCATTCAAGAAGCTAGCAAGAATGTTGCAAAATACAAAGAACTGCAACATAGGCTCTATTAGAAGTGACCGTTGTAAAGCATGCCAAAAAGGGAAGCAAGTGAAAAGTTCTTTTTAATGTTGTTTCTTCTTTAAAACCCCTTGAACTTCTTCACATGGATCTCTTTGGACCTACAAGAACTATGAGTCTTGGTGGAAATTATTATGCTCTTGTTATTGTTGATAACTTTTCTTGGTTCACTTGGACTCTTTTCTTGGAATCAAAGAGTGATGCCTTTTCTGCATTCAAGAAGCTCGCAAGAAGGTTGCAATATACAAAGAACTGCAACATAGGCTCTATTAGATGTGACCATTGTGAAGCATGCCAAAAAGGGAAACAAGTGAAAAGTTCCTTTTAATGTTGTTTCTTCTTTAAAACCCCTTGAACTTCTTCACATGGATCTCTTTGAACCCTCAAGAACTATGAGTCTTGGTGGAAATTATTATGCTCCTGTTATTGTTGATAACTTTTCTAGGTTCACTTGGACTCTTTTCTTGGAATCAAAGAGTGATGCCTTTTCTGCATTCAAGAAGCTAGCAAGAAGGTTGCAATATACAAAGATCTGCAACATAGGCTCTATTAGAAGTGACCATTGTGAAGCATGCCAAAAAGGGAAACAAGTGAAAAGTTATTTTTAATGTTGTTTCTTCTTTGAAACCCCTTGAACTTCTTCACATTGATCTCTTTAGACCCTCAAGAACTATGAGTCTTGGTGGAAATTATTATGCTCTTGTTATTGTTGATAACTTTTCTAGGTTCACTTGGACTCTTTTCTTGGAATCAAAGAGTGATGCCATTTCTGCCTTCAAGAAGCTAGCAAGAAGGTTGAAATATACAAAGAACTGCAACATAGGCTCTATTAGAAGTGACCGTTGTAAAGCATGCCAAAAAGGGAAGCAAGTGAAAAGTTCTTTTTAATGTTGTTTCTTCTTTAAAACCCCTTGAACTTCTTCACATGGATCTCTTTGGTCCCACAAGAACTATGAGTCTTGGTGGAAATTATTATGCTCCTGTTATTGTTGATAACTTTTCTAGGTTCACTTGGACTCTTTTCTTGGAATCAAAGAGTGATGCCTTTTCTGCAGTCAAGAAGCTAGCAAGAAGGTTGCAAAATACAAAGAACTGCAACATAGGCTCTATTAGAAGTGACCATTGTGAAGCATGCCAAAAAGGGAAACAAGTGAAAAGTTCTTTTTAATGTTGTTTCTTCTTTAAAACCCCTTGAACTTCTTTACATGGATCTCTTTGGACCCTCAAGAACTATGAGTCTTGGTGGAAATTATTATGCTCTTGTGATTGTTGATAACTTTCCTAGGTTCACTTGGACTCTTTTCTTGGAATCAAAGAGTGATGCCTTTTCTGCATTCAAGAAGCTAGCAAGAAGGTTGCAAAATACAAAGAACTGCAACATAGGCTCTATTAGATGTGACCATTGTGAAGCATGCCAAAAAGGGAAACAAGTGAAAAGTTCCTTTTAATGTTGTTTCTTCTTTAAAACCCCTTGAACTTCTTCACATGGATCTCTTTGAACCCTCAAGAACTATGAGTCTTGGTGGAAATTATTATGCTCTTGTTATTGTTGATAACTTTTCTAGGTTCACTTGGACTCTTTTCTTGGAATCAAAGAGTGTTGCCATTTCTGCATTCAAGAAGCTAGCAAGAAGGTTGCAATATACAAAGATCTGCAACATAGGCTCTATTAGAAGTGACCATTGTGAAGCATGCCAAAAAGGGAAACAAGTGAAAAGTTATTTTTAATGTTGTTTCTTCTTTGAAACCCCTTGAACTTCTTCACATTGATCTCTTTAGACCCTCAAGAACTATGAGTCTTGGTGGAAATTATTATGCTCTTGTTATTGTTGATAACTTTTCTAGGTTCACTTGGACTCTTTTCTTGGAATCAAAGAGTGATGCCATTTCTGCCTTCAAGAAGCTAGCAAGAAGGTTGAAATATACAAAGAACTGCAACATAGGCTCTATTAGAAGTGACCATTGTGAAGCATGCCAAAAAGGGAAACTAGTGAAAAGTTCTTTTTAATGTTGTTTCTTCTTTAAAACCCCTTGAACTTCTTCACATGGATCTCTTTGGACCCTCAAGAACTATGAGTCTTGGTGGAAATTATTATGCTCTTGTGATTGTTGATAACTTTTCTAGGTTCACTTGGACTCTTTTCTTGGAATCAAAGAGTGATGCCTTTTCTGCATTCAAGAAGCTAGCAATAAGGTTGCAAATTACAAAGAACTGCAACATAGGCTCTATTAGAAGTGACCATTGTGAAGCATGCGAAAAAGGGAAACAAGTGAAAAGTTCTTTTTAATGTTGTTTCTTCTTTAAAACCCCTTGAACTTCTTCACATGGATCTCTTTGGACCCTCAAGAACTATGAGTCTTGGCGGAAATTAATATGCTCTTGTTATTGTTGATAACTTTTCTAGGTTCACTTGGACTCTTTTCTTGGAATCAAAGAGTGATGCCTTTTCTGCATTCAAGAAGCTAGCAAGAAGGTTGAAAAATATAAAGAACTGCAACATAGGCTCTATTAGAAGTGACCATTGTGAAGCATGCCAAAAAGGGAAACAAGTGAAAAGTTCTTATTAATGTTGTTTCTTCTTTAAAACCCCTTGAACTTCTTCACATGGATCTCTTTGGACCCACAAGAACTGAGTCTTGGTGGAAATTATTATGCTCTTGTTATTGTTGATAACTTTTCTAGGTTCACTTCGACTCTTTTCTTGGAATCAAAGAGTGATGCCTTTTCTGCATTCAAGAAGCTAGCAAGAAGGTTGCAAAATACAAAGAACTGCAACATAGGCTCTATTAGAAGTGACCATTGTGAAGCATGCCAAAAAGGGAAACAAGTGAAAAGTTCTTGTTAATGTTGTTTCTTCTTTAAAACTCCTTGAACTTCTTCACATGGATCTCTTTGGACCCTCAAGAACTATGAGTCTTGGCGGAAATTATTATGCTCTTGTTATTGTTGATAACTTTTCTAGGTTCACTTGGACTCTTTTCTTGGAATCAAAGAGTGATGCCTTTTCTGCATTCAAGAAGCTAGCAAGAATGTTGCAAAATACAAAGAACTGCAACATAGGCTCTATTAGAAGTGACCGTTGTAAAGCATGCCAAAAAGGGAAGCAAGTGAAAAGTTCTTTTTAATGTTGTTTCTTCTTTAAAACCCCTTGAACTTCTTCACATGGATCTCTTTGGACCTACAAGAACTATGAGTCTTGGTGGAAATTATTATGCTCTTGTTATTGTTGATAACTTTTCTTGGTTCACTTGGACTCTTTTCTTGGAATCAAAGAGTGATGCCTTTTCTGCATTCAAGAAGCTCGCAAGAAGGTTGCAATATACAAAGAACTGCAACATAGGCTCTATTAGAAGTGACCATTGTGAAGCATGCCAAAAAGGGAAACAAGTGAAAAGTTCTTTTTAATGTTGTTTATTCTTTAAAACCCCTTGAACTTCTTCACATGGATCTCTTTGGTCCCACAAGAACTATGAGTCTTGGTGGAAATTATTATGCTCTTGTTATTGTTGATAACTTTTCTTGGTTCACTTGGACTCTTTTCTTGGAATCAAAGAGTGATGCCTTTTCTGCATTCAAGAAGCTCGCAAGAAGGTTGCAATATACAAAGATCTGCAACATAGGCTCTATTAGAAGTGACCATTGTGAAGCATGCCAAAAAGGGAAACAAGTGAAAAGTTATTTTTAATGTTGTTTCTTCTTTGAAACCCCTTGAACTTCTTCACATTGATCTCTTTAGACCCTCAAGAACTATGAGTCTTGGTGGAAATTATTATGCTCTTGTTATTGTTGATAACTTTTCTAGGTTCACTTGGACTCTTTTCTTGGAATCAAAGAGTGATGCCATTTCTGCCTTCAAGAAGCTAGCAAGAAGGTTGAAATATACAAAGAACTGCAACATAGGCTCTATTAGAAGTGACCATTGTGAAGCATGCCAAAAAGGGAAACTAGTGAAAAGTTCTTTTTAATGTTGTTTCTTCTTTAAAACCCCTTGAACTTCTTCACATGGATCTCTTTGGACCCTCAAGAACTGAGTCTTGGTGGAAATTATTATGCTCTTGTTATTGTTGATAACTTTTCTAGGTTCACTTCGACTCTTTTCTTGGAATCAAAGAGTGATGCCTTTTCTGCATTCAAGAAGCTAGCAAGAAGGTTGCAAAATACAAAGAACTGCAACATAGGCTCTATTAGAAGTGACCATTGTGAAGCATGCCAAAAAGGGAAACAAGTGAAAAGTTCTTGTTAATGTTGTTTCTTCTTTAAAACTCCTTGAACTTCTTCACATGGATCTCTTTGGACCCTCAAGAACTATGAGTCTTGGCGGAAATTATTATGCTCTTGTTATTGTTGATAACTTTTCTAGGTTCACTTGGACTCTTTTCTTGGAATCAAAGAGTGATGCCTTTTCTGCATTCAAGAAGCTAGCAAGAATGTTGCAAAATACAAAGAACTGCAACATAGGCTCTATTAGAAGTGACCGTTGTAAAGCATGCCAAAAAGGGAAGCAAGTGAAAAGTTCTTTTTAATGTTGTTTCTTCTTTAAAACCCCTTGAACTTCTTCACATGGATCTCTTTGGACCTACAAGAACTATGAGTCTTGGTGGAAATTATTATGCTCTTGTTATTGTTGATAACTTTTCTTGGTTCACTTGGACTCTTTTCTTGGAATCAAAGAGTGATGCCTTTTCTGCATTCAAGAAGCTCGCAAGAAGGTTGCAATATACAAAGAACTGCAACATAGGCTCTATTAGATGTGACCATTGTGAAGCATGCCAAAAAGGGAAACAAGTGAAAAGTTCCTTTTAATGTTGTTTCTTCTTTAAAACCCCTTGAACTTCTTCACATGGATCTCTTTGAACCCTCAAGAACTATGAGTCTTGGTGGAAATTATTATGCTCCTGTTATTGTTGATAACTTTTCTAGGTTCACTTGGACTCTTTTCTTGGAATCAAAGAGTGATGCCTTTTCTGCATTCAAGAAGCTAGCAAGAAGGTTGCAATATACAAAGATCTGCAACATAGGCTCTATTAGAAGTGACCATTGTGAAGCATGCCAAAAAGGGAAACAAGTGAAAAGTTATTTTTAATGTTGTTTCTTCTTTGAAACCCCTTGAACTTCTTCACATTGATCTCTTTAGACCCTCAAGAACTATGAGTCTTGGTGGAAATTATTATGCTCTTGTTATTGTTGATAACTTTTCTAGGTTCACTTGGACTCTTTTCTTGGAATCAAAGAGTGATGCCATTTCTGCCTTCAAGAAGCTAGCAAGAAGGTTGAAATATACAAAGAACTGCAACATAGGCTCTATTAGAAGTGACCATTGTGAAGCATGCCAAAAAGGGAAACTAGTGAAAAGTTCTTTTTAATGTTGTTTCTTCTTTAAAACCCCTTGAACTTCTTCACATGGATCTCTTTGGACCCTCAAGAACTATGAGTCTTGGTGGAAATTATTATGCTCTTGTGATTGTTGATAACTTTTCTAGGTTCACTTGGACTCTTTTCTTGGAATCAAAGAGTGATGCCTTTTCTGCATTCAAGAAGCTAGCAATAAGGTTGCAAATTACAAAGAACTGCAACATAGGCTCTATTAGAAGTGACCATTGTGAAGCATGCGAAAAAGGGAAACAAGTGAAAAGTTCTTTTTAATGTTGTTTCTTCTTTAAAACCCCTTGAACTTCTTCACATGGATCTCTTTGGACCCTCAAGAACTATGAGTCTTGGCGGAAATTAATATGCTCTTGTTATTGTTGATAACTTTTCTAGGTTCACTTGGACTCTTTTCTTGGAATCAAAGAGTGATGCCTTTTCTGCATTCAAGAAGCTAGCAAGAAGGTTGAAAAATATAAAGAACTGCAACATAGGCTCTATTAGAAGTGACCATTGTGAAGCATGCCAAAAAGGGAAACAAGTGAAAAGTTCTTATTAATGTTGTTTCTTCTTTAAAACCCCTTGAACTTCTTCACATGGATCTCTTTGGACCCACAAGAACTGAGTCTTGGTGGAAATTATTATGCTCTTGTTATTGTTGATAACTTTTCTAGGTTCACTTCGACTCTTTTCTTGGAATCAAAGAGTGATGCCTTTTCTGCATTCAAGAAGCTAGCAAGAAGGTTGCAAAATACAAAGAACTGCAACATAGGCTCTATTAGAAGTGACCATTGTGAAGCATGCCAAAAAGGGAAACAAGTGAAAAGTTCTTGTTAATGTTGTTTCTTCTTTAAAACTCCTTGAACTTCTTCACATGGATCTCTTTGGACCCTCAAGAACTATGAGTCTTGGCGGAAATTATTATGCTCTTGTTATTGTTGATAACTTTTCTAGGTTCACTTGGACTCTTTTCTTGGAATCAAAGAGTGATGCCTTTTCTGCATTCAAGAAGCTAGCAAGAATGTTGCAAAATACAAAGAACTGCAACATAGGCTCTATTAGAAGTGACCGTTGTAAAGCATGCCAAAAAGGGAAGCAAGTGAAAAGTTCTTTTTAATGTTGTTTCTTCTTTAAAACCCCTTGAACTTCTTCACATGGATCTCTTTGGACCTACAAGAACTATGAGTCTTGGTGGAAATTATTATGCTCTTGTTATTGTTGATAACTTTTCTTGGTTCACTTGGACTCTTTTCTTGGAATCAAAGAGTGATGCCTTTTCTGCATTCAAGAAGCTCGCAAGAAGGTTGCAATATACAAAGAACTGCAACATAGGCTCTATTAGAAGTGACCATTGTGAAGCATGCCAAAAAGGGAAACAAGTGAAAAGTTCTTTTTAATGTTGTTTATTCTTTAAAACCCCTTGAACTTCTTCACATGGATCTCTTTGGTCCCACAAGAACTATGAGTCTTGGTGGAAATTATTATGCTCCTGTTATTGTTGATAACTTTCCTAGGTTCACTTGGACTCTTTTCTTGGAATCAAAGAGTGATGCCTTTTCTGCATTCAAGAAGCTAGCAAGAAGGTTGCAAAATACAAAGAACTGCAACATAGACTCTATTAGATGTGACCATTGTGAAGCATGCCAAAAAGGGAAACAAGTGAAAAGTTCCTTTTAATGTTGTTTCTTCTTTAAAACCCCTTGAACTTCTTCACATGGATCTCTTTGAACCCTCAACAACTATGAGTCTTGGTGGAAATTATTATGCTCTTGTTATTGTTGATAACTTTTCTTGGTTCACTTGGACTCTTTTCTTGGAATCAAAAAGTGATGCCTTTTCTGCATTCAAGAAGCTAGCAAGAAGGTTGCAAAATACAAAGACTTGCAACATAGGCTCTATTAGAAGTGACCATTGTGAAGCATGCCAAAAAGGGAAACAAGTGAAAAGTTCTTTTTAATGTTGTTTCTTCTTTAAAACCCCTTGAACTTCTTCACATGGATCTCTTTGGACCCTCAAGAACTTTGAGTCTTGGTGGAAATTATTATGCTCTTGTTATTGTTGATAACTTTTCTAGGTTCACTTGGACTCTTTTCTTGGAATCAAAGAGTGATGCCTTTTCTGCCTTCAATAAGCTAGCAAGAAGGTTGCAAAATACAAAGAACTGCAACATTGGCTCTATTAGAAGGACCATTGTGAAGCATGCCAAAAAGGGAAACAAGTGAACAGTTCTTTTTAATGTTGTTTCTTCTTTAAAACCCCTTGAACTTCTTCACATGGATCTCTTTGGACACACAAGAACTATGAGTCTTGGTGGAAATTATTATGCTCCTGTTATTGTTGATAACTTTTCTAGGTTCACTTGGACTCTTTTCTTGGAATCAAAGAGTGATGCCTTTTCTGCATTCAAGAAGCTAGCAAGAAGGTTGCAAAATACAAAGAACTGCAACATTGGCTCTATTAGAAGTGACCATTGTGAAGCATGCCAAAAAGGGAAACAAGTGAACAGTTCTTTTTAATGTTGTTTCTTCTTTAAAACCCCTTGAACTTATTCACATGGATCTCTTTGGACCCACAAGAACTATGAGTCTTGGTGGAAATTATTATGCTCCTGTTATTGTTGATAACTTTTCTAGGTTCACTTGGACTCTTTTCTTGGAATCAAAGAGTGATGCCTTTTCTGCATTCAAGAAGCTAGCAAGAAGGTTGCAAAATACAAAGAACTGCCACATAGGCTCTATTAGAAGTGACCATTGTGAAGCATGCCAAAAAGGGAAACAAGTGAAAAGTTCCTTTTAATGTTGTTTCTTCTTTAAAACCCCTTGAACTTCTTCACATGGATCTCTTTGAACCCTCAAGAACTATGAGTCTTGGTGGAAATTATTATGCTCTTGTTATTGTTGATAACTTTTCTAGGTTCACTTGGACTCTTTTCTTGGAATCAAAGAGTGATGCCTTTTCTGCATTCAAGAAGCTAGCAAGAAGGTTGCAAAATACAAAGAACTGCAACATAGACTCTATTAGATGTGACCATTGTGAAGCATGCCAAAAAGGGAAACAAGTGAAAAGTTCCTTTTAATGTTGTTTCTTCTTTAAAACCCCTTGAACTTCTTCACATGGATCTCTTTGAACCCTCAAGAACTATGAGTCTTGGTGGAAATTATTATGCTCTTGTTATTGTTGATAACTTTTCTTGGTTCACTTGGACTCTTTTCTTGGAATCAAAGAGTGATGCCTTTTCTGCATTCAAGAAGCTCGCAAGAAGGTTGCAATATACAAAGAACTGCAACATAGGCTCTATTAGAAGTGACCATTGTGAAGCATGCCAAAAAGGGAAACAAGTGAAAAGTTCCTTTTAATGTTGTTTCTTCTTTAAAACCCCTTGAACTTCTTCACATGGATCTCTTTGAACCCTCAAGAACTATGAGTCTTGGTGGAAATTATTATGCTCTTGTTATTGTTGATAACTTTTCTTGGTTCACTTGGACTCTTTTCTTGGAATCAAAGAGTGATGCCTTTTCTGCATTCAAGAAGCTCGCAAGAAGGTTGCAATATACAAAGAACTGCAACATAGGCTCTATTAGAAGTGACCATTGTGAAGCATGCCAAAAAGGGAAACAAGTGAAAAGTTCTTTTTAATGTTGTTTATTCTTTAAAACCCCTTGAACTTCTTCACATGGATCTCTTTGGTCCCACAAGAACTATGAGTCTTGGTGGAAATTATTATGCTCCTGTTATTGTTGATAACTTTTCTAGGTTCACTTGGACTCTTTTCTTGGAATCAAATAGTGATGCCTTTTCTGCAGTCAAGAAGCTAGCAAGAAGGTTGCAATATACAAAGAACTGCAACATAGGCTCTATTAGAAGTGACCATTGTGAAGCATGCCAAAAAGGGAAACAAGTGAAAAGTTCTTTTTAATGTTGTTTCTTCTTTAAAACCCCTTGAACTTCTTTACATGGATCTCTTTGGACCCTCAAGAACTATGAGTCTTGGTGGAAATTATTATGCTCTTGTGATTGTTGATAACTTTCCTAGGTTCACTTGGACTCTTTTCTTGGAATCAAAGAGTGATGCCTTTTCTGCATTCAAGAAGCTAGCAAGAAGGTTGCAAAATACAAAGAACTGCAACATAGGCTCTATTAGATGTGACCATTGTGAAGCATGCCAAAAAGGGAAACAAGTGAAAAGTTCCTTTTAATGTTGTTTCTTCTTTAAAACCCCTTGAACTTCTTCACATGGATCTCTTTGAACCCTCAAGAACTATGAGTCTTGGTGGAAATTATTATGCTCTTGTTATTGTTGATAACTTTTCTAGGTTCACTTGGACTCTTTTCTTGGAATCAAAGAGTGATGCCATTTCTGCATTCAACAAGCTAGCAAGAAGGTTGCAATATACAAAGATCTGCAACATAGGCTCTATTAGAAGTGACCATTGTGAAGCATGCCAAAAAGGGAAACAAGTGAAAATATATTTTTAATGTTGTTTCTTCTTTGAAACCCCTTGAACTTCTTCACATTGATCTCTTTGGACCCTCAAGAACTATGAGTCTTGGTGGAAATTATTATGCTCTTGTTATTGTTGATAACTTTTCTAGGTTCACTTGGACTCTTTTCTTGGAATCAAAGAGTGATGCCATTTCTGCCTTCAAGAAGCTAGCAAGAAGGTTGCAATATACAAAGAACTGCAACATAGGCTCTATTAGAAGTGACCATTGTGAAGCATGCCAAAAAGGGAAACTAGTGAAAAGTTCTTTTTAATGTTGTTTCTTCTTTAAAACCCCTTGAACTTCTTCACATGGATCTCTTTGGACCCTCAAGAACTATGAGTCTGGGTGGAAATTATTATGCTCTTGTGATTGTTGATAACTTTTCTAGGTTCACTTGGACTCTTTTCTTGGAATCAAAGAGTGATGCCTTTTCTGCATTCAAGAAGCTAGCAATAAGGTTGCAAATTACAAAGAACTGCAACATAGGCTCTATTAGAAGTGACCATTGTGAAGCATGCGAAAAAGGGAAACAAGTGAAAAGTTCTTTTTAATGTTGTTTCTTCTTTAAAACCCCTTGAACTTCTTCACATGGATCTCTTTGGACCCTCAAGAACTATGAGTCTTGGCGGAAATTAATATGCTCTTGTTATTGTTGATAACTTTTCTAGGTTCACTTGGACTCTTTTCTTGGAATCAAATAGTGATGCCTTTTCTGCATTCAAGAAGCTAGCAAGAAGGTTGAAAAATACAAAGAACTGCAACATAGGCTCTATTAGAAGTGACCATTGTGAAGCATGCCAAAAAGGGAAACAAGTGAAAAGTTCTTTTTAATGTTGTTTCTTCTTTAAAACCCCTTGAACTTCTTCACATGGATCTCTTTGGACCCTCAAGAACTATGAGTCTTGGTGGAAATTATTATGCTCTTGTTATTGTTGATAACTTTTCTAGGTTCACTTGGACTCTTTTCTTGGAATCAAAGAGTGATGCCTTTTCTGCATTCAAGAAGCTAGCAAGAAGGTTGCAAAATACAAAGAACTGCAACATAGGCTCTATTAGAAGTGACCATTGTGAAGCATGCCAAAAAGGGAAACAAGTGAAAAGTTCTTTTTAATGTTGTTTCTTCTTTAAAACCCCTTTAACTTCTTCACATGGATCTCTTTGGACCCTCAAGAACTTTGAGTCTTGGTGGAAATTATTATGCTCTTGTTATTGTTGATAACTTTTCTAGGTTCACTTGGACTCTTTTCTTGGAATCAAAGAGTGATGCCTTTTCTGCATTCAAGAAGCTAGCAAGAAGGTTGCAAAATACAAAGAACTGCAACATAGGCTCTATTAGAAGTGACCATTGTGAAGCATGCCAAAAAGGGAAACAAGTTGAAGAAAGCTTTGTATGGACTGAAGCAAGCTCCAAGGCAGTGGTATGAAAGGCTTAGCAACTTTCTGCTATCTCATGGTTATGAAAAGGGAATGGTAGACAAGACTCTCTTCATCAAAAAGTCAAATTCAGAAATAATTCTTGTGTAAATATATGTTGATGACATCATCTTTGGTGCTACACAAGATAGTTTGTGTGAAGAATTTGTGGTTGCAATCAAAGGTGAGTTTGAAATGTCTATGATGGGAGAATTGTCTTTCTTTCTTGGATTGCAGGTTAAGCAAACAAAGGATGGGATCTTTCTATGTCAATCAAAGTATTGCAAAGAGATTCTCAAGAAATTTGAAATGGAGAGTTGCAAAGAAGCTAGCACTCCAATGCCATCAAGCTGCTACATGGATGTTGATTCTGCTGGAAAGAGTGTAGATCAAACCAAATACAGAGGATTGATTGGCTCTTTGCTTTATCTAACAGCTAGTAGGTCGGACATCATGTTTGCGGTGTGTCTTTGTGCTAGATATCAAGCAAATCCTAAAGAGTCACACTTCAAAGCTGCAAAAAGAATTCTGAAATATCTCAAAGGAACATCATTTGGGTTATGGTATCCTTCTCACTCTCCAATTCATTTAATTGGTTATTCAAATTCTGAATTTGCAGGTTGAAAGCTAGATAGAAAGAGCACAAGTGGCACTTGCCACCTCCTTGGCTCAAGCCTAATCTCATGGCATAGCAAGAAGCAAGCATGTGTTGCTCTCTCTACTGTTGAGGCTGAGTATATAGCTGTTGGTAGCTGCTGTGCACAAATTCTATGGCTCAAACAACAACTAGCAGACTTTGGAATACAAATCAGCAAAGTCCCTTTGATGTGTGATAACACAAGTGCCATCAATCTTACCAAAAATCAAATTCAGCACTCAAGGACCAAACATATTGAGATAAGGCATCATTTCATCAGGGATCATGTAAACAATGGGAACTGTAAAGTGAAGTTTGTGGAGACCAAACTGCAATTAGCTGATATCTTCACGAAACCACTACCAAAAGAGAGGTTTTTCTTCCTAAGAAATGAGCTAGGTATCCTTGATCTTAATAATCTCTCCTAAATTTGTGTTGTTACTATTAAATCTATTTGTGAAGACAATAGGGGGAGAATCAATTGGTCTTGTGTATCCTTAACTGAAACTGTTTAATTATGTTAAAATCTCTGATATAAAAATGGTTTCTGCTGCTGCTGATAGAAACAACCGATTGTTTCGAGTAAACAACTGATTGTTTATCAAATTTTATGTTTTAAAAGTGTGAAAATCTAACATGCTGCTGTAAGAAGCATTAGACTGTATATATGCTAGTTTTGCAGGTACTGCTTCAAATTCAATCAGTTCAAACACAAGCACCAGGGATTTGTCTTCATCAAATAGGGGGAGATTGTTCAACCAAGTGGTGTTCAAGCTTTGAAGAATCCAAACCCTTTGAAGGATGTTGAAGGCTAGGTTGTACTTGTTGTTGCTAAATGTTGAACCAAGTGGTGTTCAAGCTTTGAAGAATCTAAACCCTTTAAAGGATGTTGAAGCCTCTGCTGTGCTTGGTGTTGCTGTGCTGGTTTAGCTTAGTTCTGGGGTAGTTTATATGTTGTAATCCACCCTTTGATTAAATCTAAAGCATTAGTAATCTCAATCTTTGTGAAAGTAAAATGTTTTCAAACTAAGTTAAAACAACTGATTGTTTTGTCGAAACAACCGATTGTTTATAATTAGGTGTTTTGAGAAAAGGATTGAAAATTGTTTTTAAAATGGTTGAACTGTTAAGAACCAAAACAACCGATTGATTCGAGGAAACAACCGATTGTTTGTTTTGGGACCATAACAGAAAAATTGTTTTATCTTTGACTGAGCTTTAAATGTTTTCACTGCTTACGCTCTAGTCATTAAATGCTTTGACCAATCTTTTAATGCAATTTAAGAGTTTGTTAAGATTTGATAACAAACTATATCTTTGAATAAATTCAGAAAAACAGATTTGACAAGTAATCTTTGACAAGTTTTTGCTAAGAGTTTTTGAGTTTTTCAAAGAGCTGAGATTGTAAAGAGTTTGTGATTGATCAAAGTTGTGGAATAGGATTCTGCTTGTATTGATTTCAGATTATCTTCTGTAACAAGTGTAATCCTTGTATTCTCTGTGAAACAAGTTTCGTTTCTGTGTTTGCTAAGATTGCTAAGAACATGTTCAGAGAGAAGTTACAATAGTCATAAAGGAGAATATTCCAAAATCTTGGAAATTCAAGAGCCTTAATGACTAGTCAAAGATCACATGTGAAGACCATGTGATTCTCAGCTTTTTCTGACATTTTCTATGCAGAGCATAGTCAAGTCCTCTCTCTTTGAAAATCAGGTACCCACTGAAAAAATTAAATGCTAATTGATTCATTTTCTGCTATAAAATCTGGTGCAGCTGATCTTTTCCACAAGAACAACCAATTGCAACATCTCTTGCAAAAATCTGTGAAGAGAGCTCCTCTCTATTTTCGTCTCTGCAATCATGGAATCAACTCCTCCCACTTCAAAGAGAGTCAAATCCAGAGCTGTAAGGTCTGGAGGAAGGCTAGAAGGCTGGTTTTCTGGAGACAATGATCTAATTGAGAAGTATAGGTATGAAACAAGTATCAAGAAGATAAACAACCCCAAGGTTGTATGCTTTGATTGGCTGAAAAGTCAAAAGCTTGATAATGTGAGAAGACTGCTCAAGGATCAATCTCTCAGAAAGTTCCTGTAGATGAAGGGAAACATATATCCAGATTTGGTGAGGGTGTTCTACACAAACCTAAAGTTTGAGGGAAACAATCTAGTTTCTCATGTGAAGGGTGTAGAAATGGAGATAACTCATGAAGTATGGACTGTTGTTGCTGGTCTCAAGTTCTCTAGTCTTAGAATCAACAAGGGAAACCTTGGAGTGGTGGAGGATTTTAACAAAATCCAATTCTACAAGAGTTGCTTGAAGAATAAACATGCTCAAGTAAGTACATGCTCGGTTAGAGGTCTAAAGCTTGATGAGAGATTGCTTGCTCTCATTGTGACTTGGATTCTAACTCCAAGGGGGAGTAATCATTCTGTTCTAACTGAATAAGATCTGGTTTATATCTTCTGCATCACCAAGAAAATCAAAATCAATTGGATCCACATCATTAAAGAACTCATGCAAAAAGCCATGAGGTTAGGTGATTATCATTATCCATATGCTGTTTTGGTATCTAAATTTCTACTATATTTTGAAGTTAACCTTGAAGATGAAACATCTGAGTTGGTCAAGTCAACTCAAGAGTTGAACAATGGATCACTCAGCAAAATGGGTTTTACAAAAGTAGGTGGAAAATGGATAAGCAAGGATGGTGATCATGGTGCCTCATCTAGTGGTGCTGCTAATCTTGAACAAGATGAACCTGCTTATATGGATGTTCAACATGAAGATCCACCTGAAGATTATCAAGATGCTGGACCTAGTGCTGGTGCTAGAGATCAGGAAGATGGAATGTCAACCATGTCTTCTTTTGAAATATACATGGTCAATAGGCTTGATACTTTTGGGGAGAATCAAAGGAATCTTCATGATCTGTGTGTTAGCAACTTCCAGAACATTGATAACAGATTCAACAACATGGATGCAAGGTTCATGACTCTGGATGAACAGATTGAAGCTGTCCAGAACCAAATCTTTGATCTTCAGATGAAGAAGAATAAAGGAAAAACAACCGATTGGTTATCGAAACAATCGATTGTTTTTGGCTGTTTATCTGGTTTTTTAAATTTCTTTCCTTCTGCTGTTACTGCTTTAATTCTGATGTAATCAAAACAATATCTTGTTTTATCTCTTCTCTTTGTCTATTTGTGAAGACAAATAGGGGGAGATATATGTTGTGTTTCTGTGTTTAAATTTCGTTTTTTATTGTTAAAACAGTTTGGAATGTAATATTTTTTTTCTGATATTTAGCTTTGAAGTTTATTACTGTTTATCTGTGCTAATCAAATATCAGAAGTTCTATGCTTTGTTCAAAACTGTATCTTGCAGGAACTGCTTCAGATTTAATCAGGTACAACACAAGCATCAAGGATTTTTCTTCATCAAATAGGGGGAGATTGTTGAACCAAGTGGTGTTCAAGCTTTGAAGAATCCAAACCCTTTGAAGGATGTTGAAGCCTCTGTTGTGCTTGGTGTTGTTGTGCTAGTTTAGCTTAGTTCTGGGGTAGTTTATATGTTGTAATCCACCCTTTGATTAAATCTAAAGCATTAGCAATCTCAATCTTTGTGAAAGTAAAATGTTTTCAAACTAAGTTAAAACAACCGATTGTTTTATCGAAACAACCGATTGTTTTATCGAAACAACCGATTGTTTATACTTAGGTGTTTTGAGAAAAGGATTGAACACTGTTTTTAAAATGGTTGAACTGTTAAGAACAAAAACAACTGATTGATTCGAGGAAACAACCGATTGTATGTTTTGGGACCATAACAGAAAAATTGTTTTATCTTTGACTGAGCTTTAAATGTTTTAACTGCTTACGCTCCTGTCATTAAATGCTTTGACCAATCTTTTAATGCAATTTAAGAGTTTGTTAAGATTTGATAACAAACTACATCTTTGAATAAATTCAGAAAAACAGATTTGACAATTAATCTTTGACAAGTTTTTGCTAAGAGTTTTTGAGTTTTTCAAAGAGCTGAGATTGTAAAGAGTTTGTGATTGATCAAAGTTGTGGAATAGGATTCTGCTTGTATTGGTTTCAGATTATCTTCTGTAACAAGTGTAATCCTTGTATTCTCTGTGAAACAAGTTTCGCTTCTATGTTTGCTAAGATTGGCTGTGTGTTTTTGAGGGGATCAAGATCAGCAATCTTGGTGTAGGTGTGTTGGCCAAGGAGAGTGTGTTTCTTGAGGTGTTCAAGGTCATTTTCTTGGTTGTTGTGTAAGTGATCAAGGTGTGGTTGCTTAGTGGATTTCCTCAGGGTTTCTGAGAAGATTGGATGTAGCTCTGGGTTTGGAGTGAACCAGTATAAACAACTGTGTACAATCTCTCTATCTCTAACTCTTTAAATTCAGTTTTATTTGTTGTTTGCTGGTATAAACAACCGATTGTTTCTGTGAAACAACCGATTGTTTTTCTAGTACTACAGCTTTTGCTTGCTGTTTTGGCGAACTGGATTTTTGAATCAATTGTTTCCTGAGATAAATTCATTATTGTTTTAAAAGTTTACGAAAATCCTCTTTAAACAATTCACCCCCCCCCCCCCTCTAGTTTAAAGCCATCTATTCTAACACTGAGCTGTCTTAGATAGGATCTGGGGTAGATTGTTTATGTAATCCACTCTTGATTGAATCCAAAGCATAGGCATTCTCAATCTTTTTAAAAGAAAAAGTGTTTTTCAAACTAAGTGAAAAACAACCGATTGTTTTGTCGAAACAACCGATTGTTTTATACTTAGGTGTTTTTAGAAAAGATTGAAAACTGTTTTTATGGTTGACTTGCTGTCAAAACCAAAACAACCGATTGATTCGTGGAAACAACCGATTGTTTGTTTTGGTACCATAACAGAAAAGTGGTTAGTGCTTTGACTAAGCATTAAATGATTTTCTAACTGATTACGCTTCAGTCTTTAATGCTTTGACCAATCTTTAAATGCAATGAATAGTTTGTTAAGATTTGATAACAAACAACATCTTTGAATATATTCAGAAAAACAGATTTGAGTTTTAAGAACTAACATAAGATTTTGAGATTTTCAAAGAGTTGAGATTGCTTAGAGATTGAGATTGATCAAAGAGTGTGAGATAGGATTTCTGCTTGTATTGATTTCAGAATTGCTTCTGTAACAAGTGTAATCCTTGTATCTGTTGAACAAGAATCTTTGTGTGTTTGCTGAGAAGTGTTGTGTGTTCTTGAGGGGATCAAGATCAGCATTCTTAGTGTTGGTGTGTTGGCCAAGAGAAGTGTGTGTCTTGAGGGGATCAAGGTCACTTTCTTGGTTGTGTTGTAAGTGATCTAGGTTTGATTACTTAGTGGTGTTCCTCAGTGGTTTCTGAGAAGACTGGATGTAGCTATGGGTTTAGAGTGAACCAGTATAAATCTTTGTGTGCATTTTCTCTATCCCTTAACTCTTTAAATTCAGTTCTGATATTTGTAAACTGGTATAAACAATCGATTGTTTCTGCGAAACAACCGATTGTTTTTCTGGTGCTGTGCTTTTTGCTTTGTGTTTTGAAAAACTGATTTCTTAATCAAGATATTCTCGAAGTAATTTCATTCAAGGCTTAAAAGTTTTCGAAATCCCTCTTTAAACCATTCACCCCCCCCCCCCCCCCCCCTCTAGTTTAAAGCCATACATTCTAACACCGTGGACCTTAAAGAAACTCCCTCTCTTGCTTTGTTGTGCTTCTAGTGGATTCCTCGCTCTGGGTCCCACCATGTTGACTTTGGTCAACGCCCGAGGACCGTACGATACAATTTCTTTTTTTCAATTTTTCTCAACACATCAAACACTCAAATCCAAAATTTCAGAATTTTAAACCCATAGAATTAATTTCTGGGAAAGATTCCAGCCAACACAGTAATAATGAAAACAGAGAAATCCTAACTATGAATTAGAAAACGTCTAGGAAACTTCAAAAACACAATGGAAATGATTGAAAAAGAACTTGTATGGAACTAACACACAAGTATGAACTCAAATATGAAAATATAAAAGGCACCAAAGCTTCAAAAATAGAAATATAAACTGCACTCAAAATCAAAATCAAGCAACCAAATCAACAATAAAATGCACCACTTGGAATTTATGACATTATAGGATGAACATGGCTTTGACAAAACTTGTATGGATTCAAAAATAAAAAAGACTCAACCACAAACACTTTGCACCAATTAAAACATCAATAAGATTTAAATAAAATTAAAAACAAAACAGCCAACAGAAAATACTCAATGGAACCTAAAAACAGTTTGGAAGCTCAAGAACAATTTGAACCAAAATAAAACTGTACAGCAATATGAACTAAAAATAAGATTAAAGCAACAAGACAACCAAACAACATATGACAACATGGAAATTAAGAATACTAAAAAATAAAATGAAGAGAACACTTATCTCTTGAAGAACCTTGGCGCTAGATACCAAATGATGGGTTTCACTTCATGACCGATTCTTCTTCTTGGAGATTTGAAAAGGGTGACGGAAGTAATGGATGTGATGGATCAAGGAGGGCTCATATAGATCTATAGGTTCCTTGTAGGTGCATGAAGGTATGGAGAGTAATTTGTTGGGCCATATCACTTGGAGAAAGGTGGATATGAAGACCAAAGTGTCTAACCTAGAGAGACTAGACAAGGGAGTAGTTGCTTGCAATATTTGGCAGCATTTTACTCATTAAATTGATCTTACAAAAAATGAGCCAAAGCACCCTATTTATAGGATATGGTGCCTTGGAGAGAAAGGAGCAAGGGTAGGATGGGGAATACACAAAAGAGGGGCTGCTAGGATATTGACTAAAGTTAAGGTCGCACCCTAGGAGCAAAGTTCTAGAAGCTAGGTTAACTTCCTACCCTAAAAGGCTCTACCCAAGCTACAATGATAAGCACACCTTCCCTATTATGCTAAAGGAACCCTATTCTACTAAAATAACAAATAAAGAAACTTGCTCCCATGGCTTGGGCTTTACTTTTTGTGGTGCTCTTTGAACATATAAAGAAAAGTTTCTCTGCCATGAGTAGTGGAGTCCCAATCTTCTTGAATCATCTTTGCCATGCACCTAGTTGTTGGGCCTGAACTAGGGCATGAGCTTGGGCCTCTTCCATTAGGAATTCCCAATATCCCATCTCCCATGTTAGAAAGTTCGATGAGTAGTGATGCACTAGTAGGTCTATCTTTGCAAGAGGCTAAGACATCAAACATGCTCATGCCTAAAGTATTTGTCTATGTGCTAAAAAAAAAGACGAATAAACCTGTATTGTCCAGGTAAAAGCCATTATTGATAATATCCGAAAGGCCGAAAGGCTGAAAGCTCGTAATCACAAGGAACTCTTAGTCATGAAAATACCATGTGATTAATATGGGATGGAGGATTTTAATTATAAAATTAGAAAATGTAAAAGAATGACCAACCTTGATATTGTACTAAAGCCTGAAGGTTAAGTCCAAAATATTAAGAATACACTCAGTAAATACAATGTACAAAATGTAAAAGCCCAATAAAAAACAGTATAAATAGGTGACTTGATTAACAGGTAAGTGGAGTATCTTTTAGATATTATTACTTAATCTAATTGATTTTGACATCATCATTGGAATACCTTGCAGGTACACCCACTTGTCCGAGAGAACCGAGACCAACTGCATATATCAAGCAAAAATTAAAAAATAAAGAAACAACGCCTATTACAACTTCCTTGGAAATTGTTGATAAGGGAAGACATGCCCATCAAAGTACATATGAAGAAAATTTTGAAACAACACATAGAAGGCAACAAGAAATATCAAGCACATTTTTTTGGGCATCTATGAGAAAACATCCATTTTTAGAAGCAATCGTGAAAACTTCCTATGTTGAGAGCTTTTAATGTTTTCTTTCTTTTTTGTAAACGATAGAATATGATTTGCATATTGATATTTATTGAAATGATACAAACTCGGGGATTCACTTGGAGTGAAAGCTTCCTTGGCCGATAGGTAATATATACATTGCTGGTCTCGGGAGGGATTCATGTTTTTGGTGAAATCGACCTAAATTGAGAAAAAGTTTTACAATCTTGAAATTTCTCCAACTGAAATAAAACATAAAATGACTTGCATTCCATGTTCTCAGAATTATTTTTCCATCCAACTGCTCAAGTCTAGCGAGCCCATTTGGCAAATTTTCAATTACCCTGAACGGTCCTTCCCAGTTAGGAGCAAACTTTCCTTGGGTTGGATCTTTTCTTGCTTCTATTCTCATTCGCCATACTAATCGCCTTCATTAAAGCTACTCGATTTCACTTTAGAATTAAACCTTTTCCTTGCTCTTCTCTTTATGAATTCTTCTCGGACCTTTGCTTTCTCTCGAAGTTCTTCCAACAAGTCTAACTCTATTTTGAGCCATTCGTCGTTAATCCCAAAGTCTTCTATTTGTATTTGTAATGTTGGTTCTCCAACTTTCACTTGTATCATTGCATTAGTTCCATACGTGGGGCTTAATGGAGTTTCACCAATTGAGGTTTGAGGTGTACATCTATAGGCCCATAAAACTTCTGGTATCTTTTCTACCCATAATCCCTTAGCATTTCCAAGCCTTATTCGCAATTATAGAAGTATATTTTATTTTCCAACTCTGCTTGTCCATTTGTTTGTGGATTTTCAACTGAGCTTGTTATCGGTTTGATTCCCAAATCTGCATAGAAATCTACAAGTTTTTTATCAGTAAACTGTCGACCATTGTCAGTTATTATGGTATGTGGTATGCCAAATCTAGAAAGGATATTTTTCCAAAGAAAGGTTTGGACTTGTTGTGCTGTTTTTTTTGTCATGGCTTCTTCTTCTATCCAATTCGTTAAATAGTCAATCGCCACAATTAGAAATTTAGTTTGACCTCATCCAACAGGAAATGGACATAGAATATCCATTCCCCATTTTGCAAATGGCCATGGTGAAATGATACCTTGAAACTCTTGAGATGGCATATGATTGAGATTTCCAAATTCTTGACACTTCTACAAGACCTTACAAAGGTGCTACAATCTTCTCGTACTGTTAGCCAATAGTAACTAGCATGTAAAAATTTCTTCGCCATTGTTCGGGCACCACAATGTAATACACACATTCCTTCATGTAACTCTCGAAGAATATATTCGGCTTGTTCTTGTGAAAGACACTTTAATAGCGGAGTCGACTGTCCTCTTTTGTATAAGTCATCCCCTATCATGACAAATTTTGCTACCTTTCTTGCAATGTTAACATCACTCTCGACACCTCCTTGCTCTTGAATTTTAATGAATTCTTTAAACATCTTGATCCAATCATCTTGAGCCTCATTTGTTGTCAAACATTTTTCTACTCCAACTATCGGACTACTCAAAGTTTGTTGTATGATAGAGTTGTATCGAGTTTGTCGTTTGTAGCTTGCTAACTTAGATAAAGAATATGCTCTTGAGTTCTGTTCTCTCAGGATTATGTTTGATCTCGGTTTTGTTGAACTTTTGCATGATACTCATAAATTTATGATAATATTATAACAATAAAGGATCTTTTACCTGATACTCACCTTTAATATGCCCTACTGTCAATTGAGAATCGCCTTTGCAAATAACCTTCATAGTTGTTGAACCAAGTGATGTTCAAGCTTTGAAGAATCCAAAACCCTTGGAAGGATGTTGAAGCCTTGGTTGTGCTTGTTGTTGCTGTGCTGGTTTAGTATAGTTCTGGGGTAGTTTGAGTGTTGTAATCCACCCCTTGATCGAATCTAAAGCATAGGCATTCTCAATCTTTGTGAAAGTAAAATGTTTTCAAACTAAGTTAAAACAACCGATTGTTTTGTCGAAACAACCGATTGTTTATACTTAGATGTTTTAAGAAAAGATTGAAAACTGTTTTTCAAATGGTTGAACTCTCAGAACCAAAACAACCGATTGATTGGAGGAAACAACCGATTGTTTGTTTTGGGACCATAACAGAAAAACTATTTTATCTTTGACTAAGCTTTAAATGATTTAAATGCTTACGCTCCAGTCATTAAATGCTTTGACCAATCTTTTAATGCAATTTAAGAGTTTGTTAAGATTTGATAACAAACTACATCTTTGAATATATTCAGAAAAACATATTTGAGAAAAAAATATTTGACAAGTTTTTGCTAAGAGTTTTTGAGTTTTTCAAAGAGCTGAGATTGCTGAAAGTTTGTGATTGATCAAAGTTTGTGGAATAGGATTCTGCTTGTATTGATTTCAGATTATCTTCTGTAACAAGTGTAATCCTTGTACTCTGTGAAACAAGTTTTCGTCTCTATGTTTGCTGAGATTAGTTGTGTGTTCTTGAGGGGATCAAGATCAGCGATCTTAGTGTTGGTGTGTTGGCCAAGAAGAGTGTGTGTCTTGAGGTGTTCAAGGTCACTTTCTTGGTTGTGGTGTAAGTGATCAAGGTGTGATTGCTTAGTGGATTTCCTCAGGGTTTTTGAGAAGACTGGATGTAGCTCTGGGTTTGGAGTGAACCAGTATAAACATCTGTGTACATTTTCTCTATCCCTAACTCTTTAGAATTCAGTTCTGATATTTGTTTACTGGTATAAACAACCGATTGTTTCTGCGAAACAACCGATTGTTTTCCCAGTGCTGTGGTTTTAGCTTTGTGTTTTGAAAAACTGATTTCTTAATCAAGGTATTTTTGAAGTATTTTCTTTCAAGGCTCAATAGATTGCGAGAACTCTCTTTAAACAATTCACCACCCCCCTCTCTCTAATTTAAAGCCATATATCCTAACAATAGCTCCCATGTCTCTAACAAGAATTAAAAATGTAAGTAAAGCTTCATACTCTACTTCATTATTTGAGGTGTTAAACTCAAAACTTAGTGATAATTCAAGCTGAAAATGTCTTGGTCTTTCCAATACAATCCCAGCTTGACTTCCCTTCTTGTTTGATGACCCATCTACATACAATAACCATGTCTCCTCTTCAATTGTTGTTGTCGGCAACTCAATTGTAAAATCTACAAGAGATTGTGCTTTGATTGTTCCACTCTGTTCGTATTTTATCTCGAAATCTGAAAGCTCTATTGATCATATGTTACCTGCTAATTTTGGTTTTCGTAAAACTTTTGCTATCAGACAGTTAGTTCTCACTATAATTTGATGATTATGAAAATATGGTTAGAGACGTCTTGCAGTATATACTAGGACAAGGGTTATTCTCTCTACAAGTTGGTATCTAGTTTCGACACTTTGTAAAGCCCAACTCACAAAATATATTGGTTTTTGTTTTGGGAGTTCTTGAATTAATTATGCTCCAATTGCTTCAGGAGATGTTGCTAGGTAAACAATGATTGGTTGGGATAACATTGGTTTCACAAGGATTGGAGGTTCCGCCAATAACTTCTTTATTATTGTGAAAGTTTGTTTGCACTTTTTATTCCAGTTAAAGGCTTATGTTTTTCTTAACAATTTGATAATTGGTTTTGTTCTTTCGGCCAACACTGGTAAAAATCTTGACAAGACAGTTAAATTTCTAACTAATCTTTGGACTTCCTACAAATTTTTTGGACTTTTCCTCGAAACTTCCCTCCTATTACACCGAAAATACACTTTTCTGGATTTAACCTCATATCATACCTCCTTATTGTTATGAATACTTCCTCCAAAGCTACTGCATGAGCTTCAATCTTACATGACTTAACAATCATGTCATTCACATAAACCTCTATCTTTCTCCCATTTTTTTCTTTAAACACCTTATCCATTAATGCTTGGTATGTTACCCCGCATTTTTCAATTCGAAAGGCATGACCCGATAACAATAATTTGCTATTTTAGTATTAAAAGTTGTTTTCGGCATGTCGGGTCCATACATTTGTATCTGATTCTACCCAAGTAAGCATCAAGAAAACTCAACATTGCTTTGACCGGATGCTCCATCAACTAATCGGTCTATGCTAGGTAACGAAGATTTATATTTTAATGTCTTATATTTGCCACTTGAAATTAGTATATAAATATCCTTCTATGTTTATCTTATTATTTACTAACTTAGGTTTCTATAATTTTATAAAAAAAAATAGTATTAAAAAATTATATAATCATACTTTAAAAATAAATTATTTATTTATTTTAAAATTTCCTAATTAAAAATGAATATAAATATCTAATTATTTTAAAATTGTTTAATTAAAAATAAATATATATATTTAATTTTTTATATTTTTCAAATAAGTTTTCTAATATTTATATTTTCAACTTTTTAATAGATAACATAGCAAAATGAAAAATATAAGTGATAAAAGATCAACAGAAACGGAATGGTAAGATATTATTTAATTTGATTAAATTTTATATTTAATTAAAATAAAACTAATTTGAATATTCAGTTTTTCTATTTGATTTGATTTTTTTTTCAAATCAAATTGATTTTATTAGTAGTTTTACATTTTCAAAATAATTTTTAAAGTAATTATTATAAAATTAAACATGTACTGGGCAGGGACTCGGTCAATGGTTTATCTTGAGAAATAGCTCAGTTCTCGGTATGGGCTGGCAAGTGGTTAGCTCGACTATTGGGCCTGGGTGGAGATTATGAGTACTTGGCCTAATGGAAGAGTCCGTTGAAAACAAATACAATGTGGCTGCCCCCACGTAGGAGCGGGACCTATGTCTATGCGCTTACAGATAATTGTGTATGTTTGTTTGTTGCATGTGGGATACGTACAACGTATTGTGAGAAATGCCGCTAAAACCCTAAAAGATAAGTGTGTACAGTCATAACAAAATAATGGAAGCCCATGTCAGGTGGGTTATTTGTTATTATTTTATCTGCTCAGTTCTTTTTTCAATTAAGATTTTATTCTCTCATTGTTGCACGTGCGGTTACATAAGGGGTTCAAGACCCCAGATGAAGGTACACTGTTTTTGCACACTAGACTAAAAACTGTTTACTTTTTGTGAGCCCTTACTAACTTGATCGTCAGAGTGCAATCAACAACGAGGACGCCCTCTGTCACAACGGAGCCAGGTTTCAGTTCAATAGAGAGACACAAGTCAATACTCAACTGCGGCAAATCCAAGAGAAGGCGTTCAACCTAGTCGACCAGCAGAAGAGTCAATCGGTGAGAACATTTGGCCCCCACCGTGGGGCCCGCTAAAAGTTGATCCCATCCACTTTTTTGTTCGAGTTCTCAGACGGAGATGCAGAATACTAGAAAAGTACCATCGGGACTAAAAGGAGGCAAGGCTCCCACACTGCAACAACTCATGGAGACAATAAGAAATCTCTAAGAGGCTAATGAGCAGTCTAGACAAGAGCAGGAAAGACTACGTGAGGAGTTGCATCAAAGCAATGAAGACCTACACCGAGATTTGCAATAGCGCGACCCACGTTTGGTAAGAGAGAGAGGGGAAAACCAACCTGTGAGGGATTGCTCTGAGCCCTTTTCACAAACGATTATGGATGAATTGGTGCCAGCGCATTACATTGCGCCCAAGATCATCTTTACGGGGGTAGAAGACCCCGAAAATCATCTCACGACCTTTAATGCCTAGATGATCATTTCGGGAGGATTAGACGTTGTTCGATGCAAAATGTTCATGAGTACTTTCACAGATACCACATTGTAGTGGTTTAGTGGACTCCCTGATGGCCACGTAACCTCTTTCGCACAGTTCGCCAGGATATTTCGGGAGTAGTTTGCCGCCAACCAGGTCAGACCCCCAGTGTTATATGACCTCTTCATCGTCAGGCAGAGAGGGGAAACGTTGAAGGAATACTTGAACAGGTTATGGGCGCTCACGGTAAGACTCCAAACCCATGACGAAGACGTCACCGCCTTTGAGCAAGGAATCGTTGTGGGACCATTCAACGACTCCTTGATTAAAAAATCCAGTAGAGACGTTCTTCGAGATCTGATGGAGATTTGTCACACACATTAACACCAAGGAGGCTGTAGCTACAAAGAATGGTAGGTTGTATTCCAAAATGTCTAAGTCAACAGAAGTGGTAAAGACCTCTTGACCTTTGAGCGTCAATGAGACCTCAACGAGGAAGAGGGCGAACTCAAGACACATGTCATACAAGAAGAGCGGACCCAAGACAAAGGGTGGGGAAGAAGAGACCCGCCCCAAGTTCTGGGTATCATACAAGGAGCTGATAGCATTGCCTGAGGTATCAGAGAAATTAAGGTTTCCCCAAAAGGCCGACACAAATCTATGGTCTAGAAAAGACCTTTGGTGTGAATTCCACAAAGGCTTCGGGCACAGTATTGAGCAGTGCCTAGTACTGGGCCACCAATTGATCGAGATGCTAAAAGAAGGTTTCTTGAAAGAGTATTTGGAAGCTAATCCAGAAGAGCCTCAAGGAGAGGCGATCTCAGGAGAGCAGACGCATGAAGTACCCGTCAACGGAGAGTTGAATACTATTTCAGGAGGATTCTCGGGGGGTGGTAGCATCGCCACCAAACGCAAAAGGTACGCAAGGGTCGTGATGTCCTTGGACATGAGAAGCACGGATACTTCGCCCGAGCCTGGCTTGAGTTTCAAGAAGTCTGACTTGGGAGATGTGGTTCCCCACGACAATGACCCAGTGGTGATATCCGTCATTATGGTAGGGAGGAGAGTGCACCAAGTTCTCATTGATCAAGGCAGCTTTGCAGATGTGATGTTTTGGTCAACGTTCGGCAATTTGCGGATATCCCCCGATCAGTTGAGGCCACACGATGGATGCTTGGTAGACTTTGCGGGGGACCAAGTAGAGGTACAAGGGTACGTTGAGGATGACCTTCTCCGATGATAAGGCCGCAAGGACCATTGTTATAAGGTACGTTGTAGTTAATATGCTTTCGGCCTATAACTTACTCTTGGGCAGACCCTCCCTAAACAGGCTGAGGGCGATAGCCTCAACCAAGCACATGAAGATGAAGTTGCCCTTACTAGATGGGGATGTGACCATTATTAAATCCGACCAGAAGGCTGCACGGAAATGCTATGAAAGTAGTCTGAAGAATAGAAGGAGGACGTACTCAGCAACTGCCATCCAAGGAGGAAGAACCGTTGAAGTCCTGGAGACTGAAATTGTCGACAGAAGATGACCAGGGCCCGCGGGTGACGTCCAGGAAAAAGAGATAGGTGGAAAGATGTTCAAGATGGGTGCTTCAGTAGACACAACATTGCAGGACAAGATAGTCGAAGTAATAGCCAAACATATGGACGCATTTGCTTGGTCCTCCGCTGACATGCCTGGGATAGACCCCGAATTCCTATATCGTAGACTCACTGTGGATGAAAGTGTCCGTCCAGTGGTCCATAGGAGGAGGAAGTTCAACGAGGAGAAACGCTTGATTATAAGGACAAAGACTCAAAAGTTGTTAGGTGTCAACCATATCAGGGAAGTTCAATATCCTGAGTGGTTGGCAAACGTAATATTTGTACAGAAGGCTAATGGGAAGTGGAGGATGTGCGTCGACTTCACAGATTGGAATAAAGCCTACCCCAAGGACTCATACCCTCTACCGAGCATCGACTCTTTGGTAGACACTGCTTCGGGTTGTCGCCTGTTGAGCTTTTTGGACGCATTCTCGAAGTATAATCAGATACGTATGCACCCAGTGATGAAAACAAGACCGCCTTTATGACCAAATTTGCAAGTTACTGCTATAAGGTCATGCCCTTTGGCCTTAAGAACGCTGGTGTCACATATTAGAGGTTGATGGACAGAATTTTGGCTCCCTTTTTCGGGCGAAGTGTAAGGCATACGTAGAAGACATGGTCGTGACATCCTTAGAGAAAGGTCAACACATCATTGATATGGAAGAGTTGTTTGCGAGAATAGCCAAGTACAACTTAAAGTTGAACCCAGAGAAGTGCGTATTTGGAGTAGAGGCAGGAAAGTTTCTCGGTTTTCTGTTGACCGAGAGGGACATAGAGGCTAACCCTGACAAATGTGTTGCAATTATTGGAATGAGAAGTCCCGCTAACGTAAAGGAGGTCCAACAATTAACTGGACGCATGGCTGCCCTGTCCCGCTTCCTATCAGCTAGTGGTGATAAGGGGTACCCATATTTTCAATGCTTGAGGAAGAACAATAGATTTACCTAGACGAAGGAATGCGAGGAAGCCTTCGTCAAGCTGAAGGAGTATTTGGCTAGTCCTCCTATCCTAGGCAAACCATCCCCAGGTACACCCCTCCGTCTTTATTTCGCCATCACAGACCGAGCAATTAGCTCGATAATCGTGTAGGACCTGGTCCAAGCACAGAGATCGATCTACTTCGTCAGTAAAGTATTACAAGGACCAGAGGAGCATTACCAAGCTATTGAGAAGGCGGCCTTGACAGTGGTATACACAGCTTGAAGACTTTGTCATTACTTTCAGAGCTTCACAGTGATAATAATGTCTGATTTACCCATTCGTAAGGTCTTGCAAAAACTTGACCTAGCAGGAGGAATGGTCCGCTGGTCTGTGGAATTGTCTGAATTCGACATAGAGTGCGAGCCACGGGGGGCAGTTAAAGGACAAGCGTACGCCGACTTTATGGTGGAACTTGTAACTGAAGGGTAGTGTCCTGACCCTGGGAATTTTCGGTGGATCTTATCGGTCGATGGATCCTCTAACCAGTAGGGTAGCGGAGCAGGGGTCATTCTTGAGGGTCCCAGAGGTTTACTGATTGAGCAATCCCTGAAGTTTGCATTCAAAGCCAATAATAACCAGGCGAAGTACGAGGCCTTGATAGCAGGAATGCTACTAGCACAAGAGTTGGGAGCTCAGAATTTGTTGGTAAAAAGAGATTCGCTGCTTGTTAAAGGGCGGGTGTCAGGAGAATATCAAGCCAATAACCCACAATTGGCTTTATATCTAAAGTATGTTATAATGTTGAGAAAGAGTTTCACCGATTTTAAATTGATACATGTGTCTCGGGAGCAAAATACCCGAGCTGACTTCTTGGCCAAGTTGGCAAGCCTGGGAAAGGGAGGCCGACATAGGTCGGTAATTCAAGAGACGTTAAAATCACCTTGCACTACGGGAGAAAGGAGGGAAGAAGAGGTGCAAGTAGAGGTTTTGGAGATAAGCCCGACACATGGGAAGAGTCACAAGTCGTTGACTCAGGAAACCCTGAGAGTTCCCTAACTAGTTATGTACGAGATACCATCGGACAAACTAGTTGTCGTTTCACAGGCTTACCTTAAGGAAACCTGGATTACCCAATACTAGTATTACCTAGCTGACGGCTTGCTCCCTGTCGAACCTACACAAGCTAAGATGATCAAAAGGAACGCGAGGAGATACACCTTGATTGATGGCAAACTGTTTCGTCCTGGATATGCTCAACTGACACTCACGTGCGTTAGTGGGGACTAGTGTGTCCGAATAATCTCGGAGCCGCATGAAGGAATTTGCGACAGTCATATAGGTGGTCGAGCACTGGCATTGCAAGTTACCCGAGCTGGGTTTTATTGGCCAACTTTGAAGGAAGACTGCGAGGGGTACACTCTGTTAGAATTGTCTCATCTTCTCTTTTTTGTTTCATTTGTACTTGGTCCTTTATCACTTGTGAGGGTGTTAAAGGATAAAGTACAAACTTATTTTCCTTATGAGTGAAAGTAATATCATTGGTAAGACCATTATTCATAGTTTTCTTATCAAATTTTCATGGTCTTCCCAATAAGATATGACAAGCTTCCATGGGAACTACATCACATAAAACTTCATCTTTATAATTTCCCACATAAAATTGTACTTTCACTCGCTTGTCTACAGTTAATTCCCCATCTTCATTGATTTATTGAATTTTGTAAGGTTTTGGATGAGGTATTAATTGTAGATCAAACTTCTCAACCATCCTAGAACTACAACAATTGCAACAAGAACCACTATCCACAATGACAGGACAAACATTTTCTAAAACTTTGCACCTTGTGTGAAAAATGTTCTCTCTTTGTGTTTCATGGTGAGCACTAGGTTGGTTGTTGAGGGTTCTTGTAATCATCATTAGTTCTCCCTCACAAGGATATGCCCCCTCACTATTTTTTTTCTCCTCTCCCTCACTAGACTCATCTTGACTACTACTCATCCCTCCCTCTTAAGATCATAGTTCTTTTATAAGGACATTGGGATGCTATATGACCTCTACCAAGACACTTAAAGCATTGAATGTCTCTACTGCGGGGTTGTGAGTTGGACACATCTTTTCCTACACTCTTGAGAGTCTCTCTAGATTTTTTTTTTGAAATGTTCTCCCCCCTTTCTTTTCTATGCTCTCTCTTGAGATAAGAGATAGAGTTGGAACTCTCCTTGCGATTTGATCCTTTTCTCAAATTTTGTTGCTAAACTTTAATGGAAAGTTAGACCAAATCATTCAAGTCCCTATAGGGCAAGAGTCCCTATAGTTGTTGTGATGGCATTGAGCTCTTCTCTTTTATGGTTTTTGGGTGGTTTGCGGAAGCTTAATGGTTTGTAGATGGATCAAGGCACTCCTAGGAGGTGTGGTAGCCTTGTAGGTGCATGATAGGTAGGGAATTAGGAGAGGTTCGGTCAGCTCCTTTTGGTTGGTGAAAGAGATGAAGATTAAAGCCCTAAATCTAGAGAGATTTAGGCAAGGAGTATGTATGGCACAAATTTGGCAGCATATCTATACTCAAAAGTAATCTTGGATTTACATGAGGTAGGCTCCTCCTTAAATAGCCTAGGAGGACCGTAAATGTTAAAGCAAATGAAAAGCAAATGCAAGCCAAACTACATGCAAAAGTGAGCACATGGAAGCACATGGAGCACATGGCACATGGGAGCACATGGGACACCTAGCCTTCACATGGCCGGCCTAGATCAGTTTAGGAGGTTCTAGAAACCGTAAACTAACCTAGGTAATCCTAGCTTAATCCTAATTTTCAAACTAAACAAGGTTCACAATTCTATGCTATTTGCACCACAAATAAAGTTATGCTACGCTTGATGGGCTTCTTGGAACATGTATAGATATGTTTCCCTTCCATCCGTGGCCTTGTCCCAATCTTCATCATCTCTCTTGGACATGGACCTTGTGGTTGGTCCTAGACGGCCTTGTGGTTCTAGACGGCCTTGTGGTCCTAGACGGTTTTGTGGTTGACCTTCATGTAAGGTGGTGCTTGGCCCTCTTCCATCATGTTGGGCCTGAACTTGGGCTTGAGTTTGGCCTTCTTCCATCACATTGGTTAAGCCAATAGACGCCAAGGTGTAATGATTTTAAATAATGATAATGATAATGAAATTTTTTATTCATTTTGATCACATTCTTCATTTTAGGTTCATTGTTTGCAAATTTATAGATGATCTGACATTTACTCGATTTTTGTTATAATTTAATAATAAATATATTCATTAACAAAACTTTACTTTTTTTGAATGACAGGAAAAATGAAAGACATCCTGAATACCAATCTTTATTTGGTGTCTAAGAATTTATTACTACAAAATCATGACATTGCAAATTACTGTTTTCTTCTTTAGAACATATTTATATAGAAATATATGTACATTTGTACATTTATCATGTATAACTACTATGTTGACTATGTTCCGATCACAATACATCAGTAGTGCACTTAAATAATTTGTGTCTTTCTCATGTGTATTCGTATTTATTAAAATGAATTATAAATTTATATTGTTAATATAAGCCTGCGACAATGTTTATTCAAATTTTAATATTAAACATAAATATATGTAAATAATAAAAATAAAAAATGTATATAAAAAATTTGTTTATTAATATTAGAAAAAATATCAATTGATCCAACTTATTTTATTTAAGTGTTTACAACAAAGTAATAAAGTCTTAGTATCACATCATGAAAGACAAAATGCATATGGATTATAATGTTTTACCTCACGGATATAGATGGAAAAAAAAAATATATATATATATATAATATATTTATACTTTATATAAATGATAAGATGTGCATATAAAAAGCTTACACAATACTACTCTTAACATATAATGATTTTATTATTTTTGTAATATTCTCTCGTTCTAGAAAATATTGTACAATCTTGACTTTTATCTAGTTGAGACAAAAATAATTTGAACTATACTTAATAAGTTAATGTTAAGTATCATAACATTTCTTGAAATAGAAATATTCCTTCAATGTTGCATATAATTGAAAAATGTTCTCCCTTAACTCTAAGGTTGTGTTTGCTTCCGCTTGAGTACTGCAAAATAAGAAGATGTTTTGTGTTTGTTTCAAGTGATACATGAGGGAGAAGGGAAGTAAAAAGAAAAGTTGAATGGATTTTTGGGCTTCACATTGTTGAAGAGAAAGTTGAAGGGAGAAGAGAAAGTCCCATAGACTTCTCTAACTTACATTTTTACCCTCATTGAAAGATAATTAAAATCATTTAATTTTAATAATTTTTTTAAATAAACTGTACATAACCAAATAAATATAAATAATAATAATAATAATAATGTGAAGTATTATTAATACTAATAATATAAATACTAAAATTATAATAATATTTAAAATTAATTTATATAATAATTATAAAATTATAAATAACAATATTAAATAAAATAAATTTTTAAAATAATGATAATAAATGTAAATCAAATAATTTTAATAAATAATAATAATATTATTATTAATTATTTTATTTTATTTTATTTATATTAAATATTAATAATAATAAAAATATATAATTATTTATAAAATAAATAAATTTATATAATAATAAATAATATTAATCATCTAAAATACTTAATTAATTTTTTATATATTAAATAAATTTGTAAAAAAAAAAATCAATCACACTCATCATATTATTTATAATTTTTTTATGAAAAAATTTTATGTTCTAAAAATAATAAGGAACTTGTATTTTTATATTTCATAATTTATTATTTAAATATTCTAAAGATAAAGGTAAATTTGTAAATTTACATTTTTATACATTAAAAAAAATTAAAATTTTATCACAACCATCTCATCACTCTCAAACTTCAATAAACTTTCCTCACACATATACTCTAACATACTTCAATCCAAACACCCTTAACTTTCTTCACACTTCTACTTTCTTCACAATTCCACTTTCTCACACCCTCAACTTTCTACTCCCCTACACTCTCTAATCCAAACAAAGCCTAAATACTCTCAGAATGTATAAAATTGAAGTGTTATATAAGTTTAAAGAAGAAAAATATGTTAGATTAGATTTACTAACACTAGCGCAGAAATGCTAATCAAATGCGGTTATTTTACATTTACAAATGCGGTTATAGAGCCGCATTTGATCAGCACGCAGTTGTAAATCAGAGAAATACAAATGCGGCTATAGAGCCGCATTTGTAAATGCGATTTATGAATGCGGTTATTTCAAATAACCGCATTTGTATATTCTTTTGAATGAGCTCGCATTTGTATATTCTTCTGACTGAGCTGGGGTTTTAGGGGCACATTGTTGGTGAAGAGTGGAAGGGGAGAAGAGGAAACACGGCAACTGCGGCGAGTGCGGCGGCGGAGCAGCGAGAGCGAAATGCGACAGCGGCGGAAGCCATGGAAGAGGAAACAAGAAAATAAGGGGCAATGTACCTTCGAAAATGAAGAACTTCGCAACCAGAGAAAACGAAGAACAGATATGAGCGCAAACGAAGAATGAACGAAACTGTTGAGGGCCTAAAATTTTTAGGGTAAAAACCATTTACAAATGCGGCTAAACTTAAAAACCGCATTTGTAAATCAAACTTTTTGATTTACAAATGCGGTTATTCAAATAACCGCATTTGTAAATCAAGCGTTTTGATTTACAAATGCGGTTATTTAAATAACCGCATTTGTAAATCAAAATAATTTCAAAAATGCCACCGCATTTTTTACGAATGCGTTTAAGCGCTGAACCGCATTAAATAAGGAGCGTTCTTTTCTTATTTTTGTACTAGTGTAAAATATATTCACAATCAATTTGTCCATTTAAAATTGTGTGACTATACTAATCAAACACTGATCTTACGAAAATTGTAAAAAATTTAAATACACCATTCAACAATCATTTCTTGTTGTATATTCTAGTTGTTTTTCAAATACACCATTACCATCATGTTTATTCTAGTTATTTTTCAGCATTTATATTTCCAATCTTCACGTACAATCACAATAAATGTTATTTTATTTATTGCTTTTTAATAATATTTGTCTAGGAAGAGTTGGAAAGGGAAAGAAAATGAAAATAAGATGGTTTATATATAACAGTTATAACATTTATAATTTTGATTTAACAACTAACGTATGATTATATTAATCATTATTTATAAGTATATTTTTATTATTAAATTAATATATTTATTGAATATTAAATATAAAGGCACTCGTTTGTTTTAGAGATATAATTTTTATAATATCGAATTTTATAGATAGAGAAAACTTATCTAGTTAAAAGGGAATTGCAGAAGTTTTTCCTGGTAAAAGATACTTCCATTTCCTTTTCTTGTTGCAATTAATAATCCTTCTCATCAAGTATTAACAAAAATTTTAAATTCACTTTTTTTTTTCATTTCTAAAATTATAAAAAAAAAACATGTTTCTTTATTTGTGTTAACATTTGATCCTGCCGGTTGACTCGAGTGCCAGAGTTTTGCCACGTCAAAGGTATCTTCTCTTGATCAGCTTTGCACCACGTTAGCTTCCGTCCTTCACACCTCGATTCTCCGCAAGAACCTGAAAAAGACAGAGTGGCGCCGCTGCGGCCGATCGCACTCCGACGCTCAAGTCAGTGACGAAATCACCAAATATTAAGAGAGAAAAGCTTAAACTCAAGGAACCGTGCAAATGTTCTCTCAGCTTACTCAAGTGTTCTCAAAGGCCTAAAGAAGTGTTCTAAACGCGCGTACCTCAGAAGTTCGTTAGAGTTCCTTATATACCTGAGCACTTTCTCTCTCCTGACGGTTACCCCTCTGGACACGTGGCTCACATCCAGCTGTACACGTGTCACCATCTGGAGCCACCTTCTACTTGAGCGTCACCTCTACTCTTCAAGCTATTCGACTAAGTTACCCATGCGAGGAGTAACTACAGCTTCCTTGGAGCGCGACCCCTTAAGCGGCGTGTACGGGGTGTCACCATGTACACCTTCTCTGTGGTCTCGCCTGCTGCTATCACGATCTGCTTTACTTGCACATCGTGCATGTTCTGGTAAACTGTTCCCTTGCCTCGACCTCTGGCTAGGGAATGATCATCTGATAACTTCGTCCTTCGTACTAGTACCCTTTGAAAGCCTTAAGCAAGCCTTCCTGATCCTTCGACGATGTGCCCCTTTCGGCGGTCTCTGACCACTTGGTCGCCTAAGCTCACATACGACGACTATGACACAAGCCTGGTGACCGCCGGTTAGACATGCTAGAGATCGGAGAACGCCAACTTAACGATTGGCGACTACACAGACTTCCCGATGTACTTCCCTTCTGTCAGCCAGGTGTTCCGCTCAACACGCCTATATTATCGCTTGCTGCCACGTCATCACTTCCGACTACCTGATCGGTACACAAGCCCCCTAGTTTTAGCTGAGACTTGACCAACGAAAAGACTAAGAGGTCACGTCATTGTCGATCTACGTGGCGCTGGTACGGACTTCCGTACGTCCGTACCCTCTGCTTTTCTGACGCTCCACCAACCTCTTTTTCCATCACTCGACACGTGGCTTCATCAACGGTCGTCTTCAACTGCCGTTTGCGCTTCCGAAAACGTTCGAAAACCCCTTAAACCCTTTGCGCTTCCACTGTTCCATCATCTTTCTTCACTCTCAAGCGTTCTAAGTATTTTCTCTGCGAACCACGAAGCTTCTCGTCACTCTCAATCTCCAACTTTCTTCAACGCTCATCCGATCACAAAAAGGTAACCCATCGTCTTTCGGTTAACTGATGCCGCCAATCCCTTCTGTCAGCCAGGTGTTCCGCTCAACACGCCTATATTATCGCTTGCTGCCACGTCATCACTTCCGACTACCTGATCGGTACAACATTCAAATTAATAAATTTAGTCTTTTAATTTTAAAAAATATTTGAATTTAGTTTATCTGTCATTAGTCCCTACTAAATATTAAGCTTGAACATTAAAAGAGAATAAATTCATATATTTAAATTTAAATTAATAAAAAGTACTGGAAGTAAAATCATATTCAAACAAAAAGATGAGCACTAAAAATGCTATTTATTTCAGTTGATTAAACAACATATTTGATAAGTGTGAGTTGTTGTAATTTCTCTACATTTTTTAATTTCTATCGATTATAAGAAAATAGACTTAAATCTATTTTTTCTTTTTACAATTTGTAAACTTTCAAATTTTGGTTCTTATAAATTTTTAATTATATATATATATATATATTAATTTTGTAATTTAAACAATTTCGATTCACTATCATTCAATTGTTATCAGAAAATATAATCTTATTTGTATGAATAAAAGTTATTAAACTTTACTATTAATATTTTGGATAGATAAGTAATTGATCTTTCTATTATTTAAAAATACGTAATATTTTTTGTTAGCAGTTATATGACATGTAGATCAAAATTATTTAATTTAGAAAATCAGAAAACCAAATTTTTAATTAAAATTTGATAAAAAAAAAAATTACACATTGAGAAAAGTATATAATAGCAAAAGAAGATTTAGAAATAAAAGTACTAAAGACACAATCTTTAAATTATGAAATTATTGTATGAGTGAAAATGGAAGAGACAAATGGGTGGAGTAGCACATAAGCATGTGAATGATGAGACTTAACAGCAAAGAAGAGATTCAAAATCTGCAGTGGACCACGTTGTTTGAACACTTGAGCAAAGCAAAAAAGGCCACGTTCACCCCTACATCAACACACCATTTTTCTTCTTTCTTTTGGTTTCATGTCACAGATACAAATCTCCAGCCACCTATTTCTTTCCATTTGCCTAAATATTTCCCAACACTCCAAACTCTTCTTCAACCAATCTCCTTTTTCCCAACCAAATCTTCCATATCTTTTAAGCCTATCTTTTAAGATATTTTGTGCCATCTTTTTAAGGCTGTCTTTTATTAAATATTTATTCTCTGATTTTTTTTTTATTATCAAGTACCATTAATTTAACTTTGTTATCAATCTTACAAAAATAAGTCAACTTGATCAGTGTTATTAAGATAAAACTATTGACTTATTGAAATTATAAGTTGGTTTTATAAATCTAAAGAAATTTTGTTTAATAAAGAGATGGGAACTAGATAAATGAGTAGTTGCACCATCCAAAAATTCACAAATGGCATGCTTCTCTGCCTAATGTTCTACTTTTTAATGAAGGTTCTCGAATGTATATGAAGATAAGAAAAAACACTAGTTTTTTTTCTAAACTTTCACTTTACAACTAAACTTTCACTTTACAACCCCCTTTGAATAATAAAACCCCTTTTGAATAATAACATATTTTGTTTTTCCTAATAAAAATTAATATAAACAAAGTTTTAAAATAAAATAATAATACAGTTGATTGTGAAATAAATAAAATAATAATATATTTCAAGTGAATGTGAATGCGATGTCTACCTATAAACAATGTTTAGATAAACAACTTTAAAAAATACTATTTTTTTCTGATTTATATACGGTAGTTTTTTTTTCGAAGTTGTATTTGTAACTGAAAAACTAAATCATGTTATTTCCAGAATTTCTAAAGTGGCCAAAAATAATAATACAAAACCAGGGAAAATAATTAAATATTACAAGTATTGTTCAGAGAAAGAAACAAATTATCCATTGATAAATAAAATGACATTCATTTTACAACCATAGGAAATGATTCCTCCTCACAAAAAAGGGTAACTACTAATTCCACAACTTCTATCTTCCCTAATCCCAGCAAGGCATGGATCCAAAAAGACATGCCATGGAGGAATACCTTATAAGTATACTATCACACTATTTGACTTTATCTTCAATGAAATCTTCAATGACTGCATGAAGATATATTGCAGTAAAAAACCCTAGTATATACTGTACAAGGGATGGAATGGAATCAGATGATGGGTTTTGCTTACAAACTGACCACATCATCTCCCAGCAGTGGTCAAGGTTCTCTCTTGGGAGACCTCAGAATTGAGGGTCAGTGAAGGTAAAGGAAGAGATTCTGAACTAGGAACAGGAGCAGGAGCAGTTGCCAACCCTTCATTTGCGTGTTCAGGTTGTAAAGGTTTTGGCAAGGTAAAGGAAAGATCTTTGTTGGCAGCAAGAGCTAGGAGCTCTTTCTCCTCTAACCCTTTGGTTGGGCCCAAGCTGCATCTATCTGGGGAGTGTTTGGCCAATGCGTCTCTAAACTTCTTGATCTGTAATTAAATCAAATTTCATCAGCATCTTCAAATTGAATAATGTTACTAATAAGGAATCTATCATATTACAATAAAGAAACAAAAGTCATGTATTTCAAGATCTCACTATTCAAGTAGTTTGTAAATCTTTGATCTGAGGTTGAAAGAATTCATCATGTCATAATGAACAATTAGTTAAATGCCAATAACACATAACTACTGAGTTAGAGAGGAAAGTTAAATCTCCTTAACAGAACAAAAAACATAGCTGTGCCACCCGATTTCACACATACATTATATGAATTAACCAAATAGGACATAATATTTTCAAACCAGATATGAAATAAAATTGAGATAGCATGTATACTAACCGTGGCATTGGTGCAGCTAAAGCTACATAATCGACCATGAGCACCTCTATAGAAGCGGAAGAAGGGTAGAACATGGACATTGAGGCTATAACACATGGACTTATGCTCCTCATAGTTCACCTGAAGGAATTGAACATCAGGATTCATCTCTGCCAGTTGACATATCTGTCATGACATAAACCAAGGAACATCAGAACCACGAGACACATTAACAGATCATAAAATCAAAAAACGTCATGTGGGTTGTTGATCTGTGAATTGGATCAAGGGGATGACGAATACCTTAGGGTGAAGGGCTTTGCAGCCACCACAACCAGGAGAGAAGAAATCAACCACCACCAACTTGTCCCCTGCGTTTAACAGTGATTCCACAAGGTCTTGGGCCGAAGTCACCTCTTTCATGTTGGGTTGAAGCCCCTTTTCCCACCATTTTTGAACTTTCCCTATTCTAAGGGTCATCTGTAAAATTCCACAGGAAAGGTTCAGAAACCCCGTGAGGAAAACACAAAATCTTGCCCGAATAAAATATAAACATATGTAATTTGGAAAGTTCGCAGGAAAATTAACAAAATTCAAACAAAATCATACGGTTCCTAATTCCTAAAAAGAATAAAAAATAAAACATATTGTAAGGTTACAGGCAAAACTCCACAAGCTCCAAAAACCCCTTTGACTACACAAAATCTCACCAAAATAAAATAAAATATAAGCAATTTCGAATCTTTTCACAAAATTCCCACAAAAAAGCGTTTAATTACCTTTAAAATCCAGGATATATAAAATACACATGACTCAAATGGCCATCTACAATACTTGACAAGAAATTTCCACAAACCCGTCAGAAAAACACAAAACCTTCCCAATAAAAACTAACAAAATAGAAGCAACTTGGAAACAAACATGCCACGCAAATTAACAAAATTCTCACCAACAAAAAGGTTCTAATTCCTTAAAAGATGGAATAGGGATAAAGCAAATTCCATAAGAGGTAGTAATATTAAAAACCTGAGCAGCAGTTGACGCTCTCAACCGCGAACTGACCCTGTTGGGCTTTCCTCTATTTACACGAAAGAGAAGCTGTTTACCCTGAAACTCAGAAGAAGGGGACCAAGATCTGAGAATCGGAGACTTTAACTTGAGAGAAGGAGACCCTCCGACGCCAGAAACAAAGGTACAAGTATCAGGAACCGTCGACACCCTTCGATGGTGGCGTTGACTACTACCAAGCAAAGAAGAAACGAAACTCGCCTTGGTAAAAACTTCAGCCATTAAATTTTCCTCCGCTTCAAAGCCCACAACAAATGAACAAAGCAGAAAAGATCTCTTGTTATGTTAGGGAGAGAAGAAGAAGAAGACGACGCTGAAAAGAAAAGGGTGCGCAGAAAATAACTTTATCCGCAAGTGATCGCAAATCCACATGTAAAGTTGCGAGCTTGAAATTGAAATTGAAATCGAAATAAACGATAAAATAGAAGTTGAATAAATGAAAAAAAAAATGAGAGTAGATAAAGTTGAACTGTCGTTCAGTTGACGGCTGTGATGGCGCAACGCGGATATCGACGGCTGCAGAGTGATCATGGCAGACACGCGGCGAATGGCTGCGGTTGCGTAGATAAACGCGATTGGATAAGGGACGTTTAAGGTAGGAGGTGGGACCCGCACTTGAGGTGGAGTTCGCTGTATGTAACGACACGTGTTTAATTTGATCACTGATATTTTTTGGATAATAAAAAGGGCTTTAACCGCTTTTTTTTTCTCTCACTTCGTCAAATGAATTTCGTTTGAGTCATGATATTTTAATACTTTCACATTTTTCTTATATTTAAATTACAATTTTATAAATTATTATTTTATCATAATTTTTTATTATTATTATAATATAATATTTTATTATGAGTAGCAATTGTCACAGGTAAAAAAGGGTGTCAAAAAATATTTTTCCATTTCGTTTTTCTATTAGATATTTTTTTTCTGTCCAGAATTTTATTTTATTTGCATTTGATTTTTAATGAGATGCTATCTAGCACGGATATATACGCTGAATAGATATTTCACAATGAATTTTAATACCATTTAATGTGAAAAAAATGTATTTGATTATTCCAGTTCCGTTTTAGGTTTTTTACTCGTTGAAAAAATTATTTAGTTTTAGTATTAGTATTTGATAAATAAATACTTTTTGTAGCTTGTAATGTAACTATTTTTAAACGATGATAGAAGTTGTATTCTTTAAAACCTAAGTTCTAACTTTTTTATATTTTATTTTTAAAGTATTTTTATTTTTTATTTTTTATTTTATATGTAAAATTAAATTTTATTGCTTTATTTTATTCATCCACTTATAAGATATGACTTCTGTTTTACTGAGGTGAAATTTTTTATTTTTAATCATTTATTAAAGAAAACATGGATGATGATAGCAAATAATTTATTATTGTTTAGATACTTTTATATTACACCATTTATTTTAATTATTATACTATTTATAATATTTATTTTACTATTTTAAGATTATACTTTAACGTATTTCTTTTTCATATTATTTTGTGTATTTTAACTCTACTTTTATTTATTTTATTTAAAATATATTTTTCCATTTAAAAATGCGTTTATTTTATTTTATTTTAAATGTGAATGGAAATACTGTAAGATATAGGACAAGATTAATAACTAATACAAAATACAATACGAAAATATATAATAATTGAAAGAAAAATAAGTATAATTAAAATAATTTATTTATAATTAAAAGATTATAAGAGCTTAAATTTAATTAAATATTAAAATTAAAAATAACTTCAAAATACATTTTATTCAATAAAAAGTAAAATTAATGTAAAACGCGGAATAAATATATCTAATTTTATCATTTACCTTTATAAGTCAGTTTAATTGATATTTTTTTCAAAATTTATATATGGAAAATGGGACGAGGTGGCTGTTGTTGTAAGATAGCTTTAGAAATTAAGAGGTTAATTTTATGTGTATAAATTTAATGATATATATATATATATATATATAATATTATAAAAAAATTATTCTTATTTATATATAAATATATTTACTAACATAGACTTTTTTTTATATGAAATATTTAGGATATTAAGTAATAGTTATACGTAGATATGAGTAACGTAAATTTATGTTAGATTTATTCTATAACATCAAAAATTCTCATATATGAATAGATCATAAGGTTTAAATAAGTATAAGAAAAAAAAACAAAAATGTGTAAAATTTATGTAGGATCTGTAAGAAATTATGTAAATTAATTTCTATAAAGTGATTAACATGACTTAAAGTTTGGACTTTGGGCCCAAATATGATTTAATAATAATAATATAATTAAAGATCGATTGGTTAATGTGATAAATATATATATATGATGATATATCTAATGAAAAACCTACATTTGATGGAGATTGGGAACTAAAGGCTATATGGATATTGCAAATAATAGTTGTCTCACTCATAACCATCACCAAGGTGTGTGACAAGAACGGGATTGCTAAGAGATAGATTGGGACAAATGAGATAAAGTAATTGCTCAATTAGGATCACTCATGCATCAAGGTAAGTGCCTATTCCTTCATGATATGATAAGATCTGTATGAGAACATTATTGTATGTATTCAATTGTACATTAATTCATGTTTTAATTTACATGTAATATCAGAGCCTCATTGCTCATTTTGTGATTCTCCATTAATGTTTTTTCAAAATCTAAGAACCCTAATTTTCAAATATTCTCAATTTAAGAACTCTAATTTTAAAACTAGGATTTATAGATTAAGGTTTCCATTCCTCTATAATAAATCCCTAATTGTCCTAAACCATCAAAAATCAAAGAACCCTAATTTTAAAATAATCCCAATTGAAGAACCCTTATTTTTAAAATTAAGGTTTATGGATTAAGGTTTCCATTAACATAACCCTAATCTTCCTGCACCCAACGCCATTAACAGTGTTAAAAACCCTATGAACCTATTAGTGGGACTACAAGCCTTCGCCGTTGTCATCCTTCGTTTTTCTGTCACCACCCATAACTGCAGCGGTGCTAGTGGTGCGGCGCGGTGGCGCGCACAGTGCAGTGGCGCGTGCGGTGCGGTGGCGGCACGGTGGCGCAATTGCGTTTTCTGACCTGCACGCAGAGCGGTGGTTCGCGCGGTGGGGCGCGATGACGAGGAGGTTGCGCGGCGCGGCAAGGAGGTTGTCCGGTGAGGGTGATGGTCGTAGTCCGTGAACCTTGTTCGCACGGTGGTAGTGCTGTAACGATAGTAGGAGCTTTTCGAAAAGAAAGGCGTGAGAAAGATGATGATGTGGATTCAATTCATGATGATGGAATTATAATATAATATATATTATAATATAAATTAATGAAAAGTATGAATTGTTTCTTCCTGCACTTTAGATTAAATTATAATATAATGATAAATTCAATTTATGAATAGCATGAATTCATTCCTGCACCTTACGTCATTTACTTTACTAATGATTTTATCAAATTTTAATTAAAGTTTTATTATATTATAATTTAATTTAATTTACATTAAATTAAATTTTAATTAAAGTTTTTAATTTAAATTTTATTATGTTATTATTATAATTAATTCAATTTGAATTATATTAAAGTTTAATTAATTGATTGAAAGTGAGGAATGGAAAATTAATTTTTTCGCTTTATGCATTCAATTTTAAAAATTGAAATTTTGGAATTATTTGTATGATAGATTTGTAATCACCAAAAAGTGATCAAATCTTTAAGTTTTATTTAATTCCAAATTATGAATGAAATTTTATTTCAATTAATGATATTATTTATGGAATTATTTGTATGATAAATTTGTAATCACCAAAGTGATCAAATATTTAAGTTTTATTTAATTCTAGATTACTGATAAATATTATTTCAATTACCTATAGAATGAATGCTAAATTATTTAAATATGGGTAAATGGAAATTCATTATTATTAGACATTTTTGGATCACCCAAAGGTTGATTAGTTGTCCTTATAATTAGTGGATATCATTGTTGGTAGTGAGTATGTGTTATTAGTTTTGCTTGTATATCCAAAGATAACAAATGTTTCTAGTTAATGCATATATCTTGCCAAATAAAGTTAATACTATTAGCATCATTATGTTTTGTGTATTAATGAATCTCCCAAAGGAGAACATTAGTATACATAGAATGTTTTCTGAATCTGTATTCTATGTTTAGTTTATGACTCAAAGTATTAATGTTAAGCATGTGTGATTGCAGTATTTGTTCCTGTAGCCATACATTCGTAAGCTACGTCTGTTCCAGTCTTAAATGGTCTAAATTTTTATGGCTGGAGTGAAAAAGTCCAATTTCACTTAGGTGTATTGGACCTTGATTTGGCCATTCGAATCGAGAAACCTGCTGCTATTATTGATGATAGTAGCAATGAGGAGAGAGCTCATTATAGGGCTTGGGAAAAGTCAAGCAGACTTAGCCTGATGTTTATGCGAATGAGCATAGCAAACAATATTAAGTCTGCTCTTCCCGAAACTGAGAATGCAAAAGAATTCATGAAGTCTGTGGAAGAGCGCTCCCAAACAGCTGATAAGTCTCTTGCTGGGACATTAATGAGTACGTTAATCACCATGAAATTTGATGGTTCTCGTACTATGCACGACCATGTCATTGAAATGACTAATATTGCGGCAAGACTTAAGTCTTTGGGAATGGTAGTGGATGATAATTTTCTCGTACAATTCATTTTGAACTCTTTACCGTCTGAGTATGGTCCTTTCCAGATGAACTATAACACTATGAAAGATAAGTGGAATATGCATGAATTGCATAGCATGTTAGTTCAGGAAGAGACTAGATTGAAGAATCGAGGAAACCACTCCATACATTATGTGAACAATCAGGGAGCTGGAAAGAAATTCTTCAAGAAACATGGAAAGGGTAAAGGACCACTGAAGATAAATGAGTCCTCTACCAAGCTCTAGAAGAAGAATGACAAATGTCATTTCTGCAAGAAAGCTGGACATTTCCAAAAGGATTGTCTGAAACGTAAGACTTGGTTCGAAAAGAAGGGTAAGCATAATGTTTATTTTGTATGTTTTGAATCAAATTTAACTGAAATTCCACATAATTCTTGGTGGATTGATTCTGGATGCACAACTCATGTTTCTAATATGATGCAGGGATTCCTTTCAACCCGAACCATAAAGCCAAATGAAAAGTTTGTCTTCATGGGGAATAGAGAAAAGGTTCCAGTGGAAGCAGTCGGGACTTATCGTTTAATCCTCGACACTGGATACTTTTTATGTACCTAGTATATCTAGGAATTTAGTTTCATTGTCTAAACTTGATGTTGCCGGATACTCTTTTAAATTTGGGAATGGTTGTTTCAGTTTATATCAGCGTACCTATTTGATTGGATCTGGTACTCTTTATGATGGATTATATAGATTGAATCTTGACAATTTATATGCTGAAACTCTTATGACCTCGCATCATAATGTTGGCACTAAACGTAGTTTAGTGAATGAATGTTCTGCTTTCTTGTGGCACAAACGTTTGTGACATATTTCCAAAGAAAGAATGGAGAGATTGGTAAAGAATGAAATACTTCCAAGTTTGGATTTTATGATCTGAATGTATGTGTGGATTGTATTAAAGGCAAACAAACAAAACACACAAAGAAGTACTCAACTTCTTGAAATTATACACACTTATATATGTGGACCTTTTGATGCAAGTTCTTTCATTAAAGAAAGATATTTTATCACCTTTATTGATGATTTTTCATGTTATGGTTATGTCTATTTACTGCATGAAAAATCGCAAGCAGTGAATGCCTTGGAAGTTTATATAAATGAAGTGGAAAGGCAATTAGACAAAAAGGTGAAAATTTTCAGGTCAGACAGAGGTGGTGAATATTATGGAAAGTATGATCAAAGTGGAGAACACCCTGGTCCGTTTGCTAAGTTCCTTGAGAGACGTGGTATTTGTGCTCAATACACAATGTCAGGTACACCACAACAAAATGGTGTTTCAGAAAGGCGTAATCGAACCTTAATAGATATGGTTAGGAGCATGTTAAGTAAGTCAACTGTACCTGTTTCATTGTGGATGTATGCTTTAAAATTTGTCATGTATTTGTTGAACAGGGTTCCTAGTAAGGCAGCTCAAAAGACACCTTTTGAATTGTGGATAGGAAGGAAACCCAGTTTGAGACACCTGCATGTTTGGGGATGTCATACAGAAGTTAGAATATACAATTCGCAAGAAAAGAAATTAGATGCAAGAACAATCAGTGGATATTTCCTTGGTTATCTAGCAAAGTCAAAAGGGTATATGTTTTACTGTCCTACCCATAACACAAGAATTGTTGAATATGGAAATGCACGGTTCATTGAAAATGTTGAAACCAGTGGGAGTGATACTTCACAAAATGTGGAGATTAAGGAAGTCAGAGTACAAGTTCCTTTAACTAGTACTTCAACTTCAAGTATTGTTGTTCCTAATGTAGTTGAACCACTCAACGATGATGAAGAACAACAAATTAATGATCACGAGGTTAACAATGAACCTGTAGTAGAACAACCACAAGAAATAGAATTAAGAAGATCTCAAAGAGAAAGAAGGTATGCTATTTCGAATGATTATGTGGTTTATCTACAAGAGTCAGAAAATGACTTAAGTATTGATAATGATCCAGTTTCATTTTCAGACGCCATCAATAATGATAATTCTGATAAGTGGTTAGATGCCATGAAAGATGAGCTTAAATCAATGTCACAGAATGATGTATGGGACCTTATAGAATTGCCAAAAGGATGCAAGAGAGTCGGGTGTAAATGGGTCTTTAAGACTAAACGGGACTCTCATGGAAATATCGAACGTTACAAGGCCCGACTTGTTGCCAAAGGTTTTACTCAAAAGGATGGCATTGATTATAAGGAAACATTTTCACCTGTTTCTAAGAAAGATTCCTTAAGAATTATCATGACATTAGTAGCTCATTATGACCTTGAGTTGCATCAGATGGATGTCAAAACTGCCTTTTTGAATGGGGATTTAGAAGAGGATGTTTATATGGACCAACCAGTGGGGTTCATTGAAGAAGGAAAGGAACACATGGTGTGTAAACTAAAGAAATCAATATACGGGCTTAAACAAGCTTCTAGACAATGGTATCTTAAGTTCAATGATACTATTGTATCCTTTGGATTTAAGGAAAACATCGTTGATCGGTGTATATATCTGAAGGTCAGTGGGAGCAAGTTTATATTCCTGATTTTGTATGTTGATGATATCTTGCTTGCAACTAATGATCTTGGTCTATTAAGTGAGACTAAGAAGTTTCTCTCTAATAACTTTGAGATGAAAGATATGGGTGAGGCATACTATGTGATAGGAATAGAAATATTCCGTGATAGATCACAAGGGTTGTTAAGTTTGTCTCAGAAAGCATATATTAATAAAGTTTTAGAGAGATTCAGAATGGATAAATGTTAACATCTCCTGTTCCAATACAGAAAGGAGACAACTTTAGTCTCATGCAATGTCCAAAGAATGATTTGGAACGGAAATAGATGGAGAATATACCTTATGCATCTGTTGTTGGGAGTTTAATGTATGCTCAAACTTGTACACAACCAGATATTAGTTTTGTAGTTGGTATGCTTGGTAGATACCAGAGTAATCCAGGTTTGGATCATTGGAAAGCTGCAAAGAAAGTTTTAAGATACTTGCAAGGAACGAAGGATCACATGCTTACTTATAAAAGATCTTATCATCTTGAGGTGATTGGATATACAGATTCAGATTTTGTTGGTTGTGTGGATACACGAAAATCTACTTTTGGTTATGTGTATCTTTTAGACGGAGGAGTGGTTTCTTAGAAAAGTGCGAAGCAGACAGTCATTATTGCATCCACCATGGAGGCTGAATTTGTGGCATGCTTTGAGGTCATAGTTCAGGCTAATTGGTTGCGGAATTTTGTTTCAGGACTTGGAATTGTTGACAGTATTGCCAAGCCGCTAAGAATTTATTGTGATAACTCCGCAGTTGTCTTCTTTTTTAAAAACGACAAGTATTCCAAAGGTGCTAAACATATGGAATTGAAATACTTTGTTGTTAAAGAAGAAGTTCAGAAACATAGAGTGTTAATAGAACATATTAGCACTAATCTTATGATTGTTGACCCTTTAACAAAAGGGTTACCGCCCAAAACATTTACTGGTCATGTTGTAAATATGGGCATTATGTCTACTAGTGAATGATGAATGTTGTTATCAATGCTTATTTGACACTCTGAGCTCATTAATAAATAAAGTTTCTGAAATTTATGTTTTCTACTTTATGTATATGCATGTAAATTATGTTGTGGAAAACAAATTATGTTGTTATTGATGAAAAATGACATTATGTTTGAACCTATTATGGATTTCTCACTATAAAGTCATATTAAGGAGAAAGAATGATATAGTAGTACATGGAAGGAAATGTGTTGTTTGAAATGACATGTAACCGCCATGACTCTTATTATTTATGTATCAATTATCTTGATTAATGATAGAACCAATTTACGTAAGGCCTTTTAAATGCGCATTTATGTAATTATTAAATCATTAAAGTATTATAACTCATATGAGTCAAGTGGAAGAATGTAAGAAATTATGTAAATTAATTTCTATAAAGTGACTCATATGACTTAGAGTTTGGGCTTTGGGCCCGAATATGATTTAATAATAATAATAGAATTAAAGGCTCATTGGTTAATGTGAGAAATATATATATGATGATATACCTAATGAAAAACCTACATCTGATGGAGATTGGGAACTAAAGGCTATAGGGTTTTGTCTCTGCAAATAATAGTTGTCTCACCGATAACCATCACCAAAGTGTGTGACAAGAACAGAATTGGTAAGAGATAGATTGGGACAAAAGAGATAAAGTAATTGCTCAAGTAGGATCACTCATGGATCAAGGTAAGTGCCCATTCCTTCATTGTATGATTGTGTGAGAATCATGATATGATAAGATCTGTATGAGAACATTATTGTATGTATTCAATTGTACGTTAATTCATGTTTTAATTTACAGGTTCATGTACTAATCGATGTAAATTTTTGTATGTTTTTTTTAAAATTTAATTAGTTTTGATTTAAAATCAAAATTTGAAATAATTTTTTTCCCATGATCTAAGGAAAACATTTGAAAAAAAAAGTTCTATAAAAATTATCTAATATAACCTAAAAAAAATTATGAACAAGAAAATAAAGCTACATTATTTATGTTGAAGAAGGAAGATTGTTGATTGCTCTCTTGTTTATTGGATGTTTTCATAGGACAATAGAGATTGATTATTGAAAACTTGAGACATTTCACTCATCTTTATTACACAATATTAATAAAAGTCAAATATACTTCATCATATGTTGAAAGTGTTGTCTTTGTCCAACTGTAAGTAATGCCTAAATGATGACTCTCTATAATACATGATTAGTAATCACATTTAAATGATTAATGTACCGTCCCGTCCCCGGGCGTTGACCAAAGTCAAAGTCAAAGTCAAAGTCAAAGTCAAAGTCACGGCCAAAGTCAACAGATTGACTGCATCAGGCGTCGCCTAGAGAAGGCATCGCCAAAACAAGGCGTCACCAAGATAGGGCGTCGCCTAGATGAGGCGTCGCCAAAACAAGGCGTCGCCAAGATAGGGCGTCGTCAAGCAAGGCGTCAATGGTGTTACTCCCCGATACCCATGGGTAGGAAAGACCATGGAGGGAGTGACACCACGGGAAGGCCTCAGGCCTCGACAGCTCAGAACAGTGATAAAGAGAATAGTAAGGTGGCTTCAAGGCCATAGTACTAGCGCCAGTAGGGAGTAGCCTGATTCGTGAAGTATCCCTGCCACCTCAGGGAGACCCTTGGGATAGATACGACTCAAGAGAAGGTCATGCCCAGGGGAAACCAGGTTCAGGGTGCGAGAGGAAGGTGGATACACTCACAGGGCGAGTGACTAGAGGTTGGGGCGCATGAGTTGGCACCCAAAAAGTCACCCCTTGCGCCAGATGCACTCCAAGGAATGAGGACTCACACGATGAAATATCCCTAAGTTGGGTTACAGTGCTGTGAGGCCCTCCACGTAGAATAACGGTCAAGTCAGGAGGACACGTGGCAGGAAGAACAGAAACATCAATGTTTTCCAGATAGTTTGTCGGGTATGAGGTAATTAAGATTATTTCAAAGTAATTAAGTTTACGTTTCAAACGCTTTAAAGCACTTTAAACACCTTAAGCGTTTTGAACGTCTTAAAGGCGCTGAACGTTTTATCCTTAAATGCGCTTTAAGACGCTTTAAATGCTAGAGACGTTTAAAGTGGGCTTTAGACGTGGGAAAAAGGATCGGGAGTTTTTTGGGAGAATACACACAGATACACTCTAGTTGCTTGCTCACGCACCCACTGTACGCACAGGAAATTAGGGAGAAAAAAGTATTAGTTACGCAGTGATTAGACCACCTTCAGAGCATTCATTTGCGGTGCTCCGATACGGGGTTGTGTCACTTTGATGTTTCTCGCCAGCTGACTTGATCGTCGGAGTGCAAACGGCCGCGAGGGCGTCCCTTTGTTCACTTCTTTTTCAGGTACACACAGGCGGTGCAGAACGAAGGTGCCCTAGCTCGAGGGATAGGCCACGCGCAAAGACGTCCCTGGTCAACCGGCCGAAACATTTGGCGCCCACCGTGGGGCCGATTTAAAACATCAGTCCCATCACAAGTTTCAGTCCGACAGTTCCTGAGAGTTTATCAAAGCCACCGTAACAACAAGAACATTGGGCCCTATTCGACACTTTGCGTTGAAGCATGAGGGCCACGAGACAAGGTTCAGCGCGCGCTACGAGTGAGGAAATGACCATGCAGCAGGTCATGGACATGGTGCAGGGGCTGCAGGAGGAAATGGCAGAATCAAGGGCAGAGCAAGAACGCATGCAGGCGGATCTCGCGGCCTCTCAGGCGAGAAATGAAGAGCTCCATCGCACAAATGAGGAATTGCGCCGCGGGTTGCGCAATAACCAAGGGCAACGCGACCCAGATGAGACCGAACGTCTCACCCCACCAAGGGAGTTTTCCACACCATTCTCGCAGGAGATTCTGGAAGCGTTGATCCCCAACACGTTCGCAGGGCCCAAGGTGATCTTCACAGGGATGGAGGATCCCGAAGCACATCTCACTGCGTTCCACACGCAGATGGTGCTAGTAGGCGGCTCCGATGCCGTAAGATGCAAGCTTTTCATGAGCAACCTGACGGGAATGGCCATGGATTGGTTCATCAGCCTTCCAGATGGCCATATCACCTCCTTCCCACAGCTGTCGCGGTTATTTAGGGAGCAATACCTAGCGAACAAGGCCCCACCGCCCGTTTCGTATGATCTGTTCGACGTAAAACTATATCAGGGTGAGACTTTGAAGGAGTACATCAACCGTTTTGGGGCTCAAGTAGTAAACGTTGGTACTACGGAAGAACCCATGATCGTGTACGCGTTCAGGAAAGGCGTATGCCCTGGCCCCTTTTGCTAATGAATCATTCGCAATCGCCCCAGGACCTTCGCTGAAATAAGGCGTCGCGCAATGGAGCATATCGCCTCTGAGGGAGAGGTGTGCGAGAAGTGCACGAGTGTCGCACCCACACGCCCGAGAGCACAGACACGGGCTCAACCCGTCAAGGTCAACGAGACCACAACGGGAAGGAAGAATCAGGAAGGGAGACGCCCCTACGAGGCGAGAAAACCCCAACCCAGGGGTCAAGCGGGAGGAAATCGTCCGGCCAGGGAAAGGGCCAGACCAACAAGGTACGACTTCGTGGTGGAGTTGAAGGACCTGATCGCCGTACCCAATATAGTCGAAAAATTGAGGCGACTAGTGAAGGTCGACAAGGTGCTGGGGCCTCGCAAGGACTCTTGGTGTGAGTTTCACGAAGCCTTTGGTCACCATATCAATAACTGCTTATCGCTGGGTTACCAGTTAGATGAGTTAGTAAAAAGCGGGTTCTTGAAGGACTATCTCGCTGAACCTGCCACGACCGTAGCCCTGCCAGCACCAGAGGAGGATCAAGCGCATGAGATGCCAGTCCATGGCGAAGTTCACACCATTTCTGGTGGTTTTTCCGGAGGAGGACCCACTGCATCCCAACGCAAGAAATATGCGAGGGGAGTAAATTCGATTGACGAAAAAATCTCAGGTGACCCGTGTGAGTCAGACCTCGTGTTCACGAGGGCGGACCTACGAGATGTTGTCCCACACGACAAAGACCCCGTGGTCATTTCGGTTGTCACGGCTGGAAGAAAGGTGCACAGGGTTCTAGTCGACCAGGGAAGTTCTGCAGATGTTATGTTCTGGTCGACATTCAACAAGTTACGGTTGTCTCCCGACCTTTTGAGGCCCTACACCGGGTGCTTGTATGGGTTTGCCGACAACCAGGTGGAAGTACGTGGCTACTTGGACTTGAGGACGACATTCACAGATGGAGCGGCCTCACGTACTGAAAGCATTCGGTACTTAGTTGTAAACGCCAATTCAGCTTACAACATCCTGTTGGGAAGACCGGCGTTGAACAGGCTGAGAGCAGTAGCCTCCACGCGCCACATGAAGATGAAGCTGCCGAACCTTAGTGGCAAGGTGATCGTCATCAAGTCAGATCAAGAAGAAGTGTGAAAATGCTATGAAAACAGTTTGAAAACAAAGAGAGGTGTGTTCATGGTGTTCGAGCGACCACCGAGTTCAGACACAGCAATGGAAGTAGAGCCCTTGAATGAGGCGACGCTTGCGGAGTCAACACCTGTCGAGGTTGCACCCGTAGGGGCGACGCCTAGAACAGACGCGCGCACAGAGGAGAGGCATGACGACGCTTCGCCCGTGGAAGAGGCGTCGCCTAGAGAGCATTATAAGGCGACGCCCCCAAAGGAAGATAGCAGAGACCAACCAGCGGCCAATGTGGTGGAGAGACAGATTGGCGACAAAACGTTCAAGCTGGGGCGTTTGTTGAGCCAAGAAGAACAGGACGAAGTGGCAGAGGTGATTTCACGCCACTTAGACGCTTTTGCGTGGTCCACCTCAGACATGCCGGGCTTCGACCCCGACTTTTTATGCCACCATCTTAGCATGGACGCCACGGTTCACCCTGTGCGATAGAGGAGGAGAAAGTTTAACGAAGAGAGGCGCCTCGTGGTAAAGGAAGAGACACAAAAGTTGTTGAGTGCTGGACACATCCGGGAAATACAATAGCCCGAGTGGCTGGCCAACGTCGTTCTGGTAAAGAAAGCAAACGGGAAATGGAGGATGTGTGTGGACTTCACAGATTTGAACAAGGCGTGCCTCAAGGATTCCTATCCACTACCCAGCATCGACGCCCTGGTGGATAGTGCCTCAGGTTGCGAGATGCTGAGCTTCTTGGACGCTTTTTTAGGTTACAACCAGATCAAGATGCACCCGAGGGACGAGGGTAAAACAACATTCATGACAGAGACATGTAGCTACTGCTACAAGGTGATGCCGTTTGGGTTAAAGAATGCAGGCGCCACCTACCAGAGGTTAATGGATAAGGTCTTGGCGCCTATGTTAGGCAGGAACGTACAAGCCTACGTCGATGACATGGTGGTAGCTTCTCGCGATAGGAGGCAACATACAACAGATCTGGAAGAATTGTTTGCCACCATATCAAAGTATCGTCTCAAGCTGAACCCTGAGAAGTGTGTCTTTGGGGTTGAGGCGGGAAAGTTTTTAGGCTTCATGCTTACGGAGAAGGGAATTGAGGCAAACCCTGATAAGTGCGCAGCCATCATCGCTGTGAGGAGCCCGACATCAGTGAAAGAAGTGCAACAACTGACAGGGCGAATGGCAGCATTATCAAGGTTCGTTTCCGCAGGAGGAGAGAAGGGGCACCCTTATTTCCAGTGCCTCAAGAGAAATAGCCGTTTTGCGTGGACTGACGAGTGTGAAGCAGCATTCCTCAAGTTGAAAGAATACTTGGCGACACCACCAGTGCTTTGCAAACCTGTGGCAGGCGTGCCCCTCCGACTGTACTTTGCGGTAACAGAGCGGGCCATCAGTTCTGCGCTAGTCCAGGAGCAGGACCAAGTACAGAGGCCCATCTATTTTGTAAGTAAAGCCTTGCAGGGCCCGGAGACGAGGTATCAGTCGCTGGAGAAGGCAGCATTGGCCGTGGTATTCTCGGCCAGGAGGCTCCGCCACTACTTTCATAGTTTTACAGTAGTGGTGATGACGAACTTGCCCATCCAGAAGGTACTACAGAAACCTGACGTTGCTGGAAGGATGGTTCGCTGGGCAGTAGAGCTGTCGGAGTTTGATATCTGGTACGAGCCCAGAGGATCTATTAAAGGTCAAGTATATGCGGATTTCGTTGCGGAGCTCTTACCCGGAGGCGACCAAGAGGTGGAGCCAGGATCGAAGTGGTCGCTCTCGGTCGATGGCTCTTCCAATCAACAAGGAAGTGGAGCAGGAATAGTCTTGGAAGGACCTAATGGTGTGCTGATCGAGCAAGCTCTACGCTTCGCTTTTAAAGCAAGCAATAACCAAGCTGAGTACGAGGCACTGATCGCAGGGATGCTCCTGGCCAAAGAGATGGGTGCACAGAACCTCTTGGTAAAGAGTGATTCACAGCTGATCACAAGGCAAGTCTCGGGAGAATTTCAAGCTAAGGACCCACAAATGGCGGCGTATCTGAGGTATGTCCAGTTGTTAAAGGGAGCATTTAGCACTCTTGAGCTAGTACATGTTCCTAGGGAGCAGAATGCCAGAGCTGACCTGCTTGCCAAGCTGGCCAGCTCAGGCAAGGGGGGCAGACAGAGGACAGTAATCCAAGAGACGCTCAAAGCTCTGCGGAAATTCGTGGAAGATAACAGGGTGGACGTCCTCCATATTTGTGCAGCGAGAGGGAGACCGAGGAGTCATCGTTCTTTTACTCAAGATACGATGAAGGCACCTCGCATTAGCACATATGCGGACGCACCCGAAGAAGGAAAGCATGCGCAGGTATGCACTTTGGTCGAGGGAGACACTTGGATGACACCATAGAGGCGGTACCTGGCGGACGGGATTCTCCCAGCGGAACCAGAAGAAGGTAAGAAGATTAAGTGGAACGCTGCAAGGTATACCCTGGTAGATGGGATGCTGTTCAGGCACGGGTTCACGCACCCTATCCTGACATGCGTAAGCGACGACGAGTGCACCAGGATAATGGCTGAACTCCACGAAGGTATTTGTGGGAGCCACGTAGGAGGAAGGTCTTTAGCTTTTAAAGTGATACGTGCCGGCTTCTACTGGCCAACAACGAAAGAGGATTGCGTGCGGCACGCCCAGCGTTGCAAGCAGTGTTAGAGGCACGCTGATTGACACAAGGCGCCGCCAGAGGAGTTGAGATCCATATATAGTCCATGGCCCTTTCATACGTGGGGAATCAACATCCTAGGCCCGTTCCCACTGGCGATAAGACAGATGAAGTACTTGATCGTCGCCATTGAATACTTCACCAAGTGGATAGAGGCGGAGCCCGTGGCCCAGATTACTGCGCACAAGGTGCAACACTTTGTTTCGAAGAACATCGTGTGTCGCTTCGGTGTGCCTAGGCGGCTGGTGTCCGACAATGGCACCCAGTTTGCAAGCCAACAGCTGAGAAACCTGTGCGCAGAGGTAAGCATCAAGCAGGTGTTCGCATCAGTCGAACACCCCCATACAAATGGGCAAGTAGAGTCAGCGAATAGAGTTTTGCTGAGAGGACTAAAGAGAAGATTAGAGAAAGCTAAAGGGGCGTGGGTAGAAGAAGTGCCAAGGATTGTATGGGCATACCACACCACACCCCAATCTGCCACCATGGAGACGCCTTTCAGTCTAGTATATGGGTCAGACGCGATGATCCCAGTCGAGATCCACGAAAGCTCGCCACGTTACCAGAATTTCGTGGCTGAAGAATCCAATGAAGAAAGGCGAGTAAATCTGGACTTACTAGACGAAGCAAGGGAGGAAGCAAGAATAAAGGCTGAGGTAGTAAAGAGAAGAGTGGAGCGACAGTATAGCTCCAAGGTGAAGCCGCGGCAATTCCAGGTTGGTGACTTAGTCATGAGGAAGGCTCACCCATATGAGCTGGAGAATAAGTTGTCTCCCAAATGGACCGGACCCTTCAGAGTCACCGAAGCCAAGGGGAATGGTTCATACAATCTAGAGACTTTGGAAGGAGGTCCCATTCCGTGCAGCTGGAATGCGACTGTACCGCCCTGGTAGTCGGGAGTGATGACGTGGCATCCTGCTACAGTATAGGCGTGTTGGCAAGGCGCCAGGTTGGCAAAAGGGAAGGAAGTCGGGGGGCTCGTGTAGTCGCCAGTTCTTATATTGGCGTGTTCCGATCTCCATCTTACCAGAATCGGCGATCACCAGGTTAAAGATGAAGTCGCCAGATGTAGATTCAGGCGACCCAGTCATTGGAGATCGCCAGAGCAAGCACATCGCCAAAGTTGAAGGAGAAGCAGATTATGAAGGCGGCCGGCGAGACCACAGGGAAGGTGTATGAAGGCCCCTAACTCGCCAGTTCCAGTAGAGATCGCACTCCCAAGTTAGCTATGCACTGGGCAGTACCATGCATAAATAACTTAGCCAAAATGAGAGTAGAAGTAGCGCCAAGTCAAGGAGGCTCCAGATGATGGCACGTGTACGACTGGATGCGAGCCACGTGTCCAGGTCTGTAACTGCTAGAAGAGAGAAAACAACCAGGTATATAAGAGTTCTCAACAAACTTTCTGAGGTACGCACGTTCAGATTATACTCTTTACGCTTGCGAGTGGTAGAGCTTACTGTGAGAGAGGATTTGCACAGTTCTTGTTCTCTTAGTATTTGGTGATACTGTCACTGACTTGGGCGTTGGAGTGCGATCGGCCGCAGCGGCGCCGCTCTGTTTCTTTGCAGGTTCTTGAGGTGGATCTCGAAGAGGAACGGAGGTTCGAAGCGGTGCACACGTCGATCCTTTGACGAGGCAGTTTCCAGCGTTCTGGTCAACAGGCAGGATCATCAGGCGCCCACCGTGGGGCCGTGTAAAACTTGCTCCCATCCACAGCGTGAGTTCTTGGAAGTTTTCGAAGTTTTCTGCGTGGTTGTGTGCTGGTGCAACCATCGCTCGCTGTTTGCTTGAGTTTCGTTCGGTGAATTCGCGTTTTATACCGTTCGTTTGGCTTTTCGATCGGTGGAATGAGGTTTCCTGCTGTTTACACGTAATCTGTTTGGTGGAAGTTCGAGTTCTTTCGCTCGTTTGGTTGTCCGCAGGGAAGCGGCGGTTTCTGGTGAAGTTGTGGTTTTCTTTGAAGGTTTACGGTGTTCTTGAGTCTTCTTGCGCAGTTTCGCGCTGTTTTCTCCGATTGATCGCTGATTCGATCGTGGTTGAAGTGTCGTTCGCTGCTTTCTGAGATTCGCTGAGTTCATGAGAAAAATGAGAAGCAATCGTTCAAGTCCAGTTGCGCCCGTTGCTGACGAAGGCGCCGCCGCCATGACCATGGCGCAGATGGCAGAGATGATGCGTTCGTTGCAGGCAACTGTGGAAGCTTCACGCGTAGAGCAGGCGAGAATGCATGAGGACCTGGTCGCCTCTCGCGCCAGGAACGAGGAGCTCAGCAAGGTGACTGAGGAGCTGCGTCAAGCTCTTCAGGAGCAGCAAGGGCGTTCTTCTGCTGAAGAGGTGGCGCCGTCGACGCCACCTCGTGTTTTCCCAATGCCTTTTGTTCAGGCGATTACTGACACGCCTATTCCCACGAGCGTGGTTCCGGTTAAGGCTGTCTTTACCGGCGTGGAGGATCCAGAGGCTCATCTAACCACGTTCCATACGCAGATGATGCTGTCGGGAGGATCAGACGCCGTCTACTGCAAGATGTTCGTGAGTACGCTCCAGGGAACGGCGATGGAGTGGTTTGTGAGCCTGCCTAACGGCCACATAACCAATTTTCAACAGTTCTCGAAGATCTTTGTTGAGCAGTACATCGTGAATAAGGCACCGCCCAGGGTGTCTTATGATCTGTTTGATATAAGGCAGTACCAGGGAGAGTCCCTCAGAGACTACCTGAATCGCTTTGGGGCGCAGATGGTCAGATCGCCGGCCAAGGATGAAGAAATGCTGGTCTATGCATTCAAGAAGGGCGTGCAGCCAGGACCATTCTGCGAGGCCTTGATCAGGGCTCACCCCGCGACGTTTGCTGAAGTCAGGCGACTTGCGGTGGCTCACATCGCCGACGAGAGTGAAGTCGCCGAGAAGAGAGGCAGCGTGGCTCCCGCCAGGCCACGCGCCCAGACCAGAATCCAGCCGCAAAGGGTGCTGGAAACAGCAGCGGCGGCCAGGAAAGACCAAAGGACTCACCATCCTTACGACAGGAGGAACAAGGGAAGGAGCCAGGGGCGCCAGCAACCAGCACGCCGGGAATACAATCGCCCGCCTAAGCACAAGTTTGTCATGGGATTGGTGGATCTAATCGCCATTCCTAATATATCTGCTAGGTTGAAAATGCCTGAGAAGGTGGGCGACAAGGTGCTGGGGTCAAAGCCGGATGCCTGGTGTGAGTTCCACCAATGTTTTGGCCACACTTTGAACTCGTGTTTGTCCTTGGGATATCAGCTCGACGATCTAGTTAAGAGCGGGTTCCTAAATGACTATCTGCTGGACAGGAGGACGGGGGGAGCGTCGAGTTCCCAGCCAGCAGGTGGAGAAGCCCAGCAACACGAGATGCCTATCCACGGGGAGATCCACACCATTGCAGGGGGCTTCTCAGGTGGTGGATGCACCGCATCGCAGAGGAAGAAGTACGCGCGATCGGTGATGACAGTGGATATGTTTGAAGATCACTCGCCGGAAGTGGACATTACGTTCACTAAGCAGGATCTTCGGGACGTTGTGCCTCATGACAACGATCCCATAGTTATTTCGTTGGTTACAGCGGGAAGGAAGGTCCACAGAGTTCTGGTGGACCAAGGAAGCTCGGCAGACGTGATGTTCTGGCCGACTTTCACGCAGCTGGAGTTGCCCCTTGACCAGCTAAGGCCCTATGAAGGGTGCCTATATGGGTTCGCTGGTGACCAGGTGGAGGTCAGGGGGTACATTGAGCTGAGAACCACGTTTACAGATGAGGCTGGGTCGAGGACGGAGAAAATCAAGTACCTTATCGTAAACGCCCCTTCAGCATATAACATCCTGTTGGGAAGGCCCACGCTTAACAGGATAGGCGCCATTCCGTCGACTCGGCACATGAAGGTAAAGTTGCCGTCCATGGAAGGGGTGGTGATCACGATCAAGTCTGATCAGAAAGAAGCGAAAAGGTGCTATGAGAATAGCCTGAAAAACAAAAGATCAGTGAGTTATGTAACAACCACCCCACCTCCCGGTGTGAAGCCCAGATCGATGGTAACGGAGGAGGCCGCCGGAAGAGATGTGGAGATGGTAGACGCTGAGCTAGGGGAGAGGAATGCTGGCCTGGAGGAGGAAGAGGCGCGAAATCGCCCTGAGGAAGCAAGGGAGCAGGGAATCGCCAGGGCGGTGATCGCCAAAGAATCCAGGCCAAAACCTGTCGAGCAGTGGCTCGAAAAGGAGATCGGAGGAAAAATCATCAAGCTGGGAAGATCTCTGGAGGTCGAGCTCCAGGACCAGATCGCCAAGGTGATTGAGCGGCATCTGGACGCGTTTGCATGGTCCGCTTCGGACATGCCCGGGATTGATCCCGACTTCTTGTGCCATCATCTGGCGATGGACAATTTGGTGAGACCGGTGCGACAAAGGAGAAGAAAGTTCAACGAGGAGAGGAGGCAGGCGATCAGGGACGAAACACAGAAACTCCTCGCTGCAGGCCACATCAGGGAAGTCCAGTACCCTGAATGGCTGGCAAATGTCGTGCTGGTAAAGAAGAGTAACGGGAAATGGCGCATGTGCGTCGATTTCACCGACCTGAACAAAGCTTGCCCAAAGGATTCGTATCCTTTACCAAGCATTGATGCCCTGGTCGATAGTGCTGCAGGGTGCAAGTTGCTGAGTTTCCTGGATGCCTTCTCGGGATACAATCAGATCAAGATGCATCCCATGGATGAAGAGAAGACAGCCTTCATGACGGAGAGATCGTGCTACTGCTATAAGGTGATGCCGTTTGGGCTGAAGAACGCGGGGGCCACGTACCAGAGGCTGATGGATCGAGTACTTGCACCAATGCTGGGAAGGAACGTGCAAGCTTACGTCGATGACATGGTCGTGACCTCGCCGGAAAAAAGCAAGCACGTTGCAGACTTGGAAGAATTGTTCACGACGATCGCCAAGTTCAAGTTAAAGCTCAATCTGGAGAAATGCATTTTCGGCGTGGAGGCTGGAAAGTTTTTGGGTTTCCTCTTGACTGAAAGAGGAATAGAAGCCAACCCAGACAAGTGCGCCGCCATCTTGGCGATGAGGAGCCCAGCTACGGTGAAAGAAGTCCAGCAGCTAACAGGTCGGATGGCAGCCCTATCTCGCTTCGTGTCAGCTAGCGGAGGAAAGGGACATTCCTATTTTCAATGTCTGCGGCGCAATAATAAGTTTGTTTGGACGAAAGAGTGCGAGGAAGCTTTCGTCAAACTGAAGGAGTATCTGGCGAGCCCGCCGGTTCTGTGCAAACCGCTGGTGGGAATCCCTCTCAGGTTGTATTTTGCTGTAACTGAGAGGGCGGTAAGTGCGGTGCTCGCCCAGGATCAAGATCAGGCTCAGAAGCCTATCTATTTTGTGAGCAAGGTGTTGCAGGGCCCCGAAACGAGATATCAGGCCCTGGAGAAGGCTGCGCTGGGTGTGGTGTTTTCGGCGAGGAGGTTGCGCCACTACTTCCATAGCTTCACAATACTGGTGATGACTGACCTGCCCATCCAGAAGGTCTTGAAGAAACCCGACGTTGCGGGAAGGATGGTGAAGTGGGCGGTAGAGTTGTCAGAGTTTGATATTAAATATGAGCCCCGAGGCCCGATCAAGGGGCAAATCTTTGCAGATTTCGTGGTTGAGCTCTCATCAGAGGCGACGCGGGTTGAAGGAGACGATTTCCGTTGGGTACTTTCCGTGGATGGATCGTCGAACCAGCAGGGCAGCGGTGCTGGAGTCATATTGGAAGGACCCAACGGCGTGCTGATCGAACAATCTCTGAGGTTCGCCTTCAAAGCCAGCAACAATCAAGCAGAGTATGAGGCGCTGATCGCCGGAATTTTGCTGGCCAAGGAGATGGGAGCTAGGGTGCTGATGGCTAAGAGTGACTCGCTGCTGGTCACGGGGCAAGTAACAGGCGAGTTCCAGGCTAAAGATCCACAAATGGCGGCTTACTTGGCGTATGTGCAGGAATTGAAGAGTTCCTTTGCCTCCTTTGAAGTAGTACATGTGCCCAGAGAGCAGAATGCCCGAGCTGACTTGCTTGCTAAGCTCGCCAGCTCAGGCAAGGGGGGTAGGCAGAGGACGGTGATTCAAGAAACTCTGAAGACGCCAAGGGCATTTGTCGCAGATCACCTGGTCCTTCAGATAAGCAAGTCGACGGAGAAAGCAGCGAGAAGCCATAAGTCCTTGACGCAAGAAACTCTGAGATCGCCGAGAATTAGAGCGTGTCGAGGAGAGAAGGTGAATGTGATGCAGGTCTGCGCCACCCATGAGCCAGACACTTGGATAACACAGTACAAGCGGTGCCTGGCAGATGGCCTCCTCCCACTGGATCCGACAGAAGCTAGGAAGGTAAAGAAAAATTCCAGCAAGTACACATTGATTGATGGCGATCTGTACAGGTTTGGGTTCACTCACCCACTCCTGGAATGCGTACACGGCGAGAAGTGCACGAGGATCATGGCAGAGCTCCACGAGGGTATATGCGGAAGCCACGTTGGGGGTCGAGCTCTGGCCGCGAGGACTCTCCGTGCAGGATACTACTGGCCATCCATGAGAGAAGATTGCAAGAAATATGCCCAGTGTTGCAAACAATGCCAACAGCACGCCGATTGGCACAAGGCACCTCCCGAGGAGTTGAAGTCGATCTATAGCCCTTGGCCGTTTCATACTTGGGGAATCGACATCCTGGGACCTTTCCCGCTGGCGATCAGGCAGATGAAGTACTTGGTGGTGGCGATTGAGTATTTCACCAAGTGGATTGAAGCAGAACCAGTGGCCCAGATCACCGCACACAAGATCGAAGGTTTCGTGTGGAAGAACATCGTGTGCCGGTTTGGAGTGCCTAAACGCCCGGTGTCGGATAATGGGACTCAGTTTGCAAGCCACCTGTTGAAGAAGCTCTGCGAAGGGGTGGGAATACAACAAGTGTTTGCATCCGTCGAGCACCCTCAGACAAATGGCCAGGTGGAGTCAGCTAATCGGGTGTTATTGAGAGGTTTGAAGAGAAGGCTTGAGAAAGCCAAGGGAAGTTGGGCTGAGGAGGTGCCCCGTATAGTCTGGGCGTACCACACCACCGAGCAGTCAGGAACCCATGAGACCCCGTTCAGCTTGGTCTATGGGTGTGATGCCATGATTCCGGTGGAGATCCAGGAGAGCTCACCGAGATTCCAGAACTTCGTAGAGGAAGACTCGAATGAAGAGAGAAGGCTGAACCTGGATCTACTGGATGAGGTCAGGGAAGAGGCGAGACTGAAGGCTGAGGCGGTGAAGAGGAGGATCGAACGAAGATACAACTCAAAGGTGAGGCCAAGGCAGTTTAGAGAAGGTGACTTGGTGATGAGGAAAGCCCACCAGTACGAGATGGAGAATAAACTGTCACCCAAGTGGACTGGACCGTTCAGAATAACCGAGGCGCTCGGGAACGGAGCCTACCGCTTAGAGACGCTGGAAGGAGGGGCGATTCCTCGCACCTGGAACGCCACACACCTGAAGTTGTACTATAGTTAAGAGCTTTGTAAGTAAAGACAAACACAAAGGTCATATTACAATGTCTCTGATGAAACAGTTTGAAGGGGGCACTCTTTTTTCCCTAAGGAGGGTTTTTAACGAGGCCACCCAATAAAAGAGAAGTTTTTGAAGTACAAGGCGTTTTCAGACTGCATGTGTGCTATTTTCCAAAGTTTTGAAGAAAGACCTTGTCACTTGTACGTGATTTAAGGCGAGTAAAGATATATCGCATGCTTTCTAAAAAGTTTTTAAGTCCTCATCGTTTTTCAGCGATTGGAGGCACCGGTTAAAGTTTTTAAGTCCTCATCGTTTTTCGGCGATTGGAGGCACCAGTAAAAGTTTTTAAGTCCTCATCGTTTTTCGGCGATTGGAGGCATCAGTAAAAGTTTTAAGTCCTCATCGTTTTTCGGCGATTTGAGGCATCAGTTAAAGTTTTTAAGTCCTCATCGTTTTTCGGCGATTGGAGGCACCAGTTAATGTTTTAAAGTCCTCATCGTCTTTCGACGATCGGAGGCACCAGATGAAAGACCTCAACGCCCTCGCGCTTTCTGAGGCAAGATAAAGACCTCCTCGCCGTCGAGCGAGTGCAGGCGAGGAAGAGTAAAAAGTCCTCAGTGTTTCTGGGGGCGAGAAGATGTAACCCCTGGGGCAATGTAGAGGCACCAGTAAAAAGTCCTCCATGTTTCTGGGGGCGAGAAGATGTAACCCCTGGGGCAATGTAGAGGCGAGTTAAAGACCTTCTCGCCGATGAGCGAGTTCAGGCGAGTTAAAGACCTTCTCGCCGATGAGCGAGTTCAGGCGAGTTAAAGACCTTCTCGCCGATGAGCGAGTTCAGGCAAGTTAAAGACCTTCTCGCCGATGAGCGAGTTCAGGCAAGATAAAGACCTTCTCGCCGATGAGCGAGTTCAGGCGAGTTAAAGACCTTCTCGCCGATGAGCGAGTTCAGGCGAGTTAAAGACCTTCTCGCCTACATGCGAGCTTAGGCAAGATAAAATCCTTCTCGTCTCGAACGAGTTCAGGTACGGTGCAGAGGGTGGAAGAAGTTTGGAAGGTGGCTAAGGTAGGTTCGAAGAGAACGCCTAGTCAACCGGTCTTTGTTCTGAAGTTCAGGGAGGTAAAGAAAGATCCCAAAAGGCGTTTCTACCTCCGGACAAAGAAACAATGGCCAAAGCATGAGGCTAGGAAAAAGCTGATATCACCAAGAGTCTTTGGCGACCGGGAAGAGTTCAAACAGCGGCGAGAAGGTTAAAAGGCTTGTTCGATGAAGCAGGTCGAATGGAGCGGTGTTTAAGCCAGCAACTGAGTTACAGTTCATTGCTTGAGGGATATTTTTACGATAAGGTTAATTGCCTTAAGGTTACGAATTGTTAAGTGTTTGTTGCTTAGGGCTGAAGTGATCCGAAGCAGTTAAGTCAAAGGTTGTACCTACAGTTTTCCTAAGTCACTTCTTTGAAATTAAACAAGCAAGGAAAGTTGAAGCGAGTGAAGAAGTTATAAAAGGAAAAACATGAACCTTTGTCATTAACAGATAGCAGTGAATAACAGTTCAGAACATATATGCGAGGGGACATAAAAGTTTATTACAAGTTATAATACAAGGGAAAGCACAAGAGGTGGCAGATGAAGAAGGATTGATTAGTCTTCAGCAGGAACGACTTTTCCATCCACCACTTCATTGTTTAGCGACATCATGCTGAGATCCAGGTCGGGGAATAGGCAAGCAAATTGTTCCTGCGCAGCTTCGAATCCAGCAGCCAGAATCTGAGCAGAGTTTAGCTTGAGTTCTTCAATTTGCCCCTGAAGTTCCTCAATCCGCTTCTTGAGGTCTTCAGTTTGCTCTTTCAGCTCTTTATTCTGTTGCTCCAGCTCTTCAACCTGTTTTTTGAGTTGTTCGTTGGTCTCCTGAGCCTGGAGAAGGTCTTCAGTAACCTTCTTGGATTCCGTTTGCGCTTGGGCCAATTCAGCAGCCACCTCTCCCTTCTCTTTGTTGGCCTCGGCAAGATCAGCTATGGCGTCGTCCCTCGCCTTTTCCACTTGCCCAAGTAATTTCTCTCAGTCGATCGACCTCTGCTCCAATTTTTGCACCTTAGCGGCGTCAGCTTTCATGAGAGCCTCCAGGTCAACCGCCTTGGCGCGAAGAGGCACGATCTTGCTCTCCAATTCGACCTTCTCTTGGGCAAGTTGATGCACTTTGTGGCGAAGGTCAGTGGCCTCCTTGCGCGCCAGCCTGAGCTCGGTGTTCATTGCATCCTCCACTCGGGAGTGTTCGATTTCTGCGAGCGTCAGGCTGAAAGACAACTTCTCCACCTCGACCCTCATGGTGCTGTTTTTGGTTTTGAGGTTGAAGAGGTCGTCTTGGAGCCTCCTGGTTGAGCCCTCCACAGCCCTGGTTATGATCGCCAGGATATCCTCTGCTATGGTCTTCAGCTTGGCAGTTAGAGGCTCCCACATCCTTGTGACCTCCAAAGGGAGGTTTGCTGCTTGGAGAGGCACCAGGTGGGCCTGTTGTGGGTTCTCGTCGCCACCTTCCTTAGCGGGTTCTTCAGTAGTTGCTTCTTGGCGTGGCGACGGAATCGGGGATTCGGTGATCAGAATCGGAGAGGTATGAGCAACCTCATCCCCGATTGGAGCATCTTCTGCAGCTGAAGCGTTTGAAGGGGGACCCCCTCCAGCTGACACATATGGTGTAGAAGCGCTTGGGGGGTCCTCCAGGAAGTTTGGCTCTTGGGCCTCAACTGCAGGTGGCGCAGTGGCCAGTGGGACCGCTTGGACTGGTGAGGCAGGAGCCTGTGGGGGTGGCGATGATGGAGGAGGAGCAGGCGTCGATGGAGGTGTGGATGTTGGAAGAGGAGGGGGAGCAGGCGGTGAAGAAGGCGCCACCCTCTTCCTCTTTGAGACCAAACCATCTTCGGTGGCTTCGTCATCTTCTTCCTCCTCCTCGTGGATCACCTGAGGGGCTTTCCTTTTAGGTCTCTTGAGGACCAATTTCTTGCGTTGGGTAGGTTCCTTGGGAGGTGATCGCCCTTGGACGATGGCTGTCTCCACCACCGAGTTGGGCACCGTTTGGGAACCTGTCGCCAACCCGTGGTTTCGGGCGAGCGCCTTCAGTTCAGCGAGCATGCTTTTGCCCAACATGTTGTCTGCATGGAACGAGAATGCATGGGTCAACTCAAAGGAAAAAATAAGTGCATAAGGTGATAAACAGTAAAGCAGATGATATGTGCAGGAAAGGTAAAACCAAAGTCTTGCGCATAACGCACAAGACGCCCAGAAACAGCTAAACAGAAGCAGTATCAAAGCAATAGTTTAAATGTCCTAACCTATTCGAATTTCTAGCTGGTCTTCATAGAATTCGAAGCATATCAAGGTGGTGGTAAGGAAGGTAATGTTGGCGTCCGCCACCTTTTTCCAGAAGAGACAGAGATCTCTGTCCAATGCTCCCATGCTGTCAGGACTTCTGGGCCTCCTGAAGCAGCTCTTGGACTCCTTCTTCCCCTTGTCCACCCAGTACAAGGGGAAGCCATCGAGAAGGGAGGCGTCCTTGTCATTCGCGCGCACTTGGACGAACTTCCCCTTCCAGTCCTTGTAGGATTGCTGGAAGATAGCGAAGATGGACCTCCCAGCAATCGCGTTCAAGCTAACCCACAGGCGGTCTCCTGGGTGCTTGGCTTCGAAGAGGAATAGGAACACGTCCACCGATGCGGGCAACCCCAGGTGGTCGCACATCACTTGAAAAGCTTGAACAAACGCCCAGCTGTTGGGGTGAAGCTGGGCGGCGGCAATGTTGAGCTCGGTTAGGAGTTCCCTCTCGAATCGGGTGAAAGGGAACTTGAGCTTCACCTTCTTGAATAAAGTCGTGTAGACGAAGCAGAAGGGCCCGTCGGCGCTCACCTTGTCATCGGCGCAAACAGGCAGATCGGGGGGGCAAGGCAGCACCATCATCTTCTCGTCGTGCTCCTTGTGGAAAGATTGATGAATTTCATCCCCCTTTGTTAGCCGCAAAACTGCTCCCGCAGTATTCACAGAGGATGTCTCCCTCAGAAGGGTAGAGTTGGCCCAGGGATACAAAGTTTTGAAGTCTGGCAGGGGAACAGGGGCTCCTCCGGCGATAGGTGGAGTCGCCTGGGCCAGGACAGGATGGGAAGACGCAGGCCTCTCAGCCTGCGAAGATGAAGCGCCACGAACTTGTGGTGGGTCGTGAGCTTGTGAAGGAAGGTTTCGTGATGAAGGAGGAGGATTCGGGGTAATCTTTGTGCGAGTCATGGTAGCAGCTGCAAAGAAAGAAGAAAGGAAAAATGATCAGGGGGTTACAGGGGCTGACTCGATCATAGAAGGAAGGTGAAAAACGAACGAATGTAGGTTCGTTGCGACGATTGACGAAGCCCTAAGTTACGCAGAAGGATAAATGGAAAAGCAACGCACAGCGTATGCACCAGGCAGTTACAGGATGATGCGAATCGGTTAAAATGCAAGGAAAACCAGCAGAAGAAGGAAAGTAGGTACCTTTTGATGATCAGGAAGACGATGAAGGTTGATGGTGATTCAGAATGCTGGAGAGCGCTAAGAGTTCTTCGCAGAAGAAAGTTGGAGCGTTCGTGAATGCGAGGGAAAGTGATGGAACAGTGCTGAGTGAAAATGGGTTTAAGGGTTTTTTCGAAATGGGTTTAGGAAGCGCAAACGGCAACTGAAGAGAGCCGTTGATGAAGCCACGTGTCGAGCGATGAGTGAGGGGTTTGGTGGAGCGTCAGAGCAGCAGAAGGTACAACCGCTTGGAATTCTGCGTCAGTGCCACGTAGACCGGTGTTGACGTGACTTTTTCAGTCTTTTCGCTAGACAAGTCTTCGCTTAAGACTGGGGGGCTTGTGTACCGCCCTGGTAGTCGGGAGTGATGACGTGGCATCCTGCTACAGTATAGGCGTGTTGGCAAGGCGCCAGGTTGGCAAAAGGGAAGGAAGTCGGGGGGCTCGTGTAGTCGCCAATTGTTATATTGGTGTGTTCCGATCTCCATCTTACCAGAATCGGCGATCACCAGGTTAAAGATGAAGTCGCCAGATGTAGATTCAGGCGACCCAGTCATTGGAGATCGCCAGAGCAAGCACATCGCCAAAGTTGAAGGAGAAGCAGATTATGAAGGCGGCCGGCGAGACCACAGGGAAGGTGTATGAAGGCCCCTAACTCGCCAGTTCCAGTAGAGATCGCACTCCCAAGTTAGGTATGCACTGGGCAGTACCATGCATAAATAACTTAGCCAAAATGAGAGTAGAAGTAGCGCCAAGTCAAGGAGGCTCCAGATGATGGCACGTGTACGACTGGATGCGAGCCACGTGTCCAGGTCTGTAACTGCCAGGAGAGAGAAAACAACCAGGTATATAAGAGTTCTCAACAAACTTTCTGAGGTATGCACGTTCAGATTATACTCTTTACGCTTGCGAGTGATAGAGCTTACTGTGAGAGAGGATTTGCACGGTTCTTGTTCTCTTAGTATTTGGTGATACTGTCACTGACTTGGGCGTTGGAGTGCGATCGGCCGCAGCGGCGCCGCTCTGTTTCTTTGCAGGTTCTTGAGGTGGATCTCGAAGAGGAACGGAGGTTCGAAGCGGTGCACACGTCGATCCTTTGACGAGGCAGTTTCCAGCGTTCTGGTCAACAGGCAGGATCAGCGACCAATTTGAAATTTTATTTCAGTTCAGTTATGTCAGTTGAGAGTAATGAAATACAAGTTGTAAAGGGGACACTCTTTTTCCCTCTCGGGGGTTTTTTAATGAGGTCACCCAAGTAAAAAAGAAGTTCAAGAAAGCTTTGTCTCAGTTTTGTCTCCTCCCACTCAAAGTGTAAGACCAAAGGTTAAAGAAACAAAAGACAAAGACTCAAAGCAGCGTCAGGCGTCGCCAAGATGAGGCATCGCCAAGATAGGGCGTCGCCAAAATGAGATGTCGCCAAGGTGGAACATCGCCAAAATGAGATGTCGCCAAGGTGGAACATCGCCAAGATAAAGAGTCGCCAAGGTGAGGCGTCGCCAAACATAGGCATCGCCAAATAGGGAGCAAACATCAGAATTCGAAGCAAGTAGTAAGAGCACACGCGTGCGCCTAGAGGTCAAGATGAGAGGTATGTCCAACATAAGGTGCAATCCGGGAGCTTAGTCCTTGAGCAGGGGTTAAGGGATTCCTCCGGAACGCCCCCTCCTCGGGTATGAATAGCTAGCCCCGGTATCAGGTGTTCGATAAAGGTAAAATCCGGGAGCTTAGTCCTTGAGCAGGGGTTAAGGGATTCCTTTGGGACGCCCCCTCCTCAGGTATGAATAGCTAACCCCGGTATCGGGCATTTGGTGAGCTAAAATCTGGGAGCTTAGTCCTTGAGCAGGGGTTAAGGGATTCCTTCAGGATGCCCCCTCCTCAAGTATGAATAGCTATCAGATGTGAACACTTTGCCTTGGTGTTTTTAGACATCCTGAGGACGATACGGCGCTGCTGTAATAGGCCTCTCCTCAAGCGTGGGCACCAAGCACGAAGAGATAAGGGACAAATTGCCTTGGTGTTTGAGACACTCCATGGACGATACAGCACTGTTGTACAGGCCTCTCCATGGGCGTGGGCACCGAAGCGCGACTTTTGTCCCAAGTGTTAGACACGCTAAGGACACCCAGAGCAGGTCTCTCCTTGAGCGTGAACACACAACACAGGTGAGATAAGCCCTCCACGCCCTCGAGCGATGTCGAGGCCACAGAAAAATAGGTACGTCCTCCCTCGCCCTTGAGCGACGTCGAGGCCAGAGAAGAGACGAGACCCCCCTTTCCATCTTGAAGTGATGGAAAAGCTAGTTGTGCCTTTGGCAGTAAGTGCCTGAGGGCTCGAAAAAAGTAAGTAGAAAGCCAGTTGAAGGCTTTCATGAGCCCAGAAGGCCAGGGAGAATCGAAGAGTAAGAAGAAGAAGAAGCGTGAAAGCGTGAGATGCCAAAGGCAAGGAAAATACGAGGGCCAAGTGAAGCTCTAAGAGAAAAGATCAGGAGAAGGGGGTGCATCGCGACTCAGAAGAAAAAGTAAAGAAAGAAGGGCGCGTGCTACCTAAGGGGTTATGATCAAAGCTACGAAGAGGTGTAGGGTGGATAACGCACTCGTTATGGTAAAGAAAGTAGAAACAGATGAAAAGACGAGAGAAGATAAAAGCGTACAGGTGTAAAGACAAAATTCAAAAGGGAGTTAAATAAGCAAGGTAAATTTTCAGAATTACCAACAAGTTCAAATGTATGTACAAAATTGCAGGGAAAGATTCAAAAAGATGTATCAGTTAAGCGTTCTTCATTCCCCAAGGTCGAGGGGCACGACCCTCCCATCGACGATGTGATTGCCAGGGTCGCAATTGGAAGTATTAACCCCCGGATTCTCACAAGCGACTTGGGCCAGGGCTTCCTTGAACCCCTCTTCGAAGGTGTCGGCCATGTCGTCGATGAGCTTTTTCCTGACCTTCTCCAGCTCCTCGATGGTAGAGTCTCCGGAGGCCACCTGCTTCTCCAGAGCCTCCTTCTCCACCTGGAGCCTGCTGACCTCAGTTTGGAGTTTGTCATGTCCAACTTGGAGAAGGCCAAGTGCTTTGACCTTAGCAGCCAACTCCCCCTCCATTTTCTCCAGCCTCTCCTCCCATTCGCAACACTGATTTTCCAAGTCCTCCTGATGCTCCTTGGAAGCCTCGGCCATGTCCTCAAGATCCGTTACTTGGACTTGGAGAGACACCACCTGAACGTAGAGCTCAGCCTGGATTTCCAGGGCCTCATCCAACTGCCTGTCGACCTCCTCTTTGGCCTCTTGGGCCAGCTTCAAAGAGGCTTGGTAGGCCTCATCTTGGCGCTCCCAAACCTCTTTCCTTTCCTTCAGAGCGGCCACTTCTTCCTTCAGGGCTTGAAGGGCACGAGGGTTGGAAGCGGTATTTTGGGCTTGAGCGCGCCAGTCGAGGGCAATAACCAAGAAGGCTCCCATGTAATAGGGCATTCCTTCTCTCCTGTTGGAGCCCTCTGGCACCAACCCTCCGCTGAAGCCCCTCATCAGTTGCCTGATAGGAGGAGGAATGACGATGAGCTCTGGAGCAGCAGGGGCAGAGGCAGGAGCAGTGAGAGTTTCAGTTAGTAGTGGCGGCGGTGCAGACTCGGCCCCATCGCCCCTTTCCTCTTGGACTGTTGTAGGTGGTGGAGAGGTGGTGCTAGGGGGATGGTCCCTGAAGGACCCACCGCCCTGGAGGGATGCTGTTGGGGGGAGGGGGGGGGGGTAGGGGCCCTAGCAGCCCTTCTCCTCTTGAGGACTATCCCACCGCTGTAGTCTTCGTCATCGGAGATAACCTCCAGCACCCTCTTTCCTTTGTCAAGGGGGGTTGGAGTAGGGGATGAGGCCACAGCCAGTGGGACTGCGGCAATGGGTGGAGGAGAGTTGGGGGATTGAAGTTTTTGGGGACTGGGTGGAGGTGGTGAAGATGGGCCTAGTGGAGTTTCGGTGGTGGTTGGTGTTGGTGAGGTTGATGACAGGGGAAGATGGGGTTCAGCAGGGGGAGTGGTGGATGCGCCAACCTTCGGAGCACGAGCCTTCAAGGCTTTGGCCAGGGCAATCCTTTTCGATGAATCCATTACTGATCCTGCAAACCAAAGAATAGAGGTCAAAACCACCCCAAGTCAAGCACAAGGCATCAAATACACCCAAAAGCACAGAATACCAATCCCACCACTGACGCAGATTCACAGATCAACAATGCACGCAAATAAATGAATATTAAAGAGGATAATCAAAGAGCTTAGCAATAAAGGAAACACGTTGAGACGACAGGCATCATAAGCATGAGTCACTGGAAAAAGGGGAAAGGAACAAAGAGGAACGAGGAATGTGTATCCTTACCAAAATAGGAGGATAGGAGGTGCGTGTTGAACTCGCACGCTACGAGCTTCAGCGTGTCGAAGACAATCTCCAGGCCAGTCAAGGCCTCACGCACCTCCCTATCAGCGGAGGACAGCTCATCCAGGGCTTTGGGTTTGAGCAGTTTGGGTTTCTCCGCCCAATATAGGGGGAAGCCATCCAAGGCTGTGGGATCGGGTTTGGCACAACAAACCCTGAAGAATTTCCCTTTCCAACTTTTGTACGAGTTCTGAAAGAGGGAAAGGATGATCCTCCCGGCGATCCCGAAAAAGCTTACCCAAAGGCTTTTCCCTTGCTTCTTCACTTCGAAAAAGTGGAGAAAGACATCTACGGAAGGAGGGATGCCCAGGTACCCACATAGAATTTGAAAGGCCCGGACGAAGGCCCAGCTGTTGGGGTGTAGCTGGGTAGGGGCTGTGTTGATCTCGGTGAGAAACTCCCTCTCAAAGGGCGTAAAGGGAAGGCGCACACCAACGCGCTTGAAATATGTTTGGTACATCAAGAAGAAGGGCCTTCCCCCCCCTGAACCTCTCATCCACGCAAACAGGCTCCCCGGGAGTGCCTGGGCGGATGGAGATGTGGGCGTCGTGGGTACGGCAGAAGGCATTGAAGTTATACAGTAGAGGGTCACCCCGGTGGTCCTCCATGTCTGTGGTGGTAGTCAAAGTGGTGCACTCGTTCAGGAGTTCATCAGAAGCCCATGGATATAGGGCCCTATAGTCAGCCCTGGGAGGAGGATTGGGCGTTATCTTTGTATGAGCCATAGATTGACGAAAAAAGCTGAAGAAGAAGGAAAAAAGCAAAGGCTTAGTGAAGGGGGTTTTTGAAGAAGCCAATAGGACGAAACCCTAAGGAACCTCGCGAGAAAGGTTCGTAAAGGGGGAAGAACGAAGAAATTAGGAGGAAAGGCGAGAGTGCAGAAATACGAAAGACATAAAACAGGCGCAGGCAGTTATATAAGAGAATATGAAGCAAGAGAAAGGGCCATGGAGGCAGAAATTTCATACCTTTGAACGTATGAGTTGATGATGGTCGAGAGAGCGAAGAGCAAACAACGATCGCAAGAACTTCAGAGAAAAGAAGGTGAACAGTAACAAAGAATGCGAAAGAGTGAATAGAACAGTGCTTGGAGCGCGAGATTTCGAAGTCTTAAATGTTACAAAGGAAGCGCAAGAGGCGCCAAGCCCTGACCGTGTGATTAAGCCACATGTCAAGAGATTAAGATAGTAACTCAAAGCGTCGCTTTTCCCGCTCAGAGAATGTTACATCTTCAGCGCAGAGAATGTCGCATCAGTAGTATGGAGAGTGTCACATCAGCGGTACGGAGAATGTCACGTCAGCTGATCGGAGAATGACACGTCATCAGAAGTGCCACGTGGACAATGGGACAAGGCTTTAGCCTTTTCGCTGAAAACAAGTTATCAGCTCAAGACTGGGGGGCTTGTGTACCGTCCCGTCCCCGGGCGTTGACCAAACTCAAAGTCAAAGTCAAAGTCACGGCCAAAGTCAACAGATTGACTGCATCAGGCGTCGCCTAGAGAAGGCGTCGCCAAAACAAGGCGTCACCAAGATAGGGCGTCGCCTAGATGAGGCGTCGCCAAAACAAGGCGTCGCCAAGATAGGGCGTCGTCAAGCAAGGCGTCAATGGTGTTACTCCCCGATACCCATGGGTAGGAAAGACCATGGAGGGAGTGACACCACGGGAAGGCCTCAGGCCTCGACAGCTCAGAACAGTGATAAAGAGAATAGTAAGGTGGCTTCAAGGCCATAGTACTAGCGCCAGTAGGGAGTAGCCTGACTCGTGAAGTATCCCTGCCACCTCAGGGAGACCCTTGGGATAGATACGACTCAAGAGAAGGTCATGCCCAGGGGAAATCAGGTGCAGGGTGCGAGAGGAAGGTGGATACACTCACAGGGCGAGTGACTAGAGGTTGGGGCGCATGAGTTGGCACCCAAAAAGTCACCCCTTGCGCCAGATGCACTCCAAGGAATGAGGACTCACACGATGAAATATCCCTAAGTTGGGTTACAGTGTTGTGAGGCCCTCCACGTAGAATAACGGTCAAGTCAGGAGGACACGTGGCGGGAAGAACAGAAACATCAATGTTTTCCAGATAGTTTGTCGGGTATGAGGTAATTAAGATTATTTCAAAGTAATTAAGTTTACGTTTCAAACGCTTTAAAGCACTTTAAACACCTTAAGCGTTTTGAACGTCTTAAAGGCGCTGAACGTTTTATCCTTAAATGCGCTTTAAGACGCTTTAAATGCTAGAGACGTTTAAAGGGGGCTTTAGACGTGGGAAAAAGGATCGGGAGTTTTTTGGGAGAACACACACAGATACACTCTAGTTGCTTGCTCACGCACCTACTGTACGCACAGGCAATTAAGGAGAAAAAAGTATTAGTTACGCAGTGATTAGACCACCTTTAGAGCATTCATTTGCGGTGCTCCGATATGGGGGTGTGTCACTTTGATGTTTCTCGCCAGCTGACTTGATCGTCGGAGTGCAAACGGCCGCGAGGGCGCCCCTTTGTTCACTTCTTTTTCAGGTACACACAGGCGGTGCAGAACGAAGGTGTCCTAGCTCGCGGGATAGGCCACGCGCAAAGACATCCCTGATCAACCGGCCGGAACAATTAACTTGTCTATTACACTCAAATGACAAAGAAGTGACAAAAATTAATTTCATACAACTTGTACATAAATTAATTATTGTATTTATTAAAAGATGTCTAACCTTAAGGTACATAAATTGTAGTGACCTTGTTTTGCCACTTCTACTTAAAATGTTTCTGATAGCCACAACTCTAATTAAAATAAATACATATGTTAGTCAGATATACTTATACTACTCTAATGTAATGAAATATGTAAGATTTACTATTGTAATAAACATTTCTTTTCTTGGTTGGGTTTGCTTTGAAGACAACAAAACAACACTAACATGTAATCCCTAGGTGTACTAAATCTTTATTAGGAAGTGGACTTTAAGTCTAACTCAATCTTATAAAATCGGCTCATAAAGTGAGGTTAGCCCCCACTTATATACTATTAAATGTTCAATAGCGACCTAGAGTGATATGATAAAGCCCAACAAACTTTCGTTAGAATGGGCTTTAAATGAATCTAATGTCATATTAGCAAGTGGACTTAAAGTCTAACTCAACCTTATAAAGCTGACTCATAAGGTGAGATTTGCACCCTACTTATATACTATTAAATGTCTTTATCTTTAGTCGACGTGAGATCTCCAACAATATCAAAAAGAAACTAAGGTTTGTTCAATGTGTGCATGAATAATACTTAATGTAAATAAAATTAGTACAACAAAAACAAACAATATCATCAAAACATATTACAATATTACAATACATCTTACTTCTACAATCAATTCAAACTACATTTTTTCTATAATTTCCCTAAAATATATTGTATAAATTACCTATAATTTATTCCTTAAAATTATAAACAAACTAATGACTTAATAATTAAGTCACTCGTAAGGATTAAAATAATCAATTAATCCCTATAATATTTATTATTCCTAAATTTTAAATTTCAATTTGAAACATACTAATAACATTAATCTATTGTATTAGTTAACTTTAACAATTAACTTCAATTTCCAAAATTTCAAATTTAAACATTTAAACAACATAGTTTCAATATTAAGGTAAACAATAATCTAATAGAGACATTCATATTTTTTTGTGATTGGGATCCAAAGACAATTATGATATCAATTTCTAAAATAGAATGGAGGTTAACCACTAACATCAATTAAAAATGTTAACCCACAAACCAATTGGATAAAAACTTCCACCATGCCAAACCACTCACAAAGAAGGAAGCAAATTGCACTTTGGGTCACCAATGCAGCCAAGAGTGCACTCACTATAGCCGCCACCGGAGAAGAAATGCGAAATTTCAATTTTCGCGAAGAATAAGAGAGGAAAAAGAAAACTTTTCACAAGGTTTTAAGAAAATTTACATTGGATTTCCTAGGCTCCAATGTAAATATCAAAATTTATGTTAGATGACATAAGCAAATTTTGAGATTTACATCACACACTAGGATGTCCATGTAAAAAGGTTGTTTATACTTACAAAAATATCACTGTATTTTTTTAACGTCACGTGTTTGAGGTTAGACATTAAGTACATGACGTAGTTGACTCTTTTTTTTTTACTTTGATTATTAATCGTAATTAACAAAGAAGATAAAAAAACATTTTTCATATCAATCATTACAAGAAAATTATTAAATATTAACTAATTTTATAGACAAAAAATAATTAGTTATTATATTGATTAAGTTAGATACTATTTTATAAACTAAAAAACTATTGGTATCTAATGTAATTTCTATTATTATTAAAAGTTAATAAATTAGTTTCTAAATTGGTATCTAATATTAGCTACCAACATTTTAGTTACTAATTACTTAAATTTTAAATTAGGTTATCTAAAGTATCCAGTAGCTAAAACCTTTACAGATAATGTTAGATACCAATTTAGAAACTGGTTTATAAATTTTATTAATAATAGAAACTACTTTAGATACACATAGTTTTTTAGTTTATATTATCTAACTTAGTAAATATAATAACTAATTATTTTTTATCTTTAAAATTAATTGTTATTTAATGATTTTTTGTAGTGAATTAATTAATAATGATAATGAAATGTTCATTATCTATTAAAGACATAAAAAGTATTAATTAAATACTTAAAAAATAGATGATTTCTCTAGTACTATAATAAGTTAATTACAAGCTCAAAGATTAACATGTGTTTTGTCTATCTAGTTTATATAACAAATTGTATCCTCATAAATATCAATCCTATCTAACAATCTTCATGCTTGAGATTGACTTTACAAACATTTATCAAGTTCAAGTAACCCTAATTAGATCAAAGAAAACCACCACCGACTCTTTCATGTATATGACGTGGAATATAAGTAGAATTTTAATATCCTGTCAAATCTCCTAACCCAAAACTCACAAGTTGCATTATCAACATAGTAGTAGTTCCATAACAAGTACAAGTTCTCCACAACATACCATAAACAAATTCTTAATCAATTACATGTCGTCATATAATCTCATTTAAACTCAATAAAACAATGAAACAATATATAAAAACATTAAAACTATTTTAATACATAATATACACCCTTTAAAGACAATTTAAAAGAGTGAAATTGAATACTAAGTTGCTAAGGAATATCGCTTGAGCAATATTCTTTAACACAAGAGAAAAATGATATGGCCTTGTCCTTGCTTAAACAATGGGCTACATTTTTAATGACAAAACTTAACACTTGAGAGTGAAATTCGTCCACAAGGAGAGAGAATTAACATGACTTCTTGATCACTTGAATAACAAGATATCACTTGGACAATGAAATTCATCGCTTGAACAATAGTATGTCGATTGAGTAAGGAGCTCTAGGGTTGGAAGCCTTGCATTTGACCTCTATCTCAATTAAAGGAGGAGTGGTTGTTTGAATGAGATATGCAGAAAACCAAAACAAGAAAAATACTCGAACAAACCAAATTTAAGTTTTTCATATACCAACACGCATCCTCATATCAATGATATTCAAAATAACAATCTTAAATAATAGAAATACCTTAAGAACTAAAATTTGCTACCTCTAAGTTTACACCTAGTTCATTTTGTGAAATGACCCAATATGAAATAAAACAACTCCAAAGCCACTCTTCACATTTTTATTTATTTAAGATTTTAAAATTTATTTGAGCTTTCGCTAGAGAAGTTCTATTAGATTGATCGGTTCATTTCCAAATTAGGGACAATGAGTATCAAAGTTCTTCCATTGCAAAGAACTAGTCGGATGGTGAAGCATTCCCCATCACATTTTCTCTTATTTTCATTCAATGAAAAACATGAAAAATATATAAGGGAGGATTGAATCGTATATTAAAACTTTTTGAAGTTTTCACAAGATCATCGTTCAGTTAATAAAAACATACAAAGTCTTAAGTGGACAAAGTCACTATCAAGCTATTTTTGCAAATCTAGTTCAAAAGACTCTCCTTCTTTAAAGTTGGATGACAATTTAATAACATGAAATTTAAGAGTGTTGAAACTAAAGAAAGATTTATGCTTGATGTTTTTATATTGGTTCATCCGTTAGTCAAGAAAACATCTAGTTCTTGACCAAGTCGATCAAGTAACACTAGGCAGACTATCGGGGCATATAAAAACAATTTATTTTGGACAAGAACCATTCTTGGCTAAACAACTGAGTATTATTTGAAATACAACCCCCTTGGCTAAATAACCAAATAGTGTTTGCAACATAACCACTTTTAAGACTGTTTATTGTTTTGAACAAAACCACTCTTAACTAAAATCGAGTATTGTTTGAAACACAACCACTCATAGCTAAAATTGAGTATTGTTAAGAATACAATCACTCCTAGATAAAATTAAGTATTGTTTGAAACACAACCACTTCTGATTAAAATATCTTGATTTTAAGAGAGTGTAATAAACTAATTATAGGTTCACTCACTAAAGAGGTGTTGCATCTTATAATGTATACACAGTTCGGCTCACTCTTTTAGAGAACTAAAGAACACAATAATATTTTATTGAAAGCTAGGTTTTGCATACTTTTTAAGTTTTGAATTCTATACTCAAAATTATCCTAAAAGTTCGTTTGTATTGTAAAAAACTTTCTTTAAAGGCATCTTTATATATATATATATTATTTATTTTTTTAGAGCCATTACATATCCTTATCTAGTTGTTGATAAATAAGGATAAGTTCTTCCTTCTTCAGTTGCGTGTAAACTTGGGGTTTGCATTAAAAAAATTTCCATGCAACATATTTAATGCATACTTCTATTAGAAGGAAAATTATGATACTTAGCATGTTCTCTTGAATCATGCATGAACCATCTTTAATAATGCGATAATTAATAATGGGGTAACTTTAATTTTCCAATCAGGCCATATGTAATCATCCTTATATGGACAATTTGTAATCTTTTTTAATTTTCAATTAGAAAAAAATAACTTATTAGCCCATGGGTCTAATAAAGGGCCAAACTTGGCAAAACATTATTGCCTGTGTTAAAGCCAATTTTTTTTTAACTTGGCTCCTAAGACCAACCAGACTCGTAAGACCAACCAGACCACGTGTTTTCTTACCAGACCACATGTTTTGATAACCGTAGTAACTTTATAACCCACATTTGGAACTTTTTTCAACTCTTCAAATTATTTTTTATATAATATGAAATCAATAGGGAATGCAGGTATCTTTTTATTCTTCATCCCTAGATAAAATATCTCATTAGGTAATGTATTTCTATCTAGAAGGATATCATTTAATATTTGCTTTCAAAGTGAAACTTTAATCAGTCTCATTTATTATTTGCTTTCAAATTCATCAACCTTTACATTTTTTACATTTCATCAACCTTTACATTTTTTACATTCTTGTGAATATAATAAATTTATGACATAATGAAGTTTCTTTATTTCTAGGCGTATCTTCATACATATAACTTTTCACAAAATGATTAAACTCCAATATCATAAATCATATCTTATAGTAGATCGTCCATAGTTGATTTAAAAGCATCATTGGTTTAGAAAATCCAAAAGTTGACTATGTCATGTCCATATTGTTTAATTTTTAATAAATTTATTATAAAAAAGATGTTTCTTGATTTCATTGACATTTAATCTCCTTCTATTTAAACAGTTTATGCAAGGACACCTAAATATTCCTACATCATCACTAGTATGGACATTCCGTTGCACAAACTGAAAACAATTTTCTACTCCTCCCTCATACTCATTGGTTATGTGTATGCTAAATTAATCAACCTTCGATCCATGGCATCATTTTGTATATAGATGTGATCCTCATCTAAATTTTCTCACCATGCATGTTTGTCTCACTTTTTCAAACCAAGGTGTGACCCTATCTCATTTAATAATGTTCACTTTTATAGTTAATTAATATACATTTAATCAACATTTCTTATATTTCACAAAATTTTACAATGATCTTTAGGTTGAAAGCATTAAATCAACTACAATTCAATATACACTCAAAGATCAACACAAAAAGAAATTAACCAAAAATTCATGAAATATATAAAATATGGATTAAAACATATATATTAATGAACTATTAAAAAATGACAATTTTTTAAATTGTCCATGAAATATTGAGAAATTATTAATCTTCTCAAATTATCCAAATGGATAATTCAAGATCACTACACTATTTATGACTACTATATGCTCTTGCTTTTTTATTTAAAGAAAATCATAGAGAAAATTCAAATTGGAGGTGTAATACACAAATATTTATATTAAATTTCAAATGACAACTAAGATTTAATTAATGTTAAATACATGACACAAATATTTTCAAACTTCGAAAACATACTACTTGAAATATAAACTTCTATAGAAAATAAGCAACACAATTTTTTTGGGGTCATTGATAGTTGTTGTTTAGCAATCAAAATAAAATGATTTCAGTGGAAACTGTCTAACGTAATGATAAACCGTCTAACTCCAAAGATAATATAGATAAACTTAGATTAGCCCAAGTTGTCTCCTAACGAATCTAATAATAATTCAGTTAAGACAACATTGAGAACATATTTATAATAAAAAAAGGTTAGCAATTACAATGAAAATAGAAAAGGGTTGAGATTGTTGTACAGAAAAATAAAGTAGAGATTATAAAATTGTAAAAGGGAACATGTTGAATCTCAAGTTTAATCGACAATGAATTCATCATTGATTTTCTTAAGATTTTCACTCTTTCAATAATCACACGGTTTCAAACATAATCAAAGAAGAATTAATCAAATTCAACAAAATCTTATTATCAAAACAAGCGTCGACTAATGGATTCAATATCTTACTAGTTCCAACGTCGACCCTGAGATGTTTATCTTCTACCTCTTGAATTAATTAAACAAGAGATTGATTCAAACTAAACGAATTAACCAAAAACTCCAATTAAGGAAAATAAATAAATTCTCAACAAACGTTGAAAAACAATTCTTTTGGCAGAAACCAAATCTCAAAAAGCCCAATAGTAAATCACAATTTGTTATAGAGAATTTAAGAATAAAACTTTATTGAACAGAAACCTCAAAATTCATTGCGAAATCACAAGAAAATTAACCCAAGGAGTTTTGTCTTCCATGTGGAGGCAAAAGAAAAATATTACAAAGAAGAAAATAAGAAAACTAAAAGCACCCTAATGCTTTATTTTTCGAATGTCACTATGAAGCTTCATGATTTCGCCCTAAAACTTGCATCTTTTTATAGGTTTCTTTGTCCAAGGATCTTGGAATTATATTTCAGTTTAGATCTTGTTCATACTTTCTCAGTTTCCAAATTTCTAGAATTCTCGTTTCTAGTTTTATCGCAAATTCTAGTTTTTTCGTAATTTTACAAAAGATTTTCTTCCATTTTGTTTCTGAGATATTGTAGATCTTATTGTCTTATTCATCTCCTCAGATTTCATTTTTTTTTAATTCAAAGAAGTAACTTGGACTTTTGCATATTCGGTCTACTCCCAAAGGTAGAGACTGATGTTAGACTGTATTTCCTAAGAAATATTTGACCATCTTCTCTAAAAACACAAAATTAACATAAATAACGGTTAAGGTCCAAATAAATATTATTAGATGAATAATGATTAAAATAGTGGATTTTTTCATGATTACAATATAGGAATCTAGTATTAAAGCTATTAAGTGTGAATAAAATTACGTTCATCAACCATACACTCTTAGCCTAATAACATACTTAACATATTCCATACCTCAATAAGGGTATACATTAAATTGAATCAACGTCAATTTTTCTAAATTGAACAAATACAATTCTAATTTTTCTAACTTAATTCTAATGAAATTTAATTGTAATAAAATTATCTAACCCAAATTAAATTTATTTTTAATTCCAATTATGCTAAATCTAATTCTACTTTAAATTTAATAATAAGTTTTCTAAATGTAGGGACACTTGGCTCTAGACGAGGGATGAGTTGAATGGAGCCTAAATTCAATTTGCATATCTAATAACAAAACAAACACATCATCTAACAGGTAAGGAAAGAGAGAAGTAGACACAAATTTATATTGGTTCACCCTACTAGTTAGGTTATATCTAGTCCCTATAAGAAAATTGCTCAAGAGTTTTTCACTAACCGATTTTTAACACCTGTAGGAGAAATATTCTACACGTCTCTAGATAAACAAGTTTTATCACCTCTCCAAGGTACACGTGTTTTAACACCTATCTAGGTAAACCAATCCAAATACCCCCCCCCCCCCCCCCCCCCCCCCCCCCCCCCCCGAGATGAATACATCTCAAAGAATTGAGAAAAACACTCTCAATAGAGAGAAGAATGTAAGCTCACATGTTTAACACACTACCAAAATTACTAAACACTTTACTACACAAACTCGTATTTCTATTTCAATATTTTTAGTGTTTTTATATCTATGTTGTTCTTTGTTCTTCAAGTTTTTATATAGTACTCAAAATATGTACGTTCAAAATTCTTGCACTATACTACCATAAATTTGTTAGACACTTCTTTCATAAACTTCTAATATGAATCAATCTTTGTGTAACTTGAACGTGTGAGACAATTTGAAATGTTTATTTGTTTTCCCAAACGTGTATGTTGAAGCGTTGAATCCATTTAATTCATATATCTATTCAAATTTGTATCACTATCTTTCCTTCATGTAGTAGACACTCTATAAGGTAACTTTGGTTTTGATGCAATATGTGCATCTTAATTACATATTTGAACTTTAAAATGTTTTCTTTATTTGTTGACATTTGATTGTTAAAGATTTAACACATATGTAATTGATTTTGCATAACTTTGTATTGTTCATCTTATTTCTCGTATTAGACCTTCGAAAAAGAATATTCTAATATTTAAGTTTTAGTGCGTCTTGATCACTCGTTGAACTTTGAGTTCTTTCTCTATTTGCATATATTCATTGATAAAAGCTTGATATTGTTTTAATAATCATTCATGCAATTCTCGTACTATAATCATAATTTTCACATTAGACGTTTAATAAGAAAACTTCAACTTTGATGTTTTCTTCGTGTACCATTTTGGTTCACTTTGGAATCCTTCTTTACTCTTAGATAATTGAAGGATGGAGTGTTTCTTTGAAACCGCATGAATCTTGTTTTGCACTTCATCTTTTTGCCAATAGACGACTTGAAGAGGAAACTTATGATTTGATCCTCCTAAGCATCTTTAAGTGCTGTAAAAAAATTTTGGAAATATTTTAAATATCAAAATCAATAATAATCATGATTTAAGGGCATAAGTATCACTTAAATATAATCTTTTAATTTTTAGAATTATCTAAACCTTCTATTAGAGGATTTCCACAGTAAATATTTTCAAATACTTTTTAAGTTTGTGCAAGTTATATTCGTTAAAGTAAATCAAACTTATAAATTAAATTAAATTTATCAAAACATATTTTCGAAATGCATTTGAAATCAAAATAAAGACATGTCTTTGTTTCACAGATGCTCTTTTAACATTTATTCAAAAAAATTCTATACTGACATAATTTTAATTGTTGAGGCATATCAATGTATTAAATGATTTATTTTTCATCTAGAAAATATATTTCATAATGATAGAGTCAAGAAAATTGAGATATATTGTTTTTGAAATGCTCTCTTTGTCGTCCAGAAAACGAAAACCTTCTATATCAGGTTAATAAACATGTTTTGAATAAAACTATGATTTGTATGAATTAATAACATCAAAGTGAATTTAAAAAATATCTAAGAATCATTTGCAAATAGTTTTAGATCATGAGTATTGAGTTTAGAAATTCCTTGATGCAACGTGAAAATGACGATTTGATCGTCTGGTATGAAGACGGTGACCGGATCGTCTGATATGTTCATGGTGACATATCTTCTGACTCGTCTTATCCTTTCAGTTAGCATGTTGAACATTAAAATATCAACTTGACGAGACCTTCTAGTTCATCTTTATATTGTTAGACCATCTATCATGTTTACTTTAATGAAATTGTTTGTCAAATTGATATTATAGAATGTATATCATTTAACATTTGATTTTTGTACACAAGTAAGCTTTGTTATCTTTTAAGAAATATTTGTTATAATCAAATTTCATAAACTATTTTATCATAAAACCATCTAGTGGGTAATAGATCATCTAGCAACTAGCAATGACCATATAAGATCTTACTAAATCCAATCTTAATAAATTTAATTATAATTCTAATAAAAAAAATAGTTTCAATATATACAGCGGCACACAGAAGGCGACAAACTCTACCAAACAACTCGGTCTAATAAGGAGGTAATTCTTTGAGACCATATAAAAAAAGTCCCGATATTTGGACAACCCGATATTGGGACAACCCGAAATTGGTTGTGCCAGGATACAACCATCCATGTGGCAAAAACTAATAATATTTTAATTGTTTGTGGACGCCACATAATGTGCTGGAATATTTTGAAAATGTTTAAACTTTTGGTGTTTACGTTTTCATTTAGGGCTTGTTTTCATGGTGCAACCTTTCTTTCTCTTCCACTTCTCCTCCAACTTCTCTTTCAGCCTCTCTTCCAGCTTCCTCTCTTTCAGCCTCTCTTCCAGCTTCTATTCCAATCTTTGTTTCTCTTCCACCTTCTCTTGCAACCCATCCTTTTCTCGTTCGTTGTTGTTGGGGTTGTCCAAGCAGGAAGTGGTTTTCCATTTGTTTTAACAGTGGTTGGCTGACGCGATGGTATTACATTGAAAGTGGTGTATTTTGTTTCAGCAAAGGTAATACATTTTCTCTTTATTGATTTATTTTTGAAAGATTGATGTTGTTTGATTTTTGTTGGGTGATAAATAATGTAAAGTTTATCTTTGTTATTTACCATGTGGTGACTCTTGTAAGAATATGTGGTGACCCAAAGTGAAATTCTTGCACTCACAGAGTTACAAAATACATTTTCTCTTCATTATTTTTTTTTAAAGATTGATATTGTTTGATTTTTATTGGGTGATGAATAATGTAAAGTTTTTCCTTGTTATTTGCCATGTGGTGATACTTGTAACATTATCTGGTGACCTAAAGTCAATTTCTTGCACACACACATTTACAGAATTCTGTTTTGGTATTTCAAGATAGGGGTTATTTGGTGGGTTTGTATTTCAGTGTTGTACTATTTTATTTGATACTAGTATGTTAGGATACATGAAGAAGATGAATTGGTTAGAATTAGAATAGTCACTACTTAGTTACTTGATGTGCTAGTTAGAGATAAATAAGAAAGAAGGAGAGGGGGAGAGGCAGTGTGTTGAACATAGGATGAGTACCGTGGAGAAGTGGATTAACGAAGAAGGGAATGTATCAATTAATAGAGTGAAGTTGGAGATGCAACCAAGCCTCATTTTTTCCCAAATTCAGATTTAGATAATATGCATAAGAAATGATTATTGGATATATATTTGATAATGAAGGTGGCTAGAACATCAATGACATCCTAACATAATATTAATATTTGAATCATATGTTTTTTATTATATGTATTAATTGTCGTGTGACTTATTCATTGTTGAATTATTATGTTTTGTTGGATATAATGATAACTAAGGAAAATAGTGATGTGAAATCGGTTGTGGAACATAAGTTTTGATTTAGAAGATGGTTAAATTTTTAAGGCACACGATGATATGACATACTTAGTAAATTGTATATGTATTTATGAATGTAGGTGTTTAGGCATTATCGCAAGCCAGAGTTTTTGGGAAATTTGAACAAAACCTGAAGTGTTGAAGAAAAATTTCTTATTCATTCAACCCCATTTGGTTGGCTAATTTTATTAGATGGGAAGCTTAAATTGAGTCACAACCTTTTAAGGGACTTATGTAGTAGGTGGGTGGAGAAGAGTCACGATTTTGCAATAAGCTCTACACATGTACCCTTCACTGTGTTAGATGGTTGTTTAGATATAGGTCTTAGAGTTGTGGGAGAGAAAATTGGCTTAGCAGAAACAGAAAAGAAATGTGAGAGGAGGAGTTTTATTCCAAACAACTAATGTAGCTGTTAAAATGATTTATGATGAAATTGTGAAACATCGCAACCAAGGTTCCATATAGGACTTTTGTAGGTTGTACATTTTGTTAGGAATGTCAGTTTTTATTTCCAAATAGAATGGGTTTAGTTCATGGTGGGTTGTTCAGTGTTGTGGATGATTTAGGCCACAACAATAAAATGAATTTAAAGAGATAGGGAAAGAGAGATTGTACACATAGATTATACTGGTTCACTCTAAACCCAGAGCTACATCCAGTCTTCTCAGAAACCCTGAGGAAATCCACTAAGCAATCACACCTTGGTCACTTACACAACAACCAAGAGAATGACCTTGAACACCTCAAGAAACACACTCTCCTTAGCCAACACACCTACACCAAGATTGCTGATCTTGATCCCCTCAAGAACACACAGCCAAGCTTAGCAAACACAGAAACGAAACTTGTTTCACAGAGAATACAAGGATTACACTTGTTACAGAAGATAATCTGAAATCAATACAAGCAGAATCCTATTCCACAAACATTGATCAATCACAAACTCTTTACAATCTCAGCTCTTTTAAAAACTCAAAAACTCTTAGCAAAAACTTGTCAAAGATTAATTGTCAAATCTATTTTTCTGAATTTATTCAAAGATGTAGTTTGTTATCAAATCTTAACAAACTCTTAAATTGCATTAAAAGATTGGTCAAAGCATTTAATGACTGGAGCGTAAGCAGTTAAAACATTTAAAGCTCAATCAAAGATAAAACAGTTTTTGTATTATGGTCCCAAAACAAACAATCGGTTGTTTCCTCGAATCAATCGGTTGTTTTGATGAAGACAAATCTCTGATGCTTGTGTTTGTTCTGATTGAATCTGAAGCAGTACTTGCAAAAATAACATTTATACTACCCAAAGCTTCCTACAACAGCAAGTTATATTTTTTACATATTCTAAGCTTAAAGCATGATAAACTGTTTACACAAAACAATCGGTTGTTTCTATCAGCAGCAGCGGAAAACACTATCATATCAGAAATTTTTAACAGATTATTCAATATCAGATAAAGATATACAAGAACCAATTAATTCTCCCCCTATTTGTCTTCACAAATAGACTTTAGCATGTACCAAAAACAGATTTAGGAGAGATTATTAAGATGAAGAATACCTAACTCATTTCTTAAGAAGAAAAACCTCTCTTTTGGTAATGGTTTTGTGAAGATGTCAGCTAACTGCAGTTTGGTATCCACAAACTTCACTTCACAGTTCCCATTTTGTACATGATCCCTGATGAAATGATGCCTTATCTCAATATGTTTGGTCCTTGAGTGCTGAATCTGATTTTTAGTAAGATTGATGGCACTTGTGTTATCACACATTAAGGGAACCTTGCTGATTTGTAAACCAAAATCTGCAAGTTGTTGCTTGAGCCATAGAATCTGTGCACAACAGCTTCCAACAGCAATATACTCAGCCTCAGCAATAGAGAGAGCAACACATGCATACTTCTTGCTATGCCATGAGATTAGGCTTGAGCCAAGAAGGTGACAAGTGCCACTTGTGCTATTTCTATCTAGCTTGCAACCTGCAAAGTCAGAATCTGAATAACCAATTAAATGTATTGGAGAGTGAGAAGGATACCATAATCCTACAGATGATGTTCCTTTGAGATATTTCAAAATTCTTTTTGCAGCTTTGAAGTGTGACTCCTTAGGATTTGCTTGATATCTTGCACATAGACACACCGCAAACATAATGTCCGGCCTACTAGTTGTTAGATAAAGCAAAGATCCAATCAATCCTCTGTATTTTGTTTGATCTACACATTTTCCAGCAGCATCCACATCCATGTAACAGCTTGATGGCATTGGAGTGCTAGCTTCTTTGCAACTCTCCATTTCAAATTTCTTGAGAATCTCCTTGCAATACTTTGATTGACTTAAGAAGATCCCATCCTTCGTTTGCTTAACCTGCAATCCAAGAAAGAAAGATAGTTCTCCCATCATAGACATTTCAAACTCACCTTTCATTGCAGCCACAAATTCTTCACACAATCTATCTTGTGTAGCACTAAAGATGATATCATCAACATAGATTTGCACAAGAATTATTTCTGCATTTGACTTCTTGATGAAGAGAGTCTTGTCTACCATTCCTCTTTCATATCCATGAGATAGCAGAAAGTTGCTAAGCCTTTCATACACTGCCTTGGAGCTTGTTTCAGTCCATACAAAGCTTTCTTCAAATTGAAGACATGGTTGAGATACTTATGATCTTCAAAGCCCGGTGGTTGATCTACATAGACTTCCTCATTGATGTAGCCATTTAAGAAAGCACTCTTGACATCCATTTGGAAGAGTTTAAAACCACTCATACATGCAAAGGCCAGTAGCAGCCTCACAGCCTCCAATCTAACAACAGGAGCAAAGGTCTCACCATAATCTATGCCCTCTTCTTGATTGTAGCCTTTGGCAACTAACCTTGCTTTGTTCCTTGTGATCACACCATCCTCATCTATCTTGTTCCTGAAAACCTATTTCGAACCAATAATATTCATTTCATTAGTTTTAGGGACAAGAAACCATACCTCATTCCTTGCAAACTGATTCAGCTCTTCATGCATAGCTTCAACCCACTTCTCATCCTTGAGAGCTTCCTCAATTGACTTTGGTTCAATTTGAGAGATAAAAGCAGTGTGCCTGCAGAAGTTTGAGATGGAGCTACGTGTGGTGACACCTTCCTTTATCTGCCTATGATGTTATCCACTGACAGATCTCTAGGAATCCTCCACTCCTTGGGCAGCTCACTCTGTTGCAGAATTTCAATCGGTTGTTTCTACGAATCAACCGGTTATTTTTCTGCACAGATTTCCAGCTTCTCCAAACTGATGCTCTGTTCATCTTCTTCAGAACTGGTCTTTGGGATTTGATTGATTCTGCGATCTACCTCATCAAAGACAACGTGAACTGATTCTTCTTTAGTCATCAACCTCTTGTTGTATACTTTATATGCATGACTTGTGAGTGAATAACCTATGAAGATACCAAGGTCCGCTTTCTCATCAAACTTTTCCAAGTTTTCTTTTCCATTGTTGAGAACGAAACAGCTGCAGCCAAAGACTTTGAGGTGACTGATGTTGGACTTCCTTCCATTGAAAAGTTCATATGGAGTTTTCTTCAAAATAGGCCTTATAAGCACCCTATTCATTACATAGCATGAGGTGCTCACTGCATCTGCCCTAAAGTACTTAGGAAGTGATGATTCACTAAGCATTGTCCTTGCAAGCTCTTCAAGAGACCTATTCTTCCTCTCTACCACTCCATTATGTTGTGGTGTTCTTGGAGCAGAGAAATTGTGCAGAATTCCCAACTTCTCACAGAATTTGCTAAACTTTCATTCTGAAATTCTCCTCCATGATCACTCCTAATAGAACCTATGTTGTTGTTCTTTGTGTTTTGTAGTCTTCTTGCTAGCTTTTTGAATGCAAAAAAGGCATCACTCTTTGATTCCAAGAAAAGAGTCCAAGTGTACCTAGAAAAGTCATCAACAATTACAAGAGCATAATAATTTCCACCAAGACTCATAGTTCTTGAGGGTCCAAAGAGATCCATGTTAAGAAGTTCAAGAGGTCTCAAGGATGAAACAACATTTTTAATTTTGAAAGAACTTTTCACTTGTTTCCCTTTTTGGCATGATTCACAAATGTGATCCCTCTCAAACTTGAGTTTTGGCAACCCAATCACAAGATCTTTTGAAATTAGCTTGTTCAAATGATTCATGTGAATATGAGCAATTCTTCTATGCCAAAGCCAAGATTCTTCTTGTTTGGATAGAAGACATCCAATTGAACATGGTGAAGAGATATCTAGAAGATACACATTATTAACTCTCTTACCTACCAACATTACCTCTTTGGTGTTGGGTAGACAGATTTCATATGTATTTGTCTTGAACATCACTTGATATCCCTTGTCACATAGTTGACTAATGCTCAGCAGATTATGCTTTAGGCCTTCTACATAAAGCACATCATGGATTACCAAGATGTCTTTGTCTCCTATGGATCCTCTCCCAAGAATCCTTCCTTTGTTGTTGTCTCCATAGGTGACATGACCTTCTTGCTTAAAGGAGATACACAGGAACTTTGATTTGTCCCCTGTCATGTGCTTGGAGCATCCACTATCCAAGTACCATAGTTGCTTGCTCTCCTCCAAGATTTCCTACAAAAGAGATTTTCAAGTACAAAGATTTGGTCCCCTTATGAATGTGGGTCCATCTGGTTTATACTCATCAATTAAAGCTTTATTTCCCTTAGGAATCCACTTCATAAGACCTTTAGGAACAACATGTTTTCTGATTTTACAGAACCTTACAGAATGACCTCTTTTCATGCAATAGAAGCATGTAACAATCGGTTGTTTCGATGGTCCAATCGATTGTTTTTCTGGCATTTTCGAAAATGATTTTGAAAATCTATCTTGTTTGTTTTGTGGATTAAAACCCAATCCAGATTTTCCAAAAACACAGTTTTGAGATGCTAGAACACTCTCAATGTTGGATTGGCCTTTAGAAAGCTTATCCACTGTTTTAACAAGATAGTGGACCTTCTTTTCAAGATTTTCACAATTTTCACAAACTAGAGTATCACACTTGCAAGAGGAGTTTTTGTAAATGATTTCCAGATTTTCAAAATCTGTTTTTGAATGTTCTAAATCCTCTTCCAGTGACTTTACTCTGTTTTCAAGCCAGCTGTTCTTTTCTTTTAACCGATTGTTCAAGAGAGCCAATCGGTTTGCTTCTTCATGTGTTTCTTGAAAGGCTTGAAGCAATTGACCATAATTTTCAGAGTTTGAGGAGTTTGATGAACTTACACTACTTGAGTCATCCTCCCTTCTGGCCATGAAGCAAAGATTGAGGCTTTTCTTATTTTGCCTTCTTTTCCTTCTTGCTTGATTCTTTGTCATTGCTTCCTTTGGTTCATGAGCAGCCTTGAGTGTGTCCACATATCCTTAGCAGTTTTGCACTTTGATATCCTGAAAAATTCATTAGTATCTAGTGCAGAAGCTATAATGTTTTGAGCAGACCTATCAAGCTGGGCCATCTTACATTCATCATTTGTCCATTTGGACAAAGGTTTTGCAATGAAATAATTATCCTTTTTGAACTTTGGAATGTAAGGACCATTCTCAATTGAATCCTAAATTCTTTGATCAATAGATTCAATAAAGATTTTCATTCTTGCTTCCCAAAACTTATAATTCAATCCACAGAATAAAGGTAGTTTGTAGATTGAAGCACATTCCTCAAAAGATAGTTTTCCAGCCATAGAAAAAATATTTTTAGATCAACTTGAATAACTTTCAAGAACCAAGCTCTTGATGCCAATTGTTAGAATATATGGCCTTAAACGAGAGGGGGGTGAATAGTTTAAGAAAGATTTTCGTAAACTTTTAAGCCTAGAATGAAAATACTTCAAGAAAACCTTGATTAAGGAATCAGTTTTTCAAAACATAAAGCAAAAGCACAATACTGGAAAAATAATCGGTTGTTTTACCGAAACAATCGGTTGTTGATACCAGTTATCAAATAACAAAACTGAATTTAAAGAGATAGGGAAAGAGAGATTGTACGCAGAGATTATACTGGTTCACTCTAAACCCAGAGCTACATCCAGTCTTCTCAGAAACCCTAAGGAAATCCACTAAGCAATCACACCTTGATCACTTACACAACAACCAAGAGAATGACCTTGAACACCTCAAGAAACACACTCTCCTTGGTCAACACACCTACACCAAGATTGCTGATCTTGATCCCCTCAAGAACACACAACCAATCTTAGCAAACACAGAAACGAAACTTGTTTCACATAGAATACAAGGATTACACTTGTTACAGAAGATAATATGAAATCAATACAAGCAGAATCCTATTCCACAAACTTTGATCAATCATAAACTCTTTACAATCTCAGCTCTTTTAAAAACTCAAAAACTCATAGCAAAAACTTGTCAAAGATTAATTGTCAAATCTGTTTTTCTAAATTTATTCAAAGATGTAGTTTGTTATCAAATCTTAACAAACTCTTAAATTGCATTAAAAGATTGGTCAAAGCATTTAATGACTGGAGCGTAAGCAGTTAAAATATTTAAAGCTCAGTCAAAGATAAAACAGTTTTTCTGTTATGGTCCCAAAACAAACAATCGGTTGTTTCCTCAAATCAATCGGTTGTTTTGGTTCTTAACAATTCAACCATTTTAAAAACAGTTTTCAATCTTTTTCTCAAAAGACCTAAGTATAAACAATCGGTTGTTTCGACAAAACAATCGGTTGTTTCGACAAAACAATCGGTTGTTTCGACAAAACAATCGGTTGTTTTAACTTAGTTTGAAAACATTTTACTTTCACAAAGATTGAGATTGCTTATGCTTTAGATTTAATGAAAGGGTGGATTACAACATATAAACTACCCCAAAACTAAGCTAAACCAGCACAACAACACCAAGCACAGCAAAGGCTTTAACATCCTTCAAAGGGTTTGAATTCTTCAAAGCTTGAACACCACTTGGTTCAACACGATGTGCATAGAGAGGAAAAGTAATGCGTCTTATATCCCTGTTGGGGGTTGTGTATACTTGATGCAGGTGATTTAAAATGTTTAGTTAGTATGTCTAATGATTTCCCACCCATTTTTTGGTTACTAACAAGAATTTATGACATGAATTGTGTAGATATGGGATTTTGAACATTTTTTCTCTTACAAGCACCAAATGTCGATGATTGGAAATAGATATCCTCATATTATACATTGGATGGATGTTAGGCTTGGTGACATTGAAATTTCTTCTGGGCTACAATAGAATGTGGTTTGTATAGTACATTGGAATTTGTATTAAATGTAAAATAGTTTATTTAATTATTTTTTTATTTATGTTGGTATTTTGTGCGCATGAACAAGTTATTGTTGACTTATTTGCATCCAATGAAGAGTTGCACAATGAATTTGTTAAAGAAGCATTTGACAGAGTTGGACGTGGATTTACGACGAACATGTAAAAAAAAGGAGCTTGGTAAAATGAAGGTCGAAGTTGTTGATTTGCTTAGCCAAGCGAAAGAGCATGAGTTTGTCATCAACAGTTTGGAGAAGGAGGTACAGGAGTTACAAGAATTATTAAGTGTAAGGTCAAAATCTCATTTGCATGATAATCCTTCTGGAATGGATGACAAACATCTATAGTGGCCTGACATTAATGAAAAACACATACTCGAAGAGCAAGACGGGGGAAAAGGAAAAAATAACATGTTCACCTGAGTAAAGCACAAAGCAAAGAAACATGTGAAGACAAATGTGATAAAAACACCATGCGCTACCTATTTAAGGGGGAAAAAGAAAGATTTCTTAGTCATAAGTGAAAGGAGTCGTACATGACTTGTTTAGTAGTTCATAAGTATGTTTATTACCAAGAAGTTGTTAGGAATGGTACATGTTTATTTGATTGGGTGTGATGTGGTTACAAAATTTAACATTTGTATTTGGTAACTATTTTGGTAGTTGGCAATTGTAAATTGATTGAACTTTTTGGAGTGTTTTTTATTTATGGGCTTAATTATCTTTCATTTATGTGGTTAAACTGAACATATTTTTCGAAATTTGAAGTTAGTTTGGTTAAACATGAAGCTAAATTTTTGTATTGTCACTGTCAATCTTGGAGAAAGTCAGTTAATTTAGTTCCTTGGACGTCATGAAGCTATGAGTGGGAATTTAGAAAGTACCAGTATGTGTTGACCCTTGTTACAATAAGTGGTGACTCTAAGTGATATTTTTTAAAATTTGAAGTTAGTTGGTGTTTTCGTTGGTATGTTTGGAGAAATTTAGTTAATTCAGGTTTTTGGAGGCCATGTATGGCAGTGTTAACTTAGAAAATGTCAGTATGTGGTGACCCTCGTAGGAATATGTGGTGACCCTCGTAGAAATATGTGGTGTACCACATTACTCTTCCTGCACAGACCTAATGAAGATTTGTCTGGAAATTTGAAGTTTGTGTTCTTGTTGGTTAGGGTGGGCCATGAGGTGGGGAGAAAGTCAGTTAAATCAGGTGTTTGGAGGCCATGAGGGTATGACAGTGTCAACTTAGAAAATGCCAGTATGTGCTGACCCTCGTAAGAATATGTGGTGACCCATATTACTCTTCCTGCACATACCGAGTGAAGATTTTTCTAGAAATTTTAAGTTAGTGTTCCTATTGGTTGGGGTGGCCCATGAGGTGGGGAGAAAGTCAGTTAAATGAGGTGTTTGGAAGCCATGAAGGCATGGTAGTGTCAACTTAGAAAGTTCCAGTATGTGGTGACCCTCGTAGGAATATATGGTGACCCACATTACTCTTCCTGCACAGACCCAATGAATATTTTTCTGGAAATTTCAAGTTAGTGTTCTTATTGGTTGGGGTGGGCCATGAGGTGGGGAGAAAGTAAGTTAAATAAGGTGTTTGGAGGCCATGAATGTATGTCAGTATCAACACACACAAACTAAGTAGGACAAGTAACCACAAAATTCACTTAACATATGTAATAAGCATTGTTCAGACATGTAGGTTATAAATTACAAATAGATTTCTGTATTCTCAATTATACAATAATAGTCTTCATTGTGCATATGGGGATGTTGGTAACATGTGGGACGTTTACAACATCCTTGAACCTCAGATTTTAAAAAAGCGGTTTTATGGAAGATAAATACATTTTTAACACTAACATAGATCCCACTGCAATTTCTGATCCAAATTCTGGATCTTTTAGATGTTTCCTTGTACACTTGTGTTGGCAGTTCCTATTGGATCCTGTAATAACATATGTGTAAAATAGTAAGTTTTTTGTTGAATCGAGTCAAAGTATTGAAAGAGTACATAATCCATACATTATCTTAATAGTTATTAACATGTGTCCTTGACCATTTGGTTGGCATTATTCACAAGACAAATAAGCAATGGAAAAATAGGATCTTGCGTAATGGTAGCCAAGGAAGATATCTAGTGAAAATCCATGTCCATCAAATTTTCCTTCAAAAAAATATAAAATATTATTTTTTGCATGTGAATAATTATTAAACTATAAATGATTGTGATAAAAATTCCCATGGAACTGAAGAAAATCTTGTGCCCATTTCCATGGGTTGGAATTAAAATCACGCTTATGACTTTTGTCAGCTATATTTTTTATAAATTGTTGTGTTAACTCTGTCTTTGGAGTTCCAATTCAAGATAACTGCTCGAACATTATCAGTTAGGATCAGAATGACATTAGTTGTAGTGTTACAACACCACACGAAACTCTCAAGGTCAGTGGTGTCAGTGTAAAGGCCTTTCCGTTGCTCCATTGAAACTAGTAGTAGATGTAAATTCATTTCCTTAAGTCAGTGACAGTGATATTGTGAATATGACTGAGTAGTGTTTTTTTTAAAAAAAAAAGAACCTGAAATGTAGTGCTTTAGTAATGTTTTTTTTTTTCTAAATAAAAACCAGAAGTGTAGTGGTGCACTCATGAAATAAGGAAGACATTGTCGTAATGTAAAACAATCTTAAGGTAAAGCATGACATTATTTTTGAGGTATTTAATGTTGTTGGAAGAAAACTTACATCATCTCAGTGGTAGTTGGGTTGCCTTAATGCATCTCCTTTCCCACAACTGCCATTATAAATTGGCTTTACTGATGGAAACACATAGCATCAGATTGAATTAGGCGCTTGCCTCTCCTGCGTGTTGCATTCAATTTTCTCAGGTTGTTCTTCATTCAATCTCCACCTCCTTCATTCCATCTGTTGCAATCACGGTGGTACCCACGGGTATTTAATATATTTAATACACAGACATTTATTAGGGTTCTTAACATGCATCTATATATATTCACCAAAAAATAATATTGTTGGTGCATTGTAATGAAAGTATTGAATGGTTCAATAGAGGTGATGCATGTAGGTTAATATTTTTTTGCAAAGCATGAAATATTGGACATTTTGCTTCCAAAGTGAAAATAATCCTTACTTGTGGTCCAAAATAAAAACCCTAGTTTTGCACAATGTGTTTGGACAAAAAGAATGTGTTAATTGTGATGACAATATTGGCTTTGGTTGCAATGATCATGTACCTAACTTATTTTTGGCACCATGAATTTTGGGACGTTCTTTGACACTTAGTTGTACAGTAAAAAAATGAACCCTAGTTTTCATCAAATTTTGCATAGTCTTGTTGTTAAAAAATAAGATGTGTTAATTGTGATATGATATGTTTATAATGCAGATATGGGTAAATATGGATAATATTTCCCTTGATAACATTTCCTAGTTTAAAGATGGTCAACATTTGTAGGAATTTAATAACATACCTCATGTTAATGATGTTAGTGAATTGGTTCCTAGAGTTGGCATGTATTTTGACATTGCAAATGCCATTAAAAAATTGTACAGAGAATATGCGATCACAAAGGGTTTTGGAATTAGAACAAGAAATTCAAAGAAAGGACCTGACAACGAATTAAGATACTTTATGTTGGTTTGTGCAAGAGCAAGAAATATACGTCATCCTTTCCCACCAAAGTTAACACCCTTCCAACTCATAAACATTAATGTCTAGCTCGTATTATTGTTGACATAGAAGAAGGGAAATGGTATATAATGTCGGTGCACGAAGAACATTCACACGACAAAGATTTTTCGGATAAGTTTGATATGAATGATGACGCTAGAGTCCGGATAAATAAGATTTTTCGGTCTTTTGTTTCTGTAGCCGATGGGTATGAAAATATGGAATTCTTTTAATGAGATGTCCGTAATTAATGTGCCAAAAGTAGAAGAGCATTGGGGAAGGAAAGGGATGGCAAAACACTCTTAAATTATTTTTACCGAATGAAGGAACTAAACCCTCAATTTTACTTTGACATTGATTTAGAAGATTATATAATCGAATACGTCATGTATTTTGGGTAGATACAAGAAGTGGTGCAACATGGGATAGTTTTGGAGATATGTTTTTCTTTGATACGACATACTTGATGAATAAGTATGACATGCCATTTGCACCATTTGTCGATGTTAATCATCACGGGTAATCCATTTTTTTGGGATGTGGACTCCTTTCTTTTGAAGACACTGATGCATTCATCTGGCTATTTCAAAGTTGGCTACCTTGTATGTCACATAGACCTCCCAAAGGCACTGTCACAAATCAATGTAGGGCAATGAAAAATGTAGTTGAAGTTGTCTTTCCCAATATGCGACACAGGTGGTGCTTATTGTTGAACATGAGGTTGAACATGAGAGTTTTGATGTTTCAAATCCATGATGAAGGTTGAAGCTATGCTGCTCTTTGTTTTGAGTTTAGTCTAGGGTGTTTAGAATCTTTGTTAGATCTTTCCTAGTCCCTTGCACAAAGCTTGATCAATCTGTTTTAAGAAAAGTGTTTTTCTAAGCAAAGAGAAAAACAACCAGTTGAATTATCGAAATAATCGGTTGTTTGTCACTTGGCTTGCTAGGAGGTTTTAAAACTGTTTTTGACTTGGTTATGTAACTGACTAACCAATTCAACCGGTTAAAACGACTTTTCAACTGGCTGATTGTAACATTTCATAACAACCTTTTGAAAACCTGTTAATTTGTTTTGGCAATAAATGTTGCCTTAAACGACTAGTTTTCTATGCTATAAATATAGCATTTCTTTCAAAACAAAATACACAAGTTTTATATCAAACAAAGTGAGATTGAGATTGATTTGAAAGAAGTTTTTCAAAATTTTTGCAAGATTATTGTTAAGTTGTGCACTAGTACAAGGTCTGATCATAGGTGTTCCTGGGTTCTGTAATCTCAGGTGTTTTCTATTCCTTTCATGATTCTTGTAATTGTACTTTCATAAACTTGTAAGTGTGTGTGAAATCCTGTAATGTCAAAGGGTGTTCTGACTAGAGGTGTGTGTGCAAAGAGTGGTTCTTCTGGTTTCAAGAGCACCTCTTTGTGGTTGTGTTGGTGTAATCTGTGAGTGATTACTAGTGGAACCCAGTGGTTGTTCTGGGAACTGGATGTAGCTCAAGGTTGACTGAACCAATATAAAATTGGCTGTGTAAATCTCTTTCTCTCTCTCTCACTCCTTATATCTGTTTTGTTTTAATTCTGTTTTTCCTACTACTATAAACAATCGGTTAAACCGTATTTTCAACCGGTTGAAATTTTGCAAACCATTTTTAGTCATTGTTTGATTGCTTTCCTTAATTGCTTTATCTGTGAATTGTGTTAAAGCTTCATTCCTAATCAATATTTGCGAAAATCTTTGATAAACAATTCACCCCCTTCTTGTTTAAGCCATTAATTCTTACACTTATGACACATAATGAAGAAAATAACTGAAAAACTTGAAGGATACACAATATAAATAAATGAAACGTTATTTAAATATGGTAGTGTATGAATCGCCAAATCTTGATGTTTTTAGGTTTTCGTAGGGTAATTTCATAAGGCAATATGATTTTAGCAACAATAATTGGTTGAACACATTATTTAAAGAATAGGCACGTTGGGTTCCTTGTTACCTTAAAGGGTTTTTTCGGGCAGCATGTCCACAACTCAACGAAGTGAGAGTATGAATGCATTTTTTGATCCGTATATTAATTCCATGACATGTCTCCAACAATTTGTGCACCAATATGATAATGCACCGCAACATAAGGCAGAATTGGAGTGTGAAGAAGACTTTGTTTCTCTGAATGCAATTATACCTTATAGCTCACAATCTAGCATTAAAAGATAGTTTCAAGAATAATACACTCATGCAAAATCTAACGAAGTCCAATTTAAGTTCAGAGGGAAGATGAGTTGTGTTGTTAATAATTTATTTGTTGATGGACATACATTTCGATTCAATGTTATGGAAGAGTCATTATGGGATGGCCGAACAAACCACTCAAATTGTGTAGTGTTATTTGATCGCGAAAACCATGATGTTTGTTGCACAAGTTTTTTATTTGAATTTAGGGGGATCTTCTGTCACCATTGCTTGGTTGTCCTTGAACAAGAAAGAGTCACAAAACTGTGGACGAAGTATATTTTGACCAGGTGGAGTAAAAATGTTCGTCGCAAGCACACATACATAAGAGCTTCATATGGGAGCAAGGAAAAAGATCCACAAGTTGAACGATATGATGGGATGCACAAGAAATTCCATCACATAGCTGAAAATGCTAGCGGAAAACGAATACTACAAAACTTTTGCACAAGCATCTTGATGCTTTTGTCGTGAAACACGGTCAATCAACACACGAAAATTCTAAAACAAAGAATATTGTTGGCTATCCACTCGTGCCTGATGTAGATGAACAACCAGTGTCACCTACTCGTACGACTTTGAATTGCTCCATCATTGAAGTTTGTGGCCCTATCATTGTGAAACGAAAGGAAAGACTACGCTCAACACAAAAAAAAAATCATGCTCTGAAAAGGGTGGAAAATGGAAAAAGTCTTCTATTGCATGCCAAATTCTCATTCATCCAACTACGGTTAGTAAAATGACATATTTGACCTTCGATTTCATTTCCATTTCTTAAAACAGTTATTCTCCATACCATAAGTATCAACAAATCCTTAAATGTGCACCAAAGTCTTTTAAATTGAAGTTACTTGTACTTGTTATAGGTCACAGATGAGCTTGCCAATTTAGAACTTCTGTGTTTAAGGTTCATGGGTGAAACTAAAATCAACCTAAATACATGCGTCAAAATTATATATGTTGTTAAAGAAGTTCATTGTTTGAAATGAGATATAATTTTTCATAATGTGTAATAATAACCCATTCTATTGAATCCATTGTTAGGTCTCAAGCAGTCCTTCTATTGGGTTTGTTTCGCTCTTGACATCATTGGATAGTAATTTGAATAGTTCACACCACTAAAGTGCACCTCAGGTCATTAAGTTATTTGTACTATATGTTGTTCCAATGTATTGTCTACTAAATTTGTTATACATCAAGATATTTAGGTCATCTTTCTTATTCTTTTGCAGGTAAAAAAGAAGTCCCTGAGTAAATGTTGATGAATGCAACAAATTCGAAGGTTATGAACGAATCACATGTCATTCACAAAGACCATGACAATCTATTAAGGATGGAATTTATGAATGTCATGTGTACAATTTTCTTACGTATTATGGAATAATGGTGGTATATTTTCAGTCACCTACATTCAATGGGTGGGTTATATATGTTTGTATGAAAAGTTTGTGACTGTATTCAATATATTTTGTAAGATGAAATGTACATGTTTGTCCCCAAAAAATATATTTTTTAGGAAATGTTATTTTTTCTATTATTTCAGAACCGTAAGTAAAATATTAATTTTGGAAACAATAATGTGGAAGGTATTTATGTCCTGTCTAGACCGAAAGGTTGACCAAAAGATAAAAAATCAAATAAAAAATAATAAATGAATAAATAACTAGTTACTCTAGCAAAGCCCATTAAAAGCGCCCAAAACATACAAAACATAGAGAGTGTGTTTAAAGAAGATTAGGTGCAAAGAGTAAAAGCCAAACTGGGTTTAAGGCCCAAGAAGAAAGTTCTATAAATAGGTGATCAACACAAAAGGTAAGTAGAGTGAATTTTATCTAATATTAACTAAAACAAATTCTGAATTTATCATCAAAGTTCCTTGAAGGTACACACACCCACCCGTGAGTGGATATCGAGACCAAAAGTTGAGAGATCCAGTTAACCCAGTCCAATGAGTGAGAGTCTACAAACCAAGCCCAAATGAAAGGAATAGTAAACCGAAATCTCAAACCGAGATAAAAGACCAAGAAGTCAACAGGTTCAGAAGGAAGAAGAAGTTTGTTTCTAGGCCCTTGTAAGAACAATTTCCAAATCCAAAAATTACGTTTCAGATTGTATAGTGAGAAAGTCTTACAGAGTTTACAATAACATATAAAAAATATTATAAATAATTAAGCAAATGAAAACCTTCAAATATAATCTCAAGGATGGGGTTAGAATAAAAAGTAGGTATATAATGAGTAAGTCTAACCACTGACATTATTTGACTCAGTTCATATTATTTTGCTTAAGCAAATTTCGTGAGTATTGTTAGCACTGGTGCATTTTGCTTCACATAACTATTTTTGCACCACCCAAAGTCCAACATTACTTGTATTTAAGCATTGATGTTATTTTGCTTGTACTAAGAAATTTCATTCGAGCGATACGTGTCTAATGGTGGTGTACAATGAGTTATGTCTTAAGGCTTACACGAAATGTTTGTGGCTGGAGCGAAATTGGACCAACAGTGTACGAGTGCCACTTTGCTCACACTAAATTTAGTGGCTTGAGTGAAATTGGAGCAGTAGTGTGGGAATTCATTTTTGGGTCAAACCAACAGTGTATGAGTGCAGTTTCGCTCCCACTACATTTAGTGGATTGAGCGAAATTGGACCAGTGGTGTAGGGGTTCATTTTGGCTCAAACCAGCAATGTATGGTGCAGTTTCGCTCCCACTAAATTTAGTGGATTAAGTGAAATTGGACCAGTGGTGTAAGGGTTCATTTTGGCCATGCCACATTCTCACTCATCCACATTCACCCTCAACCACATTCTCCAACAATCACAGAGTATGAGGGTAGAATTAAGGTTCACCAAACAATTTGGGGACATTGTCTCTACTCACATTGCTCCAACCACTTACGGTTCCACCAAACACATTCTTCCACAAGGACTGTTCCCCCTCAACCACATTGTATTCTCTCCAGATCTATTATCTCTACACTACGAGAAGGCAATTTATATTTCCTAATGAATTAGAGTTGAACATGACTGTGTCGTTATGCTCATTTGTACACAAAAATAAAGTTTGGAAATACATATGGATGGCTTTTATATGTCACAATTTTAAATGCACACTAACTGTTTGATATATTGCATGTGTTTCATATGTTGTGTATGTGAGAAATTATGCACCCAACGATAAAACAAGATGGCTCCAAAAACACAAAAGTGCAAAGACAAGGTCTCACACGCTCAAGGAAAGCAACCAATGGCGGAATCCTCCTGGGAAGAATTTCAAAATAACTTGTTTAGGGATGACACCCACAAGGAACAATATGAAGCCATTAAGCATTGGACGTTTATTCCAGAAAGACAAGTTCAACTAAAGGAATGAGATGTTTCTGGGCATTGTGATGTCGTCAATTTTGATTGATCTCAACAATATGTTGAGTGTGCACTATGTGTCTTACTCTTATCTACAAAATAACCATGAAAGGAAAATGTTTGTATTCAATATAATTTCACAATTTCAAAATTACTATTAGGAACCTAGTAATATAATCAATGAAACCTTCAGTTTTCTTCCTTTATGATCAAACTTTTCACTGTCATACTTTCCCATCAAACTGGAAGAAGCCATTTCACAACTATACAAAACAAAATATATCAACCAATTCATCCCAATACAACAACAATAAAAAATTCACTAATTTCTTTTCAACCATAAACCCTTGAAAAAATAAACAAAATAACGAAATTTTGTAAATGTGTTCAAGAAATTTACTTTTGGGTCACCACATAATGTTACCAGGGTAACTACAAGGCAAATAACATGGAAACACTTTACATTATTCATCACCCAAAAAAAATCAAATTTCAATCTTTCAAAAATAAACCAATGAAGAAAAAATGTATTTTATAAATGTGTGTGTGCAAGAAATTGACTTTGGGTCACCACATATTCTTACAAGGGTCATCACCCAACAAAAATCAAACAACATTAATCTTTCACAAATAAACCAATGAAGAGAATGTATGTTGTAAATTTGTTAGTGCAACAAATTCACTACAAGAAAAACATAAGTTCTTGTGGGCAGACGCAAATAGGCAAAAACAGACGCATAAGCGTCGGATTTACGTGGAACTCCACGAAAAAACCGTGGAAGCAAATGGAAATTGTCGTCGGCCAACAAATGCGACGTAGTTTGCATGGGCCAAGCAGACGCAAGACAAATGCAACTTTCGTCGGCCAGCCCAATGTAAAAGTGACGCAATTGCGACGACTTTTGCGTGGGCCAAATGGACACATATTTTTATGCGTCGGTTTGGCCGACGAAGGGGAAAATAAATAAATAAATTAATGTCGGCTTTTTCGTGGGCCTGGCCATAGTGATGTGATCTGTGAAAACCTGTAAAAAAATACAAACAATATGAATAAATAAATGTAAATAATTAAAATACTTAGTATATAATAAAAATGTGAAATAATTAACTTATAATTTGAGCTAAATATAATATAATAATTCATACATCATCATTCATGCATCGTAATACATATTGAACGCATATGTATAAACATCGTAATTCATAGATCATAATTTCATTTAACTCTCTGCATCCCCTATTTAATTTCTACACCACGTCACTAAAAAAAATATTCATAAAGTTGGCTCAATCTGCTGTCCATAAATTTTCCCATTACGCATAACCTATTTATTTTGTTCATCCATTACCTTTTCTTAAATAACGAATTGCGCAACCAATATTCCTTTTTAAACACAATATAAAAATGAAAAACTTCTAAATATAATTAATTATTAAAACATAATCAATGGGAAAAAAATAAAACTTCTAAAATTGTATTGTAGTTAATTATTACAATATAATCATTAATTGAACATAATCAATAAAAAAAAACTTCTAAATCTACATTATTACAAGATATTCAATAAAAAAATTAAAAACACAATTTCCTAAAATATTTTTAAACGATAATAAATATTTTTTTAAAACAAATTATGATTTCTTTTATTAATTACTTACACTTTTATTAATCAAGTCTTCAAAATTTTACATTTAAAGTGTTGTTTGTGATAATATTTGAGAAAACATGATATCATAACAGGTTTATCCCAAGAGTTCAGGTACTTCTACACTTTCTTTTTAAAAGTTCAGTTCTCATTATTTCCATATTTACATTTCTAACGGCAATAATCTGGATGTTTTGACTCACATTACAAATTTACGTTTTTCATCATTAAGTTAAAATTTGTGTTATTACATTCACATAACAATTACACATTACAGCAACACAGCAACAATAGACCACTAATCCCAACAAAATTAATACAAAAACTCTGAACTTTTAAACACTTTACCTCTGACAGCAATGACGGTGAAGGAAGTTTAGGGTTTAGGAAGCAAACCCTCGTGAAGCAGAACTTGGTGCTTAACAGCGATGAAGGCTGGGGAAGGACCTGGAGATCAACAACGGCGAAGGCTGGAACTAAAACGATGAAGACAAAAAAAAAAAAAGAATTGAGAAGAAGAAAAATATGAAGACCAAATAGAAGAAGAGAGGAAAAAAAGGCAGGCGATGAACAATGCAGTGAAACGGAGACACGGTGCAGGGTAACAGAGACGGCGACACCGCAAACAGCGGAGGGGAGCGGTGAGTAAGCAGTAGCGGAGGTGAACTGAAAATGAGAGATGCGGAGATAGAGGCAAACTGAAAAGAAAGAAAGATTGGTATTTGGGGAATCTAAGAACGCAGGGCAACGATTTTTTTTTAAGGAAAATGATTATTTGACACCTCCAAACCGTTTGCTCCAATTTACACCTGTGTGACGTGGAGGAATGGATGATGTGCCATGGGCACTTTTGGTATTTTTGGTAAAAGCAACGTGGCATGTGATATGAAAAGGGGGAAGAGTGTATTAGGGTTTGAAATTCAAATTTCCCGCAAGCATAGGAACGTGTAGAGATAGACGAACGGTGACTTCGGTGACTGCGGAGAAGAAGTTGTGTACGGTGACGGCGGAGAGGGCAAAGGTGCGAACTGACGGTGACGGCGGAGTAGTGCGAACTGAGGGTGGTTTAGTGCGAACTGACGGCAGAGTAATGCGAAGTGACGGTGGTGTGCGAAACGCTGCGAGAAAGGAGGAGAAGGTGGTTTGCGAAACGCTACGAGGAAGGAGGAGAAGGTAAGTGTGTTTATTTTGGTGTAGTGATTGACCAAATTTGACTGCTATAGTGGATGTATTTGAGATTGTGCATGCATAACAAGAACCTGTTAAAAAAGCATCATCTGTTTTTTTTTCTAGAAATTTAAAGTTAAAAATACAATGTGTAGGTAATTTCTTCTTTTTTTTCATAGACAAGATGATAGGTAATCCTGGGAACTGAATCTGTATGGGGTGTGTGACTGTGAAGGATTTTGGATTGATGTTCTATTTCGTTGGCTGACGTTCGAAATTGATATACTGAGAAGCAACAAATGTTTCTTAGAAATTAACGTGGGTTCATGGCCTAAGTCCTGAAGGGCAGTTAAAGGTTTTTGGTCTCCTAATCCTTCATATGAAATTTCATGAAAATCTTACAAGTCCTAACACATTTGGTAAGTTGGAGAATCATGTGTTCATAAAAGTACTTGTAATTCCAAAAGCCTCCTCTAAGGTTATTCTTTTTTGGACATTTTGTTAACAACAAATAGGTATCATCATTTGGTGTACATATTATATTTAGTTTTTTACCCTTGAGTATGTATTTGTTGTCTAGAATACTGCAAATATTTTATGTTTCAGCCGACAAGAGGAATTGTCGCACACACCCAAAAACGAAGTCAGTATATTAAATTTCTATATCATTGGTACCCTTATAGTGTAAGTGGAGACCCATGTGTTAATAAGTGGGGAACCATTAATAACTTTTTGCATGCTGATTGTCTTCATTTTATTTTTCAGATTCTTGTATTTGGAACTGAATGTTGTGTGTAGTTGACAATAGTTGGATGGTATGAATCTTATTTGGGTGTGTTTTAGCATGATGTGGTGTTCATTGGAACCCTGGTAGTGAAAGTGGGGACCCATGTGTTAATTAGTGGGGACCCATGCATTACTTTCTGCATGGTCATTGTCTTAAATTTTGTTTTTGGATTCCAAGAACTGGAAGTGATTGTTGTGTGTAGTTTAGACATAGTTGGATGGTATGAATGTTAATTGGGTGGGTTTTAACATGATGTGGTGGTCATTGGAACCCTTATAGTGTAAGTGGGGACCCATGTGTTAATAAGTGGGGACCCATGAATTACTTTCTGCTTGGTCATTGTCTTAAATTTTGTTTTTGGATTCCAAGAACTGGAAGTGATTGTTGTGTGTAGTTTAGACATAGTTGGATGGTATGAATGTTAATTGGGTGGGTTTTAACATGATGTGGTGGTCATTGGAACCCTTATAGTGTAAGTGGGGACCCATGTGTTAATAAGTGGGGACCCATGAATTACTTTCTGCTTGGTCATTGTCTTAAATTTTGTTTTTGCATTCCAAGAACTGGAAGTGATTGTTGTGTGTAGTTTAGACATAGTTGGATGGTATGAATGTTAATTGGGTGGGTTTTAACATGATGTGGTGGTCATTGGAACCCTTATAGTGTAAGTGGGGACCCATGTGTTAATAAGTGGGGACCCATGAATTACTTTCTGCTTGGTCATTGTCTTAAATTTTGTTTTTGGATTCCAAGAACTGGAAGTGATTGTTGTGTGTAGTTTAGACATAGTTGGATGGTATGAATGTTAATTGGGTGGGTTTTAGCATGATTTGGTGGTCATTGGAACCTTTATAGTGTAAGTGGGGACCCATGTGTTAATAAGTGGGGACCCATGAATTACTTTCTGCTTGGTCATTGTCTTAAATTTTGTTTTTGGATTCCAAGAACTGGAAGTGATTGTTGTGTGTAGTTTAGACATAGTTGGATGGTATGAATGTTAATTGGGTGGGTTTTAGCATGATTTAGTGGTCATTGGAAACCTTATAGTGTAAGTGGGGACCCATGTGTTAATAAGTGGGGACTCATGAATAACTTTCTGCATGGTTATTGTCTTCAATTTTGTTTTTGCATTTCTGTAAGTGGAACTGATTGTTGTATGTAGTTTAGACATAGTTGGATGGTATCAATGTTAATTAGGTGGGTTTTAGCATGATGTGGAGGTCATTGGAACCCTTATAATGTAAGTGGGGACCCATGAGTTAATAAGTGGGGACCCATGCATAACTTTCTGCATGGTTATTGTCTTAAATTTTGTTTTTGCATTCTTGTAAGTGGAACTGAATGTTATGTGTAAGTGACACATAGTTGGACTGTATTAATGTTAATTGAGTGGGTTTTAACATGATGTGGTGGTCATTGGTTTTTTGAAGTTTTAGAGAATGGAAACTTCACGGTCCAAGAATTTTGTCCGTCATGCAAAAGCTGATATGAAGGTACTAATTTTACATTTTGTTCATAATAGTTGAATATTTTGTGAATTGACATGGTTGAATAAATAAAGTTGTTGTTATTGGTTTATGTTCTGATGTTGCAGGTATGAGTTAGGCACAATGTGCTGACTCAATATATTCTTGATGTCAACCGTAAACTTAGTAGGTTTCTACAAGAAAGGATTAAACAAACTCCATTTAAGTGGATGCTTGAAATGGACAAAGTGTTGGATATATCTAACAGCCTCATGAGAGAACTATTAAGTAGATGGGCAACCGATAAGGAAGCATTTAGGATTAGAAAAAGTATAGTTCCATTTTCAACTCTTGATGTGTGTTTTGCATTAGGATTGCCAGTTGTGGGGGAAGAGGTGAAAATGGAGAATGATGGGGGAGGTGTTGTGAATACATTGTTTGAAGAAGGGGAGGAAATGAATTTATCAACAATTTTGAAAAAGTTGGAGGATAAAAATTTGAACAGAAATGTTGATGATTTTGTTAGGTTATACATATTGTTAAGGTTATATGTATTTTATGTTCCTAGAACGTCTAGAACATTTACTTCTTTTGCTTTTAAGTGTTTAGACAATTTAGATGCATTACAATTATATAATTGGGGGGTGCAGTGTATAATGTCTTAGTTACAAGTTTGACGAGGGCATCCCAAGTTTACTACGAAGACAAGAATGTTACTGAAATATATTTGGCAGGTTGTGTCGCTGTTTTGCAGGTTAGTTAAAATTTCTAAAATTATGTTGTCTTAAATTATTAGTGATTTTGTTTAATTTTTAATTACTTACGTATTATATTTTTGGAAATAGGTGTGGGCGGTCCACCATGTGGGTGTTGGCGACCGTGCCCAGTGTATTGGTTTTCCACGATTTTTGCATTGGCCGAGTGTTAATAATCGTGGAAGAAGGTTACATGAAGTTTTTTTATCTGCTGAGGTATATTTGCAAATTGTTTAGTTTTTGGTGCATGTTATTGCAGAAAATTTAGATTAACTCAAAAGTAAGTGTTTTTTCAGATTGTATGCGATTGGCCAGTAAGTGCTGAAGAGGAAGGAATCCAAATTTTGAAAGAAGCCTTAGCAGATTCTGATGAGGGTGTTGGGGAAGGTAGTGGTGGTAAAAGTGAGTGGGACGACTTAGTTTACCAGCACAAACTTTGTGAGAAGAAAGTTGCAGATAACGAATTAAAAATTGATCATTTGGATAAGCAAATTAAAGAGGTCCGACAAATGCTTGTTAAAGAAAACGAGTGGTCAGTTGGATTTGTGCGTGGAGCCAACCCAACCTCTCATGGAGCAAGCTGTGCTGGTCCAAGCTCATGCAGCTTGGATATTTCCAAAATTTATAAAACATTTTTTGCATTCAAGTTTGACATGAAACGGTAAGTACATATAATTGTAGGCATTACTTCATTTGTTGTTATTGCTTGATTATTGAGTTGGTGTTAAATGTTGATGTAGTGTCATTGTGGATATACAAAACAACATGTTGACGAGGCTGGATTTGCAATCATTAAGGCCGCGGTCAAGAGTTGACAATATGGTAAAAATGTACATATTGTAGTAGTTGTTCTATTTACTTGTAATATTTACTTAGTTATGTTGAATGTGTTTGTAGGTTATGCTATTTGTAACCGGCTTCTTAAATATGAATCAAATTGTTCATTTTGGAGTGGTGAATCGCTTTTTATTCAATCTATTTTTTGCGGTTAGTGTTGATTTAAATTGATTTTGATTTCTTTTATGTTTTTGTTATTACTAATAATAGAGTTTGTTGTTGCAGACTCGTGTAGTTGAGGAGATGATCAACAATGGGGTACAAAATTCATGGTCCAGTTTGGATTACATGTCATTTTATGAGAATGCTTTATTCCCATATCAGGGAATATCTTATTGTGATTATGTAAGTTAATATTATTAATGTTTTCTGTGAAATTTGTTGGTGTTTGTTAGAATGGTGATGTTGAGTGTGACTTTAAACTTTGCAATGTTTTGTAGGTGTTTGTCCCAACCGTGTTCAAGGAACACTGGTGGTTGTACGCACTCAATTGTCGAACCAGGCAATTGCATGTATTGGACTCCATTGGTTATGGAATTCAAGATCGATTCAAGATTGATAAAGCAATGGTAAATACCTGGATGTTATTGAATACTTATGAATATATTTGGTTTGGATTTCTTTATCATTGTTGTTAAATTGCATGTTGTAGGTTGATCGTCTACAACACCTTTTTGAAATTCTTGACGAATTTTCTGGAAAGAGTGGTGCTCAAATTTCATTGGTAAAAGAAAATGTTCCCCTACAACCGAATAGGTTAGTATTGACAGTAATATTCATATTTATTTTGATTTGATATTTTCTCTAATTTGCTTTGGAGTTAATATTTTGAATTCTTCTTTAGGGTTAAATTTATTTTGGTTGTATGCAGTTATGACTGTGGTATTTTAGTTGTGAAATATATGGAGTTGTGGGATGGTTCACAACACTTGGAAGGGAATACCTTTCCCAATTACACCACGGTAAGAGTTATTTTGATTACTTAACACATTTTATTTATAGTTTGGTGATTCCATGATATATTATTTAGAAGGAGCTCATACGCTTTCGTCAAGAGATGCTAACTTCGTGAGTGATGCATGAGTCTAACGTTCAACGAAAAGCCGTATTGACAGATTTGGAAGTAGATTGCCCTTGATTTTTATTGGACTTATTTTGAATGTAATTGTACACTTTCAATTGTAACAAAAAAAAGTGTTAGTTATTATGAGTTGATGTGAACAATGTAGATACTTTTATTTAATGAATGGAAGCATTCTCAATTTCATTTAAGTTATTTAATTTAAGAATTTTTTTATATCATATTTTGGGTAGAAAGTTGTCACTGGAGCACATGAATGTGAAGGTCTTTGTTAATAAATTAATTGGAACCCTTATAGTGTAAGAGGGACCCTTGTGTTAAAAAGTGAGGACCCAAGAATAACTTTGTGCATGGTCATTGTTTTCAAATATTTTTTTGGATTCCTGTAAATGGAAGTGAATGTTGTGTGTAAGTGAGACATAGTTGCAGTGTATGAATGTTAATTGGGTGGGTTTTACCGTGATGTGGTGGTAATTGGAACCCTTGTACTGTAAGTGGGGACCCATGTGTTAATAAGTGGGGACCCATGAATTACTTTCTGCTTGGTCATTGTTTTCAAATATTTTTTTGGATTCCTGTAAATGGAAGTGAATGTTGTGTGTAAATGAGACATATTTGCAGTGTATGAATGTTAATTGGGTGGGTTTTACCATGATGTGGTGGTCATAGAAACCCTTGTATTGTAAGTGGGGACCCATGTGTTAATAAGTGGTGACCCATGAATTACTTTCTGCTTGGTCATTGTTTTCAAATATTTTTTTGGATTCCTGTAAATGGAAGTGAATGTTGAGTGTAATTGAGACATAGTTGCAGTGTATGGATGTTACTTGGGTGGGTTTTACCATGATGTGGTGGTCATAGAAACCCTTATACTGTAAGTGGGGACCCATGTGTTAATAAGTGGGGACCCATGAATTACTTTCTGCTTGGTCATTGTTTTCAAATATTTTTTTGGATTCCTGTAAATGGAAGTGAATGTTGAGTGTAATTGAGACATAGTTGCAGTGTATGGATGTTAATTGGGTGGGTTTTACCATGATGAGGTGGTCGTAGAAACCTTTGTACTGTAAGTGGGGACCCATGAATTACTTTCTGCATGGTTATGGCTTTCATGTTGCTTTTTCTCACTGCAACTGCATGCATGCAGGGGAGGGGATTACAATAATTTTATGACCAACCTAATTGTCATTCAATTCAACGAAATTCAATGCAACAAATTCAAAATGATTGTATTTTGAAGACATCATGGTTATCATTTTGTTCAATACCCAAGGTACAACCAAATGATGCAAGAATGGTTTTTATATAACCATCTATTGAAACAAAGAAGACATGAAATTGATTTGTAACTTAACATTGCAGTACAACAAATATTATCAATACATATAGGAATTTATCCCATGTACGATGTTCAAATAGTGAGGAGTTGTGATGCACCAAAAATGATAAAGGTTCTCTTCTATGTCATATAAAACACTTCCTTGTGTGCAAAAAGTTTTGTGGATCCTTCATTACAACCTGCAACCAAAGAATGAATTTAATTTATATGAACAAATTGATATCTATAGAACATTTGTTGGGTTTAAGGTCACAAACCTAAACAACTCTGATGCATTTGATTCTTGAGATATTGGTAAATTAGTTTGGACTGAGTTCAACAATGAAAGAAAGCCAACAGACCCCGTACTTGACACCTACACTTTATTTCGTAGTAATTAAACAAAACAAGAAGTTCCAAACGTGAAAAATAGTGAAGAAGTACAACAACAAATACAATAGACACGTACCCCTGCAATTGCATTAGTCATCCCATTGAATGTATTCATGTTCCCTTCAGTTTGATCAGGCAGATTTGCTTGAACACCTCCCACATAACTTCCTTCCTCAATTCCCTAAGGCATTTAGTTTTGAATTAGATATAATATTTACATTTGACATATCAAAGTAAACAAAATAATGAAAAGGTAATGAAAAGAAATAGTTTTACTAACCGTAGTTGGCTGACTAGGAAGTTGACGTCTAGTACATGTATTTTTTCTTCTCGGAGCCTTTTCACACCTAGATTTTTGTCGTGTTGATCGCGGCCGACCGTTTCTTTTCACAAGTATAGGGCTACAGATATCACCGTTGATGTTGATTGTTGTGGTAGGAGTACTTGGTGTTGGTTGTTCAGGACCTCCACAAATGTTATGCTTTGTCCTATCTTGATGATGTCTTCGTTGACCATATTCCAACACAAATTTGTCAAGTTGTTTATGCAAGATTTCTGTTGTATTAATTTTCCCGCTGGCATGTTCAACTATGATGGAAACCAAGTAGAGGATGCTCTAGGCCATGAAGACCAAGCCCAACAAGGGGCCCAAGCCCATCAAGGGGTCCAAGCCCAACAAGGGGCCCAAGCCCAACGAATTACTAGGAGCATGGCAAGAGCTTTGGGACAAGAGTATAATAAAATGGCTCTTCTTATTTCTTTTATAGAATAGGGGTGTGAATGTAATAAAAAGGTGTAAGTAGTAAGGGAGTCTAGTGGGGAGTGTAGATAGGAGCCTAGGGGGTGCCAAACCGAATTTCATTGCATTTGTGTGCCATTTAGCTTGCATTTTCAGCACCTCTAGGCTATAAATAAAGGTGCTTAGCTTGTACAATTCAGATTGGAATTTTATAGTAGAGAGACTATACTCAATTTTGGAGAGAATTTGTGAGTTTTGAGTCTTCCTCTTCTTTGCCTTATCTTGTGAGCTATGGTGAGCTTCAAGTGGTGGCACTCCATCACTTATCTTGGTTCAAGGTTCCAAGTGGCGTGAATGGCTTCTTCCAATCCTCAAAATCCAGCAAGCATCTTCATATGAGTGTCTTCTTTCCTTTCTTCAATTTTCCATTCGGTAGTTTCATTTCCTAATGTGTTTCCTTCATTTTCTACCGTTTACATTCTGTTTTCCAGCTTTGTTCTTTGTTTCTTTTTTCGGTTCAGTAGCTAGTTTCTTAATTCTGTCCAATTTTAATTCTTGTTCTTCTTTCCTTTTGTTTTGATTCAATTTGACAATACATGGACTTCAATATGAGTCTTGGTTGGTGCTTAGTTTTGGTGAGTTCTTGAATTTAGAACATTGATCCAATTCTAAAGTAAAGTGCCTTTCAAATCCAGCTCAAGTTGTTCCTAAGAATGTCAAGAATCATGTGTTCTTGTAGTTACATTCACATCAAACTATGTCATAAAACTTCTTGCACAATCCATCATACCTTTGAACTTGTGGATCCTTGTCTTTTGTGCCAAAGGATGATCTTATGTACGTGTGCTTTCGCCTTAGATTTTTACTCCACCTTTCCAATACATACTTTTTTGGGACTTTTGTCACTTTTTCTTGAGCAAGGACAACAAGGCAGTGCCGACACAAAATTCCCCTAAATTCAAATAACAAGCAAGTGCAACATCCATGTAGTTGTTCACGGTCAAAAAGAACTACTACATTGCGGTGTTCAGGTTTACCATTTTGGAAAGACTCCTCTACAATAGTGAAACGACATGCATGACCCTCAATATAGGCATTAGTAACAGCACAATTCATTTTTCCTTTAAACTCCCCTTGCACCTCATTCAATTTTGCATGTGTGTATTCCGATTGGAACTGTCTTTCAATGCCTGATTGAGATGTGCAAGGAATTATGGTGTTAAGAGAAGCAAAATCCGCTTCACACTCTAATTCGGCCTTATGTTGCAGAGCGTTCTCATACTGTTGCACAAATTGTTGGAGACTTGTGCTTGAATTAATGTACCCGTGAAAAAAAGCATTCATGCTTTCACTCCTTTGTGTTGTTGACATTCCGGCCCAAAAAAATGATTTTAGATAACAAGGAACCCAACGATGTCGTTCTTCAAATAATGTACTAAGTCAATCGTTTGTACTTAAGTAAAACGTATTTATCAAATTTGCCCACGAAGACAAGAAATCATCAACACTTGTGGACTCATAGACTATTGTCTTCATTCCACGTTTCATTTCCTTGTACTGACAATATCCTTGAAGTTTTTCTGGTATTTTTTTCATAATGTGCCAAAGACACCACCTATGACGTGCATTTGGGAACACAACTTCAACTGCAATTTTCATTGCCCTGATTGATCGGTCACAATGCCTACAGGGGGTCTGTTTGACATGCAACGCAACCAACTTTGAAAAAGCCACACAAAAGCATCAGTGTCCTCAGAAGATAGGAGTCCACATCCCAACAATATTGATTGACCGTGATGATTTACACCAACAAAAGGTGCAAACGGTATATCATACTTATTTGTTAGGTCTGTGGTATCGAAACATAAAATTTCTCCAAAACTATCCCATGCTGCCCTGCTTCTAGCATCAATTCCCTCATGCGACAGAAATGATTTAAGAGAGCTTTTCCATCACCTTCCTTCCCCAATGCTCTCCTACTTTGGGCAACATAATTACGCACATCTCGTTCAACAAAGTCGAGATTCTCATAACCACCACCAGCAGACACAAAAGACCTAAAAGTCTTATTTATACAAACCCCAACATCGTCATTAATATCCAACGCTCTTTTTATCTGCAAAGATATTTTCCTATTACCGTGAAACAATCTAGAATTCGTCGGGCTCAATTGATGTGAGTGTTCCTCGTGTACCGACATAATATACCACTTGCCTTCTTTTATTCCAACAGTTATACGAGCCGGACATTCAACCGTCTGAGTAGGGTGAGTGCTTAATTCTGGTGGAATCGCAGACATGTAATTTCCCGCCCTAACACATACCAAGATAAAGTACCTTAATTCCTTGTCAGGTCCTTTTTTCGAACTTCGAGTTCTAATTGCAAAACCCTTTTTAATGCCATATTGTCGGTAATAACTTTTCACGGCATCTGCAGTGTCAAAACACATTCCAACTGTAGGAGCTGATTCATCAACTACATTTGGAACGGACTCATCAATATTGATCTGGGAATCTGTATCAGGAAGTATATTTGCCACATAATCATTCCCAGCTAAATGATTCGAATGCTGAGATTCTTCAAAGAACGGAATGTCATCAAGTGACAAATCTGCCATTACCTTAAACCTGTTGTGTGTACAATGCTTAGCTTAACTCACATCGACAAAAAACATGAATGCATATGTATACAATTTTCTTTATATAACTTAAGTTAAACATTTCAAACAATGAACAAAATAAATCTACTACATTATTAAACAACTATGACTAGTTTTATGCATTATTTAACAATTTGCACAAAGTTACAAATAAGCTATGTATTGAATGCAAGAGTACCTTCACCAACAGAACCTTCAATGGTTATCTACTAGCTCGAATGTGTAGTTAATGCAATGAAGAACAATGAAGAAGAAATGTTGCTATCAATGAATGCTGACAGTGCTGGACGTTATCTGCTAACTTGAATTTGTAGTTAATGCAAAGAAGAACAATGAAGAAGAAATGTTGCTATCAATGAATGCTGACAGTGCTGGACGGGGTGCTGAACGGGGTGCTGGACGTGGTGCTGGACGGGGTGTTGGACTTTGAGGAAGGGCACACACTTTGTCTTTAATGTGTGAAGGGAAAAATCAGCATTTGTGGCATTGAGGAATGAACCCCACCTGCAAAAAAGTAAAGTTAAAGTTGGAGCAAAACTATCCTTCCACGTAACATTCATGGCAAATTCAGCATTTATTGCCATTTTAAGAAGAGTACCGTACTGCACCTCACCTTAAAAGATATTTTAAATAAAATTATTGTTGCATTTATGCTATGTTATTAATTAGACAAGACATTTGCTTTTTCACACAAGTCCCTTTTCCTTGCTTAAAACGTCAACATGTGCGCAACGTTCATCTTTATATGGCACCTCACCTAAACTGCACCACACCTAAACTGCACCTCACCTTAAAAAATATTTAAAAAAAAAACAAATTATTCTTGCATTTATGATATGTTATTAATTAGACAATACATTTGCTTTTTCATAGAAGTCCCTTTTCCTTGCTTCAAACGTCAACATGTGCCCAACGTTCATCTTTATATGGCACCTCACCTAAACTGCACCACACCTAAACTGCACCTCACCTTAAAAAATATTTAAAAAAACAAATTATTCTTGCATTTATGATATGTTATTAATTAGACAATACATTTGCTTTTTCGTCCCTTTTCCTTCCTTCAATAACATGTGCCCAACATTCATCTATATATGGCATGCGATAGGATGAATTTTTTGAACTATACATCCATTCCAAATGGAGTCATGGGAAGGGCTTGATATCGACGACAATGACATTGGTAGTTATGTACGACGTTGCAACTCTACTACCAATGTCATTCTGGGACCAGCTGGTAATGTGCAAGCCATGATTCTTAATCGGAACTCTGAGCAGCCAGTAAACACTTAAGAATTTATAAACCGTATAGCTCAACAAACTTATGACCGTGATTTTACATCCAACCAATGGAAATGGGCAGAAAAATTCCTTCAATTCCAAGGTAATACTCAATCACGTTTTTTAGAATGGAACAACAAAAGTTTATGTTTAATGATGTTTTCATTTTATTGCGAAGGAGAAATTGAAGGACGTGGTTCTGAACAAAGATCATTCCTGGGAAGTTTGAAAGAATTAGATGTTTTCCCACTCTTAAGTTGTCTAATCAAATCATGCAAGCACACTGGTCTAGGAGACATGTTAATAACAATTAAGGTAATATACCTATTATGTAGTCTTTCTTACATTTTGCAGAAGTTGTATATTAAATTTCTTGCTTTACAGGATCCGACGGGGACTGCAAGTGCAAGTGTTCATGGGAAGGTTTTAAAGAATGAAGAATTTGATTCTCTAATTGAAGTTGGCTCTGTCTTAGTCTTAAAGAATGTATTAACGCACGAAAAACAAACTTTTCTTTTACAATTCCATATGTCATGTCATTCATACAAGTATTTTTGTGTGTTTTTTAGGTGGGCATTTTCAGTCCAAATCGAAGGAACTTCTACCTTAATATCACTCTTAACAACATTGTCAAGGTATGTAGTCAAACAACATAAATGTAATACAACTGTGTAGGTTAAAATAATAATGGTCTTCTTTACATTACATTACATGCTTGAAATTAAATTGTCATTCATGTAGGTTTTCAATTCTGACATATGTCCGCCCACTGACGACTTAGTTCGTGCTTGTCATCCAGTAGTAAGACTTCCACCCACGACTCTAGGTACAATACAAGAAATGAACAACACTTTAAAAACTATAATGAAAGTTGCCCATGTATATTGTCTAACATTTGACTTCCTCATCAATTTTCAGATGCATAAAAGATGGAGTTATTATTCAAGGCCATCAAAAAGTAAGGAATTAGACAATCTTGAATATTATGTAGATCGAACTTGTGTGTGACGTCAAATAATGTTAAATGACGATTATTAACATCTCAGTTTTTTTGGTGTTTTTATGTAAGTGGGGACCCCTTTCATTTGAACTGGGGACCTATGTTGTACTTTTTGCACAGTAATTTAATCCTGCAACTGGGTGATTAGTTTTGGATTTTTTGGCTGCAAAGAGGGTTCAAATCGGAGTCTAGGGACCTCATTGGAGGTTCAGGCCATTCATTGGTCAAAGACTACCTCAAATTCTGGTGTTTTAATGTAAGTGGGGACCCCTTTGATTTTAATTGGGGACCTATGTTGTACTTTTTGCACAGTCACTTAATCCTGCAAGTGAGTGATTAGTTTTGGATTTTTTGCCTACAAAGAGGGTTGAGATGGGAGTCCAGGGACCTCTTTGGAGGTTCAGGCCATTCATTGGTCAAATTCACGGTCAAATTCTGCTGTTTTAATGTAAGTGGGGACCCCTTTGATTTTAATTGGGGACCTATGATGTACTTTTTGCACAGTCACTTAATCCTGCAACTTAGTGATTAGTTTTGGATTTTTTGGCTGCAAAGAGGGTTGAGATGGGAGTCCAGGGACCTCTTTGGAGGTTCAGGCCATTCATTGGTGAAAGACTACCTCAAATTCTGGTGTTTTGATGTAAGTGGGGACCCCTTTCATTTGAACTGGGGACCTATGTTGTACTTTTTGCACAGTAATTTAATCCTGCAACTGGGTGATTAGTTTTGGATTTTTTGGCTGCAAAGAGGGTTCAAATGGGAGTCTAGGGACCTCATTGGAGGTTCAGGCCGTTCATTGGTCAAAGACTACCTCAAATTCTGGTGTTTTAATGTAAGTGGGGACCCCTTTGATTTTAATTGGGGACCTATGTTGTACTTTTTGCACAGTCACTTAATCCTGCAAGTGAGTGATTAGTTTTGGATTTTTTGCCTGCAAAGAGGGTTGAGATGGGAGTCCAGGGACCTCTTTGGAGGTTCAGGCCATTCATTGGTCAAATTCACGGTCAAATTCTGCTGTTTTAATGTAAGTGGGGACCCCTTTGATTTTAATTGGGGACCTATGATGTACTTTTTGCACAGTCACTTAATCCTGCAACTTAGTGATTAGTTTTGGATTTTTTGGCTGCAAAGAGGGTTGAGATGGGAGTCCAGGGACCTCTTTGGAGGTTTAGGCCATTCATTGGTGAAAGACTACCTCAAATTCTGGTGTTTTGATGTAAGTGGGGACCCCTTTCATTTGAACTGGGGACCTATGTTGTACTTTTTGCACAGTAATTTAATCCTGCAATTGGGTGATTAGTTTTGGATTTTTTGGCTGCAAAGAGGGTTCAAATGGGAGTCTAGGGACCTCATTGGAGGTTCAGGCCATTCATTGGTCAAAGACTACCTCAAATTCTGGTGTTTTAATGTAAGTGGGGACCCCTTTGATTTTAATTGGGGACCTATGTTGTACTTTTTGCACAGTCACTTAATCCTGCAAGTGAGTGATTAGTTTTGGATTTTTTCCTGCAAAGAGGGTTGAGATGGGAGTCCAGGGACCTCTTTGGAGGTTCAGGCCATTCATTGGTCAAATTCACGGTTAAATTCTGCTGTTTTAATGTAAGTGGGAACCCCTTTAATTTTAATTGGGGACCTATGTTGTACTTTTTGCACAGTCACTTAATCCTGCAACTGAGTGATTAGTTTTGGATTTTTTGGTTGCAAACAGGGTTCACAATATAATTGCCACCATTAAGTACAAAGTTCATTAATAAAAACAATAGTACAAAATTAATCAATAACAATACTATTAATGAATAACAAAATTAATCCACTTTCACATTCAGAGTTTCCACAATAATTATTCCTGAACAAAACTATTGGTGCAATACTACAAATTACAATGGTTTCAACAATGTCAGTAAAGCATACATCCACTAACTTAAAAACATAAAGCACCTAAAAACATATCCATTAATGAATCATCAGTTTTTGGGATTTTCACCATTCAGTACAAAGTTCATTAATAAAAACAATACTACAAAATTAATCAATAACAATACTGTTAATGAATAACAAAATTAATCCACTTACACATTCAGAGTTTCCGCAATAATTATTCCTGAACAAAACTATTGGTGCAATACTACAAATTACAATGGTTTCAACAATGTCAGTAAAGCATACATCCACTAACTTAAAAACATATCCATTAATGAATCATCAGTTTTTGGGATTTTCACCATTCAGTACAAAGTTCATTAATAAAAACAATACTACAAAATTAATCAATAACAATACTGTTAATGAATAACAAAATTAATCCACTTACACATTCAGAGTTTCCACAATAATTATTCCTGAACAAAATTATTGGTGCAATACTACAAATTACAATGTTTTCAACAATGTCAGCAAAGCATACATCCACTAACTTAAAAACAAAAAGCACCTAAAAACATATCCATTAATGAAGCATCAGTTTTTGGGTTTTTTTGGCTTCCTCCTTGAATATGTGGTCCAAGGTGTTTTCAAAACAGCACTCTTGAAACGTTTCCTCGGTTCACCGTTCATTTTAGGAAACATGTTGACTTCTTCATTTGGTTGGATTTCATCTACATGTAATTGTTTATCTTCATGTACATCTTCATGACTGTTGAATTCTTCATTTGGTTGTACTTCATCTACATGTAATTGTTTATCTTCATCTACATCTTCATGACTGCTTTCTGCCTTTTTCAAGTATGTGCAATCCATTGCAAGAGGTTCAACTTCAACTACTTCTGACTGAGTATCACGACGAAGACAATTTCTCCTTGCAATTAACTCAACTATGTCATTAACCTCTTTCTCCATACTTGTGATTAATAATTCCTGCTCCTCAGATTTCCGCATCAGTTGAAGAACTTTCACCCTCATTGCACGGACTTCATCCTTTGTTGGTTTCTTCTTCGTAATTCCACACCCAATTTGGTCAAAAGCTTCTTCAACAAATTTACTACAAAGTTCTTCATTGGAAGCACATAACTCAACAAGAACCTGTTTTTTGACATATATAATTCCAAAATTAATTATCTACATTCAAAACAACATTAAGGTAATACAAATTAAAAAAAAAAAAAACATACCTTATTCTTACGCAGACCACGTTCAAGTTCATGGTCACCAACTCTAACATCCATCTAATGCATGATACGGGGATATTTATTCCCACTAGTAGGTACTTGACGCTTATAAGAGAACAAATGTTCCATCGCCCATATCTGAACAATGAATACAAAAAAGGCATTTATTAAAAGGTCAACATAGATGCACAATTATTACAAACATTTACCAATAACAAAAATGTTTCATTTTACCTGCAAGAGGTAAACACAACCATCCACATGGATATACGACATATTTCCTCGCGTAATCCATTTTGAAGCTGAACACAAACTATCAACCAAAATCTCATACACTAAACCCCCACAATTATACATATCAAGTTTGTCTAAATCATCAACAAGGTTAAACAATCCATCATGAACTAAACCCAATCTAGTAGGGAGAATAAACTCCGACAAACCTAACAAGACATACAACTTACAAAAGTCCTCTGAGGAAATATCATTCCCAAGTTTCAAAATAACAGAATATATCATTTCCACAATTACATGACCTTCTTCAAAATAACTCCTTATGTGAGATATAATACTACTTTTCCTTAAATCAATTTTTCTACCACCTACTCTAAGACCTACACCTAAAAACACATCTACCAAACTAAACGACACAAATTGATACTGAATTGAAAAACTTTGCTTCCTCTCCACCCAAGAACTACATAACTTACTTAAAAGTTCACGGCTCAATTTGATGTCCTCACGAACAAACAAAAGCCATCCAAATGGGGTGGACTGTATAATACTCTTTTGTTGCAAAGTTATAACCATGTTCACAACAGCCAAACGCTTTGACCTGCAATTATGCCTAAACACCTGTATATCAAAATCAAATACAAATACACTATAATAATTAAAATTAAAGATAAATAAATGTAATTGTCATGTCTACTTAAAAACAAAAAACATCATTTCAAAGAAACCTTAGCTTGACCCTCAGGATGACGATCAATCGTAAGAACCTCCTCATCTGAACATCCGCTAATTGACATTATATCCTCAAACAATTTTGTGAATGTTTCCTGTTGAGAACGAAACCAACATACACTCTTATAACATCAGTATGCTTATGCTTCAATAATAGAACATTCAGTAAATTTAGAGCAACATGAATTGTTGTGCAGTTCTATTAATACCTCAATTCTTAAATATATGTGCAGTTCTATTAATAAATAAGTTTTTTATTCTACATGCAGATTTGGGTCTATGTAAACAGTTTTGAATATTTTTTGGTGGTAGTGGTGGTCCTTCAAAGAAAGGCCCATGAGGATTGGGCAGTGAAGCATAATTACAGTGTCTAATAATACAAGGCTTTTGAAATCATAGGGATTAAATTGCTCAACCTAAATAATCTCAAGGACTACCAACAGCTTACTCGTACTTATTTCAGTTGTGGTCTTATGCTATATTTTTATCTTGCTGGGTAAATATGACGCTGTTCATATTCTCTCACTTTTGATATTTTTGTCAATAACGTAAAATAGACACAGTTGAAGTCCCAGTGTTAAAAAAATTAAAACAATAATATAAAGCTATATATATATGATACCCCAAACCTATTTAATCTTCGTTGATTTAAAATTAACAAAAAATAATTTGTGTGAATGTTTCATGTTCAGAACCAAACCAACATACACTTCTAATAAAGTTTTCTCCATACAAAGGGGAATCATATCTCTATTTGAATCTCACTAGTAAGAAATTATTTGAAAAAGATTGTCTGGAGGACATTACAGAATGCATGTAATCAATTTTAAATATTGGAAGAAGAGTTAAGGATCAGAATTACTATTGTACCGCCCTGGTGGTCGGGGATGATGACGTGGCATCCTGCTACAGTGTAGGCGTGTTGACAAGGCGCCAGGTTGGCAGAAGGGAAGGAAGTCGGGGGGCACGCGTAGTCGCCAGTTGTTAAGCTGGCGTGTTCCGACTTCCAGCTTATCAGAATGGGCGATCGCCAGGTTGAAGATGAAGTCGCCAGATGTAGACTCAGGCGACCAAGCAGTCGGAGATCGCCTGAACAAGCACATCGCCGAAGATGAAGGGGAAGCAGCAGGTTATGAAGGCGGCCGGCGAGACCACAGGGAAGGTGTATGAAAAACCCCTAACTCGCAAGTTCCAGTAGAGATCGCACTCCTAAGTTAGCTATGCACTGGGCAGTACCATGCATAAGTAACTTAGCCAAAATGAGAGTAGAAGCGGCGCCAAGTCAGGGAGCCTCCAGATGATGGCACGTGTATAGTTGGATGCGAGCCACGTGTCCAAGTCTGTAACTGCCAGGAGAGAGAAAGCCACCAGGTATATAAGAGCTTTTAACGAACTTTCTAAGGTACGCGCGTTCAGTTCATACACTTTACGCTTGCGAGTTAGAGCTGATTGTGAGAGAGGATTTGCACGGTTCTAGTTCTCTTAGTTTTTGGTGATACCGTCACTGACTTGAGCGTCGGAGTGCGATCGGCCGCAGCGGCGCCGTATCGTTTCTTTGCAGGTTCTTGAAGTAGATCCCGAGAGGAACGGAGGTGAGAAGCGGTGCGCACGTCGATCCGTTGACGAGGCATTCTCCAGCGTTCCGGTCAACAGGCAGGATCATCAGGCGCCCACCGTGGGGCCGTGTAAAACTTGCTCCCATCCACAGCGTGGGTTCTTGGAGGTTTACGAAGTTTTCTGCGTGTTTGTGCGCTGGTGCAACCGTCGTTCGCAGTTTCTTTGAATTTCGTTCGGTGAGTTTGCGTTTTGTACCGTTTGTTTGGTTTTCGATCGGTGGAGTGAGGTCTTTTGTTGCTTGCGCACAATCTGTTTGGTGGAAGTTCGAGTTCTTTCGCTTGTTTGGCTGTCCGCGGGGAAACGGTGGTTTTTGGTGAAGTTGTGGTTTTCTTCGAAGGTTTGCGGTGTTCTTGAGTTCTTGCGCAGTTTCTTGAGTGTTCTCCGATTGATCGCTGATTCGATCGTGGTTGAGGTGTTGTTTGCTGTATTCCTGTGGTTCGCTGAAGTTAATGAGAAAAATGAGAAGCAATCGTTCCAGTCCCGTGGCGCCTGTCGCTGCTGAAGGCGGCGACGCCATGACCATGGCGCAGATGGCAGAGATGATGCGCTCGTTGCAGGCAACTGTGGAAGCCTCGCGCGTAGAGCAGGCAAGGATACATGAGGACCTGGTCGCCTCTCGCGCCAGAAACGAGGAGCTCAGCAAGGTGACCGAGGAGCTGCGTCGAGCTCTTCAGGAGCAACAAGGACGCTCTTCTGTTGAAGAGGCGGCGCCGTCTACGCCACCTCGTGTTTTCCCAATGCCTTTCGTCCAGGCGATTACCGACACGCTTATTCCCACGAGCGTGGTTCCGGTTAAGGCTGTCTTTACCGGCGTGAAGGATCCAGAGGCTCATCTGACCACGTTCCACACGCAGATGATGCTGTCAGGAGGGTCAGACGCCGTCTACTGCAAGATGTTCGTGAGTACGCTCCAGGGAACGGCGATGGAGTGGTTTGTGAGCCTGCCTAACGGCCACATAACCAATTTTCAACAATTCTCAAAGATCTTCGTTGAACAGTACATCGTGAATAAGGCACCGCCCAGGGTGTCTTATGATCTGTTTGATATAAGGCAGTACCATGGGGAGTCCCTCAGAGACTACCTCAATCGCTTCGGAGCGCAGATGGTCAGATCGCCGGCCAAGGATGAGGAAATGCTGGTCTATGCCTTCAAGAAGGGCGTGCAGCCAGGGCCATTCTGCGAGGCCTTGATCAGGGCTCATCCAGCGACGTTTGCTGAAGTCAGGCGACTTGCGGTGGCCCACATCGCCGACGAGAGTGAAGTTGCCGAGAAGAGAGGCAGCGTGGCTCCCGCCAGGCCACGCGCCCAGACCAGGATCCAGCCGCAGAGGGTGCTGGAAACGGCGGCGGCGACCAGAAAAGACCAGAGGACTCGCCATCCTTACGACAGGAGAAACAGGGGAAGAAGCCAAGCGCGCCAACAACCAGCACGCCAACAACCAGCACGCCGGGAATACAATCGCCCGCCTAAGCATAAATTTGTCATGGGACTAGCGGACCTGATCGCTATCCCTAACATATCTGCTAGGTTGAAGGCGCCCGAGAAGGTGGGCGACAAGGTGCTGGGGTCAAAGCCGGACGCCTGGTGCGAGTTCCACCAATGTTTTGGCCACACCTTGGACTCGTGTTTGTCTTTGGGGTATCAGCTCGACGATCTGGTTAAGAGCGGGTTCCTAAATGACTATCTGCTGGATAGAAGGACGGGGGGAGCGTCGAGTTCCCAGCCAGCAGGTGGAGAAGCCCAGCAACACGAGATGCCTATCCACGGGGAGATCCACACCATTGCCGGGGGGTTCTCAGGTGGTGGATGCACCGCATCGCAGAGGAAAAAGTATGCGCGATCGGTGATGACAGTGGACATGTTTGAAGATCACTCGCCGGAAGTGGACATTACGTTCACAAAGCAGGATCTTCGGGACGTTGTGCCTCATGACAACGATCCCATAGTTATTTCGCTGGTTACGGCGGGAAGGAAGGTCCACAGAGTTCTGGTGGATCAAGGAAGCTCGGCAGACGTGATGTTCTGGCCGACCTTCACGCAGCTGGAATTGCCCCTTGACCAGCTAAGGCCCTATGGAGGGTGCTTATATGGGTTCGCTGGCGACCAGGTGGAGGTCAGGGGGTACATTGAGCTGAGAACCACGTTTACAGATGAGGCTGGGTCGAGGACGGAGAAAATCAAGTACCTCATCGTAAACGCCCCTTCAGCATATAACATCCTGTTGGGAAGGCCCACTCTTAACAGGATAGGCGCCATTCCGTCGACACGGCACATGAAGGTGAAGTTGCCGTCCATGGAAGGGGTGGTGATCACGATCAAGTCTGATCAGAAAGAAGCGAAAAGGTGCTATGAAAATAGCCTGAAAAACAAAAGATCAGTGAGTTATGTAACAACCACCCCACCTCCCGGTGTGAAGCCCAGACCGCCGGTAACAGAGGAGGCCGCCGGAAGGGATGTAGAGATGATAGAGGCTGAGCTAGGGGAGAGGGATGCTGGCCTGGAAGAGGAAGAGGCGTGGAATCGCCCCGAGGAAGCAAGGGAACAGGGAATCGCCAGGGCGGTGATCGCCAGAGAATCCTGGCCCAAACCTGTCGAGCAGTGGCTCGAGAAGGAGATCGGAGGGAAAGTCTTCAAGCTCGGAAGATCTCTGGAGGTCGATCTCCAGGACCAGATCCCCAAGGTGATTGAGCGGCATCTGGACGCATTTGCTTGGTCCGCTTCGGACATGCCCGGGATCGATCCCGACTTCTTGTGCCATCATCTGGCGATGGACAACATGGTGAGACCGGTGCGACAAATGAGAAGAAAATTCAATGAGGAGAGGAGGCAGGCGATCAGGGACGAAACACAGAAACCCCTCGCTGCAGGCCACATCAGGGAAGTCCAGTACCCTGAATGGTTGGCAAATGTCGTGCTGGTGAAGAAGAGTAACGGGAAATGGCGCATGTGCGTCGATTTCACCGACTTAAACAAAGCTTGCCCAAAGGATTCGTATCCTTTACCGAGCATTGATGCCCTGGTTGATAGTGCTGCAGGGTGCAAGCTGCTGAGTTTCCTGGATGCCTTCTCGGGCTATAATCAGATCAAGATGCATCCCATGGATGAAGAAAAAACAGCCTTCATGACAGAAAGATCGTGCTACTGCTATAAGGTGATGCCGTTTGGGCTGAAGAACGCGGGGGCCACGTACCAAAGGCTAATGGATCGAGTACTTGCACCAATGATGGGGAGGAACGTGCAAGCTTACGTCGATGACATGGTCGTGACCTCGCAGGAAAAGAGCAAGCACGTTGCAGACTTGGAAGAATTGTTCACGACGATCGCCAAGTTCAAGTTAAAGCTCAACCCGGAGAAATGCATTTTCGGCGTGGAGGCTGGAAAATTTTTGGGTTTTCTCTTGACTGAAAGAGGAATAGAAGCTAACCCAGACAAGTGTGCCGCCATCTTAGCGATGAGAAGCCCGGCTACGGTGAAAGAAGTCCAGCAGCTAACAGGTCGGATGGCAGCTCTATCTCGCTTCGTGTCAGCTAGCGGAGAAAAGGGGCATCCCTATTTTCAATGTTTGCGGCGCAATAATAAATTCGTTTGGACGAAAGAGTGCGAGGAAGCTTTCGTCAAACTAAAGGAGTATCTGGCGAGCCCACCGGTTCTGTGCAAACCGCTGGCGGGAACCCCTCTCAGGCTGTATTTCGCTGTGACTAAGAGGGCGGTGAGTGCGGTGCTCGCCCAGGATCAAGATCAGGCTCAGAAGCCTATTTATTTTGTGAGCAAGGTGTTGCAGGCCCCAGAAACGAGATATCAGGCCCTGGAGAAGGCTGCGCTGGCTGTGGTGTTTTCGGCGAGGAGGTTGCGCCACTACTTCCACAGTTTCACAATACTGGTGATGACTGACCTGCCCATCCAGAAGGTCTTGAAGAAACCTGACGTTGTGGGAAGAATGGTGAAGTGGGCAGTGGAGTTGTCAGAGTTTGACATTAAATATGAGCCTTGAGGCCCGATCAAGGGGCAAATCTTTGCAGATTTCGTGGTCGAGCTCTCATCGGAGGCGGCGCGGGTCGAAGGAGACGATTTCCGTTGGGTACTTTCGGTGGATGGATCGTCGAACCAGCAGGGCAGCGGTGCTGGAGTCATATTGGAAGGACCCAACGGCGTGCTGATCGAACAATCGTTGAGATTTGCCTTCAAAGCCAGCAACAGTCAAGCAGAGTATGAGGCGCTGATCGTCGGGATTCTGCTGGCCAAGGAGATGGGAGCTAGGGTGCTGATGGCTAAGAGTGACTCGCTGCTAGTCACAGGGCAAGTAACAGGCGAGTTCCAGGCTAAAGATCCACAAATGGCGGCTTACTTGGCGTATGTGCAGGAATTGAAGAGTTCCTTTGCCTCTTTTGAAGTAGTACACGTGCCCCAAGAGCAGAATGCCCGAGCTGACTTGCTTGCTAAGCTCGCCAGCTCAGGCAAGGGGGGTAGGCAGAGGACGGTGATCCAAGAAACTCTGAAGACGCCAAGGGCATTTGTAGCAGATCACCTGGTCCTGCAGATAAGCAGGTCGACGGAGAGAGCAGCGAGAAGCCATAAGTCCTTGACACAAGAAACTCTGAGATCGCCGAGAATTAGAGCATGTCGAGGAGAGAAGGTGAATGTGATGCAGGTCTGCGCCACCCATGAGCCAGACACTTGGATAACACAGTACAAGCGGTGCTTGGCAGATGGCCTCCTCCCGCTGGATCCAACAGAAGCTAGGAAGGTAAAGAAAAATTCCAGCAAGTACACTTTGATCGATGGCGATCTGTACAGGTTTGGGTTCACTCACCCACTCCTGGAATGCATACACGGCGAGAAGTGCACGAGAATTATGGCAGAGCTCCACGAAGGTATATGTGGAAGCCACGTCGGGGGTCGAGCTCTGGCCGCGAGGACTCTCCATGCAGGCTACTATTGGCCATCTATGAGAGAAGATTGCAAGAAGTATGCCCAGTGCTGCAAACAATGCCAGCAGCACGCCGATTGGCACAAGGCACCTCCCGAGGAGTTGAAGTCGATCTATAGCCCTTGGCCGTTTCATACTTGGGGAATCGACATCCTGGGACCTTTCCTGCTGGCGATCAGGCAGATGAAGTACTTGGTGGTAGCGATTGAGTATTTCACCAAGTGGATTGAAGCAGAACCAGTGGCCCAGATCACCGCACACAAGATCGAAGGTTTTGTATGGAAGAACATCGTGTGCCGGTTTGGAGTGCCTAAGCGCCTAGTGTCAGATAATGGGACGCAGTTTGCAAGCCACCTGCTGAAGAAGCTTTGCGAAGGGGTGGGAATTCAACAGGTGTTTGCATCCGTCGAGCACCCTCAAACAAATGGCCAGGTGGAATCAACTAATCGGGTGTTGTTGAGAGGTTTGAAAAGAAGGCTTGAGAAAGCCAAGGGAAGTTGGGCTGAGGAGGTACCCCGTATAGTCTGGGCGTACCACACCACCGAGCAGTCAGGAACCCACGAGACCCCGTTCAGCTTGGTCTATGGGTGTGATGCCATGATTCCAGTGGAGATCCAGGAGAGCTCGCCGAGATTCCAGAACTTCGTAGAGGAAGACTCGAATGAAGAGAGAAGGCTGAACCTGGATCTGCTGGATGAGGTCAGGGAAGAAGCGAGGTTGAAAGCTGAAGCTGTGAAGAGAAGGGTTGAACGAAGATACAACTCGAAGGTGATGCCAAGGCAGTTTAGAGAAGGCGATCTGGTGATGAGGAAGGCCCACCAGTACGAGATGGAGAATAAACTATCACCCAAGTGGACCGGACCGTTCAGAATAACCGAGGCGCTCGGGAATGGAGCCTACCGCTTAGAAACGCTGGAAGGAGGGGCGATTCCTCGCACCTGGAACGCCATACACCTGAAGTTGTACTATAGTTAAGAGCTTTGTAAGTAAAGACAAACACAATGTTATATTACAATGTCTCTATTAAAACAGTTTGAAGGGGGCACTCTTTTTTCCCTAAGGAGGGTTTTTAATGAGGCCACCCAATAAAAGAAGAGTTTTCGAAGTATAAGGTGTTTTCAGATTGCATATGTGCTATTTTCAAAAGTTTTGAAGAAAGACCTTGTCATTTGTACATGATTTAAGGTAAGAAAAGATATATCGCGTGCTTTCTAAAAAGTTTTAAGTCCTCATCGTTTTTCGGCGATTAGAGGCACCAGTTAAGTTTTAAGTCTTCATCGTTTTTTGGCGATTGGAGGCACCAGTTAAGTTTTCAAAGTCCTCATCGTCTTTCGGCGATCGGAGGCACCAGATGAAAGACCTCGACGCTCTCGCGCGTCCTGAGGCAAGTAAAAGACCTCCTCGCCGTCGAGCGAGTGCAGGCGAGAAAGAGTAAAAAGTCCTCCATGTTTCTGGGGGCGAGAAGATGGAACCCCTGGGGCAATGTAGAGGCAAGTTAAAGACCTCCTCGCCGTCGAGCGAGTGCAGGCGAGAGAAAGAAAAGGTCCTCAGTGCATCCAGGGGGGAGGAGATGTACACCCTGGGCAAGTTGAGGCACCAGATAAAGTCCTTATCGCCGTTGTGCGAGCTAAGGCCAGTTAAAGACCTCCTCGCCGTCGAGCGAGTGCAGGCGAGAGAAAGAAAGGGTCCTCAGTGCATCCAGGGGGGAGGAGATGTACACCCTGGGCAAGTTGAGGCACCAGATAAAGTCCTTCTCGCCGTTGAGTGAGTTCAGGCGAGTTAAAAGACCTTCTCGCTTACGTGCGAGCATAGGCAAGATAAAATCCTTCTCGTCTCGAACGAGTTCAGGTATGGCGAAGCGGGTGGAAGAAGCTTGAAAGGTGGCTAAGGTAGGTTCGAAGAGAACGCCTAGTCAGCCGGTCTTTGTTCTGAAGTCCAGGAGGGTAAAGAGAGGACCCCAAAGGGCGTCCCTGCTCCCAGATAAAGAAACGATCGCCAAAGCATGAGGCTAGGAAAAGCTGATGTTACCAAGAGGTCTTGGCGATCGGGAAGAGTTTAAACGACGGCAAGAAGGTTGAAAGACTTGTTTGATAAAGCAGATCGAGTGGGACGTTGTTTGAGCCAATGATTGAGTTACAGTTCGTTGCTTGGAAGGTATTCTTATGATAAGGTTAGTGCCTCAAGAGTACAAGTTGTTTAAAGTGATTATTGCTTAAGTTTGAATTGGCTCGAGGCAGTTACGTCAAAAGTCGTATTCGCAAAATTGTTAAGTTAAATCCGACAAAGTTAAACATACAAAGAAGGTTAAAGCGCTTAAAAGGAGTCAGGGGAGAGAATATCCAAGCTTTGTGATTGAAATGAGTATCTGTTAAAAATACATAGGCGCGAGTTTATTACAAGATATATACAAGGGAAATCATAAAGTAGCAGATGAGGTGGAGTTGGTTAGTCTTCAGCAGGAACGACCTTTCCATTTACTACTTCGTTGTTCAACGACACCATGCTGAGGTCGAGATCGGGGAATAGGCATGCGAATTGTTCCCGAGCGGCTTCGAATCCAGCAGCCAGAATCTGAGCAGAGTTTAGCTTAAGTTCTTCAATTTGCCCTTGAAGTTCTTCAACCTGCTTCTTGAGCTCTTTGTTCTGCTGCTCCAGCTCTTCAACCTGCTTTCTGAGTTGTTCGTTGGTCTCTTGAGCATGGAGAAGGTCGTCAGTAACCTTCTTGGATTCCGTTTGAGCTTGGGCCAACTCAGCAGCCATCTTTCCTTTCTCCTTGTTTGCCTCGGCGAGATCAGCCATGGCGTCGTCCCTCGCTTTTTCTACTTGCCCAAGTAGCTTCTCGCGGTCGATCGACCTCTGCTCCAGTTTTTGCACCTTGGCGGCGTCAGCTTGAATGTGAGCCTCCAGGTCGATCGCCTTGGCGCGAAGAGGCACGATCTTGCTTTCCAACTCGACTTTCTCTTAGGCAAGATCGTGAACTTTGCGGCGAAGGTCAGCAGCTTCCTTGCGCGCCCGCCTGAGCTCGGTATTCATGGCATCCTCCACTCGGGAGTGTTCGATTTCTGCGAGCGTCAGGTTGAATGACATTTTCTCCACCTCGACCTTCATAGTGCTATTTTCAGTCTTGAGGTTGAAGAGATCATCTTGAAGCCTCCTGGTGGAGCTCTCCACAGCCCTCGTTATGATCGCGGGGATATCCTCTGCTATGGTTTTCAACTTGGCAGTTAGAGGTTCCCACATCCTTGTAACTTCGAGGGAAAGGTTTGCTGCTTGGAGAGGCGCCAGGGGGGCTTGTTGAGGGTTCTCGCCGCCACCTTCCTTAGCAATATCTTCAGTGGTTGCTTCATGGTGTGGCGACGCAATCGGGGATTCGGTAATCAGGATTGGAGAGGTATGAGCAACCTCATCCCCGATTGGAACGTTTCCTGTAGCTGAAGTGTTTGAAGGGGGGCCCCCTCCTGCTGACACATGTGGCGTAGAGGCGCTTGGGGGGTCCTCCAAGAAATTTGGCTCTTGGGCCTCAGCTGCAGGTGGCGCAGTGGCCAGTGGAACTGCTTGGACTGGTGAGGGAGGAGCCTGCGGTGTTGGCGATGATGGAGGAGGAGCAGGCGTCGACGGTGGTGTTGAAGTTGGAAGAGGGGGTGGAGCAGGTGGAGAAGAAGGTGCCACCCTCTTCCTTTTCGTAACAAGGCCATCCTCTGTGACCTCGTCGTCCTCTTCTTCCTCCTCATGGACGATTTGAGGGGCTTTTCGCTTAGGTCTCTTGAGGACCAGTTTCTTGCGCTGGGTGGGTTCCTTGGGCGGTGATCGCCCATGAACAATGGCCTTCTCGACCGCCGAGTTGGGCACCGTTTGGGAACCGGTCGCCAACCCGTGGTTTCGGGCGAGCGTCTTCAATTCGGAGAGCATGTTTCTGCCCAACATGTTGTCTGCATGAAGCGAAAATGCATGGGTTAGCTCAAAGAAGAAAAAGATAAGTGTATAAGGTAATAAGCAGCAGAGCAGATATGTGCAGGAAAGGTAAAACCAAAGTCTTGTGCGTATCGCACAAGACGCCCAAAAGCAATGTCAGAAGCAGTATCAAAGCAACAGTTTGGATGTCCTAACCTATTTGGAATTCTAGCTGATCCTCAAAGAATTCGAAGGAGATCAAGGTGGTGGTCAGGAATGTTATATTGGCATCCGCCACCCTCTTCCAGAATAGACAGAGGTCTCTGTCCAATGCTCCCATGCTATCAGGACTTCTGGGCCTCCTGAAGCAGCTCTTGGACTCCTTTTTCCCCTTGTCCACCCAGTACAAGGGGAAGCCATCAAGAAGGGAGGTGTCCTTGTCGTTTGCACGTACTTGGATGAATCTCCCCTTCCAGTCTTTGTACGATTGCTGGAAGATGGTAAAAATGGATCTCCCAGCAATCGCATTCAAGCTGACCCACAGGCGGTCTCCTGGGTGCTTGGCCTCGAAAAGGAACAAAAACACGTCCACCGACGCGGGCAACCCCAGGTGGTCGCATGTTATTTGAAAGGCTCGAACAAACGCCCAGCTGTTGGGGTGAAGCTGGGCGGCAGCAATGTTGAGCTCGGTCAAAAGTTCCCTCTCGAATCGGGTGAGAGGGAACCTGAGCTTAACCTTCTTGAAGAAAGTTGTATAGACAAAGCAGAAGGGCCCGTCGGCGCTTACTCTGTCATCAGCGCACACTGGCGGAGCGGCGGGGCAAGGCAGCACCATCATCTTCTCGTCGTGCTCCTTGTGAAACGATTGATAGGCCTCGTCCCCCTTAGTCAACCGCAAAACTGCTCCCGCAGTGTTCACCGACGAGGTCTCCTTCAGAAGGGTTGGGTTAGCCCAGGGGTATAGAGTCTTGAAGTCTGGCAGAGGGACGAGGGCTCCTCCAGCGTTGGATGGAGTCGCCTGAGCCGGGACAGGTTGGGAAGACGCAGGCCTCACAGCCTGCGAAGACGAAGCGCCACGAACTTGTGTTGGGTCGTGTGCTTGTGAAGGAAGGTTTCGTGCTGAAGGAGGTGGGTTCGGGGTAATCTTGGTGCGAGTCATGATAGCAACTACAAAGGAAGAAGAAAGGAAAAATGATCAGGGGGTTACAGAGGCTGACTCGATCATAGAAGGAAGGGGAAAAACGAACGAATGTATGTTCGTTGCGACGATCGACAAAGCCCTAAGTTACGCAGAAGGAGAAATGGAAAAACAACCCACAGCGTATGCACCAGGCAGTTACAGGATGATGCAAATCGGTGAAAATGCAAGGAAACCCAGCAGATGAAGGAAAGTAGTTACCTTTCGATTATCAGGAAGACGGTGAAGGGAGATGGTGATCTAGAGCGTTGAAGAACGTCGAGAGCTTTCGCGGAAGGAAGGGAGAGCGTTTGCAAGCACGAAGAAAGTGATGGAACAGTGGAGCGTAATGGGTTTAAGGGTTTTCGAAATAATTTTAGGAAGTGCTAACGGCAGATGAAGAGAGCCGTTGATGAAGCCACGTGTTGAACGATGAGTGAAGGGTTTGGTGGAGCGTCAGAGCAGCAGAAAGTACGATCGCTTGGAATTCTGCGTCAGTGCCACGTAGATCGGTGTTAATGAAGGCTCTTTCAGTCTTTTCGCTAGACAAGTCTTCGCTTAAGACTGGGGGGCTTGTGTACCGCCCTGGTGGTCGGGGATGATGACGTGGCATCCTGCTACAGTGTAGGCGTGTTGACAAGGCGCCAGGTTGGCAGAAGGGAAGGAAGTCGGGGGGCACGCGTAGTCGCCAGTTGTTAAGCTGGCGTGTTCCGACTTCCAGCTTATCAGAATGGGCGATCGCCAGGTTGAAGATGAAGTCGCCAGATGTAGACTCAGGCGACCAAGCAGTCGGAGATCGCCTGAACAAGCACATCGCCGAAGATGAAGGGGAAGCAGCAGGTTATGAAGGCGGCCGGCGAGACCACAGGGAAGGTGTATGAAAAACCCCTAACTCGCCAGTTCCAGTAGAGATCGCACTCCTAAGTTAGCTATGCACTGGACAGTACCATGCATAAGTAACTTAGCCAAAATGAGAGTAGAAGCGGCGCCAAGTCAGGGAGCCTCCAGATGATGGCACGTGTACAGTTGGATGCGAGCCACGTGTCCAAGTCTGTAACTGCCAGGAGAGAGAAAGCCACCAGGTATATAAGAGCTTTTAACGAACTTTCTAAGGTACGCGCGTTCAGTTCATACACTTTACGCTTGCGAGTTAGAGCTGATTGTGAGAGAGGATTTGCACGGTTCCAGTTCTCTTAGTTTTTGGTGATACCGTCACTGACTTGAGCGTCGGAGTGCGATCGGCCGCAGCGGCGCCGTATCGTTTCTTTGCAGGTTCTTGAAGTAGATCCCGAGAGGAACGGAGGTGAGAAGCGGTGCGCACGTCGATCCGTTGACGAGGCATTCTCCAGCGTTCCGGTCAACAGGCAGGATCAACTATAAACTACAATTTAATTCCAAGCAATTACTAAGTAGTATGATCACAAAAGTGGCATCAATTGGCACTTGTCTTCAGCTCATCAAACAGGGCAACATACACTTACAAATGGGAGCAATCAGATTTTCAATTAACCAAGCCTTTTCCATCACCAGGTGGCGGCACATCATTAGCAACTACAAAGGGATTTAGAGAGAACATAAAACAATATTGTCCCATAATTTCATCAATAACTAACATAAAAGAATACTGCCCTATAGTTGTTTGTTACATTAGTGTCTCACACACCCATCCATTGCAAATTTAGGAACCAAATAGCAATTTCAACATAGTTGCAAATTTTAAAACTAAATAACTATTTCAACACATTTACAATTTAAGAACCAAAGAACAGAATAATTTAAAACTAATTTAAAAAGGTACATGGTGGAATCTTCACTCTAACAAGAAGGCTTGTAACATCAATGACGTAAGGCTTTTCAAGACACCAATAACTAAATTGGGGCAACAAAGGTTTAATGATATTTTCAAATATTTTTCACAACGCATGTAGAATGCAAATGAGTCAAATGTAGACCAAATTTACTCAGCTAACTAAACTCCCAAGAAATTAGATGAAAATAAAATAACATTTTAACCAAAATTGATTCTACTAACCTCTTCTTCATCTTTGGTCGGATCCAATATAATACAATAACTATCTGTTACAGAACGACATATTGGCACCAAAGAGACAAGGATGACAATTAATTACTATTAATAGAATTAAAATGTAGAAATAAACCAAGAGACAAACTAACTAGTGTAGATTACCAGGAACATGCTTTGACGAATTCCAGTCTCTATAGGTGCATCACATGCTGCATATACTGTACATGGAAGAAGCTATATGTTAAGTTAAGTTAAGAAAAAGAAGCCAAAATCCAGAAGCATATATTTTAAATATTAAGTTAGGATAGGATTAGGTTTTAAAAGCAAGCCTGGTTAGCCAACAAGAACTCATTGGCTTGAGATGCAGCTGCAGCTTCAGACACCAACGCCTTTATGACCAAAGTCTTAACCTCCCGGGGTTTGTAAGGAAAACCCTCTCTCGCATACGAGTTAACCAACACTGCAGTTCCCTCCTTCACCAATTACTAGGAAACCCTAAAAAGTCAAATCCAAACCAATACAAAGGTCATTCAACATATAGAAAATCAAAACACCAATAAACCCCAGTGTCCAACACTCCAAAAGCCCAACATCCAACAAATAAACGAAATCGAAAAACGCTAAGTCCTAAAAAATCAAAACGAAACCAATGAAAACTTGACAAAAAATTATATGAAAATAGATGCCAAATCAAAGAGCTCACCGGAATCAGAATCGCAGACGTTACCAGAATCAGAATCGCACACGTTACCAGAATCGGAATCGCAATTTCAGAAATATCCAAACAAAAACGAAATCCAATGTAATGCGGTACCGATATCGCACTACAAATCGTGCTGATCGTAGACTTCACCGGAATCGGAATGAGAATCGCTACGACTCCAAATCGCACTCCAAATCGCACTGAGAAAATGGGGCTGATTTTGCCTTTCTAAAACCTAATCTTTTACTACAAAACCCTAAATTTTAAAATTTTGCCACCTCAACAATACTGGCCCCACATAATACTTTATTATATTTTCATCCACATCAGCAGGCGTAATCTGGCGCAACACTTAATTGGGGTGTCAAATTATCAGTTCCCTTTTTTTAAATAGCCCGCCACATCCGACGCATACGCTTACAAACTTTATTTTAATTTAATTTAAAACTAAATTAAAAATTTATAAAATAATTTAATTTATATAATAAAAAATTACTTTAATTTATATAAAATAATTTAATTTAATTTATGTAACAAAAAATTAGTTTAATTTATAAAAAAAACTAATTTATACAACATAAAATGAATTTAATTTGTAACAAAAAATAATTTAATTTATACAACAAAGAATAAATTTAATTTATACAAAAATTAAATGAAATTAATTTATATGATAAAAAATTAGTTTAATTTATACAAAAATAATAATTTAATTTATACAACAATAAATTATTTAATTTATACAACAAAAATAAATATATAATTTAATTAAACTTTGGTTTGGAAAACCATTTATCCTTCCAAGTATTCTTTCTATCTATTATTATGTAAAAATAATTAATTTATTAATGTCTTGACAAAACTAAAATATAACTCCTACAGTGTGATATTGAAAAAAAAAATGTTTCCTTTCAAATAAAAAAATTTCATCAAATTAAATATAATTTGTATGTGACATATTATCTACTACCACAAATCAACATACCCTCTTTCAGCCTTTACAATCCACTTCTTAGTTCAACTCGTACCTTTTAAGTATAATAAAAAAATAAGTATAAATGTTCCACCCAAAATGATAATGGACTAGGGTTATAAACTTATAATCCAAAATCTAATGATCAACTTTACTTTATGATTATAAGTTCATTCTATATCAGATTCAGTCGAAATGAACTTATATATCTTACACTTTGAGTATTGTAGCAATCTAAGAATTAAGAATAAGTTAATTACTCACACACTTAGTCTTAATATGTTTGTATCATATATATATTATCAATAAATCTTTAAGATCATCTTATGTTTCATTTATGAGATTTAACATCTTTAAAATCACAATGGATATTAGAGCAACATCACTATTTCATTCATTCATTACACATATATATCATTCAAATGTATTTAAGTTACTAATCAAAAGTTTTATGTAAATTTTTTTCTTAACTTTACTTTCACATTTTAAGATAAAATTGACTCTCTATTCTTAAATACATCTATTACATTTTACATTAATTAATTACTTATATTAAATTTTACATTACGTGGGGTCCACAAACAATTAGAATATTATTATCTTTTACCGCATGGATGGTTGTATCTTGCCGCATCCAATTTTGGATTGTTCACGTAACACTTTTCATAAAAACACCACCGACTTACTAATCAATATATTAATCTTATAATCATATTTTCTTTTATTTTGAACTTAAAATACTAATTTTAACATTATATTATTAAAGTGATTACTTTTTAGAAGTGTGAAACTGTCCAGCAAATGCACTTCCATTTTCTTGAATTTTTTCGGATTGTGTATATAAGATCACATGGTATAGTTTAAAAAGAGAGAAAAATAGTATCCATGTGTAGAAGTTTTCTTTATTTAGGTAATGTTTGTTCTAGATGACACCCCACGTGAATGTTCCAAATATTAGAATTCTTGGAATACATAAGGTTGTTTGTGCAGGTAGTAGGAGTGTGTTTGAGTCCACTTAATGCTCTGAAATCGCTTGATTGGAGCAGACTCTATCACAAACCAGGCTGCTCAGGAGTACCAAACACCTTCAGCTGCAAATACTTTAAGTATGATGGCAAATCACATGGCACCCCAGGAGGAAATCATTGCAGCGCATGGTTGAAGAGGATCTCCATTTTACAAAAATTTCAAGCAACCTGAGTTAAAATCACTGTAGACCTGGTTGAAGGGCACATTAACTTTTGCTCCATCATGCAATCAAACACTTTATCGTCAGGAGATGATGCAGACCTCACATGCTTCCCTTCCACATGTTCAACCTGTCTTTGGAATATCAAAATAGAGGTCTCAGCTGCAGAGTTCAGATCCGTCAAAGCATCCCCAAGAGGCCCTAACACAGGCTCATCCAACACAGGATCCACTGTTTGTGCCAATGACATCTTCCTCCCATGCCCTCTTCCTAATATAAACAAATGAAACCCTTTGTTCCCTATCTTGTTCAAAACCCTCACTGTTTCCTTCTCATCCCTCACCACCTTCTCCAAATACCTCACCTTTGCCGACTCCCCCATCTGTTGCTTAAACCCCTCGATGAACTCCTTATCAGTTTCATCAAACTCATCATTAGGGTTCTCCCAAACAAGCCTCACCAACGTTAGATTCACCTCAGCACTCCTAGTCATCCTCCATGCATAAGAAAGAGCTTCACGGTCATCACCACCACCAATGTAGAACATAGCCACACGTAGCTCCTTGGAACGCTTGTGACTCACCCCTCTGTCCACTAATATGGCCGTACAACACGGTGCATCCTTAACTAGATTCTCCAACACCACTTTCTTCTCGTCTTTGCTTGCATGGTCGCGGTTGATGATGTTGACAGCTCTTGCAGTTGCAGCACCTGCTCCTAAACCATCATAGGTTGGTTGCTTGTGGAATGTGGATAAGATAAGTGTGACACCTCTGCGTCTTGCGAGGTTGAGGATGTCCTTGTGCATGGTGTTGTAGTCTGAGATGATACTCATTTGGTCTGCGAAGATGGCTTGGCTGAGACTGTCGAAGCTTCCGAGGGTGTCTTGGGAGCCTAGCTTGGAGGACTTTGAGGTGAAGGATGGTTTTCGAGCGTTCTTTATGATGAGTGATGATGCGGGGCGATTGGTTATTTTGTTGAGTTCCACTGCTAGAACTTGGATTGGGGTTCTCACAGAGGGACCCGAGGCTTTTAAGAGCTCTATAATCACGTCGGCATCATGCTTTGTGTGGATGCAGGCTAGTAGTCTGAGGGGTGAGTCTGGTTGTGTGTCATTCGTCTTGCGTTGCCCTCCCATAATCATTCTGCTTTTCAATGCCTTTGTTAAAGCTGATGGCACAGATCCCATGGGGATTGTCATTAACCAGCACGCCAACAACATCACCCCAAAGCTTTGGTTGTCCAGTTCCTACACACATACATGTGCATACACTTAAATGTTACCACCATTTCTTTTAAGCAACAAATACTCTAGATGACATATACTTTATATATAGGACTTTAAATTGAAGTCTACAATTACAACGTGTCTTGGAAACATAAATGTATTTTGACTGTTAGTAATTTAGGAAATAGAAAAATGACAATGTTTGTAGCAATGCTTGGTAAATGTAGCACGTTAAGTTTGCGAGGTAACTTACAAGTCTGTCCCTACCGGTGCAGAGAATGATCAATGGCATTATTCCTTTAGTATTCATGAGCACTGCAAGGGATAATCCTTCCATGTGCGGCATCTGGTAGAACCAAGTGACAGCCATAGTGCACACAATCTTCGTCACCAAGGCCAACACAACCACCACCACCACAGTTGTCCAATGTGTCTGCAAGCCCAAGTCTTGGATCATAATCCTCTCTCCAACGATCACAAAGAACAAAGGCATCATGAACACACCCACAAAATCCTGCACCTTGTCCTGCACCGCATTGTTAAGCGCCCCCTGAGGCATCACAACACCCAAAAAGAAAGCCCCGGTTATCGAAAGCACGCCCAATCCATCAGTTAACAACCCAATAACCAAAACGACATGCAGCACAAATATGACTTGTGACTCCAGGAACTCTTTATCAGCCATTCCCACATTGTTGAATAGCCACTCGAAAAGGGGGTGAAGTGCCAGAAAACACAACAGAATTACCACAGTAATGAGAAACGTTATGACAGAAGCGTGGTAGAATTGTGTCAGGGTCAACACAAAAAGGGTCCATGAAACCAAGTCGTTAAGGAGAGAAGCTGTGAGAGCCAGCTGTCCATTCTCCGTGAGCAGAAGCTTCAGATCTGAAAGGATCTTTGCAATCTCAGGGAACTCACTGCTGCAAGAAAGGGTGAGTCCCCATAATATTGCACCCTTTGGTCTAACGTTGTCACTGGACAAAGGTTTTCGCCCCATGTCGGTGGCAAGCATGTAGTACAAGCCAAACCCTATTGGTATGGGGAATACGGTGCCTGCAATGGCTATAAGTTTTGTCTTTTTGTTCAACGTCCTTATTGGCTTCAAGTCTATCTCTAGGCCCACCAAAAACACGTAGTAAACAAGAGCTAATGATCCCATCGTCTCTAATGGTATCATGTTGCTAAAAGGAAATAACTGTTCCATAAAAACATTCCAACGTCCCATAACAGATGGACCTAACAGAAAACCAGCCTTGCATAACCACAAAAGTTTAAGTTAATTGGTAACCAATAATAAAAATCAAAGCAAATTAATTAACAGTGGTGTTTCTAAAAGAAAACAATCGTTCATTTTTTTTAAAAAAAATCTTAAAAACAAGAGAATATTTTTGGAGAAGTTATTATATAATTCAAGATTATATGATCATGAATAATCTCTGCATAAGGTAATAATAAAGGATGATGGTAGTACATGAATGGTTGATAACTTTTTCTTTTGGTAAGATTCATTTTGCATTACATAACCCTTTCTGATAAGGGAAATATCCTTTTAACACTGCTGTTAAGAAATTACATTTATCTTACAACTGATTTTTGAAATAAAATATGATCATCAAAGCATATTCGTACCGTGGCAGCAATTGCTGCCACACCAACCACATTATTTTACCATCTCTTGCAATATTAAGGATTGCAACGAAACCCTAAACTATGATAATGACTGCAAAGCAATTTACAATCACAAAGCTTCTATTCTTTATCTTGTTATATCTTCGTCTGTTATCTGTTATCTTGACCTTGTTAAGATTGGGAATTGAAAGCGATGATAAATTAAGATGATCATCATAAGTCGAAAAGCACTTACAAAAATATTGGCAACAATACGAGGTACATGGTATTGTTCTGCTACAACGAACAAAAGGCGGTTGAGAGCTAGGATGATGGCGAATTGCAGGACAAATGAAGGAAGTGTTTTCTCCAAAGAATTTTCCAGCCAAAGGGCAGAACCGTTATAAGTAGCCTTATTGAAACAGACCATGAGCGTGTTGTTGGAGTTTATGATGATGGAATCAGTGGTTTCGAAGTTGGAGGAATTCATCTTAATGACTCACTCCAATAGAGTAATTTTCTTTTCTCTTTGCAATCTGATTAACTTTTTCTGTTCTTCTCAAGTTTACAGAATGATGAATATAATTAAGAGAACATGAAAGGGGAAGGAAAGAGTTTTGGTTAAAGTGTGAATAGAGATGAACAAGGAACACATAGATAATTCCAGCTAGATGTCGTAGTATTATGATTCAGATTACACGGTTGCTTCACTTGCATGCTTAATATTAGACAATTCGTTTTCTTTGCTCTCCTATGTTTCTATTTTTATTCTATTTAAGCTGTACATGTCCTATATATCCCTTTGTATTTCGCGACACATTTTCACAAAACAATAATTTATATTGTTAAATTGTGATATTTTTTTTGTTAACCTATACCGTATATTTGTTTCTCTTCACACATATTCAAAATATTCATATTTATAAAACTAAAATTTTACATTGAATCAAACATGATTAATGACTTGTTTTATTTCTTCAAAACTGCAAAATGTTTACCTAGAATGAAGATATATTTCAGTAAAACAAAAAGAGCATAATTTTGCTATATGTACGAGTGTGTGTGTATGGTTTTATTTAACTTTTTTTTTCTCATGTAACGTAAGTATTTTCCCCTAAATTAAGTATTTTTTTATTAATATATTTTTAAGTATATATTAACACATTTTTTAATTATAGTTTCTAACTTGATGAGATATAAATATTTGAAATGTATAATTTATATAGTATACTTTCGTGTATCTTAATGGTTATAAGTAATTTCTTTACACGCTTATTAAATCAATTTCTTTTATTAAAAGCAAAAATATTAATTTTTTTAGAAATAAAAATGGGTAAAATACTCTTTTGTCTCTCAATTATTTTTGAAGGTTAAATTGTAGTCCTTTAATATTTTGTATCTTATTATACTCAATCTGATTTATTAAAGCACGTTTTCGCACTTGAGAACGATTTAAATAACATTTTGATATAGAGACTACAAGAAAAAACAATTTTAACGAGGATTTATTTTTATATTAATAAGGGTTTTTTATCGACAATAAAAAATAAATAAATATGAATCATTTTAAGGGTAGTCCAATCCTTATACATTAACACAACCTTAACCTCTTTCACTAGACATATTCTCATGCATGCCTATGTAGAACTCTCCTAGCTTAACCCAGAGAAAGTCACCTGAGACAAGCAATCATACAACTTAAATGAATACATCATAAGATCACAGATCTATGCACCAGAAAAGGAAAAATTGAGTTTTTCTTGTAGTGATACAAACCACAAATCTATGCACCAGAAAAGGAAAAATGCGCAGACTGTGACTTAGATGTAACTCAAGACCAAGCCTTTAATTGGACCAAAGCAAAAGCCTCCATAACATCTACTACTCCCCCTTTAAAGATTACCATGTTTTTATGCTTCCAAACCTCGTTGACTACTGTGATCAAAATCACTCCCCAAACCTCATTCACCGAAGCAGGTGCATTGCTCTTCCTAAACTGGGAAAATTTAGCAATGGAACATTGTGAAACATGCTCTGCACGCCCAACCATACACAACAATGGTTCCACAATAACCAAGTAACTCTACAATCAAATAACAAATGAGTACTAGTCTCCTCCTCGACCCCGCAGAGACTACAAGTGGAACTTGCAACTGTGATCCCGCGCCTTTCTAGGTTAGCCTTAGTAGCTAACTTGTTTTCCAACACCTCCAAAACATCCACACCCACCTGTCCTCCTTATCCAAGTCAATATATAAAATCTCCATTAAGGATTATAGTTTTTCTTGTTAAACCATCTCTAAGGAACGTGTTTCCAGAGTTTTTTTAAACTCCATGAAAAAAAATTCAAAACCTCGTTAAATACCATGGATTTAAGAACATCTGTTACATGCCATGAGTTTCAAAAACCCTCCATAAAATACCATGGGTTTTAAGATCTCAGTAAAATATCATGAGTTTAAAAACCTTCGTAAAAGACCATAGGTTTCATAACCTTTGTAAAATATCATGGATTTTAGGACCTCCTTAAAATATCATGGGTTTCGAAACCTCCGTAAAATACCATTGGTTTCAGAACCTCCGTAAAATATCATGGGTTTCAAAACCTTCGTAAAATATCATATGTTTCAAACCTCCATAAAATACCATAGGATTCAAAACCTCCATAAAATATCATAGGTTTCGGAACGCATTTGTTTTTTTATTCATTTATCATTTAAGCATTTGTTAAAGTATTTTTTACAATAAATGAAACAAATAAATGAATATAACATTCATCAGTTTACAAAATATATCAAAATATTGATAAATATATAGATAAATATATGAAGTAAACACATTGAAATTCAAACTCAAACAGAAAATATGAGTTAAAAAACTATTAGGAAGCAGTATAAGACAAATAAGTGATATGAAGTACTACAAATGAAAACATAGCATATTATTCACAAAACACAAAATAAGACAAAAATCATTTCCACATTATACTATATTCTTCAACAATCTCATATGCTCCTCTTGATATCCAGAATATGTTGGCACACTTTCTTGATCAGAAACCTACAATATAAGCATATATAACAATTAGAAATGTAAATCTAAAAAATAAACAAGTTCTTTAATATTTTTAAACATTACCTTAAATCATCATTGCCTTAAATCTTTGAAAAAGAGTGAAAAAAACATACACATTAAAAAAATAACCAATCTATCAACAAAAAGTTATATTACATTTGCTCCCAATAATATTCAACATAACATTTCCAATCTTGCCATGAGAATCTAAAGTAAACAACACCAAATTGCTACATAAGAAAATGCATGTTCAATAACCTGATTCTCCAATTCTCTATAAGAAGAAGATGAAGATATCCCAGTGCGAGAATTCCTAGTATATCCAAACACAGGAGAAGTACAAGGTCCCAATCCCATCCCTAGGACATGACCACAATGTTCTTGACTTCCTAAGACATGAGCTAGTGAATCTTCAATTGATATATCTTGTAAGGGGGAAGATGTATTTGACTCATATGCTTCAATTTTTTCATACAAATAATGAAAAAATTTATAGATGAAGCTCACATTCAATTTGATTGAGTTTTCATCTTGACAAAAGTTATGCTTACTTCAATCTCTCTTGCCCCATCATTCATGAATTCGCTGTTAGCATGTTTATGCGTTGCTACCCATACTTCTCCCCTACTAACTTTTTTATGTGAGTTGATTTTATGATTGTTCATTTTATGGTGTGACACTTTACTTAGATTGAGATTATGTGAAGGTTCATTTCACAAAGGCAAAGATCAAAAGACAAGATATGGTGAGAATGGATGCAAAACTCAAATGATAAAGACAAAGACAGTGAACATAAAATGGAAGGCGAAAATGAAAGAGAATGGACGAAGGAAACTTATGGAAAATGAGAGAGATGTTCATGCCACTTGATGGGTGGTAACCATGAAGATGAGTGGAAGGCCGCCACTTGAGAGCTTCATTCTCATCAAGATAAGACTAAGGGAGAGGAGATAGCACTCACTCAAGCTCACACATGTGCAGAGTAACTCTTCTTCTATTAATTTCAACTTGTAAAATACAATGGTTTGGCCTCCTATTTATAGGGGAAGGAGTCTTGGAAAACAAGCAAGAGGGGTAGGATGGAAAAAGGAAAAAAAGGGTTGCCTTAGGGTTTGACTAGGTCAATCCCGCATTTTAGGCTTGTCCTTCTATAAACTAGGTCAAAATGCCTTCCTAAAGGGCTATGAACAAGCTAAAATGATACTTACACCCCCTATTATGCTAAAGACACCTTATTTTATCCTATCTTTGTTATTTGGACCCCTAAAGTGAGCCCAATTTATTTACATAACTTTTCTCTTGTGGAAAAGACCAGAAGGAAGAACTTCTGATATTCTGGTTTATAACTTCTTCTTCCAATAATGCTTTCTCGAAGTTTGGTGGGGCACGACTTTGTATACTGCGATGACTGACCTTTTTGTGAGGTGTTTGATGTATCCTTAGTCATTTGTTTGTTGCTTTGGTTTGTATCACTTTGCGACTAAGCTCTTGCTCCTATAAAATGTAAGAAAAGTATATGAATCATGATATATGATATAACAAAAATTATTGGAGTTACCATCTCATATTTCTTTTGTTCAATGCTCTTGGATCCACCAGTATGAGGAACTATTTTCCTCTTTTTATTATCCTTTTTTTTTTGTAAATTTCCTAAGCACACACGTAGTAAAATTACTAAATATAAGTAAAGCAACACTTTAAAGAATAAAGTAGTTTTTTATTACCTTTGTCCTTGAATTTAAACGGTAGTCAACAAAAAGAAGTTCAATGGTCTCTATTCATTCCTCATGGAAACATTGCAATAATTTCATCTCTATTATATGTTCCACCATGTCTTTGTTTCCATAGTCGTTGCCTATACTCGGTCCATTTGTTTTAAGTGATTTATAGATATATCTTACGTTAACATAAGATTCATCTTCAAACTTAGCCTTAAAAATCATTACACAAGTAAATTTAATGACAATTGCAATATAATATCAATTAAAACAAAGGGGAAAATCCATAAATCAATACTTGAATGATTTTCTTAATAATATTTGGGAAACTTCCTACAACTTTGATAGCTAATAGGAAATGCATTAACACTTTTTCTAACACAACCTAAAAACCTATTCAACAATGCTCCACTATAATCAACTGGTTGGTTCTCGTTATTCCAATTCACAAGAATCCTCTCATCAACAGATAAAAACTAGACATCATTCACTGTTAATTGTTTCCTAACTCACATTTAGCAGGAACCAAGAATCAGAAACATGAACGTTGAGGATGCCTTGAATTCCTTCGTCGATTTGAGCCAATGTGAAATTGGAAACAATGAATCATTAATTTGTTAGTAATAAGAGATATATTGAAATCAAACAGGAGAGAATTGAGGGAAACATTAAACCAAAGACTGTAAGAATATTATGTGACACCTCACGATTATTTATCTTATTAATTGATCAATTACCATAATTATCCTATTATATTATTGGTAATTACTTGATGGACGTAATTACTCTTACCATAAATAATTAGGGTTTCCCCTTGGGTGTATTATAAATAGAGATTACCAGACAACTAAAGAGACACCCTCATATTCTAACATCACACGGCCGAAACTCTTTCTCTAAAGGGATTTTCGAGCCTCTCATATCTTTTTCTCTCTACTCACATAATTCCATTCTAAGCGATACACCCTAAAGGGGAACCCGATCAAGATCATGTCTTCATCCCTCAGCCATACGATCACGGGTCTACCAAGTATTATTTAATCATTATTCTCAACCCGATCAAAATCATGTATTTGTCCCTCAGCCATACGATCACGGGTCTACCAGGTATTATTTAATCATTATTCTCGTTTCATTATATGATTGAGGAATCCTAATTCCCTTATTTGGAATGGAATTAATTTGATTATATGTTCATCATCATTATTTGTTGTTCATATAATTTTCGTGAGTATTACCTTAATTAGGAATGGATTTGATTTGATTGTGTTTCACTACAAAAAATTACGTATAAAGTGGCGGTTTTAATATGGCGATTACTAATAACCGCCATAATTTGCCGTATAATACGACATTTTACGAACCGCCAGAATTATCCTTTAAAATGTGTCATTTTTAAGTGTCGCAATTATCCTTCATAATGAAATTCCCATTCCCGCGTTTACTTTCCCTCCCTACACCATTTCTCTTTATTCTAATTTTTTTTTTCTAAAACCTCTGTTACCTCCGTGCTTTCACAACCTCCGTGCTTTCACAACCTCCGTTACCTCCCACTCTCTTCCCCTTCTCTGCTAACTCACTCTCTTCCCCCCTTTCCAGAAACCCTTACGACGAAACCATAACACCATCTTCAGGAAACCCTAACGCTCATTCCTCTGTCCGCCATTGCCGCCTCCGCACAAGATATTTTCAAGTTTGTGCTCGCGCGCCCTAACCCTCTGTCTTGGAAAATTTTTCGAAATCTAACTTCTGATTTTTGTTCATTGATTGTGCAACACGTACTCACGACCTTCACTAACCCTTCCTCGGACGTTCACGAAACCCTAATACTCACTCCTCAGTCCGCCATTGCCGCTTCCGCGCAAGGTTGTTTCAGGTTTGTGCTCGCGCCCTAAACCTCCATCTTCTGAAATCTTACTGTTTTTGCTTTGTAGAGTGAATCAGAGTTTTGAATTTGATGTGCTTTTTGTTTGTAGATCGTAATCATGTTTTCATTGATTTTTTAAGAAATAGAAGATGATTATTGTTTGCTTTAATGGGTCGGGAGAAATGTATGATTCAGAAAAAATAATATATATAACTATCTAAAAATTTGTCTGGCAGTGACTTAATTTAGTTTTGAAATAGACTTCTATTTTTTAGTTTGACACTGATGAGAGGCACTGATGAGTGATGATGATTGGTTAGATTTGTAATAAAGTCTATACCTCCCCTGCATGTGAGATAGGCCCTATAGGGCATGTGCCTTGTTCTTCGCCAAAATTGACTTACAGATCATATGGGTTTTCGATATAATGCAGAATTGTCAAGCACTCTAAATATAATTGTGTAGTTACACAAAAAGGTTTTCGATTAGATGACCACAGTTGAGTTTACTAATGATAAAATTTAGACTCTAAATTATTGGGTGTTGAATCCTATGCCCTGTATCAGCAGCTACAAGTAGGAGTCCTAAACCAATCCAAATGTCTTATATAAGATGGAGGGTTCTAGTTGAAACTGGAGCTGAAGATGGTGTGACTGTAAGCTTTGTTGCAGCAGAAGAGTGTAAGGAGGTTCAGGTGGTAATGGTTTAAGGAAACCTGGTGCAGGGGCTCATATTTCAGTCTTAAGGGTGTTGGTGAGGTTCTGCAGAAGTAGTAGGAAAGGTAGCACAAGGATTGCCTTTTGTTGGCTGAGGTAATCTGAACCCAATTTTAATAGCACCCAAAGTCGTGGCTTTTGCTGGCTGTTGGGTGATGGAGTAACTTCTTTGAAGGGGAATGGCTCTTGCCTTGCCCTATGAGAATGTGCTATAGAAGTTGTGAAATTAGGAACACTAATGTAAGAGGGGCAGGGTGGCTTGGTGGACCTTAGTAGGATCATTTTTTTATGCAGTAATGGTGTTGAGTGCCCTGATTATGGAGATGGCCTCGTGATAGAATGCTCTGCTCATGGTGTTCTAGAGTGAGGTGAGGTGGATGGTATGGTCTATGTGCAAGTTAATTTTGGATCTTGGGAGGTTATGGACAGGTAAGGAAGAGATACAAGTAGGAAGGTGCTGGAAGGAGGTTGAAGGCCTACTTTTTGTTCTGGTTAATCAAGGTGCCAAAGATGGAGCAAAAACAGTTTGTTGGTATGGACAGTTTTGTTGGTTGCTGGTTCTCTTAGCTACTGTGTTGGTTATCAAGCTAGCCAAAACTGGAGCAATAATCCGTGTAGTGCTTTTGAAGCTAGGAAAAGCCAGAGCGTTCTCACATGCCTCCTGTCTTTGTTGCTAGGAGAAAAGTTGTTGTGGAGGAGGGGTTTGGTGCCTTAAGGACATGAAGTTTCTCTTGTTTACTGAGCAGCCTTTAAGGAGACTTTCTGGCGTTTTAAGTTGTGTAGGTGCAAGGCAGGGGGCTCTATTTCTGGAGCTATTATGATGTGCATAACTTTTATGCAGATTTTGTGATGCTTCGATGGTGGAAGGAAGATGAAGGAATGATGTCAAGGGCTTAATATGGTAGCTTGGGATGAAGAAGCAATAATGCTTGGGTATGGTAGCAGTAGAGTTTATTCTTGGAATCACTGGGAGCATATTTGCCAAGCTGCCAATCTCTCTACTTATATAGCAGCAACCATGACAAATTAAAAGGTTTATAACCACTGCTTAGGCTTATGTCATGCAAATTTCTGCAGCAATCTTGGTGTGCTGGTTTTACCTGTTTAGGGTGTTCTAGTGCTTGGCAGCTTTTGAGGTGTAAACCTTAGCATGAGCCGAAGTAATATGCTAAAGCTGCAAAATTTAAGAAGTGAGGTAATGTCTATCTGGACCGCTTCAAGGAGTGTTAGTGGAGTTTTAAAACATCTTTTTCTAAAGGAGAATGGGATGGGCTTGTGATAGGGATTTGCAACTATGGCCCACAAGTGTGAAGGTGTTTTCGTCTTAGGTGGAGTAATGAGGTGAAGGATGGTAATCATAGGAAGAATGACCCTGTTGGTTAGGTTGGAATGTATTGGTTAGTGATTAACTTAGCTTTAGAATAGACTGTTATTTTTAGTTTGACTCTGTTCTATCTTTGTTAAACAATTTAAAGGGTGATTTTAGTCAACTTTCTTAAAAAACAAATAAATTTAAAAAAAAAATATGTATTTCTAAAATTTAAATTACATTATTAAATTTAAATTTTAAATATAATTATTTAATATATAAATTATAATAAATATTTTTTTAAAGTAATATGACTTTTTTAAATATAATTTCTATTTTATAAAACAGATCAATTCAACTTAAACTTCATTTAGGCTACAAGCCAAAAGGATCAGATTTAATATAGGTCATATTTCTTTCTAACATGGTATAATATACTTTACTGACTTTTCAACCTTTAAGCGATCCTACTTTAACACATATATATTAATGAATTTAAAATTATTACTTTGGTAAAGTTGTATTTTATAGTAAGAATGGATGAAGAAGGGATAAAAGAAGAAAAAAAAAAAGGAAAGTCACTGAACACATGACAGAAAAAATATACAATTATTTTAGAAGGTGATTAATAATATTTATGAAATTGACTTGAGGAGATGCAGAAGAAACAACTCCATAGTCCACTTTGAGTTTAACCAGTCTATATTAAAGTTTCTTTTTTAATGTTGGTTGCTTCCATTTTTATGTAGGAAAAAATTGATGAGCTAATGCTGCAAAATCCAGACACTGCATCAGATATATCTCCAAATGATCCAGTTGGTGTCATTTTTGGAAAGGAGCATCCAGGGAGGGTCAGGGGACTTTCATATGGAGCTTGTCCAACCCTTGCTTTCAGGAAATCCACAACAAGGTTAAGCAATATGAATCATGGTTCCTCTAGTGGTGGGTCTTCAACAAATGTTGAAGAAAAGGTAGACCAGATGGCAACTGAACTTGCAACTGTAAAGAGCCAAATGCATACTCTACTAGCCTACATTGCTTCTAGACCAGACGTGCCAGAACATTTAGCTGCAATGGCAGCAAATTTGGTACAACCATCTATTAATGAGGTATAAATTATATACTTAAAATTTTATTCTAATACTGTTTTAATTTCTTTTTTTAAAAAATTCTCAGTTAACTATAAACATATTTTAACTTATTTCAGGCACCGGATGTTGGAAGTGATGCTCCATCACCAAACCAGAATATAAGATCAAGTGGAGGCAGTAAGACAAATTAGGATTGGAGTTTTAGTTCTAATATGTTTAGAAAGTGAAACAATTTCTATTTTGACAATTTAATTTACTTGTTGTTTGGATTAGTTTGACATTTTCAACTTTGTTCTTTAAATGAATGAATGAAGTCATCTTTTCATTATTATATTTCTCGATTTTAATTATATTATGAAGTAATTGTATTATGAAATTAATTTATATTATAATTTAATTATATTATGAAACTTAATTGTGTATTAAATTTAATTATAATATAAAATTAAATAATATTATGAAATTGATTTATAATATGAAATTTAATTATAATATTAAATTTAATTGTAATATGAAATTTAATTATAATATGAAATTAAATTATAAAACAGAATTAAATAAAATATTAAAAATAAAATTTAATATTTAATATTTAAATTATGACAGTCATAAAGGTTATCATAAACGCCATACTATACCGTATTAACTGGCATTTATAACTGCCACAATTTACGTTGGAATTGGTTTACCAGTTTGAAAATTACGACATTTATAACTGACGTAAATTACACGCTTAAAACCGCCACATTATACAATGCATAATATGGCGTCTGCTACAGCGGTTCTCACTTGACCGCCACATTAAACTTTGTGGCGGCAAGAATGCTGGCGTTATTGGGTACCGCCACAGATGTAAAATGTGGCGGTTATAAACGCCAGGTTATACGAAAATAACCGCCACCACATACACGTTTTTTGGTACTGTTTTCCTAAAAAAAAAAATTGATATCTTAGTCTCCAAGTTTTTCCTTATTTAGGATAGTATATTCTTGCCTTATTAATTTTCGGGTATTATTATTATTATTACTATTTTCGAAAATAGCAGTCGTGTCAAACTTGGAAACATATCAATCTAATTAAAATTTTGAAGACCAAATCTAAAATCAAATCCCTAATATTCCGCTACTCACCTTATCGGGTTTACGAGTAACATATTTACGCGTTTCCTTTTATTTATCGAATTAAATACGGTAAATCTCATGATACCGTAATTATGTTTAAAAAAAATACTTATTTTGTTAAACTCTTAAAAAAAAAATATTCAGTTTGACAAAATTTAAATTAAAATTTTTGCTTAAACTTAATAACAGGAGTCTCCCTTCTGTCCAACGATGATGGGTTATGTCTTGTTATTTGAGTCTAATTAAGCACCTTCACTTACTTGTGAGTACACTTAATTATTAAATATTCACATGACATTTGCCTAAAAACACAATTATTTCTATTCTGTCCAACAATGTTTGATGCACTTGTGTTTTGCAAACTTAATATGTGCATAAGCTTAAATGTTCACTTCTGTCCAAAGATGATGTGTCACATTCTTATTGCACATACCTTACTTATAATTGTTCATTATGCTTAAATAATTGGTAATTAACCAAAGTGAAAGCTGATTGTTTAAGTAGAACCTAATCTAGTCTATTATTTTGATGTTATAATAGATTTTATCACAGCTTCATTATCATAATGGTTCTTACTTATGCCTGCTTTAGGTCTAAGTTTCCCTATGTCACTATAACTTTTTCCTTAGCCTAAGTATCTTAATTCGTCGTCTAACCAACCCCTAATATGGGAATTGAGACCTTGACTGGTGAAAATCAGTGAAGGTTTCCTAGTCCACTTCATTATGACTTCTCTTCCTTCTGCGTTTGAAGCCTTCAAAGTCAACTATAATACTCAGAAGGACAAATGGTCCATGAGTGATTTGATTGCTATGACTGTTCAAGAAGAAGAGCGCCTGAAGTTGGAGAAACCAGATGTTGCTTACCTCGTGGCTGCTAAATCGAAGAAGCGGAAGGGCAAATTCCATAAAAAGGAATTTAATAAGGTCCCTAAAACTGATGCAAGTGCACCCTCCAGCTCTAACAAATCCACTAGCAAGTCCTACTGCAAGTTCTGTCGCAAGGTAGGACATAAGCAGTCTGAGGGCTCAAGCTTTAAGGAGTGGCTGGCTAAGAAAGGTAATCATCTAAATATGATAATTGAGTCCTTTAATTTAAATGTTCCAACTAATACTTGGTGGTTTGACTTTGGTTCTATGGTTCATGTGACCAATTCAATCCAAGGATTCCTTACAATTCGAAAGCTGGAAAGAAACTAAAGAACACTTAAGATGGGGAATGGACAAGAACTATTTGTCGAAGCTGTGGGAACCTTAGAATTACTTATGAAAACTGGAAAATGTATTAAACTTTATGATACCTTATATATTCCCGAGATTACTCGAAATCTTGTATCAGGACCAAAGTTAGACATTAATGGTTTTTATGTTTCCCATGGTCATGGCAAACTTACTATTTCTTTAAATTCTCAATTGTTTGGTACTAGTTTTCTGGATAACGGTCTCTATAAGTTAGAACTAGATGATAGCTTCTCCAAATCTTTGTTATCATATAATATTAATGAGAACTTAACAAAGACCAAGAGAAAACGAGACTTAGAAACTTCATCCATGTTGTGGCATCAACGTTTAGGCCACATTTCACAAGATCGCTTATCTCGACTAGGATGAAGTCTTACCATCTCTCGATTTCACTGATTTTGGAACATGTGTCAAATGCCTCAAAGGAAAAATGACATCCACGACTAAGAAAGGTGCCACTAGGAGTTCAAAATTATTAGACCTTATTCATACTGACATTAGTGGCCCTTACAGCATCGTTGGAATAACAGGACATAATTCATTTATCACTTTTATAGATGATTATTCTCGTTACATGTACCTGTATCTCATTAAGGAAAAATCTGAATCACTTACAACTTTTAAAGATTATAAAACTGAAGTTGAAAAACAACTTGATCTTCAAATAAAAGCTGTGTGATCAGATAGAGGAGGTGAATACTATGGTAGACATACTGATTTGGGACAAGCCCTTGGTCCATTTTATGAGTTTTGTAAAAGCTAGGGGATTGTGAACCAATACACCATGCCCGGTACTCCTCAACAAAACGGTGTTGCTGAAAGGAGAAACAAGACCCTAATGAACATGGTGCGTAGTATGTTAGCCAACTCCAATTTGCCCTTATTCCTCTGGACCGAGGCATTAAAAGCAGCAGTTCATATACTCAATAGAGTTCCTTCCAAATCTGTCCCTAAAACTCCTTATGAACTTTGGACTGGAAGGAAACCGAGTCTTAGATATATGAAAGTATGGGGTTGCCTTGCTGAAGCTAAAGTTTATAACCCTTTCTTAAAGAAGCTTGACATGAAAACAGTAACTTGTCACTTCATAGGGTATTCCGATCACTCAAAGGGTTATAGATTTTATTGTCCTTCCCACGTCACCCGCATTGTAGAAACCAAGCATGCTCATTTCTTAGAGGATTTCAAGATCAGTGGGAGCAATGACAATCCTTACCTGGATTTACTAGAAGTACAAGTGGCGGGGGGAGATCTACATCGACTACTAATGGCCCTCGTAGCTCACTTTCATCTAGAGCTACATCAGATGGACGTCAAGACCGCTTTCCTTAACGGCAACTTGTATGAAGACGTGTACATGCAACAACCAGAAGGTTTTAAACCTGAAGGTCAAGAACACTTAGTCTGCAAGCTGAAGAAATCCATTTACGGGCTGAAGCAAGCCTCAATGCAGTGATACATAAAGTTTGATGAAGTCATGAAGAAACAAGGTTTCCTTATGAATCAAGTGGATCAATGCACCTACCTCAAGATGAGTGGGAGCAACTTTACTATACTTGTCCTTTACGTAGATGACATTCTATTCACAAGTAATAGTATAAACATGTTGCATGAGTCAAAGCGCATACTTTTGCATAATTTTGACATGAAGGATCTCGGAGAGGCCGCTTATGTTATTGGCATCGAAATATACCGAGATAGAGCTGAGGGGATTTTGGGATTATCCCAAAGGGCCTACCTTGACCGTGTCCTCACTCGTTATAACATGCAGCATTGCTCTCCTTCTGTGGCTCCAGTAATTAAGGGAGATGTTTTCGGTTCTTTTCAATGTCCGAAAACAGAGGCTGAAAAAGAGCAAATGGCGATGATACCTTATGCATCTGTAGTTGGAAGCATTATGTATGCTCAAGTCTGTACTCGTCCGGATATCGCGTACATTGTTGGAATGCTAGGCTGGTATCAATCTAATCCTGATCTAGATCACTGGAAAACAGCTAAGAAAGTACTTCAATATCTACAAGGCACAAAAGACTATAAGTTGACCTATAGGAGAAGTGACAGTTTAGAAATGGTGGGTTATTCTAACTCTGATTTTGCAAAATGCAAAGATGACAAGAAACCCACTTCTGGGTATATCTTTATGTTAGCTGGCGGGCCTATCTCATGGAAGAGTCATAAGCATCAATTAACAACAACCTCAACAATGATGGCAGAATATGTTGCAATGTACAATGCAACTTGTCATGGAATGTTGTTGCGAAATCTTATCGCTGGACTCAAAGTCATTAACTCCATTTCCAGGCCATTGAAGCTTTATTGTGATAACTCAGCTGCCGTTAGTTTTTCGAATAATAACAGTTCGAGTGGCGCTGGATTACATCTTGATACAAAGTACTTGTTCGTACGTGAGCGAGTTGAGGAAAATAAGCTTTGTGTTGAGTATATTAGTACTAAAAATATGCTTGCGGATCTGATGACTAAAGGTCTCCCACCTAAAGTATTCGAAGAACATGTTTCGAAGATGGGATTATCTAAAGACCTTATTTAGCATATTTGTACTTACTTATGTTTAATAAAATTTCCTCATTTACCTTGATTTGTGTGTCCTTAAATATGTTTATGCATGCCTAAATATACATAGACACTAACTGTACAAATCAAAGTCTAAAGGGCTTACTTATCAATTGATCCTAAAATTTACATAAGTTTTCAATTTGTATTGTAGTATGATTAATGGGGGTCTTGAGTTGAATATTGATTCAAAGACTGTATTTCTCTGCTACAATTACAGTTTAGGACTAAAATGAGTATTAAAATCTGGCCAGACTTATCTAATGCTCATAATAAATAATCCTTTGGCCAAGTGGGAGAATGTAAGAATATTATGTGGCACCTCACGATTATTTATCTTATTAATTGATCAATTACCATAATTATCCTATTATATTATTGGTAATTACTTGATGGACGTAATTACTCTTACCATAAATAATTAGGGTTTTCCCTTGGGTGTATTATAAATAGAGATTACTAGGCAACTAAAGAGACACCCTCATATTCTAACATCACACGGCTGAAACTCATTCTCTAAAGGGATTTTCGAGCCTCTCATCTCTTTGTCTCTCTACTCACATAATTCCATTCTAAGCGATACACCCTAAAGGGGAACCCGATCAAGATCATGTCTTCGTCCCTCAGCCATACGATCACGGTCTACCATGTATTATTTAATCATTATTCTCAACCCAATCAAGATCATGTATTCGTCCCTCAGCCATACGATCACGAGTCTACCAGGTATTATTTAATCATTATTCTCGTTTCATTATATGATTGAGGAATCCTAATCCAACAAAGACAACCCTACGAACCCTATTATATCGTCAAGTGAGGAACTACGAACACACAATAACGTAGAGAAATGCATTCAATTGACGATTAAGGATCTGAGAGAGATAAGAAGAGATGGCTAGTCTCATTGTGGGTGACTTGTTCTTCATTGTTTTTTTGGGTGATTGTTCTTCATTGTGTTTGTGGGTGGTTGTAGTTTGTGGTTGGTGGTGGTGAAGGTGGATGATTGAGGTGAGTTTTCTTTCAACTTTAACTTTCTCGTATTTTTTTCGTTTTTTACATCTGTATAAAATTGAGCAATTTGCAACACTTCCTCTTTGAAATGTAAATACCGAATTGTACAAACCAAAAGTTAACATTGAATTTAGGGTTGTCTACCAAATTATACAATCCAATTCGTGAATTTAATTTATAAACCGGATTGTACAATTCAGAAAGAAAACCTGGATTCAGTGTTAGCTTCCGATTTATACAATCCAGTATTTACATTTCAAATAACAAATTTTACGTATTGTTCAATTCAGTGTTACCAAGTTGAGCAACTAAAGGACCAAGAACTTTCAGAACCTTTTCAAAGAAGTCTCTGACCAAGGAACCAATTGCTTTAATGATAGGAATCACCAATGCCAAATTACTCTCTTCATGAACCACCCTTAAAAATTGATCCAATATTCGCTTAAAAGCAGCTCTTCTAAGATCAATATTGGATTCTGCCACAACAACAAAATGTATGTTGATTTCCATTATTTATGGAATTTGGAACCATAGGAATAGGATAATTTTCAATAATGCAGTGGTGGATCCTGTTGAAATTTTTGCTCTGGCCTAAGGCGTGGGCATGGGTAAGTTATAAATTTCCAAACTCAAATTTCTCTTATTCTGATTGGTGTATTAATGTATATGAATGTTTAAAATCACTATATTGATGATTAACACCCTTTCTCTGCTTTTTGGTTGGATTTCTCAATTTGCATGAGAGGAATTTCCTTGGGGTACAACTATAGTCACAATAGATGCTTGGGAAACTACAATAGATAGCAAGGAGGTAAAGTCTTTCTTTTGAGCTGACATGCTTATATTATGGAATTGGACTAAGTTGCTGAATTTTTTTTTAGATAGCTTGATTTATGTATTCATATCCTTATGCTTTTTAAAGAGGTTTAAGCTTATCATAATTAAATGTGTAAAACATGGCTATGTTTTAGTCATTTTTATCTGGAAACCTCATTTCTCTAATATAGGAGATTTTGTACATGAGTTGGAGTATTCCGAGTACTCCTATTTATTAAATTTTTATTGTTGATTAAAACAAAAAATCTCCATGAGAACCATAAGACAATTAAGTTGCAAACGAACGATGTAGGTGAAGATCCATACCTGTTCCTGCTAGGGAGATGGGACCTAGAGAACTATTGAAGTCTTTTTCTCCTTCCTTCGGTCGGTCAGGTGACTGGGTGGTGAGTTGGGATTCTTCTCGTCCTCCTGCTTCTCCTTCGGCACTCGGCCTCGGGTGAACACCGGATGGTGGGGGTACCTGCGAAGGCACTCCGACACTCAAGTCAGTAAAGCGGGTGGTCAGCTCTCAGGTAGGTGAACAGTAATAAATGACATACCTTACTCCTTGGAATGCGTGCTATTTATATTATTCTAATGGGCCTACCTTGTTGGGCCCGTTTATCGAGGTGGATACCGCTTAGGGTTGCATTACCTAATTCTTAATGATGGATTAGCTTTATTGATCTTGGTTTGAGCGTTAACGGTGGCAGGGGTCGGCCGTCGGCCAAGTTAACCTGATGTGTGTCGGCCTTCGGCCAAGTTCTTATGGTCTTGGCCGTCTCGGCTAGGCTTTCTAAGGTCTCGGCCAGGTAGACCGTCGACCTCGTCATCTCGGCCAAGTCTCTTAGGTCTCGGTCAGTTTTCCTTTGGTTTTGGTTAGGTTGACCTGGTCTCGGGCAAGGAGACCATGGGTCGGCCTCGCCCATACCGGTACACTTGCCCCCCAGGCTCGAGGGCAGATATTTTGGATGTGTCCGTTGAGTTTTTGATGATGGGTGTCGGTCGGCTTCCCTTGATCGTGCGGTCGTTTCATTTCTCGAGGTGTGACGTGACTAGGCGGCGTGATACGACCTCAGACGGCGCGATGTGATGTGCATTGATGAGGGGTTTTTTGTGACGTTTGACGTTTCGAATTCCGAGGTCCATGGGCCCTATAAATAGGGGTCCACCACAGTGTCGAACCCTTGCGTTTTCTTTGTTTGAGCGAACTGATAGCCGAGTGATCTCTCGCCCTTAGCTCTGATAGCCGAGTGACCTCTCGCCCACACTTCCTTTCCCAAAAAAAGGTTAGTTATGTCGAGCCGGTCTCGGCCTACGTCCTCTTCATCCGGTCGTCCGATTTCTCCTATCGGGCAGTCTTCTTCCTTTTCCTCTTCTTCTTCTTCTTCTTCTTCTGCCACCGACTCCTAGTCGGTTGGGTTGGCCGAGGGGTCGACCCAGGTAGAAGTTGAGGGAGGATGACCCAGCGGTTGCGACTGACCGGTCAGACTCTCCTCCCTCGGCCATTCCCCTTATGGAGTTTAGCTGGGTAGACTCCAATGTGATTGAGAAGTCATCCAGCTATAGCACTGAGGATTGCGTGGCCGAGTTCTTTCTTAAGCACCTGGCCTTAAAGCCGAGCGGCCACTCTCACTATTTCGATGTTGTGCCTTGTGGGCCAACCGAGAGGGTGTGCATGGGGCGACCGGATGTTGGTCCCCCTTTCTTTTATATGTACACTTGCTTCTTTTCTGACCTTCACGTGTCTTTGCCTTTCGACACGTTTACGATGGGCGTCCTTCGGGCGCTCAACGTGGCTCCCACCCAGGTTCACCCGAACACCTGGGCGTCCCTTCAAGCCTTCCGCCTGTTGTGTGATGTGATGCGTCTTCATCCTTTCCCCTCTTGTTTTCTTTCTTACTATGCCTCTCACCCTGCTAAAAAGGCTTCATGGCATTCCTTGGTCGGGTGGTCGGGTAGCTTGTTGTTCGACCTTTTTGCTGGTTCCTATAAGAGGTTTAAGGAATGGTTCGTCAAGGTCATCATTCGGCCGGAGGCGACAACCATTATTTTTGACGAGTCTAGTGGGTCGAGGTTCCCTCTCTACTGGACTCGCAAGCCTTGTGGATTCAAAGAATGGTCGAAGCCGACAGAGGGTGCCGATAAGCTGGAAGTTCTTTCGCTCTTTGATGCCCTCCCGAGGAGACTTCCATGCCGGATGCTGATCGGGGCCTATGCTAAGCCTGGGTGTTGGGCGTCCGTCCGGGGTATGGGTTTTTTACTTCGTATTTAGTCGGTCGGTCGGTCGATTTTTTCTTACTTGTTTTAATTTGTTTATTCTTGCAGAAACCATGGTGAACGAGCGACCGAGTGCCGTTAACGTGCTCGACAAACATTGTCAGAAGGCGGCTGAGTGCAAGGGTCGCCGCAGCTTGGAGGTGATGCCGCCGGCCGATGAGGTGGCGGCCAAGTCCAAGGGGTCGGTCGGCCCTTCCCAAAAGTCCAAGTAACGGTTGAGGGAGGGTAACAACGTTGCCACTACCACCCGCTCGCCCGGCTCAATGCCGACACCTCCTCCTCCTCGTCGAGGGGCGACCGAGGTGGTGCTGCCCTCTCCCAGATCCCGCCCGAGCTCCTCTGATGCCGTGGCGAGGCCAACGCCCACTCCCTTTGACCTCTTGGGGAGTAGCTACCAGTTTACGCGAAGAGTTCGCGTGGCGCTCCTTGAAGAGACTCGGGAGTCTTTCCGGGACGTCTCTCCCTCGGACCTTCTGAGGAGCGGCTTTGAGCTAATGTGTCGCTCGGTCGTGCTCGTTCAGCACGGTCTCCAGGGTCGAGACCGACACGTGGAGGTCGTGTCCCAGTTGGAGCATCAGCTCTCGAAGGCCACCCAGTCCTTGAAGCAGTCTTTGGCCGCCAATGCTGACCTCACGACCAAGATTGCTAAGGAGGCGGCCAAGCGGGAGTTGGCGCAAAATGAGGCTATTGAGGCGAGGCGCCAGCTCGAGGCTGAGAAGAGGAGGGTGGCTGCTAAGATCGCTCAACTGAAGAAGTTGGCCGAGGATAGGGGTGAGAAACTTGCTGCCTCGGTCGCTGAGATGGCCGCCCTCCAAGCTGCCAAAGACCAAGTCGAGGTTGAGCTCGACGAGAATTATGAGGAGGCCGAGGAGCTGCTGAAGCAATGCTTCGAACGAGCCGTGCGTCAAGTGCATGTTCTATACGGCGGGCCGCCGGCCACTGGTGCGTTTGACCTTGATTGTGAGGTCTACCAGGGTTGGCTGATGTCGAGTGCTGAAGTGGTGGCCTTGACTGCTCAAGAGACTGCACAGGCCGAGACCCAGGAGGGGGAGGCCGATGCTCGAGTGGGGGCGACCGAGGCCGAGGATGGAGAGTGTGTAAAGATTCAAGACTAGGTTTGCCCTTGGCCCGGGTGTGGCCTTTTCTTGATTTTTAATTTCCTCCGAGGCCGGGGTGTGGCCTTTTCATTTTGCTCTCTAATGTATCACCCTATCTTTAATATATCGTCCAACTTTCCTTTCATCATGGTTTTGCATAAAAATTTACAAGTTAGTGAGTCGGCGTCTAGTTAAATCGGGCGATCGGCCGTAAATTGCGATCGTTGATTTGAACAAGTAAATTGATTAAACATGGGCGATCAGCCGTAATTTGCGATTGTTGACTTGAACAAGTAAATTGATTAAACATGGGCGATCGGGCGTTAGTATTGTGATGTTAATCGAATAAGTAAAACATGGGCGTTCGGCCATAATTTGCGATTGTTAAATCGAGCAAGCTTGGTTGTCGGTTTAGTGGACAGTCGGCCAATACTTGCGATGTTAATCGAGCAAGTTTGGTGGGCGGTCAGCCAATACTTGCGATGTTAATGGAGCAAGTTTGGTGGGCGGTCGGCCAATACTTGCGATGTTAATCGAGCAAGTTTGGTGTGTGGTCGGCCAATACTTGCGATGTTAATCGAGTAAGTTTGGTGGGCGGTCGGCCAATACTTGCGATGTTAATCGAACAAGTTTGGTGGGCGATCGACCAATACTTGCGAAATTAATCGAGCAAGTTTGGTGGGCGGTCGGCCAATACTTGCGAAATTAATCGAGCAAGCTTGGGTGGTCGGTCTTGGCAGGGGATGCCGAGCCGGGAAGTTGTAGAAGAACTTTGTCAGTATTTTGATGAAAACGCCTCGTTAAAACCTCCCTGGTCGGGTGAGGAAAGAGTGCGTGACTTTATTGATTTTAGCTATAGTAGAATTTGAGGTGCGTGGCATTCCACGTCCTCGGTACAATTTTGCTCGAAAGCCATTCTAAATGATAAGCTCCCCCCTGTGCGACTTCTCGGACTCGGAAAGGCCCCTCCCAGTTGGATGAGAATTTCCCTTCACTTTTTCTCGCGTCGCTGCGCATTCTTCAGACGAGGTCGCCCTTCTGGAAACTCCTCGGCCGGACCTTTGTGTTGTACCGTCTGGACGCCCGGATTTTGCAGGCGGCCTCTCGGATTCTGCTTTTGTCACGAAACTCACTTACCAAGTCGAGGTTGACCGCTAGGCTCTCCTCGTTTAGGTTGAGGTCGAACATCTGTCGTCGTTTGGTGGGCTCGGCCACCTCCACCGGGATCATGGCCTTGGTCCCGTATGTCAGGCTGTAAGGTGTCTCCTGCGTGGTAGTCTGAGGGGTGCACCTGTACGCCCAGAGTACCTCAATCAGCTCCTCGGTCCATCGGCCTTTTGCCTTGCCTAACCGTTTTTTCAGTTCGTTGAGTATGACCTTGTTGGCGGCTTCGGCCTGTCCATTGGATTGAGGGTGTTCTACCGAGGTCGTGATGGACTTGATGCCCAGGTCGTCGTAGAAGGACTGTAGGCCTCGGTCAATGAACTGTCGGCCATTGTCTGTTATTATCGTGTGCGGGACGCCGAATCGGCAGACAATGCTCCTCCATACGAAGTTTTGCACATTTTTTGTCGAGATGGAGGCAAGGGGTTCGGCCTCGATCCACTTGGTGAAGTAGTCAATTCCCACCAGGAGGAACTTGGTCTACCCTTTCCCCGGGGAGAAGGGGCCGATGATGTCCATCCCCCAAATGGCGAACGGCCATGGGGAGATGATGATGTGCAGCTCTTCTGGCTTGGTGTGGTGGAAGGGACCGAACTCTTGGCACTTGGCGCATTTCTTCACGTATTCGGTGCAGTCGCCCTGTATGGTCGGCCAGTAGTAGCCGGCCCTCAAGACCTTGGCGGCCATCGTCCTCGCCCCGGCGTGATTTCCGCAGATCCCCTCATGGATCTCGGCCAGAATGTACTCGGCCCGTTTGTTGGTGATACATTTTAGCAGGGGGGTCGAGTAACCTCTCCGGTACAAATCTTCGTTGATCATGGTGTACCGGGCGCATTGCTGCTTCATCGCCTTTTCTTGGTCGGCCTTGCATGTGCCGACCGTTAGGTACTGGATGACGGGTGTCATCGACTTGTCGGCCTCGGCCTCTTTTATAGCCAGACACTCGGCCTCGGCCTCGGCCTCGGTCACACTTGGGTGTCTCAGCCATATTTGTATGACTGACCTCTGGTGGCTCTTCTTCTTGGTGACCGACAGCTTGGACAGGATGTCGGCCCTTTTGTTGTCCTCCCTCGGTATGTGTTCCAAGGGTGCTTTGCTGAAACGGGCGATGCTATTTTTGGCTGCGTGGTAGTATCGCTGCAGTAGAGGCTCTTTAACTTCGAACTCTCCATTGACTTGGCCGACCATCACCTGTGAGTCGCTTTTGCATGTGACTTCGCGTGCTCCCATGTCGTAGGCTAGGTTCATCCCAGCGAGCAAGGCCTCGTACTCGGCCTGGTTGTTGGTCGCTCGGAATCCAAATTGGAGGGCTTGTTCCAGGAAGAGGTCGCCCGGCCCCTCCAGGACGACTCCCGCTCCACATGATGTTTTATTTGAGGAGCTGTCCACATAGAGCGTCCACCCGCCCGAGAGGGTGGGTAGTGGTGTTAGCTCGACCGAGAAGTCGGCCAGGCATTGAGACTTGATGGCGCCCCTCGGTTCGTAGCGTATTTCGAACTCGGAGAGTTCGACTGACCATTGTTGAAACAAGTGGAGTTCAATGTTTTGAAGAATCCAAATCCTTTGAGGGATGATGAAGCCTCTGCTTTGCTTGATGCTGCTGTGCTGGTTTCAGCCTTGTTATTGGGTAGTTCAATGTTGTAATCAACACTTAGATTAAATCTCAAAGCAATTAGCATCTCAATTTTAACAAAGCAAAATGATTTTCAAACTAAGTTGAAACAACCGATTGTTTTGTCGAAACAACCGATTGTTTACACTTAGGTGTTTTGAGAAAGTTTGAAAACTGTTTTTGAATGGTGTATTTTGTTAAGTAACAAAACAACCGATTGATTCGATGAAACAATCGATTGTTTGTTTTAAAACCATAACAGAAAAACTGTTTTCTTTGATTGAGCTTTAAATGCTTTAACTGAATACGCTCCAGTCATTAAATGCTTTGACCAATCTATTTTAAATGCAATTAAGAGTTTGTTAAGATTTGATAACAAACTATATTCTTAGATATATTCTGAAAAACAGTTTTGATATATTAAGAATCTTGAAACAAAGTTTTAAGAAAAAGAGTTTTTCAAAGTATTCTGAGATTGCAAAAGAGTTGAGAGATTGATCAAGGTGCTGAATAGGGATTCTACTTGTATTGATTTCAGATTTCCATCTGTAACAAGTGTAATCTTTGTAAACTGCTGAACAATTTGTTTGTGTGAGTTGCTGAGATTGGCTGTGTGTTCTTGAGGTGTTCAAGATCAACAATCTTAGTGTTGGCCAAGGAGAGTGTGTTTCTTGAGGTGTTCAAGGTCATTCTCTTGGTTGTGGTGTAATTGATCAAGTGGTGATTGCTTAGTGGATATCCTCAGGGTTTCTGAGAAGACTGGATGTAGCTCTAGTTGGAGTGAACCAGTATAAACATTTGTGTACAATCTTTCTATCCCTAACTCTTTAATTTCAGTTTGTTTGTTGTTTGCTGGTATAAACAACCGATTGTTTCGAAGAAACAACCGATTGTTTTTCCTGATATCACTGTTTTGCTTGCTGTTTTGGCTAACTAAATTGCTGAATCAATTGGTTTCTGAAATAAGTTCATTCTAATTTTGAAAAGTTTGCGAAAACCCCTTTAAACAATTCACCCCCCCTCTAGTTTAAAGCCATCTTTTCTAACAACCATCCTATCATCCTCCCTGCAAGGTCCGGCTTAGACAAAATTTTAAAAATAGGGTAGTCGGTTCTTACAATTATGGAGTGATTTTGGAAGTAGGGGCGCATCCGTCTTGCTGTGAGGACTAAGGTGAGGGCCACCTTCTCTATCATTTGGTACCTGGTCTCGGCCGAGTGGAGGGTTTGGCTGACGAAGTACACCGGTCGCTCTTCGCCCTCGGTCTCTTGTACCAGGGCAGCGCTGACTGCTTCCTCCGAGACTGCCAGATATACAAGGATCGGGTGGTCGGGTCTCGGCTTCTGGATGACGGTCGGGGATGTGAGGAACTCCTTGAATTGTTTGAAGATTTCCTCGCATTGGTCGTCCCAGGCGAATTTTTTGCCCTTTCGGAGCAGCTGGACCATCGGCCTCGTCCTCTCGGCCAGGCGGGGGACGAACCGGGAGAGAGCGGTCAGCCACCCTAGGAGCTGTTGTACCTCCTTCACACTGTTCAGACTTCTCATGTTGAGTATGGCCTGGCACTTGTCGGGGTTGGCCTCTATCCCTCGGTGGGTGAGCATGAAGCCTAGGAACTTCCCTCCCTCAACCCCGAAAGTACATTTTTCGGGGTTGAGCTTCATGTTGACTCCCCTTAAGGCCCTGAAGACCTCGTCCAGGTCCTTCAGATGTTGATCGAATGAGTCGGACTTCACGACTATGTCGTCCACATACACCTCTACCGCCCGGCCGATTAGGCCTTTGAAGATTTTGTCCATGAGGCGTTGGTAGGTCGCCCCTGCGTTCTTGAGGCCGAACGGCATGACCTCGTAATAGTAGTTGGCGTGGACCGTCATGAAGGCCGTTTTCTCTTTGTCCCTCGGGTGCATGCTTATCTGGTTATAGCTAGAGTAAGCGTCCAGGAAGCTCATAATTTTGTGGTCGGCCGCCCCGTCCACCAGTCGGTCAATGTTCGGGAGAGGGTAGGTGTCCGTCGGACATGCGCTGTTGATGTTTCTGTAGCCGACGCACATCCTCCAGTTACCGTTCGATTTGGTGACCATCACGACGTTGGCCAACCATGTCGTGTATCGGGCCTCCCTTATGAACCCGACCGACAGGAGCTTGTCGGCCTCCTCCTTCGCCGCGAGTCGCTTTTCGTCACCTAAGTCCCTCTTCTTTTGGGAGATCGAGCGGACTTCTTTGAATATTGACAATCGATGGGTAATGACATTCGAGCTCACCCCCGGCATGTCGGCCGACGTCCATGCGAACATGTCGACATTCTTTTTCAGCGCGGCGTGCGTGATCTCGGCCTCGCCCGCTGCCAAGGTTGTTCCTACAACCGTGTTGTGCTCTTCGTTGAGTTGGGGGACTCTCCCCATCTCCTCTCTCGCCTCTAGCCTGTCCTCGGTCGCCCGGGGATCGAGGTCTACCAACGCCACGGTTGGCTCAATCTTCCTCGGTCGGTCCTTCCTGGGGGAGCGGTTCTTTCGGGAGGACTTTGTCACTCTGAGGGGAGAGGTGTTGGTCGCCCCTGTTGTCTTGATCATTTTGGTCGCGTTGGGGTTACCTCGTCCGCCTGGGTGGATCCGCCCAACGGGGTGGGTCTCAGCCATTCCTGACGAAACGGCGGAGATGCCCAGCCTGAATAAGTTCCTTGATCTTATCCTTTAGGGTTTGACACTCCTCGGTCGAGTGTCCGGCATTTTGGTGGTACCGACACTGCTTCCTCCGGTCGGCATTGTTTGGGCTGGCCACCTTTTTTGGAGGAGGGATCAACTCGGCGCTCAGAGCCTCGTCCAGGATCCTCCCTCTCTCGGTCGTCAGGGGTGTGTATCTTGAGAACCGGATCGGTCGGTCTCGGTTGTCCCGGCGTCGGTCATTTCTTTGACTCGGCCGCCCCTGGCGATCCTTTTCTTCCTTATTTTTCTCCCCACCGGCCTCGGCACGGGCCTGGTTGCGGAATTCTCTCAGCTCTTCCAGCTGCATGTACTTAGCAGTTCTCTTTCTCAACTCGTCTAGGCTGTCGGCCGGCTGCATGCACAGGTTGTTAGCAAAGGGCCCCGGACGCAGGGCCGTCAGCATGTGGTGCATGGCAACGTCCGGGCTCAGATTCTGGATGCTCATTGCCACTTTACTGAACCTATCCACAAAGGTTCTCAGCGACTCTCCCTTCTCTTGGCGGATGCCTACCAGGGCGATGGAGGTTAGGTGGTGCGGCCGGCTGGTCGCAAACTGAGTTTCAAACTTTGCCACGAGCGTGGCAAAGCTATCGATGGAGTTGGGTGAGAGCTTGGTGAACCAACTAAGGGTTGCTCCCTTCAAGGATGTGGGAAACACTCGGTACAACACGGCATCGTCCGAGGTGTAGAGACTCATATGAGTGGTATAGGCGTCCATATGCTCGTCCGGGTCGGTCGACCCGTCATACCGGTCTCGGTTGAAACCCTTCCACTTCTCAGGCAGTGGGACTTCGATGATGGTGTTGGTAAAGGGGTGTCGGCGGTTCGGGTCGGCCGTCAGGGTTGTCTGGGTGGACCTGATTAGGCACGACTCGTCGCCCATCTCGGTGTCTTGGGGAGGAGGTCGACCTCTCGTCCCCTCGGCCAAATCTGGGTCGGGGGGAGAGGTATATGACTTGCCGACAACATTCGTCGGTATGACGGAGGGTCCTCCCTCCCCCAACTTCTTCTTCATCTCTTCGTTCTCCCTACGGAGAACTTGCAGCTCTTGCTCGTTTTTCTGAGCAGCCTCCTCGGCCCTTCTTCTCATCTCGGCCATCTCCCTCTGGAGAGATAGCAGCAGCATTGTTTGGTCGGCTTTAGTCATTCTTTCCATGCTTCTTATTGAGACCATCTACTTTTTTTCCTTCAGCTAGTTTCCCTCGGCCCCACGGTGGGCGCCAATTGTTCCTGCTAGGGAGATGAGACCTAGAGAACTATTGAAGTCTTATTCTCCTTCCTTCGGTCGGTCAGGTGACTGGGTGGTGAGCTGGGATTCTTCTCGTCCTCCTGCTTCTCCTTCGACACTCGGCCTCGGGTGAACACCTGATGGTGGGGGTACCTGCGAAGGCACTCCGACGCTCAAGTCAGTAAAGCGGGTGGTCAGCTCTTAGGTAGGTGAACAATAATAAATGACATACCTTACTCCTTGGAATGCGTGCTATTTATATTATTCTAATGGGCCTACCTTGTTGGGCCCATTTATCGAGGTGGATACCGCTTAGGGTTGCATTACCTAATTCTTAATGATGGATTAGCTTTATTGATCTTGGTTTGAGCGACAGGGGTCGGCCGTCGGCCGTCGGCCAAGTTAACCTGATGTGTGTCGGCCTTCGATCAAGTTCGTATGGTTTTGGCCGTCTCGGTTAGGCCTTCTAAGGTCTCGGCCAGGTAGACCGTCGGCCTCGTCATCTCGACCAAGTGTCTTAGGTCTCGGCCGGCTTTCCTTTGGTTTTGGTCAGGTTGACCTGGTCTCAGGCAGGGAGACCATGGGTCGGCCTCGCCCATACCGGTACAATACCCATGCAAGGATGGGATCGTTGTTGCGATGGGGAAGGGAGACATTAGTACATGACAAAAGTAGCATAGTAGCATTTTCTTTTCTTTACCAGGACATAATTAACTATGAATTCTTTTTCTGTAGTCAATAGTGCTTAAAAAGCAAATTCAACACCAACAATTGTAAATAATTGTTGTAAATGATTTATTAAGTGTAAACTCATAATTTAATAATATTTTTTTTAACAGAAAAAAGTAAAATAAAATTAATAGCGACATTCATAAGTTTTCCAACTCTTATAAAGAAAAACCAACAAATAAACAAAACATTCAAAATGTTATGTCACGGTTGATGCATGAGTTTGCATTAGGAGTGTGATGCAGGATCTATCTTAGAACCAAATAATTTAATAATGTTGTCAGCAGATCTATGGGAAGATAAGAAATTTTTATATTTTTTATAGACCACTCTAGTGCAGTGTCCATAACTACAACACAAATACAAAATATCATAAATTTTCTTAGTTCCAACCGGATTGAAAAAATTTGTGGTTTATAAATTAAATTCACAAATTGGATTACAATTTGGTAAGTAACCTTTGATTCAGTGTTAACTTTTGATTTGTATAATTTGATATTTATATTTTAAAAAATACGTTTGGAACTTTAAAAGTACATGGAGGTGCAGGAAGAACCAATGGAGATGTAGAGAGAATTTGATTTTTCTTTTCGTTTTAAATGGTGTCATCAACGTGTAGTTGCAGCATTTTTTTTTTCATGTAGTGCCATTTATGCTGCAGCTAATTGATTTTGTGGTTTTATGTTCCAATTGGTTTGGAATTGCTGCCCAATTTTTGTGTGTAATTTCTCCATCCTTATTTCATGGGCAGCTACTACTTTTTTAGGTCCGTTTGCTTATGAGCACGACTAGTTTCTATTCTCACACTCAATCTTAAAAAATCTCAGTCCATTCATTTGGCCCAGCGTTTCCACTGTTTGCCAGCCGCTTTTCTAAATATGCACCATCATTTTGTTAAAAAAAGGTGTGGGCTCACTCAACATTTTTGTTATTTATTACAAACAAAACCATCAACAGGTTTTTTTTATAAATAAAATAAAAATAAATAAAAAATATAATTTTGGCACTGTATTTATATTTCAAAATAAATTTTAGATATTTGTATAACAACACGCATGTAAGTATATGATTGATTGTATGCATCTCAATATTTTTGAAAAGATTTAAAAATATATTTTCTTCACACAAATAGTTAATAATATTAATAATTTTAGTGCATAGTTTATATCATCTTCATTATAGTGTATGATCTGTAAAGAGTATTAATTATAATCGCCCGCACTATCTTATACTGAATCAAAGCGAATTATAAAAGATATAAAATCCTAAAAAGTAAAAAAAAAATCAAAATTAAAATATATGAACACAAAAACTTTTTGACCTTAAAACTAAGTAGTGTTTGATTTTCCATTGTGAAGCAAGATCAATATCGGTCCAAATAAAAATTTCAAAACTATTTTCTTTATTTTCATGTGCATTTTTGTTTTTTTAGGGAAATTAAACATTTTAAAAAATATTTTTTTTTCATATTTAATTAAAGGTATTGTAATGTTGTAATATTTTTCCCACACAATTAAATTTAGTTTTGTAAACCTTTATTTTTAGTTTTTTCGTAGTTTTTCATAACTACGACTCTTATATTTTTTTCAAAGTTTTTTAATTGAAGTCATGCATGACAAGTACTAATATTTTATGTTTAAACTAAAGTAGAACATGATAAATATAACTTTTATTTTATATTTGAACTGAAGTTATTCAACATACACAATTTCTAGTGTTTTTTTTAATAGAGAAGTAATATATCGTAAAACAACAAAGATCAAAAGTCGTATTTGTCATACACAACTCCAATTCAAACATAAAATAATAAAAATTATGTTTTTGATGCACACTTTCAATTAAAAGAAATTACAAATCATTTTATTAAACACTACTTCTATTTAAAGAAAAATACCTTGAATCGTATTTTTAATACATAACTTCAATTCAAAAGAATTACAAGTTATCTTTGCTATACTTGGATTCAATGTAAAATAAAATACTATTAAAGTCTTATTTACTATATTTGACTTCAGAAGAATTATAATAAAAACTAAGAATAATCAAAATCATGTACGAACGATAAAAAAAATTAAAAGTGATTATGCTAAACACGACTTCTTCAAGATTGAAAAACAATTAAACTTATGCATAAGAAACATAACTTTTTTAAATATGAAATCGTGTTTCCCAAATATGATTAAACATTCACATGATAAAATTAAAGTTTTCTCATTACAACAATTTTTGTAAAATATTATACGACAAAATTTCCTCCACTCTCCTTATAGACTCAACTTAAGAAGCATATTGTCCAAAGTGTGGTGCATGTGGGTCCTACCTTTGTCCCTTCCCAATCTCAATCTCATTATTTCAACATGCAACTCTTTCTCTTATCTTAAATCTTTGAAAAAGATTTTGTTTACACCCAAAAAGTCAAATACACATGGTGGATAAACCATTATAATAATATAATAATATTTAAATTAAAAAATAAATTAAATATAATTAAAATATTATTTTATTTGATTGTCAATTACATATTTATTAGTATCTATGATGCTCAGTATCACCATCCTAAATCTTTTACTATTACGAATAGAAATAAATAAATTTCAAACTACATCTTTTCAATCATGCATGAACTATTCCAATGTAAGTTAAGTGTTCATCTTTTGATTATATATATAAAAGTCTGGCTTCTAGATCTCAGAGATAGATGAGAGATAATAATAAATCGTATGATAAGGACAATGATTAAGATAAAATATAGGAGTAATGACATGATTGATATTTTTGGCAAGCCAGGGTAAAATTAAAGTAGCAAGGGATCTCAGGAGTAGACCTAGCTAACCAGCTTAACCTTGGTTAGATATATAATATAAAAATGGTGGTTTATATAATAATGTTTAGGTTTTGTTTTTAAGGTTTTGAATATATATTGATTGAAATATTTAAAAAGTGTTAAAGTCTCACTTATATCATCAAGTCTCTATAGATTCAATGAATATATATCGAATGCATAAGATATTTAATTATTATTAAAAATATCTTAATTATCAAATCACTTTTCTCTAAAATTGTCTACCAATATTTAGAATATTCTACTATGTAAATAATGATAACACAACATTTTATTTATACAAAATTTATATATTTTATTTCCATTATTCGCCAAATTTTAGATCTGCTTTTCATTTGAAACTATGACCACAACCAATCAAACACTAAAAACTCGAACACAAAAGAAAACAAGTTCCTTGAAAGCCTCCTCAGGAACATTTTATATCTATAATATAATACTATCATTTGTGTGAGAAAAACATTATATTAAATAACAATATAGAACAATTTTATGTATGATTAGCATCTCTTTTTTTCCAATTTTTAGATAATATTTGTACCGTCCTGGTAGTCGGAAGTGATGACGTGGCACCAAGCTACAGTGTAGGCGTGTTGACAAGGCGCCAGGTTGGCAGAAGAGGAGGAAGTCGGGGGGGCTCGTGAAGTCGCCAGTTATTAAGTTGGCGTGTTTCGATCTCCAGCATACCAGGACCGGCGATCGCCTAGTAGAAGGTGAAGTCGCCAGATGTAAACTCAGGCGACCAAGCGATTGGAGATCGCCAGAGCAAGCACATCGCCGAAGATGAAGGTGGTGCAGATTATGAAGGCGGCCGGCGAGACCACAGGGAAGGTGTACGAGAGCACCCTAACTCGCCAATTCCAGTAGAGATCGCGCTCCCAAGTTAGCTATGCACTGGGCAGTCCCATGCATAAGTAACTTAGCCAGAAAGAGAGTCAGAAGCAGCGCCCAAGTCAAGGAGGCTCCAGATGATGGCACGTGTACGACTGGATGCGAACCACGTGTCCAGGTCTGTAACTGCCAGGAGAGAGAAAGTGACCAGGTATATAAGAGTTCTCAACGAACTTTCTGAGGTACACACGTTCAGATTATACTTTTTACGCTTGCGAGTTCTAGAGCTTACTGTGAGAGAGAACATTGCACGGTTCCTTGAGAGTTCTAGAGTGTTCTTGCTCTTAGTATTTGGTGGTTCGGTCACTGACTTGGGCGTTGGAGTGCGATCGGCCGCAGCGGCGCCGCTCTGTTCTTTTGCAGGTTCTTGAGGTGGATCTTGAAGAAGGACGGAGGTTAGAAGCGGTGCACACGTCGATCCTTTGACGAGGCAGGTTCCAACGTTCTGGTCAACAGGCAGGATCATCAGGCGCCCACCGTGGGGCCTTGTAAAACCTGTTCCCATCCACAGCGTGAGTTATTGGAGGTTTTCGTAGTTTTCTGCGTGGTTGTGTGCTGGTGCAACCATCGTTCGTTGTTCGTTTGAGATTTGTTCGGTGTTTTCGCATTTTCCGCCGTTCGTTTGGACTTTTGTTCGGTGGAGTTTGAGTTCCTTCGCTCGTTTGGTTATCCGTGGGAGAAGCGGTGGTTTCTGGTGGAGTTGCAAGTTTCTTTGGAGGTTCGCGGTGTTCTTGAGTTTCTTGCAGAGTTTCGCGCAGTTTTTTCCGATTGATCGTTGAATCGATCGTAGCTGAAGTAAGTGTTGTTCGCTGCATTCTGTGATTCGCTAAGTTTCATGAGAAAAATGAGAAGCAATCGTTCAAGTCCAGTTGCGCCCGTCGCTGCTGAAGGCGCCGCCACCATGACCATGGCGCAGATTGTAGAGATTATGCGTTCGTTGCAGGCAACTGTGGAAGCCTCGCGCATAGAACAGGCGAGAATGCACGAGGACCTGGCCGCCTCACGGGCCAGGAATGATGAGCTTAGCAAAGTGACGGAGGAGCTGCGTCAAGCTCTTCAAGAGCAGCAAGGGCGTTCTATTGCTGAAGAGGTCGCGCCGTCGTCGCCACCTCGTGTTTTTCCTATGCCTTTTGATCAGGCGATTACTGACACGCCTATTCCTACGAGTGTGGTTCCTGTTAAGGCTGTTTTCACCGGCGTGGAGGATCCTGAGGCTCATCTCACCACGTTCCATACGCAGATGATGCTGTCAGGGGGATCAGACGTCGTGTATTGCAAGATGTTTGTGAGCACGCTCCAGGGAACGGCGCTGGAATGGTTTGTGAGCCTGCCTAACGGTCACATAACCAGTTTTCAGCAGTTCTCGAAGATTTTCGTCGAGCAGTACATCGTGAATAAGGCACCGCCCAGGGTGTCTTACGACCTGTTTGATATAAGGCAGTATCAGGGAGAGTCCCTCAGGGACTACCTAAATCGCTTTGGGGCGCAGATGGTCAGATCGCCGGCCAAAGATGAAGAAATGCTAGTCTATGCATTTAAGAAGGGCGTGCTGCCGGGACCATTCTGCGAGGCGTTGATCAGGGCACACCCCGCCATGTTTGCTGAGGTTAGGCGACTTGCGGTGGCCCACATCGCCGACAAGAGCGAAGTCGCCGAGAAGAGGGGAAGCGTGGCCCCCACTAGGCCACGCGCCCAGACCAGGATCCAGCCGCAGAGGGTGCTGGAGACAGCGGCGGCCAGAAGGGATCAGAGGGCTCGCCATCCTTATGATCCAAGGAAGAACAAGGGCAGGGGCCAAGGACGCCAACAACCAGCACGCCGGGAATACAATCGCCCGCCTAAGCACAAGTTTGTCATGGGATTGGCAGATCTGATCGCCATTCCCAACATATCCGCTAGGTTGAAGGCGCTAGAAAAGGTGGGCGACAAGGTGCTGGGACCAAAGCCAGACGCCTGGTGTGAGTTTCACCAGGGCTTTGGCCATACAGTGGACTCGTGCTTAGCATTAGGATACCAGCTCGACGATCTGGTTAAGAGCGGGTTCCTAAATGATTATTTGCTGGACAGAAGGACGGGGGGTGCGTCGAGCTCCCAACCGGCGGGTGCTGAAGCTCAGCAGCACGAGATGCCTACGCACGGAGAAATCCACACCATTGCAGGGGGTTTCTCAGGAGGTGGATGCACCGCATCACAGAGAAAGAGGTACGCGAGGTCTGTGATGACGGTGGATATGTTTGAAGACCACTCGCCGGAAGTGGATATTACATTCACCAAGCAAGATCTCCGGGATGTTGTGCCTCATGACAACGATCCCATAGTAATTTCGTTGATAACAGCAGGAAGAAAGGTCCACAGGGTACTGGTGGACCAAGGAAGCTCGGCAGACGTGATGTTCTGGCCGACTTTCACGCAGTTGGAGCTGCCCCTTGACCAGCTGAGGCCCTATGGAGGATGTTTGTATGGTTTCGCTGGTGACCAGGTGGAGGTCAGGGGGTACATAGAATTAAGGACAACGTTTACAGATGTGGCGGGTTCAAGAACGGAAAAAATCAAATATCTGGTTGTAAACGCTCCTTCAGCATACAACATCCTGTTGGGAAGACCCACGCTCAACAGGATAGGTGCCATACCGTCGACCCGACACATGAAGGTGAAGTTGCCGTCCATGGAGGGGGTGGTTATCACCATCAAGTCTGATCAGAAGGAAGCGAAGAAGTGCTATGAGAATAGCCTGAAAAACAAGAGATCGGTGAGTTACGTAACAACCACCCCGCCTCCTGGTGTGAAGCCCAGATCGACGGTAACAGAAGAGATCGCCGGAAGAGACGTGGAGATGGTGGACGCAGAACTGGGGGAGGGGAACGCTGGTCTGGAGGAGGAAGAGGCAAGGAATCGCCCTTTGGAAGCGAGAGAGCTGGGAATCGCCAGGGCGGTGATCGCCAGAGAAACCAGACCAAAACCCGTCGAGCAGTGGCTCGAGAGAGAAATCGGGGGAAGGATCTTCAAGCTGGGAAGATCCCTGGAGGTTGAGCTCCAGGACCAGTTCGCCAAGGTGATTGAGCGGCATCTGGACGCGTTTGCATGGTCCGCTTCGGACATGCCCGGGATCGATCCCGACTTCTTGTGCCATCATCTGGCGATGGACAACTTGGTAAGACCAGTGCGACAAAGAAGAAGAAAGTTCAACGAAGAGAGGAGGTAGGCGATCAGGGACGAAACACAGAAACTCCTCGCTGCAGGCCACATCAGGGAAGTCCAGTACCCTGAATGGCTGGCAAATGTCGTGCTGGTGAAGAAGAGTAACGGGAAATGGCGCATGTGCGTCGATTTCACTGACCTGAACAAGGCTTGCCCAAAGGATTCATACCCTTTACCAAGCATAGACGCCCTGGTAGATAGTGCTGCAGGGTGTAAGTTGTTGAGCTTCCTGGATGCCTTTTCGGGGTATAATCAGATCAAGATGCATCCCATGGATGAAGAGAAGACAACCTTCATGACGGAGAGATCGTGCTATTGCTATAAGGTGATGCCGTTTGGGCTGAAGAACGCGGGGGCCACGTACCAGAGGCTGATGGATCGAGTACTTGCACCGATGCTGGGAAGGAACGTGCAAGCGTACGTCGATGACATGGTCGTGACCTCGCCGGAAAAAAGCGAACACGTTGCAGACTTGGAAGAATTGTTCACGACGATCGCAAAGTTCTTCCACACAAAATGTTGTACTTTGTGCGCTGTGATTTGTGCCACGGGCTCTGCCTCTATCCATTTGGTGAAGTATTCGATGGCAACGATCAAATACTTCATCTGCCTGATCGCCAATGGGAAGGGGCCCAGGATGTCGATTCCCCATGTATGGAAAGGCCACGGGCTGTATATGGACCGCAACTCTTCTGGCGGCGCCTTGTGCCAGTCGGCGTGCTTTTGGCACTGCTTACACCGCTGGGCGTGCCGTGCGCAGTCCTCTTTCACTGTTGGCCAGAAGAAACCTGCGCGTATTACCTTGGAGGCTAAGGATCTTCCCCCTACGTGGCTCCCGCAGATGCCTTCGTGTAGTTCCGCCATTATCCTGGTGCACTCATCGCCACTGACGCATGTTAGGATAGGGTGGGTGAAACCGTGCCTGAACAGCACCCCATCCACCAAAGTATATCTTGCGGCATTTCTTTAGACTTTTTTACCTTCTTCAGGCTCCACTGGGAGAGCCCCATCCGCCAGGTATCGCTTGTAGGGCGTCATCCAGGTGTCTCCCTTGGCCAGAACGCATACCTGCATCTGCCCTTCTTCGGGCGCGTCCGCGTATGTGCTGATGCGGGGCGCCCTCTGTGTATCCTGGGTCAAAGAGCAATGACTCCTTGGTCTTCCCCTGGATGTATAAATCTGGAGGACGTCCACCCTGTTGTCTTCCACGAATCTACACGGAGCTTTGAGAGTCTCCTGGATCACTGTCCTCTGTCTACCCCCCTTGCCTGAGCTGGCCAGCTTTGCAAGCAGGTCAACTCTGGCATTCTGCTCCCTCGGGACATGTATCAGCTCAAGAGCGTTGAATGCTCCCTTCAACAACTGGACGTATTTCAGATACGCCGCCATTTGTGGGTCCTTCGCCTGGAACTCACCCGACACCTGCCCCGTAATCAGCTGGGAGTCGCTCTTCCCCAGGAGGTTCTGTGCGCCCATCTCCTTGGCCAGGAGCATTCCTGCTATCAGGGCTTCATATTCTGCCTGATTGTTACTTGCCTTGAAGGCGAAGCACAGGGCCTGCTCGATCAGTATGCCGTCGGGTCCCTCCAAGACTATTCCCGCACCGCTCCCTTGTTGGTTGGAAGAGCCATCAACCGAGAGCAGCCACTGCGAACTCACCTCCACCTCCTGCTCACCTCCGGGCGACAGTTCCGCTAAAAAATCTGCGTACACCTGCCCTTTGATGGATCCTCTAGGCTCGTACTGGATGTCGAATTCTGACAGTTCCACCGCCCATTCTGCCTGCCACATCGGGTTTCTGCAGCACTTTCTGTATAGGGAGGTTGGTCATCACCACCACCGTGAAGCTGTGGAAGTAATGACGGAGCCTCCTAGCAGAGAACACTACCGCCAGCGCCGCCTTCTCTAGCGCTTGGTACCTTGTCTCAGCTCCCTGTAAGGCCTTGCTTACGAAATAGATGGGCTTCTGACTCCGGTCCTGCTCTTGGACCAACACGGAACTGATGGCCCGCTCCGTTACAGTAAAATATAACCGGAGGGGCACGCCCGCTACCGGCTTGCAGAGGACCGGTGGCGTCGCCAGGTACTCCTTCAGCTTAATGAAAGCCGCTTCGCATTCATCAGTCCATGCAAAGCGACTGTTTCTCTTGAGGCACTGGAAATACGGGTGCCCCTTCTCTCCTCCGGCGGAAACAAACCTCGAGAGCGCCGCCATCCGCCCTGTCAGCTGTTGCACCTCCTTCACCGACGTCGGGCTCCGCATGGCGATAATAGCCGTACATTTGTCGAGGTTCGCCTCTATCCCCCTCTCGATGAGCAGAAAACCCAAGAACTTACCGGCCTCTACCCCGAAAACACACTTCTCGGGGTTTAACTTGAGGCGGTACTTGGATATTGTGTTGAACAGCTCCTCCAGGTCCGCCATGTGCTGCACCCTATTCTGCGACGCCACCACCATGTCGTCTACATAGGCGTACACATTCCTCCCAAGCATTGGCGTCAGGACCTTGTCCATTAGCCTCTGGTACGTGGCGCCCGCATTTTTCATCCCGAAGGGCATCACCTTATAGCAGCAACTGCATGTCTCTGTCATGAATGCAGTCTTGCTCTCGTCTCTTGGGTGCATCTTGATTTGGTTGTACCCTGAAAATGCGTCCAGGAAACTCAGCACCTTGCTGCCGAACGCACTGTCTACCAAGGCGTCGATGCTGGGCAGCGGGTACGAGTCCTTTGGGCATGCCTTGTTCAGGTCCGTGAAGTCAACACACATCCTCCACTTTCCGTTCGCCTTTTTCACCAAGACGACGTTGGCGAGCCACTCAGGGTATTGAATCTCCCTGATTTGGCCAGCACTCAGCAGCTTCTGCGTTTCGTCTTTCACCACCTGTTGTCGTTCCTCATTGAACTTTCTCCTTCTCTGACGCACGGGGCGGACCGTGGCGTCCATGCTGAGGTGGTGACACAGGAAATCGGGGTCGATGCCTGGCATATCCGAGGCGGACCATGCGAAGGCATCCAGGTGGCGCGAAATCACTTCGGCCACCCCTTCCTGTTCTTCTGGGCTGAGCGAACTTCCTAACTTGAAAGTCTTGCCGCCAATCTCCCTTTCTACGGCGTTAGCCGCGGGCTGCTCCCTGCTATCATCTTCGACGGGCGCCGCCTCTTCCACGGGCGCCGCGTCGTCAGGGCCTTCCTCCATAGGCACATCTGCTTCGGGCATCGCCCTCTCCGCTATGGCCTCTTCAGGCGTCGACCCAGCGGGCGTCGCCTCAATCATCGTCGTGTCCGTGCTCGGCGGACGTTCATACACCATGAACACGCCTCTCTTCGTTTTCAGGCTGTTTTCATAGCATTTCCTTGCCTCCTCCTGGTCTGACCTGATGACTATCACCTGGCCATTGAGGTCCGGCAGCTTCATCTTCATGTGGCGTGTGGAGGACACCGCGTTCAGACGGTTTAACGCCGGTCTGCCCAGCAAAATATTGTAGGCGGAGTTGGCGTTTACGACCAGGTACCGGATGCTTTCGGTACGGGAGGCCTCTCCATCTGTGAACGTAGTCCTCAACTCCAGGTACCCCCGGACTTCCACCTGGTTATCCCCGAACCCATACAGGCACCCCGTATAGGGACTCAACAAATCGGGGGACAGCCGTAACTTGTTAAAGGTCGACAGAAACATGACGTCTGCCGAACTTCCTTGGTCGACAAGCACTCTGTGCACCTTCCTTCCGGCTGTGACGACTGAGATGACAACGGGGTCGTTGTCGTGGGGTACCACATCTCGGAGGTCTCTTCTCGTGAACACAATATCCGACTCCCACGGCTCCCCTGAGAGCCTCTCTTCAATCGAATTCACCCCCCTCGCGTATTTCTTCCGCTGGGAGGCGGTGGGTCCCTCGCCGGAAAAACCTCCAGCAATGGTGTGGACCTCGCCAAGCACAGGGACCTCGCCAAGCACAGGCATCTCGTGTGCTGGTTCATCCGCCTGCGGCGGCGACAAGGTGGTAGTCATCGTGGGCTCCGCGACGTAGTCCTTCAAAAACCCAGTCCTCACCAGCTCATCTAGCTGGTAGCCCAATGACAGGCAATTGTCAATGTGGTGCCCGAAAGCCTCGTAGAATTCGCACCAGGAGTCTTTACGGGGCCCTAACACCTTGTCGGTCTTCGCCGGTCGCCTCAGCCTCTCAGCTATGTTAGGCACGGCGATTAAATCCTTCAACTCAACCACGAAGTTGTACCTCGCCGGTCTCGCTCTTTCTCTGGCGGGGCGATCGCCCCCTGCTGGGCCCCGGGGCTGTGGCTTTCTGGCCTCGTAGGGGCGTCTCGCCTCCGGCTTCTTTCTTCCCGTCGTGGTCTCATTGACCCTGACGGGTTGGGCTCGCGCCGGTCCCCTTGGGCGTGAGGGCACGGTGCTAGTGCGCTTCACACATACCTCCCCTTCAGAAGCAATATGCTCTACCGCCCTACGCCGTAGTTCAGCGAAAGTCCTAGGGCGGTTGCGGATGATGGATTCTCCAAAGGGGCCGGGGCACACGCCTTTCACAAATGCGTACACGATCATAGGCTCCTCTGTCGTACCAACCTTCACGACCTGGGCCCCGAAGCGATTGATATACTCCTTCAGGGTCTCCCCCTGATACTGCTTCACGTCAAACAGATCGTAGGAGACCGGCGGCGGGGCCTTGTTGGCTAAGTATTGTTCCCTGAACAATCGCGACAATTGGCGGAAAGATGTGATATGACCCTCTGGGAGGCTAATGAACCAGTCCATAGCCATCCCGGTCAGGGTGCTCATGAAGAGCTTGCACTTGGCAGCATCAGAACCGCCTATCAGGACCATCTGTGTGTGAAATGCAGCAAGGTGCGTCTCTGGGTCCTCCATCCCGGTGAAGATCACCTTGGGTCCCGCGAACGTGTTCGGGATCGCTGCGTCTAGGATCTCCTGCGAGAAAGGAGTGGAAAACTCCCTTGGTGGGGAATGGTTTTCCATCTCGTCATGTCAAGGGCGCCTCCGATCATTTCTCAGGCCCTGGCGCAACTCCTCATTCACACGGTGGAGCTCTTCGTTCCGCTCATGCGAGGCGTCAAGGTCTGCCTGCATGCGTTCCTGTTCCATTTTCGAATCCGCCATGTCCTGCTGCAGCCCCCTCATTATCTCCAGGACCTGCTGCATGGATAGTTCTGCTGGGGCCGCGTGTGCTGTGCTTCGTCTGGTGGGGGCCATTGTCACTCCAACCTCCTTCAACGTTACTGTAACTTGGTAGATTTCCTCGAACTTGTGATGGGACTGATGTTTTATATCGGCCCCACGGTGGGCGCCAAATGTTCCGTCCGGTTGACCAGGACGTCTTCGTGCGCGACCTCAACCGTCAACTAGGGACTCCTTCCCTCTGATTGCCTGTGTATTCCTGCAAAAAAGAGGACAAAGAGGCGCCCTAGCGGCCGTTTGCACTCCGACGCTCAAGTCAGCCAGCAAGAAACACCAAAAACTGTTCACCTCCGTCTCTGAGCACCGCGTATGGCACTCTGAAGGTGGTAAGATATAACTGTGTACTGTGTGTCTGTGTTCTCTCTCTCAGGCAAAAATATTCCCCAGTCCCTTGTTCGTAACTAATCAAGCACGAGCAAGCAACTAGAGAGCTCTGGTAAATTTGCAGAAAGTTCGAACCCTTTTTCCAACATTCTCTACGCTATTTAAACTACCCAAGCATTTAAAGCGCCTTAAAGCGCTTTTAATCACAAATGTAACGCACTCATTAAAGCGCTTAATTAGAAAACGTAGCGCATTTAAGACGTTGAAACGCTCGGGAGCCATTATAGTACCTGAATGCTCGAAAGGGAAACTGTATTGAATGACTTTTAATTACCTGGCACCTGACTAAAGGGTGTTTCTATTCTGGCATGGCTGTCGTACACGTGGAGGGCCTCACGACGCCATGACCCCATCTGGGGGCGTTTCTGCCCATCTGGGGACGTTTCTACGTGTGAGTCCTCCTGCTGGGGAGTGCTACTGCGCTAGGGGTGACTTTTTGGGTGCCAACTCATGCCCCCAATTATCTAGTCACTTACTTTGAGAGCATATCTGCCTTCCTCTCGTATCCTGCACCCGGTTGCCCTGGGCGTGACCTTCCTCTTGGGTCGTATCTGTCCCGAGGGCGTCTCTGGGGCGGCAGGGGTACTTCACGAGTCAGGCTGCCCTACACTGATGCTTTCACTATGGCCTTGAAGCCACCTTTTCCTTCTCTTTATCACTGCCCCGGGTTATCGGACCTGAGGCCTTCCCACGGCGTCGCTCCCTCCATGGTCTTTCCTACCCATGGGTATCGGGGAACCACACCGTGATTGCCTTGCTTTAGCACTGTTTGATCTGGCGAAGCCCTGGTTGGGCGACGCCTTCACTAGGCGACACCTTGCCTTGGCGACGCTTCCTCTTGGCGTCTTTCCACCTAGGCGACGCCTTGCGTTGACTTTGACTCTCCAGCCGTTGACTTTGACCTTGACTTAGTCAACGCCCGGATACGGGACGGTACAATATACATAATTAAATCCAAATAGAAAACAAATTACATGGATCAATTTCTCAATTATGCAATCTTTTTTAAATCCCAACATAAAACAATCACATAGATCTCACATGGATCTACACATCCAGGATATTCAACAAACAGAATAACAGCTAATGCCTTTCGAAAGATTCGTATTAAGTAAGTCCTACCAGAGACTAACACTTGATCTAAAGATTACCATCGAATCCAAGAGAAAGAATCAGGGTAAGTTCAATACAACTCAAGTCGTGCATCTCCTATGTCACAGTGTGCATGAACTCCCCCATCAACTTCTCACCACCTGATATCTTAGTCTATGTGACTTAGATCATCAATGAAGCCCGGAGATCTCTGTTACCACATAGAGGTCAATACTTTATACACACCTAACATCAACCCATACATTATCCCAAATGTATGAATTCAAATCCATATCATTTTCATCACAATGTATCATTCAAAATGCAATCCACAACATTCAAAAGTCTATGTAACATAAAAAAAAACAACACTTAAATACCAAACCATCAAAATCTAATATTTCTACAAGTTTAAATAATATATAAACAAACAATACAATATATAAACACACAACATCCCATCAAGAAAAATTGAATATTGGGACCACGTCCCCTCCACATCTATATCTTCTAGCCTTGGGTGCTATTAAAAATTAAAGTTAGTTTCACTTACCTTAATTGTTTGCTTTCCAAACAACTTCTAAAATTTTATCCCCTAAATCTGGATAAGCTTCAAGGTTTAAGGGCCTAATGCAAGTTATTCAAACCACTACAAGAAAATCATTGATTAGAACTCAATTTTCGAAACAAAAAAATAATTAGTTACTATAGTGACCAAATTAGAGAGCATTTTAGATAATAATTTTTTTTGGTTTCTAAATTAGTTTCTATTATCGTTAAATGATTTCTAAATTGATATCTAATTAGCTACCAAGGTTTTTGCTACCAAATTTAGAATCTAAATAATTGGTAGTTAAAACCTTGATAGATAAATTAGATATAGTTTTTCATAAATTTGATTATAAAAGAAGTGTGTTATTTCATAATAATTTAGTACTTCAAATATTTTTATTTAAATATCATATTGTTTGATTCTTGTAGTTAATGTTTTTTAACTTCATCTCCAACTTATTAATAACTCATTCATTCCAATTTAAATATCCATTTAAATATGATCTAACTCGCTGATGAACTTTTTTTTTCAGAGTGGATTGACTGATGAATAAAAAGAGATTGAAGGGAGAATATAAAAATAATTGACAAATTAAAAATAAGAAGACGAGAGTAACTATATATATAATTTTACTAGCAATAAAATTAAATAAAAAATGAATGATAAAAATATTTGAAAATAAAGTATATTTGAAGCTTAATTAAATACGGAAATAAAGTTAAACTCCAGCAGGTTTCAACCATCTAAAGGCACTTGGTGAAATTAATATAGTCAAAAACCGTGTCAAATTAATCAATAATGATTGCGTCTAAGATGAGAAGAAATGAGGGAGTTTTCAACCATATCAAGCAAGTCATAGTCAGAGTTGTCAGCTGCACAACAATTGCAACTTAGAAAAACCCAATTGCCTTCTCAACATAACATCCCTTAAAAGTCAAAACCAAATTTTCTTTTGATGGAAGGGATATTCATGCGTCACTTTGATTTTTTATTACAATATAATAGTCAATATACCAGCTAACAGACAATAAACAAATATACTAACACTGTTATAAAAAAATAAACAGAACAACATAACACAAGGAAGGAACTAAATTGAAGCTATGGACCATTACCATAGACTAATATATATTAAGAGATACGTGTGAATGTAAATTAGGGAAAATGTGAAAAAAGAAGAAGAAAATTAGGGAATGAATTAAAAGTTCCTTATTAGAGCTTCATTTCATTTGTTTATTTATAAGTTATAATTATTGATAACCGAATGCCCTTCAATTATAAGCTTAGCTATAATTATGAGATTCAATTATAAAGGCTCTAACACTATTCTTGCATAAAAAAATATATAACTTTAACTTAAAAAAAAAAAAACCTTAGAAAACTAGCATAAAAATCTAAATTGGATAAAACTGTATGACTAGGGTATAAGATTAGTTAAAAATGTGAAATTAAAACATTTATATCAAGCAAACTCAATTTGTTACAATGGATAAAAATAATAAAAATAAAGAAAATAAATTATTTTATAAATGATTTATAATAACGCTATAATTATAAGTATAAAATATCACTTAATATACTGTATAACTAAATTAATTGTCTTCCGTATGTCTACAGAAATATATGAATTTTAATTTTAGTAGGCAATCGATTCATTATTTATAGAGACATTCCACATATAGGATCAACGACTTTAAAAGAAATTATGTTGGGGTGACTCTTAAATTAGTGAGAGTTAAATATGTTGTCAAAGTAAGAACTTCTCCTAAATAACACAATGACATGTTTCCTTCAATCAATAAAATACAAACAAGTTCTACTAAATAATTATTTTTTTTCAACAACCTTGGTTTATTCATGTGTATTTGAACATATAGTTTAAGTAATAGTTTTTATTATCTTCTAAATATTCTGGAAACTTAGAATTTTGACATTCTCCACCACCATCAATATGGAAACCATGAATTTGGACATGATATTAAGTTCTTACCATTTTATGAAATTTTTTAAATAATAAAGTAATGAACTAATTAGGTTCACCTAAAGTTTGGATTTTAAATGGTTTCCAAACATCATAATGCATTAATACCGAAGACTTTTATTTAAAATAAAGGGAAATGAAATTTTATAATTTTGCACATGTTGACAACGTAAAGTAGAATTATCATGCTTTAAAAATGAACCAAATAACTTATTTAAGTAGCTAAATAAGATTAAAAAAAAAGGCTAACAATCTAAGTAATTGATTCAATATAAATTAATTTTTTTTTAAATAATTATTATATCAAATAAGATTTTATAAAAATAAATTAGTATCTAAAGTAATTTTTATTTTAATGAAATTTTATAAAATGATTTTTAAATTAATATATAAAATTAGTTATTAATATTTTAATTACTAACTACTTTAAAATTTAAATTAATCTATAATTAAATGATAATTTTAAATTACTAACTACTTTGAATTTTAAACTAATTAATTAAATAAATGATAATATATTTATATTGGTAAAAAAATTATAAATATTTTGCTATATAAAAGTTCTAAAAAAATACAATACTATTTGTACATTGTACAAAGAGAATAAAAAAATAAACATAAATTCTAAAAGTAATAATTTTAAAATATAATTTATAAAATATATCTTGTACATATCACGTTACTTAGAAATTACTTAAAAGTTATTAAAATATATTTTTCTCCCTTAATTTATTGAGATATTTTTTAATAACAAAACCATGACAAAATTTTAAGTTTTAAAGTAGACAATACATATCAGATGTAGTCAAATAATCTCATAATAATGATAATAATTGTACTGGTCAGACCTCAGGTATCAACATTAAAGATCGGCATCAGACGTCGACATCAGTCATCAGTGGTATGGTCGCGGTAATGGGCCACGTAAGCGGGGTTCCAGGAAGGGTATGTGTTGAAACCTAGATATAAGAAGGATCTAATTCACGGGAGAGTCCATGCACGTGGTGTGTATAACACATTCGGGTGCAACACAAGTAAGTATTTCTTGAAGGCGCCCAAGCCCACGAGTGCTAGGGTTTCCAGGGAAAGCTGCATGCATGGCACGTGAAGAATTAGGGCACCTATAGAACGGATGAACCCCGCAGAGCTGGTGCATAAGTTGGTACCCTGACGACCATATCGTTAGACTTTGCACTCTAGAAGAGGAAGGTTTTGCGCCGCTGTTGTGTTAAGATTGCATGACAACACGACATGATGTCTTCCTAGTAACCCTAATTTCACTAGAAGAGAAGTTTTAGTGGGACAAGGAAGTAAACCTAAAAACAACCTATAAAAGGGAGTAGAGATCCTTGGTAAAGGTATGTCGTTTCTAAGACTGAAACTATTTTACTTAGTCATTGTTTCTAGCCTAGTACTGACTTGATCATCGGAGTGCAATCAACAGGTAGGGCCCCCTTTGTTTCAACGGAGTCGCTCTCCAACATCCAAGTGTGAGCACAGAAACCGCCAGGAGAAGGAGGAGTCACCGCCTGCCTCTGAAGTCAACCGAAAAGAACAATAATAATAATAATAATAATAAATAAAACTATTAATACCAAATAAGATTATTTTACTTGTTCTTGTCAGTTGACCTGCTCGCCAGTTGACCCTAGCGACAAGTTCTGGCTCTGTCTATCTCTGCTGGAATCTGTTCTTCCCTTTGTTGTGTTGGAACGCGACTTCGTTGAGACAAAGGGGGCCCTACCTGTTGATTGCACTCCGACAATCAATTCAGTACAGGGCTTAAGAAACAAGAAGTAGTAAGTTTCAGTCTTAGAAACAGCGTACTTTCACCTGTGATTTCAAGTCACTTTTATAGACTACCTCTAGGCTACCTCTTGTAACAACCTTCTCTCACGAGAATCTTATCTCAAGTGAAACATGTTCAATCACTAGCACAAAATGTATAAACAAAGACTATTTATTTAATGCGGTTTTAGGGTTAGCCGTTGTCATTCAAAACGCGGTGGCATTTTTTAAATTAATTTCATTTACGAATGCGGCTATTTAAATAGCCGCATTCTTAAATCAAAACGCATGATTTACTAATGCGGCTATTTAAATAGCCGCATTCTTAAATCAAAGCGCATGATTTACGAATGCGGCTATTTAAATAGCCGCATTCGTAAATCAAAGCGCATGATTTAAGAATGTGACTATTACTAATAGTCGCATTCTTAAATCATTGTTTACCCTAATTTTGAAGCGCACCACTTACGCTTTCATACTTTCTTCCTTTTTGGTGCTTCGTGTTTTCTCTTTGTTTTTGCTCTGATGTTCCTCTCTTCTGCGAGTTTCATTGTGTTCTCATACCAATGTAAGTTCGTTTCGATTCGCTCTCTTTCTTCTTCACCAATGGTTTATAATTTTTTTTCGTTTCACTTGATTTTTTGTTTGTTTTCTTGCATTGGCGAAGGGTTCTCTGACGCTTCATTTTCTCTTTTGTTTATGCTCTCGTGCTTCCTCTCGTTTTCTACGAGCCTTCAATGTCTTCTTTGTGCCATTGTAAGTTCTTTTCGAGTTCTCTTTCTTCTTCACCATTGATTTATATATTTTTTTTTTCGTTTCTCTTATCTATTTGTTTTCTTGTATTGACGAAGGTCACCAGCTTCATTGCCTGCTGTTTGGATTTTTGCTATGCCGTATTTACTCCGTTGTTGTTGCTGCCACCGCTATTGCTGCCTTAGGGTTTAGGGCTTTAATTTTTTTTAAAAAAAAAATTAAATAAGAATGCGGCTATTTACCATAGCCGCATTTATAAATCGTATTTACGAATGCGGCTAAATAGTCGCACTTGTAAATCTTCGATTTAAAAATGCGTGCTGATCAAGTGCGGCTATATAACCGTCCTTGTAAATGTAAAATAGCCGCACTCGTTTAGCTTGTCTGTACTAGTGAATGGGAGAAGAATTTGTTACAATGCGCACAATCTTAGCGCTGCAACTGAACAAAATCTTATCTCCTTGGAGTGCCTAAAATGTTAACATAATAACCACCAGGTATCGACTCCTGTACCAACATAAGGGGTCCAATCTGTTTCACGTAGGCATACATGCCCTTACGTATCATGTATGCAACCTGTTCTATCAAACCCTAACGCTCTTGGGCTTAGGCTTATAAAGAATGTTTTACTTGTACTAGACCTGAATGCGTTAAACGCACCCCTAGGCCCATTAACACTCTTCGCTGACCGACCAGACTTTATACGCGAAGGATTACATTAAGTATATGAATGAGAGTCAATATACACATACCTAGAGCCCACTCATGTGGCCCATCAACTCGACCCGACGACCAAGCTGACATGCTTAACGCAGACGCGGATGTCCAACCACCGAGCACTGAGCTCTACTTGCTCTGGTCCAATTCATTACTTACTTTTCATCATCTTTATCATCTTTTAATCTGATTAAAAAAATCTTACTTTATTATAATTTTATTATCTTTTTATACTTAATATTTTCATTTGTTAAAAATAGAACATGTTGATTTCATGAAATCTGTACCCAAATAAATCATTATGCTTCTGTTTCAGATGAATATGAAAGAAAAATGCGAAAAAAATACAAAATATGAAATAAGTTTTAAGAAAAAACGTTTTGCAATAAAATGGAACGAATGAAAAAATATATACATATTATATTTTTTTTTTTTACATAATCCCTTATGTATATAAATAATAAGAAAATATTTATAACATAATTAATTATATTTACGTATGTTTATATTATTATTTAAAATCGTAACTAATTTTGTTTGTAAATATTTTATTATTATTCAAATTCATATAATGGGTATGGCTTATAAGATAAAAATTAATAACTTTATATTATTAACATTTATGAATATATGTAAGGATCGAGAAAAATAGTCTTAGAGTATAAATGGTACAATTAAAATGGTACCTAAATATTTTATTATTAAAGTGAAAAGACTATATAAATAGAAATTTAGTTATTTAGGTTTCATTTTAGAAGAACCATCATCTATCTAAAAACTCTTTTTCCTTTCCTCTGCTTTCTCTCTAAAATTTCGTCCTCCTCGCTCATCAGATCAACTATCAGAGTCTGCTATTGGACTCCTGGCAGTGAACTCTACAAGATTGATCGATCAAAATCTTAGATAGAGTAAGTTCATTCTTGGCTCATTTTCCTTTGAGTTAGTTTTGATCTGGTTAGATTGCCTTTTAGTTTAAGTTTGCATGTGAGGCTTTTATCTTCAGGATTAGTCTCTGTTAGCTCAGGGTCCTAGTGATATAGTTAGATTTGCGATCAGGACTCTCTGGTGTAGGTTAGGGTATCCTTAAGCTTTTGGTGGGTTTGGAGCACTTAGTGAGCATCTGCTAAAATCCAGGTAAGGGAAGCTAGTTTAAAATTTTCGATAGAACCCCAGGTTAGAAGATTTGAATGTGAGTGTGACGTGGTCACCAATTCCAAATTTTGTTGCAAGATTTCCTGTTTTGAGTAGATTGTAGTTTGATTAAAATTGAAAGTGTTGTGATTGAAAATTGGTTGTTTGATTTAAATGGTTTTGGAATTAGAAATCATATATATGTATAGATGGACATAATAGCTCAATGATTCAATGAGAGTGATTGTATCATGCTGAACATGAACTGTCAATGTAATGTGTAGATTTATAATTTATGAATTGAATGAGATATTGATTTATAATCTAATAGGTATATTAGCTTATGCAGAATTTTCTGTATATTTCGCTCAAGCTAGCAAGTTCTAGCTCAAGCTAAAAATTTTGGGTGCTCTCTGAAGGATTTTAGCTCAAGCTAAAATTTTGGGTGTTCTCTGGAGGATTTTAGCTCAAGCTAAAATTCTGGGTGCTCTCTAGAGGATTTTAGCCAAAGCTAGCGAATTTTAGCTCAAGCTAAAATTCTGGGTGCTCTCTGGTAGATTTTAGCTCAAGCTAGCGAATTCTAGCTCAAGCTAAAATTCTGGTTGCTCTCTGGCGAATTTCTAGCTCAAGCTAGCAATTTCTAGCTCAAGCTAGAGTTAATAATAATAATAAATAAATAAATAGATAAAAATAAAAATAAAAATATTAAACTAATTTTTATTTGATTTTAAAAGATTGATTTATTTATTTTTATATAATTTTTCTTATAAAGTATGTAAACTTTTATTTCATGTATAGTTAATTGAAAATCTCTTTAATTAGATATTTATATGATTAGTGAATGAATTGTTGTGTATTTTGGAAATTTTAAACATTGGTATGATTTGATTGTTTGATGTTGGATATTATGAGGTTCAAAATATGAATTTTAATCAAGACATAGTATTTTTAGGAAAGAAAATATCGTGTTGAGATTGTTATTGGGGTTTATTGATTTGTGAGTGTCTTGTGAATGAGACGATCCTGACTCTACTGATATAATGGAATCATATAGATGAGGTTATTTAGTTAGTGAGAGTCGAAGGAGGTTCATTTGGCTGAGTCTGAGGTTTGAAAGAACTAATCAGAGTAGATCAAATGGATTTACCCTGTCATATGAGATGAATGAGATATTGAGATTGATTATGCGCATGACTGTGTGGATTCACAGTGAGTAGTATGTGCAGGTTTCTGAATGCTAATTTAAATACACGAGTCTTCCGGAAGTAGAGTCAAGTGTCTATGTGTTATGAGTCAGTAGAAGTCTGACATGGAAAAGATGAATATTGAAATTGTTGATAGAAACTTGATGGTTATGTGAAATGCATGAGAAAGGATGGGTTTATGTGGATATTTAAAGTTATATGTATGTTATAAGTTTTAAAAATACTTAGCTTACCCTTTGTTTTGTTTTGTGGTTATTTTTGTTTGATCTATGATGATCGTGTATTTTATACGGGAGCAGATGATGTTACAGGTGATAAAGTTTTTCGGTGAGAAGATGGATGATGGAAAAATGTTTTTTTTTTCTTTTGAATTTTTTTTTTAATTTTATGTAAATGTTTCAAGTCTTATGAAGAGAGAGATATTTTGAAACATTATAATAATGAAATTGTAAATATATTTGTATTATGTTTATATATTTATTCTAATATTTCATACAGATTATGGTTATACAGATTATGGTTATTAGATATGGGAAATATAGGGATGTTACAATATATGCTTATATTACAATAAAAAAATAATTACAATAATTAACTAAAATAAGTTAAATTAATATTTTATTAGTATACATTCATATTATAGAAATAAATAATAAAAATAAAATATTAAAGTAATAAATTAAATTAATTAATTAATTTAAATTTTGATATTTAGTAAATTAATTTATTTTAACATATTTTTTTTTAATTTTGTAATATAATATATTTATTTATTACATTTATAGTATTTTTAAATTAAAATATATTTTAAAAATATTTTTATCTTAAATTATTTTTAAAATTTATTTTCTATATATATATATGTAATCATTTTATTGCTCCAATCAAATTAATTATAAATTTTTCTTTTCAATTTTTTTCATTTAATATAAACAATTTAACCATACACTTTTTTTTTTTATTCTCTCAACTTTATTTCCTTTTAAAGTCCTTTATACAAGCTGATTTTTTTTGTCAGAGAATCTACATCACAAAAATGTTTATGTTAGTTTGTCATTAGCCAAGAGTACAATACATACATGATTAAGCGTAAAATGAATTTGATTTTATTAAATGAAAAATAATTAAAAAGATGAAATTCATTTTTCTTCTTTTTTTCAATTTAAAATACTAACTTCATAAAATTGTTAGAAAAAAAAATATAATGAGATAAAATTCTAATTAAAGTCATACCACAAAATACTAGAAAACATCAACAACGTAGAATTATGCATAAAATTACACTACGATCCAAATAAAATAAAATAAATAAAATCATGAAAGTTATGCTCAGTAGATAAGATAACAAAATATTCCAGATAAAAATATTAAATATTGTAATAAATTAATATAATGATTTCCCTAATTATATAAGGATTAACATTTTTTTTCTTATGATATTTTATTTTAAAAAACCATTTAACTAAAATAAGAAAAAATTCAACGTAAAAAATCATTTAAAATTAGAAAGATCTAAAATTGAAAAACAAAATCCAACAAAAATAATAACACAACTAGTTTGTATCATAACATTTGAGACTTGAAAGAATATTAACACGAAATCAGTTATTTATAACATACTATAGTTGTAAAGTAATTTTAAAAGGTGACAAATAAAGTTAAGTTCTCCTTTTTATAAAGAAAAAGGTGAATAGTTAAGATTATAAAAATGCATATAAATGAAGTATTAAACAATGAAAAATATGTTGGAGACGGAATTGACTATTGAATCTGTCCAAATTTCGTCTTCAAAATTCAATAGATTTGTTTAATTACGTTTAACATTTAAGAAATGGTGTTAAAATCAAAATCAAACATGTGTTTTACCAGCAAAGGAAAACTTAAAAAATCAAAATAAAATAAAAAACATACACTTCAGAACTCTTTATAATAATATAACTCCCACGAGCAGATGATGTCTCTGCTCACGTATATACATGAGACAACACAGCATAACACAAACTTTGAAAGCATCAAAAGGTAATATAAAACAACATTTGTAAACAAAAACAACAAACGAATGAAGCACACAGAATGGTGAGCATTCAATCTCGATACACTGTGTTTCCCTCAGAAAGCACCCCGAACGAAAAACTCTATTCTTTGTGCGAGCAAATCAAGCTTCGCACTCATGCGCCACTCCTTTACGTGTTCAAGCCACACCCTCATCACGATGCATCAAATTTTGTAAACACTCTGAGGCACTCTCTTAGCCAAGCCTTGACAATCTATTACCCAATTGCGGGTAGGTTGAGTTGGATCCAAGGGGGGCGATGGGAGCTCCATTGCAATGCCAAGGGTGCACAAGTCTTGGAAGCCATTTGCAAAGATGTGAATTTGGATGATTTGGGTGATTTTGTGCCTACCCATTTGGTGTCACAGCTCATACCAAGCATCGATTATGATGTTCCCATTGAGGACACGCCCTTGTTGGTTGTGCAGCTTACGAGGTTCCCTTGTGGTGGCGTTACCATTGGGGTGGCTTTGTGTAGAGGGACCATCGACGGAATCGCCACCATGCGGTTCATGAACACGTGGGCCAAGTTGGCTCGGAGGGAGAACGTGGAAAGGACACCATGCCATGATCGAAATGTTTTGAGCTCGTACAAGACTCATTCGGTGTTGCACGATCATTCGGAGTTTCACCCTCCTCCTCCTTGGTTAGGTCCCTTGGGGAAAGACACCAAGGTGGTGGTTGCAATAGTGAAGCTCACGCGTGAACAAGTGAAGAAGCTCAAGCACAAGGGGAATCACGATAGCACGAACACTACTAGTCCTAGTCCTGGTCCTGGTTCACAACCTTATTCAACTTTTGAGGTTATTTCAGGGCACTTGTGGAGGTGTGTGAGTAAAGCACGTTATTCAGGGAAAAGGGAGCAACCTACAAGGTTGAGCACTTTGGTTAATTGTAGGGGCCGAATGAGGCCACCTCTTCCTGAAAATTATACAGGGAATACAGCATTTCCCACAGTGACACCAACATGCTCTTTTGGTGAAATCATGCATAGGCCTTTGAGTTATGCTGTTGGGAACGTTAGGGTGGCACTTGAAAGAATGACGGGGGAGTTTGTGGAGTCTGCACTTGACCACATAGCAAGGGAGAAAGACATGAATATGGTTAGGTACAATTTTCATTACCCTGCCCCAACTGTGCATAAGGGCCCATACAAGGGGAACCCGAATCTTTTTGTTGTGAGTTGGATGAATTTCTCGTTCAAGGATGCGGATTTTGGATGGGGAGAACCCTTGTATTTTGGCCCCGGGTACATGGATTCTGAAGGAAAAGCATTTCTTATGAATGAGGCTAAGGGCGGTGGCATCATTGTGGCCATTTCCTTGGAAGCATCTCACATGGATGCTTTCAAGAAATATTTCTATGGTGATATCGAGGAGGAATCTCTCATTTCCAAGCTGTGACATATTTCAAGGGCCTCCTTATTGGTCCATTTTTCAAACATGGGTAATGACACTGGATAAACAATTGCTCGATTGGGTTAAATAAATTTATTATGGCAGTATCTTTGTCTAGAAATACTTGGTAATTGTTTTTTCTCTTTATACAAAGCTGTATTGGATTTATATCAGATGAACGAAATGCAAAGAGAAATCAGCTGTTTTTTCTAACTGATTTTTGTCTCTTATTCTCTAAATTGGGGTTATGTATTCTTTTTTATTCTATATATTAGCAGTAATTTAAACATTTTGTCCTGCATTCTCTTATTTCTTCTTACACCATTTCTTTTATCAGCAATAATGGATTCTTTTATGGTGATTATCGAAGACGAGTCCCCTATTAATTTTCAAAATGAATACGATATTGCAAATTTGACCCCAGACATTTCCTTTCTTAGAGTCAGTTTTTGTTTTTCCAAATAAGACTTTCCTTAAACAAATCCGTGTTGTCTTAGTTGGTTGGCAAAAAAGCTATTCTGGCACTATCTTTGATACAACATACTCTTCTTTACTCCAAATTGTTATTTATATATTTTTAAAGTCGTGTGCAAATAATAGAATGAAAAGTCATAACTCTTATTCCATCTTTTTATATATTTTATAAGTTTTTTTTTCCTTTTCTGTATGTGATTGTAAATTTATCACTTCTTTATAGCATTGGAGCACGCCATTGAAGATGGCTAACATACTTGAATGTGATTTAAAATTTATATTTAAATATTTTATTAATAATAGTAATAATATTATTATTAACATTATTACTATTATTATTAATATTAATAATAATAAAAATAATAAGAATTATTATAAGAATAATTATAATCATAATATGATAACACAAAAATCTTTAGTTTATTGGTTAAAAGTTCTATATATATATTCATGAGATCTTGGTTTGATCTCTTTTGCAACAACATGTGAGTAGTAATAATAATAATACCTACAAGAAAAAAATGGTTTTAACGGGGTTTAGTTTTATATTATCCAAGGTTAAAACCTTTATTAAGTCATTTACTTAGGGTTGCAATTTCCCTCGCTAAACCATCTCCGAGGAACGTGTTTTCAGGGAAAACCTCCAGAAAAAAATTTCAGAACCCGTGTTAAATACCCTAGGTTTAAGAATCTCCGTAAAATGCCATGGATTTCAAAACCTTTGTTAAATATCATGGATTTTAAAGCCTCCATAAAAGACCACGGGTTTAAGAACCTCCATAAAATACCATGAGTTTCAAATTTCTGTAATATGACTTGCCGTTTGAAATAAATTTCAAACCCTATTTTCCACAATCTCTAACGATCCTCCTAACTTCTCTCTTCCACCATATACACACCGCTCTCTGGCACAGACACAGTGGTCGTCGTCGATAGTCCTTGATAGGTGCATGCTTTCATTCGATTGATTTCTTTGGTGGAGTTTGCAGAAGCTTTCATGGATTGCTCACGGACAAGGCTCTCACATGGAGATCACAGTTGCCTTGGAGGTGCAGAACAAGTATGGAGGTGAGAGGTTTGGCCAGCTCACTTGGAAGATGAAGGTTGAAGACTAAACTTGCCTATCCTAGAGAGGAAGTAGACAAGAGTGACAAATTGGCACAAAAATTTGGCAGCAATTTCACTCTATGATTAATCTTGATTTTTACATGAGGTAGGCTCCTCCTTTTATAGTAATGGAGGACCGGTCAAATGAAATGTAAATGCAAGGGAAATAGCTTTGGAATGTCCACCAAATGCATCTTGGCACATGGAGCACATGAAACATATTTAACATGTGTTTGAAAAGCTTTTAGCACATGTTTCATATGGTTCATGTGGAGGTAGTCGTGCAACACATTTATCACATGGAGCATGTGTTAATTGTGTACTCTTCTACCTTGTTCCAATCGGCCTAGGTGAATTTAGAGGTTTTAGAAACTCTAAATTAGCCTAGGTTGATTTTATGTGCCAAAACTAAATTCCAAGAAAACTTACAGTAATTTCCTATTCTAATTTTGACAGAAAATAAATTCTACTCTATATTAAGCTTCATGGCCTTTGAACAAATAGAGGAACCTTTCTCTGCTATCAGTAGCAGTGTGCCAATTCTATTGAATTCTTCTAGCCATAACTCTTGTAGTTAGCCCGAATCTTCTATGTTTTGGGCTTGAGCTTGTATTTGGGCTTGGGCTTGGGCCTCTACCATCATCCCCTCCCTTTTGAAAAGGATTTTTCCTCAAATCCAATGCATCTTCTTCTTCTTCTTATTTACTTCTTGCAAAAGGTATAATAATATTGAAAGTATGATGAACTCCATATTCTTTAGGCAAATCAAGAATGTATGCATTGTTGTTGATTCTTTTGAGAACTTGGAAAGGTCCAAACCCAGTCACCTTTCTCAAAAACTATCTCTCTCTTCCCCTTATTGCTATGTTTGACATATTTCTCAGTTTGTAGTTGTATTTGAGTTTTAATTCTCTCACGCAATTTCTTAACAAATTCGGCTTTTGTTATTCCTTCCTTATGCACAAATTCTTGTGGATTAGGAAGAGGTAACAAGTCCAAAGGAAAAAGAGGAATAAACCCATATATAACTCCAAATGGAGAAATATTGGTAGTTTTATGGACTACCCTATTGTCTGCAAATTCAATATGAGGAAGGTACTCATCCCAAGATCTATGGTTACCCTTCATAACTGCCTGCAACATAGTTGAAAGAGATCTATTTACTACATCGGTTTGTCCATCTATTTGATGATGACAAGAAGTTGAAAACTTTTGTTTAGTTCCAAGCCTTTCCCAGAGAGTTCTCTAAAAATGAATTATAAATTTTGGATCTCTATTAGACACTATGCTCTTGGGTAGACCATGAAGTCTGACCATTTCTCTAAAGAAGAGCCTAGAGATATTGTTTGCATCATCTATCTTGTGGCATGGTATAAAATGTGCCATTTTACTAAACCTATCTACAACCACAAAGATAGAATCAAAACCCCGTTGCAGTCCTAGGAAGTCCCAAAATAAAGTCCATGCTAATGTCTTCCCACGGAGCATTTGCAACAGGAAAAGGAGTATAAAGTCCATGAGGCATTACTTTAGACTCGACTTTTAAACATGATATACATCTAAAGCAATATCTCTGAACATCTTTTCTCATGTGTGGCCAAAATAATTTTCCTTTTAAAAGCTCTAGAGTTTTATCAACTTTAAAATGGCCCATGAGTCCTCCTTCGTGTGTTTCTTTTACAAGGAGCTTTCTATGTATTTCTTGAGGTATACAAAGTTTTCCTTCTTTAAAAAGATACCCCTCAGACACATAAAGTCCTCCTTGGGCTCTATGTTCACATTGAGCAAAAGTGGATGCAAAATCTTTATCTTCTTTATACAACTCAGTTATGTTTTGAAATCCAAGAATTTGGGCGCCAAGTTTTGAAAAAAGGGCATGTCTTCTAGATAAAGCATCGACCACGATATTAGTACTGCCCTTCTTGTATTTGATAACATAAGGAAATTGTTCAAGAAATTCCATCCATTTTGCATGGTGTTTATTCAACTTATGTTGACCCTTAAGATACTTTAAAGACTCATGATCACTATGAATGACAAACTTCTTAGAGACTAGATAGCGCTCCCAAGTCTTCAATGCCCTCACAAGTGCATAAAGCTCTTTATCATAGGTGGTGATGGAAGAAGTGCCTTCATGTGTGACGAAACTTTAATGATGGTGGCGGAAGCATATGAAAGAGGCGTGCAAGGATCTCCTAAGAGGTGTGGTATCCTTGAAGGTGCATGAGATGTATGATGAGTGATAGGTGAGGCCTAATCACTTGGAGGGTGAAGAATGAAGATCAAACATCTATCCTAGGGAGAGTAGGAGACAAGAGTGTAATTGGCACAAATTTGACAGCAATTCACTCATATGATTAATCTTCCAATTACATGAGTCAAGCCCTCTTATTTATAATGTTTAGAGGGCTGAAAATTCAAATGAAAGTGGAGGGAAATTCAAATGAGAAGCATTTGAATTTAGAGCCAATTTCCTAGTCACAAGGGAAGTATGACTTGATTTCTTTCTTTGGCACCTCCTAAATCTACACCTACACCTTCTTTTTATGTCACATGGAAGGTGTGACTTATCTTTATACATTTTCACCTCTTATATCTATATCTACACCTCCCTTTATGTTATACTAAAAACTACTCAAAAGTAATTACAAAAAGAGACATCCAATGATGCTTAGTTGACCCATATCTTCTATGTGTTGGGCTTGAGCTAAAGCTTGAACTTGTATTTAGACTTGGGCTTGGGCTTCTTCTATCATGGGCTTGGGCCTCTACCATCAGGTGAGGTAGTTGAGGGTGGCACCATGAAGTTTTTCACTTAAATAAGCTATTGGGTGCCCACCTTGCAACAACACTGTACCTATGCCTACTCCTGATGCATCATATTCTAGCTCAAAAGTTTTTGCAAAATTTGGTAGAGCTAGGACGGGTGCATTAGTGAGGAGAGCTTTAAGCCTCTTGAAGGCTTGATCTTGCTTCTCTGTCCAACAGAATGGAGTGTCTTTCTTCACTAACTCATTGAGGGGTGAAACTAGACTTGAGAAGTTAGGCACAAATCTTTTATAAAAATTTGCTAGCCCATGAAAACTCCTAACATCTCCTACATTTTGTGGAATTGACCATTCTTGGATGGCTTTGATTTTCTCGGGGTCAACATGCACCCCATTTTTGTTAACTATAAAACCTAGAAATACTATACTATCAACACAAAAGGTACATTTATCTATATTAGCAAACAAGTTATTGATCCTAAGCACTATGAGAACTTCCCTAAGGTGGCTTAGGTGGTCTTCTAGGTTTTTGTTGTATACTAATACATCATCAAAATAAACTACTATATATTTTCCTATACAATCTCTCAAGACATGATTCATAAGCCTCATGAACGTACTTGGTGCATTAATGAGTCTGAAAGGCATCACTAACCATTCATATAATCCAAATTTGGTTTTGAAAGCAATTTTCCACTCATCACCTTCTTTAATTCGAATTTGGTGATAGCCACTTTTAACATCAAATTTTGAAAATATAATGGACCCATGCAGTTCATGAAGCATATCATCTAGTCTTGGGATTGGATGCCGATACTTGATGGTGATATTATTGATGGCTCTACAGTCACAACACATTCTCCACTTGCCATCCTTTTTAGGCACCAACAAGACAGGAACAACACAAGGACTAAGGCTTTTTTGGACCCAACCCTTATCCAACAAATCCTAAACTTGTGTTTCTATCTCTTTTGTTTCATCAGGATTAGTTCTATAAGCCGTTTTATTGGGTAGACTAGCTCTCAGAACTAAATCGATTTGATGTTCTATTCCTCTAAAAGGGGGAAGTTCCATTGGACCTTCCTTAGAAAATACATCACCAAATTCTTTTAAAAGCTCTTTTATCAAAGGAGGTAGATCATTAGACTCAGCATTTGTGGCAGTGCATGTTAGTGTTCCTTTACAAAGAAGGAGGCCGGTAGGTTGTTCAGAAAGAAGTATTTTTTTAACTTTGTTTTCAACTTTTTCTTCTTTCTGAATGACCTTGTGGGAAGGAACACTTTTCTCCCACGTCTCTTTTTCCTTAAAAACTTTTTCTTGGGTTTCTAATTCCTTTTTTATCCTCATCCTTTATTTATTTTTTTCATTTGAACTTGGTCCTTTACCACTTGTGATGGTGGTAGTGGATAAAGCACAAACTTCTTTTTCTTGGTGGGTGAAAGTAATCTCATTAGTAACACCATTGTGCATGGTTTTCTTATCAAATTGCCAAGGTCTTCCTAATAAAATATGACAAGCTTCCATGGGAACTACATCACATAAAATGTTATCTTTGTAGTTTTCCACATAAAACTCGACTTTCACTTGTTTATCTACAGTTAGTTCCCCACCCTCATTAATCCATTGAAGTTTGTAAGGTTTTGGATGAGGTACTACTTGTAGACTAAGTTTTTCAACCATCCTAAGGCTACAACAATTGCAGCATGATCCACTATCCACAATGAGAGAACATATATTTTCAAAAACTTTACATCTTGTATGGAAGATGTTCTCTCTTTGTGTTTCTTGAATCATCTTAGGTTGATTGTTGAGGGTTCTACGGATCATCATTAGTTCGCCCTCACATGGATATACCCCTTCATTATTTTCTTTTTCTTCCTCTTCCTCCCCACTAGCTACATCACTTTGGCTTGTATATTCGTCCTTCCCTCGTAAGAATATGGTTCTCCTATTTGGGCACTGGGCGGCTATATGACCTCTTCCAAAGCATTTAAAACACTTAGTATCTCGGCTACGGGGTTGAGGGGTTATCACATCTTTTCCTAAACTTTTGGAAGTTTCCTTAGGTTTCTCTCTTGACATATTATCCTCCCTTTCTTTTCTATACTCTTTCTTTGGATAAGAGCTAGGGTATGTACTTTCCCTACGACTTGAAGTTTTCCTCAAAATTTGTTGCTCAATTTTGATACACAATTGAATTAAATCATTCAAGTCTCGGTAGGGTAAAAGTTCAACCCTATCTCTAATCTCAAGATTGAGTCCACTCAAAAATCTAGCTATGGTGGTGGTCTCATCTTCCCTAATGGAAGCTCGCATCATATATAATTCCATCTTCTACTATACTCCTCTACACTCATAGATTTTTGTTGGAGTCTTAGGAGCTTGTCCATTAACTCCCTATTATAATATGAGGGTATATGTCGGCGTCTTAAGGCTCCCCAAAGGTCATTCCAATATTCTATGGGAGGATCCTTATGAAGATGCCTATCTCTTTCTAAGGCAGTCCACCAATACATAGCATTTCCTTGAAAGCTTAAGGTGGCTAAGGGTACTTTTCTTTCCCCACTCACCCTATGGCAAGCAAACAATTGTTCTACCTTCATTTCCCATGGAAATAAGGTAGATCTACCCTAACCTCCTTAACACTTTCCTTTTCTTTTCTTTCTCTTCTAGTTTGCATAGGGGGTGGTTGATAGTATTAATTTATCCTAAGACTTTCTTCTCCAAAATAATCGTTACCCCTAAAACTAGATGTATGAGAACTTTTTTTAGATTTATGAGAGGATTCATCCCTTTCTTTAACCATTTTCAACTCTTTTTCCATCAATGCAAAATGAGCATCCCTCTCTTTGAGTTGAGCCTCATATTCCAATTGTCTATGTGAAAGTGATTGAAAGTCTCTTGATAGTTGTTTTAAAAGAGCTTTTATTGACTTTATAGCACTTTCACTAGAATGAGAAGAATGAGCCGACATGATTAAAGTTTGTGTTAAAAGTAATTTACCTTAAGAAAGATAGGTGTAGTAATGAAGGTAGATTCCCAGGAAAGGGAGGTGAATCACTTGGATCGCTTAAGTTCCAAGACTTTCCTAGCCAGATTCTATCCTCCAAGACTTTCACAAACCTTTCTCTAAGTAATTCACTTAGAGCACAACCAAGAATGAAAACTCAATTTGTATGTAAGAAAAATAAGGCAAAGCAATAAACCACTTACTAGAAAACAATTGCTATCTAGAAAATCTTGTAAACTAGACATTTCCTAAGGTGAGGCTTCTTGGCACTTTGAACCTTGAAGACACACTCACCGTCTAATACGCAATTAGTAAAAAAAATTGAAGATTAACTAGAACTAGAAAGCTTTAAACTAGTCGAAGTCCTGATGGTGTGGCTTTTTGGCACTTTGAACCTCAAAGACACATTCACCGTCTAATTGGCGTGATTAATTCCACTAATTATTGAATGTTTAACAATTTTCAACTCAAAAGAAATACAATGGGAATTGGATTACAAAAGAAAATTTAGAAATCCTATTTTATGCACTTTTTTTGCTTGTTGGTACTCCTTGTTGTTACTCTTGCTATTGGCACCCACTCTTTGTGTATTTTGTAAACTCACTTGTTGTTGTACTCTTGTTTAACCTTTCAAGTATATTCAAGTTAAGTCTTCAAAATAGCACCTACTAAGTAATACTGGACTAACCACAAAGGTGAGCTCCAAACTTAACCAAGCACCACTTTTGAAAACTTCCACCAGAGATAGAGGTCAACAAATTTCAAAGCAACAAAATATTTCAATACGGAATTGGACTACAGCAAAGGGAGTAATAATGTGACAAATTGAAAGAGTAATTGAAAAAATTGATAAGCAAGAAAAATAAGGTAATCAACAAAGCTAGCACATAAAGTGAACCTAGGGAAAGTTACTAGAATTGAATTAGGAAAACCAAAACTGGACCACAAAATTTTTTTTAAGCGTAAAAAGATATGACTTAAAACAATTATTCTGAATTGTAGAATGCAAATATGACTTTGAAATTTTAACCAAAGTTATTTCAAGATCTTAAATAAATTTTGGCACTGAAATTATATTAAAAAGATGTACCAATTAATTGCAATAAAATTTCCGAATCTACTGCCAAAACACCGTTTTTCCAGCGTTAGTTTTGAACACTGGTAGAATTTGATTTATCATTTTTTTTCTACTACGAATTTTGAGTCACTTCTTTTTTCTTTTCTTTTTTTCTAACAAATCAATCTTTCCAAATCCAGAATTTAATAATTTTTGGACATCAGAATCAAATTCTTTGATCAAAACAGTCAGCTTAGTTTCAACAAAAACAGAAGAAGTCTAATTCTGGAATTAAAAACAATTTTGAGAAACTTCAAAAACACAATAGCGTTGATGTATAGGAATTTACGTGGATCTATCACACAAATATGAAATAAAATAAAAATGCACAAAAGGATCAAACAATTCAGATTATAAACTGGACTCAAGATCAAATTAAGAAACCAAATCAATCAAGAAAAGTACTTCTAGGATTTGATAACAATTCTTGGAAGCACATGACTTGACATAACATGTATAGATTCATAAAACCAAAAGACTCAAAATCTAAACAGATTGCACCTATTGAATCATCAAGAATCATCAAGAAATACTCAAAACCTACAAAATTGAAACAGTATACCAAAATACACAAGAATCCTACATAAAATTGCAAAATAGAAGCTCAAGATCAATTTGAACATGTTTGCACAGATTGGAATAATCCAAACAGCAATCAAAATAAAAAAACAAGGTTCAATACAACAAGACAAGCAAGCACAATGGAAGAACAACACAGAATAGAATGAAGAACAAAGTCAAAAAGAGAAACAAGATGAAAACACTTATCTCTTGAAGACCATGGCTCTAGATACAACTTGATAGGTGCATGTTTTCATCCGATTGGTTTCTTTGCTGGAGTTTGCGGAAGCTTTCATGGATTGCTCACGAACAAGGCTCTCACATGGAGATCACTGTTGCCTTGGAGGTGCAGGAGAAGTAAGGAGGTGAGAGATTCGGCCAGCTCACTTGGAAGATGAAGGTTGAAGACTAAACTTGCCTATCCTAGAGAGGAAGTAGACAAGAGTGACAAATTGGCACAAAAATTTGGCAGCAATTTCACTCTATGATTAATCTTGATTTTTACATGAGGTAGGCTCCTCCTTTTATAGTAATGGAGGACCGGTCAAATGAAATGTAAATGCAAGGGAAATAGCTTTGGAATGTCCACCAAATGCATCTTGGCACATGGAGCACATGAAACATATTTAACATGTGTTTGAAAAGCTTTTAGCACATGTTTCATATGGTTCATGTGGAGGTAGCTGTGCAACACATTTATCACATGGAGCATGTGTTAATTGTGTACTCTTCTACCTTGTTCCAATCGGCCTAGGTGAATTTAGAGGTTTTAGAAACTCTAAATTAGCCTAGGTTGATTTTATGTGCCAAAACTAAATTCCAAGAAAACTTACAGTAATTTCCTATTCTAATTTTGACAAAAAATAAATTATACTCTATATTAAGCTTCATGTCCTTTGAACATATAGAGGAACCTTTCTCTGCCATCAGTAGCAGTGTTCCAATCCTCTTGAATTCTTCTGGCCATAACTCTTGTAGTTGGCCCGAATCTTCTGTGTTAGGCTTGAGCTTGTATTTGGGCTTGGGTTTAGGCCTCTGCCATCAGTCCTAGTAAGGAATCACAATCCAGTCACAATTATGTCTATTATATTTAAGGAGATGAAACACTAAATAAGGCACTATATTCTTCTTGTTCCAATATTGCTTTTTCCAACACCTTATTGTCCCAACTTTGGTCACAAGCAACTGATACTAGGCTCGGTAACAACTAGTGTTTATCACTGCTTTATATATATATATATATATATATATATATGAAATAATTGAATTATCTGTTAGACGTGTTAGAATGTGTGTGACCAAAACAAGAGGGGGGGGGGGGGGGGTTGAATTGTTTCACAAGATTTTTGCAAAGATTGGAAGTAGAGTGAAAAGTTCTTTAAAATCAACCAATTGATTTTCTGTTCAACTGGATATTAGTTCACTTTGATAAGTGCCTAATTTCAGTAATATTTCATATTAAAATATAGGCACTTATGAGGATTTATTGCTATTTTATATATAAAATAATCCCTAATTTATGAATTTATAAGTTTTTACAGTTTTTATGATCTTTATTTGAATAAGACCATTTTATTCCCAAATTTGGTGTTAATTGCAGGTTTCTATGGAGGATTGAAGATTTGGAGTAAAGGAGAATGATTTGAGCTAAAAGGAGAAGCCTGAAAGATCTGAGAATAGAGAAAACCGCCAAAAAGCCAATTTCGCAACAGGAGTATCTCGCTTGAGCGAGAATGCTTTAAGATTGTTTTCAGAAATCGACGCCTTTCTCGCTCGAGCGAGAATTCCTCTTTCGAGCGAGAATGTGTTAGACAAATTGGGAATTTTTTTTATGTTTTATCACTTGGCCCATCAGCGCGACACAAGAAGCAACATAACCTTAGAAAATTAGGTTAAATAGGGGGCTAGAGGCTCAACCCTAGTGTGCCAGATCGAGAGAAAAACACCATTGAGTGAATTGTAACAAATTGGAAGAATGCAAGGTGCTAGATGTATGAGTGACTAATTCTACCTTTTGGGATTGAAAATAATCTGTTCGAACTCTTATGTATTAAGGTGATATTTAATATGATAAATATTTTGTTCTTGATTGATTATTGGTATTGTTGTTTTACTTCTAAACTTCTGTGACAAATTGAGAATCTTAAATCTGACAAAGAGGTATTTTTAGGGTTTTGACCTAAACAATAATACTTAACATATTTGAGTGCTAGAGATAGACTTGAAATGTTAATTCCCATTAACGTCTGAGTGTGATTTCTAAGTTGTTTTTATAAGTTGTGAGAGATCAAAATTTAGGAAACATTCTTAAGAATTTTATATGCGAGAGATCGATATAAATGAATTTTCTACGGCCATCAATGATGTGAGTTGATTTTAAAATTGCACATTTTAAAGGTTTCACTTTGTTTATGATTTTTTGGTTTAACAAATTAAGGCGAGAACCCTAAGAAGATTCCCACTGGACACGAACTTAACCAAGTGGTTAAGTAAGTGAAAGAAGGGCAAAGAGAAAAACACACACACACACACACACATATATATATATAGTGATTATGATGATGAAGGTGCGAAAGCTAACATGAATAAAGATTAAAATGATAATATATGGACCGAAAATAAAGAAGATAAGAGAAAGAAGGTGATGAAAGGTAAGAGTGGCGCAAAAGAGAGAATAAAATAGAAAAGATGAAGGGATAAGAAAGCATATGGAGAATGGAAGATGTCACGCCACTTGTAGCAAAGGGTCTCCAAGATAAGTGGTGCAAGAACCGCCACTTGAGATATTACCCACCCAAGATAAGACCCAGAGCCGCCACTTGGGATATTACCCACCCAAGATAAGACCCAAATAAAAGGAGTACTCAGACTCACAAATTCACTCAAGCTAAGTTTCTTTACTTCAAATATTTGAGTGCCATCAATGATGTGTGAATGCCTGAGGCAAGGCACCCTATTTATAAGAATGGGTGTCATGGTGGGCAAGGGTAAAGGGGGAATAAAGGGAGGGAGGGCCAAGGGGTTGACCATGGTCAAAACCGCCCCTTTGGCTAGGTTTTCTAGAAGGTAGGGCAACTTTCCTAAACCTAGATGCCTTGTCTTGAAAAAGTGGGCTTGATGCAACCCCATCTCATTTTATGCTATGTGAACCTACTCTAGCCTATTTTTCTATTTTGGACCCCCAAAGTGAGCCCAATTTATTCTCTTACGGAAAGACCAGAAGAAAAAACTTCAGATATTTTGGTTTATAACTTGTTCTTCTTCTGCTGATGCTTTCTCGAGGTTTGGTGGGGCCCGACTTTATATACTGAGATGACTGACTTTTGTGAAGTGCTTGATGTGTCCTTAGTCATCTGCTGGTTGTTGTGGTTTTTATCAATCAATTTCAATAAAAGAACTTAATATTGACATTCTAATCATAATACATGAGAGTGATAAAGATGAAACCTAATCCCTATTTTTCCAACTTGAAGCAACCAATTCTTTGATTGTTTTCTCATTGATCATAGCCAACCAATTTCAACACTTTTTTTTATTGTTTTGTTTGATATTTAGCGATTATTGTATTTGATAATTCACTGTTTCTTGTGGGATCGATATCTTTCCTTAGGGACAATTATTACTTCTGAAAAACGCGGTGCACTTGTCGTACAAAGTCATCACACTCTTAACCAAGAGCTACATCCAGTTCTAAGCTAACCACTGAGAATTCACTATGCAATCAAACATGGATTACAAAACACACTAAAAATGTTAATCTTGAATCTCTCAAGGGCACACAACACTTCTTAGCCAAAACCACGCCAAGAATGATCTTGAACCTCTCAAGAACACACAACACTCTTGATCTACAACACAATTTCCAGAACCACTTTCTGAAACTACCTTACACAGATTTACAGTATTCAAAGAAGGAAATAGAATACACCTGGGCTTTACAAAACAGTAGTACAAGTGGATAGAAAACCCAATTCCTATTTCACACACAAGCAATGATCCAAAACCTCTTGATTCTCTTGAAAATGTTTTTTAATAAGCTTTCTATCTTAGGTACTTGAAAATATCACAAAACATTCTTTATATAGACTCAAAAAAGTGGTTAAAAATATTAAATCATAAATCAAAATAAGTTAGAAACATTTAAAAAAAACATTAGAATTCATAATAAACAACAAATTGTTTTAAAAAATAGGTGGTTGAATTTATTTTTCTGCTAAGGATTTCATATAAAACAGCCAATTGTTTTATGAAATAACCATTGTTTCAGCTTGACAGAAAAGACAAAAGAAAGTAAAGCGTTTTCAAAACCTTTAAAAAACACTAAGTGCCAAACAACCAATTTTTTCGACAAATCAACTGGATAAAAAACTTGATGTATTCATAAGACCTTAAGCAACAACTTTTTTCAACAGATTGATTTGAAAAAAAAAACTGATTAAAATTTCACAGCTTTTTAGAAAACACTTCTTTCAAAAGAGATAAAGAGTCAAGTGAGTTTGGATCAATACTAGATCACTACAAAAAAGCGTGTATGTGGTGGTGGTACCGCGTACCGCCACAAAGTATAATGTGGCTGTCAATTGCGAACCGCTGTAGCAGACGCCATATAATACATTGAATAAAGTGACAATTTTAAGCATGTAATTTATGTTAGTTATAAATGTCGTAATTTTGAAACCCGATAAACCAATTTTAGTGTAAATAACGACAGTTTTAAACGTCACTTAATACAGTATAGTATGACATTGATAATAGTCATTACAACTGTCGTAATTTAAGTATTAAATATTTTTTATAATTTTTAAAAATTTATTCAATTATGTTTTATAATTTAATTTCATAATATAACTTAATTTCATATTATAATTAAATTTCAATACACAATTAAGTTTGATAATACAATTAAATCATAACATAAACTAATTAATTATAATACCATTTAATTAAATATATTTGCATAATAAAAAAATAAATACTCATAAAGTTATAAGCATTCATTCATTACATTAAAAATTAGAACAAAGTTGATACATAATTGTTCAAAAGTAAAGAAAACACACAAAATAAACTATTACAACATGTTCATCCTTAATCAGTTTTGCTTCCAACACTTGATCATAATTGGAAAACCTATCATTTGAAAATATACCGTTCCTGCCTACTCCACCTCTTCCAAACCCGTTCCCACCACCGTCACCAAATCTGCTACCTCTTGATTGTTCTCTCTGTTTCAAAAACCTCTATACTTACATTAGCTGCATTTTCCTGAACTGAAGGACAAATGTGATTCAATGAAAAACATGACCAAGACAAAATATGTAGAAATGTATTCTCATACTATAGTGAAATGGCTCAAATCCTAAGTCAATAGTTATGTGAAATTTTAAATGCATTCAAAATTCCAATTCAATAGTCAAGTGAAACTTTACCACTAAGATATATATCTAAATCTTCAGCTGGTACATAAAAAATAGCATCATTTCCATTAGTAGTGAGTGAAAGACCTTTCACAGCCTCCACCTTCTCTTAAGACACTAAATTATCACTAAAAAAAAGGAACAAGAACATGTCACAAGAATGATAAGCATAAATCCATTCGAGAAAGATATCAAAGATATTTAGTGCAAGAGAGAAATAAGCACAAAAAATACTAGGTCATTATCTCTTTTCATACTTACAACAATTTAAAGATTTTGTAGATTTAGAACACTAATAAATACTTCATCCGCCCTAAATGAATGTCGTTTAACCTTTTAAAAAATGAATTTAATTGATATTTTCTTTTTTTAATTATGAATTAATTTTTTTCATATATTTCTAATTATTCAATTAATTAATCTCATTGTAAAAAAAGTTATTTTAAAAAAATGACATTTTTATTATTTTTCTTAATTTGTTTTAAAATGTATGAAACTTCGGCTATTATGGAAGAGAGATGAGTCATTTTAAATTGTTTTTACTAAAACAAGCATACTTTCTTCATAAATAAATTGATAGAAAGAATAATTAGTGTCAAATTAAGAATAAAAGTTAATATTTTATTAGAAGTTGACTACATTAATTTGAATTTATCTCCAGTTTTAAAGTAATTTTTTTCAAAACTAAACTTGGAGGAGGGATAAGAGTACATAGTAACATATTAAAAGGTTAGACAATTATACTAAATTCTAAGCCGATGAAGTTATTTTTTTTTTAATTTGGGCATGTTATTAAAAGTATCCCAGGAAGAATCATTTGTGGGACTCGGTGTTAGAAAAAATCAATAAAATATTCTGATTCTTTGATGGTAGAATACATATTTCTAATTGAGTTTGTCCTTTTGGCACTTTTCTACTTATTCTTTTCTCTAAATGCCGATCTTGATTAAGAAGAAGATTAGGAGTATCAAAGGAATTTCTTCTAAGGTCAGGGAGTGAAGAGAGGAAAGTAGCTTGGATTAGTTATTGAGAAGAAAAATCCCAATTTAGATCAGGAATCACACTGCATGATATATGTTAACAGCAAACAACAACACCAAACACATTAACAAATAACAAGCATACGTATCAGAAACTTGGACAATCATTTCAGCAACTTCCCCACCAACAACTTTGACAATATCATCAGACCAAGGGGCAGATATGTGCTCAAATTTTACACCAGACTCTTTCTATTTTAGATATGTTAGATCTTTTTGGACCATAAAGCGTAACAGAAACCCTACTATTGCCTGAATAAAAACCAAACCACAATATAACCTTAAAATTGATAACGATAATAAAAATATCAAATCCCTATTTCTTATTCGAACATCACATACAATAAAGAGATGACAGAAGCAAAAACGACATATGAAACTAGAAACATTGAACTTTTCCTTCGTGGAATATCCTTACCACACAAATCACACAACTTCAGAGAAAAAAAAATGCCAATAGATTCTTACCTTAGTAGCAAGGTGCTTATTTCCAAAGGTCGTGATGATGAGGTTAAATATAGAGGGTTTGGAAATCAAGAACAAAAGAATTGATGGTGCGGGTTTCAAAATTAGGAACTTCAGAATCATATTCGGCAAAGGAAATACACACAAAAATATAATTTTGCAAAAAAAAAAAGGATCGTTCCACGTACCTGTTGTGACAACAAACCAACGATTGCGGGCCAGTAATGACCGTAAAAAAATGCAGTGAGAGGAGTGAGAGGGGTGAGATGATTTGCGGTGAGGCTGAGAATAGTGAGAGTGAGAACGTTAGCGGTGAGTGAGATTGAGAAGAAGGATTTCCGACGAGAATAAGAAAAGGGTTTGCAATGAGAATGTGAAGGGTTATCGATGAGAGTGAGCAGAGAAGGATTGCAGTGATAAGAGAAAGGGAATGGAACGAGAATGAGAACAGTTAGGGTTAACTGAGAGAGGGAAAGGTTCAGTGAGAGGAGTTGTGTTGCGGTGAGAAGGTCCAGTGAGGGGAATGCGAAAGAGGGGAAGCTTGATTGGTGAGGGTAATGCTCAGTGAGTGAGGGGAAGCTTGATCGGTGAGGGGGAATAAGAAAAAAAGAGTAAGGTTGTATATTTTCAAAAAGGGGAATACGAAAAAAACATTGGGAAAGAGGAAGGTTACGGAGGGAACGAAACACGACATAACATTTATTTTGAAGGATAATTATGACGGTTTTACATGCCACATTTCGAAGGAAGATTATGGCGGTTATGAAGTTGTTGTATTATACAACTAATTGTGATGGTTTTTAATAACCATCATATTATAACTGCCACCACATATAAGTTTTTTTGCAGTGAATGTTGACAAAATAAAATCTACTAAACAACACACACAAACACTGCAACAGGTTCTTCAAGTCATCAAAGCAGATTTGAAAGCACCAAAGCATCCTGTTCAACAAGATGTGGGCTTCAAAGCCATGTGTGTCATTGGCTAAAAATTGCAAGAACATATTGTGATGAGAAATTAACTTTATTCTCACTTTCACAGTGAATTAATTATTAGATGCATTTTAAAATAAAGACCTTAATTTTAAAAAATTCAAAATTATGAGAATTAAATATTAACAATTATAACTAAAACTAAGATTGTACATAAAATATATGTTTATCAAAAGTTAAAACAAAAGAAATCATGTTTTTTGAAGTATGAACTCGTAACAAAAAAAACTAAGTGTACCGACCAGTTTTCGGGCGTCGTTCACCACTAGTAATGATGGGGACACGTAAACTGGGTCCCACGAGCGGCGTGGGCCAGTGTCTCGTAAGGCATCAATCACCAGGATGTATTGATGTGTCCTCAGCAGTATAGTGAGGGGATGAGAGATCGGACATCGGTGACTCAAACAGTAGAGTAGGGCCATAAAAGGTGGACCCCAGACCACACACCAGTTATCAGTGAGGGAGAAGCCTAGGACACGAGACTCCATGCGCGTAGTGGGAATGGCACGTGAGCGGCTAGGGCACTCCTAGGACGGGTGACCCCAGAGATCAGGTGCACGAGGTGGCATCCAGGTGGTCATCGCGTCAGAGGTCGCACTCTAGTTAGGGAGCCCTACGCGCTAGGTTATCCTAAGAATGTTAATAGTTGCGCTAGGGTCCACCATTAGAAAGCCTATTTTAGGTATTGGAAACAGCGAAAACCCAGGACTATATAAAGTGTAAGGATAAATCTAGTAAGGTACGCTATTCATTTGCGACGCTTCACACACAGAGTTTACACAGAGCTTTTACACTTAAGAGTTATGGTGTTTCCTAGCCCTAAGATTGACTTGAGCGTCAGAGTGCAAACGACCTCTAGGGTGCCCTTTGTCTTTGTGATTTCAGGTGTTAGATTGAGAGAGGCACGAACGAAGACACAGAGAATTGGGTGTGGGAGTATCGTGAGACGTACGAAGGCGATCGAGTCAATCGGCAGGAACATTTAGCGCCCACCGTGGGGCACGATCTAAAACAATGTCCCACCAGCAAGAACAAGAAAGATCAAGAAGATGAGAAATACGAGGCAAGGATCTGTTGCACCAAATGGGGGCGAAAGCCTCACCCTGCAACAGATTATGGACACGATGCAAGCCCTCCAAGAAGAGGTGGCTGCGTCAAGAGCGGATCAAGAACGCATCCAGGCTAATTTGGCTGCGTCGCGAGCAATAAACAAAGAACTACGCCAATCGAATGAGGAATTGCACAGGGATCTGCAAACTCAGGCAGGTGAACGTGAGAAGGAAGATCAAGAACCTACAACGCCGCCCAGGGAGTTCCCGATGCCGTTCTCGCAAGCGATCATTGATGCAGTGATACCAGCCACGTTCGTAGGGCCCAAAGTCACTTTCACCGGTATGGAGGACCCAGAAGCTCATCTGACGGCTTTCCATACGCAGATGATGTTGGTTGGGGGCTCTGACGCGGTGCGATGCAAGCTATTCATGAGCACTTTGGTGGAAACAGCGATGGATTGGTTCATCAGTCTCCCTGATGGCCACGTGACGTCGTTCCCACAACTCACTAAGCCGTTCAAAGAAAAGTACATCACAAATCGGGGTCCCTCGTCCATTTCTTACGATCTTTTTGACGTAAGGCAGTATCAGGGAGAGTCCCTGAAGGAGTTCCTCAACCGTTTTGGGGCATAGGTGGTGAGACTGAACACTAAGGATGAAATGATGATGGTGCATGCGTTTAGAAAAGGCATCGTGCCAGGACCTTTCAGCGAGTCACTCATCAGGAACCACCCCAAAACTTTCACCGAGATAAGGCGATGTGCGGTGGCTCACATTGCGGTGGAAGGGGTAGTTAATGAGAAGCGCACGTGCGTGGTTCCCACGCGCCTACGCGCACCAGGTCGATTTCAACCCCTAAGGGTACACGAGGCAATGACAGAGAAGAAGGCCCCCGCGAAGCAGCAGCCCTACCAACCAAGAAAGCCTCAAACCAAGGGGCGTGCAAGGGAGAATGTGCCACCAAGGCATGACTTCGTGCTAGAGTTAAAGGACCTCATCGCTATCCCCAACATAGTAGAGAGACTGAAGGTGCCTGCCAAGACCGACAAGAAGTTGGGTCCCAACAAGAACGCTTGGTGTGAGTTCCACCAAGCGTTCGGCCACCCCATATGCAATTGTTTGGTGCTGAGTCACCAGTTAGACGAGTTGAAGAATGGCTTCTTGAGGGATTACTTGCAGGAAACACAAGGTGTTACGGACGTGGCGGTGACAGAGGGTGACCAGGGGCATGAAATCCCCGTGCACGGTGAAGTCCACACCATTTCAGAAGTTTTTTAGGAGGAGGGTGCACCGCTTCTCAGCGGAAGAAGTATGCACGAGCAGTGATGTCGGTAGAAGCGCAAGAGGCAGATAACGCCCTCGACATCAACCTCGTCTTCACTAAGGCCGACCTCCGAGATGTCGTCCCACACGATAACGACCCGGTGGTGATCTCAGTAGTAACTGCTAGGAGGAAGGTACACCTTGTACTGGTGGATCAAGGAAGCTCGACAAATGTGATGTTCTGGTTGACTTTCAGCAAGTTGCAGTTGTCCCCCGACCTGCTGAGGCCTTATACTGGCTGTCTGTACGGTTTCGCAAGGACCAGGTGGAGGTGTGTGGGCACTTGGAGCTGAGGACCACCTTCACAGATGGTACCGCGTCCCGTACGGAGAACATCAGGTACCTCTTCTTCAATGCCCCCTCTGCGTATAACGTACTGCTAGGTAGACCTACGCTGAACAGGCTGAGGGCGGTATCATCGACAAGGCACATGAAGATGAAGCTGCTTGATTTGGGGGGAAAGGTGATCACCATCAAGTCGGATTAGAAGGAGGCCAAGAGGTGTTACGAGAACAACCTCAAAACGAAGAGAGGGGTGTTCATGGTCACTACATGTGCACCGCACTCAGAAGAGGTCGCCCTGACCGAGATCATTCACGTAGAGATCGCCCGGGAGGGGCGAGTGCAGAGAGAAGTACCCACTATTACCACTCGGGAACAAAGTGAAGAGCGGGCCGCTAGAGCAGAGACCACCCGCGCAGAGATTGCCTGTGAGAGGCGACCTGAGCCGGCCAGTGATGTGAGGGAAAGAGAGATTGGAGGAAAAAATTTCAAGCTTGGCAGCGCTCTCGACCAAGCGGCGCAAGATCAGATAGCCGAGGTCGTAGCACGGCACCTGGATGCCTTCGCATGGTCCGCCTTGGACATGCCTGGCATAGACCCAGACTTCTTGTGCCATCGCTTGACCATGGATCCCAAGGTTCGACATGTCCGCCAGAGACGAAGGAAGTTTAATGAAGAGAGGCGTCAGGTCATCAGGGAAGAGATGCGGAAGCTGCTGAGTGTTGGCCACATCAGGGAAATCCAGTACCCAGAGTGGTTGGCGAACGTGGTCTTGGTGAAAAAGGCCAATGGGAAGTGGAGAATGGGCATTGACTTCACGGACCTCAACAAGGCGTGCCCAAAGGACTCTTACCCTCTGCCAAGCATTGATGCGTTGGTAGACAGTGCCTCGGGTTGCAAGATGCTCAGCTTCTTGGATGCCTTTTCTGGGTATAACCATATTAAGATGCATCCCAGGGACTAATGCAAGACATCGTTCACGACTGAGCTGTCTTGCTACTGTTACACGGTCATGCCCTTCGAGCTAAAGAATGCAGGCACCACCTACCAGAGGCTGATGGACAGAGTGTTCGCGCCCATGATAGGGCGAAACGTGCAAGCCTACGTGGATGACATGGTGGTGACCTCGCAGGTGAAAGAACAGCACGTCGCTGACTTGGAAGAGCTATTTACAACAATAGCTAAGTACAGACTGAAGCTGAATCCGGAGAAGTGCGTGTTTGGGGTAGAAGCAGGGAAGTTTATGGGTTTCTTACTCACCGAGTGGGGAATAGAAGCAAACGCAGAGAAGTGCGCTGCAATCTTGGCGATGAGAAGCCCAAGTTCAATGAAAGAAGTACAGCAGCTGACGGGGCGCATGACAGCCCTGTCCAGATTCGTATCAGCTGGAGGAGACAAAGACCACCCCTACTTCCAGTGCCTAAGGAGGAACAGCAAGTTCGTATGGACCCAAAAGTGTGAAGAGACGTTCCTCAAGCTGAAGGAGTACCTAGCTAGCCCTCCAGTTCTGTCCAAACCGCAACCAAGCACACCCCTACGCCTGTATTTTGCAGTGACTGACTGGGCGATCAGTTCAGTCCTTGTTCAGGAACAGGACCAAATTCAAAAGCCCATATAATTTGTGAGCAAAGTATTGTAAGGGCCTGAGATCAGATACCAGGACCAAGAAAAGGCAGCCCTGGCAGTTGTGTTCTCGGCGAGAAGGCTTCGTCACTACTTCCAAAGTTTCACTGTGGTAGTGATGACAGACCTGCTCATTCACAAGGTCCTACAGAAGCTGGATGTGGCAGGTAGAATCGTGTGTTGGGCGGTGCAACTATCTGAGTTCGATATTCAATATGAGCCTAGAGGCCCTATCAAAGGCCAGGTCTACGCTGACTTCGTGGTAGAGCTCTCCTCGGCGGATGCACACCAAGAAGAAGCCAACTTCCGATGGGTGCTCTCTGTAGATGGGTCCTCCAACCAACAAGGCAGCGGGGCAGGTATTATCTTAGAAGGACCGAACGGGCTGTTGATCGAGCAGGCCCTACGGTTCTCCTTCAAGGCCAGCAACAACCAGGCGGAGTACGAAGCCCTCCTTGCAGGTATGCTGTTGGCAAAGGACATGGGAGCGCGGAGTCTGTTAGCAAAGAGCGACTCCTTACTAGTCACAGGTCAGGTGACTGGTGAATATCAAGCCAAGGATCCTCAGATGGCTGCCTACTTAAGGTATGTTCAAATTTTGAAGGGGTCTTTCGCGGTGTTCGAGTTGGTGCACGTCCCAAGAGAGCAGAATGCCCGAGCTGACTTGCTAGCTAAGCTCGCCAGCTCAGGAAAGGGGGGCAGGCCGAGGACGGTCATACAGGAAACCCTGAAGACACCTCAAACATTCACCGCAGATAACTGGGTGCATTAGGTCAACACGACAAGAGGAAGTGCGAGGAGGAGTCATTGGTCACTAACTCAGGAAACACTGCAGACTCCCAAGGTAAGCCTGTATCTAGTCTTGGGGGTGGAATCAATGCAGGTTTGCATGGTCGAAACGGGCGACACCTGGATGATGCCTTACAAGGGCTACCTGGCCGATGGGGTACTCCCATTGGAACCCGCAAAATCCAGGAAAGTCGAGAAAAATTATGCCAAGTACACTCTCATTGACGGGGAGCTGTTCAGACATGGGTTCACCCATCCGATCTTGGTTTGCGTAAGCGGAGACCAATGCTTGCACATAATGGCAGAGCTCCACGAAGGGATATGTGGGAGTCACATCGGTGGAAGAGCTCTAGCATCCAAGGCCATTCGTGCGGGATATTATTGGCCAACAGTAAGAGAAGACTGCACGAGGTACGCACAACAGTGCAAGCAGTGTCAACAACATGCTGACTGGCACAAGGTGCCACCAGAAGAGCTCAGGTCGATTTACAACCCTTGGTCTTTCCATACATGGGGAATCGATATCATGGGGCCCTTTCCTCCGGCGATAAGGCATATGAAGTACCTCGTGGTCGCCATAGAGTACTTCACGAAGTGGATTGAGGCTAAGCGCGTGGCCCAGATCACGGCCCACAAGATCATGCACTTTGTATGGAAGAGTATAGTGTGCCGCTTCGGGGTACCGAAACGCTTGGTTTCTGACAATGGCACATAATTTGCAACTCAACAGCTGGGTAAGCTATGCTCAGAGGTTGGAATAAAGCAGGTGTTCGCATCAGTCGAGCACCCCTAGACGAATGGGCAGGTCGAGTCTGCCAACAGAATCCTGCTCAGAGGTCTGAAGAGAAGGCTTGAGAAGGCCAAAGGAACCTGGGCAGAGGAGGTTCCTAGAATAGTGTGGGCTTATCACACCACTCCCTAGTCCACCATTGGAGAGACGTCCTTCAACTTGGTGTATGGGTCAGACGCGATGATTCCAGTGGAGATCTAGGAGAGCTCGCCACACTTCTTGAACTTCGTGGCGAAGAGAACAACGAAAAAAGAAAGGTGAACCTGGACCTACTGGATGAAGTCAGGGAGGAAGCAAGAATCAAAATTGAAGCGTTGAAGAGAAGGCTGGAGTACAAGTACAACTCGAAGCTAAAGCCTCGCCAGTTCTAGGTCGCCGACCTGGTGATGCCGAAGGCCCACCCCTATCAACTAGAGAACAAGTTATTCCTTAAGTGGACTGGTCCTTTCAGAGTGACAGAGGCCCTTGGGAATGGGGCATACAGGCTTGAGACGCTGGAAGGAGACGCGATTCCTCGTACATGGAATGCGGCCAACCTCAAGTTTTATTTCAGTTAAACAGTAACATTGTACATGGTTCTTAGGGGACACTCTTTTTCCCTTATAAGGGTTTTTTAATGAGGTCACCCAATAAATTTCGATTGAAATATTTTCTCGAATTTTGTACAATGCAGTTACGAACTTGATTACATTGCGTTAGAGGTCTCGAGAGTGGAAAGGTAGGTTCGTAGTGAACACCTCCCCCCTCGAGTGAGAACGTCAAGGCTGAACGAAATAGTTCACCAGCTAAATCCTCCTCGCCCTTGAGCAAAGATGAGGTCAATTAAGAACTTGTTTCCCTTGCGTTAGAGGTTTCGAGAGTGGAAACGTAAGTTCATAGAGAACACCTCCACCCTCGAGTGAGAATGCCAAGGTTGAACGAAATAGTTCACCAGATAAATCCTCCTCGCCTTTAAGCGAGAATGAGGTTAGTTGCGAACCGTTTGCTTGGGTTAGAAGTCTCGAGTGGGGAAGGGTAGGTTCGTAGAGAACACACCCCCCCCCTCGAGTGAGAACACCAAGAACGAACGAAACAATTCACCAGATAACTCTTCTTCCGCCTTCGAGCGGAGATGAGGTCAGTTATAAGTTGTCCCTTGGGTTAGAAGTCTCGAGAGTGGGAAAGGTAGGTTCGTAGAGAACACCTCCCTCCCTCGAGTGAGAACACCAAGGTTGAACAACACAGTTCACAGTTAAACCCTCCCTTGGCTTTATACAGCAAGGGCGGGGTCAGTTCAGGTTAATAGGTGAACCCCCCTGCCTAACGGAGTACATGCTAGGATTGGACGGGGAAGCGCGCTACCTAAAGTTCGAGTGTTGTCGAAAGTGTTGTTAGAAGCATCGTGGGGCGAGGAACAACAGTTAATAATTGAGCAAGATAGAAGAGTTTTTTTCAGACAAATCAAGACCAAGGAGGTTAAAGCAGCTAAGAGTCTGAGGCATCCAAACAAGTAAGTTACAAGCGAATAATGTATTAAGAGAAGAAATTGTTTGTTTGGTAACCAAGTACAAGCTAAGAGGGAGGAGCCCTTGGCACGATCTGCCCATCTACAACACGGTTCAGTGTTGCAATGGGTGAGGCATCCATCTCGGGGTGCGTGCAGGCAACCTGAGCAAGGGCATCCTCGAACCCAGCGGCATAAGCATCAGCAGCGTCCTCGGTCAGCTTAGCCTCAGCTTTCTTGAATATCTCGGCCTGTTAAAGGAGCTCGGCCTCCGCATGATCCAGTTGCACTTCTTGATTGGTTGATCTTTCTTTAAGCCTCGCCATCTTGACCTTAGTTGCCACAACCGCCTCTTCCTACTCGATAGCCCGGGTTCGCAGGGGCAGGATTTTGGCCTCAAGCTTGACGACCTCTTGACTCTTGTCATGAAGCCATTTGGAGAAGTCCTTTTCAGCTTGGCGGAGGCTGGCCAACTCCTGCTTTAAGGCAGTCTCGCCGGTGGTGAACGCATGGGCCTGCAGGGCCATTTCCTCCTTAGGTTTGGCCTCTACCAGTGCCACCTATTTCTTAATCTTCATCTCAGTCCTGCTTATGAGGGCGTTGGATTGAGCAAGGAGAGCGCCAAAGTTGAGGCCCAACCTTTCCCTTGTTGTGGCCTCATCCGAGTCCTCCGTCACCCCTGTTTGGAAGCCTTTGAGGGCATGTTGGACGACAACGGGCAGTTCGGGAGCGGATGGGGTTGCAGGGGCGTTCTCACCGCCACCTTCAAGCGCGAGGAGGCCAGGGGGCGAGGAAGTGCTTGGCAGTTGGCCTCGGAGCGATGCAGGGGAGCCAGCAGTGGAGGAGTGGGAGGTCGTCGCCATCATAGGCCTACGCCTCTTGAAGAGGGGACCCTTTGCGGAGTCCTCATCAGATTCAATCTCCACTACCCCTTTGTCTTCCTCAAGGGGAGGCGGAGCGGGTAATGCTTAGGCGACGACAAGAGGGACCGCGACAATAGGAGTGGAAGGAGTGGGGGAGGGCGTGGCAGTGGGAGAGACGGGGTGGGAGGAGCAAAGGCGCCCGTGGCCCCAGACGCCTCTTGGCGGCGAGCAAGGGTGTCATCCAGCTTGGCCTGTTTCTCCTCATTCATCACTATACCTATACCAAAATTCAGAATACAAGAGGTTAGAAAGAAATGCAGAATACAAGGGTAAACATACGAGTATGAAGAGGCAGAAGGTACAAGCGAAATAGTATGGTAACAGGCCAAGCAAGACAGGGTGAAGTCGGTACCAATGTAGCCCTTGAGGGCCTCAACATTGTACTCGTGCTTGATCAGTTGAACAGTGTTGAACACTGGTCCCAAGCTAGCAAGGACCTGACAGAGCTCGCGATCATGAGGAGTTAGTTCCTCAAGAGTCCTTAGTTTCTTGAACTCTAGTTTCCTCACCCAATAGAGTGGGAAACCATCCAGGAAGGTGCAGTTGTGGTCAGTGCAACACCCTCGGAAGAACTTCCCTTTGAAGCCCTTATACGATTGCTGGAACAACGTAAGGAGAACTCTCCCTGCCACGCCATTGAAACTCACCCAGAGATTCTTCCCAGGACTCTTGGCCTCGAAGAAATTGAGGAAGACATCCACTGAAGGAAGATGCCCAAAGTGGTTGCACAGAATTGAGAAGGCCCTCATGAAGGCCTAGCTGTTGGGATGCAGCTGGGCGGGGGCCACGTTGATTTCTGTCAACAATGCTTTCTCGAATAAGAGGGAGATGTTGTTGAACCAAGTGGTGTTCAAGCTTTGAAGAATCCAAACCCTTTGAAGGATGTTGAAGCCTTAGCTGTGCTTGTTGTTGCTGTGCTGGTTTAGTTTAGTTATGGGGTAGTTTGAGTGTTGTAATCCACCCCTTAATCGAATCTAAAGCATAGGCATTCTCAATCTTTTTAAAATTAAAATGTTTTTCAAACTAAGTTAAAACAACCGATTGTTTTGTCGAAACAACCGATTGTTTATACTTAGATGTTTTGAGAAAAGATTGGAAACTGTTTTTCAAATGGTTGAACTGTTAAAACCAAAACAACCAATTGATTCGAGGAAACAACCGATTGTTTGTTTTGGGACCATAACAGAAAAACTGTTTTATCTTTGACTGAGCTTTAAATGATTTAACTGCTTACGCTCCAGTCATTAAATGCTTTGACCAATCTTTTAATGCAATTTAAGAGTTTGTTAAGATTTGATAACAAAATACATCTTTGAATATATTCAGAAAAACAGATTTGAGAATCAATCTTTTACAAGTTTTTTTTGCTAAGAGTTTTTCAGTTTTTTAAAAGAGTTGAGATTGCTGAAAGTTTGTGATTGATCAAAGTTTGTGGAATAGGATTCTGCTTGTATTGATTTCAGATTATCTTCTGTAACAAGTGTAATCCTTGTACTCTGTGAAACAAGTTTTCGTTTCTGTGTTTGCTGAGATTGGTTGTGTGTTCTTGAGGGAATCAAGATCAACAATCTTAGTGTTGGTGTGTTGGCCAAGAAGAGTGTGTGTCTTGAGGTGTTCAAGGTCACTTTCTTGGTTGTGGTGTAAGTGATCAAGTTGTGATTGCTTAGTGGATTTCCTCAGGGTTTCTGAGAAGACTGGATGTAGCTGTGGATTTGGAGTGAAACAGTATAAACATCTGTGTGCATTCTCTCTATCCCTAACTCTTTAAATTCAGTTTTGATATTTGTTAACTGGTATAAACAACCGATTGTTTCGGTAAAACAACCGATTGTTTCGGTAAAACAACCGATTGTTTTTACTAGTGTTGTGCCTTTTGCTTTATGTTTTGAAAAACTGATTTCTTAATCAAGGTTTTCTCGAAGTAATTTCATTCAAGGCCGAAAAGTTTGCGAAAACTCTCTTTAAACAATTCACCCCCTCTAGTTTAAAGCCATTTATTCTAACAATTGGCATCAAGAGCTTGGTTCTTGAAAGTTATTCAAGTTGATCCAAAAAAAAATTTCTATAGCTGGAAAACTATCTTTTGAGGAAGGTGCTTCAATCTACAAACCACCTTTATTCTGTGGATTGAATTACAAATATTGGGAAGCAAGAATGAAAATCTTTATGGAATCTATTGATCAAGGAATTTGGGATTCAATTGAGAATGGTCCTTACATTCCAAAGTTTAAAAAGAATGGTTCTTTCATTGCAAAACCTTGGTCTCAATGGACCAATGATGAATGTAAGATGGCCAAGCTTGATTGTACTGCTCAAAACATAATAGCTTCTGCACTAGATACTAATGAGTTTTTCAGGATATCAAAATGCAAAACTGCTAAGGATATGTGGGACACACTCAAGGCTGCTCATGGAACAATGAACCAAAGGAGGCAATGACAAAGAGTCAAGCAAGAAGGAAAAGAAGGCAAAATAAGAAAAGCCTCAACCTTTGCTTCATGGCCAGAAAGGAGGATGACTCAAGTAGTGTAAGTTCATTAAACTCCCCAAACTCTGAAAATTATGGTCAATTGCTTCAAGCCTTTCAAGAAACACATGAAGAAGCCAACCGATTGGCTCTCTTGAACAATCGGTTAAAAGAAAAGAACAACTGGCTTGAAAACAGAGTCAAGACACTGGAAGAGGAATTAGAAAATTCAAAAACAGATTTTAAATATCTTGAAATCATTTACAAAAACTCCTCTTGCAAGTGTGATACTCTAGTTTGTGAAAATTGCGAAAATCTTGAAAAGACGGTCAACTATCTTGTTAAAACTGTGGATAAGCTTTCTAAAGGCCAATCCAACTTTGAGAGTGTTCTAGCATCTCAAAACTGTGTTTTTGGAAAAGCTGGATTGGGTTTTAATCCACAAAACAAACAAGATATATTTTCAAAATCATTTTCGAAAATGCCAGAAAAACAATCGATTGGACCATCGAAACAACCGATTGTTACATGGTTCTATTGCATGAAAAGAGGCCATTCTGTGAGGTTCTGTAAAATCAGAAAATATGTTGTTCCTAAAGGTCTTATGAAGTGGATTCCTAAGAGTAATAAAGCTTTAATTGATGAGTGTAAACCAAATGGACCCACATTCATAAGGGGACCAAATCTTTGTACTTGAAAATCTTTTTTGTAGGAAATCTTGGAGGAGAGCAAGCAACTGTGGTACTTGGATAATGGATGCTCCAAACACATGATAGGGGACAAATCAAAGTTCATGAGCATCTCCTTTAAGCAAGAGGGTCATGTCACCTACGGAGACAACAACAAAGGAAGGATTCTTGGGAGAGGATCCATAGGAGACAAAGACATCTTGGTAATCCATGATGTTCTTTATGTAGAAGGCCTAAAGCATAATCTGCTGAGCATTAGCCAACTATGTGACAAGGGATATCAAGTGATGTTCAAGGCAAACACATGTGAAATCTGTCTACCCAACACCAAAGAGGTAATGTTGGTAGGTAAGAGAGTTAATAATGTGTATCTTCTAGATATCTCTTCACCATGTTCAATTGGAGGTCTTCTATCCAAGCAAGATGAATCTTGGCTTTGGCATAGAAGAATTGCTCATATTCACATGAATCACTTGAACAAGCTAATTTCAAAGGATCTTGTGATTGGGCTGCCAAAACTCAAGTTTGAGAGGGATCACATTTGTGAAGCATGCCAAAAAGGGAAACAAGTGAAAATTTCTTTCAAAATTAAAAATGTTGTTTCATCTTTGAAACCTCTTGAACTTCTTCACATGGATCTCTTTGGACCCTCAAGAACTATGAGTCTTGGTGGAAATTATTATGCTCTTGTTATTGTTGATGACTTTTCTAGGTACACTTGGACTCTTTTCTTGGAATCAAAGAGTGATGCCTTTTCTGCTTTTAAGAAGTTAGCAAGAAGGTTGCAGAACACAAAGAACAGCAACATAGATTCTACTAGAAGTGATCATGGAGGAGAATTTCAGAATGAGAAGTTCAGCAAATTCTGTGAGAAGATGGGGATTCTGCACAACTTCTCTGCTCCAAGAACACCACAACAGAATGGAGTAGTAGAGAGGAAGAACAGGTCTCTTGAAGAGCTAGCAAGGACAATGCTTAGTGAATCATCACTTCCTAAGTACTTTTGGGCAGATGCAGTGAGCACCTCATGTTATGTGATGAATAGGGTGCTTATAAGGCCTATTTTGAAGAAAACTCCATATGAACTCTTCAATGGAAGGAAGCCTAACATCAGTCATCTCAAAGTCTTTGGCTGCAGCTGTTTCGTTCCTAACAATGGAAAGGAAAACTTGGGAAAGTTTGATGAGAAAGCGGACCTTGGTATCTTCATAGGATATTCACTCACAAGTCATGCATATAGAGTCTACAACAAGAGGTTGATGACTGTAGAAGAATCAGTTCACGTTGTCTTTGATGAGGTAGATCGCAGAATCAATCAAATCCCAAAGACCAGTGCTGAAGAAGATGAACAGAGCATCAGTTTGGAGAAGCTGGAAATCTGTGCAGAAAAACAACCGGTTGATTCGCAAAAACAACCGATTGAAATTCTGCAACAGAGTGAGCTGCCCAAGGAGTGGAGGATTCCTAGAGATCTGTCAGTGGATAACATCATAGGGCAGATAAAGGAAGGTGTCTCCACACGTAGCTCCATCTCAAACTTCTGCAGGCACACAACTTTTGTCTCTCAAATTGAACCAAAGTCAATTGAGGAAGCTCTCAAGGATGAGAAGTGGGTTGAAGCTATGCATGAAGAGTTGAATCAGTTTGCAAGGAATAAGGTATGGTTTCTTGTCCCTAAAACTAATGAAATGAATATTATTGGTTCGAAATGGGTTTTCAGGAACAAGCTAGATGAGGATGGTGTGATCACCAGGAACAAAGAAAGGCTAGTTGCCAAAGGCTACAATCAAGAAGAGGGCATAGATTATGGTGAAACCTTTGCTCCTGTTGCTAGATTGGAGGCTGTGAGGATGCTACTGGCTTTTGCGTGTATGAGTGGTTTCAAACTCTTCCAAATGGATGTCAAGAGTGCCTTCTTGAATGGCTACATCAATGAGGAAGTCTATGTAGATCAACCACCGGGCTTTGAAGATCATAAGTATCCCAACCATGTCTTCAAGTTGAAGAAAGCTTTGTATGGACTGAAGCAAGTTCCAAGACAGTGGTATGAGAGGCTTAGCAACTTCCTGCTATCTCATGGGTATGAAAGGGGAATGGTAGACAAGACTCTCTTCATCAAGAAGTCAAATGCAGAAATAATTCTTGTGCAAATCTATGTTGATGATATCATCTTTGGTGCTACACAAGATAGTTTGTGTGAAGAATTTGTGGTTGCAATGAAAGGTGAGTTTGAAATGTCTATGATGGGAGAACTGTCTTTCTTTCTTGGATTGCAGGTTAAGCAAACAAAGGATGGGATCTTCTTAAGTCAATCAAAGTATTGCAAGGAGATTCTCAAGAAATTTGAAATGGAGAGTTGCAAAGAAGCAAGCACTCCAATGCCATCAAGCTGTTACATGGATGCGGATGCTGCTGGAAAGGGTGTAGATCAAACAAAATACAGAGGATTGATTGGATCTTTGCTTTATCTAACAGCTAGTAGGCCGGACATCATGTTTGCGGTGTGTCTATGTGCAAGATATCAAGCAAATCCTAAAGAGTCACACTTCAAAGCTGCAAAAAGAATTCTGAAATATCTAAAAAAGGAACATCATCTGTTGGATTATGGTATCCTTCTCACTCTCAAATTCATTTAATTGGTTATTCAGATTCTGACTTTGCAGGTTGCAAGCTAGATAGAAAGAGCACAAGTGGCACTTGCCACCTTCTTGGCTCAAGCCTAATCTCATGGCATAGCAAGAAGCAAGCATGTGTTGTTCTCTCTACTGCTGAGGCTGAATACATTGTTGCTGGAAGCTGTTGTGCACAGATTCTGTGGCTCAAACAACAACTTGCAGACTTTGGTTTACAAATTAGCAAGGTTCCTTTGATGTGTGATAACACAAGTGTCATCAATCTTACCAAAAATCAAATTCAGCACTCAAGGACCAAACATATTGAGATAAGGCATCATTTCATCAGGGATCATGTAAACAATGGGAACTGTGAAGTGAAGTTTGTGGAGACCAAACTGCAGTTAGCTGACATCTTCACAAAACCTTTACCAAAAGAGAGGTTTTTCTTCTTAAGAAATGAGTTAGGTATCCTTGATCTTAATAATCTCTCCTAAATCTGTTTTAATACATGCTAAAGTCTATTTGTGGAGACAAATAGGGGGAGAATTAATTGGTTCTTGTATATCTTTATCTGATACTGAATAATCTGTTAAAATCTTTGATATAAAAGTGTTTTCTGCTGCTGCTGATACAAACAACCGACTGTTTCGTGTAAACAACCGATTGTTTATCATGTTTTATGCCTTGAATATATAAAAATCTAACCTGCTGCTGTAAAAAACATTGGGTAGTATAAATGCTATTTTTGCAGGTACTGCTTCAGATTCAATCAGATCAAACACAAGCACCAAGGATTTGTCTTCATCAAATAGGGGGAGATTGTTGAACCAAGTGGTGTTCAAGCTTTGAAGAATCCAAACCCTTTTAAGGATGTTAAAGCCTTGGCTGTGCTGGTAGTTGCTGTGCTGGTTTAGTTTAGCTCTGGGGTAGTTTGAGTGTTGTAATCCACCCCTTGATCGAATCTAAAGCATAGGCATTCTCAATCTTTTTGAAAGTAAAATGTTTTTCAAACTAAGTTAAAACAACTGATTGTTTTGTCGAAACAACCGATTGTTTATACTTAGATGTTTTGAGAAAAGATTGAAAACTATTTTTCAAATGGTTGAACTGTTAAAACCAAAACAACCGATTGATTCGAGGAAACAACCGATTGTTTGTTTTGGGACCATAACAGAAAAACTGTTTTATCTTTGACTGAGTTTTAAATGATTTAACTGCTTACGCTCCAGTCATTAAATGCTTTGACCAATCTTTTAATGAAATTTAAGAGTTTGTTAAGATTTGATAACAAACTACATCTTTGAATATATTCAGAAAAACAGATTTGAGAATCAATCTTTTACAAGTTTTTTTTGCTAAGAGTTTTTCAGTTTTTTAAAAGAGTTGAGATTGTTGAAAGTTTGTGATTGATCAAAGTTTGTGGAATAGGATTCTGCTTGTATTGATTTCAGATTATCTTCTGTAACAAGTGTAAGCCTTGTACTCTGTGAAACAAGTTTTCGTTTCTGTGTTTGCTGAGATTGGCTGTGTGTTCTTGAGGGGATCAAGATCAACAATCTTAGTGTTGGTGTGTTGGTCAAGAAGAGTGTGTGTCTTGAGGTGTTGAAGATCACTTTCTTGGTTGTGGTGTAAGTGATCAAGTTGTGATTGCTTAGTGGATTTCCTCAGGGTTTCTGAGAAGATTGGATGTAGCTCTGGATTTGGAGTGAACCTGTATAAACATCTGTGTGCATTCTCTCTATCCCTAACTCTTTAAATTTAGTTTTGATATTTGTTAACTGGTATAGACAACCAATTGTTTCGGTAAAACAACCGATTGTTTTTACTAGTGTTGTGCCTTTTGCTTTATGTTTTGAAAAACTGATTTCTTAATCAAGGTTTTCTCGAAGTAATTTCATTCAAGGACGAAAAGTTTGCGAAAACTCTCTTTAAACAATTCACCCCCCTCTTGATGTGATTCCACTAGCACAATTAGAATGATTCTTGACATTCTTAGGAATCATCTTGAGTTGGTTAAGAGCTAGGCACTTTATCATAGAAATGGATCAAGGTTCTATGAACAAGAACTCACCAAAACTAGTGCCAAAACACAAACTCATATAGAAGTTCCAATTATTGTCAAATTGAACCGAACAAAAAGGCACAAAAGCTAAGCAAACTGAAATTGAATGCTGGAAATTAAAATGAACCGAACAAAAAGCTGGAAAATGAAGAAGAAAGATGAAGAACAGCAAGGCATAAAGAAAGAACCGAAGCAACACAAACTACAGCTGAAACTGCCAAACCAAATTCAACAAGGAAACAAGCTAAGACAAGGAAATAACAAAAGAAGAAAGGAAGGAGAAGAGAGTGCTCATGAAGATGGATGAAAGGTTGGATGATCACGCCACTAGAAGGATGGATGCTCCTAGATGAGTGTGTTGCCGCCACTTGAGGACACCATGGATCCTTCAAGATGAGACTAGAGAAGAAGGCTCAAAAGCTCTCCAATGATCACTCAAAATTTGAGTATAGTTTCTTTTCTCTAAAATTCAAATCTGAAAAATACAAAGGGAGCACCTCTATTTATAGCCTAAGGTGCTGAAATGCAAGCTACACAAATTCAAAAACTCCTTCCTAAAAAGCTTCTAGAATTGGCGCCTAAAACAATGCATGAGGAAGGTGTGATCCCTTCTCTCATTTTGGCACCTCCTTATTTACTCCTACACCTATCTACTAACACACCCCCCCTAAGACTCCTAACTAAAGACTAAAAGATGCTTTAACAATAGAGGTTTCTAATGTTTCCCTCTAAGCACCTTCAACAATATTCTTTATTATTTAATACTAGGCCTTGCCCTTTATAGGATGGACTTGGGCTTGGGCTTTGGGCTTTGGGCTTGGGCCTCTCTTTATTTTATGTCTTCTTTTAATTTTGAGAAGACTAGAAGGAAGAACTTCAAGTGTGATGGTGAATGGCCTCTTCCTTCATTAATAAAATCCTCCTTTACTTGATTCTCATCACCTCTAGTTTAAAGCCATATATTCTAACAGACGCAGCTTAATCCGTTTGAAGACGGTTTGGTATAGGAAAATGTAGGGCTTTCCATCGTAGGTCCGTTCGTCGGAGCATACAGGTTCACCCTTAGCACAGGGTCGGACGAAAACCTAAGCGTCCCTCTCATGACCAAAGACACGCCCTACAAGTCAGGCTCTCCATCCCTGTGTTTCCTCACATCCTCGCTAGAGGTGAGGGTAGAGGTCTCGGTTAGAAGCTTCGTAGAGGCCCAGGGGTACAAGGCTTCGTAATCTACTTAGAGTGGAGGGTTGGATGTCGTTTTCGTTTGAGCCATGTCTAAGAAAGCTAGAAAAACAAGAAAAAGCGAGAAACGAAGGTTCAGAAAGGGGCTATGGCGTTACTCAACGAAAACCCAAAAAAACCCCACACTCGAAGAAAACCCAGAAAAATAGAGGAACGGAGGAAAATCAGAGAAAGCTTAAAATGCAAGGAATTTAAACAGTCCCAGGCAGTTATCAAGCATCGAAATCGATAAATGAGGACGATCTATGGGTAAAGTTCGTACCTTTTGATCGAAATAGGGTGAAAGTCCTAGACTTTGTAGAGGGAAATGCGAGAGCGCTCGAGGAAGAAGATGAAGCAATCAAAGGTGTTTTTGAGAATGATGGATCAGTGGTTGGGAGCGCGCGTTTTCGAATACTTAACGTAATCTAAGAAGCGCAAACGATGTTAAGTCCTAACCGTTGATCAAGACACGTGTGCACAAATTAAAACGGGCACAGAGAGGCGTCACTTCGACGCACTGTTCACGTCCTATCACATAGAGCCACGTAGGTCGCCAGGGGCGATGACTTAGTCTCTTCACTGAACAAGTTACAGCTCGAGACTGGGGGGCTTGTGTACCGACTAGTCCTTAGGCGTCGTTGACCACTAGTAATGATGGGGCCACGTAAGCTGGGTCCCAGGAGTGGCGTTGGCCAGTGTCTCGTAAGGCGTCAATCACCAGGATGTATTGATGTGTCCTCAACATTATAGTGAGGGGTTGAGAGATCGGACATCGGTGACTCAAATAGTAGAGTTGGGCCATAAAAGGTGGACCCAGACCACACACCAGTTATCAGTGAGGGAGAAGCCTAGGCCACGAGACTCCATGCGCGTAGTGGGAATGGCACGTGAGCGGCTAGGGCACTCTCAGGACGGGTGACCCCAGAGATCAGGTGCACGAGGTGGCATTCAGGTGGTCATTGCGTCAGAGGTCGCACTCCAGTTAGGGAGCCCTACGCGCTAGGTTATCCTAAGAATGGGTAATAGTGACGCTAGGGTTCACCCTCAGAAAGCCTATTTTAGGTATTGGAAACAGCGGAAACCCTGGACTATATAAAGGGTAAGGATAAATCTAGTAAGGTACGCTATTCATTTGCGCTGCTTCACACACACAATTTACACAGAGCTTTTATGCTTAAGAGTTATGGTGTTTCCTAGCCCTAAGATTGACTGGAGCATCGGAGTGCAAATAGCCTCTATGACCTTTGTCTTTGTGATTTCAGGTGTTAGATCGAGAGAAGCACGAACGAAGATACAGAGAATCGGGTGCGGGAGTATCGTGATACGTACGAAGGCGATCGAGTCAACCGGCAGGAACACTAAGAATTATATAAACAAACTATCATCAATCATAAAAAAATATGTTGAAATACTTATTATCCAAGGCTACTTTGTTGATTTTTTAAAATAAATTTTTTAAACTTTAGAAAACTTATTTGTAGTGTATAGTTACACTTTCAAAATTTTATTGAGGTTTATTGAAAAATCTTGAGTGTTTTATTGAGGTTCTATAATAAATCTTTGGAATTTAACGAAGGGTAAAAAAACCTCGGTTATTTTGTTAAGATTTTAGAATAAACATTTGAAACTTAATGAAGGTTAAAAAGCCTCCGTTATTTTGCTGAGATTTTAAATAAATTTTTGGAATTTAACAAAGGTTAGAAAAACCTCCATTATTTTGTTGAGGTTTTAGAATAACCTTTGAAACTTAACAAAGGTTAACAAAATCTTCGTTAATTAAATCAATTCCTAAGATTATGTTAATATCTGTTAAAACCCTTTTTCTTGTAGTGATATTAATAATAATAATAATAATAATAAGACTAATTATAATAATAAGAAATGAAATAATAATAATATTCGTAGGTAACTTTACCTACGCATTTTTGTCCGTAGGTAATTTTCTTTTACTTACAAATTTTCTCTATTACCTATGGATTTTTGTTTTAGGTAATTTCAAATTTTCTTGTAGATGAAGATGTTTAGAGCTATGTTGGCCTATAAAGTATTCACACTTTTATAGAGAGAACAACTATTGTAGGCATAAGTTAAAATTCCATTTTTTGATGATGGGTAGGTGAGAACGATAGTAGAAAAATTCAAATTTAGAGAAATAATGATAGTTGCTTTCAAGAACCATTGTTAAAAGTGGCGGAAAGGGGGAAACAATGACTATTACATGTAGAACCGTCATCATTTGTGCGATTATAACTCCAACGCGACCCATTTTCTTTCTTGTACTCACTCTTATTTTGCAGTTCTTCACCGCTCTGTCGATGTCCCCGTGCTCACTTGTTGTTCACCTTGCACTCACACCTTCAAGCCACACAGAGCAACAATGGTGTGTTTGTTCAATCATTTTGCGATTATAACTCCCAATGTGACCCATTTTCTTTCTTGTTGTCACTCTTCTTCTGCAATTCTTTGCTTCTCTGTCGTTGTCCCCGCGTTCACTTGTCATTCACCTTGGTTCGTTCACCTTGCACTGTCTCCCACAAGCTACACAAAGCAACAGTGGTATGTTTGTTTAATCTTGTTGTCGTCGCATTCTCATGCCCTTTCACTAGGCTTCTTGTCGCGTCATGTCCCCTTAATGGTCCTATCACCACCTTCTGCCCCTCATTGGTCATGTCTCCCTCACCGATCCTATCGCTGCTTAACCTTTCTATTCCAAGTTAGATTTTTTAAATTCTCTCTTATTTATGTTATTATATTCAATTAATATTTGTTAATTGTAAATTAGATATATTGTAAAGAAGTAGAAATATTGTTTTGTTAAACTTGTTAGCATTGAGTCAAGGGTATTCGATCCTCAACAAATATTATTAGATTTTGGGAAGTTTGCATTTTAAGGGTTTATAGTTTAGGGTTTAGGATTTATAATAAATGTTAAAATACCAATTTCAACTCATACTCACATGCAATCCATTTCTCATGAGATTTTCATAAATAAATTAGTGGTTCTACTCCTCCATTTCTGAATCATGGTGTTGATTAACATATAAGTGCACATAAATATAAAAGGTCTTTTGATTCAATACTAAATTGCATCTTCATTTGTAGGTCTTCTTATTCATTGTTTTGATTTGAATATCTTTTATGGATGATGAAGACTATTACGAAAGCATGAAGAATTGTAGAAATTTGAAAGAGATGAAAATTATGACGGTGAATCTAAGTGAGGTTAGGCTAACACTTAGTTTCTAGAGTGGAGTTAGGCAAACACTACTAAAAGAGTCTAGAAATTTGTCTAGCAAGAAACAACTCTAGTGAGATCTTTGAACAAGTAAAAGTGTCTCAATTGGACAATATTTCATTACTCAAATCAAAGTTAAAAATCATGTAGAAGAGACTCCTACTTATAGGAGAAAGTCTCTCAACCTCTCAAATGAGAGTGTGACAAGTGTCACCATCTGGTGCAAATCCTCTCCGTTGAGAATAAGACATGTGGAGTCTCATGCCTTCCTTGCCTACATTTCTATTTGCACCCCTCTTTTACTATTTTACACACTACTTTATTTTCTATTTACATCATTTTCTATTTTGGCCCGAAATACAAGGCCCAAAACTTCCTAACTACTATATACAATTTTTACAAGGCTAAGAAGAAGAAAAAGACTTTACAATCTCTTCAGTAAGTTTCAATATTCGTCTATCTTCTTAGCCGAAAGATTCGAGTCTAGATGGTTTTCATCATTCCATACCTCTTGAAAAGGATATGTCCTCATATCTTAATGATGCTCAATGATAAATGTTAGATTTGATGGCTACAACAAGAGAGAGGGGGGGGGGGGTGAATTGTTTTCAAACTATTTTCATAAATACTTGGCTTAGAATAAAACTTTTTCAATCAACCCAGAAAGCTAATCAAATTACCAAACAGAAACAAAAGAATAATTATAATCAGTTAAAATAGCAGTTTAATCGGTTGTTTATGACAGCGGAAAAATACAAACAGATATAGAGAGAATTACACACAGAGATTATATTGGTTCACTCTATCACAGAGCTACATCCAGTCCTCACTCAAAGCACTGAGTTTTCACTGTGCAATCAATCACAGATTACACAAACACCAGACACAAAGAGGTGGCTTTGAATCCCACAAAGCCTACTCACCTTCTTGCACACAACACACATCTCAAGCCAGAATTCCAAAGACTTTACAGGATTTCACACAATTATACAAAATGTTATATGAACAATTACAAGAATTTGAACAAGATAAGAAAACACCTGGTAAAACACAATACAACAACACCCTATTGATCAGTTCTTTGAAAGACAACAAAGCACAAAGAAATCTTGCTAAAAACTTGGTTGAAACCTTTTCACAAATAGTTTCGTAATCTCTCAAATCAATCTTTGCACGTTTGAATCAAAAACATATTTATAATCCTTGAAATGCTAACGTTAAAGCAAATCTACACAATCAAATCAGTTAAAACAAATTTTCAAAAAGTTGTTACAAGGACACACATTTAATCGGTTAAAACCACGAATTAACCGGTTGAATGCTCTTGTCAGTTATAAAACAGTTTTAAAACTTTCTTTGCCAGCTAAGTTACAAACAACCAATTATCTCGACACTTTAATCATTTGTTTTTCCCTTTGCATGGAAAAACACTTTAATCTCTTAAAAACAATTTAAAATGAGCTTTGTCTGAGATTCAAAATTGATCTTACAAAGATTCTAAACCCCAAACCAAAACCTAAACCTAAAACATCACACAACTTCAGGCTTCATGAGGATTTGGCACATAAAAGCTTCTCATCTTCAACAATTTCCCCCTATTTGATGGAGACAAATTTGTGGGATGCTTTTAGGAATGTTCCTTGTTTAGAATCTGTTAAAACCTGCAAACACTGAATAAACACATAATAGACTAGTCCAAACAGATATGCATTATAAGTCATATTTCAAAATAAGCAAAAATTGCATAAGAACAATCGGTTATAATACAGATAACAGGTTGAAATTTTGCTGAAAACCAGAATACAACAACAGAAGAACATTACAGCTCCAACAACCCTTCTCAACTCTTCTCCCCCTATTTGTCTCATCAAATAGTCAAAACATAATAGAATATAACTAGGATAAAGCATGCATATTAAGAATTCCCAATTCATTTTGTAAAGAGTAGAACCTATCCTTGGATAAAGGTTTGGTGAAGATATCAGCCAGTTGTCTTTCTGTGGAAACAAACTTGATCTCACAATCTACATTAGCTATATGATCACGAATGAAATGGTGTCTTATTTCAATGTGCTTGGTCCTCAAGTGTTGAATATGATTCTTTGTCAGGTTAATGGCACTTGTATTGTCACATAGAAGAGGAACTTTACTCATCTTTACTCTAAAATCCTCAAGTTGTTGTTTGATCCATAGAATATGCGCACAACAACTACTAATTGCTATGTATTCAGCTTCAACAGTGGATAAGGCTACACACGCTTGTTTCTTACTATGCCATGAAATGAGGCTTGAACCAAGCAAGTGGCATGTTCCACTTGTACTCTTCCTATCTAATTTGCAACTTGCAAAATCTGAATCAGAATAACCAACTAAATGTATAGGAGAGAGAGAGAGGGAAACCATAAACCCATGTTGATTGTGCCTTTTAGATATTTAAGGATCCTTTTTGCAGCCTTGAGATGTGATTTCTTGGGGCAAGACTGAAATCTAGCACATAGACACACAACAAGCATGATGTCTGGTCTGCATACAGTTAGATAAAGAAGTAAACCGATTAAACCCCTGTACATGGTTTGATTAACCTCTGGTCCAGCTTTATCAGCTTCTAAGTAGCAGTTAGTTGACATTGGAGTTGCTCCTGCTTTGCAAGCTTCCATCTCAAACTTCTTAAGGATTTCTTTGCAATACTTTGATTGGCATATGAAGATTCCTTCCTTGGATTGCCTAACTTGTAGGCCGAGAAAGAATGAGAGTTCTCCCATCATTGACATTTCGAACTCCCCTTGCATAGCTTTGACAAAGTCCTCACAAAGTTTCACATTAGACGAGCCAAATACAATATCATCTACGTATATTTGTACTAGAATAATATCAGTTGCAGCCTTCTTAATAAACAAAGTCTTATCTACTTTACCTCTTTCATACTCATGAGATAAAAGAAAAAGACTTAGCCTCTCATACCATTGACGTGGAGCTTGTTTGAGGCCATACAATGCCTTCTTGAGCTTGTATACACACTTTGGATGTTTGTGATCTTCAAAGCCAGGTAGTTGTGAGACATATATCTCCTCATTCACGAACCCATTGAGAAATGCACTCTTCACATCCATCTGAAACAATTTAAAACCACTCATACAGGCAAAAGCTAATAACAACCTTACCGCTTCCAACCTTGCAACAGGTGTGAAGGTTTCATTATAATCGATGCCTTCAGCTTGATTGTATCCTTTGGCCACTAGTCTCTCTTTGTTTCTGGTAATGACGCCCGAGTCATCAGATTTGTTTCTGAAAACCCACTTGGTACCTATCACATTCATTTGATTGGTTCTCGGAACAAGAGTCCAGACTTCATTCCTTACAAACTGATTTAACTCTTCTTGCATAACTGTTGTCCATAATTCATCCTTCAAAGCTTCACACACTCATTGAGGTTCAATCTTTGAAACAAATGCAAAGTGATTGCAGAACTCTGCTACATGCCTTCTGGTTGAAACTCCCCTGTGGGTTTGACCTATGATGTTGTCAATGGACATATCCTTAGGAACCTTCCAATCTTTTGGCAGATCTTCCTGTTGTAAAGTTTCAATCGGTTGAATCGAGGATTCAATCGGTTGAATTTTTGTGTTGCTGTCAAGATTCTTTAAAAAGATGTTTTGATCATCCTCCTCTGTATTGATCTTAGCTGTAGCTTGTTCACAATTGTTAGTCTAATAAAAAATAACATGAATGGATTCTTCCACAGTCATAAGCTTTTTATTGAAGACTCTATAAGCATGGCTATTAAGAGAGTAACCCAAAAATATATTGTTATCCGACTTAACATCAAACTTACCTAAGCTTTCTTTGCCATTGTTAAGGACATAACACTTATAACCAAAGACTTTTAGGTGGCTCACATTTGGCTTTCTCCCATTCAGCAACTCATAAGGTGTTTTCTTCAGTATAGGCCGAATCAGCACTCTATTCATCACGTAGCATGCAGTGCTCACAGCATCAGCCCAAAAGCATTTTGGTAGACCAGAATCATTTAGGATGGTCCTTGCAAGCTCCTCTAGAGACCTGTTCTTCCTCTCCACCACACCATTTTGTTGGGGTGTTCTTGGTGCAGAGAAGTTATGAGAAATCCCCAATTTTTTGTAGAAGCTAATGAACTTTTCGATTTGGAACTCCCCTCCATGATCACTTTTTATGGTTCCTATGTTGCTGCAGCATGTATTCTGAAGTTTCCTTGCAAGCTTCTTAAACTCTGAATATGCATCCTTCTTTATATGTAGAAAGAGTGTCCAAGTGTACCTGGAATAGTCATCTACAACAACAAGACCATATAGATTTCCTCCAAGACTCATAGTCCTAGAAGGATCGAAAAGATCCATGTGCAAAATTTCAAGGGGTTTTGAAGTTGAAACACATTTTTTCAAAGGAAAAGATTTTCTAGTTTGTTTCCCCCTTTGACATGCTTCACACACATGTTCTTTTTCAAATTTGAGTTTGGGTAAGCCATAAACCAGTTCATTTGATACAAGCTTGTTTAGATGATTCATATGAATATGAACAAATCTTTTATGCCACAACCAAGATTCTTCATGCTTTGATAGAAGACAATCTAAAGAAGCATGACTAGATATATCAAGTAGATAAATGTTGCTAGATCTCTTACCAATGAGAAGAACATCCTTTGAATTAGGTAAGCGAATTTCACATGAGTTGGTCCTAAAGCTCACTTGATAACCTCTATCACAAAGCTTATTGAAGCTAAGCAAGTTGTGCTTCAAACCTTCAAAATAGAGCACATCATGAATAAGCAAACTACTTTCATTACCTATTGTACCTTTGCCGAGAATTCTTCCCTTGTTATTGTCACCGTAGGTTACATGACCATCTGGTTTGAGAGAAATGTTGATGAACCTGGATGCATCACCTGTCATATGTTTTGAACAACCACTATCTAGATACCATAGGTGTTGTTTTCTCTCCAAACAATCCTACAAAAGAAACAAAATCAAGTTGCCAAATCCGGCCCCCTTGTGAATTTGGGTCCATAGGTGTTAATGTGTTTCCAAGAATCATTAGGCTCTTTAGGAACCCATTTCAGAATACCCTTAGGTACAAAAAACTTTCTGATTCTGCAGAACCTAACAGAATGTCCCTTTTTCATGCAATAGAAACAACAAACAACCGGTTGTTTCGATGCTTTAACTGATTGTTTTTTAGTGAAAGTTGAAAAAGGTTTTGTGGACCCACATTGTTTGCTTTGGGGATTAAAACCCAAGCCAAATTTTCCAAAAAACACATGTTTGGGATGCCAACACATTTTCAAAGTTTGATTTTCCTTTCGAAATAACATCAATTGTTTTCACAAGATATAAGACTTTCTCTTGAAGAGACTCACAGTTTTTGCAAAAATTTGAATCACATTTGCAAAAGGATTTTTCATGCAGCAAATCAGAATTTTCTAAATAAGTTTTTGATTGATTCAAGTCTTTTTCCAAAACTGTGATTTTCATTTTCAACTTGTTGTTTTCACATTTCAATCGGTTAGTCAAAAAAGTCAATCTCTTAGCTTCTTCATGTATTTCTTGGAAAGCATCAAACAATTGAAAATAACTTTCACACTTATTAGAAGAGGTTGTACTTACTTGACTTGATTCTGATTCTCCTTTGGTCATTAAGCAGACTTCCACTTTATTTTCAGAAGAGATTGAGCCAGCAGATGACTCTTCTTTAATTAGCAAGTCACTCATTGGATTCTTGTGCAATTCCTCAAGTCTGTCACACATTCCTTTAGCTGTAGTGCATTATGAAATCTTGAGCAGTACATTAGAGTCTAGAGCAGACACAATAATATGTTGTGTCATACAATCAAGAGGTTCTATAGAAGATTCATTAATTTCAGGCATATACACATAGGTATTATTTGAAATAACATTCCAAATATTCTTATCTAAGGATTGAATAAAGAATTTCATTTTTATGCACCAAATAGGATAGTTTTGACCACAGAACAAAGGTGGTTTGTTCAAAGAGGCACCTTCCCCAAAAATACTTTTATCAGCCATCAAGATTTTCAAAAAACCAGAAATAAAAAAACTTGAATAACTTTCAAGAACCTTGCTCTTGATGCCAATTGTTAGATTTGATGGCTACAACAAGAAGGGAGTGAATTGTTTTCAAACTATTTTCACAAATACGTGGCTTAGAATAAAATTTTTTCAATCAACCCAGAAAAGCAATTCAGAAAGCTAATCAAATTACCAAACAGAAACATAAGCATAATTATAATCGGTTAAAATAGCAGTTTAACCGGTTGTTTATGACAGCGGAAAAATACAAACAGATATAGAGAGAATGGATAGAGAGAATTACACAGAGATTATACTGATTCACTCTATCACAGAGCTACATCCAATCCTCAGTCAAACCACTGAGTTTTCACTATACAACCAATCATAGATTACAGAAACACCACACACAAAGAGGTGACTTTGAATCCCACAAAGCCTACTCACCCTCCTTGCACACAACACACACCTCAAGCCAGAATCCCACTAACTTTACAGGATTTCACACAATTATACAAAATGTTATATGAACAATTACAAGAACTTGAATAGGATTAGAAAGCACCTGGTAAAACACAATACACCAGCACCCTATTGATCAGTTCTTTGAAAGACAGCAAAGTACAAAGCAATCTTGTTAAAAACATGGTTGAAACCTTTTCACAAACAGTTTCGTAATCTCTCAAATCAATCCCAGCTCGGAGTATCAAAAGTTTTTGTTTCATCAATCTTTTAACGTTTGAATCAAAAACATATTTATAATCTTTGAAATGCTAACGTTAAAGCAAATCTACACAATTAAATCAGTTAAAACAGATTCTCAAAAAGCTGTTACAAGGACACACATTTAATCGGTTAAAATCACGAATTAACCGCTTGAATGCTCTTGTCAGTTATAAAACAGTTTTAAAACCTTCTTTGCCAGCTAAGTTACAAACAACTGATTATCTCGACACTTTAATCGGTTGTTTTTCCCTTTGCATGGAAAAACACTTTAATCTCTTAAAAAAGTTTAAAATGAGCTTTGTCTAAGATTCAAAACTGATCTTACAAAGATTCTAAACCCCAAACCAAAACCTAAACCTAAAACATCGCACAGCTTTAAGCTTCATGAGGATTTGGCACATCAAAGCTTCCCATCTTCAACAATAACAACCTCTGTTTATTTTTTTTCCTTCTAGGATCAAATGTCAATCTACAATAGACATCAAACAAATATGAGATAATTTTCTTTATTAAAAGAAAATTAAAACAAAAGAAAACATAATAGAAGTAACACCCTTTATTTTTATAATTTTTTTTAAAGAAAAACACGACTTTTTTTAAAAGTATTTTTGTTCACTTTGTGTAGTTTATTGCCCAAGCTAGGCATGAGATTTTTGTGAAGAAGAATGAGCATTATATAATTGAAAAGAAGAGTTCAATGTATTGCAATACCCCTTTAAGGATTCTTTCTCAACTATGCCTGCAGGGATGTCATAAAAGACTCTTCTTCTTTGTTGGTTTCCTCTTCATCTTGTTTTTTTAATCAATTCTTTAGTTGGCTTTTCTATGGAGGAAGATTTTATATCTACATCTGGTTCAGCTCTAGACACATAATTTTCTTCAAGCACATCCTCACAAGGGTTTGTAATGGAAGGAAAAATGTTATCAATAGCTGGTTCAGCTTCAGAAAAAGACTTTTACGTACTTCCCTTTTCTATCATCACTTTCTCTCTCTTTACTTTCTCCTATCTTTCTTTTTTTCTTTCTCTTCTTTCTTTCTTAAAAGAGCTTGCAATTTTTCTGTAAACTCTTTTTCTCTTCTAGCATATTTTTTTTCTCCATCTACAAATTTTCTTCCTTTTTTTAACAAACTCTTTCATTTCTTCTCCAAGCTTCCTTTTCTATCAGATGAAGATATAACAAATTTTCTTCTCATACACACCTTTAAATCACTCAAATACTCTACTTTTGATTTTGTACAAATTCTAACATCAGGCAAGACCTCACTTTGTATTTTTTAAAAGTTTGATCAAGCTTTGACTCCCATTCTAAATATTCTTTAACATTTTTGTTTCCAGCAGAATAGGGAATGTATACTTCAGCATCTATAGAATAATGAGGGTTATAATTTTTTCTTCTATGACAATAATCCTCATGATGTTTGCTCCTAGATTTTCCTTCATTTTGCATGTATTAAGCAAACATGGTTTTGAACTCTTCCCAGTATTTCTTTAGCACTCATTTTATTTTTATTTGATTTTTGAAAATCAGCAGTTTACAAAAAGGTTAAAAGGCCAAAGTGTTTCCAAGTTCAGTCCCATGAAAGAAAGGTGAGTCACTAAGACTACTTAAGTACCAAGTCTTTCCTAGACAGAGTTCCCTCGGTTAACTTTCACCAGTCTTCCTTAATGAAAACTCCAATTATTTTTTCTTAAAAGGAAAGTTAAACTTTGAAAAGACTCTAAAACACGAATCCTAAGTGAGGCTTAGAAGCACATGTGGACTTATTAAGATACACTCACTATCTAAGTGTATTAAGATGAAATTAAAATAGATGAACCCTACGACTACACAAATTATTAATTTCACTAGTAGTATCAAACAATTACAAGAGAATTAATATGAAAAGCAAAATTAAAAATTCTCCCAATGTTTGCACTATTCTCTTCACTCTAGTATTTAGCTCTTATTTTGAACTTCTAATTATTTATTCTCTGTGACCTTTTCCAAAGATGTTAGTTAACCTTTTCCAAAGATAATACTAAGAAATAATTTTCATCTCAAGATATCAATAATACTCAAAATCAAGAAAAGCTCAAAATTAAGAAAGCTAAACTCAAGAAATTTAGAATTATGACAAAATTCAAAGAGTGTTTTAAAAGACTAAAATAAAAAAATTAAAGGCTGTAAAAAAATTTGGCACTCAAAGGAAGCCCCTAAAGATTAACACTAGAATGGAATTACAAAAAGTAAAAAAAAAAAAAAAAAAAAAAAAAAAAAAAAAAAATCAATGGTGCAAAGAAAACCAAAAAAAATTATGGCCTAATTGAGCGTGACCCAAATTTTGTCACTGCAGCCAATTAAAATTCTTCTAGCACGTTAAACTTTGATCCAGCATCTATTCTTGCTGCCGCCGCACAATTCACTTAATTTTTATTTTTTATTTTCTTAAATGGTGCATAGACCCATATGCAGCTGGCCCAAAATAGCTGGGCCCAATTACTCCCCTTCAACTAAAATAAAATTCTTCAATCACGCTGCCTATTCCTGCACTCCAATTCTCACGCATGCACTTCAATTTGTCGTGAATCCCCACAATTTACTGCAACCATTTTTTTTAATTGCAAAAGCTACCACAATCACGGTTCAACTTCCACCAATTCAGCTTACCCAATTTGATTTCCCTATCTTACTTTCCTTGCATTCAAATCCAAATTCTAAAATTGAATTTTCATACTCATCAAAGAAAGTCAGGTTGCAAGCCCGACTGTAAACAAGTTTTTCAAACTGTTTAACGTAAAAATTGTAAAAATTGTAAAAAATTGAAAGACTATTCCGGAAGCACAAAAAATTGTAAAAATTTGAAAGAGATGAAAATTATAATGGTGAATCTAAGTGAGGTTAGGATAACACTTAGTTTCTAGAGTGAGGTTATGCCAACACTACTAGGAGAAGTCTAGAAATTTGTCTAGCAAGAAACAACTCTATAGAGAACTTCGAACAAGTAAAAGTGTCTCAATTGGATAACATTTCATTACTCAAATCAAAGTTTAAAATCATGTATAGGAGACTCCTATTTATAGGAGAAAGTCTCTCAAAACCTCTCAAATGAGAGAGTGTGACATGTGTCGCCACTTTATTGGTGCAAATCCTCTCCATTGAGGAGAAGACATGTGGAGTCTCATGTTTTTCGTGCCTACATTTATATTTGCATCCTTTTTTTGCTATTTTACACTCTACTTTCTTTTCTATTTACATTTTTTCTACTTTGGCTCGAAATACAAGGCTCAAAACTTCTGAACTACTCTATACAATTTTTACAAGGCTAAGAAGAAGAAAAAGACTTTACAATCTCTTCAGTAAGTCTTGATCTTCGTTTATCTTCTTAACCGAAAGTTTCGAGGCTAGATGGTTTTCATCAAAAGAACTCTTACTTTGCTACACAATTTTTATTTTCTCTCAATGATTAAACTCATTTGAGGTCTACCAAGCTCACACAAATCCCCACAGTACTTCCCTTCTCAACATTTTCAAAAATAATGAATACCCTTCTCAACATTTTCAAAAATAATGAATAGATGTTGTAGTAGTCATGAAATTTCAATTATAATGCAATCATTTACTCTTTTATATAATTACTTGAAATTTATGCTATTTTTATTTGGTACTCCATTTTAAGATTTAGGCAATTATAATTTTTCCTTGAAATTTGATATTGAAGAAAAGAAAATATGTGTCATTTTGTCATTGAATCCATAATAATATCTTATTTTTGCTATGATTTTAATTATTTTGTAAGAAAAATATTTAATTAGTATTTGAAACACTGCATGAGTGGGTACAAACATGAGTATATGTTACCTACTACTTGATTGGGACAGGATGAAATATATACCCGATAGGTATATATATATATGAATTTTTACTTTCGGGATGTGGACAAGTACAATCAAACTCACGTTATTTTCACCCTGTTAGAGAAAAATTATAATATCCCTAACATTTTGACTAAGTTCTTAATACAATGAAACATGAAATATTAAAAAGTTGCGTATGAGATACACTTGTATAAAAATAACGTATCATGCAAAATGCAAGTTCTTAATTTGACAGATAATATAACACCTCAATTTTTTCACTTCATCTAATATGTGTTGTTGATGACCAAATGATAAGTGTAAACATATTTAAGTTAACATAAACATAAGTTGACATATGTATTATTCATTCAATTTCCAAACAAAATTAAATTGAGCAAACACGCGTCAATCAATTTAATAAAATCTAATTAATGATACATGAATTATTAATTCATTTAGTATCTTACCGGTTTCCATGCATTTACTCATAAGATTTTTAGTCTTTTACCTCTTGAATTAAGAAAATAAGAGTTCATTCAAAATAATGCAAACTAAACAAGAATTCCAATTAAAAAAAAAACTGAATTATCAACATGCGTTTAAAAACAATTTCAATAATAGAAATTAGAACTAAAAAAGACTAGACCATTTAGTGCAACCTATTACATGTAATGATGAATAAAACCTTAATCGCAAGAACCTTAAAATTCATTGTCAAGTCACAAGAGAACCAACCCATAAGACTTTAGCTTCCATATGGAGGCAACCAAAAAATTACAAAGTAGAAAATAAGAAAGTTGTGATGCTTTGTTATAAGAATGTATTGTTGTGTGGAGCTTGATGCCTTTTTTCTTAAAGCTTGTATTTATTTATATCTCTTTCTGTTCCATGGATTTCAATTTATATTCTTGCCAGTTGACTTGGTTGCTGGTAAACTTCTGAAGGCGAACTTGGACTCCGTCTGCCTCGTGGTGGAACTCGTGCTTTCCTTAATGTCTAGATGTTGTACCTATTAAGACAGAGGGTGCCCTAACGGTCGATCGCACTCCGACGATCAAGTCAGTAAGGGCTCACAAAAGCAACAATAATTCTCAGTGTAGTGTGTAAAAACAACGTACCTTCACCTAGGGTTTCAACCCCTTTTTATTACCGCACATGCAACTATTGCACTTTAGATAAACAAATATTAATTGAAAATAAGCACATTATCTTATATCTCTAACAGAAAACCACCTGCCACGTGCACCAATGACCTTTAGGTGCTAAACTGCAAGCCATATTCTGTTATACATACACCTCCCTATCTTTTTAGGGTTAACAACATCTATCAACAGGTATTTTACGTGCAACAAACATGTACGCGCAACAGATAAAATATCTCTTTATATTTTATCTTATATCTTTATAAAATATCTCTTTATATTTTATCTTTAAGCACATGCAACTTGAATTTAAATCATAGCACATCATTATAAAATCAGGCTCATTAACTAAACAAGCTCAACATCGCTACCTTGACTCCAGGTCCATTGTCGAGCTGACTTCTACCCTACCCGAGAACCGAGTAGTAGCTGGTCCAAGACCGAGGACCGAGTTCCTGCCTAGTACAGTAGACAATAAGAAAGTTGTGATGCTTTGTTATAAGAATGTATTGTTGTGTGGAGCTTAATGCCTTCTCCTTAAAACTTGTATTTATTTATATCTCTTTTTGTTCCATGGATTTCAAATTATATTCTTCTCAGATATTGTTTATTTTTATTTCATAGTTTTCAACTTTCCAGAATTATTGGATTTATTTCTAGTTTTGTTGCAAATTTTGTTTTTTCTTATTTTTCTAGATAATTAGCTTCCAATTCTATGTCTGAGGCATTTTAGATTTTATTCTCTAGTTCTTTTACTTAGATTCTATTTCCCATTTTTATTTAGAGAAGCAACTTCGGCTTTCATTACTCAAGCCTACTCGCATCAATATAATCTTCTATCAGATTTATGCATGAGACGCTTCTATGAGACCGTCTAACCTAAGTCGTTCACATCTGATTCTTTTGACACCTTTGGTAAGTGCCATATTTTAGTAATATTTCATATTAAAATACAGGAACTTATGAATGTTAATTGATAAAATAACTATAATATAACCCCAAATTTATGAAAGGGCAAAAAGAGAATAAAAAAAATAAAAATGGAAAGCTGGAACGCTCCAGTACTCGCCCAAGCCAAAAAGCTCCCAGAGGATCTCGCCCTAGCGAGATCAAAGTCGTTGGGCTTTTTTTGGTCAAACTCGCACAAGCGAGTTCAATCACGCCCAGGCGAGAAGTCACTTAGCCCAAGCCCAACTAGGTTAAATATGAAGCGTGAGGCATAAACCTAGACATCAATTGGGAAAATAACAGGTGATAGAAAAACTTAAAGGAGGCATTCGTCAAGGAAAAACATCTTGGATCTTCTTTTCTTGTTTTTCATGCTTGTAATGGCCCATATGAGTGGTTAATTCTACCCTTTGGGATTGTGAGTAATCTGTTCAAACTCTTATGTATTGAGGTGATATTTAAATATAATATTTTGTTCTTGATTGATGATTGGTATTGTCATTTTATTTGTAATGCTTGTTTACCATGATCAAGATCCTTAGATTTGACTGAAAAGTTTCTCTAAGTTTCTAACCAAAATGACAATGCTTACATATTTGAATGTTAGGAATAAATTTGAAATGTTAATTGCTATCAACATCTAATCGTAATGTTAAGGAGTTTTTATAAATATGAGAGAAATTGATATTTAGGAGACTCTCTTAATAATTTTATATGCGAGGAATCGATATAAATGACTTTTATATGGCATCAACATCAATCAAATGATAGAATATTACTGTGCTTTTAAAAATACAAAAGAGATTAAGAAGGATGAACCATAATCCCAATTTTCACAATTGAACCAACAAACTCTTTGACTTGCTTTCTTTATAATTCTTGCAATCATTATAACAACCTACCAACAAATTCTTAAATATTATGAATATTTTAATTGATTTTAATTTTTTTTATTGTTTTAATTTAATTTAATTTATTTTAATTCAATATTTTTTATTTATTTTATTTTTAGATTTTATTTGAATTTATTTGAATTTATTTATTTTAAATTTTAAAAAGTTTAAAGTTTTAATGCCAGTGAATCCTTATACTTGTTGAGTTACTAATAGTCTAAGTTCAAGAGGACGAATGAATTGTATTTAGGTATATTTTTGCAAAAGAAAATTTATACAATTCTGACTGAAAAAAATTGATTGTTTTAACATATTGAATTTTTCTTAGCAGAAAGCAAATTCAGAAAATCAATTGGTTATTATAAAAAACAACTGATTGAAATATTCTCTTAAAAAATATTTGATTTTTTTAAGATATTCACTCAAGAAGAAAAATTAACAAATTAATTTTGAAATCAACAGATTATATTTCTAACTTTAGTTATCTAACCAAAACTACATATTAACCTAGAAAATAGAAAATTTAATTCTCAACTATCAAATAGAAGTTTTAACAAATTACAAATACAAGATAACCTATTAAAATTATGATTTAATAAGGCTAAAATATTTGAATATTTGAGAACCTGTTTCAGAAAACCAGTCACACAAGTAATGGTTACAATGTAGAAATAAATCGGTTCAGAAATTGGAAAACATAAACGGTAGAAAATATAATTGATTAATTCTCGAAACAATAGGTTAAATTTTCATACCAGTTTTCATAGTTACGTAGAAAATGAAAGTAGTAAGTAGGAAGGCTTTAAAACACACAAAGATTTATACTAGTTGACTCAAAATTGAGTTACATCCAATCCCATCTCACACTAAGATGGATTTCACTAAATCACAAAAATCTTTTTACAAAAGATCACTCAAGAACAACTCTTTAACTCTACAAGAACTAAAATACACCCTGTAAAACTCTATTACAGGAAAGCACCTCTTTTAAGAAACACTTCCTTAGAAGCAGAACTACAAAAACTAAAAGGCAATAAAGAGCATGGAATGAAAACTCATTTATACAGATTTAGAAGACTCAAAAGGGACCTCCAAACAACAACATACTTTGAAGAATCCTTTACCTCAAGAAGTGATGAAAGTAAAAGCACCAAGATCTTTCAAAGACTTAATTCTCTCCAAAAAATAATTCACTTAGAATTCTCTCAAGCTTGAAAACAAGTATGTATGTGTGTAGTGAAGAGATATCCATTCAGAAATCAAACCCTCCTTTTTATAGATTCAAAACGACAATAGATTTTAAAACAGTTTTGAATTCTCTTAAGAAAACAACATGTTAAAAAAAGAAAATAACAGGTTGATTTTTCTAAAAACACTTAGTTAGTTTCACACAGATTTTTAATAAAATGAAATAGTTGAAACTGAAAGTTTGGAAACAAAACTAGTTTTAGAGATAAAATCATCAGATAAATTTCAATTGATTATTTCTATAAATAATCATTGAAAAATTGTACTTTTCATATAAAAATAAAATTAACCAATTGAAAAACATATTTGATCTATTGAAAAACTGCAGAATTTCAGAAAACGAAATTTTAACCAGTTGAAAGCATTTTCAATTGATTGAAAAATCTTTTAGTTAATGAAAACAATTTAACTAATTGAAAAAAAGTCTTGTGCTTGAACCCTTCATCATATTCTCGAGGTAGAAGATAAATCAAGACACCCAAAGACTAGACTAAGCTTCCCAGAATCTTCATGAGGCAACAAGTTTTCTCTTCAAGGATTGTGGCTTGATCAAACATATTTAGTTGAGATATCCAACAGTGCTAACACTTGATTTAGTTGTCTTATTTTATATTAAAAGGTCAAATTCCCAAAGACCAATTATTATCCGAATTAGAGATTGAAAGGGCAGGTAAAACAAACAAGAAGACAAGGACAAAAGGAAGACAATGAGACACTAGAGAAGAATCCTCAACCACTTCTTTTCCCATTAATATTTTTTAGGAGGAGAGCAACATGGAATAAGAGAAAGCACCACCTCCTAGGAGAACACTTGGAGATTACGCCATTCAGTAGGGACCAAAGCATTTTTCTAGTCTTGCAATACCTACTACCACCAATGCCTTGGAGAGGAAACCTGTTTTCCTTAGTCTTATCAGTATCTATCAATTTACAACAATGGACACATTTGTTGAATTTGTGGGAACAACAAGCTTTCAATTAAGTGATATTGAAAATGTTTATATGAATTTATTTCCTTTTTCATTGGCAGGAAAGGAAAAGCATGACTCAAATCACATCCAAGTCAGAGCCTCACTAGCTGGGAGGATACAAAGAAAAAAAATTTACAAATATTTTTCCAATATCTCGCTACATCAAGGCAAAGTCTGATATTTCTATGTTCAGACAAGGAGCAGATGAAGCCTTTTGTGATACATGGGAGAGATTTAAAATGATGTTGAGAAAATGCCCAAACCATGGGTTTGAAGACATTGCTCAACTGAGCATTTTTTATAATGGTGTCAGATCTGATACCACGATGCTCCCAGATGCTGCAGCTAGTGTCACAATGATGGTGTTTGATTTGGAACAAGCGAAAAAAATTATTGATGCATTGACATCAACAAATTATCAAGTCTAACATGACAGACAAGGTATTCAAAAGAAAGGGTTGTTAGAGTTGAATACTTCAGATGCATTCTTGGATCAGAATAAAATTCTGACACAACAAATTGAAACATTAACTGCACAAATAACTAAATTACCCCAATAATTACAAGCTTTGCAATCTTCTCAGGGTGAGAGTCAATAATAAGGTGTGATTTTTGTGGAAGTGATAATCCCAATGGTCATTGTTCTTGTAAAAAAAAAATCATCTGAAGCAGAAGTAAATTACATGGAAAATCAAGGAAGGCCAGGTGGGTTCTCCAACAATAATTCTCAAGGTTGGAGAAGCAATCAAATTCAAAGTTTTAAGCAAGGCTCCTTTCAATAACAACAACCACTATATCCTTCATCCCAAGAGAGAATAAGCATATTGGAGAATACCTTGGAGAAATTTATGCAAACATCATTGTCCAACCAAAAGAGCTTTGATGTCGTTGTTCAAATTTTGGAGACACAAATGGGACATATTGCATAACAATTGAAGAAATCCAAGAAGCAATGTAAGTCAGTCACTACTAGAAGTGGAATATTTATAGGAAAGGGGATTGATGATAATTTGATTGTTGATGAAGAGAAAAAAATTGAGGAAAGAAAAATTGAGAGTGAAGAGGAAAAAGAAAAGGAGAAATAAAAAGAGAGTGTACATGAAGAAAAGAAAAAAGAAGAATATAAAAAAATACTAGATTTACCTTACCCACATGCTCTCTCAAGGAAGAATATATAGGGACATTTTATTAGATATTGTGAAATTCTGAAACAACTGGAGATAAATATTCCTTTTACTAAAGCTTTGGAATAAATGCCTACTTATGCCAAATTTATGAAGGATCCGTTGACAAAAAAGAGAATATTAAAGGAGCAAGGGATTGTGGAATTAGAAGCAAGATGCATAGCCATCATTAAAAAATCTTTGCGACAAAAATCTAGAGATCCTGGAAGTTTTACCTTGCCAGTCACAATAGGGAATTTTACTGTGGGTAAAGCATTACTATTTCTTGGTGCAAGCATTAATCTCAAGCCTCCATCTATGTTGAAGAAAATTGGAGATGTGGAAATCTTGCCTACAAGGATGACATTGCAATTACCTGACAGAACAATAAAGTATCCACATGGAATAGTTGAAGATCTTTTGGTGAAGGTAGACAAATTTTATTTTCGAGTTGACTTTGTAATCATCGACATAGAGGAAGATGTTGAAGTACCTCTCATTCTTGGACGTCCATTTATGAAAACTAAAAATATTATGATTGATGTGGATGAAAGAAAGTTGAAAGTCTGAGTACAAGATGAAGAAGTTAGCTTTGATGTATTTGAAGCTATGAAACATATGATTGACCAAATAGATTGTTTTAGAATGGATACACTTGATGAACTATATTTGGAAAATCAAATGCAAATATATGTGGATGATTCTTTGATGAAAGCAATCATCAATAATAACAAAGATCTAGAAGTATGGGAAGAAAAGGAAATCAAGGAATGTTTGAAAGATCTGGAGAAGGCAAAAGAAGTGTATAAAGAGGTTTTTCATGAATCAGAGTTAAATAAAGCCAGTCCTCCTCGAAAAATAGAATTAAAGCAACTGCCATCTCATTTGAAGTATGTTTTTATAGAAGAGAATGGAGAGAAACATATTATCATAAGAAATCTTTTATCAGAAAAAGAAGAGCAATAAGTAATAGAAGTGTTGAAGGTAAATAAATAAGCTATTGGATGGACTTTTATTTACTTGAAAGGAATAAACCCATCATATTGTATGCATAAAATCCATATGGAGCAAGATTTTAAACCTATAGCTCTACCTACAAGGCGCTTGAATAATTCTATTAAGGAAGTTGTTAGAAAAAAGTGCAAAATCTTTTAGAGGCAGGGATAATTTATCCCATTTCAGACAACGCTTGGGTTATTCTTGTACAGGTGGTGATATGAGTTGATTTTTAGATGATTCCATTTTATGGCGACTCTTTACTTAGAGTTGGGATTTTAGAAATTTAATGGTGAGACCTAAGGAAGATTCCCATAGGATACGAACTTAACCAAATGGTTAAGTAAGTGTGAAGGTTCACTTACAAAAGGCAAAGATGAAAAATCAATGTAAAGTGATAGATGGAATGCAATGTGGAATGGAAATGGCAATAAGGTAAATATCAATGGTGGTCATGGCCAAACCAAATGATGAACCATAAGCATATAACAATAGCAAAACCAAGAGAAAGAATTCAAGATAAAGACATATAAGAAAGGCGGAAATGGAAATGAATTGAAAAGAGTGGAAAAAGAGTAGCTTATGGAGTGATTGTAAGAATGATTCACACCACTTGAGGTGTGGTAGCCACCAAGATGAGTGAAGGGCCGCCACTTGAGAGTCTCACACTACTCAAGATAAGTCCTATCTAAGAGGATTCAAATCTCACAAACACCTTACACAATTTGTGCAGAGTAAATTTTCTATTCAAAATTAACATGTGAAATACAATGAGGTAGGCATCCTATTTATAGGTGAAGGTGCCTTGGAAACACAAGGAGCAAGGGATAGGATGGTAAGACCATATAAAGGTGCGGCTAGATCATTGACTAAGTCAATGTCACACCTATAAGCCAAATGTTCTAGAAAGTAGGTCAAAATCCTACCCTAAAAGGCCATGTGATAAGCACACTCTCCCTATTATGCTAATGACACCTAATTCTATTGAAATTAAAAATAATGAAACCAATTGATGCTTAGCACCCAAAGCCTGTTCTATACTCCTTGTGATCCTCTGGGGCAAGCTAGGTGCTGAGGTAGTGGCCGGAGAATCCTGACCTAGCCCTGTGTCTTGAGGCATGCTCCTAGTCATCCTCCTAGGACGCTGAGCTTGATCAGTATGCGCACTCTCTCCTAGGTTCTCATTAGGTGGTTCCTAAGAAAGGAGGTATGACAATTATTCATAGTTAAAAGAATGAATTAATTCCTACAAGAACTATTACAGGATGGAAAATGTGAGTTGTTTATGGTAAACTAAATCAAGCTACGCGAAGGATCATTATCTATTACCTTTTATGGAGCAAATGTTAGAAAGATTGGAAGGTAAAACATACTATTGTTTTTTGGATGGTTATTCAGGTTATAATCAAATTGTAGTGAATCCAGAAGATCAAGAGTTAAATAAAGTCAGTCCTCCTCGAAAAATAAAATTAAAACAGTTGCCATCTCATATGAAGTATGTTTTTATTGATGAGAATGGAGAGAAACCAATTATCATAAGCAATCTTTTATCAGAAAAAGAAGAGCAACAAGTAATATAAGTGCCGAAGGTAAATAAAGAAGCTATTGGATGGACTTTTATTGACTTGAAAGGAATAAGCCCATCATATTGTAAGTATAAAATCCATATGGAGCATGATTTTAAACCTATAGCTCAACCTACAAAGCGCTTGAATCATCCTATGAAGGAAGTTGTTAGAAAGAAGGTGCAAGAGCTTTTAGAGGCAGGGATGATTTATCCCATTTCAGAAAACACTTGGGTTATTCCTATACAGGTGGTGCCTAAGAAAGGAGGTATGCCAATTATTCATAATGAAAAGAATGAATTAATTCCTACAAGAACTGTTACAGGATGGAGAATGTGCATTGATTATAGTAAACTAAATCAAACTACACAGAAGGATCATTATCCATTACCTTTAATGGATCAAATTTTGGAAAGATTGGTAGATAAGACATAATATTGTTTTTTGGATGGTTATTTAGGTTATAATCAAATTGTGGTGAATCAAAAAAATCAAGAGAAGACAACATTTACTTGCCCATTTGAAGTTTTTGCTTACCGAAAAATGCCATTTGGGTTATGTAATGCTCCGACAACTTTCCAAAGGTATATGTTTGTTATTTTTTCATATATGATCGAGAAATGCATTGAAGTATTTATGGATGATTTTTTTTGTGTTTGGGTCTTCTTTTGACTCTTGCCTAACAAATCTTGACATCGTGCTGAAGCAATGTGTGGAGACAAATCTTGTGCTAAATTGGGAGAAATGTCATTTTGTGATCACATAAGGAATTGTCTTAGGCCATAAAATTTCTCATAGAGGGATTGAGGTAGATAAAGCAAAAGTTGAAGTCATTGAGAAGCTACCTCCACTAGTTAACATTAAAGGAATCAGAAGTTTCCTAGGGCATTATGGATTCTACAGAAGATTTATTAAGGACATCTCCAAGATTGCATAATTGCTTTTAACATTTTGAAAGAAAAAGTCATTACCGCACCTATCATAATTGCTCTTGATTGGAAATTTAATTTTAAGATAATGTGTGATACTAGTGATTATGCAGTATCAGTTTTAGGATAAAGGAAATAAAGATTTTTTCAAGTTATACATTATGCAAGCAAGGTTTTAAATGAAACTAAAAGTGATTACACTACAAAAAAAAAGAATTACTTGATATAGTGTATGTACTTGAAATTTTTTGATCTTATTTGATAGGCTCTAAAGTTATTGTTTCTACTGATCATGCTACAATTAAATATTTATTGAATAAATCAGATTCTAAATCAAGCCTTATACGATGGATACTTTTGTTGCAAGAATTTGATTTAGAAATGAGAGATAAGAAGGGATGTGAGAACAATGTAGCTGATCATTTGTCAAGGTTAACAAATGAAGAGGTAACAACATTGGAACCCGAAATTCTCATTAAAGTCACATATGAGAAGTTGTTGGTAATCAAGGAGAGGCCATGGTTTGCAGACATGACCATTTTTAAAGCTACTACAGCAATCCCGGAGAATTTGGACTAACACAAAAGAAGATTTTTTTAAATATGCTAATCATTATGCATGGGATGACCCTCATTTGTTTAAACTTGGTAGAGATAATATATTGAGAAGATGTGTCCCATTAGATGAAGGCAAGACAATTATATGGCAATGCCATAATTCATCATATGAAGGACATTTTAATGGGGAAAGCATAGTTGCAAAAAATTCTTCAATCAGGTTTATTTTGGCCTTCATTATTCAAAGATACTCATGCTTTAGTACAAAGATGTAATAGGTGCCAAAGAACATGAAGAATTTCTATAAGACATGAGATGCCATTAAAAAACATTCAAGAAATTGAAGTTTTTGATTGTTAGGGCATTGATTTCATAGGACCTTTGTCATCTTATTTTTCAAATGAATATATATTATTGGCAGTTTAGTATGTCTCTAGATGGGTTGAAGCAATTCCATCGCAAAATGCAGATTCCAAGACAGTCATTAAATTTCTTAAAAGGATTATTTTCTGCATATTTGGTACTCCTAAAGTGTTAATAAGTGATGTTGGTTCTCACTTTTGTAATACCTAATGGTAGAAGGTCTTAGAACATTACGGGATTAGTCATAAGGTATCTTTGGCTTATCATCCTCAAACAAATGGGCAAGCATAAGTTTCCAATAGAGAAATAAATAAAATATTCGAGAAAACAGTGGCCTCACTGATTCAGAAAAGGTGAAAAATGACGGTTATTTTAGCATTAATACGACGACTCTTGAATTGTTTTGTTTAAACACGTAGTCTATTCTCTTAAGGCATAAACGACGACTATTTGACCATTGTGTTAATGGCATACATAAACGACGATTATTATCATAACTGTCGTTTTTTACCCTTCCCTGCACTGCCAAATACAATACATGCAAGAGGTATAAAATGGCAGTTATGGTAATAACCACCGTTTTATACCATCCTTAGGCTCAACAAAGATGGGGGTCTAAAATGGTGCCCCGAGAGGTATAAACGACAGTTATGGTTGTAACTGTCGTGTATTATGGGAATTTTGTTTTTTAGTTCAGTATGTTTAATGCATTTTCCCATCTAAATTAACCCGTTAAATTAAAATCCTGCCAGCCATATACATAAATTCAGAGAATCAAATTATATATACTGAAAAAATGTATTACAAACACTAATACATATTCCTATCTATCTATCTAATTCCTATACTATGATTAGCTATCCTAGAGTTATAGAAATTAAGGAAATGTGGACCAAACATGTCTCACATAATCTATGGAGAACAAAGGCAATGGGTTCTCATCCGTAAAGAATTGCATCACAAAATAAGGTTTACATTAATTAGTGTTAAGATACATATATGTTAAAGAATTATAAAGAATAATTTAAATATTATTACCTATTCCCAATCTGTTTTAATGTCTGCTCCTACAATGGTAACCATCCATTGCATAATGTAATAGCCACATTCGTAGCCTTTTAGTTGTCTATTACACTATAATTAAATAGAAATTAAAAGTTAATATTGATAAACAATGAAAAGAGAAAGACAAAAATTACAAACCATTAGGTTCAACATGTCACCTTTGAGTATGTGCTCCCTGATTTTGTTAACATACAATCTCCTTCCGTTCAAACAATTAACACACGAACACCTAAACTTTACTCCATCATGACCACTACTGTTGGCGTTACGTTGCGCAAATTGTATAACTTCTTTTACTCCTCTTTCGTACTTATCACTTATGTGAACGAAGTTAATTCAATCTCGATCCATTATATTCTGTAAAGGTCATTCACGTGTTCACTAATGCGTGTGAAACCTCACGTTGGTCAAGGGTCGAACACCCTGCACTCAATACTAACATGTATTAATTGCCGAGGGTCGAACACCCCCGGATTCAATACCAATAGTATAAAAGAATTATAAATATACATGCTATATACAAATGAAAAATTTAATTACAGTTATAAATAATAAAGAATATCAATTAAAAAGCAATAAATTATATATAATCTAATTAAAAATCATTAAATTAATTATAAATACTAAATAATATAATTACAAAATATCACTATAATTACCATGTAAATTAATTAATAAATACGAAATAATCTTACTTTAATTACAATATAACAAATTAATAACTATAATAACCTAAAATCTAACATAAGATAAATTAATAATAAATAAAAATTATAATGAATACTAAATATACAAATTAATAATACTAAAAAACAATATTAAAAAAAAATAAAAAAACACCACCAACCTTGTGCGTGAAGGGCGAAACGGTGGTGAAGGGCAGCAACAACAAAACTAGTGGTGGCAGTAGAGAAACCAATGAAAACAGTGGTGCCACCTAATGAAACAGTGATGACAACCAAGAAAACCTTCACCAGTGGAGGAGAGAAACCAATAAGAGAAACAAAAAATAATAAGCAATGGAGGAAAATGCAATGAGTGAATGTGAAGGATAAAGAACTTACAGTATGGAAATGTCACAACGGAGACGAAGAACCAGAGTACGAGAGTAAGAACAAGGGAAAAGACAAACGAAAAAGAAAAGCGTAAGTGACACGCTTCGAATTAGGGTAATAAAATGAGTGTAAAATGGTGGTTCTTAGGTAAAATCGTCGTTTTAGACCAAAGTACTTCGGTCTTAAATGGCGGTTTCACCCACAACCACCATTTTACAGTCATTGTAATTTCAAAAATGCCATCGTGTTTTGATGGACAACATTTGATAATAAAAGCGATGTGTATTTGGTGTCGTAAATGGGCTTTTTTGTACTAGTGCTTCATCCAGAAAAGATTGATCAATCAAGCTTGATGAACCTCTATAGGCCTATAGTATGGAAATGTCACAACGGAGATGAAGAACCAGAGTACGAGAGTAAGAACAAGGGAAAAGACAAACGAAAAAGAAAAGCGTAAGTGACACGCTTCGAATTAGGGTAATAAAATGAGTGTAAAATGGTGGTTCTTAGGTAAAATCGTCGTTTTAGACTAAAGTACTTTGGTCTTAAATGGCGGTTTCACCCACAACCACCATTTTACAGTCATTGTAATTTCAAAAATGCCATCGTGTTTTGATGGACAACGTTTGGCAATAAAAGCGATGTGTATTTGGTGTCGTAAATGGGCTTTTTTGTAGTAGTGCTTCATTCAGAAAAGATTGATCAATCAAGCTTGATGAACCTCTGTAGGCCTATAAGACTGCATATAAAACTCCTATTGCTCTTACTCCATTTTAGTTGATCTATGGGAAAGCATGCCATCTTCCAGTGGAATTAGAATACAAAGCATATTGGGCATTAAAAACTTTAAATTTAGATGCTAAAGTTGCTGGTGAAAAGAGAAAACATCAAATATAGGAACTTGAAGAGATGAGATTAAATGCCTATAGTTCCTCAAATCTCTATAAAGAACATACAAAGAAATATCATGACAAGAAGATTGTGGAAAGAATTTTTCATATTGGTAAATTTGTGTTATTATTCAACTCCAGATTGAGACTTTTCCCTAGAAAGTTAAAATCTAAATGGTCTAGTCCTTATATTGTGAAGGGGGTTAAACCTTATGGAGCAATTGATGGAAATCGTCCAACCTCACACAACCATATAATAAGGAAAATGAAGACCTAGAGGTTATTTATTGATTTAATTTCAAATATGGGTCTAATTGGGCTTTTGTTTATTTTTGTAGGCCCAATCAAGAGGACAACTCTAGGTTGAAGAAATGTACAAACATATTCAAGAAGACCTCCAACTCATCAAAACATAAACAACTACTAGAAGAGGCCCAATCACAAGCCCAAGTACAAGCCCAACAACTAGAAGATCAGAGCCCACAAGTAGGTCTATGGTAAAGGAGATACAAGAGGACTGGGATGCTGCTACTGATGGCAGTCTCTACATGTTTGAAGAAGCCTAGATTCTAGTTTAAATAGTGTAGAGAAGATTTTATTTTCTTGTCAAAATTAGACTAGGAACTTTAATTGTAAGATATTTAGATTGAATATTAGGTCCTAATTACCAACCTAGATTAAAATTAGGGTTTCTAAAACACCTAATTTAATCTAGGCCGGTCATGAGAAAGCCCATTAAGGAAGTGAACATCCACCTTAGTCACACCTTCCATGTGCTCTCTTTTTGGCGCCAATTGCAACTAGAATAGTTTGAATTTCCCTCTACTTTCTCTTATTCAAATCCAGCCCTCTCTTGCTATATATAGAGGTGCTTGATTCATGTAAATAAAAGATTAATGAAGAGTGAATTTCTGCCAAAATTGTGCCAATTTCACTCATTGTCTCCTACCTCCCTAGGATAGACACTTAGTCTTCATTTTTCACCTATTCCAAGTGAGATGGCCTCACCACTTACTCTCCACACCTAGCATGCACCTCTAAGGAAACCAAAACTCTGCGTGAGTTCCTTGTTCATCTTCCTTCATTGATGCTTCCGCTATTCCTCCAAAGAAAACACAAATCGAATGAAGGCATACTCCATCAACAATAGAGTTAAAAACCCAATATCACATAGAAGTTGGGTAGTAAATGGTCAAAGGGTAAAGCCATACTTGGGTAATGAGAAGGAGAACCTCACTATGCTGATTCTTTCAAACGAACTCTAGAGAAACATGCGTCAAGCTATAAGACGTTAAACAAGTGCTTACTAGAAGGCAACCCAGTACATATTTGAGTTTTATGAAGATTTGTTGTCTTTGTTTTGATTTTTACTCCTAAACAAAACCATGTTTTTATGCAGAGAAATTCTCCTAGGCATCATATGTCTTGCCTGGGTGTGTTTGACGACGTAAAAAATCATTTTTTATGTAGGGAACCTCGCCTTGGCATAGTATATCTCGCCTAGGCGAGTTAGGAAAATAAACAAGGGGTGCTTTCTGGAGTAATCTTGCCCAAGCGCTACATATACTATTACATTTCTCTGCTTTTTTATGCATTCGAGCCACTAAGCACACAAACTCTTGAACAAATTCGTCAAGAATGGTCCAAATATTTCCTACAAATTAGGAATCAAAACATGTAAAGATTTGTAAATTTGTACATATGTATACATTTTCATTAGATGTAATTATACAATTTTTTTTAGTTTCAATTGCATGTTTTCATATTTTTGTACATACAAATCAATCTGACTGGTATTCTAGTTTTATAAAATTTATAGGTTTGGGAAAAAGCACATTATAATAAATTTATAAAAAAAAATTGTTACATATTACATCGATTGTGACATATTATCAGATATTCAGATTTTGGTACATATTACACTGGTTTTTACAACCAGTTTTATATGTGATTGGCATTTTACGTTGCTAAGATCTACATCTTTGAGGGAACCAATGTTATATGTCTCCTAGAACCGGTGTTATATGCATTTTCTGCATTCGTTTGTTTTAACAGAAAAAGAAATCAATTAGTTTGTTTTAAAAATCAATGAAGTGTTTTTAACAGAATTTTGTTATGATTTTCAAAACTGTTTTTAAATGCTTCTAACAGATTTCAAAATGATCAAACAATTTTAACCATTTTTTGAAGTCTATATAAATACTGGTTTATGATCATTTCAAAAAGAAGAAAAAAGTTTTATTGAAAATGTTTTCAAGAGAAAGATCAAAGAGTTTTGTAATCATTTTGGAGTCTTGGATCATTGCTTATGTGTGAACTAAGAATCTGGGTTTTCTATTCTATTATTCTACAGCTTTGTAAAACCCGGGTGTATTCTAATTCTTTCTTTCAATTATGTATTGTGGTATAAAATAGTTCTAGATAGTGTTTCTAGAAACTGTGGTTTTGGCTGAAAATGTTGTGTGTTCTTGAGGGGTTCAAGATCAACACTCTTGGTTATGATTTGTAATCTGGTTTTAATGACCTAGTGAATTCTTAGTGGTGAGCTGAGGACTAGATGTAGCTCTTGGTTAAGAGTGAACCAGTATAAATCTCTATTTACTTACTTTGATAATCTGCTATATAAATTGTTTTTGTGTATTCTAATGCATTAAACAATTAGTTGTTCCGACAAAACAACTGGTTTATACTTTTTCAAAATTGTTTGAACAGATAAATCAATTGATTGATTTAACTGATCTTTTCAATCTAATTTCAGTCTTTGCGATAATGTTGCAAAAACAATTTAACCCCTTCTTGTTTTAGCCTTGCATTTGAACAATATTAATACGATTATTTGAATTATCATATGCATCATCTTCTACTGATACTTTTTTCGAAAAATTAAAAGAAAAATCTTCAAATTAGATTCACGCAAATAATCAATAGTATGGGTGCAAAGATAATCTCCATTTATTATAAGATCTGTAAAGGGTATTAAGTATAGTTGCTCGCACCGTCTTATACTCCCATAAGCGTGTCTTATACTCCCATAAGCGTGAATCATAAAAAAACATAAAATTTCCAAAACTTAAAAATATCAAACACACAATCAAACAATTTTTATCATTAAAAACTACGTGATTCCTTATTTTCCAATGAGTAGAATATATATGATCAATGTTAATCCTTGTTAGGCCCAAATAAAAAAAATTCAAAAATATTTTCTTTATTTTTAACATGATTTTTGCTTCAATTTTTGGAAAAAAATAAACATCCTGAAAACCCTAAACCAAAAAAAAAAAAAAAAAAAAAAAAAAAAGAAGAAGAAGAAGAAAAAATATGTTGCTATTGAACACCTAGAGAATGTTTATGTTCAAGCTTTTGTTAAATTATTTGGCCTACATTATGTTGAAAAATGTTGTAGCATCTACATTTGTGAATGATATCAAAAGGTTTATTTTAGTGCAAATATAGAAATGAAAGTTTTAATTTCAATTTCTTTTCATTACGTGTATAGAATTATATTCATATTATTTCTTTTGAGACTTTATTTTATATATGGATTTATGGAAATAGTTTTGAGACATACCTAGTTGTTGTTAACATTAACAAGCCAACAATTGAATAATGGGCTGAAGAAAATAATATAACTGCAGACTTTGATTCTCTCCATGGAGATTCTAGATCAAAAACTTACATAATCGAAGAGTAACAACCATGTTTTGTTTGTCAGGATTCCAGAATGGTTAGAGTAACAAAGTTCCCTGTCTATTTTGTTTAGACCATCAATGACAACACAATGGAGATAAAATTATTTTTTCCATAACAATATTTTCACACACATGATTTTCTTAAATTGAAGATGTGCCTTCGAATTTCTTCAACCTTCCCTGAGCTGCAATTTAGAATATCAATGTGGAAATAGATACTAGAAATTTGAGGATCATAAGTTATCACAATTTCGAGAGATATGTACAGTGAAAAACAATGAAAAACGAGGGTGAAACCTGGTTGCGCAACTTCTTTGTCACCAAGAACGACGAAGCATGCCCGTCTTGCAAGTCATACATACAAGAAGGGTTATTAGGGTTTCCAAAATTAGGGTTATTAGGGTCTTACAAGAAGGGTTATTAGGGTCTTGCAACTTCTTTTCACCTTCAAACTCTCGCCGAGTCAAACATACAAGAAGGGTTATTAGGGTTTCCAAAATTTTGAGAGGGGATTTAGGGGAGAAGAAGGAGGATGTGCGGATTGTGGGTTTGAGAAAAAAATTTCAACTTATATAGAGATATTTTTTTTATATATGTAGGACCATTATGTTTTTTTCACATTAAATAAATGGTTAAGATAATAAATATTCCACCTCAGTCTTGTGTTACCCAGACCCACAAGATAAATAAAATATAATTTTTTTTTTGCATTTGCTAAGCCTTCATAAATTTAATTTTTTTTAATCCGTGGCCTTCCTTACTTGGGTTCATGTTTTGGATGCTAACTTTTATTATTGTTATTTTATTCTTTTTATAATTTCACAAAAATAGTAGCGTGGGCTAAATCTACGTTTAATATTTAATTTTATAATTATTAGTGTAGGTGTACCATTTCTTTGGCCGACACTATCCTTAAAATTTATTTTTCTTCTTTGTTCTCACTATAATAACATCCATTAGGAATACGATTTTTTTTTTAGTTAATACCCACTTTTCTCGTAGTGAGTGAAAACACTTAATAGTGTACAACATAAAGAAGCAAGATGTATTATATTCATGTGTTATGTGTACAGAAATAAACAAGCAAGTACTTAGAAAATGAAATTAAACAAATAATTTTAATAAACTTAAAAAGCAAGAAAAAAAAACAAAGAACAACATAGAAAGACCAAAAGAACTACAAAATCAAAGAATCATTTCTCCCCTTTTTCACATCATGAAAAAAGGTTCCTAGAACAGAAATAATCAATACAGTGATGGTGGTTGAAGTGGCTGCTAAGATGGTGGAGGAGGGGCAAACTAGGTTCTTAGTTGATTGGGGATTTCAACAAAGGATTTTTTTAATCTGTGTAGCAAAAGAGGCAACAACTTGTTGAAGCCTCTGGTTCTGTCTTTCCTCCATCCTAGAAACTCTTGAACAATGTCTCTCTCACTTTGGAAAGCCTATTAGATGATCAACTTGATTTTGTTGGACATGTTTTCCAACAGTTCTTGAAAAACTGCATCAGATGTAGATGGTCAAGGAGAAGGTACCACTTCCAAAAGTTAAGAGACCTCTTCAAGTGTTTCAAAATCTTGTTACACATCTTTAAGATCCCCAGTTTCTTCATGGTCTTCAACATCTACATGATCCTGAACAACTTATGGAATCTACACATCATCTTTTTTCCAACTGATAATGAACATTAACAATAATAGGTACCTCGGTTGAAGCATTCTTACCCATATCAAGAATTTTCTCAGCCTCATTTATAATAGCTTTTAACTTAGTTCTTCATTATGGAAATGTATTCGTAGTAGCAAGATGTCATTCAAGAACAAAGATGACATTTCCCTTTAATAGCTCCTCCCTTAAGCATCTATGAGCAACAACTTCTTCAACATCTAGGTCTAGTAAAGGCTTGATCTCAGCAAAGGAAGACTGGCATAAATTGTAATGTCTAGTGACACCATGAAGAATGTGTTGAACCATTTTCCATAAAAAAAATTCAGATTCCTGATGAAACATGGTGGTGAAGTCATCTAGGGAGTACTATTACACTAGCCTTAGAAAAGATAGTTGATCTTCAAACGTTCTTCCTTGCTGAATATGAGGGAATTCACTATTGTAATCATAAAATGAAGAAGCACAAAAAGACTTTTTATCAATATTTTCACACCACACAACTATGGCTTCATATTCATACAAGACTCTATCAAATTCATGTTTTTCTTTATAAACATAACTCCAATCTCTCAGAGTAACTGATATGAGTTTATTTGCAATTACTCATGTTTTTTTATAGATTTTACTTGGATTAAGATTTTGATTAGTAAGATAAGATTATAACTCAGTGAGGATTGCCACTAGATACAAACATAACCAAGTGGTTAAGTAAGTGCGAAGGTTTTCATCAAAGAGCAAAAAGAAAAGACACACTCGATGATGAATAGAACACGAAATTAAGCATGATAAAAGAGAATGAAAGACAAAAAAAAATGGAATAGAACTGAAAGAGATAAGAGGAAAGGAGTTCTTATGTGTATGAAGCAATCATGGAGGTGAAGAGATGGGAGGAATCACGCCACTTGGGGAAAGAAAGCTCCAAGATGAGTGAGGAAGTGAGTCATCACTTGCAACATTATCTGCAAAGATAAGACTCAGAGGGTTATATTGTCTATGGCGCAACAGTCTGTACACATACACTAACTCTCATCCTTTTTAGGGACAATAATGACAGGCATAGCATAAGAACTCATGATATCTTGGATCCAACCCTTTTCTAATAACCTTCGACTTGTTTTTGGATCTCGTTGGTTTAATCCAGATTGGTTCTATATGTAGGTCGATTTGGTAAAGAAGCTCCAAGAATAAAATCATTTTGATGTTCAATACCTCTTAGAGGTGGTAAACCTTTAGGAGGATCTTGGAACACATCCTGGAATTCCTTTGACAAAGAATCCAAACACTTAGAACTATCTAGAGTAGAATTTAATTTTAAATGTTTTTGTGGATAAGCTATAAATACCTCTTTTCGAGCCATCATTACCTTTTTTATTTCCCTGAGAGAGATGAGAAGGTTTGTTTTGATAACATTATTTTTCTCTAATTTTTTTTTCATTTCCTCTCTTTCGTTTCATTTTAAGTTGGTTCATTTACCTCTTTTGGAGAAAGAGATTTTAGTACGACCTTATGCCCTCGGAAGTGAAAATAAATTTTGTTAGTAAGGCCATATTGTAAAAAATTTCTATCATATAGCCAAGGCTTTCTTAAAAGAACATGTGTTGTTTCCATGGGCACAACATCACATAATACCTCATCTTTATATTTTCCAATGGAGAAAGCTATGAGGACATGTTTATTAACAATCAATTCACCCTTTTCACCAAGCCATTGTAATTTATAGGGATTTGTACGAGAGATAGTGGGTAAGCCAGGTTTCTCCACTACTTTTGTACTTGTCACATTAACACAACTACCCCTATCAACTATCACAGAACATAAGTTGTTGTTGATAAGGCACCTGATATGGAAAATTGAGAAGTGCCTAATTTAAGTAATATTTCATATTAAAATATAGGCACTTATGAGTATTAATTGTTAAAATAAATATAAAGTAACCCTTAATTTATGAATTTATACCTTTTTACGTATTTTATGATCTTTATTTGAATACGGGCATTTTATTCCAAATTTGGTGTTAATTTCAGGTTTTTAGGGAAGAATGGAGATGTATGGGCTAAAGAAGAATAATATAAGCTAAAAGAAGAAAGTTGGAAGGCCCTGAAACGCACAAGTGCACAAAAATTCCAAATCAGTAGCAGAGCATCTCGCTCAAGGGAGATATATCTCGCTTGAGTGAGATAACGCTAGAGACCTTGGGCCTTTTTATGTCACTACAAGAAAAACGCGAATTACATACAGATTAAATTCCGTATGTAAATATTAGCACCATAAAATAAAATTAGCAGTGAATGAGATTCGAAGCCAGATTTCTTCAGCAACCAAGTAAAATTTAACCACTACACAAAGCAAATTCTTTAGTTTAATTATGATTTTTATTATACTTATTATTATTAATAATACTAACAATACTAATAATACTAACAATATTAATAATATTAATAATATTAATAATACTAACAATATTAATAATATTAATAATACTAACAATATTAATAATATTAATAATACTAACAATATTAACAATACTAACAATATTAATAATACTAACAATACTAACAATATTAATAATACTAACAATAATAATAATACTAACAATATTAATGATACTAACAATATTAACATATGAATCACATTTAATTTATCTACAATCTACTTGAATCTAAACATAATTTATTATATTATCTATTAGTATGAATCAAATTTAATATATGTCATACTCATAGTCATCATATTACCTATTACATTAAAATCAACTATCATATTAATTATTATTTTACGATCATATTGACTTAATTAAGTTCATTATAGGTAGTTGGTTTTACTTGTGTGTTATAGTAAAGAATATTGTCAACAAACAATATTATATTTTAACATAAAATGATGACTTTTACATTAACTATTAATTAAATCTCTAATACAGATTACTAGTTAGCATATCATTATAGTTTAAACTATATTAATTATTCCATAAATCTATGTAAAAGGTTGTTACTAAATAACCCTTTCTACTAATATATAATATAAATCATAATGACAAAGTGATTAAATAATTTATAATTTAAAATATTTTAAAAATTATACATTATATCAATTTTAATCTATGTAAGTAAATATTTGAAAATAAGATTTTTTTTATCGACAAAGAATAAAAAAAATTAAACAAAACATTTTAAGGATATTTCAATCCTTATACAAGAATCTCAAATCAGAAAAGAAGTGTAAGATACAAGCACCTATATAGCCATCTAACAAAAACTTCACAACTACCTATAATAACCTATATTTGAAAATAAGATATCAAATAATTTTATATTAATATATATATATATATATATAATATGAAAGTAAATTTAAATTTAACCATGAGTTTTAAAAAATTAATGATTAAATAAAGAAATATATTAATCAATATATATGTATTTATAGTATTAAAGTTATATTAATATTATATAATTTCTTCCTTTTTCTCTCTATCTATCTATATCCGAATAAAAGTAATATTACTCAAGTCAAATAAAACTACTATACACACACAATAAATATCTAAATGTATATTTATATCAAAATTAATATTAATAATATGAATATAATGTTAATAATAATATTAATTATAACATTAATAAATATTAATAATATGAATAATATTAATAATAATATTAATAATATGAATATAATGTTAATAATAATATTAATTATAACATTAATAAATATTAATAATATGAATAATATTAATAAATATTAATAATATAAATATAATTTATTTTATTATTATTATTATTAATTATATTAATATGTATAAGTATAATAAAAATGATAACATGACCAAAGAACTTGTCTGGTCTAATGGTCAATGCTTTCCCTGGTCACTGGAAAGAATTGGGTTCGAATCCTGGCTGCTGCAGTTTACTTGTAAAATTGTTTGGAATTAATATTTAGAAAACACCTTAATAATTTTATATGCGAGAAATTGATATATATGATTTTTATACGGTCCTCAATATCAATCAAAAGATATTTAGCGAATCTTTTACTTGAATATTCAATTGTTCTTTGTGGGTTCAATATCCGTTCTTAGGGACACATTATTATTTCTGACAACGCGGTGCACTTGCCGTAAAAAGTCATCAAGTTTTTGGCACCGTTGTCGAGGAACAGTTTGTGAATAGTCTAACTGATTTTATTTTTTGTTAATGGTTATTAATTTTTGTTTATATTGATTGATTGTGTTTATATTTGTTTATTGTTTTTATTTTTCTTAATTGAAGATTTGTTTTATTTTCATATTTTATTTGCAGATTTCATTTTTTTTGTTTTAAATTTTTAAAGAAAAAAATTATTATGTTACTGCTAATGAATCCTTGTGCTAACTCTTGAATTAACTGTTTTATATGATATTGAGAGGTCAAATTGCCAAAAACCAATTATTATTTGAATCAGATATTGAAAAGGCAGCTAAAAGAAATAGAAAGACAAAGACAAAAGAAAGGGAAGGAGACACTAGAGAGGAATCCTCAATCACTTCTTCTTTTCCTACTAACAATATTTTTCAGGAGGAAAGTAACATGGTAGAAGAGCAAGCACCACCTCCTAGGAGGACACTGGGAGATTATGTCATGTACCAAGGGCCAAGGCATTTTTCTAGTATTGCAATGCAAGCTACCACCAAGGCCTTGAAAATAAAACCCGCTTTTCTCACTCTCATCAGTACCTATCAATTTACAACAATGGATCATGAGGATCCATATTCACATTTATCTACATTTTAAGAATTAGTGAGAACAATGGGCTTTCAATCAGGTGATATTGAAAATGTTTATATGCGTTTGTTTCTTTTTTCATTGGCAAGTAAAGCTAATGAATGACTCAAATCACTTCCAAATTAGAGCCTCACTAGCTCGAAGGATGTAGAGGAAAAATTTCTGCAAAGATTTTTTCCAATCTCTTGCTACATCAAGCAAAGTCTGAAATTTCTATGTTCAGACAAGGAGTAAATGAATCTTTTTGTGAGACATTTGAGAGATTCAAAATGATGCTTAGAAAAGTCCCAAATCATAGGTTTGAAGATATTTATCAACTGAGCATATTCCTTAATGGTCTCAGATAACACAAAGATGCTCTTAGATGCCGTAGCTGGTGGCACAATGGTGGCTCTAGACGTAGAAGAAGCGATAAGGATTATTGATACATTGTCATCAACTGATTATCAAGTTCAACATGATAGACAAGGTATTCGAAAAAAAAGGTTGTTAGAAGATGCACTCTTGGATCAAAATTTTGACGCAGCAGATTGAGCAACTAATCGCACAGATGGCTAAATTGCCCCAACAATTACATGTTGTTCATTCATCTCAAAGTCAGAGTCAACCAATCAGGTGTGATTTTTGTGGAGGTGATTACTTGCAGGGAAAGCAGGGCTCCGAGGACGTGGCGGTGACAGGGGGTGACCAGGGGCATGAAGTCCCAGTGCATGGTGAGATTCACACCATTGTGGGAGGTTTTTCGGGAGGAGGTTGCACCGCTTCTCAACGAAAGAGGGACGCGCGAGCGGTGATGACGGTAGAAGCACAAAGGGCAGACGATGCTTTTGATGTCGACCTTGTCTTTACCAAGGCCGACCTCCAAGACATTGTTCCCCATGACAACAACCCGGTGGTAATCTCAGTAGTAACCAATGGGAGGAAGGTGCACCGTGTACTGGTGGATCAAGGAAGCTCGACAGATGTAATGTTCTGGACGACTTTCAACAAGTTGGAGCTGTCCCCTGACATGTTAAGGCCTTACATTGGCTGCCTTTACGGTTTCGCGGAGACCAGGTGGAGGTGCCTGGGCACTTAGAACTGAGGACCATCTTCACGGATGGTATCGCGTCCCGTACGGAGAACATTAGGTATCTCGTCGTCAATGCCCCCTCCGCTTATAATGTGCTACTGAGTAGACCTACACTGAATAGGCTGGGGGCGGTGCCGTCGACGAGGCACATGAAGATGAAGCTTCTTGACTTGGCGGGAAAAGTGATTACCATCAAGTCAGACCAGAAGAAGGCCAAGAGGTGTTATGAAAGCAGCCTCAAAACGAAGAGAGGGGTAGTCATGGTCACTACGCGCGCACCGCCGCGCACGGAAGAGGTCGCCCATCCCGAGATCAATCACGAAGAAGTCGTCCGGGGGAGCGAGCGCAAAGAACATAACCCACTGTTGCCACCTGAGCCGATCGGCGATGCAGGGGAAAGAGAGATTGGAGGAAAGGTCTCCAAGCTTGGCAACGCTCCCAAACAAACGGCAGAGGATCAGATTGCCAAGGTTCGACTTGTCCACCAGAGGGCAAAGGAACATTTGGCGTTAGAAGAGCTATTTACAACGATAGCTAAGTATAGGCTGAAGCTGGACCCCGAGAAGTGCATGTCTGGAATAGAAGCAGGGAAGTTTTTGGGTTTCTTGCTCACCGAGCGTGGGATAGAAGCGAACCCAGAAAGGCGCATGGTTGCCCTGTCCGGATTCATGTCATCTGGAGAAGGCAAGGGCCACCCTTACTCCCAATGTGTATGGATCCAGTGTAAAGAGGCGTTCATCAGGCTGAAGGAGTACCTGGACAACCCTTCAGTCTTGTGCAAAGTACAGCCAAGCACACCACTTCGCCTGTATTTGACCGACCAGGCGATCAGTTCAATCATTGTTCAAGAACAGGACCAGTTTCAGAAACTCATATGCTTTGTGAGTAAAGTATAGCAAGGGCCTGAGGAAAGATACCAGGTACTGGAGAAGGCGGCCCTGATAGTCCCACGTCAGCTCTCCCCCATGTGGACTGGTCCTTTCAGAGTGACAGATATCCTTGGGGACAAAGCATACAGACTTGAGACACTGGAAGGAGGCGCGATTCCTCGCACATGGAATGCGGTCAACTTCAAGTTTTATTTTAGTTAAGCAATAACATTGTACATTGTATTAGGGGACACTCTTTTTCCTTTATAAGGGTTTTTTAATGAGGTCACCCAATAAATTTCGATTGAAATATTTTCTCGAGTTTTGTACAATGCAGTTAAGAACTTGTTTCCCTTGCGTTAGAGGTCTCATGAGTGGAAGGGCAGGTTTGTAGAGAACGCCTCCCCCCTCGAGTGAGAACGCCAAGGTTGAACGAAATAGTTCACCAGATAAATCCTCCTCGCCTTTCAGCGAAGCTGAGGTCAGTTAAGAACTTGTTTCCCTTGCATTAAAGGTCACGTGAGTGGAAGGGCAGGTTCCCTCCCCCCTCGAGTGAGAACGCCAAGGTTGAACGACCTAGTTCACAGTTAAACCCCCCCTTTAGCTTTATACAGCAAGGGCAGTGTACCAAAGGCGCTAGTAGAAGCATTGCGGTGCCAGGTGTTAGAATATATGGCCTTAAACAAGAGGGGGGTGAATTGGTTAAGAGGGATTTTCACAAACTTTGAAGGTATAATGAAAATCAATGTTGAATTACAGAGAAAAGAACCAGGGAAACAAATACCCAAAACTGTTTTAAGATGATACCAGAAAAACAATCGGTTGTTTTATCGAAACAATTGGTTGTTTTTATCAGCAATTAATAAAAACTGTTGAAGCTGGAGGAAGCTTCTTCCCTACCAAGGCTTGATGTGTGTTTGATGAAGAAAATGGCTTGAGTGCTTTGAAGATTGTAATAGGTTTTTAGATTCATTTGTAATTAGGCTTGTAAGTGTGTATGATTGCCTTTTGCTGTGTAACCTATCCTAGATGCCTAACCAAGTCTAGATCAAGCACATGATGTGGTTAAATGGTTTTTGAAAAGCTTTTTAAAATGTTTTTAACAGTTTTAAAACAGTACACAAATAAATCTGTTTTATGGAGAAAGAATCTGTTTATTTCTTCTCTGTTAAAAAGGCTTTCGTTTAATGGTTTTTGAAAAGCTTTTTAAAATGGTTTTAACAGTTTTAAAACAGTACACAAATAAATCTATTTTATGGAGAAAGAATCTGTTTATTTCTTCTCTGTTAAAAGGCTTTTCTAAATTTCTGTTAAGGCACCAAGGGAAAGCTCAGTTCGTTATTTCAGTTAAGATGAGCTGGCTTGTGTGTTATACTTTAATCTGTTTTACTGTGAAAGAACAGGTTTATTCTTTGGTGTGCTGAAAGGTTTTTCACAAGTTAGTTAGGGCACCAAAGGTACCACTCAGACAGTTATTTCTGTTAAGCTGAGTTGGCAGTTTTCACAAATAAATCTGTTAAGTTCAAAACTGAATCTGTTGTTTTCTTAACTGCTTTTCAACTGTTTTTTGAAAAGAAGTTAGAAACTGTTTTCTATATAAAAAAAAGTCTCTCTCACATGAATTAGGGCTGAGGAATTACGCTTTTGACAGAGATCAAACAACTTCCATGTGAGAAGAAGGATTGAAAGAGTTTTTTGAAAGGTTTTCCAAAGAGATTTTCAAGTGTGCTTGTTCTAGGAAACCTTGAATCTTGGTGAAGGTGCTGGTGCAGTTCTGCAGCAAATTGAACTACTGGTTTTGAGTTCTTGCATCTTCTTTTCAGGTGTAATCTTTCCTTTATTCTGTTTTGTAAAGGTGTAAGTGTTAGTCACTCCTTGATAGGGTTTCTTGGAGTGCAAGGTGTGCTGAAATAGGGTTTTTCAGCATTGTGTGTGTTGTTCTTGTAGTGTTCAAGAACTGCTGGTTTTGTAAGTGATTGGCACTGGTTTTAGTGAATTCCACCTTGGGGTAAGGTGAGACTGGATGTAGCTCTGTATGAGTGAACCAGTATAAAAACGTGTGTATCTTGTATTCTCATCCCTGCACTCTTTTTTGGTTTTTGCTTAATTCTGTTAAGAACTAAATCTGTTCTTTTTAAATTGAATCTGTTAATTCTGGGTTAAGTGAAAACTGTTCTTCCTGATTTGTTAAAGTTTTCTGATCATAAACAAGGTTGCTGCATATAATGGTTTAAGTGAATTGTAAACAAACTGATCATTCATTAAAACCTGAGAAAGGATCATACTTCTTGAAACCTTGTGTTGTGTAACTTTTGATTGATTTCTAAGCATAGCTATATCCTTCATCCTCACAATATTAAGCTGATCTGGTTCTGTTATATTTCTTGTTGAACACAATTTTACATTGAACAAAATTCAAATTGTGCCAAGACTGCTCTGAAGAATCAATCTGTTTCATGTAAAAACAATCTGTTCTTTTTGCCTCTGGAATACTGAAAAATTGTGTGTTCTTGCGAAAATTTTATAAGCTCAATTCACCCCTCCCCTCTTGAACTTAGACACTAATAGACCCAACAAAAAAAACTTAAAAACAAAATTTAAAGAGTTAAGGGTAAGAGATAAGCACGCAAGCAATTTATACTGGTTTACTTTTACACCAAGAGCTACATCCAGTCCCCAGAAACCACTGGGTATTCCACTATGCAATCAAAACCAGATTACAAACACCACACACCAAAGTAGTGACCTTGAACCCCTCAAAAAACACACTACCTTTGGCAAACCACACCAAGAATGTTGATCTTGAACACCTCAAGAACACACAACACTCCTTGGCACCACAACTACAGAAATACAGTAATCAAGGAAGCAGGGAATAGAATACACCTGGGTATTACAAAGCTTAAAGTTCAGAATACAACCCAATCCTATTCCAAACACTTAAGAATGATCCAAAGCTCTTTCAAATATTGGAAAAATTGTTTTGATAAACTCTTTCTGTTACTCCAAGATTAGGAGCGTAAAACCACCTTTATATAGACCATCCAAGTGGTCAGAAGCATTTAATAAAGGAGTCAAGTTAGTTAAGATCATTTAAAACATATTAAAACCGCTTAACAGAATTCTGTTAAGGTTTTCAGGAAAACAATCGGTTGTTTTGTCGAAACAATCGATTGTTTTGGTTTGACAGCAAAGTCAACCAAGTTTTTCAAAAAAATGCTAAGGTAAAACAACCTGTTGAATTTTTGACAGCTTTTTAGAAAACAAATCTTTTCAAAAGGTTAAAGATTCAAATGAACTTGGATCATCTTAAGGAGTGAATTAACAAGTTTCAAACAACTAGACAACACACACACACACCCAACAACAAGGTCTTCAAGCTTTCCTCTTGGATTTGGAGACATCAAAACATCTTGTTCAAGAATCTCCCCCTATTTGATGAAGACAAATCTCTGGTTTGTTTGTGTTGTTGTTTTTGAACTTGAAAGGTCCTGCAAAGCAGAATTTGTGCATATACAAAGCAAGCATACCAGCAGGATACCAAGGCACACAAAACCAGTTTTCTGCATAAGCTTTTAAGCAGAAAAACCAGTCAAATAACCATAAAAACCAATGCCAAAAAGAGACTTGTGTGCAACAGAACTATGGTGAATAATAGCATGGCAGCAACAAAATTTAAACCATGATAAAACCAGATAACAACAGAGTGTATCAGCAGCACTACAACACATAAAACCACACCATTCTCCCCCTATTTGTCTTCTCAAATAGAATGAAAGAAGGGATAAAAACAGCAGAATTCCGAGCACTGAAAATCAGCATATAGCAGCAACATAATAAACTAGAAAACCAGTGTGTGTAGCAGCACTGTTGCAACAACAAACCTGTGATACCATATCAAAATTGCAGCAAAAATCTATGGTGTATCAGAGCTATGACAGCAACATAATCAAAGTACCATAGACCCCAACAATTTCAGCTAGGAGACTACAGTTTCTCCCCCTATCTTTTCTTCATCCAGCAATTCAAGTTGGTTAAATGATTTCTCAAGAGGTGGATTTGGTAGAAATATTCTTTCTTCTATTAAGAGCAAACTTTCCAGACATTCCAAATATACATTCACAAATATTCATCAATCCCATGACCACCAATGTGGTTGCCATTCATAAAAAGCTTTGAATTTCAAGGAAAACAAAGAGTATATCTCTTTATGATCTAGTTCAGAGGCACAAAGAATGCATATTTGACTCATAATGGGTTATGAAAGAAAAGAAAGAGTTGTAATCATGCATAAGAAATCATAAAAACTTTATTTAAATGTGCTAGAGGTAAAACAATCGGTTGTTTCGTGAAAACAATCGGTTGTTTTTCTGAGACAACAAGAAAAAGTTATTTTTCAAAGCAAATCATCTTTCAAAGTGATGGGAAATGCATAATGAAATACATTCATACCTTTGCATTACCTCAAGCATGTTTAGAATCTCATTTGGTCTTATGAAGCCAAAAGCATAGGATGAACATATACAACTTACTTTATATAGGTCATGAATTTGAACTTGTCAAGAATTTGAGTAAGGTGTATGCTCTTGAACCATAAACATTACTTTGATCATTCTTCATCATAGCACCTGTACTTGAAAGGTCCTGTAACACAGAGTTGATGCATATACAAAGCAAGTATAGCAGCAAAATAACAAGACACACACAAACCAGTTTTCTGCATATACAACATTAGCAGAAAAACCAGAAAAATTGAAGTAATCAAGTGCTTTCAAGTGCAGAGAAGCAACAACATAATACATCAGTTTTAAAACTATCTTATACAACCAAATTAAGCATAAACAGTTCCCCCTATTTGCTCTCACAAATAGAAAATGAGAAGGATTGTACAAAGCAGAAATCATAATGATAATATAGTAGACCAACAGTACAAACAGTGTTGACATTTCAAGAATAGAACATGTCATAGAGCTTTCAAGAAAACAAGTGGATATAATCTTTTATTATCAGATTCTGAGGCACATTCAATGTACCAAAAGCAAGATTTGAAAAGGAGAAATGGTTTAATCAGGCATAAGCAAACTTGGCAGCATTATACAAAGGTGCCAGAGGAAAAACAATCGGTTGTTTTACTGTGACAGAAAAAAGAACATTTTTCATAACCAAAAAATACCTTTTAAATTGATGAAAATGCAGTATGCAATCTGTTCATATATTTGCACAGAGAACCCCAATAGATTCACTCAAGAAGAAGACTTTGAGATGTTCATATGGTCACAAGGCACACTTACATAAATTGAGAAATGAAAACACACATACTCTCTTTGAAGTTTCTTTTGATCAACACTATGCATGTGCCAAGGATGTCTCTTAACATTCAAAGAACTCTACAAGACATATCCAATTGAAAAGTGTAGGTACAGAGATTGTCTTTGCTCTTGATATACTTCCCTTTAGCAGTCATTCTTCAAGTCCAAGGATAATTCTTGGCTGTCAAGGATACCTACAAGAAAAGATTAAGAAGCAAGATTTGGTCCCCTTATGAATTTGGGTCCAATGATGTTAGTAGGAACCTTAGAAACCTTAGGAACCCATTTCAAAATACCTTTAGGAACAAAAAACCTTCTTACTCTGCAGAATCTAATAGTGTGGCCCTTTTTCATGCAGTAATGACAAATTTCAACCGGTTGTGTCGATAAAACAACAGGTTCTTTTTCAAAGAAACTTGAAAAGGGTTTTGAAACAGATCTGTTATTGCTGTTTGGATTAAACCCCAACCCAGCCTTGCCAAGAACACATTTTTGAGAAGCAAGAACAGTTTCAAGATTGGATTGGCCTTTGGAAAACTTGTCCATGGTTTTTAAAAGATAGTGAACCTTCTTTTGAAGAGATTCACAATTTTCACAAGAACTTGAATCAACACACTTACAAGAAGAGTTATGGTAAATCATTTCCAAATTTTCAAAATCAGTTTTTGAATTGTTCAACTCTTCTTCCAATATCTTGACTCTATTTTCCAACGAGTTGTTTAAACCTTTCAACCGTTTGTTCAAAAGGGCCAACCTATTAGCTTCTTCATGAGTCTCATTGAAGGCCTCAAGAAGTTGACTATAATTCTCAAAATTAATAGAAGTACTTGAACTTACACTGCTTGTGTCACTTTCTTGTCTTGTCATTAGACATAAATTTGCTTCTTCTTCATCACTTGAAGAGGAGCTTGATGAGTCATCATTATAAGCTCTTCTTGATTTTTCTTTCTTCTCATGCTTCTTGAAGTTTTTCCTCTCTTTGTTGGGACATTCAGTTTTAACATGACCTTGTTCACAACATCCAAAGCATGTATATTTGTTAGTGTTAAACTCAATAGGTTTCTTGTTATCATACCTGTTGGATGAGTCACTTTTGTTGTTTCTCTTCTTTAGGAACTTGTTGAATTTCTTAAACAACAACCTAAATGTTTCCTCTTCACTCTCATCACTTGAGTATTGACAGTTTTTGTTCCCAGCAGCTTGACTTGATCCAGATTCTTCTTTTGTCATAGGACAAACCTTCTTTCTGGATTCTGAAGAGAAAGATTCAGCAGAAGATTCTTCTTTGTCCATCAAGGCACTCCTTGGATTCTTGTGATACTCTTCAAGGGTATTCCACATTTCTTTGGAAGAACTACATTCTGAAACCTTGAGCAATTCATTAGAATCAAGTGCAAATGCAATGATGTTCATAGCTACACAATCAAGATATTCTCGTTCAGAAAAAACATTTTCAGATTTGTAATAACATTCCATATTTTTCTATCTATAGATTCAACAAAGAATTTCATTCTTATGCACCACAATTCATATTTCATACCACAGAACAAAGGTGGTTTGCTTAAACAGGCACCTTCCCCAAAAGAAAACTTTTCAGCCATTTAAAAAATATTTAGGATCAAAACTTGAATATCTTTCAAAAACCAAGCTCTGATACCAATTGTTAGAATATATGGCCTTAAACAAGAGGGGGGGGGGGGGGGTGAATTGTTTAAGAGGGATTTTCGCAAAATTTGAAGCTATAATGAAAATCAATGCTGAATTACAGAGAAAAGAACCAAGGAAACAAATACCCAAAACTGTTTTAAGATGATATCAGAAAAACAATCGGTTGTTTTGTCGAAACAATCGGTTGTTTTTATCAGCAGTTAATAAAAACAACTTAAAAAAAAAATTTAAAGAGTTAAGGGTAAGAGATAAGCACGCAAGCAATTTATACTGGTTCACTCTTACACCAAGAGCTACATCCAGTCCCCAGAAACCACTGGGTATTCCACTATGCAATCAAAACCAGATTACAAACACCCTACACCAAAGTAGTGACCTTGAACCCCTCAAGAAAAACCACACCAAGAATGTTGATCTTGAACACCTCAAGAATGTTGATCTTGAACACCTCAAGAACACACAACACTCCTTGGCACCACAACTACAGAAATACAGTAATCAAGGAAGAAGGGAATAGAATACACCTGGGTATTAGAAAGCTTAAAGTTCAGAATACAACCCAATCCTATTCCACACACTTAAGAATAATCCAAAGCTCTTTCAAATCTTGAAAAAATGTTTTGATAAACTCTTTCTGTTACTCCAAGATTAAGAGCGTAAAACCACCTTTATATAGACCATCCAAGTGGTCAGAAGCATTTAATAAAGGAGCCAAGTTAGTTAGGATCATTTAAAACATATTAAAACTGCTTAATAGAATTCTGTTAAGGTTTTCAGGAAAACAATCGGTTGTTTTGTCGAAACAATCAATTGTTTTGGTTTTACAGCAAAGTCAACCAAGTTTTTCAAAAAACTGCTAAGGTAAAACAACATGTTGTTTTGAAAAACAACCTGTTGAATTTTTTACAACATTTTAGAAAATACATCTTTTCAAAAGGTTAAAGATTCAAATGAACTTGGATCATCTTAAGGAGTGAATTAACAAGTTTTAAACAACTAGGCAACACACACACACACACCCAGCAGCAAGGTTTTCAAGCTTTCCTCTTGGATTTGGAGACATCAAAACATCTTGTTCAACACCAGGCACCACAAGTTACTAGTTGAGTAAGATAAAAAAGCAGTTTTTTGTCAAATCAAGATCAAGGAAGTTAAAGCAGCTAAGCATCCGAGCAAGTAAGTTACAAACAAATAATAGAAATTCTTCGGTTGGTAACCTAGTACAAGCTAAGAGGGAGGAGCCCTTGGCATGATCTTCCCGTCTACAACACGGTTTGATGCTGCGAAGGGTGAGGCGTCCATCTCGGGGTGCGCGCAGGCAACCTAAGCAAGGGCGTCCTCGAACCCCGCGACATAGGGATCAACAACATCCTCGGTCAGCTCAGCCTCAACTTTTTGAACCTCTCGGCTTGTTGAAGGAGCTTAGCCTCTACATGACCCAGCTGCACTTCTTGATTGGTGGACCTTTCTTCAAGCCTCGCCATCTTGACTTTAGATGCCTCAGCCGCCTCTTCCAACTCGATGGCCCAGGTTCGCAGGGGCAGGATTTTGGCCTCTAGCTCGACAGCCTCTTTGCCCTTGTCATGAAGTCGTTTGGAGAGGTCCTTTTTAGCTTGGCGGAGGCTAGTCAACTTCTGCTTCTGGGCAATCTCACGGGTAGTGAATGCACGGGCTAGCAAGGTCATTTCCTCCTTAGCTTTGGCCTCTACCAATGCCACCTTCACCTCAGTCTTAGTTATGAGGGCGTTGGATTGAGCAAGGAGAGCGCCAAAGTTGAGACCCAGCCTTTCCCTCGCCGCGGTCTCATCCGGGTCCTCCGTCACCCCTAGTTGGAAGTTTTTGAGGGCATGTTGCAGGACAACGGGCAGTTCGGGGGCGGATGGGGCTGCAAGGGCGCTCTCACCACCACTTTCAAGCGCGAGGAGGCCAGGGGGCGAGGAAGCGTTTGGCGTTTGGTCTCGGAGCGATGTCGGGTGACCAACAGTGGAGGAGTGGGAGGTCGTCGCTATCGTAGGCCTAAGCCTCTTAAAGACTGGCCCTTCAGCGGAGTCCTCATCAGATTTGATCTCCACTACCCTTCTCTCACGGGGAGGCGGAGTGGGTGATGCTTGGGCGGCGGCAAGAGGGACCGCGGCAATAGGAATGGAAGGAGTAGGGGAGGGCGTAGCAGCAACAGAGACAAGGGCGTGAGGAGCAGAGGTGCCCACAACCCCAGACACCCCTTGACGACGAGTAAGGGCGTTAGCCAGCTTGGCCCGTTTCTCCTCATTCAGCACCATACCTATGTCCAAATTTCAGAATACAAGAGGTTAGGAAGCAATCCAGAACATGGGGGTAAACATACGAATGTAAAGAGGAAGAATGTACAAGCATAATAGTATGGTAATAGGCACAACCAAGCGAGACAGGGTGAAGACGATACCAATGTAGCCCTTGAGGGCCTCAGCATCATACTCATGCTTGATCAGTTGGACAGTGTTGAACACCGCTCCCAGGCTAGCAAGGACTTGACATAATTTGCGATCATGAGGAGTTAGTTCCTCAAGAGTCCTAGGTTTCTTGAACCCTAATTTCCTCACCCAGTAGAGTGGGAAGTCATCTAGGAGGGTGCGGTCGTGGTCGGTGCAACACACTCTGATGGAGATCAAGATCAAGAAGAAATAGAGGCCGAAGATCAAGGTCAAGAGGAGGTAGAGGCCGAAGTTGAAGAAGCTCAAGGAGACATTAACTTACCTCAAAGGCTTACAAGGAGCAAGTTTAAAGAATTAGGAAGTAGTGGTAGATTGTTTTCTCTTTTTATAGTGTCTTTTGTATAAAAAGTAGAATGTTTAAATATATAGATTTTTAGGAAGGTGCTTAGAGGGAAACATTAGATACCTCTTTTGTAAAGCATCTTTAGGCTTTAGTTTATAATTTTCTAGAAGGTGACTCTTCATGAGTTACTATAGGCGTTAGCTTAGGGGACTTTTGGTTAGCTTGTGGTGCAAGCTTTGTAAGCTTCATGACCGACCCTTGCTCCTATAAAAGGAGGGCTTAGGTCCTTCAAATAATAGAATTGAATTTTGAAGTAACAAAACTCTCCCAAATTGGTGATTGAGTGAGTGAGAACTTGCCTTCTCCTCTTCCTAGTCTCATCTTGAGTGCCTTGGTTCCTCAAGTGGCGGCATTTCACACTTATCTTGGAGCATTCACACTTCAAGTGGCGTGTTCATCAACCAAGAGCTACAACCACATAAGTCTTCCTTCTTCTCCATCTATTTCTTCCATTTTCATGTCCATTTGAACTCCTTAAACATGTCTTAGGCCTTTTCTTGCAATTCTATTCGGTGTTTTAGCTCCTTTTGCTATTTTGTTCGGTTCATCTTCTTTCTTACTGAGTTTAATCGGTTCATCTTCATTCTTACTAGCTGTACCGCCCTGGTAGTCGGAAGTGATGACGTGGCATCAAGCTATTATATAGGCGTGTTGGATGGGACACCTGGCGGGCAGAAGGGAAGGAAGTCGGGGGGTTCGTGTAGTCGCCAGTTATTAAGTTGGCGTGCTCCGATCTCCAGCATACCTAAACCGGCGGTCACCGGGTTGAAAATGAAGTCGCCAGATGTGAACCCAGGCGACCAAGTGATTAGAGATCGCCGAAACGAGGACATCGCCGAAGATGAAGGCAGATGGTCATTTCCCAGCTGGCCAGAGGAGGAAGCTCAGGAGATAGCACACTTGAACATACATGGTGAAGCAGGTAGGGCAGATCATGAAGGCGGCCGGCGAGACCACAGGGAAGGTGTGTACGAAGGCACCCAAACTCGCCACCCAGAAGAGATCACGCTCCAAGGCAACTATGCACTGAGTATATCATGCATAAGTAACTTAGCCAAAGAAGAGTCAGAAGTAGCGCCCAAGTCAAGGATGCTCCAGATGATGGCACGTGTACAGCTGGATGCGAGCCACGTGTCCAGATGTGTAACTGCCAGGAGAGAGAAAGTGCCCAGGTATATAAGAGTTTCCAACGAACTTCTGAGGTACGCACGTTCAGATTGTTTTCTTTACGCTTGCGAGTCTTGAGTACACTGAGAGAGAACTGGTCACGGTTCCTTAGAGTTCTTGAGTTTTACTCTTAAGTAATTGGTGGTTCAGTTGCTGACTTGGGCGTCGGAGCGTGATCGGCCGCAGCGGCGCCGTTTCGTCTTTTGCAGGTTCTTGAGGTGGATCGTGGTGAAGGACGGAGGCTAACACGGCGCAGAAGTCGATCCAAGTTTGACGAGGCAAAGCTCCAGCGTTTCGGTCAACAGGCAGGATCACTAGCTTTTGTTCGATGTATTTCAATTGTCAAGCAATTTAATCGGTTCATTTACATTCTTAAGAAATTTAATCGATTCAATTGGCAAGAAATGGACTTCCATGTGAGTTTTGGTGTATTGGCGCAAGTTTTGGTGAGTTCTTGAAACATAGAACATTGATCCATTTCTATAAAAGTGCCTATTCAATCTCCAACTCAAGTTGATTCCATAAAATGTCAAAGAATCATCTATATCTTGTTATTGGAATCATATCACACTCTGAAGAACTTCCCTTTGAAGGCCTTATAAGATTGTTGGAACAACGTGAGGAGAACTCTCCCTGCCACACCATTGAAACTCACCCAAAGATTTTTCCTCGGACTTTTATCAAGCATCGAAATCGATAAATAAAGACGATCAATGGGTAAAGTTTGTACTTTATGATCAAGGTAGGATGAAAGTTCTGGACTTTGTAGAAGGAGACACGAGAGCGCTCGAGGAAGAACACGAAGCAATCAAGGGTGTTTCTGAGAATGATGGAACAGTGATTGGAAGCGCGCGTTTTCGAATACTTAACATAAACTAAGAAGCGCAAGTGACGTTAAGCCCTGACTGTTGATCAAAACACGTGTGCACAGTTAAAACAGGCTCAGAGAGGCGTCACTTCGGCGTACTATCCACGTCCTGTCATACAAAGCCACGTAGGTCACCAAGGGTGAGAACTTAGTCTTTTCGCTGAACAAGTTATAGCTCGAGACTGGGGGGCTTGTGTACCGACCAGTCCTCGGGGGTCGTTGACCACTAGTAATGTTGGGGCTACGTAAGTGAGGTCCCACGAGCGACATTGGATAGTGTCTCACGAGGCACGTGCGCCAAGGAACCAAAGAATGGTCAGACATCGGTCACCAGGATGTACCGATGTTCCACTAGGCAGTGTAGAGAGGTCGGACATCGAGGACTCGAACAACAGAGCTGGGCCACGAGAGGTGGATCCCAAACCACACACCAGTTATCAGTAAGGGAGAAGCTTAGGTCACGAGAGTCCATGCGTGTGGAGTGGATGACGCGTTCAGGTGTAACACAAGTATAGAGCCACTGGAAAAGATACGACCTTTGAGGGTCATGTTCCAGCGGTGAGCTGCATTCATGGCACGTGAATGGATAGGGCGCTCCCAAGACGGGTGACCCCAAAGATCAGGTGCACGAGGAGGCTAGTTAAAAGTGGCGTTGGGGCCCACCCCCTCAGGAAACCTATTTTGGGTAACGGAAACAGTGGAAACCCTAAGCTATATAAAGGGAACTAACAAACTTAATAAGGTACGCTATTCATTTGCGCCGCTTCACACACACAGTCTACACAGAGCTTTACACTTAACAGTTTTGGTGTTTCCTAGCCCTACACTAACTTGAGTGTCGGAATGCAAACGGCCTCTAGGGCGCCCTTTGCTTTGTGATTTCAGGTGTTTGATCGAAAGAAAGGCACAAACGAAGGCACATAGAATCGGGCGTGGTAGTATCGTGCGACGTACGAAGGCCCTCGAGTCAACTGGCAGGAACACTCACCCTCTTTGACACACCACCACATGTCAGAACACCCTCTGACTTAAGACACAAGCACTTTACAGATTTACAAATGTATACAAAAACACAAGAATGAATAGGAAAGATTACATCTGATACAAGAAGAAAACAACAACTTCTTATTCCACTCTTTCAACCAAGGCAAAACATATAGCAATCTTGCGCCTTTTGAAAACTCTTAAGAACTATTTTCGTAATCTAATTAATGTGTGAAAATAAAGATTCAAAAACCAGTTATAGATCCACAAAAATAGTCATTTTAGCAGTTAAATAGAGCCCCAAAACAGATTTGAATTAAGCCAAAATAGATTTAACAGATTTAACCAATTGTGTTATGTTTTTCAAAAAACAATCGATTGAAAACTTGATTCAATCGATTGAATTGGCTTTGATTGTAAGGTCAACCAATTTTAACTTTTTAAAATCCTTTTCAAAACCACCAAATGTAGAACTACCGATTGAATCGTAGAAACAACAGGTTATTTTTCACTTACTTTGAAAAAACACTTTTCTTTAAAAGATCTTAATTGTTTTAGCTTTGGATTAGGCTAAGAGTGGATTAACAAATTCTAAACTACCCAGAACCCAAGCCCCATAAGCATCAACCTAGCTTTAAGCAATCTTCTTGGATTTGGAATCATCAAAGTTTCAAGGTTCAACAATCTCCCCCTATTTGATGAAGACAAAACCTTGGTTTGCTTGGGATGTTCTGGTTGAATTTGATAATACCTGCAAAATCACAATAGGTGCATTTACCAGAGGTAATCCTGTCCAGATGTCAATAGCACGATAGTACCAGCTTTCACTTAGTCATTTTTCACAAGGAAAATCAACAAATAAGAGTGAAAACCAGTGAAGAAAAAGTGCAAATCAGAGTGTTTGTGCAACAGATATGTATGTAGCAACCAAAGCAAAGTAAGAAAGCAAATAAATCATAGTACATACCATATAAACCATAAATTTCTCCCCCTATTTGTCTTCACAAATAGACTCAAGGAGGGGAAAAAAATAACATTTAAAATAGAGTTTGTGAGTCAAGAATTCCTAACTCATTTTTGAGAAAGAAGACCCTGTCCTTTGGCAAAGGTTTAGTGAAAAAATCTGTCAGTTGCCTTTCGGTTGCAATGAACTTAACCTCACAATCTCCATTACTCACATGATCTCTTATGAAATGGTGTCGGATCTCAATATGTTTTGTCCTAGAGTGCTGAACTTGATTTTTTGTGAGATTGATGGCACTTGAGTTGGCACACAGTAGAGGTACTTTGCTGAATTTTACTCCAAAGTCTTCAAGCAGTTGTTTAATCCACAAAATCTTAGAACACCAGTTTCCTACAACAATGTATTCTGCTTCAGCAATGAAGAGTGCTACACAGACTTGCTTCTTCCTATGCCAAGAGATAAGGCTTGAGCCAAGTAAATGACAAGTTCCACTTGTGCTTTTTCTATCCAGTTTGCATCCTGCAAAATCTGAATAAGAGTATCCAACTAAATGTACAGGAGAATGAGAGGGATACCATAATCCAACAGTGCATGTTCCTTTTAGATACTTTAGAATTCTTTAAGCAACTTTAAGGTGCGATTCTTTCGGATTGGAATGGAATCTAGCACATAGGCATACTACAAACATCATATTTGGTTTATTGGCTGTAAGGTAGAGCAAAGATCCAATCAAACCCCTATATTAGGATTGATCTACTACAATTCCATCTGCATTAGCATCCATGTAGCAGCTTGTGGACATTGGTGTAGATGCCTCTTTACACTGCTCAATTTCAAACTTTTTGAGGATTTCCTTGCAATACTTGGATTGACTTAGAAAAATTTCATCCTTTGATTGCTGAACCTGTAGTCCCAAGAAGAAGGAAAACTCCCCTATCATTGACATTTAAAATTCCCCTTGTATGGCTGCCACAAATTCTTTACACAAGTTATCATTAGTAACACCAAAAATTTCATCAACATATATTTGGACTAAAATAATGGCATAATTTGATTTTTTTATAAAGAGAGTTTTGTCAACCTGCCCTCTTTCATAGTCATGAGACAAGAGGAAGTTACTTAACCTCTCATACCACTGCCTTAGAGCTTGCTTAAGACCATACATGATGGAAACCGTCCAGCCACACACAATCCCATAATAAGGAGGATGAAGACCTAGAGGTTGTTTATTGATTTAATTGCAAATATGGATCTAATTGGGCTTTTGTTTATTTTTGTAGGCCCAACCAAGAGGACAACTCTATGGTGAAGGAATGTACAAACATATCCAAGAAGACCTCCAACTCATCAAAACATAAACTAGAGCTTTGGTCAAAAGAACAAAAGAAGACTGAGTTTCTACTGACTAGTCAATATTATTTGTGGGCCAAGCTTTAGCTTAAATAAATTGTATAAAGTTTTTTAGAATTTCATGGGCCATGTATTGAGCCTACTATCATAAAGTAATTGGACCAAATATTTGGGCCAAGTAGCATAAGTTTTTGGGCTTGTATTTGGGCCAATTGTAAAATATGACTAGTTAGGGTTAAAAGTTACTAGTTAGGGTAATAATTGGGCTTCTTTGATACCAAATGATGGAGAAGTGCCTTCATGATTTGGAGATTTTGTTGGTGAGCGACGGAAGCACAATGGAGGATGACGAACAAGGCCCTCCTAAGAGATGTGGTGGCCTTGGAGGTGCATGCTAGGTAGGGAATGAGAGTGGTGAGGTCATCTCTCTTCGGTAAGGTGAGAATTGAAGATCAATAGTCTAACCTTGGGAGGTTCTAGACAAGAAGTGAAATTGGTTCAAATTTGGCAGCAATTCACTAGTATATTAATCTTCAAATTACATGAGCCAGGCCCTCTTATTTATAGTGTTTAAAGGGCAGAAAATTCAAATGAAAGTGGAGGGAAATTCAAATGAGAAGCATTTGAATTGGGAGCCAATTCCTAGTCACAAGGGAAGTGTGACTTGATTTCTTTTTTTGGCACCTTCTAAATCTACACCTACACCTTCTTTTTACGTCACATGGAAGGTGTGACTTATCTTTATACATTTGCACCTCTTATATCTATATCTACACCTCCCTTTATGTTCTACTAAAAAAATACTCAAAAGTAATTACAAAAAGAGACATCCAATGATGCTTAGTTGGCCCAGATCTTCTATTTGTTGGGCTTGAGCTGAAGCTTGAACTTGTATTTGGACTTGGGCTTGAGCTTCTTTTATCATGAGCTTGGGCCTCTTCTATCATCCCCTCCCTCTTGAAAAGGATTTGTCATCAAATCCAATGCTTCTTCTTCTTCATCATTATGTTGATGTATGTGGCTGAATGGTTTCCATCATCCCCTCCTTTTTGAGAGGTTCTGTCCTCAGATATATAGGGTTGATCTCGAGCAGCAACCTTATTCCTGTTTTGACAACTATGCTCATCCTCCAGGATCAAATGTCAATCTACAGTAAACATCAAACAAACATGAGATAAATTTCTTTGTTAAAAGAAAACTAAAACAAGAGAAAACTAAACAAAAATAAGGCCTTTTATCTTTAAAATTATTTTTAAAGAATAGCATAAAACCCCTTTCAAAAATATTTGTGTTCACTTTGTGTTGTTTATTTCCCAAGCTAGGAAACAACATCACAAAGTTTGATTTTTGAGTTTTTTGTAAAGAAGAGTGGGCACTATATAATTGAAAAGAAGAGTTCAAAGTATTGCAATCCCTCTTTAAGGATTCTTTCTCAGCTATGCTTTCAGAGGGTGTCATAAAAGACTCTTCTTCTTTGTTGGTTTCCTCTTCTTCCTTTTTAGTCAAACATTCTTTTGTATTTTCTATGGAGGAAACATTTATATCTATATCTGGTTCAACTCCAAACATAGATTTCTCTACAAGCACATCCTCACAAGGGTTTTCTAGAGAAGATAAAATGTTATCGATATCTGATTCAACTCCAGAAAAAGAGTTTTTTGTATTTTCCTTTTCTATCATCACTTTTTCTCTGTTTTCTTTCTCTTCTCTAGCTTTCCATTCGTCCTCCTCTCTTTCTCTTTTCTCCTTCTCTTCTTTCTTTCTAAAAAGAGCTTGAAATTTTTCTTTAAACTCTTTTTCTCCGTTTATAAAGTTTCTTCCTTTTTCCATAAGCTCTTTCATTTCTTCTCTAAGCTTCTTCTTTTACACATATGGAAGAGGAACGAACTTTCTTCTCATACACATCTTCAATTCATCCCAATTAAGTATTTCTGATTTCTGCCAATTTTAACATTAGTTTCCGTCTGTGTCCACCAAGACCTAGCATATTCTTAAAAACTGAGGGTGGCTAACGGTACTTTTCTTTTCTCAATCACATGGTGGCTGAAAAAAATTTGTTCTACCTTTATTTCCAAATCTAAATATGTTTCAACATTTTCTTTTCCATGGAAATGATGTAGATCTACCCTAACCTCTTTTGGGCTCTTTTTCTTATCTTTCTCTTCTAGTTCGCCTAGGGGTGGTTGATAATATTCATTTATCCTAAGACTTTCTTCCCCAAAAGATTCATGATTTTTAGAACTAGATGCATGTGAACTTTTTAAAGTTTTATTAGAGTTATCATCCCTTTCTTTACCCATTTTCAGCTCTTTGATTTGTTCCTCATGTTCCAAATAAATATATGAGAGTGATTGAAAGTCCTTTTGATTTAAAAGAGTTTTAATGGACTTTAGATCACTTTCACTAGATTTAGAAGAATGAGCTGACATGATTAAAGTTTTGTGTTAGAAGTAATTTACCTCAAGAAAGATAGGTGTAATAATCAAGGTAGATTCCCAGGAAAGGGAGGTGAATCACTAGGACCACTTAAGTGTCAAGCCTTTCCTAGCTAGAATATATCCTTCATGACTTTCACAAAACTTTCTCTAAGTAATTCACTTAGATCACAACAAAGAATGAAAACACAATTTTATGCAAGAAGAATGCAAAGCAATTAAACAATACAAAGCCAGTAAACTATGCAAAGCAATTAACAAATCACAATTAAAGTTTACTAACTAGAAAGCTTTAAAGCTAAGCGTATCCTAAGGTGACGCTTCTAGACACTTAGAGCCATTGAAGACACACTCACCGTCTAATGCGTAATTACTCCACTAATTAATCAAGATTTAATGAAATTACAATTTAAAAGAAATATAATGGAAATTGGATTACAAAAGGAAATTTAGAATTCCTATTCTATGAACTTCTTTTGCTTTTTGGTACCCACTCTTTGTATGTTTTGTAAACTCACTTGCTGCAGCACCCTTGCTCAACCTCTCAAGTTTAGTCAATTTAAATCTTCAAAACAATACGTACTAAGTAGTAATGGACCCAACACAAAGGTTAATTCCAAACTTAACAAGCACCACTTTGAAAAACTTTCACCAACAATAAAGGTCAACAAATTTAAAGCAAAGAAACAATTTAATTTAGAAATAGGACAACAACAAATGGAGTAATTGTATGACACAACTTGAAAGAGTATTAAATAATTTTGACAAGAAAACAAATAAGACACTCAATAAAAGGTAGCACACAAATTGAACCTAAGGAATGACACTAGAATTGATTAATAAAACCAAAACAATAGTACTGGATTTTTTTAGGCACAAAATGCGTGACTTAAAATATTTATGCTGAGCTACATATTTTGACTTTGAATTTGAAATTTAAACCACAAAAAAACAATGCACCAATTAATTGTGATAAAATTTTCAAATCTGTTTCCAAATCATCGTTTCTGTTCGCGCCAAAATGCACAACTTTTGTATTTGATTTATCATTTTTTTCATTTTGCATTTTGACTTACTTCTTCCTTTTTTTTCTAACACATCAACCTGTTTAGATCTAGAATTTCATAATTTTTCTCTAACTAATTTTAATTTCATAAGCAAAAACAGCCAGCCCAGAATCAAAAATAGAGGAATCCTAATTTTGGAATTAAAAACAGTTTTGAGAAACATAAAAAACACAATGGAATTGATATGTAAGAACTTATGTGGATCTAGCACTCAAGCGTGAACTCAAATCTAAAAATTAAAATGCACCAAAGGATCAAACACAAAATTATAAATCTGGACTCAAATTTAAATCAAGCAACCAAAATTATCAAAAACAACACTACATGGAATTGATGACAATTTCGGAGAAACATGACTTGACAAAACACAATTGAATTCAAAAATCAAAATGACTCAAACACAAACCATATGAACCAATTAAAATTGCAACAAAAACTCAAATAAAGCAAAAACAGAACAACAACACAAAATTCTATGGAATCCTACACAAAATTGCCCAAGGATTGCTCAAGAACAATTGAACAAGATGCACCGATTGGAATTTCCAAACAGCACACTAATTCAAAACGAAAATTAAAAAACAACAAGACAATATGGAAGTGATGAACAACAAGGAATTAAGAAGAACACAAAATTAAAATCAAGATAAGGCACTTATCTCTTGAAGACCATAACTCATGATACCAAATGATGGAGAAGAAGAAGCATTGGATTTGAGGACAAATCCTTTTCAAGAGGGAAGGGATGATGGAAGACGCCCAAGCCCATGATAGAAGAAGCCCAAGCCTAAGTCCAAATACAAGTTCAAGCTTCAACTCAAGCCCAACGAATAGAAGATCTGGGTCAACTAAGCATCATTGGATGTCTCTTTTTGTAAATTACTTTTGAGTAGTTGTTAGTAGAACATAAAGGGAGGTGTAGATATAGATATAAGAGGTGAAAATGTATAAAGATAAGTCACACCTCCCATGTGACATAAAAAGAAGGTGTAGCTGTAGATTTAGGAGGTGGCAAAAAAAGAAAATAAGTCACACTTCCCTTGTGGACTAGGAATTGGCTCCAAATTCAAATGTCCTTCCACTTTCATTTGAATTTTCAACCCTCTAAACACAATAAATAAGAGGGTTTGGCTCATGTAATTTGAAGATTAATATAATAGTGAAATGTTGCCAAATCTGAGCCAATATCATTACTTGTCAAAAACCTCTCAAGGTTAGACTATTGATCTTCAACTTTTATTCTACCAAAGAGAGATGGCCTCACCACTTTAATTTCATACCTAACCTGCACCTCCAAGGCAGCCACATCTTCTAGGAGAGCCTTGTCTGTGAACCTCCATTAAGCTTCCGCAAATTCCACCAACAATCCTCCAAGAATGAAGGCACTCTTCTAATGATGAAGAGGCCTTCATGATTTGGAGATTTTGTTGGTGATCAGCGGAAGCACAATTGAGGATGAACAAGGCCCTCCCAAGAGGTGTGGTGGCCTTCAAGAGGGGTATCTTTTTAAAGAAGGAAAAGTTCGTATACCTCAAGGAATACATAGAAAATTCCTTGTAAAGGAATCTCAAGAAGGAGGTCTCATAGGCCATTTTGGAGTTGATAAGACTCTTGAGCTTTTTAAAGGGAAATTCTTTTGGCCACATATGAGAAGAGACGTCCAAAGACATTGTTTTAGATGTATATCATGTTTAAAAGCTATGTCTAAAGAAATGCCTCTTGGATTCTATACTCCTTTACCTTTTGCAAGTGCTCCATGGGAAGACATAAGCATAGATTTCATATTAGGACTTCCTAGGACAACAAAAGGTTTTGATTCAATTTTTATGGTTGTGGATAGGCTCTTCTATAGAGAAGTGGTAAGACTTAATGGTTTATCTCCAAGCATAGTTTTAGACAGAGATCCAAAATTTGAAGATCATTTTTTGAGGATTCTTTTGGAAACACTTAGAACTAAGTTGAAATTTTCAATTTCTTATCATCCTCAAACGAATGGTCAAAATGAAGTGGGAAATATAACTCATTATACTATGCCTAGGGTAATCATGAGAGACAACCACAACTCTAGGGATGAGTATCTTTTCCATATTGAGTGTGAATACAATAGGGTAGTTCATAAAACTACTAATATTTCTCCATTTGAGGTTGTATATGGGTTTAATCCTCTTTTTCCTTTTAAGTTGTTACCACTTCCTAATGCACAAGAATTTGTGCCTAAGGAAGGAATAACAAAATCTGATTTTGTTAAAAAAATGCATGAGAGGATTAAAGAACAAATACAACAACAAACAGAGAAATATTATGAGAAATTGCAAAAAACAATAGAAAAACAAGAGGAGTGGCAACTTAATAAAACTGTTTTTTATACAACTGCTCAAACTAACTCATTTGCTTTGTTTGATGACTCCCACAGAAGGACATTTGATCCAGGAGGACGGGCCTAGTTTTTAAAGCAGGAATAAGGCTGTTGTTCGAGATCAAACTTGTAGATCTGAGGACAGATCCTCTCAAGAAGAAGGGGATGATGGAAACCATCCAGCCACATACATCCTCATAATGATGATGAAGAAGAAACATTGGATTTGAGGACAAATCCTTTACAAGAGGGAGGGATGATGGAAGAGGCCCAAGCCCATGATAGAAGAAGCCCAAGCCCAAACCCAAGCCCAAATACAAGTTTAAGCTTAAGCTTAAGCCCAACAAATAGAAGATCTGGGCCAACTAAGCATCATTGGATGTTTATTTTTGTAATTACTTTTGAGTATTTTTTAGTAGAGCATAAAGGGAGGTCTAGATATAGATAAAAGAGGTGCAAATGTATAAAGATAAGTCACACCTTCCATGTGACATAAAAGAAGGTGTAGGTGTAGATTTAGGAGGTGATGGAAACCAAGTAAAGGACGCCCAAGCCCATGAAGCCCAAGCCCAACAAGGGGCCAAAGCCCAACAAATCACTAGGAGCATGGCAAGAGCTTTGGGACAAGAGTATTAAAAGATGACTCTTCTTATTTCTATTGTATAGAGTAGGGGTGCGGATATTAAATAAATAGGTGTGAATGTAGTAGAGAGAGTTAGGGGGGTGTAGGTGTCATATAGGAGGTGCCAAAACTAGGAAGGAAGTCACACCTTCCTCATGCTCTAGTTGGCGCCATTTTAGTGTCATTTAGGAGGGAATTTGAATTTGATTTAGCTTCTCATTTCAGCACCTCTTAGGCTATAAACAAGGTGCTTTCCTTTGTAATTTTCAGAATTGGAAATTAGAAGTAGAGAAACTATACTCAAGTTTAGAGAGAAATTGTGAGTTTTGTGGTCTTCTTCTTCCTTTGCCTTATCTTGTGTGCCAATGGTGAGCTTCAAGTGGCGGCAACCTTTCACTTATCTTGGAACAAGACTCCAAGTGGCGTGAATGCAGTTCCAAATTCTCAAATCCAGCAAGCTTCATTCAATAAGTGTTCATTCTTTCATCTCTTGTAATTTCAATCGGTAGTTTCAAATGTTTTAGTGTTCTTCATCCTTTTCACCGTTTGATTTTGTGTTTCTTAGCTTGTTCTTCAATTTTTGTTCGATTCTTGGTGTTTCTGTTTTCAATTGCGTTTATATCATGTTCCATGGTTGTGTAAAAGGAAATAGCACTCTTAATGAGTTTGGATCATCATTTTGGAAGGCTTGGTCTCCATTGATGACTCCTTAAGCTTCTTTGCACCCATTCTGTTTTCAGCTTTTTGTTTTGTGATTTTGATTTCGTTTCCTTTGTTCTAAGCACTCTTTGATCCTTTAATTGTTGTTATTCTTCTCCTACAATATTGTTTTCAAGAGTTCTAAAGTGTCTATGTCAATGCAACTCATATCATGTGGTATCTAGAGCTATGGTTATGTGCAAAAATTTTTTGAGTTGCTGGACACTTTGATTCTGTTTTGTGATTAGTAATTCTGTTTTTAGGCTTATTTGAGTTTTATTGCTGTTTTCTTTATGTTGCCTATTATATGTTTGAGTATTTTCCTTTTTGAATCCATACAAGTTTTGTCTTAGTCTTGTTTTTCTATATTTGTCATCACTTCTTGTAGTACTTTTCTTGAATTTTTTTGTTTCTTGCTTTTGTGTCATATAATTTTCTGAGTTTGATATTTGATCCTTTGTGCATTTTCTGTTTTAGAATTGAGTTCATACTTGTATTCTAGACCTATACAAGTTCATATACATCATTTTCCATTATGTCTTTGCTAGTTCATAATTCTGTTTTTCATTCCTATTAGGATTCTTCTGTTTTCTGAAAAAGTGCTCACTGTTTTCCTTATTGCAGTTGATTTACTCACTGGAAAATTCTGAAATTCTGGATTTGTGTTCTTGAAAGTGTTATAAAAGCATAGAAAAAAAATAAGTACTCAAAAATTCAAAGTACACAAAAAATGATAAATAAAATACAAAAAGTGTACAATTCTGCCGAAAAAAATACGGTAATCTGGCAGCGATTTTGAAAAATTTATCTCAATTAATTGGCTTACTGTTTTTAAGTAATTCCAGTACCATTATTGAGTTAACATCTTGAAGTTTCTGTGGTTTAAATTTCATATTCCAGTTCGCTCTATATCATTCCAGTTAAATCAGTGAACATCATGCACAATTTGTATAAAAATATTTTCCAGTAGCTTGTTTTTGTTTTCTTCATCTACTCTAGTGCTTTTCTTTAGGTATCTTTTATGTGCCTTCTTTTTCATTGAGTTCCTTATTTTTCTTGCTTGTCTTTCATTCATATTCTTTTCTAGTTTGTCATATATTGCATTCTGTTTTGGTTTAGCTTTTCTTGCTTATACCTTTTTCTTTCTTGTCTTTTTGTTCTTCTAAGTTTTGTGGAGACTTGTTCTTAAGTGAGTGTGGTTTGCTTTGACATTTTTCATTTGAAGCTCCTCCAACCCACAAGAAAGGCTTGGTTGAGGACAAAACACTTTCTTGGAGTGGTTTGAGTACTTTCTTTTGGCATTTTCCAGCAACCTACATCTCACTTTATTTTGCTAACATGTTTCTTTAATTGTTTGTTTCTGTTTTTTGTACTTTTTGATCACGGCTCATTTTTCTAGTGGAGAATCCTCCAAACCTTGCTCACCTCAAAAGGCAGCTCTCTTTGAAGATTTAAAGAATGATAGACAATCAAATGCTCAATATCTTGATGTGATAAGACAAATGGAGGCAAGGCTCCAAAGCTTGGAGTTAAGCCGTGAAGAAGTACATCAAAACTGGGAGAGAAGACATCATCCTCCTCTTCGGCATTCTTCAAGGCATTCTCATTCTTCTCATGGATATTATGAAGACAATGCACGGCCAAGGCACCATCACCATGAAGAGAGGCGCCAACATGTGGCTGGCCCTTATTCCCCTAATGTAAAACTCCCTAGCTTTAGTGGTGAAAGTGATCCTAATGTGTACTTAAGGTGGGAAGCTAAGGCTGAGCAAATATTTGATGTAAATGGGGTTAGAGATGAGCATAGGGTTAGATTAGCATCTTTAGAATTCTTAGACTATGCCATGCAATGGTGGCTTCAATATCTCATGGACATTGACCTACACAAGAGATCGCTCGTGGTCTCTTGGGACGATTTAAAAGCTTGTTTACGCGCTAGATTCGTACCCCCACACTTTAGGAAAGACCTATTGTTGAAACTCCAACGATTTCATCAAGGCACGCTAAGTGTGGATGATTACTTTAAACAACTAGTCACGCTTTTAATAAGAGTTCATATGGATGAGAGTGAGGAAGCTAAGATAGTTAGGTTTGTGAGTGGCCTTCGAAGGGACATTCAAGACGTGGTAGAGTTACAAGAATATTCTTCTTTGGAAAATGTAGTTCACCTTGTTAGTAAAATTGAAAATCAACTTGCAAGGAAAAATGCTTTCAAAAATTCTTCTAAGGATAGCTGCTACCACTCTTCTTGGAAAAATAAAAATAGCTTTTTTTCAAATATTCCTTCTAAGGACTCTACTTTCAAACCTAGAGATTCTAAACCTTCCACTTCCACTTCTAGGCCTAAATCACCACCTAAATCGTTTAGTAAGAAGTGTTTTAAATGCTTAAGCTATGGACATATTGCTTCTAATTGCCCTTTTAAGCAAACTATGTATATGCATGATGGGGTAGATGGTAGTGAGCATGAGTCCGAATCTTCTAGACATTCCTCACCTTCTAGATCCCCAAGTGAGAGTGAGAGTGAGAGCCCACATGAGGGTGACCTATTAGTAATAAGACGCATGCTTGGACAAGTTTTAAAACCTTTTGATGAAACTCAAAGAGAAAATATTTTTCATTCAAGGTGTCTTATTAATGATAGGGTATGCTCTTTGATTGTGGATGGGGGGAGTGGTGCTAATGTGGCAAGCACAAGAGTGGTAGAAAAACTTGGATTACCTACCATCTCTCATGCCAAGCCCTACAAGTTACAATGGTTAAGTGAGATTGGTGAGCTAGTTGTTAACAAGCAAGTCCTCATTACATTTTCCATTGGTAAATATAAAGATGAGGTCTTGTGTGATGTTGTCCCAATGGAAGCCACTCATATTCTTTTAGGTAGGCCATGGCAATTTGATAGAAAAATTTTTCATGATGGCTTTACCAAAAAAATTTATTTTAACTTCCATGGGCACAAAGTCATTCTTAAGTCTCTCTCTCCAAAGGAAGTACATGAGGAACAAGTCAAAATGAGAGAAAAGAGAGAGAAAGAAAATGATAAAAAAAGTTCCAAGAGAAGCCTTCTCATGTCTTCACAACAAGATAAAAAGGTAATAGTTACTCAAAAGCCTATTTTTTTAGCTATTCCTAGAACTATTGAATGTGAGTCGGCTAAGGATAGTCCCACATGTTTGGACAATTTGGTAAAGGAATATGAAGATGTGTTTCAAGATCCTCCTAAAGGCTTACCACCTCTAAGAGGAATTGAACACCAAATAGACTTCATGCCCGGGGTTTCTTTACCAAATCGCCCTGCATATAGGACCAATCCCCAAGAGACCAAAGAAATTCAACAACAAGCTGAGGATTTATTAGCTAAGGGGTGGGTACAAGATAGCATGAGCCCATGTGCTATGCCTGTCATACTTGTCCCAAAAAAAGATGGGACATGGAGGATGTGTACGGATTGTCGCGCTATAAATAACATTACCATCAAATATAGGCATCCCATTCCTAGATTAGATGACTTGTTGGATGAATTACATGGGTCTAAAATATTTTCCAAAATTGATCTTAAGAGTGGTTACAATCAAATTCGAATTAAAAATGGTGATGAATGGAAAACTGCTTTTAAGACCAAATTTGGTTTATATGAGTGGTTAGTCATGCCTTTTGGCTTGACTAATGCTCCTAGTACCTTCATGCGACTCATGCATCATGTATTAAGAGCATTTCTTGGCAAGTTTGTTGTGGTTTACTTTGATGATATTCTTATATATAGCTTGTCTTTAGAAGATCATGAGTCACATGTTAGACAAGTCTTAGAAACTCTTAGGAAGGAGAAGTTATATGCTAATCATGCTAAATGTTTCTTTGCATTAGATCATATAGACTTCCTAGGGTTTGTGGTAAGTCATAAAGGGGTACATGTAGATCAAACAAAAGTTGCAGCAATTCAACATTGGCCTACACCCACAAATGTCAATGAGGTATGAAGTTTTCATGGACTTGCTAGTTTTTATAGACGGTTTGTGAAAGACTTTAGTACAATTGCCGCACCTTTAAATGCCATAGTAAAGAAGGATGTGGTTTTCAAGTGGGACAAGAGCAAGAAAATGCTTTTCAAACTTTGAAGGAAAAATTGACTAAAGCCCCCATTCTAGCCCTTCCTAACTTTGCTAAGACATTTGAAGTAGAATGTGATGCCTCTAATATAGGCATTGGGGCTGTTCTCCTTCAAGAAGGACATCCCATAGCTTATTTTAGTGAGAAACTCAAAGGGAGTCATATCAATTACTCCACTTATGATAAAGAACTTTATGCTCTTGTTCGAGCTTTGCAAAATTGGCAACATTATCTTTTTCCAAAGGAATTTGTGATCCATAGTGATCATGAGTCCCTTAAATATTTGAAAAGCCAAAGCAAGCTTAATAAGAGACATGCTAAGTGGGTGGAGTTTATTGAACAATTTCCTTATGTGATCAAACATAAACAAGGTAAAATTAATGTAGTTGCCGATGCTCTTTCAAGAAGATATACCTTGTTAAATGTTTTGAATGTTCAATATTTAGGATTTGATCACATAAAGGAACTTTATCATGATGACCTATATTTCTCTCTAATCTATCAAGAGTGTTCCAAGGGAGGTCACAAAGACTTTTTCTTACATAATGGTTTTCTTTTTAAAGGAAAAAGACTTTGTGTTCCCCAAGGATCCATAAGACAATCTCTTGTTAGAGAGGCTCATGAGGGTGGACTTATGGGACATTTTGGGGTAGCTAAGACTTTAGAAACATTGCATGAACATTTCTTTTGGCCTCATATGCGCAAATCCGTACATAGCTTCTGCGATAAATGCATAGCATGTACGAAAGCTAAATCTAAAGTCCAACCCCATGGTCTATATACCCCTCTTCCTATCCCTACAATGCCTTGGGTTGATATTTCTATGGATTTTATCTTAGGACTTCCCAAGACATCGAAGGGTTAGGATTCCATCTTTGTGGTAGTGGACCGTTTTCCTAAAATGGCTCATTTTATTCCATGCCACAAAGTGGATGATGCATGCCTTATTGCAAATCTCTTCTTTAAGGAAGTTGTTCGTTTACATGGACTTCCTAGAAGTATAGTATCCGATAGGGATTCCAAGTTCTTAAGTCACTTTTGGAGGACCTTATGGGGGAAACTTGGCACAAAACTTCTGTTTTCTGCTACTTGTCACCCTCAAACTGATGGTCAAACTGAAGTGGTTAATAGAACTTTGGGTCAATTATTGAGATGCTTTATTTCCTGGAATCCAAGGGCTTGGGAGGATTTACTACCTCATGTTGAGTTTGCTTATAATAGGGTAGTAAATTCCACCACTAACCATTCTCCTTTTGAGGTTGTTTATGGGTTTAATCCCCTCACACCTCTAGATCTTCATCCCATTCCTGTACTTGATGAGGTTCTATGCAAGGACGGTTTTGAAAAGGCTTCTTTTATTAAAGACTTGCATACCCGCATCAAGTTACAAATTGAGAAGAAAGTTGATAAGTATGCTGAAACTGCCAACCAAAGGAGAAAGGCATTAATCTTTGAGCCCGGCGATTGGGTTTGGCTTCATTTGAGAAAGGATAGATTTCCTTCTCTAAGGAAGTCCAAACTTATGCCTCGTGGTGATGGCCCTTTCCAAGTCATCAAGAGGATTAATGATAATGCCTATGAGTTAGATATGCCTAATACTTATCTTGGTAGTAATTCTTTCAATGTTACTGATCTAACTCCTTTTGATGCAGGTTTCCCAAATTCGTGGACGAATTCTCTCCAACCCGGGGAGTATGATGGAAACCAAGTAGAGGACGCCCAAGCCCATGAAGCCCAAGCCCAACAAGGGGCCCAAGCCCAACGAATCACTAGGAGCATGGCAAGAGCTATGGGACAAGAGTATCAAAAGATGACTCTTCTTATTTCTATTGTATAGAGTAGGGGTGCGGATATTAAATAAATAGGTGTGAATGTAGTAGAGAGAGTTAGGGGGTGTAGGTGTCATATAGGAGGTGCCAAAACTAGGAAGGAAGTCACACCTTCCTCATGCTCTAGTTGGCGCCATTTTAGTGTCATTTAGGAGGGAATTTGAATTTGATTTAGCTTCTCATTTCAGCACCTCTTAGGCTATAAACAAGGTGCTTTCCTTTGTAATTTTCAGAATTGGAAATTAGAAGTAGAGAAACTATACTCAAGTTTAGAGAGAAATTGTGAGTTTTGTTGTCTTCTTCTTCCTTTGCCTTATCTTGTGTGCCAATGGTGAGCTTCAAGTGGCGGCAACCTTTCACTTATCTTGGAACAAGACTCCAAGTGGCGTGAATGCAGTTCCAAATTTTCAAATCCAGCAAGCTTCATTCAATAAGTGTTCATTCTTTCATCTCTTGTAATTTCAATCGGTAGTTTCAAATGTTTTAGTGTTCTTCATCCTTTTCATCGTTTGATTTTGTGTTTCTTAGCTTGTTCTTCAATTTTTGTTCGATTCTTGGTGTTTCTGTTTTCAATTGCGTTTATATCATGTTCCATGGTTGTGTAAAAGGAAATAGCACTCTTAATGAGTTTGGATCATCATTTTGGAAGGCTTGGTCTCCATTGATGACTCCTTAAGCTTCTTTGCACCCATTCTGTTTTCAGCTTTTTGTTTTGTGATTTTGATTTCGTTTCCTTTGTTCTAAGCACTCTTTGATCCTTTAATTGTTGTTATTCTTCTCCTACAATGTTGTTTTCAAGAGTTCTAAAGTGTCTATGTCAATGCAACTCATAGCAGGAGGTGCCAAAGAAATAAACCAAGTCACACTTCCCTTGTGACTAGGAATTGGCTCCAAATTCAAATGCTTCTCATTTGAATTTCCCTCCACTTTCATTTGAATTTTCTGCCCTCTAAACACTATAAATAAGAGGGTTTGGCTCATGTAATTTCAAGATTAATATACTAGTGAATTGTTGCCAAATTTGAGCCAATTCTACTTCTTGTCTAGAACCTTCCAAGGTTAGACTATTGATTTTCAATTCTCACCTTACCAAAGAGAGATGGCCTCACCACTCTCATTCCCTACCTAGCATGCACCTCCAAGGCCACCACACCTCTTAGGAGGGCCTTGTTCGTCATCCTCCATTGTGCTTCCGCCGATCACAAACAAAATCTCCAAATCATGAAAGCACTTCTCCATCATGTCTTCCGATGGAGCACTTGCAAAAGGTAAAGGAGTATAAAATCCATGAGGCATTGCTTTAGACTTAGATTTTAAACATGATATACATCTAAAACAATGTCTTTGGATGTCTCTTCTCATATGTGGCCAAAAGAATTTCCCTTTTAAAAGCTCAAGAGTCTTCTCAACTCCAAAATGGCCCATGAGACCTCTTTCTTGAGATTTTTCTATGTGTTCCTTGACGTATACAAAGTTTTCCTTTTTTAAAAAGATACCCCTCAGACACATAAAATCCTCCTTGTGCTCTATGTTCACACTTAGCAAAGATGGATGCAAAATCATGATCTTCTTTGTAAAGTTCTCTTATGTTGTCAAATCCAAGAATTTGGCCTCCCAATTTCGAAAAGAGGGCATGTCTCCTTGAGAGAGCATTAGCCACAATTTTTGTAATACCTTATTGTACTTGATAACATAAGGAAATTGTTCAAGAAATTCCATCCATTTTGCACGGCGTTTGTTCAACTTATGTTGACCTTTCAAATATTTCAAAGACTCGTGATCACTATGAATAACAAATTCTTTAGAAACTAGATAGTGTTCCCAACTCTTTAAGGCCCTCACAAGTGCATAGAGCTCTATGTCATAGGTGGTAATGGAAGAGGTCCCAACACCAACCCTTTAAGAGGCCACCAAAATGCTACATTGAGGCAACCACTAGAGTCATAGTCAAAGAGGGGTCAGGAGGAACCATTTTACATGTCATAGACTCTAGTGTGTCATAGTTTTTCTTACTTTTCTAGTCAAAGTAGCATAGTTTAAATATTGTTGTAAATGTGTTGAAACATGCAAAGTGGTACTTAAAAAGCTAAACCTAAGTTTAATTAGAAATATCCATTTCTAATTAAACTTAGGACCGGCCCAATTTGACCATAGATGAGCGTAACTACTAGATGCATGAGCACATGGAAGCACATGGAAGCATTCTAGAAACTTACCTCACATGGGCTGAAAATAGGCGCCACTTTTCATGTGACCAACACTTTGCATTTGGCTCTCATTTCATTTGTATTTGGCTCTTCAAATTCTAGCCCTCCAAGCCTATATAAGGAGGTGCTTAGTTCATGTTTTCATAAGATTAATTTAAGTAATGAAATGCTGCCAAAATGTGTCATTCTTACTCCCTTGCCTAAAATCTCTCTAGATTTAGGTCTTTAATCTTCAACCCTTTCACCTACCAAAGAGAGTTGGCTGAACCTCTCTCACTCTCCTACTCTTCATGCACCTCCAAGGCTACCACAACTCTTAGGAGAGCCTTGCTCCACCTACAACCCATTGAAGCTTCCGTAAACCACCACAAAAACCGTAAAAGAGAAGAGCTCAATGCCATCATTTGGTATCAGAGCTATGGTCTTCAAGAGATAAGTATCTCTTTTCATTTTTCTGCTTGACTTCTTCTTATCTTCATGTTCATCTTGTCTTGCTGTTTTACGTTTTTAATTTGATTTGGATGCTATTCTAAGCATTTCAATCGGTAGAAATTGTTCAATTTGTGCTTGAGCATCTTATATTCAATTTTTGTGTAGGATTTTATGGTGAATTGTGTTGCTGTTTTTATTTTAGGATATTTGAGTCTTGCTTGAATTTCTATTCGGTTCATATGATGTGTTTGAGTCATTTTATTTTCTGGATCTATAAGTTTTGTCTAGTCATGTAATTCCAAAATTGTCAACAAATCTTAGTAGTACTTTTCCTGATTCATTTGTTTCTTTTTTTGATTTGAGTGTTTAATTTGCTTTCTGATTTGATTTGATCCTTTGGTGCATTTTTTCCTTTTAGTTTGAGTTCACATTTGTATGCTAGATCCATACAAATTCCATCACATTCATTCCATTGTGTTTTTGAAGTATCTCATTTTGTTTTTTAATTCCAGATTTAGAATCCTCTGTTTTAACAAATTATGTTCTAGCTGTTTTGTTTTATGAAAATTAAATACGTTAAAAGAAAAATATGAGATTATGGATTTCAGTGGTTTGAGGTGTTAGCAAAAGAAGAAAAAAAGAATAAGTTGAAAAAGCAAAATAGAAAAAAAAGATAAATCACACAAAAAAGTGTGCATTCTGGCGCTAGAAACTGGCGGTAATTGGACACTGATTTTGGAAAACTTATCACAATTAATTAGTGCATAGGCTTGATGTGAAACCAACGCCAAAAGTCTTTTAAGAAACTGAATTGGTTGTGTTTAAATTTTCAGAATCAAATACAAAATAGCCAGCTGATCATAAATCATTGAAGTCACGCTTTCTGAACCACAATATTTTCAATAGTGTTGTTTTGGTTTTTCAAATCAAATCTAGTGTCAATCTTTAGGTTCCTTTTGTGTGCCATCCTTTATTGAGTACCTATTTTTATTTGATTGTCCAATTTCATTCTGAACTCTTTCTAGTTGTGTCATATCATTATTTCCAATTGCAGTGGTGCTGTTTTTTTTAAAATTTAATTGTTTCTTGCTTTCTTTTCTTAACCTCTATATTGTTGGTGGATAAATTTCAATTGGTGCTTGTTGAGTGAAAATTGACTTGGGGAGAGTCTAGCTCTACTTATTAGGTACTGTTTTGAAGAATTTAATTGCTTAAATCATAAGAGGATCAAGGCAAGGGGCAACAACAAATACAAATACCAAAATACACCATACACTTTGAAGGACACAACAAAGAAGAGCAACAACAAGTCAAAAGGAGTGCATAACTTAGCAAGCTGAAATTTAATTTTTGAAATTCAATTTCTTTGCATTTCTTATGTTGTAATTACACTTCACTTTTGATAATTAGTGGATTAATCACGAATTAGACGGTGAGTGTGTCTTCAAAAGCTCAAAGAGTCTAAGAAGCCTCACCTAGGAAACGACAAGTTTAAGCTTTGTAGATTAACTTTGTTAATTGTTTTAGCTAGATTTCCTTTCGTCAATATTTGTTTAACCTTGCTTCAATTTGCTTATGCTTATCTTTGTTTAAATCTTTGATAAATTGCTTTAGTTGTTAAATAGCTTTGCATTGTGTTTCTTGCATAAAATTTGATTTCTCCATCCTCATTGTGTTCTAAGTGATTTAGTTAGAAAAAGAATTGTGTGAAGATTTTGAGGGATAATTTTTGGCTAAGGCAAGACTTGGTATTTAAGTAGTCCTTAGTGACTCACCTCTCTTACCTGAAAAGCTACCTTCATTAACTTTCCTCTTCTTTCTTAAAGTAAAGCACTTCTAAACACAAAGTTTTAGTCATGTCTTCTCACTCCTCTAAATCTATTGAAAGTGATGTGAAGTCCCTAAAATCTCTTTTAAAACAACTTGCCAAGGACGTTCAATTAATTTCATATAGACAATTGGAGGAAGAGGCCAAAATTAATGAATTGACTAAAGCAAAGGATGAGAATTCTCAAAATTCAAAAAGATTACATTCTCATGCATCTATCTCTTAAGATCATGTTTCTTTTGGGGAGGGAAGTCTTAGGATAAATGAATATCATCAACCATCCCCTAGGAGAGCTAGAAAAGAGAGACAAGAAAACCTAAAGGAGGTTAAGGTAGAGCTACCTCATTTCTATGGAAAAGAAGATGTAGAAACATATCTATATTGGGAGATAAAGGTAGAGCAATTGTTTGCTTGCAACCATGTGAGTGAAGAAAAGAAAGTACCCTTAGCTACCTTAAGTTTTCAAGGTGATGCTATGTATTGGTGGAATGCCCTAAAAAGAGAGAGACATCTCCACAAGGACCCTCTCATTACATATTGGAATGACCTTAGGGGAGCCTTGAGATGTCGCCATATTCCCTCACTTTACAATAGGAAGTTGATGGACAAGCTCCAAAGACTTCATCAAAGAAATATGAGTGTAGAAGAATATTGGCAAAAGATGATGTCATATATTAAGAGGGCAAGGATTAATGAAGAAAGCCATACCACCATATCTAGGTTTTTAAGTGGTCTCAAACTTTAGATAAGAAACAAAGTTGAACTTTTACCTTATAGAGATTTAAATGACTTGATTAAACTTAGCATTAAAGTTGAAAAACAAATTTTAGGAAAACAATCAAGTAAAAAACAAAGTTCATACTATGTATCTTATGACAAGGATGAGTTCCATAGAGGGGAAGAACATATAAAAGAAACATCTCTAGAACTTTCCCAAAACCTATCCAAGCATGTCTCACCCACTCAAGCTAGAACAATTCCATGTTTTACATACCTTGGTAATGATCAATTAACATCTCAATGTTCCAATGAAAGATCTATGATCTGAAGGGACAAAGATGAGAATAGTAGCTAAGAAAAAGAAGCTAGTGAGAGTGATGAAAATGTAAAAATAGAAAATCAAGAGAAAACCCTTGGGAAACAAAAGGCGTGGGAGAAGAGTTTTCCTTCCCACAAGGTCATTCATTAAGAAGGAAAAGTTGAAAATACCTTTGAAAATATACTTCTTGTTGAACAACCTAGCCTTACCTTTTGTAAAGGAACACTTGCAAGCCTAGTAAAAAAAGAAGAATAATTAAAAGAGGCTTGCATAAATAAAAATATAGTAGATTATTTTACATACATGCTAAACTATCACCAAGTGAAGGTCAAGTTCCCTATAGGCAACTACAAAGATAATTTTTTATGTGAGGTAGTACCTAAAGAAACGTGTCATTTCTTATTGAGACGACCATTGCAAAGTGTTCAAAATTCCATGCTCCATGGTCGTACCAACGAGACTACCTTCACACATAAAAGAGAAATTTTTCATGAAGGAGAACTCATGGGCCAATTTAGAGTTGATAAAACTCTAGAGCTTTTAAAAGGAAAATTCTTTTGGCCACCCATGAGAAAAGATGTTCAAAGACATTACCCTAGATGCATTTCTTATTTTAAAACTAATTCTAAGGCAATGTCTCATGAACTCTATGCTCCTTCACCCTTTTCAAGTGCTCCATGGGAAGACATAAGCATAGATTTTATATTAGAACTTCCTAGGACAAAAGGGTTTGAATCTAATTTTATGGTTATGGATAAGCTCTTCTTTAGAGAAGTGATGAGACATTATGGTTTATCTCCAAGCATATTGTTAGATAAATAACCAAAATGTGAAAACCATTCTTTGAGGATTCTTTTGGATAAACATGCAACTAAGTTGAACTTTTCTAATTCTTATCATCCTCAAACGAATGGCCAAAATGAAGTTGGAAATATAAATCTTTCTACTATGCTTAGAGTAATCATAAAAGGCAAACACAACTCTAGAGATGAGCATGCATACAATAAAGTAGTGCACAAGACTACTAATATTTCTACATTTGAAGTTGTATGTGGACTTAATTCTCTCTCTCCTTTTATATTGTTACCATTTCCTAAAGGATTTGTGCCTAAGGAAAAAGTAACAAAGATTGAAAATTTTAAAATGAGAATTAGAGAACACATACAACAACCAAAAGAGAAATATTGTAAAAAGTTGCCAAAAACAAAAGAACAACAAAAATGGCAACTTCATAAATTTGATTTTTATACAACTGCTCAAACTAACTCATTTGCTTTGTTTGATGATTCTCATAGATGGACGTTTGATCCAGGAGGACGAGCTTAGTTGTCAAAGCAAGAGGCTGCTATCCGAGATCGACACTGTAGATCTGAGGATAGATTTTCTCAAGAGGGAGGAGATGATGGACACCATCCAGCCATATACATCCACTTACTTTTAACAAGGATGAAGCCTTGGATTTAAGGACAAATCCTTTTCAAGAGGGAGGGGATGATGGAAGAGGCCCCAACACCAACCCTTTAAGAGGCCACCAAAATGCTACATTGAGGCAACCACTAGAGTCATAGTCAAAGAGGGGTCAAGAGGACACATTTTACATGTCATAGACTCTAGTGTGTCATAGTTTTTCTTACTTTTCTAGTCAAAGTAGCATAGTTTAAATATTTTTGTAAATGTGTTGAAACATGCAAAGTGGTACTTAAAAAGCTAAACCTAAGTTTAATTAGAAATATCCATTTCTAATTAAACTTAGGACCGATCCAATTTGACCATAGATGAGCGTAATTACTAGATGCATGAGCACATGGGAGCACATGGAAGCATTCTAGAAACTTACCTCACATGGGCTGAAAATAGGCGCCACTTTTCATGTGACCAACACTTTGCATTTGGATCTCATATCATTTGTATTTGCATCTTCAAATTCCAGCCCTCCAAGCCTATATAAGGAGGTGCTTGGTTCATGTTTTCACAAGATTAATTTGAGTAATGAAATGTGTTAGAATGTATGGCTTTAAACTAGAGGGGGGTGAATGGTTTAAAGAGGGATTTCGAAAACTTTTAAGTCAAGAATGAAATTATCTCAAGAAACAATTGATAAGGAATTCAGTTTGCCAAATCAATAAGCAAAAACAACAGCACCAGAAAAACAATCGGTTGTTTCGCAGAAAAACAATCGGTTGTTTCGCAGAGACAATCGGTTGTTTATACCAGTTAACAAATATCAAAACTGAATTTAAAGAGATGAGGGAGAGAGAGAATGCACCCAGATGTTTATACTGGTTCACTCTAAACCCAAAGCTACATCCAGTCTTCTCAGAAAACACTAAGGAATTCCACCAAGCAATCAAACCTAGATTACTTACAACACAACCAAGAAAGTGACCTTGATCCCCTCAAGACACACACTTCTCTTGGCCAACACACCAACACTAAGAATGCTGATCTTGATCCCCTCAAGAATACAACACTTCTCAGCAAACACACAGAAGAAATTACAAGGATTACACTTGTTACATAAGCAAATCTGAAATCAATACAAGCAGAAATCCTATCTCACACTCTTTGATCAATCTCAATCTCTAAGCAATCTCAACTCTTTGAAAAACTCAAATCTGATCTTGTTAAAAACATTGTTATTTCTCAAATCTGTTTTTCTGAATTTATTCAAAGATGTTTGTTATCAAATCTTAACAAACTTATTTATTGCATTTAAATATTGGTCAAAGCTTTTAAAGACTGGAGCGTAATCAGTTAAAACATTTAATGCTCAGTCAAAACAAAAACCATTTTTCTGTTATGGTACCAAAATAAACAATCGGTTGTTTCCTCGAATCAATCGGTTGTTTTGGTTTTAACAGCTCAACCATTTGAAAAACAGTTTTCAATCTTTTCTCAAAACACCTAAGTATAAAACAATTGGTTGTTTCGGCAAAACAATCGGTTGTTTTTCACTTAGTTTGAAAAACACTTTTCTTTTGAAAGATTGAGAATGCCTATGCTTTGGATTCAATCTAGAGTGGATTACAAAACTCAAACTACCCCAGATCCTAACTAAGACAGCTCAGCAACAACAAGCACAACCAAGCCTTCAACATCCTTCAAAGGGTTTGGATTCTTCAAAGCTTGAACACCACTTGGTTCAACATGGGCTGAAAATAGGTGCCACTTTTCATGTGACCAACACTTTGCATTTGGCTCTCATTTCATTTGTATTTGGCTCTTCAAATTCCAGCCCTCCAAGCCTATATAAGGAGGTGCTTGGTTCATGTTTTCACAAGATTAATTTGAGTAATTAAATGCTGCCAAAATGTGCCATTCTTACTCCCTTGCCTAAAATCTCTCTAGATTTAGGTCTTTAATTTTCAACCCTTTCACCTACCAAAGAGAGTTGGCCAAACCTCTCTCACTCTCCTACTCTTCATGCACTTCCAAGGCTACCACAACTCTTAGGAGATCCTTGCTCACCTACAACCCATTGAAGCTTTCCTAAACCACCACAAAAACCGTAAAAGAGAAGGGCTCAATGCCATCAGGTGGGGTAGTTAAGAGTGGCTCCATGAAGTTTTTCACTAAAATAAGCAATTGGATGCCCTCCTTGTAACAAAACCGCACCTATGTCAACTCTCGATGCATCACACTCTAGCTCAAAAGTGTTGGCAAAATTTGGTAAAGCTAGAATGGGTGCATTAGTGAGTTAAGCTTTGAGCCTCTTGAAGGCTTGTTCATGCTTCTCATTCCAACAAAATGGAGTGTCCTTCTTCACTAACTCATTGAGTGGTGAAGCTAGACTTGAGAAGTTAGGCACAAAACGCCTATAAAAACTTGCCAAGCCATGAAAGCTCCTAACATCTCCTACATTTTGTGGTGTTGGCCATTCTTGGATGGCTTTAATTTTCTCGGGGTCAACATGCACCCAATTTTTGTTAACTACAAAACCTAAAAACACTACAGTATCAACACAAAAGGTACATTTATCACTATTAGCAAACAAACTGTTAACTCTAAGCACTAAGAGAACTTCCCTAAGGTGTCTTAGATGGTCTTCTAGGCTTTGACTATGACTAAGATATCATCAAAATAAACTACTACATATTTACCTATAAAATACCTTAAGACATGATTCATGAGCCTCATGAAAGTGCTAGGTACATTAGTGAAACCAAAAGGCATCACCAACCACTCATATAGTCCAAATTTGGTTCTAAAAGCAGTTTTCCATTCATCACCCTCTTTGATTCTAATTTAGTGATATCCACTTTTAAGATCAATTTTGGAAAATATGATGGACCCATGCAATTCATCAAGCATATCGTCTAGTCTTGGGATTTGATGCCTATACTTGATGGTGATGTTGTTGATGGCCCTACAATCATAACACATTCTCCACTTGCCATCTTTTTTTGGCACCAACAAGACAGGTACAACACAAGGGCTTAAGCTCTTTTGAACCCAACCCTTATCCAACAAATCTTGTACTTGAGATTCTATCTCCTTAGTTTCCTCAAGATTAGTTCTATAGGCTGGTCTATTAGGTAGACTAGCCCCTGAAACTAAGTCAATTTGATGTTCTATACCTCTAACAGGAGGAAGTCCTATGGGACCTTCCTTAGAGAATATATCATCAAATTCTTGTAAAAGTTCTTTTACTTGAGAAGGTAGAACCAAAGTCTCAAGATTAGTGGCAATGCATGTAAGTGTTCCTTTACAAAAGATAAGGCTTGGAGGTTGTTCAACAAGAAGCATATTTTCAAAGGTATTTTTAAATGTTTCGTCTTGTGTAATGACCTTGTGGAAAGGAACACTCTTCTCCCACGCCTTTTGCTCCCTAAGGGCTCTTTCTTTTTCTAATTTGATTTTTTTTTCTCTTCATCCCTCTTTTGTTTCATTTGTACTTGATCTCTTACCACTTATGAATGTGGTAAAGGATTTAGTATAAACTTCTTTTCATTATGGGTGAAGGTAATCTCGTTGGTTAGACCATTGTGCATGGTTTTCTTATCAAATTGCCAAGGTCTAACCAATAAGACGTGACAAGCTTCCATGGGTACTACTTATCTACAGTTAGTTCCCCATTTTCATTGATCCATTGAAGTTTGTAAGGTTTTGGATGAAGGACTACTTGTAGATTTAGCTTTTCAACCATCCTAGCGCTACAACAATTGCAGCAAGAGCCACTATCCACAATGAGAGAACATATGTTTTTGAAAACTTTGCATCTTGTATGAAAGATGTTCTCTCTTTGTGTTTCTAGGTTCACGCTAGTTTGGTTGTTGAGGGTTCTTCTAATCATCATTAATTCCCCCTCACAAGGATATACTCTGTCATTGTTCTCCTCCTCTTCTTTCCCACTAGGTGCATCATCACAACTACTATACTCATCTACCCCCTTAAAAACAAAGTTCTTTGATTTGGGCATTGAGCTTGTACATGACCTCTTCCATAACACTTAAAACACTTAACATCCCTAGTGCGAATAGGTGGAGTGAGCATATCTTTTCCTACACTTTTGGGAGTCTGTCTTGGTTTTTCTTTAGGCACACTCTCCTCCCTTTTAAAGTCTCTTCTTGGATAGGAATTAGGGTATGAACCTTCCCTACGACATGAAGTTTTCCTCAAATTTTGTTGTTCAACCTTGATACATAATTGAACCAAATCATTCAAATCTTGGTAGGGTAAGAGTTCAACTCTATCTCTAATCTCAAGGTTAAGGCCACTTAGAAATATTGCTATGGTAGTGGATTCGGATTCCCTAATGGAGGCTCTCATCATATATAGTTCCATTTTCTGCTTATATTCCTCTACACTCATGGTCTTTTGTTGGAGTCTTTGGAGCTTGTCCATTAACTACCTATTGTAATAGGAGGGAATATGGCGGCGTCTTAAAGCTCCCCTAAGATCATTCCAATATTCTATGGGAGGGTCTTTATGAAGACGCCTATCTCTCTCAAGGGTCGTCCACCAATACATAGCATTGCCTTGAAAATTAGAGTGGCTAAGGGTACTTTGTTTTCTTCGCTCACTTTGTGACAAGCAAACAATTGTTCTACTTTCATCTCCCAATCTAGATAGATTTCTACATTTTCTTTACCATGGAAATGAGGTAGATCTACCCTAACCTCTCTAGGGTTTTCTTTCTTTTCCTTCCTAACTCTCCTAGGGGGTGGTTGGTAGTATTCATTGATTTTAAGACTTTGTTCTCCATACTCATTGCCCCTAGAGCTAGATGTATGCGAACTTTTTTGGATTTAGAGTATTCATCTTTAGCCATTTTCAAAACATCTTGCATCAAAGCAAATTGAGCATCCCTTTCTTTAAGTTGGGCCTCATGTTGCAGTTGTCTATATGAAAGTGCTTGAACATCTTGTGCAATTTTTTCCAAATGAGTTTTAAGAAATGTTCCCTCACTTTCATTAGAATTGCGAGATGGAGAAGACATGGTTAAAGACTTGTGCTATAAGTATTTTACCCCAAAAAAGATAAGGATAGTAGTGAAGGTAGCTTTCCAGGAAAGAGAGGTGGATCACTGGGATCTCTTAAGTACCAAGTCTTTCCTTGCCAAAATTTATCCCTCAAAACTTGTCACAAACCTTTTTCTAAGTAAATTACTTAAGTCACAATTAGGAATGAAAACATAATTTTATGCAAAGAAAACAAAGCAAAGCAATTAACAATAAAAAACAAGTAAGTAAAGCAAAACAATTAACTAAGCACAACTTAAAGATTACCAACTAAAAAGCTTTAAAACTAGGCGAATCCTAAGGAGGCTTCTAGACACTTAGAGCCATTGAAGACACACTCACCGTCTAATACGTAATTATTCCACTGATTAATCAAAGTTCAATATAATTACAATTCAAAGGAAATACAAGAGAACTTGAATTACAAAGTAAAATTCAGATTTCCTAAACTATGCAATCCTTGGATTTTTGTTACTCTTTCTTGTTGCGTTCCACAATTTGCATGTGTTTGTAATCTTATTTGCTGCAGCTCCTTGCCTTAACCTCTTATGGTTAGTCAATTTAAATCTCCAAAACAGTACCTACTAAGTAGGGATAGACTCACCACAAAGGTTAATTCGAACTTAACAAGACCACTTTGAAATTCTTTCACCAACAATTAGAGGTCAACAAATTAAAGCAAAGAACAATTCAAATTTAGAATACGACAACAGCAAATGGAGTAATTTGTATGACACAACTTGAAAGAATGTTGAATAAATTTGACAAGCAATCAAATAAGCACTCAATAAATGGTGGCACACAAATTGAACCTAAGGAATGGCACTAGAATTGATTAAAAAAAAACAAAACAGTACTACTGGAAATTTTAGGCACAAAAAGCATGACTTAGAAAATTTATGCTGAGCTGGCTATTTGAAATTTGAATCTGAAATTTTAACCACAAACAATTCAAGATCTTAGCAAAATTTTTGCGTTGGATTCACACCAAATAATTGTGATTAATTTTTCAAATATGTTGTCAAATTACTGTCTCTATTGGTGCCAGGATGTACACTTTTTTCATTTGTTTTATCATTGTTTTTCTATTTTCTATTTTTACTTGATTTTTTTTCTTGTTTTTCTAAAACATCAATATGTATAAATCCATAATTTCACATTTTTCTTCAACGGATTTTAATTTGATAAGTAAAATCAGCCAGCACAGAATTAAAACAGAGTGATCCTAATCCTGGTATTAAAAACAATTTGAAGAAACTTCAAGAACACAATGGAATTGATGTATAAGAATTTGTATGGATCTAACACACAAATATGAACTCAAATATAAAAAGGAAAAAGCACCAAAGGATCAAACAAATTCAGATTAAAACTGGACTCAAAGCAAATCAATCAACCAAAATTATCAAAAACAGCACTACATGGAATTGATAACAATTTAGGAGAAACATGACTAGACAAAACACAATTGGATTCAAAAATCAAAATGACTCAAAACAACACAATATAAACCGATTGAAATTGCAATAAAGACTCAAATAAACCACAAACACAAATCTATATGGAATCCTACACAAAATTTGCAAAATAGAAGCTCAAGATCAAATTGAACATGAATGCACCAATTGGATTAAACCAAAACAACATCTAACACAGAAACAAACTGAAAAACAGCAAGACAATCAAGGATTTATGAAGAACAACACAGAATTGAATGAACACAAAAAAATAAAATGAAATAAGGCACTTATCTCTTGAAGACCATGGCTCTAGATACCAAATGATGGAGAAGTGCCTTCATGATTTTGTAGAATTGTTGGTGATTGGCGGAAGCTTTATGGAGTGTAAGAGAAACAAGGTCCTCCTAGGAGCTATGGTGACCTTGAAGGTGCATGATAGGTAGGGATTGAGAGTGGTGAGGCCATCTCTCTTTAGCAAGGGGGAAGTTTGAAGATCAATAGCCTATAACCTAAGAGGTTTTTGGGCAAGAAGTGAAATTGGCACAATTTGGAAACAATTCACTAAGTACATTAATCTTGTAAAACCAAGAGCCAAGACACTCCTTAAATAGTATTGGAGGCCGGTTTACACAAGGTGAAATGAGAGGGAAATTCAAAGTTATGCCAAGTGAGAATTGGCGCCTAAAATTCAACACATGGGAAGTAAGTTCTAGAATCTAGCATGTGCAATTAGATCTAGAACTTACGCTCCACTTTCGGCTAACTTGGGTCGGTCCTAAGTTTAATTAAGAGTTTAGGAAACTATAATTAAACTTGGGTTGGCATTTTAGGTACCAATTTGTATTTTAAGAAAATTACAAAAGAAATATTCTATGCTACTTTTGACAAGAATTTAAAACTTATTCTATACTAGGAGCTATGGCGTCTTTGAGCATGTATAGGTAGGTCTTTCTGCCATCAGTGGCAGTGTTCCAATCCTCTTCAAGCTTCCTAGCCATGGCCCTAGTGATTGGCCCAATACGACATGTTGGTGGGCTTTCAATTGTAGTGGTGCTTGGGCCTCTTCCATCATTTTGGGAAGGTTCTAAAGATGTTTCTTTTATATGCTCTTCCCCTCTTTGGACCTCTTCCTTGTCATAAGATACAAAGTATGAACTTTGTTTTTCAACTTTAATCCTAAGTTGAATCAAGTCATTTAAATCTTTATAAGGTAAAAGTTTAACTTTATTTCTTATCTCAAGTTTGAGACCACTTAAAACCCTAGATATGGTGGTATGGTTGTCTTCGTTAATCCTTGCCCTTATTATATATAACACCATCTTTTGCCAATATTCTTCTAGACTTAGATTTTTTTGATGAAGTCCTTGGAGTTTGTCCATTGACTTCCTATTGTAGTAGGTTGGAATATGGTGGCGTCTTAAGGCTCCCCTAAGGTCATTCCAATATGTAATGGAAGGGTCCTTATGAAGGCGTCTTTCTCTCTTAAGGGCAGTCCACCAATACATAGCATTATCTTGGAAACTTAGAGTGGCTGAGGGTACTTTTCTTTCCTCACTTACTCTATGGCAAGCAAATAATTGTTCTACCATCATTTCCCAATCTAGGTAAGCTTCTATGTTTTCTTTTCCATGGAAATAAGGTAGATCTACCTTAACCTCTCTTGGACTCTCTTTTCTTTCCTTTCTAGCTTTCCTAGGGGGTGGTTGATAGTACTCATTAATTCTAAGACTTTGTTTCCCAAAAGATTCATTACCCCTAGAGCTAGATGCATGAGAACTCTTTTTAGATTTTGGGTATTCATCTCTTTCTTTAACCATTTTCCACTTATCTTGTATCAAAGCAAATTGAGCATCCCTTTCTTTGAGTTGGGTCTCATGTTGCAATTGTCTATATGAAAGTGCTTGAACATCTTGTGCTATTTTTTCCAAAAGAGATTTGATAGATGTTCCCTCACTTTCATTAGAATGACGAGAATGAGAAGACATGGTTAAAGTTTTGTGTTAAAAGTAATTTACCCCCAAAAAAGACAAGGGGATTAATGAAGGTAGCTTTCCAAGAAAGAGAGGTGGATCACTAGGATCTTTTAAGTACCAAGTCTTTCCTTGCCAAAATATATCCCTCAAGACTTTTCACAAATCTTTTTCTAAGTAATTTACTTAGATCACAATTAAGAATGAAAAACACTTATTTATGCAAGAAAAAATGCAAAGCAATTAATACAAAGCAAGTAAACAATGCAAGCAATTAACTAAACACAATTAAAATTTACTAACTAAAAAGCTTTAAAGCTAGGCATATCCTAAGGTGAGACTTCTAGACACTTAGAGCCATTGAAGACACACTCACCGTCTAATGCGTAATTAATCCACTAATTAATCAAGGTTTAATGCAATTACAATTCAAAAGAAATTGGACTACACAAGTATAATTTAGAATTCCTATTCTATGCATTTCTTTTTCTTTTGGTACTCCTTCTTGTTGTGACTCTTTCTATTGGCACCCACTTTTTGTGTATTTTTGTAAACTCACTTGCTGCAGCACCCTTGTTCAACCTCTCAAGTTTAGTCAATTTAAATCTTCAAAACAGTACCTACTAAGTAGTAATGCACTCACGACAAAGGTTAATTCCAAACTTAACCAAGCACCACTTTTCAAAACTTTCACCAACAATAGAGGTCAATAAATTTAAAGCAAAGAAACAATTCAATTTGAAATAGGACAACAACAAATAGAGTAATTATATGACACAACTTGAAAGAGTATAGAATGAATATGACAATCAAACAAATAAGGCACTCAACAAAAGGTGGCACAGAAATTGAACCTAAGGAATGGCACTATAATTGATTAATAAAACTAAAACAGTACTACTGGAATTTTGAAGCACAAAATGAGTGACTTAAAATATTTATGCTGAGCTGTATATTTGGAATTTGAATTTTAAATTTAATTCACATGCATTTCAAGATCTTAAAAAAATGTTGGCGTTGTAATCACACCAAAACAATACACCAATTAATTGTGATAAAATTTTCAAATCTGTTGTCAAATCACTGATTCTGTTCGCGCTAGAATGCACACCTGTATTTGATATATCATTTTTTTTTCTATTTTGAATTTTGACTTCATTTTCCTTTTTTTTCTAACACATCAACCTATTTAGATCCAGAATTTCATAATTTTTCTACAACAAATTTTAATTTCATAAGTAAAAACAGCCACCACATAATAAAAAACAGAGGAATCCTAATTCTAGAATTAAAAACAATTTTGAGAAACTTCAAAAACACAATGGGAGAGATGTATAAGAACTTGTGTGGATCTAGCACTCAAGTATGAACTCAAATCTAAAAATTAAAATGCACCAAAGGATCAAACACAAAATTATAAATCTGGACTAAAATTTAAAATCAAGCAACCAAAATTATCAAAAACAAAACTACGTGGAATTGATGACAATTTAGGAGAAACATGACTTGACAAAACACAATTGGATTCAAAAATCAAAATGACTTAAATGAACACAATATGAACCGATTAAAATTGCAATAAATACTCAAATAAACCAAAACAAAACAACAACAAAAAAACAATATGGAATCCTACACAAAATTGCACAAGGATTGCTCAAGAACAATTGAACAAGATGCACCGATTGGAATTTCCAAACAACACACCAATTCAAAACGAAAAATAAAAAACAGCAAGACAATATGGAAGTGATGAACAAAAAGGAATCCAAAATCAAACACAAAAATTAAAATGAAAAGAAGAAGACACACTTCGCTCTTGAAGAACCATAGCTCTGATACCAAATGATGGAGAAGTGCCTTCATGATTTGGAGATTTTGTTGGTGATTGGCGGAAGCACAATGGAGGATGACGAACAAGGCCCTTCTCAAAGGTGTGGTGGCCTTGGAGGTGCATGCTAGGTAATGAATGAGAGTGGTGAGGCCATCTCTCTTTGGTAAAGTGAGAATTGAAGATCAATAGTCTAACCTTGGGAGGTTCTAGACACTACAAGAAAATAACAATTTAGTCACTGAATTCAGCAACCGAAAATAAGTGGTCGCAATTTGCAACCGAAATAGCTACCGAATACCTGTAGTGTCAAATATGCGACCGAAATAGCGACCGACTGAATTATTAATGATGTTAGTTAGTTTTGCGACAGAACATGAGAGTGACAAAACCGTTGGTCGCTAAAGTGGTGACTGTTTTGAATAAATTGGAAAAAATATATCTGCAACCGAATTAGTGACCGAATATGTTTATTTTTTAGCCACCGATTTTATTTCAGTCGCTAAATATTATTGCTTATTTTCTGCCACCGAATTAGCCACCGAATATGTTTATTTTTTAGCCTCCGATTTTCTTTTGGTCGCTAAATATAATTGTTTATTTTTGCCACTGAATCAGCCACCAAATTTGTTTATTTTTTAGCCACCGATTTTATTTTGGTCGCTAAATATAATTGTTTATTTTTGCCACCGAATCAGCCACCAAATTTGTTTATTTTTTAGCCACTAATTTTTTTTTGTCGCTAAATATAATTATTTGTTTTCGCCACAAAATCAACCACCAAATACGTTTATTTTTTAACTACCAAATTTCTTTTGGTAATTAAATATAATTATTTATTTTAATAATAATAATATAACTTTAATCTATAACTCCCCTCTGCAACAAAGATCTTTAAAAAAGTGTAGATAAAATATCACGGACATAAAAAAAACTAAAACTAGAATAATATATTAAATTAGGAAATATTAAATATATATGAACAATATCCAAAATATTTTCCTAAAAAGAGAAAAGAGAAAAAAGGGAGAAGAAACAGGCGTGGGAACTTTAAAAACCCTAACGAAGTGAATATATATTCATTTCTTAAATCCTTAAACCCATTTTCTCCTAATTCACCTTCTCTTTCTCTCCTTTCTCTTACTTTTTCTCTGCATGTCGTTCCTGCTAATGGAATCACCAATGGAATTTTAGTGTAAATTTTTCTATTCCCTTTTTCTTTGCTTTATTTTTTATCTTTCAATTTTGGCAATACGCTAAATCTGATCGATTATTCTTGTTTGAACCTGCCGATTAAAGTTTCGTGTGCTAATGTTTATGTGTGGGTTTGCGGAATCGGTGAATAATTTTGGCGATGTGATGTTAATGTTATGTGTTGGTTTGAAATTTAGGCGTTGAGGTTAAGGTTGGGCAAACTGTGAAGGTTGATCCCATGGATCCAGTGAGTTCATACATACACATTTCCAGGTTGCCCTTGGAGAGGGGAAAATGGAAAAGGAAAATGAAGTTGTGCTTCTGTACTTGAAAGTTGATGGCAAGAAGATTGTTTTGGGAACCCGGGATGACATCCCCCACCTTTCGATGGTTCTCAACTCTGAGTCGGAGCTTTCGCACTCTTCGAAAAGTGCTAGTGTCTTTGTTTGAGGATACAAAGTTCTAATGCATCCTTCCTTCATATTATACTCTTGATTCATTATGGTATATTGGTATTTTTTTAGAGATTGAGGTTTTTTTTACTTGAAGTTTAAGTTTTTTTTACTGTAACTTGAAGTTTTTTTTACTTACTGCGGTTGTAATTTGCATGCAAGTTTTTGCAATATCAATAAATATTATGAAATTTTGACTGCATAGATAATTTAAAACCTTTGTACCTATTTTGTTGTTGTTTATGGTTTGTTTGGATTTTTATTGTGATGGCTGTATTGGCATGGTATTGAAATGGGGATTTTTTTACTAAAATTCATTTACATTTCTACTTCATCTTTCATTTTTCCTTAACTTGTGTGATGTTGTGGCATTAGTGACGAGGGTAACATTGTTGACTTTTCAGGTGAGGGTCATTTGTTTCTCTTGAACCTGTTATTACAGTTCTTTTATTTAATTTGCTTGCTCAAGAATGGTTTTATTTTCTATAATTTGAACAGATAGTGAAGAAGACGAGGAGGATCTTGTCTTGAATGGTCAAGAAAATGGTACATTCTTCCTCTATATGGGAAATATATTGTTTAGTTTTGTGTATTACTATGTAGATAGCTAATAGTTATCTTCGTTTAGGGAAACCTGTGATAAAAGCTAAAGGGATGAGGAGGATGATTCTGATTCTGACGAATCTGATGATGACCTTGATGGTGATGATGAATCTGGAACTTCTGACGAGGTATTTTAGTTACCAATGTTTTAAATTACAGTTTTATGTTATCAATTCTATAAGGTATCCGGATGCATTCTTTTGAAATCCAAATGTACAATATAAAAATTGAGGTCTTAAAATATAAAAGCCAACGTGTAGTGAAGTATTTAATTTTCACACTAGCACATTAACTGATGCATTCACTAGCTCTACTTGTGATAAATATTTAGAGGTATACATAAGAAGTGCAAGATTTGCTTTGTGATTCAGGTTACTTGTTTTCTTGGATATTTCTTAGCCATTTCTTTATCCCTCATGTAATCTTACTAATTGTTGGTTATCTATGCTGCCAAACTTTCAGTAATTATACCATACCCAGAGCCTTATCAGAGTGAATTTCAGCAAAGAAGATTAGGAGCATTAGGCCTTGAGTGGCGTTGGTCGCTAAATATTAGGATTTCACATTGATCCTTATCACCCTGATCTAGCTTTAGAGTTATTGGTTGAATTCTTTTCCAGGTGGCCTTCAAAGAATGTTCTATATTGCATGTTGATGAATGGAAGTTCTACATTTCCTTTTCTTTCCGGAGGGCTTCAATTTATGCAGGAGTTTATAATAGATGGGTTAGGGTATCTAAATTTGTTAGAGATTCGTGTACCATGAGACGTTCTAAAATGAGTTTTTGGTGACTATTAATTTTATACTCATACCTATTTGATGACTTACAAAGTAATCAATCAGTAGACATTATTTTAAAAAATAATTATCTCATATTTTCATACTTTGTAAAAACAACCAAGGACACATTTGACAAACTTTGGAATTTAGCAATGCAGCTGGTATTATATGAAATGGTAGGTTAATGTTTGCATGCCAAATACCCTTTTACGTTTATTAAAATATATGAAATGGTAGGTTAATGAGAATTTAATGAAAGAAGTTTAATTGAAATAAATTTCAATTTAATAAAAATGATATTAATGGTCATAAACAGAGTGAGAGATGTGGTGCATCTCTATTTGCTTCCTAGGTTAGCTGCTCTATATATCTTTTATATTACTAGAATACATATTCCAATTGCATTATCATTGTTAAAAGCAATTAATGTTTTCAAATAAAATCCAAAACGATTTCACCAATCCAAATGCATTCTAAGTAAACTTTCACATTTCTTTTACATTTTAAATAAATATTAATAATATATATAAAAATAGCCACCAAAACTAATTTGGTGAATATATCTACAAAGATGTTTAGTGATCGAAACAAAATCGGTCGCTGTAATTAAAAAAAATATTTAGTCACTGAAATTAATTTTTGTCGCTATAGGTGTCTCCATTTGGTCACCGAATTAGTCACCACAAGTTTTTTTTTAATTAATTACTTTAATCCATTAGCGACGCTATCACCTTTTATTTCAGTCACCGTTTTTTTATAAAAATTTGGTCACTAATTTGGTTACTGAATTCTGATGACAACTTTTTGTGAACGATTTAGTTACCATTTTTTTATAAAAATTTGGTCGCTAATTTTGTTCTTGAATTCTACTGACCAACTTTTTTGCGACCGATTTAGCCACCGAAATTTTAGTCGCAAATTTGCGACTAATTTATAATTCTGTCGCTAAATGTTTTGCGACTAGGGTTTTCGCTTCCATCTTTATTTGGTGACTATTTCGGTCACAAGTATCTTTAGCGACCGAATTTGGTGGTCACTAAAAGTTATTTTTTTTTGTAGTGAGACAAGAAGTGAAATTGGCTCAAATTTGGCAGCAATTCACTAGTATATTAATCTTGAAATTACATGAGCCAAGCCCTCTGATTTATAGTGTTTTTAGGGCAGAAAATTCAAATGAAAGTGAAGGGAAATTCAAATGATAAGCATTTGAATTTGGAGCCAATTCCTAGTCATAAGGGAAGTGTGACTTGGTTTCTTTCTTTGACACCTCCTAAATCTACACCTACACTTTCTTTTTATGTCACATGGAAGGTATGACTTATCTTTATACATTTGCACCTCTTATATCTATATCTACACCTCCCTTTATTTTCTACTAAAAACCTACTCAAGAGTAATTACAAAAAGAGACATCCAATGATGCTTAGTTGGCCCAGATCTTCTATTTGTTGGGCTTGAGCTGAAGCTTGAACTTGTATTTGGGCTTGGGCTTGGGCTTAGGCTTCTTCTATCATGGGCTTGGGCCTCTTCCATCATCATGATGGAAGAGGCCCAAGCACCAACTCAATTGAAAGCCCACCAACATGTCAAATTGGGCCAATCACCAGAGCCATGGCTAAGAAGCTTCAAGAAGATTGGAATACTGCCACTGATGGATTCCATATTTGATTTGTGTTGTTTTTCTGTTTTTTGTTTATTTGAGTCTTTATTGCAATTTTAATCAATTCATATTGTGTTGATTTGAGTCATTTTGATTTTTAAATCCAATTGTGTTTTGTCAAGTCTTGTTTCTCCTAAATTGTCATCAATTCCATGTAGTGCTGTTTTTGATAATTTTGGTTGCTTGATTTGCTTTGAGTCCAGTTTTTAATCTGAAATTGTTTGATCCTTTGGTGCATTTTTCTTTTAGATTTGAGTTCATATTTGTGTGATAGATTCATACAAATTCTTATACATCAATTCCATTGTGTTTTTGAAGTTTCTTTAAATTGTTGTTAATTCCAGGATTAGGATTACTCTGTTTTAATTCTGTGCTTGCTGTTTTTACTTATCAAATTAAAATCCGTTGGAGAAAAATTGTAAAATTTTGGATTTACACAGGTTGATGTATTAGAAAAAAAATATAAAAAAAAAGAAGTAAGTCAAAATTCAAAATAGAAAAAAAATGATAAATTAAATGAAAAAAGTGTGCATTGTGATGTGAACAGAGACGGTAATTAGACAACATATTTGAAAAATTTATCACAATTAATTGGTGCATTGTTTTGGTGTGATTTCAAAGCAAAAATTTTGCTAAGATCTTGAACTGCTTGTGGTTTAAATTTCAAATATCCAGCTCAGCATAAATTTTCTAAGTCACGCATTTTGTGCCTCAAATTTCCAGTAGTACTGTTTTGGTTTTCTTAATCAATTCTAGTGTCATTCCTTAGGTTCAATTTGTGTGCCACCTTTTCTTGAGTGCTTTATTTGTTTGCTTCTCAAATTTATTCAATACTCTTTCAAGTTGTGTCATACAATTACTCCATTTGCTGTTGTCCTATTTCTAAATTGAATTGTTCTTTGCTTTAAATTTGTTGACCTCTATTGTTGGTGAAAGATTTTTGAAGTGGTGCTTGTTAAGTTTGGAAATAACCTTTATGGTGAGTCCATCACTACTTAGTAGGTACTGTTTTGAAGATTTAAATTGACTAACCTTAACTGGTTAAGCAAGGGGCTGCAACAAGTGAGATTATAAAAACATACAAAGTGTGGGTCACAACAAGACGGAGTACCAAAAGCAAAGGAGTGCATAGCATAGGAAATCTAAATTTTACTTTTGTAATTCAAGTTCTATTGTATTTCCTTTGAATTGTAACTACATTCAACTTTGATTAATTAGTGGAATAATTACGCATTAGACGGTGAGTGTGTCTTCAATGGCTCTAAGTGTCTAAAAGCCTCACCTTAGGATACGCCTAGTTTTAAAAGCTTTCTAGCTATTAGATTTTAATTGTGTTTTTGTTAATTGCTTTACATTGCTTATTTGCTTTGTTTGTTTAATTGCTTTGCATAAAAATTGTGGTTCTCATTCTTAATTGTGATCTAAGTAAATTACTTAGAAAAAGATTTGTGAGAAGTCTTGAGGGATAGATTTTGGCAAGGAAAGACTTGGTACTTAAGAGATCCTAGTGATCCACCTCTCTTTCCTGGAAAGCTACCTTCATTACTCTCCTTTTCTTTCTTGAGGTAAATTACTTTTAACACAAAGCTTTAACCATGTCAGCCCATTCTTCTAGATCTAGTGAAAGTGATCTAAAGTCCATTAAAAATCTTGTAAAAGAATTAGCCAAGGACTTTCAATCACTATCATAACATGAGGAGCAACTCAAACAGCTAAAAATGGCTAAAGGAAAGGATGAAAACTCTAGCAAATCTAAAAAAAGTTCCCATGCATCTAGTTCTAAACATCATGAATCTTTTGGGGAAGAAAGTCTTAGGATCAATGAATATTACCAACCATCCCCTAGACGAACTAGAAGAGAAAGACAAGAAAAAGAAAGCCTAAAAGAGGTTAGGGTAGATTTGCCTCATTTCCATGGAAAAGAAAATGTAGAAGTATATTTATTTAGATTGGGAGATGAAGGTCGAACAATTATTTGCTTGCCATAGGGTGAGTGAGGAGAGGAAAGTACCCCTAGCCACTTTAAGTTTTCAAGGCAATGCTATGTATTGGTGGACGGCCCTTGAGAGAGATAGGCGTCTTTATAAGGACCCTCCCATAGAATATTGGAATGATCTTAGGGGAGCCTTAAGACGCCGCCATATTCCCTCCTACTATAATAGGGAGTTAATGGACAAGCTCCAAGGACTCCAACAAAAGACCATGAGTGTAGAGGAATATAGGCAGAAAATGGAACTATACATGATGAGAGCCTCCATTAGGGAATCCGAATCCACTACCATTGCAAGATTCTTAAGTGGGCTTAATCTTGAGAATAGAGATAGAGTTGAACTATTACCCTACCAAGACTTGAATGATTTAGTTTAATTGTGTATCAAGGTTGAACAACAAAATTTGAGGAAAACTTCAAGTTGTAGGGAAGGGTCATACCCCAATTCTTATCCAAGAAGAGAGTTTAAAAGGGAGGAAAATGTACCTAAGGAAAAACCAAGAGAAACTCCCAAAAGTGTAGGAAAAGATATGCTCACTCCACCTATCCGGGCTAGGGATGTCAAGTGCTTTAAATGTTATGGAAAAGGTCATGTACAAGCTCAATGCCCAAACCAAAGAACATTGTTTTTAAGAGGGGTAGACGAGTATAATAGTTGTGATGACGAACCTAGTGTGAAAGAAGAGGAGAACAATGAGACTGTATATCCATGTGAGGGGGAATTGATGATGATTAGAAGAACCCTCAACAACCAAACTAGCGTGAACCTAGAAACACAAAGAGAGAACATCTTTCATACAAGATGTAAGGTTTTAGAAAATATATGTTCTCTCATTGTGGATAGTGATTCTTGTTGCAATTGTTGTAGCGCTAGGATGGTTGAAAAGCTAAATCTACAATTAGTCCCTCATCCAAAACCTTACAAACTTCAATGGATCAATGAAGATGGGGAACTAACGTAGACAAGCAAGTGAAAGTCGAGTTTTCTGTGGGTAACTACAAAGATAACGTTTTCTGTAGTTCCCATGGAAGCTTGTCACATCTTATTGGGTAGACCTGGGCAATTTGACAAGAAAATCATGCACAATGGTCTAACCAACAAGATTACCTTCACCCAAAACGAAAAGAAGTTTATACTCAATCCTTTATCACATTCACAAGTGGTAAAAGATCAAGTTCAAATGAAACAAAAGAGGGATGAATAGAAAAAAAAAGTAGAAAAACAAAAAGGCCTTAAGGAGCCAAAGGCGTGGGAGAAGAGTATTCCTTCCCACAAGGTCATTCAACAAGACGAAAAATTTGAAAATACCTTTGAGAATATGTTTCTTGTTGAACAACCTTCAAGCCTTATCATTTGTAAAGGAACACTTACATGCACTGCCACTCTTCTTGAGACTTGTGTTTTACCTCCTCAAGTAGAAGATCTTTTAAAAGAGTTTGATGATATATTCTCTAAGGAAGGCCCATAGGACTTCCCCCTTTCAGAGGTATAGAACATCAAATTGATTTAGTTTCGGGGGCTAGTCTACCCAGTAGACCATCCTATAGAACTAATCCTGAGGAAACTAAGGAGATAAAATCGCAAGTACAAAATTTGTTGGAGAAGGGTTGGGTTCAAAAGAGCTTAAGCCCTTGTGTTGTACCTGTCTTGTTGGTGCCAAAAAAAGATGGCAAGTGGAGAATGTGTTGTGATTGTAGAGCCATCAATAACATCACCATCAAGTATAGGCATCAAATCCCAAGACTAGACGATATGCTTGATGAGTTGCATGGGTCCATCATATTTTCCAAAATTGATCTTAAAAGTGGATATCACCAAATTCGAATCAAAGAGGGTGATGAGTGGAAAACTGCTTTTAAAATCAAATTTGGACTATATGAGTGGTTGGTGATGTCTTTTGGTCTCACTAATGCATCTAGCACCTTCATGAGGCTCATGAATCATGTCTTAAGGGATTGTATACGTAAATATGCAGTAGTTTATTTTGATGATATCTTAGTTTATAGTCAAATCCTAGAAGACCACCTAAGACACCTTAAGGAAGTTCTCTTAGTGCTTAGAGTTAAAAGTTTGATTGCTAATAGTGACAAATGTACTTTTTGTGTTGATAGTGTAGTGTTTTTGGGTTTTGTAGTTAACACAAATGGGTTACATGTTGACCCCGAGAAAATCAAAGCCATCCAAGAATGGCCAACACCACAAAATGTAGGAGATGTTAGGAGTTTTCATGGTTTAGCAAGCTTTTATAGACGTTTTGTGCCTAACTTCTCAAGTCTAGCTTCACCACTCAATGAGTTAGTGAAAAAGGACACTCCATTTTGTTGGAATGAGAAGCATGAACAAGCCTTCAAGAGGCTAAAATCTCAACTCACTAATGCACCAATTCTAGCTTTACCAAATTTAGCAAAAACTTTTGAACTAGGGTGTGATGCATCGGGAGTTGGCATAGGTGCGGTTTTGTTGCAAGGTGGGCATCCTATTGCTTATTTTAGTGAAAAACGTCATGGAGCCACCCTTAACTACCCCACCTATGACAAATAGCTCTATGCACTTGTGAGAGCCTTAAAGGCTTGGGAACACTATCTAGTTTCTAAAGAATTTTTCATTCATAGTGATCATGAGTCTTTGAAATATTTGAAAGGTCAACATAAGTTGAACAAACGCCATGCAAAATGGATGTCAAAATGTTTCCAAACTCTTCTTTAGAGAAGTGGTAAGACTTCATGGATTACCTAGAAACATAGTATCGGATAGAGATCCAAAGTTCATAAGCCATTTTTGGAAAACTCTTTGGGAAAAACTTGGCACTAAACTTCAATTTTTCACATCTTGTCATCCTCAAACGGATGGACAAACGGAAGTAGTCAATAGATCTCTTTCTACTATGCTTAGGGCGGTCATGAGGGGTAGCCACAAGTCTTGGGATGAGTATCTTCCCCATATTGAGTTTGCATACAATAGAGTAGTTCACAAGACTACTAATATTTCCCCATTTGAAGTTGTATATGGCTTTAACCCTCTTACTCCTTTAGATTTGTTACCCCTTCCTAATCCACAAACTTTTATGCGTAAGGAAGGCGCTACCAAAGCTGAATTTGTTAAGAAAATGCATGAGAAGGTTAAAGAAACAAATACAACAACAAACTGAGAAATATGTCAAATATAACAATAAGGGGAAGAGAGAAATCATTTTTGAGGAAGGAGACCTAGTTTGGCTTCATCTTAGGAAGGATAGATTCCCAACTAAGAGAAAGTCTAAACTTAGTCCCCGAGGTGATGGACCTTTCCAAGTCCTCAAGAAAATCAATAACAATGCATATGAACTTGATTTACCTGCGGAATATGGAGTACATGACACTTTTAATGTCATTGATTTGTCTCCTTTTGTAGGTACTAATGAAGAAGACGAAGCATTGGATTTGAGGACAAATCCTTTTCAAGAGGGAGGGGATGATGGAAGAGGCCCAAGCACCAACTCAATTGAAAGCCCACCAACATGTCAAATTAGGCCAATCACTAGAGCCATGGCTAAGAAGCTTCAAGAACATTGGAATACTGCCAATGATGGCAGAGAAACCTACCTATACATGCTCAAGACGCCATAGACTCTAGTGTAGAGTAGCATTTAAATTCTTGTCAAAATTAGCATAGGAAATTTCTTTTGTAATTTTGTTAAAATGAAGATTGGTACCTAAAATACCAACCTAAGTTTAATTAGAGTTTCCTAAACTTCTAATTAAACTTAGGCCGGTCCAAAGCTAGCCCAATTATGTTTACCATTGTGTTTTTGAAGTTTCTTCAAACTGTTTTTGATCCCTTACAACTTCCAATCTAGCCACTGGTACAAAGGTCTTGTCATAGTCTATCCCTTCTTCCTGATTGTACCCTTTTGCAACAAGTCTTGCTTTGTTCCTTGTTATCACCCCTGATTCATCTATCTTGTTTCTAAACACCCACTTTGTTCCAATGATGTTCATCTGATCTGTTTTGGGAACCAGGAGGCACACATCATTCTTGACGAATTGATTTAGCTATTCATGCATAGCAGCAGTCCAATTCTCATCCTTGAGAGCTTCATCAATTGATTTGGGTTCAACTTGTGAGATTAAGGCCATGTGTTTGCAATAGTTTGCAATGGTTATTTTTGTAGAAACACCTTTATGAATCTGCCCAATTATGTTTTCCACAGAGAGGTCTCTTGGAATCCTCTATTCCTTGGGTAGCTCCTCCTGTTGCAGAATATCAATCGATTGGTTTCTAGATTCTTTAGAAAGATGTTTTGCTCATCTTCTTCTGCACAATTCCTTAAGGAACCTTGTTCTTTAGATATTGGGTTTCCATCCATTGAACAATTCATATGGAGTCTTCTTCAAGATAGGCCTGATGAGAACCCGGTTCATCACATAACATGCAGTACTTATAGCATCTGCCCAAAAGTATTTTGGCAAGGATGATTCACTCAATATTGCCCTGACCAATTCTTCAAGTGATCTGTTCTTTCTTTCCACCACACAATTCTGCTGAGGTGTTCTTGGAGTAGAAAAATTGTAGAAGATACCAAGTTTTTCACAAAAGGAGCTGAACTTTTCATTCTGGAATTCTCCTCCATGGTCACTACAGATATCACATATGTTGCTACAACATGTATTTTGCAACCTCTTAGCTAACTTCTTGAATGCAGAGAAGGCATCACCTTTTGACTCCAGAAACAGTGTCCATGTGAACTTGGAAAAATCATCAACCACAACAAAAGCATAATAATTCCCACCAAGACTCATGGTCCTTGAGGGACCAAAAAGATCCATGTGAAGAAGCTCAAGGGGTTTTGGAGTGGAAACCATATTTTTCAATTTAAAGGAATGTTTAGTTTGTTTCCCTTTTTGGCAAGCTTCACATATATGATATTTTTCAAACTTAATCTTAGGTAGCCCTGCAACAAGATCATTAGATATCAATTTGTTCAAGTGATGCATATGAATATGACCAATTCTTCTATGCCAAAGCCATGATTCCTCATACTTGGTTAAAAGATAGCCAATAGATGTGGGATTTAATTTATCAAGAAGGTAAACATTATTAACTCTTTTACCAACCAGCAGTACTTCCTGTGAATTTGATAGACAAATCTCACAATTGTTAGGTTTGAATGTCACTTTATACCCTTTATCACACAGTTGGCTTATGTTGAGAAGATTATGCTTGAGTCCTTCCACATGTAGAACATCATGAATCAAGAAGTTGTTTTCATTCCCTATAATGCCTTTCCCAAGAATCTTCCCTTTGTTGTTATCCTCATAGGTAATATGACCTTCTTGCTTGAGAATGATATTGACAAACTTGGATATATCTCCTGTCATGTGTTTGGAACAACCACTGTCTAGGTACCACATATGCTTGCTTTTCATCAAGGAATCCTGCAAAAGACAAAATCAGGTGGCAAGGTTTGGTCCCCTGACAAATTTGGGTCCATAGAGGTTAACTTGGTTATTAGGAACCTTAGGATTCTTAGGAACCCATTTTAAAATACCCCTGGGAACAAACACTTTTCGAATTTTACAGAACCCGACTGAATGACCGTTTTTCATACAATAGAAGCAAGAAACAACTGGTTGTTTCTACTTTTCAATCGGTTGTTTTTTTGCAATGGTTGAAAAAGGTTTTGAAAAGCCACTGTTTTTCCTCTGTGGATTAAAACCAAGTCCGGATTTTTCAAGAACACAGTTTTGAGATGAAAGTACAGTCTCAAACTTGGATTTTCCTTTGGAGAGTTTATCCACAGTTTTCACAAGATACAAAACTTTCTTTTGAAGAGATTCACAGTTTTCACAAGAAATAGAATCACACTTGCAAGAAGAATTTTGATAAATCATTTCCAAGTTTTCAAAATAAGTTTTTGAATTGTTTAATTCTTCTTCCAAGATTTTGACTCTATTTTCCAACCAGTTGTTTTTACTTTCCAATTGATTGTTCAAAAGGGTCAACCTACAAGCTTCTTCATGAGTCTCCCTTAAAGCCTCAAGAAGTTGATAATAATTTTCAGTATTAATGGTGTTGATCAAGAGTGATCAAGTGCTTTGAAGAATCCAAGTCCAAGGTGTTTGATTAAAGGTTGGTGTTGTTGTTGTGTTTGGGTGGGATCTGGGTAGAATAAAGTGTGATCCACCCCTTTGTTGAATCTAAAACTAATGTGAATTAAAACCTTTTTGAAATTAAGTGTTTTTCCAACTAATTGAAAAACAACCTGTTGTTTTGTCGAATCAACCGGTTGTTTTACTCTTAGGACTGTTTGAAAAAGGATGAAAGGTGTTTGGTTTGGTTGACTTAACTGTCAAGCCAAAACAATCGGTTGTTTCGTGATTTCAACCAATTGTTTCTTTGAAAATCCTAACAGAATTCAGTTTTGAATGGTGAATCTGTTTTAAATGTTTTCTAACTAAATACGCTCCTTCATTAAATGCTTTGACCAATCTTTGGAAAATAGAAATGGTTTGTTTATGTTTTCAAACAAGAAACAGCTTTGAGAAATTCAGTTTGACAGATTTGATTATAAGATTTCAAGATTCACATCAAGCTTTGGATTTTCAAGAGAGAGTGGAATAGGATTGCAATTGTATTCAATTCAGATTGTACTGTGATCAGGTGTAATCCTTTCTAAACCTACTGTATTTCTGGTGTTGTGTTGCCAAGGAGTATTGTGTGTTCTTGAGGTGTTCAAGATCAATACTCTTGGTGTGGTTTGCCAAAGGTAGTGTGTTTCTTGAAGGGTTCAAGGTGGTTTGTGCTTTTTGTAATCTGGTTTGATTGCTTAGTGGATTACTCAGTGGTATTCTGGGGACTGGATGTAGCTCTTGGCTTAAGAGTGAACCAGTATAAGCTGTTAGTGTGATTCTCTCTTAGCCTGAACTCATTTAAATTTTGTTTTAAGCTTAACTAATATAAACAACCAATTGTTTCGAAGAAACAACTGATTGCTTTTCTATGTATTGCTGTATATCTGCTTGAGTTCTTGGCTAACTTGATTCCTGTTCTGGATTTATACAAAGAATTTCATATTTTTAGCAATACAATGATATTTTTAGCAATACAGTCAAGCTGAGAACAACCTTTATTATTTGTTTCAAACATGAATATATGAGAACCACTTGTGATAGTATCCCATATTTTTCTATCTATAGATTCCACAAAAACTTCATTCTAAACCTCCAGATTTGATAGTTCACACCACAAAATAAAGGTGGTATATTGATAGACGATCCTTCCCTAAAAGGTAACTTGTCAGCCATTTTAAAACAAGACTTGAGTAAATTTCAAGAACCTAGCTCTTGATGCCAATTGTTAGAAATGTAAGCCTAAACAAAAGGGGCGGGGGTGAATTGTTTGTTGAAAGATTTTTGTAAATTCTGGACAAGAATGAAGATTAATGAAGTACCACAAAAGAACCAATCAGAAAAGCCAAACAACAAAACTATTATTAAAAGTTTTCTAGAAAAAAACAATCGGTTGTTTCTTCGAATCAATCGATTGTTCTTATCAGTAAGGCACACAAAACACAAAATAAACAGATTAAGAGGTAGAGATGGATAGAGAGATTTACACATTGTGTTTTATACTGGTTCACTCAACAACTGAGCTACATCCAGTTCCCATAACACCTTTTGGTAATTCACTATGTAACCAATAACATATTACAATTACAATTACAAAACAAAGAGGTGATCTTGATCCCTTCAAGAACACTCACCCTCTCTGACACACCACCACAAGTCAGAAAACCCTCTGACTTAAGACACAAGCAGGAAAGATTACACCTTATACAAGAAGAAAACAACAACTTCCTATTCCACTCTTTCAACCAAGGCAAAACATATAGCATTCTTGCACCTTTTGAAAACTCTTAAGAACTATTTTTGTAATCTGATTAAAGTGTGAAAATAGAGATTCAAAACCCAATTATATATCCCCAAAAATAGTCTTTTTAGCAGTTAAACAGAGCCCCAAAACAGATTTGAAATAAGCCAAAACAGATTTAACCAGTTTTGTTATGTTTTTCAAAAAACAATCAATTGAAAGCTCGATTCAATCGATTGAATTGGATTTGATTGTAGGGTCAACACATTTTAGCTTTTTAAAATCCTTTTCAAAACCACCAAATGTAAAGCAATCGATTGAAACGTAGAAACAACATGTTGTTTTTCATTTACTTTGAAAAAACACTTTTCTTTAAAAGATCTTGATTGTTTCAGCTTTGGATTGGGGTAAGAGTGGATTAACAAATTCTAAACTACCCAGAACCCAAGCCCCACAAGCATCAACCTAGCTTTAAGCAATCTTCTTGGATTTGGAATCATCAAAGCTTCAAGGTTCAACAAATGCCTTACTGGATTTGGGGGAAAGTATAAATCTAGTTCTTTTGGCAATGTTGGAGAAAATAGGTAATTTGGAGATTAAACCTACCACGATGACATTAAAGTTGGCTGATAGAGTAACTAAATATCCTTATGGTGTTGTTAAATATTTTCTTGTGAAGGTAGATAAGTTCATATTTCCTGTGCACTTTGTTATAATGGACATGAAAAAAGATGAAGAGGTTCCCTTAATGGTTGGCACACCCTTTATTAACACTGTTAGAATCATAATTGACGTTGATAAAGCAGAATTTCAAGCTAGAGATCAAAATGAGGAGGTAACTTTTAATATTTTTGATGGTCTGAAAAATTTCAATGCAGGGGAGGAATGCATACAAAAGGATGCAACAAAGGGAGTTGTCCACATTGAAATAAACAAGCATTAAGTTAGATGATGTTAAACGAGCGCTTACAGGGAGGCAACCCAGTCCACATTTAAGTTTTATGTTGATTTGTTATTTTTGTTTTGATTTTACCTTTCAAAAACCATATTTTTTGCAGGATTCTCGCCCAGGCGAGTCCAATCTCACCTAGGCAAGTTGAACCACAAAAAAGGGATGCTCTCTGGAGTCATCCCGCTCAATCTCGCTTGAGCAAGTTTTATGCAAAAAAAATGGATTTTTCTTGCAGGGAATCTCACTCAAGTGAGAAAAATCTCGCTCGAGCGAAAAAAAAATTCGACAAAAAATTTTAAAAAAATAATAATAAAAATATTCCTCAAAGACAGCCCAATCCTTATATGCCTCCAGATTAGTTTGAAGCTTATGTATTTTGGCTTGAGAACCAGTTCTATTATTCAGGGTGTAGATCCAGCAAATGAAGCAGGATCATTTACAACTATAGCTGAAGATTTTAACACGGAGCTGGATAACTTCTTAGTAAGCAAGGATTGAGCAAAAATATGGTTTATCTTTCTAATTTTCTTTTCAGTTATTTGAATTTTGTTCTATTTATCTATTTATTTTATTTTTCAATTGTTTTGTTTTCTGTTTATTTGCTTTTTTGCTTAGTTTGTTTTATTTACTTTTTTGTTTTAATTTTCTGTTATATGCTTATTCAGTTATTTTTATTTTTTGAATTATTTGTCTTGAATAAATTTCAGTTTTAATTTAAAATTTTTTCTAATTTATTTTTCTCAAATAAAAAAATGGAACTAAACTATTAATTTTGAATTGTGGAAAAAAGAATTCGTGTTTAAATATTAGATAGTGAGATGAATTAGACATGGGTTAGAAAAGAAAATATAATTCAATCTCTATTCAAATGTAGTTGAAATTGTGGTACATGAAAATTTAACAGGATGATTGATTAGGACAGAGAATGACAAAACTATTAAACCAAGTGGTGTTCAAGCTTTGAAAAATCCAAACCCTCTAAAAGATGATGAAGGCTGGCTGTGCTTTATGTTGCTGTGCTGTCCTTTTAGATAGGATCTGGGGTAGATTTAATATGTAATCCACTCTTGATTGAATCCAAAGCATAAGCACTCTCAATCCTTTTAAAAGAAAAGTGTTTTTCAAGCTAAGTGAAAAACAACCTGTTGTTTTGTCGAAACAACCGATTGTTTTATACTTAGGTGTTTTTAGAAAAGGTTGAAAACTGTTTTTCAAATGGTTGAGTTGTCAAAACCAAAACAACCGATTGATTCGAGGAAACAACCGATTGTTTGTTTTGGTACCATAACAAAAATATGGTTTGTGCTTTGGTACCGATTGTGTGTTTTGGTACCATAACATAAATAATATTCCAACTGTTTACGCTTCAGTTTTTAATGCTTTAACCAATCTTTAAATGCAATGAATAGTTTGTTAAGATTTGATAACAAACAACAACTTTGATTATATACAGAAAAACAGATTTGAGTTTTTCACTGATTTTGCTAAAGAGATAAAATTGAGATTGCTTAGAGATTGAGTTTGATAAAAGAGTGTGAGCTAGGATTTTCTGATATTGATTTCATATTTGTTCTGTAACAAGTGTAATCCTTGTATCTGTTGAAAGAAACCTTGTTTGTTTTGCTCAGAAGTGTTGTGTGTTCTTGAGGGGATCAAGATCAACATTCTTAGTGTTGGTGTGTTGACCAAGAGAAGTGTGTGTCTTGAGAGGATCAATGTCACTTCTTTAGTTGTGGTGTACGTGATATAGGTTTGATTGCTTAGTGGAATTCCTCAATGGTTTCTGAGAAGACTGGATGTAGCTCTGGGTTTAGAGTGAACCAGTATAAATCTCTGTGTGCATTTTCTCTATCCCTTAACTCTTTAAATTCAGTTTTTATTTTTGTAAACTGGTATAAACAACCGATTATTTCTGCGAAACAACCGATTGTTTTTCTGGTGCTGTTTTTTTTGCTTTGTGTTTTGGCAAACTGATTTCCTTATCATTTGTTTCTCGAAGTAATTTCATTCTTGGCTTAGAAGTTTGCGTAAACCCTCTTTAAACCATTCACCCCCCTCTAGTTTAAAGCCATACATTCTAACAAAAACAAAAAGGAATAAGACCAATTAAACCATGTGAGTGTGTGAACCTTAAACAATCTTAAAAGTTTTACTAATGAATTGACAATTGTGGTTGCTTAATTTTTATTTTTTGTTACATCACAAAAGAGCATGAAGATGATTAAGGCATTTGTGTTAATTAGGAACCTAAGGCCAAATAGCCAACCTTTATCTTATTAGAATTCATTTTTTATATCCTCTTTGAGCCAAGAATTTTTGTTGTTATTGCACCCTAAACCTTTAATGATATATTTTCCTACCCTTTAACATGTTTAAGGAAGGAGAACATAGATGCAATAAATATAGAAAAATGAATGGTTGGTTCTAATTGTGAAAGCTCAAAAAGTTGAAAATAGGAAGAATTTATTCCTATTGATGAAAAAAAAAGTTCTCAAAGAAAAGAAAAAAAAGAGAAAAATTCATGTTGAAAATCATGAAGAAGTGAAAAAAGAAAATGAGGAAAAGTGTGAAGTCAAAAGAAAATGAGGAAAAGTGTGAAGTCAAAAGAAAATGGTGATTAGATAACACATATGTGCTATAATTGGATTGTAGGTATGTTCTTCTTCTTTAAAGTGTGCATTTTGTTATCTGAAAAACCAATACTTTTTAGAAGCTCAACCTCATTATAACCTTGGAAAAGACCTCAAGATTCATCTTTCTAATATGTTTGTGATTCGAAGATGAAATGAAAAACTATTGTGATTTGTTAGATTCAATGAAAATAGAGAGAAACACTTACATGTGAGCATATGAGAAGAAATTCCTTTATGAATTGTCATTTTATTGTTTTGATTTGATCCTGGAAGTTGATTGTATTTATATTTTTCTATATTTGAATTTGGAAGCATCATAAGTTTCTAATTTAATCTGTTGTTTAGTAAATTAAGTTATTTTGATATTTAAAATCAAATATATTCATTTACTTTGCTTGAGGACAAGCAAGATTCTAAGTTGGGGAGAGCTGATAAGTGCCTAATTTAAGTAATATTTCATATTAAAATATAGGTATTTATGAGTATTAATTGCTAAAATAAATATAAAATAATCTTTAATTTATGAATTTATACCTTTTTACATATTTTATGATCTTTATTTGAATAACAACATTTTATTCCTAAATTGGTGCTAACTTCATGTTGTTAAGGAAGAATGGAGATGATTGGGCTAAAGAAAAATAATATGAAAGTTAAAAGGAGAAAGTTGAAAAGCCCCGGAACGCACAAGTGCACAAAAAGCCCAAATTAGCATCAGAGCATCTCGCTCGTTTGAGCGAGATAGCACCAGAGACATTGGGTCTTTTTATATTTTATTCACCTAAACGAGCCCATCAGCGCCACACAAGAAGTCACTTAACCCTAGCAAATTAGGTTAAATAGGGGGCTTGAGGGTCAACCCTATTGTGCAAGATTGAGAGGAAAACACCATTGAGTGACTTGTAACTCAATTTGGAGAATAGAAGGTGTTAGAAGATGTGTGGCTAATTCTACCCTGTGGATTTGGGAGTAATTTATTCAAACTCTTATGTATTGAGGTGATATTTGAGTATAATATTTTTTTCATGATTAATTATTGGTATTATTGTTTTGCTTTTAATTCTTGATCTAGAATCTTAAATATGACTGGAAAGTATTTTATGGTTCTAACCTAAATAATAATAGTTAACATATTTGAGTGTTAGGAATAGACTTGAAATGTTAATTGCTATTAACGTCTAATCGTAAAGCTAATTTGTTTTTATAAATATGAGAGGAATAGATATTTAGGAAACACCTTAGGAATTTTATATGCAAGGAATTGATATAAATGATTTTTACATAGGCATCGGTATCAATCAAAAGAGCACAATATTATCATGCTAATCAAAATATAAAAGAGTGAGAAAGATGAAACCCAACCCCTATTTTTCCAATTGAAGCAAAAAAACTTTGATTTGTTTTCTTGTTAATTATTTCCATCATAACAACTCTCAACAAACTTCTATTATTTTGTTTATTATTTAGTGAATCTTTTACTTGAATATTCAATTGTTCCTCGTGGGTTCGATATCCGTCATTAGGTACACATTATTACTTCTGACAACGCGGTGCACTTGCCGTAAAAAGTCACCTCTTTGTGGTGTGTGTTTGTAATCTGTGATTGGTTACATAGTGGAATACTCAGTGGTTTGACTGAGGACTGGATGTAGCTCAGGGATTGAGTGCACCAGTATAAACCTTGTGTGTAAATCTCATTATCTCTGTTCTCCATAACTGTTTGATATTTTCGTTGTCATAAACAACCGGTTAAATCGTGCTTTTAACCGATTGAAATTTTGATATCAGTTTATGTTTGACTATTTGATTGGTTTTTTGAATTGCTTGTCTGAATTGATTGTTAAAGATTCATTCTAAAGGAAGTATTTGTGAAAATATTTTATAAACAATTCCCCCCCCCCCCCCCCCCCCCCCCCCCCCCTCTTGTTTTAGCCATCAATCCTAACAATTGGCATCAAGAGCTAGGTTCTTGAAAGTTACCTAAGTCTTTGTTTTCTGAAAATACTTATGATGGCTGATAAAATGCCTTTTGGGGAAGGTGCTTCTATAAACAGGCCACCACTGTTTTGTGGGATTAATTACCAGTTTTGGAAAGTTATAATGAAAATCTTTATACACTCAACTGATAAGGGTATTTGGGAATCAATTGAAAATGGTCCCTTTGTACCTTAAGTTAAAAAAATATGATGTTTTAGTTGATAAACCTTCATCCGAATGGACTGAGGCAGAGAGTAAGAAAGTTAAATTTTATTGGATGGCCAAGAATATTATAACATCTGCTCTAAGCTGTGATGAGTTTTTCAGGGTTTCACAATGCAGCACTGCTAAAGAAATGTGGAACATCTTGGAGGTCACACATGAAGGCACAACTGATGTGAAGAGAGCTAGGAAGCATGCTCTGATTCAAGAGTATGAACTCTTCAGAATGCAAAAGGGAGAATCCATATGTGATGTGCAGAAGAGATTTTCTCACATTGTGAATCATCTTATAAGTCGTGGTAATAAGTTTGATGAAGAGGAACTTAACATCAAGGTACTGAAGTGTCTTGATAGAACAAGGCAGCCAAAGGTTACAACCATCTCTGAATCAAAGGATCTCACCTCAATGATTTTGGCATCTCTTTTCGGTAAACTAAGAGAGCATGAAATTGAGATTCAAAGGCTTGTTGTCCAAGAAAGTGAAGACAAGCATAACAAGAGCATAGCACTTAAAGCTAGCAAACAACAACCAGATTTCAGTGAAAGTGAAGAAGGAACATAAGTTTGTTATCAAGAAAATTCAGCAAATTCTTGAGAAAGAGACAAACTTCTAATATGTATGAGTCAAAGAAACCTAGTGAATTCAATTCTAATAAGTACACTTGCTATGACTGTGGTGAACAGGGTCATATCAAGGCTGAATGTCCAAACAACGAAGTTAAAGAAAAGGGAGACTTCAAAAGGGAGAAAAAGGGAAAAGCTAAGAAAGCATATATAGCATGGGATGACAATGATGTCTCATCCTCAAGTTCTTCAGATGATGAGGAAGCTAATCTTTGCCTTCTAGCATCAGTAACAAGTAGCATGGGTTCTACTTCATCAAGTAAAGGTACCACCTATGATCAATTGCTTAATGCTTTTTAATAAACTCATGATGAAGCCAACCGATTGGTACTTTCTCTCAACGGGTTGAAAGGATTAAATAACTGGTTGAAAAAAAAGAGTTAAGGCTCTAGAGGAAGAGTTAAGCAAGACAAAAGAAGATTTTGAAAATCTTGATTTAATTTACAAAAATTCTTCTTGCAGTTGTGAGATAAAAGCTTGTGAAAATTGTGAACTTCTTGAAAAGAAGATTTGCTACCTCTTGAAAACCTTGGACAAGCTTACAACTGGAAAGTCCAATTTTGAAGATGTTTGAGCTTAACAGAAATGTGTATTTGGAAAAGAAGGTTTGGGTTTTTACCTCAAAGCAAAGAAAAGAAAATTACAAAACCTTTTTCAAATTTTCCAGAAAAACAATCGGTTAAAATATCGTTTCAACCGGTTGTTACATGCTTCTATTGCATGCAGAAAGGCCATTCTGTCAGGTATTGCAAGCTTCGTAAATCTCTTATACCTAAAGGAAACTATAAGTGGATTTCTAGATGTATTGCAAATTCAAAAGATAAATCTAACACTAAAGGTCCCAAATTCTTCAAGGGATCAAATTTAGAGATTTCACCAAGTTCTGTTTTGCATATTTCTGATTTCTCTTGAAAGGTCCAGCAAGGACTGAATATTCTGTACATGCCAACATATCAAAGTCTAGTGTTGGTTTCTTGAACTTTCTGTAATTAGAAAATATGAAATCTGAGAATAAAATTTTCATTCTTTGTTGAGAACTATTGGTGCTTAAGCTCAATTCAATATGTTACTCTATGTTTCAATATGTAATTCCTGCGTACTCCATCTATTCTTCGTACATTTAATAGCTTGCAAATATGTTAAAACATAATGATTATATGCAACATGTGTTTTTGAAAATTTTCCTTCAGAACAAAAATTTAACTGATTGTTTCCTCGAAACAACCGATTATTTTGTATCTAATAAGCTCTGGGCAAATTTGTTTTTTAATTTTAAATTCTGGTTTGTGATTCTGTTGAACCAGTGACGTCTATGGTCAAAATTATATTAATTGGATGTTTGAATACAGTTTAACCCTGTTGCATATGCTTTTAATATATCAGATCCCTTCATATCTTGAAAATAAAAAATGTCTTTAATGCTTGGTCAAATATCATATGTGAATTTGTAACTTTCTTATTTGACTGACTATGTCAGCTTTATTGTTCAGATTTGATTCGTTTTTCGTTTTAAAAACATATCTATCTGTGCCATCCTTGACTATGAAGTTCAGCTATATAAGACAATGCAATTTGGTGTTATCTCTCACACATACAAGTTGTCTTTCCTATCTTTTCTGTCTTGAGCTTTCTCTACAGTAAGTTGAAGTCTTTGTTCTGATTTGAGCAATGGTTGGAACTCCTCCCTCATCAAAAAGAATGAAATCAAGGGGTGTTAAGAGTTCTGGAAAATTGGAAGGATGGTTTTCAGGTGATACAAATCTCATCAACAAGTATCTAGTTGAGACAAGTAAAAAGAATGTGAATACACCAAAAGTTGTTTCCTTCACATGGATGAAACAGCAGAAGCTAGATTCTGTGAGGAGCATTCTCAAGGAACAAAAGTTGAAGAGATTCCTAGAACTTACAGGGAATATCTATCCTGATCTTGTAAAGGTATTTTACACTAATTTCCAATTCAGCAATGACTCACTTATTTCACTTGTCAAGGGTGTAGATATGGTCATCTCAAGTGAGGTATTGTCTGCTGTGACCGGGCTGAAGTCTTCTGGACTAAGAATCAATAGGGGAAACCTTGGAATTGTGGAAGAATTCAACAAAATCTAGTTTTATAAGGGTTGTCTTAAGAATCCCCACTCCAAAGTGAGGAATTTCTCTGTAGGAGGACTAAAGCTTAATGAAAGGCTTGTGGCTTTCATTGTTGTACCGTCCCGTATCCGGGCGTTGACTAAGTCAAAGTCAAAGTCAACGGCTGAAGAGTCAAAGTCAACGCAAGGCGTCGCCTAGGTGGAGAGACGCGAAGAGGAAGCGTCGCCAAGACAAGGCGCCGCCTAGGTAAAGGCGTCGCCCAACTAGGGCGTCGCCAGAACAAACAGTGTAAAAACAAGGCAATCACAGTGTGGTTCCCCGATACCGATGGGTAGGAAAGACCATGGAGGGAGCGACACCGTGGGAAGGCCTCAGGTCCCGATAGCTCGGGAAAGTGATAAAGAAAATGAAAAGGTGGCTTCAAGGCCATAGTGATAGCATCAGGGTAGGGCAGCCTGACTCGTGAAGTACCCTTGCCGCCCCAGAGACGCCTTCGGGACAGATACGACCCAAGAGGAAGGTCACGCCCAGGGTAACCGGGTGCAGGGTGCGAGAGGAAGGCAGATACGCTCTCAAAGTAAGTGGCTAGATACTTGGGGGCATGAGTTGGCACCCAAAAAGTCACCCCTAGCGCAGTAGCACTCCCAAGCAGGAGGACTCACACGTAGAAACGTCCCCAGATGGGGTCACGGCGTCGTGAGGCCCTCCACGTGTACAACAGCCATGTCAGAATGGAAACACCCTTCAGTCAGGTGTCAAGTAATTAAAAGTCATTCAATACAGTTTCCCTTTCGAGCATTCAGGTACTATAATGGCTCCCAAGCGTTTCAACGTCTTAAATGCGCTACGTTTTCTAATTAAACGCTTTAATGAGTGCGTTACGTTTGTGATTAAAAGCGCTTTAAGGCGCTTTAAATGCTGGGGGTAGTTTAAATAGCGCGGAGAATGTTGGAAAAAGGGTTGGAACTTTCGGCAAATTTACCAGAGAACTCTCTAGTTGCTTGCTCGTGCTTCAAGGTTACGTACAAGTGACTGGGGAATATTTTTTCCTGAAAGAGACAACACACACACATACACAGTTATTTTACCACCTTCAGAGTGCCATACGCGGTGCTCAGACACGTGGGTGGACAGTTTTTGGTGTTTCTTGCTGGCTGACTTGAGCGTCGGAGTGCACACGGCCGCTAGGGCGCCTTTTTGTCCTCTTTTTTGCAGGAATCCACAGGCAACCAGTGGGAAGGAGTCCCTAGCTGACGGTTGTGGTCGCGCACGAAGACGTCCCGGTCAACCGGACGGAACAATTGTCTCATTGATTCTCACACCTAGGGGGAGCAACCATTCAACTCTATCTGAAGAAGATCTTCTCTTGATCTATTGTATCATGAATAAAGTGAAGATCAACTCGATTCACACAATCAAATAGCACATGCACAAAACTATGAGGTTATGTGACTTTCATTATCCTTATGCCATTTTGATTTCTAAGTTTGTTCATTATTTTGAAGTGAACATAGAAGGAGAACTAGCTGAAGTGATCAAGCCCTTCAGTGAAATCAATAGTGGATCCCTTAGTAAAATGGGATTTACTAAGATTGGAGGAAGATGGGTAAGTAAGGATGGTGATCAAGCTGGCGCAAGTGGAACAAACGAAGGTGATGAACCTAAGGAGGCAGTAATGCAAGATGGTCCAGCTACTGAAACTCTAGAGGATGATCATGGAAGAAAGGACGACTATCGTGTCACCTTTTGAGAGGCTAATGATCAATGGAATGGACACCTTTGCTAACAATCAAAGGAACCTTTATGAAATGTGCGAGTCAAGGTTTAACAACATGGATACACGTTTTTCAACTTTGGATGAACAAATTGAGGAAGTCCAAAGATAGATTCTAGAACTGCAATTTCAAAGGGAGGATAATCCTTCTTTTTAGCTTAACAACTTTTAAATTTCTCTTTTCCTTATGTTGTTTTTAGTCCTACCATTTTTCTATTTGATGAGACAAATAGGGGGAGAAATGTTGTTCGAATTTGTAATGTTCTTAATTGTGTTTTACTGCTTTTGAACATTGTTATTATAAACTGTTTTAGCTGGTTTAATTTTATCTATTATTTCTGGTTTACAAAATTTTAACTGGTTATTCTTGCGAAATAACCGATTGTTCTTATACATCTCTGTTTATTTAAAAACTGGTGTATAGTGTATATTTGTTTTGGATTAGATTATCCTGTGTTTGTTCGGTGAATGCAGGATTAAATAGATTCTAAACAAAGAACATTCCTAAAAGCATCCCAAGGATTTGTCTCCATCAAATAGAGGGAGATTGTTGAAGATGGGAAGCTTTGATGTATCAAATCCTCATGGAACCTGAAACTGTGTTGCCTTTTAGGTTTGGGTTTAGTTAAGGGGGTTTAGAATCTTTGTAAGATCAGTCTTGATTCTCACACAAAGCTTGTTTCAATCTGTTTTAAAGAACTAAGTGTTTTGCCATGCAAAGGGAAAAACAACCGATTAAAGTTTCAAGACAATTGGTTGTTTGTTACTTAGTTGGCAAAGGAGTTTTGAAACTATTTTTTGAATCAGTTGTATAACTGCTGAAACCATTCAACCGGTTAAACCGCAGTTTCAACCGATTAAATGTGAGTTTTCATAACAGCTTTTTGAAAACCTGTTTTAACTGCTTTAGTTGTTTAAATATACCTTAAACGGTAGTTTTTCAAAGGTTATAAATATAGCCTTCTTTCAAATGTTTTACGAGAAAAATGAAAGAGAGAAGCTTTAGACTCTGATTTGAGATCAAAAAGAGAGATTTCCAACTGTTTGAGAAAAGGTGTTTTTCCAAGTTTAGCAAGATTGCTTTTGGGCTTTGTTGTGATTCAAGAACTGATCAATAGGGTTTCTGGTGTACTGTAATTCCAGGTGTTTTCTATCCTTTCTTAGTTTCTTGTAATTGTTCAAATTTACACTCTGTAAAACTGTTTATAAAATCCTGTAAAGTCAGTGTGATTCTGGCTTGAGGTGTTTGTTGTGTGCAAAGAGGGTGAGTAGGCTTTGTGGGATTCAAAGTCACCTATTTGTGGTGTGTGTTTGTAATATGTGATTGGTTAAATAGTGGAATACTCATTGGTTTGACTGAGGACTGGATGTAGCTCAGAGTTTGAGTGAACCAGTATAAACCTTGTGTGTAAATCTCTCTATCTCTCTTCTCCATAATTGTTTGATACTTCCGTTGTCATAAACGACCGGTTAAATCGTGCTTTTAATCGATTGAAATTATGATATCAGTTTATGTTTGACTATTTGATTGGCTTTCTGAATTGCTTATCTGAATTGATTGTTAAAGATTCATTCTAAAGGAAGTAAAATCTTTTATAAACAATTCACCTCCCCCCTGTTGTTTTAGCCATCAATCCTAACAATAGGAGCTAGATCTAGAGGATTGGGAAATATCATGGTTCTTTTAGTATGGCAATTTGCAGCAATGTGCCTATAACCGAGACATTTTTAAAAAAAAATTCTACTTGAGGTTTTGGTGAGTGATTTAGGAGAAGAAGTAGAAGGGGTGTCTTTAGAAATTATACGTTATGGGATGGGTTCTTTTGAGAAATTGGAAGGAGAAGCTTTTTTTAAAAAAAATATTTTGTCTTTCCAAGATAATTTGTAAAAGTCATCATTATGAGTATTGTTGAAAAAAATTGTTTAAAAATTGTGATTCAACCTTGATGGCTAGGTGAACCAATTTTTCCAAAAAAGTATACTCATAGACCTCATTTGGATTAGGATTTTTATTAGCACATGATATGAATACCATGCTCTGAATACCACATGATATGAGTTGATTTGCAATTACACATTTTTTTTATAGACTTCATTTGGATTAGGATTTTGATTAGCAAAATAAGGTCATAACTCAATGAGAATTGTCACTGGATACAAACTTAACCAAGTGGTTAAGAAAGTGTGAAGGTTTTCTTCAAAAAGCAAAAAGAAAAGACACACTCAATGATGAATAGAACAGGGAATTAAGCATGATAAAGGAGAAAGAAAGACGGAACAAAAATGGAAGAGAAGTGAAAGAGATAAAAAGAAAGAAGTTCTTATGTGTATGAAGCAATCATGGCGGTGTAGAGATGAAAGGAATCACACCACTTGGGGAAAGAGAAATCCAAGATGAGTGAGGAAGGGAGACGCCACTTGCAGCATTCTCTGCCAAGATAAAACTCAGAGGAAAAAGAGAACACTCAAAATTTCACTCAAGCATATTTTCTTTACTCTAAATTCAATGTGTCTTACAAGAGAGCCAAGCATCTTATATGTTGTGCAATCTTAAATGGAAACTTTGACTTTGGATTATTTTGTGCAATCTTATATGTTGTAAGCATTTTTTGGAAACAATTTGGAATAATCAATAATAATTATCATTTAAAAGAATGGGTACCACTGAATCATATTCTTTAAATTTCAGAATTGAAAATTCTAAAAACCTTTTATTCCAAAAAATTTAGTAGTAATGTATTTTCAAATCTTTCTAAGTGTGTATAAGTTTTAAACATTGAAAACAATAATACTTTAACCAAGATTTATTTTATCAAAATATAATTTTGAAAAATGAATTAAGACTAAGTTGAATATACCTTTATTTTTCAAAAACCTTTTAGTTTAACATTTTCAACTTTGAAAACTTTCTAATATTGATTTCATTTTAATCATTAAAGTGTATCCGTAGATAAAATAGTTTATAATCATCATAAAAGATATATTTTATTAAAATATCATTGAAATAGTCAAGATATAAAGTTTTTGAATTGCTTTGTTTTTTATCTTAAGAATACAAAGACTTTCCAAAATTAATTAATTTGTTCTTTTGAATGAAAACTTTGATTTGTATAAATTAATGTTATCAAATGAGATTCGAAAATGATAAAGCAATGTCATAAAGTATTCTAAGCACACTGAGATTGAGTTTAGACACTCCCTGAAATGTTTGATTGTCTAATGCGTAGAAGATGAAATAGTTTTCTAGCATGTAGAGAATGGAGTGATTGTGATGTGATTCCACTAGCCATATAGAGAAAGGTTCTTGACCTTCTTAGGAATCACCTTGAGTTGGACATTATAGAGGCACTTTTCTTAGAGTTGGATCATTGTTCTAAGACAAGAACTCACCAAAAACTAGTACCAAATCCCAAACTCATTTGGATGAACCAATTATAGTCAAATTGAACCGAATAAGGTGGAAGAAAAAGCAATTGCACCGAACATATTACTTATGGAATGAATTGAACTGAACAAATGAGCTAGAAAAGCAAAGGAACAAGATGAATGGACTGAAATATAAAACTACCGAACCAAAACTCATAAAAAACAGCAAGAACACCAAACAAAACTCAAGAACACAAGCTAACAAAAACAATAGAAAGAGGAGGAAGGAAGGAGAAGAGAGTGCTCATGAAGATGGAAGGATGTTGGATGATCTCGCCACTAGAAGTGTGGAATGCTCCTAGATAAGAGTGATGCCGCCACTTGAGGACTCCATTGATCCATCAAGATAAGACTAGAGAAGAAGGCTCCAAAAGCTCTCCAAAGTTCACTCAAAATTTGAGTAGAGTTTTCTTAGATTAATTCCAATCTGAATTTTACAAAGGGAGCACCTCTATTTATAGCCTAAGGTGCTGAAATGCAAGCTACACAAATTCAAAAACTCCCTCCTAAAAAGCTTCTAGAATTGGCGCCTAAAACAATGCATGAGGAAGGTGTGACCTCTTCCTTCACTTTGGCACCTCCTTTTCTACTCCTACACCTATCTACTAACACACCCCCCCTAAGACTCCTAACTAAAGACTAAAAGATGCTTTAACAATAGAGGTTTCTAATGTTTCCCTCTAAGCACCTTCAAACAAAATTCTTTATTATTTAAAACTTGGCCTTACCCTTCATAGGATGGACTTGGGCTTGGGCTTGGGCTTTTGGGCTTGGGCCACTCTTTATTTTATGTCTTCTTTTAATTTTGAGAAGACTAGAAGGAAGAACTTCAAGTGTGATGGTGAATTTCCTCTTCCTTCATTAATAAAAACCTCCTTTACTTGACTCTCATCATACTCCTCGAGTTGGAGAGAATTCGTCCACGAATTCTGAATCCCTGCATATAACAAAGTCAGTTTACTTTTACAATCAAAAGTGTAAGAAAAAGGAAGACATGACTTAACAGATGGAACCAAAGGGATTGCAGAAAAGGAGGTGCTATAAATCGACCAAGTTGGAAAAATTTGTTTGGGAATGATGTTGTTTTTTGGAAAAAGACCTCTTAAATGGTGAAACCCATTAGGTGGTACGAAAAAATCATCCCTAACATATTTTAACCTTGGGTAATGAAAAAGATAAAGAAGAAGAAGACCTTGGAGGGTCCATTTGAGGCATAGCACGAGTCAACATGATGGATTTAGAGGAGAAAATGGTGTGACTCGGTGTAGTACTTACTTCTTTTTCTTTCTCATTTTCTCTTTTAGTTTTCATTTTTATTTGGTCCTCATGAACCTCTTTGGGTGAGAGGGGTTTTAATATAACCTTGCGCCCTAGGAAGGAAAAAGACATTGTATTGGATAGGCCATCATCTAAAACATGTCTATCATATTGCCAAGGCCTTCCTAAAAGAAGATGAGATGCTTCCATGGGCACAACATCACATAAAACCTCATCTTTATACTTTCCTATTGCAAAGTTAATGAGGACTTGTTTATTCACCATGATTTCACCTACTTCACTAAGCCATTGTAATTTGTAGGGCTTGGTATGAGAGATAGTGGGTAAGGCTAACTTCTCCACAACTCTTGTACTAGCCACATTAGTGCAACTTCCCCCATCAATAATCAAGGAACATAACTTGTTGTTGATAAGACATCGGGTGTGAAAAATATTTTCTCTTTGAGTATCATTCAAAGATTTTGGAATTGTGCCCAACATACGTCTTACCATCAATAAGTCACCTTCACAAGGACTTTCACTCTCATTTTCACTTGATGGTCTAAAAGGTGAAGAATTCCTAGGTGAATTGGAATCATGCTCACTAACTACAATGCCTTCATGCATGTACATACTACGTTTAGAAGGGCAATTAGCAGCAATGTGACCATATCCCAAATATTTAAAACACTTTTGACTAGATGATTTTATTGGGGATTTAGGCCTAGAAGTAGATGGCGTAGGATCCTTGGGTTTGAAAGAAGAATCTTTGGAAGGAAATTTTGAAAAAGGCTTTTTGTTCTTCCAAGAATTGTTGTAGTAATCATCTTTGGGAATATTTTTAAAAATATTTCTCTTTGCAAGTTGGGCTTCCACCTTCATTGCAAGATGAACTAAAGAGCCCAATGATGAATACTCTTGTAATTCAACAATGTCTTGAATATCCTTCCTAAGACCACTCACAAACCTAGCAATCATAGCTTCCTCACTTTCCTCTAATTCAATTTTAAGCACAAGCGTTTCTAGCTCTTTATAATATTCATCCACATTTAGCGTGCCTTGTTGAAACTGTTGAAGTCTCAACATGAGGTCTTTCCTAAAATGTGGGGGCACAAATCTAGCGCGCATTTGATCCTTTAAAGAGTTCCAAGAGTCCACGGGAGGACCCTTGTGATAGATAATGTCCTTTACAATTCCATGCCACCATTTCATGGCATAATCACTAAACTCTAGGGTGGCTAGCTTGAGCTTATGCTCATCTTGGATCTCATGGATCTCAAAAATTTGTTCACACTTAGCCTCCCAATCTAAATATACATTTGGATCACTAGAACCATTAAAACAAGGTAGCTTGACCGAAGGAAGCTTGGACTTTGCATCATGATAGAAGTCATTGCCGTAGTGAATTCTTTCCCCTTGGTGATGATGTCTTTGTCCATGGACTTGGGGTGGAGGTCTCCTTCTCCTATGCTCATCTTCACGGCCAACATCATTTGAAGAAGCTCTTGAAGATGGTCTATGAGAATGATGTCCATCATGGATAGAAGGAGATGGTCTAGCTTGTTGGACCTCCATCTTTTGCATTTTCTCCTCCAACCGTCTAATGGTTCTTTGAGCTTCATGTAATTCACCAAGAATTGAAGCTTTGGAAGGAGAATTCTGCTTGTAGGATGTATCACTTGAAAATCCAGCCATTTGTAATTAAAAAAAAACAGCAAACACACAAAAACAGCAAACAAGTTAAAAATTAGCAAAAACAGTGAGCTTTGGCAATGAAACTGTCGAAGTGAAATGAGGCTGAAAAAAAGAGATCACTCTCAAAGAAATAATGTTATTGCACCAATCTGATCTTGAGGCCTTGGAATCCTCAAATGAAATATGTCAAAGCAAGCACAACAATCTCAAGAGCAACCACCACAAAACCAATGAAACAATAAAGACAAACAAGAAAAGGTATAAGCAAGGAAAGGTAATTGCAAAAGGAAAACTATGTGTAAGACAAACTCAAAGAGTAAGAATGAAAGACAAGCAAGAAAATAAAGAACTCAATGAGAAAGTAGGCACACAAAAGAATACTTAAGGAAAAGCACTAGAGTAGATAAAGAAAACAAAAAATTAGCTACTGGAAATTTTTTTTTTTTTAAAATGCAAACTGTGCTTGATATTCACTGATTTAACTGGAATGATGTAGAGCGAACTGGATTATGAAATTTAAACCACAGAAACTTCAAGATGTTAACTCAATAATGGCACTGGAATCAATTAAAAACAGTAAGCCAATTAATTGAGATAAAATTTTTAAAATCGCTGCCAGATTACCGTATTCTTTTCGGCAGAATTGTACACTTTTTTTATTTTATTTATCATTTTTTGTGTACTTTGAATTTTTGAATGATTCTTTTTTCTACTCTTTTCTAACACTTTGAATATCACAAATCCAGAATTTCAGAATTTTTCAGTGAGTAAATCAATTGCAATAAGAAAAACAGTAAGCACACTTTTTCAGAAACAGAGGAATCCTAATAGGAATAAAAAACAGGATTATGAACTAGCAAAGACATAATAGAAAATTATGTATTGGAACTTGTATAGGTCTAGAATACAAGTATGAACTCAATTCTAAAAAGAAAATGCACAAAGGATCAATATCAATTCAAAAAATTATATGACACCAAAGCAAGAAACAATCAAAACAATAAAAGTACTACTAGAAATAATGACATATATGGAATAACATGACTAAGACAAAACTTGACATGATTACAAAATTAAAAGACACATCACAAATTTTAACAACAAGTGAAAGGAAGCTTAAGGTAAACTCTAGGAAGGATAATGCCATTCCAAAAGAGCAACCATACTCATAAGAAGAATGAGTGCCATAAACCTTTTCACAAGCACTTGGTGTAAAAGAAAAACAGCAAGAAAACTCAAGCAAAATTCTAAAACAGAAACTTAAATTGCGAGAAATTAAAGAGTTCTTGAAATTAAAGTGCACACAACTCAACAATTAAACAAGAATGAACCTAAGACTCATGATACCACATGATGTGATTCCACTAGCCATATAGAGAAAGGTTCTTGACCTTCTTAGGAATCACCTTGAGTTGGACATTATAGAGGCACTTTTCTTAGAGTTGGATCATTGTTCTAAGACAAGAACTCACCAAAAACTAGTACCAAATCTCAAACTCATTTGGATGAACCAATTATAGTCAAATTGAACCGAATAAGGTGGAAGAAAAAGCAATTGCACCGAACATATTACTTATGGAATGAATTGAACCGAACAAATGAGCTAGAAAAGCAAAGAAACAAGATGAATGGACTAAACCAAAACTGCCGAACCAAAACTCATAAAAAACAGCAAGAACACTAAACCAAAACTCAAGAACACAAGCTAACAAAAACAATAGAAAGAGGAGGATGGAAGGAGAAGAGAGTGCTCATGAAGATGGAAGGATGTTGGATGATCTCGCCACTAGAAGTGTAGAATGCTCCTAGATAAGAGTGATGCCGCCACTTGAGGACTCCATTGATCCCTCAAGATAAGACTAGAGAAGAAGGCTCCAAAAGCTCTCCAAAGTTCACTCAAAATTTGAGTAGAGTTTTCTTAGATTAATTCCAATCTGAATTTTACAAAGGGAGCACCTCTATTTATAGCCTAAGGTTCTGAAATGCAAGCTACACAAATTCAAAAACTCCCTCCTAAAAAGCTTCTAGAATTGGCGCCTAAAACAATGCATGAGGAAGGTGTGACCTCTTCCTTCACTTTGGCACCTCCTTTTCTACTCCTACACCTATCTACTAACACACCCCCCCTAAGACTCCTAACTAAAGACTAAAAGATGCTGTAACAATAGAGGTTTCTAATGTTTCCCTCTAAGCACCTTCAAACAAAATTCTTTATTATTTAAAACTTGGCCTTGCCCTTCATAGGATGGAATTGGGCTTGGGCTTGGGCTTTTGGGCTTGGGCCTCTCTTTATTTTATGTCTTCTTTTAATTTTGAGAAGACTAGAAGGAAGAACTTCAAGTGTGATGGTGAATTGCCTCTTCCTTCATTAATAAAAACCTCCTTTACTTGACTCTCATCAGATTGGCTAACGAGTTCATGGTAACAATTTTTTCCCTAACTCATCTTGTTCTTTTGAATCATCTAGCATGTTGAGCATCCAAAGACTGTGTAGCGAGACTGTCTAACACGTCTAACACAGAGACTGAATTTAAACACATAGATTGTTTAAAAAATGTGGAGCTTGAATCTACTCATTTAAACACAGAGATTGTCTAACAAGCTTAACTGTGAGAGACTGTGTAACAAATTTCGTACTTCAAAACCGTCTAACAAGTTTAATCTTAATAGACTATCTAATGTGTTTTAGTCTAAGTTCGTAAAAAAATAACTTTGTTAGAAATCTTAGAACACCTTATAGTATTTGTTATCATCAAAACTCATAGACTCTCTTATCATAAGACCGTCTAGTAGGTGTTAGACCGTCTATCAGGTATTAGATCGTTTAAAATCTTAACAGTTCTTAAGTCGCATTTGATTGTATTCATTTTCATCCTAATCCTGCTCTATGATATAACAAGTAGCTAGTTTCACAAGTTTAGTTTTCACTCTTCCTTCATTAGTTACATAAATAGTTATAACATTGATGGAGAAACATCTAGTAATGAAACCCCACTACAAGAAATTGTCCATTTACATACCGATTATTACATACAGATTTAATTCAGTATGTAAATAAACATTAAATACGCATTTTTCCGTATGTAAGAACAAAAGTGATTACATACGGATTTTTCCGTATGTAAGCCAAAAGTGATTACATACGGATTTAATTAGTATGAAATTTTAGGCCATAAAGTGGAAATAATCACGTATCTAAAGTATTACACACAAAATATTTTTAATAATTGTAATAATAATATTGATATTAATGATAATAATTATATTAATATTAATAATAACAATATTTATATTAATGATAATATTTATTAATTTTAATATTAATAATATTAATAGTATTAAAATTTTATAATATTAATAATATTAATAGTATTAAAATTTTATAATATTAATAATCTATACCTACATATAAAGGGGATTCCCCACTTTAACTGTTCTAAATTGTTTTTCTATTTTATCCTTTCTTAATATTTTTTTTATTAATTTATTTTGGTTATTTGGACATTTTATAAATTTAAAAGTTAATAAAGCAATTTGTTAGTTTTAAAATTTATTTTATTTTTTCTCACTTAACTGGCAGGAAAGTGGAGATATTGATACGTTAATTCTATTTTATTTGTGATCACGTAACTGACAGGAGAGTTGAGAGATTGATTCTCCTCTTTAAAACAATTATCAAAAACAGTTTTGAATGTTGAGCAGTTTTTTAATTTTTTCTCTTTTATTTTGTCTCTCTCCTTCCTCAAATCTCTCAAAACCGAATAACATATCTCTCATACATACAAATACACATGAATTTATATTTAAATAAATAAATATATATATATAATAATAATAATAGTAAAAATAAAAACTAAAAAATGTGAATGCACAGCGCGCCTGTGTTCCCTCTAGTATTAATAATATTAATAATTATTATTATTATATTATGATTATTATTAATAATATAAATGAAATTAATAATAGTTATATTATGAATAATATTAATAATAATAAGTATAATAAAAATTATAATATGACAAAAGAATTTGTCTGGTGTAGTGGTTAAAGCTTCTTTGGTCACTCAAGGGAGCACACATATGGAAGGAGGTATGACGCTTATAAGTGCAGTTGCACTATGTTTCATTTTAGTCTCACATCTTCTAGTACATAGAGTGAAATTGGCTTATGTGCCCCATCTTGTATCTCACTTTGAATTGAACTTGAATTAACTATGTTATTTTGTTTGTCTTGTTATTCTTTGAAGTAACTTAAAATGGGAGTATTCCCCTAGACTCAACACTAAGGATCTTTCTTTAGAAGTGAGGGCCTTCAATTTATGAGTTTCATTCTTGAAACTTAGGGAAAAGTTTAGGTTTTCCTTTGAGTTCTTGCGCTGCCTTGGAGAGCCTAGGAGTGCCTTCCATCAAACTATCAAACATGAAATATAAAAAATTAAGGAAAGAAAAGATACTCAATATTTTTATAATAGTTCACCTTATTCCACAAACTACGTCCAGTTCCTGATCAAGCAACCAAGGTCAACTATGCAAAATATTGTTGCGAAGTACAATGCAATATTCTTTCACATGCCACTTTTGACTCAATAAAGTATTTTTTTTCAAGCCACTCGTGGGTCAATGCAATGTTCTTTCCCAAGTCACTCTTCACTCAATGTAATATTCTCTTACAATCATTCTTGGCTCAACATAGTACAATTTCTAAGTGATCAACAAATCATAATTTTCGTTCACTAGAGATGGTAACGTCTTTCGACGTTTATAAGGTTTGAACTTTTTGTACTAGTTTTCTAAAACGAACACAAACTATGTTCTTATACAACTTTTAGGACAAAATGAAATTTTAGCAGGGTTTTAGCTCTTGCAAATTATAACTATTATTCTTGATTTTCTCTTTGAATAATGTCTTTATATATGCTTGGAGAAAGTACTAGTAATCTCTCTGATAGTTGACAATATTAGCTTCCTTTGTAGTAAAACCTTTTAAACCAAACAATGGTAAAAGTGCACACCATATATGATACAAACCAAAGCAACCAACAGATGACTAAGGACATGTCAAGTACCTCACAAAACAGTCAGTCATCTCAGTATACAAAGTCGGGCCCCACCAAACCTCGAGAAAGCATCAGCGGAAGAAGAAGTTATAAACCAGAATATCAAGAAGTTCTTCCTTCTGGTCTTTTTCACAAGAGAAAAGTTATGCAAATAAATTGGACTCACTTTAGGGGTCTAAATAGCAAAGATATGCTAGAATAAGGTACCATTAGCATAATAGAGGGTGTGGGTAGCATTTTAGCTTGTTCTTAGCCCATTTAAAGGCATTTTGACCTAGTTTCTAGAAGGACAAGCCTAGGATGCGGGTTTTTCTTAGTCAAACCCTAAGGCTGCCCATTTTTTCCCTTTTCCCATCCTACCCCTTTAGCTTGTTCTCCAAGGCTCCTTCACCTATAAATAGGAGGCCTACCTAGTGTATTTTAGAAGTTGAATGAAATAGATAAAAGTTACTCTGCACATTTTGTGTGAGATGCTAGTGAGGCTTGTTCATCTTAGTCTTTAGTCTTATCTTGTGAGAATTTGAGAGTTCTCAAGTGGCGGCTTCCAAAACTTATCTAGGAGTCATTTCATCATCCAAGTGACGTGCTCATCATCTCCAACTCCATTTCTCATAAGCTTCCTTTTCCTTCCATTGTCATTCCATTTAATTCATAAATATGTTCTTATTTTGGTTTCCTTTTGTCTATTCGGCCATGGCTTCTATCATTACTTTCCATGCTTAAATTCCGCACCATATTCATGTCATCATCTTCACTTTATAATTGCCTTTTCCTTTTGTCTTTGTGAAATGAACCTTCACATCTACTTAACCACTTGGTTAAGTTAATGTGCAGTGGGGATTTTCCTTAGGTTTTCACTCATAATTGCCTAAAAATATCAATTCTAAAAGTAAAGTGTCACCTAAATGAAAACTCTTAAAATCAACTCACATCAATATATGACAAATAATTGAACGAGAGTTGAGAATAGCTATCCTGTTAGAAGAATTAGCCAATGTTACAGCTTTTGCTCGCCCAAGAGATACTTGAAATATGTTTTTTTTTACAACTCCTTTTAGTGACAAACATTTTAGGACATTCTTTGATTGATAGACCTCAAGCTTCAGAAATATTCTTTAGTTTCTTGTTGGTTTTTGGTCTTTGATTGTACTTATTGTTTGATCTTCAATTTTCAATTAACAAACATTATGGTTGTTCAGCACGATGATCTTATCGATTGACAAACAATACACACTAGTACAAAAAAGGTCATTAACGACGGTTAAAAATGCCATATAAAGACGATTCTCGAATGGTCGTTACTGCGGGTGTCGTTATAAATTAGTTGTGTATAAAGATAATTCTAGAACCGTCGTTATAAAATCACATTAACGACACATGTAAAAAACTATCGTTATTCTGCCAAATAAAAAAGATTAAAAAAAACACTTATAACGAATGTTCTAGTGGGGAAGCGTCGTTATAAATGAATTTTTTTTAAAATATTTTTATTATTATATATACTCTAATCTTGCATAAAATATCAAATTTCCAGAACAATAATGCATGTAATATCATAATTTAAATATGAAAGTCTACAAAAAAATTTATAAATATATGAAAACGTTTTCTCATTCTATAGTGTTATACATGGTTACCTTAAGGTGCATCCAAGTGAGTTTGTTTGCATTTGTACTTCTCCTCCCACTCAACTCTACATGTTATATCCAGAATAAACACTGAAATAATAAGATTTCATGTTAGAATACACATATAACATTATGTAATGAAATGTATGAGATATAAATTTGTGAATGTAATATAATCATAATGGTTTGATAAATATCTGATTCATACTAGAAAACATCATGCAAAATTTCATAATTTTCTGACAAGTGAAAGTATGAGAACTAGAACCTCAAAATACCTAAATAATACATAAAAAAAAAATATTAGTAAACGATGGATTTTTGGAATTTTTACTCCAATCCCCTTTGGATTGGCCATGTGATTCGTTACCTCGTTTCGATTAACTTTTATTTTTTACGCGTCTCCATCCAACTTCTTTATCAAAAGTTATGGCCGTTTGAAGTTTCTTCATGCTAATTTTTGCCAACTCCAAATTCATCACTCTTCTCCTCAATCTCAGGACTCCTCCATCAAATATTCCCTAAATCAAGTTTTCACAAACCCTAAACTATTAACTAATCAATAGATACATTCAAATATTTATTAAAAAATTTAAAATCCTAAATCATAAAAATACTAACCTTCTATAGTGGAGTTGCGGGTGCAGTCCGATGTGGGTGGCAGCGAGATGTTCGATGCGGTCGCAGTAAGTGGTCCGAGGCGGTGTTGAAGTGAGATGAAAAAGAGGTTCGGTAGGGTGTAGAGGTGTTGGCGGTGTGCGAAGGAGAGATGTGCGGGGAGGAGGTGGCGCGACGGCCGCTGGGCACTAGCGAAGGATTTGTGACAGTGGCGGTGGAGCGGAAGTGAGGTGGGAGATGGAGCGACAATGGATAGTGAAGATGGAGAAGTGGGTGCTGAGAGTGAAGAATGAAGAACGAAAACACGCAAAGTAAAATGAGAGGAACTGGGCACGCGGGAGTCAAAATCAGTACAGTACATATAACGATGGTTCATAGGGATATTAGAATATATGGCCTTAAACAAGAGGAGGGTGAATTGTTTATGAAAGATTTTCACAAACTTTGAAGGTATTATGAAGGTCAATGAAGAATCACAGAGAAAGAAACTAAGGAAAGCAATGCACAAAGCTGTTTTAGTTGATTTCCAGAAAATCAACCGGTTGTTTTTGCGATTCAACTGGTTGTTTTTATCAGTAGTTAATAAAAACAACTTAAAATAGATATATGTGAGATCAGGGAAAGAGAGAATCACAGAAACAGATTTATACTGGTTCACTCTTACACCAAGAGCTACATCTAGTCCCCAGAAACCACTAGTAATCCACTATGCAATCAAAACTAGATTACAAACACCACACACAAAAGTAGAGAAACACACTACCTTTGGCAAACCACACCAAGAATGTTGATCTTGAACACCTCAAGAACACACAACACTCATTGGCAACACAAATACAGAAATATAGTAATCAAGGAATAAGGGAATAGAATACACCTGGGTATTACAAAGCTTAAAGTTCAAAATTACAACCCAATCCTATTCCACACACTTAAGAATGATCCAAAGCTCTTTCAAATCTTAGGATAACTATTTTTGATAAACTCTTTCTCTTACTTCAAGATTAGGAGCGTAAAACCACCCTTATATAGACCAACCAAGTGGTCGAAAACATTTAATAAAGGAGCCAAGGTAGTTAGGATCATTTAAAACATATTAAAACCACTTAACAAAATTTTGTTAAGGTTTTTAGAAAAACAATCGGTTGTTTTGTCGAAACAATGATTGATTTGGTTTTGACAGCAAAGTCAACCAAGTCAAAGAGCTTTCAACCTTTTTCAAAAACCTCTAAGAGCAAAACAACCTGTTGTTTCAAAATTTCAACTTGTTGAAATTTCAACAGCTTTTTATAAAACCCATCTTTTCAAAAGGTTAAATATTCAAATGAACTTGGATCATCTTAAGGAGTGAATTAAAAGTTTCAAACAACTAGACACACACACAACAACAACAAGGTCTTCAAGCTTTCCACTTGGATTTGGAAACATTAAAACATCTTGTTCAACAAGGGCAACTGTCGTTATTTGAGGCTCAAATTGACTTATAACGACGATTCAAAGGGAAACCGTCGTTAAAAACGAAAATTAATTACAAGTTTGCCACTACCTATATTTTTAACGATGATTTCAAGGCAACCGTCTTTGTTTTGGACCATCGTTATGAGATTTTGTACTAGTTATATTTGCATGATCTGATCTTTATTTTATAAAAACGCATTTACATGCTTTGTTAGTTTAAACAATTAATCAAAATTGTAAGGTGTTTGAATTTTTTCTCTAACACATTGCCTTCTTAGCCACCGTTCGACCTTACCTAATTTTCCATAAAAAAAAATTAAGGTACCATAATCTCTCGACTAAAACACCTTTAATGCCACCAAAATCCTTGCATAATTTAAACTAACTTCACCATAGCCTTCCTTGTACCTTACAAACCCAAAACACCAAACCAAACTTATACACCATATCCATCAAAGTCAAATTTTTTTGCAAACTTACATCATTCCACTCTTCAAGAATCTTCTCCAAAACTCTATCAAGAACCTTGATAAACCAACCAAGCCAAGACCCGTTAATCAAAGAACCATTGAAGTTCAATAAACCTCAAATAACCAACCTTCAAGAACCAACTCAAAATTAACCCGACTTAGGAGTTCTTTAATTATTTCATTCTTCTTATGTTGAAAAGCATGTAGTGGATTGATCAAACCTTCTTTAAACTCTTTCTTGGCTTCACTTCAATATCTAAGAAAGCATGACACTACTTTTTAAACAAAACTTGTAAGATTTGTGTCTTTTTCTTCTTATATTACTCATCTCTTGTCCTATTTTTAACATTACTCATATCTAAGGATGGTCATGGATCAATCCAAATCCAATCTAAATCCAAATATTTGGATTAGATTTGAAATCCAAATCCATATTTTCTATAAAACTATCCAAATATTTGCATTAGATTTGAAATCTAAATCCATATTTTTTATAAAACCAATTTGGATTTTTATAAATCTAGATCCAATTCAAAGCAAATCCAAATTCATATTTTTATAAAACAAATTAATTGGATTTGAAATCTAAATCTATATTTTCTAAAAAAAACTAAAATAATATTAATATAATAATACGTAACAAAAAATAAAATTTAATATTATATAAATATAAAAAAATATAATAAAATTACAATTTAGTAATATTATAAATTTAATAATGTCAAAAATTATAACTGCTATTCTTGATAACTTTGAAACTAGTTAATTTTACTCATATTTAAGTTCAAAAGTAGCAAAATCATAACATATAAAATGTCTAATTCACAACGTCATGAATTTATGAATTTAACTCCTATCTATAGATGGAGAAAATGTCTACCATTCGATTCTAAACGCTAAAATCATAAGTGTATTAGAGAAAAAAGATTTTAGATCAATAATATACTCTCGTATGAACTTTTTAATTTTTTTTTCTAAAACATTTTTCATTCATCTTTCACTTAAAACTCATTTATTTAATAACCAGACCTCTTACACGCCCACAACATTTACACAAGCCCAAATCTAATCAGCTTAATTATGTTTTATAAGATACTGATTCTACTAAGTTCATTTTAAAGCACATTAGGAAAAATACTGTCCAAAATAAGTTGAAAAAAAAAAAGGATGATTGAAATTCGTAATTTGAAGAAGATCCTTATATCATTAAAGTGAAAATAATTATTTTTAAAAAATTATGTAAAAATTATTCTAAGTTTAAATATTATTCTGTATTTTGAGCAATATATAAGAATTCATATTTTTATATTTTAAAACTAAATTCAGAAATAAATGTGAAGAAGATGAATTTCAAAATATCTAAAAATAATTTTCTTGAGAAAAATTTAAAATATTTTATTAAAAACACTCTCATTTAATATAATTATTCCAATTTAAAAGAATATAAAATATTTGTTGTGGAATGCGCGAGAAGAACATATCTTATATCAAAAAAAAGAAATCACATCAACGTGAATAGTAAAAACTGGTTGGTTGATAAAGAATTTGTTAATCAATGACATGATCGTATATAGGTTAAAGTTGATTCAGTTATCTGGAAGATTTGACCAATAAGTAAAACTTGGAATCTGGATTTTTTAATTTTAAAAATATGTTTAACTAAAATGGAAATCTGATCAATATGGATCAAAATAAAATCCAAATTTAAATAAATGGATTAGAACAGTCCAAAAATAGATAAGTTTGATTCAATTGGATTTTTTTGTCCACCCTACTCATCTCTTATCCTATTTTTAAAGGAGAATTCCGAACTTATATTCTAAATAACAATATATGATTTCAATAAAATTATAAATATATTGAGAAAAATGTATAAATATAAATAAAAATATTAGTATTATTTTATTAATAAAAATGTGTTTTTCAAAACTAAAAAAAATAGTATGAATATTGTTCGTCGCTTTGACTTGGACACCTTCGCACGTCTCTACAAACTTCGCTTCACGAGCGTCTCTGCTTCTATTCCAACGTTGTTCTTCCTCCGCCACTAACACCTGAAATAGAGAGACAAATGGCGCCCTCGCGGCTGTTTGCACTCCGACGGTCAAGTCAACTACTGGACAGGAAACACCAAACACCTCTCGTCACAGAACACCGTAAGCTCAATGTTCAAAGATATGCGTAACTCTCAATGCTCTCAAACTTAGAATCTGTAAAACGTACCTTATTCTGTTTACCGTAAACCTTATATACCTTCTTGGTGTCCCTGTCCACGTGTCAGCCTGAGACTTGCGTATTCTGTGAGCGCTCCTTAGCAACACTGTTCCCAGTCTTAGGGTCCTCTCAGTGTGTAAGGTTGCCCTGTCGAAGTGCACCTGCGCGGGGGTGACTGCTTGGGTGCTGACTCATGCGCCCAATCTCCGAGTCATTCCACCTGGGAGTATCTCGCCTTCCTCACGTGCCATGCATGCAGATCACCCTCTGGGACGTGACCCTCCCATGGGTTGTCTCTATCCCAGTGGCTTTCCGACGGTGGTGTGTACTGTCGCGTTCCTACACCTCATGCACGGATCCCTCGTGAGTTGGGTCTCTCCCTGCTGGAATCGAGGGTGTGGCTTGAAAACCACCTCTCTTTATTTATCATTACTGTCCGGGGTGCCGAGGCCTGAGGCCTCCACGCCCCTACCGTGCCGCCTCCTCCATGGTTATCCTTACCCGAGGGTATTAGGAGGGAACACCTTTCTGGCTTACAAAACCGCCTCAAACGCCTTTACCATGCTAATCCTGGACGTGACCCTCCCATGGGTTGTCTCTATCCCAGTGGCTTTCCGACGGTGGTGTGTACTGTCGCGTTCCTACACCTCATGCACGGATCCCTCGTGAGTTGGGTCTCTCCCTGCTGGAACCGAGGGTGTGGCTTGAAAACCACCTCTCTTTATTTATCATTACTGTCCGGGGTGCCGAGGCCTGAGGCCTCCATGCCCCTACCGTGCCGCCTCCTCCATGGTTATCCTTACCCGAGGGTATTAGGAGGGAACACCTTTCTGGCTTACAAAACCGCCTCAAACGCCTTTACCATGCTAATCCTGGAGACGCCCGAGATCGGTCAACGCCCGAGGCCGGTCAATGCTCGAGGCCATGGACCTTAAAGAAACTCCCTCTCTTGCTTTGCAGTACTTCTAGTGGATTCCTCGCTCTAGGTCCCACCATGTTGACTTTGGTCAACGCCCGAGGATTGTACGGCACACAAGCCCCCCAGTCTTGAGCTGATGACTTGTTCAGCGAAAAGACTATAGCCTCGCCCTACCGTTCTACGTGGCATTTTGTGACAAGACATGCATAATGCTCAGAAGTGACGCTTATCTACTCACATTGTAATCAACCGACACGTGTGGCTGGGACTTAACGTCGTTTGCGCTTCTCAAGTTTACGTTAAGTCTTTCAAAATCGCGCACTTCAGTCATTGTTCCATCACTTGCGCTTGTTCTTGCACTCTTCATCTTCTTCCTCGAGTTCTCTCTGGTTTCTTCTCTGCAAAAATCAAGACTTTCGCTGATCAACCATAAAAGGTATGATTTTTATGCATTGATAGCTCTTTACTCTTGATTCCATGCATTGATATACTGCTTGGGACTGTTTAGATTCTCGCATTTACGTTTTTCTCCGCATTTCCTCTCTCCCCTGTTTTCTGGGTTTTCTCGTGTGGGTAGGGTTTCCTGGGTTTCTCCTTAGTTTCACGCCATAGCCCTATTTGCTGAACCTTTGCTTTTTCTCTTCCCAGTTTCTTCGACCAAAGTCACCGCCAACCCTCCACCTCCTAGCATTAACTACAGAGCCTCTTATTCTTGGGCCTCTGATAGGCTCCTCGCAAAAACTTCTTCCCTCACTGTCATCGCCGACTAGAGGGCTCACCTAGATAGTGAACCCCTAGGAAAGTCATTTGGGAGGGTACACGATGCTTACATCTCCGTCCACCCCTGTATAGTTGGCGAACCGGTATGCGTCGATAACCGCTCCAACGATGGGGAGCCCTTCTACTTCTATCAAACGGTGTTCAAACGCATCGGGCAACGACTCCCTTTTAATAGCTTCGAAAGGGAGCTGCTTGCAGAGCAACGTGGCCCCCGCCCAGCTGCATCCCAACAGCTAGGCCTTTATTCGGGCCTTCAACATTCTCTGCGGCTCTTTCGGCCATGTTCCCTTGGTGGACGTTTTTCTGCACTTTTTTAAGCAAAAAGCCCTGGGAACAACTTGTGGGTAAGCCTGAGCGGGGTTACGGGGAAAGTCATATTTACCTTGTTCCAGCAATCCTACAAGGGATTCAAGGGTAAATTCTTCAAGGTGTGCTGTTCAGATCATGATCGCAGAGCCCTAGACGGCTTCCCACTGTACTGAGTGGAGGAGCTCAAGTTCAAGAAGGCCAAAACCTTGGATGAGCTTTCCTCTGCTGATCGCAAGGTCTGCCAGGTCTTGGACAGTCTGGTGTGGTCTTCAACACCGCGGAGCTCATCAAGCGTGGGAATGATCCCACCGCCCTCTCGAACTATTTGGGTATAGGAACCTTTCTCTAACCTTCTTCACACGTTACTCTACTTATGCTTCTTCTGCTTTTTTGTTAACTCATACAAGTGCTTAACTAATGCTTGCTTGAATTGATGCTCATGTTTTAACTTGCTTAACTGGTTCTCAACTCTTCTTCTTTGGTGCAGACATGGTGATGACCAAGGAGAGACGGGCAAGACTCGCTGGGGTCTTGTCTGTTCGTGGCAATGCCACTCCAAGCAAGGCAGGCCCTTCTACACACCAACCCCCCTCTGCTTCTCCTACCGCTCCTCTCGCCTCTCCTGCCCAAGCCACCCTAACGCCTGCTTCACCACAACCAACACCAAACCCCGCTTCTCCACACCCTACTGCTGACCCCCTTCAACCACATACAGCACCAGTCCTTACCTCCAACCCCCATCGCAGCTATCCCTCTAGCCACGCTTAGGGCTTCTTCTTCTCCAGCCCCCCTAGAGAGAAACAAGGGGGCAGTACTCATCCCCTCCGACGAGGATGAAGATTCTGTGGATGGCCCTGTCTTCAAGAGAAGGAGGACCAATGCAGTAGCCACCTTTCACTCTTCTTCCCACAAACATCCTACGTCTCTTAGGGACCACCCTCCCAGCGCCTCCTTACCTCAAAGGTATCTCGCTCTTGAGGAGGGAGCAGAGACTGCTCCAGAGCCTACCCCTACACCTGTTCCCGAGTTTCCACGAGTAATTTAGCACATCCTGAGGGGCGTCCAGCAAGAGGCCCTGGGAAACTTGGATGATGGGGCGCTACCTGAAAACATGGCCCTCAGCCTTGGCGGGTTGCTTGCACGCGCCAGCTTTTCTTCTTATCAGGCTGAGGTGAGGGCCAAGGAACAACAGGCTCTTACTAATGAGCTAGCTCAGGTAAAAGAGCAGACGGCTGCACAAGCTCAACGCTTCTTTATCCAGGAGGTCGCCTAAACTGAGGCGTTGGGCATGGTGCGAAAAGCTGAGGTGGAGGCCAACAAGAGGCTCCACGATGAAGGTCAGAAGTACACCACTATTCTGGCCAAAGTGGTGCCTCTACATGCCGAAATAGTGACGCTTAAAGATGTTGCTGCCGCCAACCAAGTCAAAATGACCAACCTGGAGGCGCGCTCTATTACCCGAGAAGTGCTCCTGGGTAAAGTCAAAGCTGACCTAGCTGGGAAGAATGAAGCCCTTGAGAAGCTTAAAGCTGAACTTGCTATGCTCCTTGAGAAGAGCAAAGAGGAGCTTGCAGAGAAGCCCTTGCTAAAGCTGAGAAGGAGATGGCTGCCCAGGCTGAGGACTTCAAAAAGGTCGAGACAGAACTCCTTGACGACGTTGCGGATGCCTATGCCGCGGGGTTCGAAGATGCTCTGTCTCAGGTTGTTTGTGAACACGCTGAGATGGACACTTCGAACTTTGATACTGGCAACCATATCGTCGAAGGACAGATCGTGCCGAGGATCCTTCCCCAAAATACCACTTAGTTCTTGTTCTCAAAATTTGTATTCTTAAGAACCTTTTTTGGATGTATCTTGCACTTTAACTTAACTGTTTTGCTCATTTATGATTGCCTTTCTACTTGCCTTTTCGACTATAGGTAGCACGCCTTGTCGTTTCTTTTTAACTCCGCCGTCAAAACAATCTGTAACGAGACAAGTGTGCACGGACCTTCAATTGTCCTTAACTTTCTTCCTTACTTGAGCGTGGGAGCTCCTTCTCTCAGCACTTACTTCGTACTCCGCGAACTCGAGGCATTCAGCCTCAAGGGCGTTACTGGCCTCACCATCGCTCAAAGGCGAAGGAGGACTTATCTTGGTCGAAGCCTACTGTTTATGCTTGGTGCCCACGCTCGAGGAGGCGCCCCCCGCTGCTCTCTCTCGAGGTGTCTAAACACCAGAACAATCGATGGGCTTAGTGCCCACGCCCGGGGAGGAGGCGCCCCATAGGGAACCGCATTCTCCTCGAGGTGTCTAAACACCATGTCGACCGGTGTACTTGGTGCCCACGCCCGAGGTGGAGGTGGCCTAGAGGGCGCCCCTGCCCTCCCTCGGGGTGTCTAAACACCAGAGTAACCAGTTCACCACCACTCGGACCTTACTATCTGAGCTTGATGCCAACGCCCGAGGAGAGGTGTACCGAAGCAACGCCGCTCGTCCTTAGTGTGTCTAAACATTGAGGCAATCAGCGTACTTGGTGCCCATGCTCAGAGGAAGCGCCCCCCACCGCTTTCCTCGAGGTGTCTAAACACCAAGATGACCGGGGCACTTGGTGCTCAAGCCCTAGGAGGGGGCGTCCCTAAGGATACTGTCTCTCCCGATTGGGGTGTACATACACCGAGGTGCCCGGTTCTCTGCTGATTAAAACTTCTCTCTCGCGCTTGATGCCCACACTCGAATGAGGCACCCCCCGTCGCCTTCCTCAAGGTGTCTAAACATCAAGGTTGCGGGTTCGTTTCTTACTAAACTGCGCCATCTTTACTCGGTGCCCCCTTACATTGTAATGAAAATTTCAGATTACATATGCTTCAAACTAACTCTTTATTGGGTGACCTCATTAAAAAACCCCCGAAAGGGAAAAAGAGTGTCCCCTTGAACTGTATACATTGCAGAGTTTTCAACTAAAATAAAATTTGAGGTTTCCTGCGTTCCAAGTGCGAGGGATGGCGCCTCCCTCCAGAGTCTCGAGCTTGTAGGATTCGTTCCCCCGAGCCTCAGTTACCCTAAAGGACCAGTCCACTTGGGGGACAACTTGTTCTCCAGCTCGTACGGATGAGCCTTCCGCATTACCAAATCAGCAACTTGGAACTACCGGGGCTTTACCTTAGAACTATACTGATGCTCCACTCTTCTCTTCACCACCTCAGCTTTGATTTTCACCTCCTCTCTAACCTCGTCCAACAGATCCAAATTCACCTTCCTCTCTTCGTTGGACTCCTCAGCCACCAAACTTTGGAAACGTGGCGAGCTCTCATGGATCTCCTACGGGATCATCGCATCTGATCCATACACCAGGCTAAAAGGTGTTTCCATAGTGGAGGATTGGGGCGTGGTGTGGTAAGCCCACACTATCCTTGGCACCTCTTCCGCCCAAGTCCCCTTAGCTTTCTCGAGCCTCCTCTTCAACCCTCTAAGAAAGATTCTCTTAGCGGACTCCACCTGTCTGTTCGTCTGGGGGTGCTCGACAGATTCAAACACCTGCTTTATGCCGACCTCTGTACACAGCTTTCCCAACTGCTGGCTGGCGAACTGTGTGCCGTTGTCGGAGACAAGACGCCTTGGTACACCAAAGCGACATACGATATTCTTCCACACGAAATGCTGCATCTTGTGAGCCGTGATCTGCACCACTGGCTCGGCTTCAATCCACTTTGTGAAGTATTCGATGACCACTATCAAATACTTCATATTCGATATACAGGAAGGGCCCCAGAATGTCAATTCCCCACGTATGGAAGGGTCACAGACTATAGATGGACCTCAACTCTTCTGGCGGCGCCTTGTGCCAATCGGCGTGCTGCAGGCACTGCTTGCATCGATGGGCGTACCTCACACAATCTTCTCTTACAGTTGGCCAGTAAAACCCTGCGTGTACGACCTTCGACGCTAAAGACCTCCCCCAACATGGCTCCCACAAATCCCCTCGTGGAGCTCAGCCATTATTCTCGTACATTCATCTCCGCTCACACACGTCAAGATCGGGTGCGTGAACCCATGCCTGAACAGTGCTCCGCCCACGAGGGTGTACCTTGCGGAGTTTCTCTTTATCTTCTTGCCCTCCTCGGGCTCTACTGGGAGTATCCCATCGGCAAGGTAGCGCCTATAGAGCGTCATCCACGGGTCCCTGTTCTCCAACACGCATACCTGCATAGGGTCTTTCCCCCCAATGAGACCAGATAAACGCTTACATTGGGCGTCTTCAACGTTCCCCGAGTCAACGACCGATGACTCCTCGCCCTTCCCTTAAACATACTGATCTGGAGGACGCTTACCCTACTATCTGCAACAAACGTTCGCGGCGTTTTGAGGGTCTCCTGTATGATCGTCCTCTACCTTCCCCCCTTGCCCGAGCTGGCCAGCTTGGCGAGCAGGTCAGCACGGGCATTCTGCTCTCTTAGGACGTGTACCAGCTCGAACGCCACGAACACCCCCCTCAAAACTTGAACATGGCCCAAGTACGCAGCCATCTCAAGATCTTTCGCTTGGTACTCCCCGGTCACCAGACCCGTGACTACCTAGGAATCGCTCTTCGCCAGCAGACTCCGTGAGCCCATCTCCTTGGCCAAGAGCATTCCAGCTATCAGGGTCTCGTACTCCGCCTAGTTATTACTCGCCTTAAAGGCAAACCTCGGGGCCTGTTTGATCAACAACCCATTCGGCTCCTCCAAGATTAAACCGACTCCACTTCCCTACTGAGGACCCATCCACCAAGAATACCCACTTGAAACTAACCTACTCCTCCTATTGTGCGCTCCCTAGCGAAAGCTCCGCCACGAAGTTCGCGTAGACTTGTCCCTTTATGGGTCCTCGGGGCTCATACTGGACATCGAACTTTGACAGCTCCACTGCCCAGCGAACCATCCTCCCTGCCACGTCTGGCTTCTGCAGCACTTTCCGGATAGGGAGCTCCGTCATCACCACCACCGTGAAGCTTTGAAAGTAATGACGGAGCCTCCTAGCCGAGAACACCACAGCAAGTGCTACCTTTTCTAAAGCTTGATACCTCGTTTATGGCCCTTGCAGGACCTTGCTCATGAAGTATATCGACTTCTGCATATGATCTTGCTCCTGAACAAGTACTGAGCTCATCGCCCGCTCGGTCACTTCGAAATACAATCGGAGGGGCACGCCCGTTTGTGGCTTACACAACAAGTGATGGATTTGTGCCTTCATATTTTTGTAATTGTTGATGAGTTGCGGAAGCTACACGGATTGGAGATGGAACAAGGTCCTTCTAAGATTGGTGGTGACCTTGAAGGTGCATGATAGGTAGGATTTGAGAGTGGTGAGGCCAACTCTACTTGGAAAGGATGAATTTGTGAAGAATAAAAGCCTAACCTAGGAGGTTTTGGGCAAAGAGTGATATTGGCACAATTTTGGCAGCAATTCACTCATGTATTAATCTTGAATTTACATGACCCAAGCTCCTCTATACATAGCAAGAGTGGGCTGAATATGAAAAGAGAATTGGAGGGAAATTCAAATGTTGGCACATGGGAAGGTGGTTCCTAAATTTCAGCACATGTGAGGTAGGTTCTAGAATTCTTCCATGTGCTAGGAGTTCTAGAACCTTACGCTTCACTTAGGCTAAATGTGGGCTGGACCTAAGTTTAATTAGGAGTAGGAAACTCTAATTAAACTTAGGTTAGCATTTTAGGTTCCACTTTGCATGTTTCAACAAAAATACAAAAGAATTAAACTATGCTACTTTTGACAAAAATGTAAAAACTATTCTACACTAGAGTTTATGACATGTAGAATGCGTCCTCTTGACCCCTCTTTGACCATAACTTTAGTGGTTGCCTCAATTTGACATTTTTGTGGCCTTTCAATGGATTGGTGTTGGGGCCTCTTCCATCATTCCCTCCTTCTTGAAAAGGATTTGTCCTCAAATCCAAGGCTTCGTCCTCGTCATTAGTAGGGGGATGTATGTGGCTGGATGGTGTCCATCATCTCCTCCTTTTTGAGAAAATCTATCCTCAGATCCACAGGGTTGATCTCGGATAACAACCTCTTGCTTTGACAACTGTGCTTGTCCTCCCGGATCAATCGTCCATCTATGAGAGTCATCAAACAAAGCAAATGAGTTAGTTTGAGTAGTTGTATAAAAATCAATTCTATTAAGTTGCCATGCCTTTTACTTTTCTATTGTTTTTGGCAACTTAGCATAATATTTCTCTATTTGTTGTTGTATTTGTTCTTTAATCCTCTCATGCTTCTTTTTAACAAATTCAGTTTTTGTTATTCCTTCCTTAGGCACAAATTCTTGTGGATTAGGAAATGGTAACAAAACAAAAGGGAAAAAAGGATTAAGCCCACATACAACCTCAAATGGAGAAATATTAGTAGTTATATGAGCTACCCTATTGTATTGAAACTCAATATGGAAAAGATACTCATCCCTAGAGTTGTAATTGTCTCTAATGATTACCCTAGGCATAGTAGAAAGAGCTATATTTTCAACTTTGTTTTGACCATTCGTTTGAGGATGACTAGAAATTGAAATTTTCAACTTAGTTCTAAATATTTCCAAAGGAGTCCTCAAAGGATGGCATATAACTTTTGGACCTCTATAAAAAACTATGCTTTTAGGTAATCCATGAAATCTTACCACTTCTCTAAAGAAGAGCCTATTCACAACCATAAAATTGGAGTCAAAACCTTTTGTTGTCCTAGGAGGTTCTAATATAAATCTAATGCTTATGTCTTCCCATGGGGTACTTGCAAAAGGTGAAGGAGCATAGAGTTCATGAGACATTGCCTTAGAGTTAGTTTTAAAATAAGAAATGCATCTAGGGTAATGTCTTTGAACATCTTTCCTCATGGGTGACCAAAAGAATTTTCCTTTCAAAAGCTCTAGAGTTTTATCAACTCTAAATTGGTCCATGAGTTCTCCTTCATGAAGAATTTCTTTTTTATGTGTGAAGGTAGTCTCGTTGGTACGACCATGGAGCATGAAATTTTCAATACTTTGTAATGGTCGTCTCAATAAGACATGACAAGTTTCTTTAGGCACTGCATCACATACAACTTTATCTTTGTAGGTGCCTATAGATAACTCGACCTTCACTTGTTGGTTATTTTCTATTTTCATATTTTCTTCACTCCCACTAGTTACTTTGTCTTGGCTACTATTGTTATCTTTGTCCCTTAAGATCATAGATCTTTCATTGCAACAATGTGATGCTAAATGATCATTACCAAAACATTTAAAACATGGAATTTCTCTAGTTTGAGTGTGTGAGATATGCGCGTATTTGGGTAGGTTTTGGAAAGGTTCTAGAGATGCTTCTTTTATATGCTCTTCCCCTCTTTGGACCTCTTCCTTGTCATGAGATACATAGTTTGAACTTTGTTTTTGACTTGATTGTTTTCTCAAAATTTGTTTTTCAACTTTAATGTTAAGTTGAATCAAGTCATTTAAATCTTTATAGGGTAAAAGTTCAACTTTGTTTCTTATCTCAAGTTTGAGACCACTTAAAAACCTAGATATGGTGGTATGGTTGTCCTCATTAATCCCTGCCCTTATTATATATAGCATCATCTTTTGCCAATATTCTTCTACACTTAGATTTTTTTGATGAAGTCCTTGGAGTTTGTCCATTGACTTCCTATTGTGGTAGGAGGGAATATGGCGGCGTCTTAAAGCTCCCCTAAGATCATTCCAATACTCTATGGAAGGGTCCTTATGAAGGCGTCTTTTACTCTCAAGGGCATTCCACCAATACATAGCATTATCTTGAAAACTTAGGGTGGCTAAGGGTACCTTTCTTTCCTCACTTACTATATGGCAAGCGAACAATTGTTCTACCTTCATTTCCCAATCTAGATAGGCTTCTACGTTTTCTTTTCCATGAAAATGAGGTAGATCTACCCTAACCTCTCTTGGGTTCTCTTGTTATTTTCTTTCTCTTCTAGTTCTCCTAGGGGGTGGTTGATAATATTCATTTATCCTAAGACTTTCTTCCCCAAAAGATTCATGATTGTGAGAACTAGATGCATGTGTATTTTTTAGATCTTCCATCCTTTTCTTTAGCCATTTTCAACTTCTTGATTTGTGCCTCATATTCCAATTGTCTATATGAGAATGATGAAAAGTCCTTGACTAAATGTTTTAAAAGAGTTTTAATGGACTTTATATCACTTTCACTAGATTTAGAAGAGTGAGTTGACATGACTAAAGCTTTGTGTTAAAAGTATTTTACCTCAAGAAAGAAAAGGAAAGTAATGAAGGTAGCTTTCCAGGAAAGAGAGGTGAATCACTAGGATCTCTTAAGTACCAAGTCTTTCCTTGCCCAAACCTGTACCGTCCCGTATCCGGGTGTTGACTAAGTCAAGGTCAAAGTCAACGACTAGAGAGTCAAAGTCAACGCAAGGCGTCGCCTAGGTGGAGAGACGCCAAGTGCCAGCATCGCCAAGAGGAAGCGTCGCCAAAGCAAGGCGTCGCCTAGGTGAAGGCATCGCCCAACCAGGGCGTCGCCAAATCGAACAGTACTAAAGCAAGGCAACCACAGTGTGGTTCCCCGATACCCATGGGTAGGAAAGACCGTGGAGGGAGCGGCGCCGTGGGAAGGCCTTAGATCCCGATAACCCGGGGCAGTGATAAAGAGAAGGAAAAGGTGGCTTCAAGGCCATAGTAATAGCACCAGTGTAGGGCAGCCTGACTCGTGAAGTACTCCTGCCGCCCCCGAGACGCCTTTGGGACAGATACGACTCAATAGGAAGGTCATGCCCAGGGTAGCCATGATGTGATTCCAATAGCCATATAGAGAAAGGTTCTTGACCTTCTTAGGAATCACCTTGAGTTGGACATTATAGAGGCACTTTTCTTAGAGTTGGATCATTGTTCTAAGACAAGAACTCACCAAAAACTAGTACCAAATCCCAAACTCATTTGGATGAACCAATTTTAGTCAAATTGAACCGAACAAAAGAGTAAGAAAAGCAAAGGAACAAGATGAATGGACTGAAATATAAAACTGCCCAACCAAAACTCATAAAAAACAGCAAGAACACCAAACCAAAACTCAAGAACACAAGCTAACAAAAACAATAGAAAGAGAAGAAAGGAAGGAGAAAAGAGTGCTCATGAAGATGGAAGAATGTTGGATGATCTCGCCACTAGAAGTGTGGAATGCTCCTAGATGAGAGTGATGCCGCCACTTGAGGACTCCAATGATCCATCAAGATAAGACTAGAGAAGAAGGCTCAAAGCTCTCCAAAGTTCACTCAAAATTTGAGTAGAGTTTTCTTAGATTAATTCCAATCTGAAAAATACAAAGAGAGCACCTCTATTTATAGCCTAAGGTGCTGAAATATAAGCTACACAAATTCAAAAACTCCCTCCCAAAAAGCTTCTAGAATTTGCGCCTAAAACAAAGCATGAGGAAGGTGTGACCTCTTCCTTCACTTTGGCACCTCCTTTTCTACTCCTACACCTATCTACTAACACACCCCCCCTAAGACTCCTAACTAAAGACTAAAAGATGCTAAAACAAAAGAGGTTTCTAATGTTTCCCTCTAAGCACCTTCAACTAAAGAAATTACAAAAAGAGAAAATAAATGTCCTCTAGCTCCCAAAGCTTTGAACATGCTTCTTGTAATCCTTTGAGGTGGACTTTGACCTCCATGGGCGTCTTCTATTTTTGCCTCCACCTCCTTTTGATCTTGTTGATTGGCCTCCATGTCCTCTTGGGCTTGATCTCCATCAAGCTGGGTGCAGGGTGCGAGAGGAAGGCAGATACGCTCTCAAAGTAAGTGACTAGATAATTGGGGGCATGAGTTGGCACCCAAAAAGTCACCCCTAGCACAGTAGCACTCCCAAGCACGAGGACTCACACGTGGAAACGCCCCCAGATGGGGTCATGGCATCGTGAGGCCCTCCACGTGTACGACAGCCATGTTAGAATAGAAACACCCTCCAGTCAGGTGCCAGGTAATTAAAGTCATTCAATACAGTTTCCGTTTCGAGCGTTCAGGTACTATGATGGCTCCCAAGCGTTTCAACGTCTTAAATGCGCTACGTTTTCTAATTAAACGCTTTAATGAGTGCGTTACGTTTGTGATTAAAAGCGCTTTAAGGCGCTTTAAATGCTTGGGTAGTTTAAATAGCGCGGAGAATGTTGGAAAGGGGGTTCGAACCTTTGGCAAATTTACCAGAGAACTCTCTAGTTGCTTGCTCGTGCTTAAGGTTACGTACAAGGGACTGGGGAAAGATCTTTGCCTGAGGGAGAAAAGACGCACACATATACACAGTTTTTTTTATCACCTTCAGAGTGCCATACGCGGTGCTCAGAGAAGTAGGTGAACAGTTTTGGTGTTTCTTGCTGGCTGACTTGAGCGTCGGAGTGCAAACGGCCGCTAGGGCGCCTCTTTGTCCTCTTTTTTGCAGGAATCCACAGGTAACCAGTGGGAAGGAGTCCCTAGCTGACGGTTGAGGTCGCGCACGAAGACGTCCCGGTCAACTGGACGGAACAAAACCTATCCCTCAAGACTTCACACAATTCTTTTTCTAAGTAATTTACTTAGATCACAATTAGGAATGAAAATTCAATTTTTATGCAAAGGAAAACAATGCAAAGCAATTAAACAAACAAAGCAAATAAGCAATGCAAATCAAGTTTAACAATACAAAACAAGTAATTAAAGCAAAGCAATTAACTAAGCACAAATTAAAGATTGCTAACTACAAAGCTTTAAACTAGATGAATCCTAAGGTGAGGCTTCTAGACACTTGGAGCCATTGAAGACACACTCACCGTCTACATGTGATTAATTCACTAATTAATCAAGGTTGAATGTAATTACAACTCAAAGAAATACAAAGAAATTGAATTACACAAAATAAAATTCAGATTTCCTAATCTATGCACTCATTGGCTTGTGATTGATCTTCCTTGTTGTGTTCTAGAAAGTGTATGTGTTTGTATTTATATTTGCTGCAGCTCCTTGCCTTAACCTCTTATGGTTAACCAATTAAAATCTTCAAAATAGTACCTACTAAGTAGGGATAGACTCACCACAAGGTTAATTCCACTTAACAAGCACCAATTTGAATTTTGTTCTCCAATTAATTTTAGAGGTCAAGAAATGAAAGCAAGAAACAATTCAAATTTTAAAAATAGGACAACAACAATTGTATTTGATTTATAGGACACAACTAGAAGGATTATTGAATAATATTGGACAAGCAATAAAAATAGGCACTCAACAAAAGGTAGCACACAAATGGAACCTAGAGAATGACACTAGAATTGATTAGAAAAACCAAAACAGTACTACTGGAAATTTTAGGTCCAAAAAGCGTGACTTATAAAGTTTATGCTGAGCTGGTTATTTGAAATTTGATTCTGAAATTTGAACCACAAACAATTCAAAGTCTTAGCAAACTTTTGACGTTGGAATGATACCAAAATTATGCACCAAATTATTATGATAAATTTTTCAAAATTCTTGTGCAACTACCGTATATTTTGGCGCCAAGATGCACACTTGTTTTGTTTTATTTATCATTTTTTCTCTATTTTGTCTTTTGATCTGATTCTTTTTTCTTGATTTTCTAATACATCAAAATGTATAGATCCAGATTTTCATAATTTTTCTTCAATGTATTTGAAATTCATAACAACAAACAGCCAGCACAGAATTTGAAAAATAGAGTAATCCTAATTATGGAATTTAAAAACAGAATGAAGAACTTCAAAAACACAATGGAGGGAAGGTATATGAATTTGTATGGATCTAACATACAAATATGAACTCAAACTAAAAGAAAAATGCACCAAAGGATCAACAAACATAGAATTATAGATATGGACTCAAATCAAATCAAGAAACCAAAATTATCAACAAAATCAACACTATATGGATTTGATGACAAATTAGGAGAAACATGATTTGACAAAACACAATTGGAATCAAAAATCAAAATGACACAAATGAACACAATATGAACCAATTAAAATTGCAATAAAGACTCAAATAAACCAAAAACAGAACAACAACATAAACTATATGGAATCCTACACAAAATTGCACAAGGATTGCTCAAGAACAATTGAACAAGACGCCGATAGGAATTTCCAAACAGCACACCAATTCAAAACGAAAATTAAAAAACAGCAAGACAATATGGAAGTGATGAACAACAAGGTATCCAGAATCAAACACAAAAATTAAAATGAAAAGAAGAAGGCACACTTAGCTCTTGAAGAACCATAGCTCATGATACCAAATGATGGATTTGTGCCTTCATATTTTCGGAATTGTTGATGAGTTGCGGAAGCTACACGGATTGGAGATGGAACAAGGTCCTCCTAAGAGTGGTGGTGACCTTGAAGGTGCATGATAGGTAGGATTTGAGAGTGGTGAGGCCAACTTTACTTGGAAAGGGCAAATTTGTGAAGATTAAAAGCCTAACCTAGGAGGTTTTGGGCAAAGAGTGATATTGGCACAATTTTGGCAGCAATTCACTTATGTATTAATCTTGAATTTACATGACCCAAGCTCCTCTATATATAACAAGAGTGGACTGAATATGAAAAGAGAATTGGAGGGAAATTCAAATGTTGACTATTGGGAAAGTGGCTCCTAAATTTCAGCACATGTGAGGTAGGTTCTAGAATTCTTCCATGAGCTAGGAGTTCTAGAACCTTACGCTCCACTTAGGCTAAATGTGGGTTGGACCTAAGTTTAATTAGGAGTAGGAAACTCTAATTAAACTTAGGTTAGCATTTTAGGTACCACTTTGCATGTTTCAACAAAAATTCAAAAGAATTAAACTATGCTACTTTTGACAAAAATGTAAAAGCTATTCTACACTAGAGTTTATGACATGTAGAATGCGTCCTCTTGACCCCTCTTTGACCATAACTCTAGTGGTTGCCTCAATTTGACATTTTGGTGGCCTTTCAATGGATTGGTGTCGGGGCCTCTTCCATCAGCAAGGGAGGAGCAACCAGGTACTCCTTAAGCTTGAGGAATGCCGCCTCACACTCCTCGGTCCACACGAACCGACTGTTTCTTTTTAAACCCTGGAAGTAAGGGTGCCCCTTGTCTCATCCAGCGGATACGAATCTGGACAGGGTCGCCATCCGCCCTGTCAGCTGTTGTAGCTCTTTCATCGAGGCGGGGCACCTCATGGCAAGGATCGTCGCACACTTGTCTGGGTTCACTTCTATCCCACGCTCGGTGAGTAGGAACCCCAAGAATTTACCCGCCTCAACCCCGAATACACACTTTTCGGGGTTCAGCTTCAAACGATACTTGGCTATGGTAGCGAACAACTCTTCCAAATCAGCTATGTGTTGTTCCCTTTCCTAGGAGGTCACCACCATATCGTCCACGTAGGCCTGCACGTTTCTTCCCAGCATGGGTGCAAGGACCTTATCCATCAACCTCTGATAGGTGGCGCCTGCGTTTTTCAGGCCGAACGGCATCACTGTGTAACAGTAACAGAATGTCTCGGTCATGAACGCCGTTTTGCACTCGTCACGAGGGTGCATCTTAATCTGATTGTACCCAGAGAACGCATCCAAAAAACTAAACATCTTGCATCCCGAGGCTTTGTCCACCTACGCGTCGATGCTTGGTAATGGGTACGAGCCCTTTGGGCACGCTTTGTTGAGGTCAGTGAAGTCTACGCACATCCTCCACTTCCCGTTGGCCTTCTTAACTAAGACCATGTTAGCCAGCCACTCGGGGTATTGAATCTCCCGGATGTGACCGACTCTCAACAACTTCCTCGTCTCTTCCTACACGACCAGTCGCCTTTCTTCGTTGAACTTTCTTCTTCTCTGGTGCACGGGTCGGACCTTGGGGTCCATGGTGAGACGGTGGCACAGAAAATCCGGGTCGATGCCTGGCATGTCCGAGGCGGACCACGCGAAGGCGTCCAGGTGGCGCGATATCACTTCTGCCACCTGGTTCTGTTCCTCTTGGTCTAACGATCCGCCCAACCTAAACGTCTTACCACCGATCTGTCTCTCCACCACATTCTCAGCCGGCTCGAGCTGCCTCTCCCGAGCGTTCTCTGCGCGAGATACGCCTATGCAGTCCTTCTCCATGGGTATTTCCTCCACAGGCGCCTCCTCCATGGGTGGGTGCTCCACCACCATGAATATGCCCCTCCTCGTCTTAAGGCTATTCTCATAGAACTTATTGGCTTTTTTTTTATCGGATTTGATCACGATCACCTTCCCACTGAGATCGGGCAGCTTCAATTTCATGTGGCATGTGGACAACACCCCTCTCAACCGATTCAAGGCTGGCCTTCCCAGCAAGATGTTATACGCCGAGTCGACGTTCACAACTAAGTACCTTATGTTTTCGGTACGAGACGTGATGCCATCTGTGAAAGTCGTCCTCAGCTCCAGATAGCCACGCACTTCCACTTGATCTCCGACAAAACCATACAAACATCTCGTGTATGGCCTAAGCTAATCAGGACACAGCTGCAACTTTTCAAACGTAGACCAGAACATCACGTCCGTCGAGCTGCTCTGGTCTACCAGCACTCGGTGTACTTTCCTTCCCGCAGTTACGACCGAAATCACCACGGGGTCATTATTGTGTGGGATGACATCGCGTAGATTATCCTTCGTAAACGTGAGATCGACGTCAAGCGTGTCGTACACCACCTGTTCTGCTACTGACATTACTGAGCACACATACCTCTTGCGCTGGGAGGCAGTGCACCCTCCACCCGAGAATCCACCAGAGATGGTGTGGATTTCCCCGTGGATGGGCATCTCGTGGGCCTGGTCCCCCACTAATGTTGTTAAGGCCTCGGTCTCTGATGACCCCGCTAGGTAGTCATTCAGGAAACCGCTCTTCACAAGCTCATCCAGTTGATGGCCCAGTGCCAAGCAGCTGTTAATCGGATGTCCGAACGCCTGATGGAACTCGCACCATGCATCCTTGTGCAGTCCCAACACCTTATCCATCTTCGCCGACATCTTCAACCTATCCGCTATGTTGGGCACAATGATTAGGTATTTCAACTCCACCACGAAGTTTTGCCTCAACGCCTTATTTCCCCCCGGGTGCCCCTTGGCCTGGGGCTTTCTAGCCTCGTAAGGCTGTTTCCTTCCCTGGGTCTTCTTGCCCGCCGCAACCTCATGCACTCTCATGGGTTACGCACGCGATGGTGCACGAGGGCGCGCGGGGACCACGCACGCGCACTTTTCAACTACTTCTCCTTCTGTTGCGATGAGCACCACCGCACGACGCCTGATTTCAGCAAAAGTCTTGGGGCGACATCTGATGAGCGATTCACTGAACGGTCCAGGGCAAATTCCCTTCCTGAACGCATGGAATATCATCGACTCATCAGTGGTGTTGACCCTCACCATCTGTGCCCCAAAGCGATTAACGAACTCTTTCAACGTCTCCCCCTGATACTGCTTTACGTCAAAAAGATCATACAAAATGGGTGGGGGAGCGCGGTTCGCGATGTACTTGAACATTTGCGACAGCTGCGCAAACGAAGTCACGTGGCCATCTGGGAGACTGATGAACCAGTCCATCGCCACCCCCACCAACGTGCTCATAAACAACTTGCACCTCACGGGGTCAGAACCGCCGACCAGCATCATCTGCGTGTGAAACGCAGTGAGGTGCGCCTCTGGATCCTCCACTCCAGTGAACGTAGCTTTCGGCCCTACAAACGTGGGTGGTATTACTGCTTCCATGATTCCATGTGAGAAGGACATGGGGAACTCTCTGGGAGGCGTGAAGCATTCTCGATCCTCTGTTTCATGACTTCCAGACTGGTTGCGCAACCCGCGATGTAACTCCTCGTTAGTGTGATGCAGCTCTTCGTTTCTAGCTTGCGAAGCCGCAAGATCTTGCTAGATGCGCTCCTGCTCTGCCCTTGACGCTGCCATCGCCTACTGCAGGCCCTGCATCACCCTCATCACCTGCTGTAGGGTCAAAGCCTCATTCCCTGCGCGCGTTATAGCACTCTGCCTGGTATTCCTCATTCTTGGATGTTTCTTGGAGAATCTTGGACTGTTCTGCAAATCTTGGAGATTTCTTTGGTGAACCTGAGCAAACCTTGAGGATTTTTTATGAACTTTTCAAGAATCTTGGAAAATCTACTTCCACAACTCTCACTAAGTGTTCTACTTTTCAAATGTTCCTGCCGCTTTGACTTGGGCACCTTCGGACGTCTCTACGAACTTCGCTTCACGAGTGCCTCTGCTTCTATTCCAACGTTGTTCTTCCTCCTCCGCTAATACCTAAAATAGAAAGACAAATGCCGCCCTCGTGGCCGTTTGCACTCTGACGGTCAAGTCAGCTATTGGAAAGGAAACACCAAACACCTCTCGTCACAGAACACCGCAAGCTCAATGTTCAGAGAAATGCGTAACTCTCAATGCTCTCAAACTTAGAATCTGTAAAACGTACCTTATTCTGTTTACCGTAAACCTTATATACCTTCTTGGTGTCCCTGTCCACATGTCAGCTTGAGACTTGCGTATTCTGTGGGCGCTCCTTAGCAACATTATTCCCAGTCTTAGGGCCCTCTAAGTGTGTAAGGTTGCCCCATTGAAGTGCACCTGCTCGGGGGTGACTGCTTGGGTGCCGACTCATGCGCCCAATCTCCGAGCCCTGGGAGTATCTCGCCTTCCTCACGTGCCATGCATGCAGATCACCCTCTGGGACGTGACCCTCCCATGGGTCGTCTCTGTCCCAGTGGCTTTCCGACGGTGGTGCGTACTGCCACGTTCCTACACCTCATGCACGGATCCCTCATGCGTTGGGTCTCTCCCTGCTGGAACCGGGGGTGTGGCTTGAAAACCACCTCTCTTTATCTATCATTACTGTCCGGGGTGCCGAGGCCCGAGGCCTCCATACCCCTACCGCCTCTTCCGCGGTTATCCTTACCCGAGGGTATCAGAAGGGAACACCTTCCTGGCTTACAAAACAGCCTCAAACGCCTTTACCATGCTGATCCTGGAGACGCCCAAGACCGGTCAACGCCCGAGGCCGGTCAACTCTCGAGGCCATGGACCTTAAAGAAACTCCCTCTCTTGCTTTGCAGTACTTCCAGTGGATTCCTCACTCTGGGTCCCATCATGTTGACTTTGGTCAACGCCCGAGGACAAAATATTATTTAAAAACACCTAAGTTGAGATCAATGCATTTTCCTATAATTAAATAATTCAATTTTATTTTATAAAAAAAATATTTTTTATATTTTAAAATTTTAATCTTTTCATAACGTTTTTTTATTAATGTTATTGTTAAATAAAATAATAAGAAATGACATTATATATTACGAAGTGTACTACAAGCCCAACTCAATCCCATAAAACCGGCTCATGGGTGAGGTTTGCACCTACTTATATACAATGAAATGTCCTTATCTCTAGTCGATGTGGGATCTCCAACACACCGAGAGTGACAAGTCCAACAAACTCTCGCTAGGATAGACTCGAGAATGACTCTGATACCATATTACGAAGTAGACTTTAAGCCTAACTTAATCTCATAAAACCGGCTCATGAGGTGAGGTTTGCACCCACTTATATACAATGAAATGTCCTTATCTCTAGTACATGTGAGATCTCCACCACTATGTTGGGGAGATAAATGTTATTTTATGAAAAACATAAAAGAAGAAAGTATTTTTAAAGGACTAGTGAGTGAGGTTATTATTTTATTAAAATGTAATAAAAAAAATTAACATGTAAAAGTAGAAAAGGAATGTGTTTATCATTTTATCTAACTTAATGGGAGGTATGTGTAACTTTTTCTTAATTTATTAATAAATCTAATTATTAAAGTTTTCTTGTCGCGGTAAGCCACTTCCTATAGTGGTTCATCTTAGTCGGCATTAAAATAAATTGCAACTTTCCTCTTTTCTATTCCATCAAATCAAGCAAGAAACCAAGTCAAACACGAGTTGTCCTTGTTAGTGTTCATCACCAAAAGGGTTATTGCATTAAGGTAACGTGCTAGATGTAAATATGTTCACAAGACACGCACGCATGCTATGGTTATCATCCTGAACTTAATCACTGAAATCAGTTCTAGAAACAACTTAGATAGTCAAAACGATGAAACTGCGACAGTTACATCTCACCTTGATGTGTGTGTTGTGAAATCATTGTCATCACCATACCCCAACCATTGTTCTAAAATACGATAACCCACCTTAACAATATTGTTGTCAAAGAAACTTCAACCAAGTTCTACTTACCTTTTTTATAAAAGAAAAATATACAATTTTCATGTATCACAATTTAGAAGCATGCTTCTCTATATCCTCATAGAACAACTTCTTCAACACATCTATATATGATCTCCGCAAACAAACAGCTAGAACGAAGCCATCACCACTTGCAGTGTCCAAAAGGAAAGCCTTACCATTAGAATTAATGTTCCCGGGAAGCAAACAAACCGGTTTCCCCCAGCCATAATCGGTCTCAAAATACGAAAAATTGGTCCAAACAACCACATTCAAATTGGGGTCTTCCATGTCTTTCCTAGCAGACTTGTAAAACGTGTCCCTCAACAAATCCATGTCCTCCACACGTGCTATATAATCAAGAGCAGACTTAACATACTCCTCATGCATTTTCTCAATCGCTTCTCTCACTTTCCTCACAGCATAGCCAAGAGGTTTCTGCATAATGTCATCAAAGGAACAAGTTTCTGTCACAGTAGGAAATGTTGCATTGCCAAAATAAGCAGTGGGGAGAGATGGCCTCAAACGGCTTCTACAATTAACCAAAGTGTTCAATCTTGTTGGTTGACACACATCACCTGAATAACGCACCTTGCACATACACCTCCACAAGTGACCACTTATGACCTCAAAGCTAGTATAACCTCGTAGGGGAACCTTACCATACCCACTTCCAAAGTCACTGGCTTTATTCTTCAGTTTCTGAACTTGCCCTTTTGTCACTACCAACATGGCCGTATCAAGTTCATGTTGCATCTCCTCATCACGTGTTTTCCAAAGGGGCGGTGGCAGAAACTCGGGATGTTCAAATCGCGGTGGTTTATTCAGTTTGAACGAATCTAGTTTCGATCGATCAAGAAAAGGAATCAAATCAGAATCTAAATTCTCCCCTCTAGCGAGTTTGGCCCACGATTTAACGAAGCTCGAAAGTGAATTTCCGTCGAGGAAAGCGCGACACATGGCAATTCCAAGTGTGATGAAACCACAGGGGAACCTGGTGATCTGCACCCCCAGCAATGGAACATCCTCAATGGGGACATCGTAGTTGATCTTTGGGACAGCGTAGGTGGGAGCGAACTCACACAGATCTTCAAAACTGAGTTGAGTGTTGCATGTGGCTGTTACGAGTAGTGCCCCTTTGGCGTTGCAGAGAAGCTCTAAGCGGCCACCGTGGATCCGTCGCAAGCGACCGGCCAAAGGGTGGAAGACAGTGAGGGTTTTGCTGAGAGATGTTGAGAGAGTGTGGACCGCAGAAGCGAAGGAGGAATCACGGGTGATGCCTGTGTTGGCGTAGATGTAGAGCTGAGATCCGTGGTTTGGAAGCTTGATTTGGTCGCAGAGGGAGAGTGAGGAGTTTGAAGTTGGTGTAGTCTCGGAGGGCACCACAACAACGGAACTGTGGATGGTAACCATGTTTTTAGCTTATCCTTGGATCTTTCCGATGAGTAGTCATGAAATATTGGCACCGTCTACACACATATTTAAGCTAAGTTGGGTGGTAATGACGTGACAGAAATTGTGTGTTGATAATGTGAGACGTATAGAATAAAGTAATAGAGCGAATAATAAAGTAATATAGCGAATAAATAATCAGTAAGACATAAGAATAGGTAAAAAAAAAATATTGATTGTTATTAACAATTGATTTAATATTTTATTATTTTTTACTGATTAAACCATCAAATCATTATAATATGCTAATATCATTGATGATGAGGAAGATGAAGGCTCGTAGGTCGCAACAATCAATAACCTTTTTTTTCTCAAATTTCGTGGACAATTATGAATATGATATGGGAAAGGTGTTTCAATGTTGGACCAGGGGAATGAGATTTTCATATCACCTACACCGAATAGGTGGGAAAGAAGATTTTAGTTTGTTAGACTCTTAGTGGGCTTGAAAGGGAGATGGACCAAGCGTGGAAGGCAAAATGAAACTATATGTCAATGTTCCGCGCTACAGAAGACATGAACCCAGAGGTAAGGAGGCACATACTGTATGCAACATTGCAGAAGAAAGGATACCACATAAGTATGAACCGAGAGAGGAAAATAGACACTACAAAAAAATGATTGAATGGTAACTAATTTAGAAACTAAAAAAAATAGTTTCTATAGCAACTAATTTAAATACTATTTTATAAATAAAAATTATTGGTTACTAAAATGGTATTTATTATTAATAAAAATTATAATATAATCAGATACTATATTTTTGGTAGCTAATCGAAACCAATTTTTTAGTCTCTTGTTAAAATATAATTGAAAACCATTATTTTAATCACTTTTAATCTATTTTAGAAACTAATTTTTATCTCTAAAAATAACAAAATTAGAAACTAATTTTGTAATTTCTAATCATCATATTAGATACTTAAACTTTTAGTCACTGTTATTTGAATTTCAGATACTAATTTTTGGAGTAATTAAATTTTATAGAATTAATTATTAATTTATAAAATATTTTAAATTAATATGAATAAATTTACTACTTTATTAATTTTAGTATAATATTAAAATAATTAATATCAATTTAAAAGTTACATTTAAAATAGTATTTTAATTTTTTATTTAATTATAAAAATAAATTAATAATAATTTTAAAATATTATTTAAATTAAAAATTTAATAAATTAATTTAAATAAAGATACATATTTTTTCGAAAACTTATTTAATTTTTTTAAAATTTGAGAGTTAATATTCTGCAGAATTTTGAATTTCAAAGTTTATCTCTCTTTAACTTTCTACTCATCTCTCACTCTCAGCAACACTCTACAACCGCAGCACCTTGTGACGTCACCCTGCGACGGCAACCTGCGATGGCAATGCACTCGCGACGGCAATGCATCCTGCGTCAGCAACGCACCCGCAGCGACAACGCACCCGCAACGAGAATGCACCCGCGACAGCAACACACCCGTAACCGTAACGCACTCGCGACGACAACGCACCCGACGACAACACACTCTGCTTATCATCGTAAGTTTCATTCTTCCATTAATTCATGCTCCATTTTCGATCTTTGTCTTTTATTTTTTTTCTTGCTCATCGAAGCTTCACAACTTTACTCACTGTATCCTCCCCATCTTAAAACCCTAAATTATGTTATCATGTTGTATTTTCCAAAAATACTCATGGAGAGTTAGTTCTTAAGGAGAACTAATGTATTTTTTAATTCTTAAGAGAAATCAGATTTGATTGAAGATACAAATTGATAAAATGCACCGTCAACACTATATCTATTATGATACAACTTGTGTCCATGGTGCTTCTTGGATGTAGCCGATTCCATTAACAGAAAAAAATCTCTTTTCAACTCAATAGGAATTATCTTTGTTTAGTCTCTGTTATGTTAAGTGTCGTTGTTGTGTCTGGTGTTTGTGCAGTGGTCCTGTGCTTCATAGGTTGCTTGTCTACTGCTCTACTTCTTTTGAATTTGTTTTCTCTTTTATGTCACAGTATGTGTTGTTGTGGTTTTTGAATGTTATATGTTGGTCTGTCTTTAAAGTAGAAAAATGTACTAGAGATATAGAGATACCTATTGAAGAACTGTTTATTTTTTAGAATTATATAAATTGTTAGATTTAATCGTTTATTTGTTTGATGTGATGAACATTAGGTTTTTAATTCTCTTTAATATTGAGTTTATTTGATGTGTAGATTAAATGTAATTGATGGGCTTGACAGAGCTATTTTGACTACGAAGAAGGGTTAGGTGGCATTGTTAATTATTGCGTCTGAGTATGGTTTTGACTCATTAGTGATGGAGATCAAGCTCAAGTGGACATGGAGGCCAATCATCAAGAGCAAGAAGAGGTTGAGGCTCAAATGGAGGACGCCCATGGAGGTCAAAGCCCACCTCAAAGGCTTACAAGAAGCATGTTCAAAGCTTTAGGAGCTAATGGACGTTTATTTTCTCTTTTTGTAATTTCTTTGTTTGAAGGTGCTTAGAGGGAAACATTAGAAACCTCTTTTGTTAAAGCATCTTTAGGTCTTTAGATTAGGAGTCCTAGGGGGGGTGCGTTAGTAAATAGGTGTAGGAGTAATTAGGGAGAGAGAAGGTCACACCTTCCTCATGACTATAGTTGGCGCCACTTTCATTTGTTTTTAGGGGGAATTTTGAATTCATTTAGCTTTGCATTTCAGCACCTCTAGGCTATAAATTAAGGCGCTGCCTTTGTATTTTTCAGATTTGAAATTTGATTAGAGAAACTATACTCAATTTTTGAGAGAGCATTGGAGAGCTTTGTGCCTTCCTCACTAGTCTTATCTGGAGAATTCAATGGTTACCTCAAGTGGCGGCTTGCACACTCATCTTGGAGTCACCATCCTCTAAGTGGCGTGATCATCCAACCATTCCTCCATCTTCATGAGCTTTCTCTTCTCCTTCCTTCCTTCTCTTTGAATTGTTCATGTCTTAGCTTGCTTCTCTTGAATTTCTGTTCGGCATTTTCAGTTCTTATTAGTTTTGCTTCGGTTCATGTGTTTCTTTGCTGTTCTTCATCTTTTTTTCTTCATTTCTAGTCTTTTGTTCGGTGCATTTCTGTTTTTATGTTCTTTAATCGGTGCCTTTGCCTTTTCTTCCAATTCAATCGGTTCAATTTGACAATATGTGGAACTTCCATATGAGTTTGGTTTTTGGTACTAGTTTTGGTGAGTTCTTGATTATAGAACATTGATCCAATTCTATCTTAAAGTGCCTATCTCATATCCAACTCAAGATGATTCCTAAGAATGTCAAGAATCATTCAAAGTGTGCTAGTGGAATCACATCATGTGGTATCAAGAGTTTAGGTGTGTTCTTGTTTAATTTTTGAGTTGTGTTGCACTTTAATTTCAAGAGCTCTTTAATTTCTCGCAATTTACGGTTCTGTTTTTAGGCTTATTTGAGTTTTCTTGTTGTTTTCTTTATGTTGCCTGATCCGATCGGTAATCGGTAGTCGATGACGTCAGCAGCAGAGAACCACGTGGACCACTCGCAGGGTGACACGTGGACCAGGTGACAGAGAGATCAGTGAGGCGATCGCCAAGAGCGGTGATCGGGGGTCAGTAATCAAGTGACCACCGACAGATCAGGCGGCAGAGAGGTCAGGGGACAGATCACCCAGAACGGTGATCAGTGGTCAGTAGCCAAGTGGCCACCAACAGACCAGTTCCCAGACTAACGCCTGGGGGCAGAACGCGAGAAGCAAATAGAGCACTGATCAGTCATCGGGTGCATTGTCATCGGGGTCTCGTGTTACACGCAGTTAAACTGGGACTGAGGTTCCCAGCGAGAGCGTTACACATGGACCTCGCATGAGCACATCTCAGGGAATCACGCACGAGAGTGGCCTGAGGGAGCTAGTAAACCGATCAGTGATTGGTGACTCCCTCAACCCATTACGTGCGTGAAGGGTAAGCCGTCTACGCAGAGAGCAACGCTTGGTGAGTGTGCCTAGACCGGCCACACCTGGCGTTCTCCTGAGAGTATGCGATTTGCCCAGATGAAAGAAATATGCTAAGTTACTTCGCAAGGGAATAACTTAGCACACAAAGAGAAGCGCTAGAGCCCTTCCAGTAAGTGACACGTGTGTGGTTAGATGTGAGTCGCATGCCTCCACGTGTCACCATCTGAGAGGGGTGCGGTCCAGATAAAGGTGCACTCCGTACCGCTAAAGGTACAGACAAGCGCAGCCAAGCGCAGAGACGCGCGGACACGCACAGACACCCACACTCTACTGATTCTGGAGGTACATTGTCTCAGAAAAGCATAACAGGGTTCTGACACATGCCAGAAAAGCATAACAGAATTCTGTCAGGCCCAGAAGCAGAGAGAGAGACATAAAAGAGAATCAGGGAGAGATTGAGGGGGATACGAAAAATAGAGAGCAAGAGTTTTTCACACACACTACTAGTTTTCTCATTTGGTGGTTTTGTGGTCTAACTTGATCGTCGGAGTGCAAACGACCGCTAGAGGCGCCGTCTGTGTGTTTTGCAGATCACGTTTGGAGATTCAAGAGAAGGTTCTGAGGGTGATTTTGCAGAGAACGCAGTCGCGTAGACGGGACAGAGAGTGCTACAAAGCGATTCCTCCACGTTCGAGTTGCCGGCAGGATCATTGCCTATCATATGTTTGAGTATTTTCCTTTTTGAATCCACACAAGTTTTGTCTTAGTCTTGTTTTTCCATAATTGTCATCACTTCTTGTAGTACTTTTATTGATTTTGTTGTTTCTTGCTTTGGTGTCATATAATTTTCTGAGTTTGAAACTTGATCCTTTGTGCATTTTCTGTTTTAGATTGAGTTCATGCTTGTATTCTAGAGCTATAGAAGTTCCTATACATCGTTTTCCATTATGTCTTTGCTAGTTCATAATTTTATTTTTCATTCCTATTAGGATTCCTCTGTTTTCTGAAAACGTGCTTACTGTTTTTTCCTTATTGCAATTGATTTACTCACTGGAAAATTCTGAAATTCTGTATTTGTGTTCTTTAAAGTGTTATAAAAGAGTAGAAAAAAGAAGTACTCAAAAATTCAAAGTACACAAAAAATGATAAATAAAATACAAAAAGTGTACAATTCTGCCGAAAAAAATACGGTAATCTGGCAGCGATTTTGAAAAATTTATCTCAATTAATTGGCTTACTGTTTTTAAGTGATTCCAGTGCCATTTTTGAGCTAAGATCTTGAAGTTTGTGTAAAATTTCATAATCCAGTTCGCTTTATATCATTCCAGTTAAATCAGTGAACATCAAGCACAGTTTGCATAAAAAAATATTTTCCAGTAGCTAATTTTTGTTTTCTTCATCTACTCTAGTGCTTTTCTTTAAGTATTCTTTTGTGTGCCTACTTTCACATTGAGTTCCTTATTTTTCTTGCTTGTCTTTTGTTCATTAATCTTTGAGTTTGTCAAACATCTAGTATTCCTTTTGTTCTAGCCTTTCATTGCTTATACTTTTTCTTGTTTGTCTTTATTGCTTCATTGGTTTTGTTGTGGTTGGCTTTGAGATTGGTGTGCCTTGCTTTGACATCTTTCATTTGAGGATTCCAAGACCTCAAGATCAGATTGGTGCAGGGACATTATTTCTTTGAGAGTGACCTCTTTTCTGGCCAAATTCACTTCAGCAATTTGATTGCCAAACTCATTGTTTTTGCTAACTTTGTTTCTTGACTTGTTTGTTGTTTTTGTGTGTTTGCTGTTTTCATTTGCAAATGGCTGGATTTTCAAGTGATGCATCCTACAAACAACACTCTCCTTCCAAAGCTTCGGTCCATGGTGAAGAAGACCATAGGAGAAGGAGGACTCCACCCCATTTCCTTGGACATAGACATCACAACCGAGTGGAGAGACCTCACCATGGCAATGGCTACTACCAAGATGCAAAGGCTAGGCTACCTTCGGTTAAGCTTCTTTGTTTCAATGGATCTAGTGATCCTAATGTGTATTTAGATTGGGAGGCTAAGTGTGAACAAATATTTGAGATCCATGAGATCCAAGATGAACAACACAAGTATAAGCTAGCCACCTTAGAATTTGTAGATTATGCCATGAAATGGTGGCATGGTGTTGTAAAGGACATTATGTATCACAAGGGTCCTCCCTTGGACTCTTGGAACTCTTTAAGGGATCAAATGCGCGCTAGGTTTGTGCCCCCACATTTTAGGAAAGACCTCATGTTGAGACTCCAACGGTTTCAGCAAGGCACGCTAAATGTGGATGAATATTACAAAGAGTTAGAAACGCTTGTGCTTAAAATTGAATTAGAGGAAAGTGAGGAAGCTATGATTGCTAGGTTTGTGAGTGGTCTAAGGAAGGATATTCAAGATATTGTTGAGTTACAAGAGTATTCATCATTGGGTTCTTTAGTTCATCTTGCAATGAAGGTGGAAGCCCAACTTGCTAAGAAAAATTCTTTCAAAAATACTCCCAATGATGGTTACTACAACAAGTCTTGGAGGAATAAAAAGTCTTTTTCTAAATTTCCTTCCAAAGATTCTTCTTTCAAACCCAAGGAACCTAAGCCATCTACTTCTAGGCCTAAATCACCCACTAGAACGTCTAATACCAAATGTTTTAAATGTATGGGTTATGGTCACATAACTGCTAATTGCCCTTCTAAACGAAGTATGTACATGCATGATGGCATTGTAGTGAGTGAGCATGATTCGGATTCTCCTAAGCATTCTTTGCATTCTAGTGCATCTAGTGGGGATGAGAGTGAGTGTCCACTTGAAGGGGATTTGTTAGTTGTGAGAAGACTTCTTGGTCAAGTTTCACAACCTTTTGATGAAAGTCAAAGGGAAAATATTTTTCATACAAGATGTCGTATTCAAAACAACATTTGCTCTTTGATAGTGGATGGGGGTAGTTGTGCTAACGTGGCTAGTACAAGAGTAGTAGATAAGCTTGGATTGCCTACTATCTCTCATACAAAGCCCTATAAACTGCAATGGCTTAGTGAAGTAGGAGAAATTGTTGTGAATAAACAAGTCCTCATCCATTTCTCAATTGGAAAATACAAAGATGAGGTATTATGTGATGTTGTGCCCATGGAAGCTACTCATGTTCTTTTGGGAAGGCCTTGGAAATTTGATAGAAAAGTTTTTCATGATGGCTTTACCAACAAACTTTCTTTTGATTTCCATGGTCACAAGGTTACTTTAAAATCTCTCTCTCCTAGAGAGGTCCATGAGGACAAAATCATAATGAAGAAAAAGAGGGAGAGTGAAAAAGATAAAAAAGATAAAAAAAGATAAGAGTTCTAAGCCTACACTCCTTGTGTCTAGGCATGAGATTCAAAGGGAAATAGTGGCTCATCATCCTCTTTTCTTAGCCATCCCTAGAACTCTTAAAATAGAACCACTTGTTGATAGTACTCATTGTTTGGAAAATTTGGTAGAAGAGTTTCAAGATGTGTTTCAAGATCCTCCAAAAGGACTTCCACCTTTGAGAGGGATTGAGCACCAAATTGATTTGATACCAGGCTCTTCTTTACCAAACCGTCCAGCATATAGGACCAATCCAAGTGAAACCAAAGAAATTCGCCAACAAGTTGAGGCTTTGATTGAGAAAGGGTGGGTTCAAGATAGCATGAGTCCTTGTGCTATGCCTATCATCTTAGTGCCTAAAAAGGATGGCACATGGCGAATGTGTTCGGATTGTAGGGCCATCAATAACATTACAATTAAGTATAGGCATCCCATACCTAGACTAGATGATTTGTTGGATGAACTACATGGTTCAAAAATCTTTTCAAAGATTGATCTTAAAAGCGGCTACAATCAAATCCCTATCAAACCGGGTGATGAATGGAAGACGGCTTTTAAGACCAACTTTGGTTTATATGAGTGGTTAGTTATGCCCTTTGGTTTAACTAATGCACCAAGTACCTTCATGCGCCTCATGCATCATGTTCTTAGACCTTTCATTGGTAAGTTTGTTGTTGTTTACTTTGATGACATTCTCATTTATAGCTTATCTTTGGATGACCGTAGGTTGCATGTTAGGCAAGTTTTAGAAACCCTTAGAAAGGAACATTTGTATGCTAATCTTGCTAAATGTATGTTTGCTCTTGATCATATAGAATTCCTAGGGTTTGTTGAGAGTTGCAAAAGGGTCCATGTGGACAAAACAAAGGTGATGGCCATTCAAAATTGGCCTACACCGAAATCTTTGAATGAAGTCTGAAGTTTCCATGGACTTGCTTCTTTCTATAGAAGATTTGTACCAAACTTTGGTACCATTGCCGCACCTCTCAATGACATAGTGAAAAAGGATGTGGTTTTTCAATGGGGAGAAGCACAACGAAAAGCTTTTGAAACTTTGAAAGAAAAATTGACTAATGCTCCCATCTTGGCCCTTCCTAATTTCACTAAGACATTTGAGATTGAGTGTGATGCTTCTAGCATAGGCATTGGGGTTGTTCTCCTTCAAGAGGGCCACCCCATAACCTATTTTAGTGAGAAATTGAAGGCAAGTCATCTCAATTATTCCACTTATGATAAAGAATTATATGCACTTGTTAGGGCTTTGTTTACTTGGCAACACTATCTTTTTCCTAAAGAGTTTGTGATACATAGTGATCATGAATCTCTTAAGTATTTGAAAAGCCAAAACAAGCTTAACAAGAGGCATGCTAAGTGGGTGGAATTCATTGAGCAATTTCCTTATGTGATCAAACACAAGCAAGGCAAAGTAAACATTGTGACGAATGCACTTTCTAGAAGATACAGTTAACTAAATCTTTTAAGTTCTCAATATCTTGGCTTTGATCACATTAAGGAACTTTATCATGATGACCTTGATTTTTCTCTCATCTATCAAGAGTGTCTTAAGGGAGGACACAAAGATTTTTTTATACAAGATGGCTTTCTTTTTAAGGGAAAACGTCTTTGTGTTCCTCAATGCTCTATTAGATTATCTCTTGTTAGAGAAGCTCATGAGGGGGGTTTAATGGGTCACTTTGGGGTTGCTAAAACTTTGGATGTGTTGCATGAACATTTCTTTTGGCCTCATATGCATAAACATGTTCATAGTTTGTGTGATAAATGCATAGCTTGCCGCAAAGCTAAGTCTAAAATGCATCCCCATGGTTTATATACTCCTCTTCCTATCCCTTCAATGCCTTGGGTTGACATATCTATGGATTTCATCTTAGGATTACCCAAGACATCAGAGGGAAAGGACTCCATTTTTGTGGTAGTGGATCGTTTTTCAAAGATGGCTCACTTTATTCCTTGCCACAAAGTGGATGATGCATGTCACGTTGCAAACCTCTTCTTTCAAGAAGTGGTTCGCTTGCATGGGATCCCTAGATCTATTGTGTCCGATAGAGATCCCAAGTTCTTGAGTCACTTTTGGAAGACCTTGTGGGGCAAGCTTGGAACTAAGCTTTTATTTTCTACCACTTGCCACCCACAAACTGATGGTCAAACCGAGGTGATGAATAGAACTTTGGGACAACTATTGAGATGTTTTATTTTGGGGAATCCTAGAGTGTGGGAGAATTTACTACCTCATGTTGAGTTTGCATATAACCGTGTAGTAAATTCTACCACCTCACATTTTCCTTTCGAGGTTGTCTATGGGTTTAACCCCTTAACACCTCTTGATCTTCTTCCTATTCCCCTTCTTGGAGATGTCTTGTGCAAAGATGGGGATGAAAAGGCTTCTTTTGTGAAAACTTTGCATAAAGACATCAAGAAGAGAATTGAGAAGAAGGTTGGCAAGTATGCTGAACTTGCCAATAAAAGGAGAAAAGCATTGTTGTTTGATGCGGGTGATTGGGTTTGGCTTCACTTGAGGAAGGATCGTTTTCCTACTCAAAGGAAGTCTAAATTAATGCCTCGTGGAGATGGACCTTTCCAAGTCCTAAAGAGGATTAATGACAATGCTTATGAGTTAGATATGTCTGATACATCCTTAGGTAGTCATACTTTTAATATCAGTGATCTAACTCCTTTTTCTGTCGGTCTCCAGAATTCGTGGTCGAATTCTCTCCAACTCGGGGAGTATGATGGAGATCAAGCTCAAGTGGACATGGAGGCCAATCATCAAGAGCAAGAAGAGGTTGAGGCTCAAATGGAGGACGCCCATGGAGGTCAAAGCCCACCTCAAAGGCTTACAAGAAGCATGTTCAAAGCTTTAAGAGCTAATGGACGTTTATTTTCTCTTTTTGTAATTTCTTTGTTTGAAGGTGCTTAGAGGGAAACATTAGAAACCTCTTTTGTTAAAGCATCTTTAGGTCTTTAGATTAGGAGTCTTAGGGGGGTGCGTTAGTAAATAGGTGTAGGAGTAATTAGGGAGAGAGAAGGTCACACCTTCCTCATGACTATAGTCGGTGCCACTTTCATTTGTTTTTGGGGGGAATTTTGAATTCATTTAGCTTTGCATTTCAACACCTCTAGGCTATAAATTAAAGTGCTGCCTTTGTATTTTTCAGATTTGAAATTTGATTAGAGAAACTATACTCAATTTTTGAGAGAGCATTGGAGAGCTTTATGCCTTCCTCACTAGTCTTAACTTGAGAGTTCAATGTTTACCTCAAGTGGCGGCTTGCACACTCATCTTGGAGTCACCATCCTCTAAGTGGCGTGATCATCCAACCATTCCTCCATCTTCATGAGCTTTCTCTTCTCCTTCCTTCCTTCTCTTTGAATTGTTCATGTCTTAGCTTGCTTCTCTTGAATTTCTGTTCGGCATTTTCAGTTCTTATTAGTTCTGCTTCGGTTCATGTGTTTCTTTGATGTTCTTCATCTTTTCTTCTTCATTTCTAGTCTTTTGTTCGGTGCATTTCTGTTTTTATGTTGTTTAATCGGTGCCTTTGCCTTTTCTTCCAATTCAATCAGTTCAATTTGACAATATGTGGAACTTCCATATGAGTTTGGTGTTTGGTACTAGTTTTGGTGAGTTCTTGATTATAGAACATTGATCCAATTCTATCTTAAAGTGCCTATCTCATATCCAACTCAAGATGATTCATAAGAATGTCAAGAATCATTCAAAGTGTGCTAGTGGAATCACATCAATTAGAGTCTCAACAGGAACTTTGTTGGTGTTCCCGCCGGTTGACCAGGGTCGTCTTTATGCGTGGCTTATACTCACGAGCTAGGGCACCTTCATTTTGCTCCGTCTGTGAGTACCTGAAAAGAAGTGAACAAAGGGACAGTGTCCTTCACACGCCACATGAAGATGAAGTTACCAGACCTTACCGGTAAGGTGATAGTTATCAAGTCAGATCAGGAAGAGGCCCGAAAATGCTATGAAAATAGCCTGAAGACAAAGAGAGGCGTGGTCATGGGGATTGAACGACCACCCGTTTCAGATTCGCAGATGGAGTTAGAACCAGTGCAAGAGGCGACGCCCGCAGAGTCCATGCCTGCCGTGGCCACACCTGCAGGGGCGACGCCTATAGAAGATGCACGCACAGAAGGAAGATACGGTGACGCCTCGCCAATGGAAGAAGTATACGGAGAGGCCTCGCCCATGGAAGAAGAGTCAGAGGAGGCGATGCCCGATGCATCCGATAGGGCGACGCCTATAGAAGAGGACCCCATGAATGAGTCTCGCGCAGAGGACGTGCATAGTGAGCAACCCCAACCAGTAGACAACGTGGTGGGAAGACAGATAGGGGGTAAGGTGTTCAAATTAGGACGCTTCTTGAGCCAGGAAGAACGAGAAGAGGTAGCTGCAGTGATCTCGCGCCACCTAGACGCATTCGCGTGGACTGCGGCGGACATGCCAGGCATCAACCCAATTTTTTGTGCCACCATCTTACCATGGACGTCAAGGTTCACCCTATGCGATAGAGAAGGAGGAAGTTCAACGAGGAACGATGCCTCATCGTGAAGGAAGAGACGCAGAAGCTGCTAAGTGTCGGGCACATCAGGGAGATACAATACCCTGAGTGGCTGGCCAACATAGTTCTAGTGAAGAAGGCGAATGGGAAGTGGAGGACGTGTGTCGACTTCACAGATTTGAACAAGGCATGCCCAAAGGATTCATATCCGCTGCCCAACATCGATGCGTTAGTGGATAGCGCCTCGGGCTGCAAAATGCTGACTTTCTTGGATGCATTCTCAGGTTACAATCAGATCAAGATGCATCCAAGGGATGAGAGTAAAACGGCGTTCATGACGGAGACATGTAGTTACTGTTATAAAGTGATGTCATTTGTGTTGAAGAATGCAGGCGCCACATACCAAAGGCTAATGGACAAGGTCCTCGCACCTATGCTGGGAAGAAACATCCCGACCTACGTAGATGACATGGTGGTGACTTCACAGGAAAGAGGGCAGCACGCAGCGGATCTGGAAGAGCTGTTTGCTACCATATCAAAGTATCGCCTCAAATTAAACCCAGAAAAGTGTGTTTTTTGCATGGAGGCAGGGAAGTTCTTGGGATTTATGCTCACTGCAAGGGGGATAAAGGCGAACCCTGACAAGTGTGCAGCTATCCTCTCCATGAGGAGCCCAACCTCAGTTAAAGAAGTTCAGCAATTGACGGGGAGGATGGCGGCCCTGTCAAGATTCGTATCTGCTGGAGGGGAGAAGGGCCACCACTACTTCCAGTGCCTAAAGAGGAATAGCCGTTTTGCATGGACAAATGAGTGTGAAGCAGAATTCCTCAAGTTGAAGGAATACTTGGCGACGCCACCTATGCTTTGCAAGCCACGGGAAGATGCCCCCCTTCGATTGTACTTTGCAGTAACAGAGTGGGCCATCAGCTCTGTGCTGGTTCAGGAGCAAGACCAAGTGTAGAGGCCCATCTACTTCGTAAGCAAGGCCTTGCAAGACCTAGAATTGAGGTATCAGTCACTAGAGAAAGCGACACTAGCAGTGGTGTTCTCAGCTAGAAGGCTCCGCCACTATTTCCACAGTTTCACAGTGGTGGTGGTGACGAACCTCCCCATTAAGAAAGTACTTCAGAAGCCAGATGTAGCAAGGAGGATGGTTCACTGGGCGGTGGAGCTGTCGGAGTTTGATATCCAGTATGAACCCAAGGGATCCATAAAGGGGCAAGTCTATGCAGATTTTGTGGCAGAGCTCTCACCAGGAGGAGATCCTCAAGAGGTAGAGTTGGGGTCAAAGTGGATGCTCTCAGTGGATGGGTCCTCCAACCAGTAGGGAAGTGGCGCTGGAATAATCTTGGAGGGGCCTAACGGAGTGTTGATCGAGCAAGCTTTACGCTTCGCCTTCAAAGCGAGCAATAACCAAGCGAAGTACAAGGCGTTGATTGCTGGGATGCTTTTGGCTAAAGAAATGGGCGCTCAAAGCCTCTTGGCAAAGAGTGACTCACAATTGGTCACAGGGCAAGTAACAGGGGAGTATGAGGCAAAGGATCCACAGATGGCCGCATACTTGACGTACGTCGAGGTGTTAAAGGGAGCCTTCGCCGCGTTTGAGCTGGTGCTTGTCCCTAGGGAGCAAAATGCCAGAGCTGACCTGCTTGCCAAGCTGGCCAGCTTAGGTAAGGGGGGAAGGCAGAGGACTATCATCCAAGAGACCCTCAAAACGCCGCGAAAGTTTGTGGCGGGCAACAGGGTGGATATCCTTCACATTAGTACAGCAAGAGGAAAGCCAAGAAGCCATCACTCTTTGAGTCAAGATACGGCGAGGGCACCCTGCATCAGTACCTACGCAACCTCGCCGGAAGAAGAGAAGGGCGTACAGGTATGCGTCTTGGAGGAAGGCGACACCTGGATGACCCCTTACAGGCGGTACCTCGCGGATGGGATCCTCCCAGCAGAACCAGAAGAAGGCAAGAAGGTCAAGAGGAATGCCGCAAGGTACACCTTAGTAGATGGGATATTATTCAGACATGGGTTTACACACCCTATCTTGACGTGCGTAAGTGGCGACAAGTGCACCAGGATAATGGCTGAACTCCACGAAGGTATTTGTGGGAGCCACGTGGGAGGAAGATCCTTGGCATCCAAGGTGGTACGTGCAGGTTTTTACTGGCCGACGGTAAGGGAAGACTGTGTTCGATATGCCCAGCGTTGCAAGCAGTGTCAGATGCACGCTGATTGGCACAGGGCGCCGCCAGAGGAACTGAGGTCCATATACAGTCCATGGCCTTTCCATACTTGGGGGATTGATATCCTAGGCCCGTTCCCGCTGGCGATAAGGCAGATGAAGTACTTGATCGTCACCATCGAGTACTTCACCAAGTGGATAGAGGCAGAACCAGTGGCACAGATAACTGCGCACAAGGTACAACACTTTGTTTGGAAGAACATTGTGTGTCGTTTTGGAGATACTTGGCGCCTCATTTCAGATAATGGCACCCAGTTCGCGAGCCAATAGTTGGGGAAGTTGTGTACAAAAGTAGGAATCAAGCAGATGTTTGCATCAGTCGAACACCCCCAGACGAATGGGCAGGTCGAGTCAGCAAATAGAGTTTTGTTGAGAGGTTTGAAACGAAGATTAGAGAAAGCTAAAGGGGCGTGGGCAGAAGAAGTACCGAGGATTGTGTGGGCTTACCACACCACGCCTCAATCTTCCACCATGGAGACGCCTTTCAGCCTAGTGTATGGGTCGGACGCCATGACCCAGTGGAGATCCACGAGAGCTCGCCTCGTTTCCTAGGTTTCGTGGTAGAAGAATCCAACGAAGAAAGGAAAGTGAACCTGGATTTGATAGACGAGGCTAGAGAAGAGGCGAGAATAAAGGTTGAGGCTGTGAAGAGAAGAGTGGAGCGTCAGTACAACTCTAAGGTGAAGCTGCGACAATTCCAGGTTGGTGATCTGGTCATGAGGAAGGCTCACCCTTACGAGTTGGAAAACAAGTTGTCTCCCAAGTGGACTGGACCGTTCAGAGTAATCAAAGCCAAAGGGAATGGTTCATATAAGTTAGAGACTCTAGAAGGAGGCCCCATCCCACGTAGTTGGAATGCGGCGAATTTAAAGTTTTATTTCAGTTGAAATTTTGTAAAGGGGACACTCTTTTTCCCTCCCAGGGGTTTTTTAATGAGGTCACCCAAATAAAGAAAGAGAAGTTTAAGATATTTCTGCCTTATTTTTTTCCCTCTCATGTAAGATCAAAGAAACAAAAGACAAAGACTCAAGGCAACGCCAGGCGTCGCCAAGGTGAGGCGTCGCCAAGATGAGGCGTCGCCAAAATGAGGCGTCGCCAAGGTGAGGCATCGCCAAAATGAGGTGTCGTCAAGATGAAACATCACCAAATTAAGGAGCGAAGGTCAAGTGCAGAACGAGATGACAGGTATGTTGAGTAAAGGTTAAAATCCGGGTGCTTAGTCCTTGAGCAAGGGTTAAGGGATTCCTTCGGGACGCCCCCTCCTCAAGTATGAATAGCTAGCCCCGGTATCAAATGTTAGATATAAGTTCAAAATCTGGGCGTCTAGTCCTTGAGCAGGGGTTAAGGGATTCCTTCGGGATGCCCCCTCCTCAGGTATGAATAGCTAGCCTCGGTATCAGATGTTAGACGTAAGCTAAAAATCTGGGTGCCTAGTCCCTGAGCAGGGATTAAGGGATTCCTTCTGGACACGCCCTCCTCAGGTAGGAACAGCTAGCCCCAGCGTCTGATGTTTAGACACTTCGCCTTGGTGTTTTCAGACACCCTGAGGACGATACGACGCTGATGTAGTAGGCCTCTCCTCAGGCGTGGGCACCAAGCACAAAGAGGTAAGGGCTAAGTTGCCTTGGCGTTTTAGACACCCCATGGATGATACGACACTATGTATAGGCCTCTCCATGGGCATGGGCCCTAGAGCGCGACTTTTGTCCCAAGTGTTCAGACAACGTTGAGGACACCCAGAGCAGGTCTCTCCTCGAGCGTAGACACCCAGTACAGTTAAGATAAGTCCTCCTCGCCCTTGAGCGATGTGGAGGCCAGAAAAGGAGAGACTCCCATTTTTCATCCTAAAGTGATGAAAAAGTCGGCAATGCCTTTGGCTACAAGTGCCTCGGGCTCAAGAAAGGTGAGTAAAAAGCAGGTTGGAGATTTTATAAGTTCAGAGGGAAAAAGAAATTCGAAGAATAAGAGGGAGAAGCATAAAAGCACGAGTCAATGGAGACAACAGAAATACGCGAAGGTAAAATCCTCCTTTGCCTTTGGGCAATGACCAGGCAGGCGACGCCTTCGTGAGGAAGATTCCTCACAGATGCGAAGGCCAAACTAGGTTCTAAGCGAAAGGGCCAAGAGAAGGGTGTGCCTCGCGACTTAAGAAGAAAGAGTAAGAGGGAGAATCACGTGCTACCTAAAGAGTCAAAGGCGAAGCAACGAAGAAATGCATCGAAGGCAAGCACCAGTTGTGCCTTTGATACAGAAAAGAAAGCAAAAGCAGATAAAGCGCAAGAAGAGTTGAAAGCAGATAACATTTAAGCAAATTTAAAGGTTATAATTACAAATAGGGTTCATGACAATTACAAAATAAGCAGAAGGTAACTATATACACGTCAAATGTTTTGTTGAAGCGCAAAGTAAAGACTATTCCTCAGAGGCCTCCAAAGGCACAAGCTTGCCATCAACTACTTCGTTCAAGGGGCTACACCCAGAGACGTCGATGCCAGGGTTTGCATAGGCAGCTTGGACAAGAGCCTCTGCAAACCCATCGGCGAAACCGGTGGCAGCCTCCCCTATCAACTTCTCCTCAACAACCTTGAAGTTGGCAGCTTGAGTGGCCATCTCTTGGTCCTTGGAGGCCAAGGTAGAAATTAGCTCTTGGACTTTGGCTTGGAGGGTGGCGTTCTCGGCGGCTAGTCGGGAGCACTCACTAGTCTTCTCCTTGAGTGCAGCTTCAGTTTTCCCCAGTGTTTGCTCCCGATCAATACACTGGTTCTCAAGTTTTTTCTGCTGCGCCTCAGAGGTCTTGACTGCCTCCTCAAGATCGACGATCTTCACTCGGAGGGGCACCACCTGATTGAGGAGTTCGGCTTGGGCTTACGACACCTCATGCAGCCGTTTGTTAGCCTCCTCTTTTGCTTTTTGGGCCACCCTCAGAGAGGTTTTGTAGGCATCCTCTTGACGCCCTCAGTGAGTGGCTAGCCTCTCCTTCTCCTCTTTCAGAGAGGCAACTTCCTTCTCCAGCGCTTGGAAGGCAGAAGCTTTGACAGCCTTAGCCCTGGCCTGCGCATGCCAGGAGTGGGCGCAGGACATGAAGGCGCCCATATAGTAATAAAGGCTTTCCTTTTGGGGCCCTTTAGCCTGACCAAGTGGAGAGAGCCTACCCAAGAAGCCCCTCAGTGAATCTTGCATGGGGAGAGGGAGTTCTGGGACAGTTGGAGGAGCCATTGTGGGCCCAGCTTCGACCCCACCCTCCAAATTCGTTTGTTGAGGGGGGGAAGTGGCGCTTGGAGGGTCCTCCCTCAAGGATTCAGCCCCATGCGAAGAGGAAGTGGCAGAGGCAACTTGTTGAGGGGCATGGTGAGTTGTCCTTTTTCATTTGAGGACCTGCCACTCAGCAGATTCTTCATCATCAGAAACCACCTCCACAACCCTTTTTCCTTTGTCAAGGGGGGCTGAGGGGGCAGCAGATTCGGCCAGCGCGAGAGGCATGGCCGCGATGGGAGGTGGAGAGTGTGGAGGCTGATTGGGAGAAGGTTGGACTGATGGAGTTGATGGCGTCGTGGAAGGTTGAGGGCGAGAATTGGGAGAAGATGGAGAGGCGTTGGAGGTTGGAAGGGGGGACCCCCCAACTTCCTTCGTCGAAGCCCCATCTTTGGACTTCAGGACATGAGCCAGCCTCAACCTTCGTTGTCTATCCATCTTCGAATCTGCACCAAAAAGATAAATGCAATAGGGGTTAAGCACAGGCCAAACACTATGCAAAGAAAGCAGATAAGCCATACACTAAGTAAAAACAAGAAAGTGCAGTAAAGGAAGAGTTGTAGGGATGACTCTCATACTTATGTACTTCGCTAGAGCCTCAGCATTGTACTCTAGGCTTATCAGGGTGGCAGTGTCGAAGCCCCCCGCACTGGTCAGAATTTGACAAGCCTCTCGATCATTCGAAGGCAACTCGTCAAGGGATTTGGGCTTCATGGTCTACACCTCCTTCACCCAGTACAAGGGGAAGCCGTCAAGGGCGGAGGGGTCAAAGTCGGAGCAACAAACCTTGAAAAATTTGCCCTTCCACCCCTTGAAGGATTGTTGGAATAAGGTCATGAGGACCCTTCCAGGGATGTTGCTGAGGCTCACCCAGAGGCTCTTCCCCTGCTTCTTCACTTCGAAGAAATGAAGGAAGATGTCGACGGAGGGGGCGCGCCCGAAGAACCCGCACAAGATATCAAAGGCCTTGACAAAGGCCCAGCCGTTGGGGTGCAGCTGGGCTGGGGCAATGTTGATTTCAGTTAGTAGTTCCCTCTCGAACCTGGTGAAAGGCAAGCGCATCCCTATGCGCTTGAAAACCACCTGGTAGAAATAGAAGAAGGGGACCCCGTTGTTGGCCCGCTCATCCCCACATACAGGCTCCCCTAAGGTACAATGGAGCACTGCAATGTCGTCATCATGCCTTTTCGCGAAGGCACGATGGTCGTAGGCGCTCGACTCTCCTACGTGATCCCTCCAAGCCTTTGTGGAGACCAAGCTCGAGTACTCGTCGAGCAGTTCGTCTGGAGCCCATGGGTAAAGGGCCCTATGGTTGACTTTGGGGGGTGGAGGGTTGGCCGTTGTTTTAGTACGTGCCATTGATGAAGAAACTGAAGAATGAAGAAGAGAAAAGGTTCAGCAAATAAGGTCAGGAAGAAAAGGGGGAAGAAACCCTAAGAAAACCCCTACCCACGCGAGAAGCTCAGAAGGGGAGAAACAGAGAAATGAGGAAGAGAATACAGAAATACAAGAAAGATAAACAGTCCCAGGCAGTTATATCAGGCACGATAAGCAGAAAGAGGGTCATCGAATGCGAAAGTTCATACCTTTAAGTGTTCTGAGTTGGTGAAGATCGAAAATGCGAAGAGAAAACAGAGAGCGCAGAAGGAGCTTTGAGAAGATGAACAATAAGGAATGTGAAGAGAGCGAATGGAACAGTGCCTTGAGTGCGCGATTTCGAAAGGTTATAACGTTAACTTGGAAGCGCCAACGACACTCATCCTCAGCCGTTGGATCGCGCCACGTGTCGAAAGATTAAAGCGCAACTTAAGGCATCACATCTCTGGCGTAGAGAATGTCGCGTCAGACGCTCAGAGAGCGTCACGTCAACTGATCAAAGGAATGTCACGTCAACAGGAATGCCACGTGGATGCTAAGGTGAGGCCGTAGTATTTTTGTTGAAACAAGTGTCAGCTCAAGACTGGGGGGCTTGTGTACTGTCCCGTCCCCGGGCGTTGACCAAAGTCAAAGCGGGGATGGGATGGTACAGTTGGTAACATTTCTAATCAATAGAGACAATTGCAAAGTCTATCATAGTTTCATTGTCACAGATTCTCCAATTTGTGTTAACTTGATGTTCATCTCCTTTCTACTGTTAGAGTTATGTTTACTTCCTCTGCGGTTTTTGGGCCAATGATGATAATGTTCGCACTGCATTGCATATCTGTCATGTGTAGTTGATATAAATGATAGTAACTTTTTCAAATATAATTGGATATACAACTTAATATAACATAAGGTTGCATGTGCTGCAGGGAAGTATAGGACAATGGTGCCGGTGTTCGTTGGATATACCTCACAAGAGGGATATCCCAAGCAGTTTTGAGTATCATGTAAATCTCAGTAGAATGGGCTATCGATCGCTGATATACAGGTCAATATTCTTTCTCTATGTTAATATGTTGAATAAGGTCACACGGTTGAACTAATTTGAATTTCAGATACCAAATAAATTTTCTATATAACAGTGGTGATCATGATCTTTTGGTTCCTTTCTTGGAAACTCAAGCATGGATAAGATCTTAAACTACTCCATTGTGGATGATTGGAGATAATGACAAAGTTGCAGGGTATTCCACTAACTATAGTTATGTAATCACCAGGCTTAATTTATCTAAAGCTGATTAAATTTTTGTTTCCCTACAAATAGATACACAAGGACTTACTCCAATCGAATGACATTTTCAACTGTGAAGGTAAGTCTTTTGTATTCTCCTTGTTGCTCTTGTGGGTCAAATATAGATTCCATTTGATACTGTAACAAACAATGATGCAATGAGAATGAGGTATGTAGCATATTTGCTAGTTTTAGATTCCATTATTTTGTACTGGTATATTTTCAGGGTGGAGGCCACCCAACTCCAGAGTACAAGCCTGAAGCATGCTTTGCCATGTACAGTAGATGGCTATCTTGTTGAACCAAGTGGTGTTCAAGCTTTGAAGAATCCAAATCCTTTGAAGGATGTTGAAGCCTCTATTGTGCTTGATGTTGTTGTGCTGGTTTAAGCTTTGTTTTGGGGTAGTTTATATGCTGTAATCCACCCTATGATTAAATCTAAAGCATTAGCATTCTCAATCTTTGTGAAAACAAAATGATTTCAAACTAAGTAAAAACAACCGATTGTTTTGTCAAAACAACCGATTGTTTGTACTTAGGTGTTTTGAGAAAAAGATTGAAAACTGTTTTGAATGGTTGAACTGTTAAGTACCAAAACAACCGATTGATTCGAGAAAACAACCGATTGTTTGTTTTGGGACCATAACAGAAAAACTATTTTCTTTGACTGAGCTTTAAATGATTTAACTGTTTACGCTCCAGTCATTAAATGCTTTGACCAATCTTTTAATGCAATTTAAGAGTTTGTTAAGATTTGATAACAAACACATCTTTGAATATATTCAGAAAAACAGATTTAAGAATTAAGAATCTTTGACAAAGTTTTTCTAAGAGAGTTTGTGATTGACCAAAGTGCTGGAATAGGATTCTGCTTGTATTGATTTCAGATTATCTTCTGTAACAAGTGTAATCCTTGTACTCTGTTGAACAATTTCGTTTCTGTGTTTGCTGAGATTGGCTGTGTGTTCTTGAGGTGTTCAAGATCAGCAATCTTAGTGTTGGCCAAGGAGAGTGTGTTTCTTGAGGTGTTCAAGGTCATTCTCTTGGTTGTTGTGTAAGTAATCAAGTGGTGATTGCTTAGTGGATATCCACAGGGTTTCTGAGAAGACTGGATGTAGCTCTGGTTTAGAGTGAACCAGTATAAACAACTGTGTACAATCTCTCTATCTCTAACTCTTTAAATTCAGTTTGTTTGTTGTTTACTGGTATAAACAACTGATTGTTTCTACGAAACAACCGATTGTTTTTCTGGGCTATAGCTTTTGCTTGCTATTTTGGCTAACTGAATTGCTGAATCATTTGGTTCGTGGGATAAATTCATTTTAGTTTTTGAAATATTTGCGAAAACCTTTTTAAACAATTCACCCGCCCTCTAGTTTAAAGCCATCTTTTCTAACATATCTAAGAGAGCTTTGTAGGAGCAACCAAATAAGGTCATTCATTTGCTCTGTTAGCTAAGACTAAACTTGGGATCCTATTTATAGCAAAGTTTGAGGGTCGATTTTGTTCACCAATAAAGTTTACGTTCATTCTTCGAACATATACCTTATCATTAATACTATATTGAAGTTAATACAAGAGTTTTGTTTGGATCAAAATAAATGGAATCTTTCAGTTCTAGCTTCCAAAACCGTCCTTGATTTGTTCTAGCCAAAAAGTTTGTAAACAGTTTGATGGATAGAGAAGAACACTCGCACTTCCTAGGTCCCGCTCTGACTTTTTTTCAACAGCTCAGTGAGTGGCAAGTAGGCAGAAAAAATTTAATAGGAATAGATTAAACTTTATTTTAAATATAACTCATGGATATTAACATAAGTTGAAAGTAGATTTCAAACAACTACGCAATATAATAATTTCAACTTGAGTTTATGTAATTATCTTCTAGTTTCTACGACAATCTTAGTTCACATTCATTATTCATAATTTTTTTTTGTAAAATTTGAAAAAAAATGCCTACTTATAACCATATTTGGATTCTAAACATTATTGCCTTGAGTTGACAAACTTTATGAATTTATTTTAAAATTAATGAACTTAAATCTACAAATAAATATAAAATATGAAAGAGTTAAGTAGGCAAATAAATAAAGAAAAAACAAAAATCCAAAAAAAGTAGGTAAATAAAATAATATTTTATAATAAATTATATTATTTAGAAACCAATATAGTGACCATTTTTTGGTATTTATATATTTGGTCACTAAATGAGTTTCTATATATTTTGGTCTCTAAATTGGTTTCAATGAAATTGGTTGTTAATTTGGTTTTTATATAATTTTTCACTAAATTAGTTTCTATATATTTGATCACTAAGTTCATTTTTATTTAATGGTAACTAAATTGGTTTCTAAATTAGAATCGAAATTGATATCTAAAATTAGCGACCATGATTTTAGTCACTTAATACTATTAGTTTCTAAATTAGTCTCTAATTAAGTTAGTGGCTAATTTTAACATTTTAGAAACCAAAAATTTAGTTTTTAAAAGCACTTTTTCTTGTAGTGAGAAAAGAAGTTGGGAGGCCTAATAAGGGAAAGGAAAGGAGGGAATGGAGAGAGGTTAATGTACCGTCCCGTATCTGGGCGTTGACTAAGTCATAGTCAAAGTCAACGGCTGGAGAGTCAAAGTCAACGCAAGGCGTTGCCTAGGTGGAGAGACGCCAAGAGGAAGCGTCGCCAAGGCAAGGCGTCGCCTAGGTAAAGACGTCGCCCAACCAGGGCGTCGCCAGATCAAACATTGCTAAAGCAAGGCAATCACGGTGTGGTTCCCCGATACCCATGGGTAGGAAAGACCATGGAGGGAGCGACGTCGTGGGAAGGCCTCAGGTCCTGATAACCCGGGGCAGTGATAAAGAGAAGGAAAAGGTGGCTTCAAGGCCATAGTAATAGTATCAGTGTAGGGCAGCCTGACTCGTGAAGTGCTCCTCCCGCCCCAGAGACGCCTGTGGGGCAGATACGACTCAAGAGGAAAGTCACGCCCAGGGCAACCGGGTGCAGAGTACAAAAGGAAGGCAGATACGCTCTCAAAGTAAGTGACTAGATACTTGGGGGCATGAGTTGGCACCCAAAAAGTCACCCCTAGCGCAGTAGCACTCCCAAGCAGGAGGACTAACACACAGAAACATCCCTAGATGGGCAGAAACGCCCCCAGATGGGGTCACGGCGTCGTGAGGCCCTCCACGTGTACAACAGCCATGTCAGAATGGAAACACCCTTTAGTCAGGTGCCAGGTAATTAAATCATTCAATACAATTCCCCTTTCGAGCATTCAGGTACTATAATGACTCCCAAGCGTTTCAACGTCTTAAATGCGCTACGTTTTCTAATTAAACGCTTTAATGGGTGCGTTACGTTTGTTATTAAAAGCGCTTTAAGGCGCTTTAAATGCTTGGGTAGTTTAAATAGCGCGGAGAATGTTGGAAAGAGGGTTGGAACTTTTGGCAAATTTACCAGAGAACTCTCTAGTTGCTTGCTCGTGCTTCAAGGTTACGTACAAGTGACTGGGGAATATTTTTGCCTGAAAGAGACAACATACACATAGATACACAGTTCTTTTACCACCTTCAGAGTGCCATACGCGGTGCTCAGAGACGTAGGTGGACAGTTTGGTGTTTCTTGCTGGCTGACTTGAGCGTCGGAGTGCACACGGCCGCTAGGGCGCCTCTTTGTCCTCTTTTTTGCAAGAATCCACAGGTAACCAGTGGGAAGGAGTCCCTAGCTGACGGTTGAGGTCGCGCACGAAGACGTCCCGGTCAACCGAACGGAACAGTTAACAAAAAGCAAACCTATGCGGGTGTTGTGAAAAACGATTTATCAAATACATGGAAGGACCCTATTATTGTAACTAAACAACAAACCCTCCCATGGATGAATAATAATGTTGTAGGATTCTTTTCAACAGAGTTGAGCTACAACCAGTTATGTGAAGAGTTCATTTTGGGAGTAATGAATATGGTAAAGTTAGTTGATCAAGAGTGATCAAGTGCTTTGAAGAATTCAAATCCAAATTGTTAGATGAAAGGCTTGTGTTGCTGCTGTGCTTGGGTGGATCTGGGTAGAATAGAATGTGATTCACTCATTTGTTGAATCTAAAACTGATGTGATTTAAAACTGATCCTGCCTGTTGACCAAAACGCTGGAGCCTTGCCTCGTCAGACCTGGATCGACTTCTGCGCCGTGTTAGCCTCCGTCCTTCACCGCGATCCACCTCAAGAACCTGCAAAAGACAGAACGGCGCCGCTGCGGCCGATCACGCTCCGATGCCCAAGTCAGCGACTGAACCACCAATTACTAAGAGAAACTCAAGAACTCTAAGGAACCGTGCAAAGTTCTCTCTCAGCGTACTCAAAACTCGCAAGCGTAAAGAAGTAATCTGAACGTGCGTACCTCAGAAGTTCGTTAGAAACTCTTATATACCTGCGCACTTTCTCTCTCCAGACAGTTACACTTCTGGACACGTGGCTCGCATCCAGCTGTACACGTGTCACCATCTGGAGCATCCTTGACTTGGGCGCCACTTCTTACTCTTCAGGTTTTTTGGCTAAGTTACTTATGCATGACACAACTCAGTGCATAGTTGCCTTGGAGCGTGATCTCTTCTGAGTGGCGAGTTCGGGTGCCTTCGTATACACCTTCCCTGTGGTCTCGCCGGCCGCCTTCACGATCTACTCTTCCTACTTCACCGTGTATGTTCAGATAAGCTGTCCCCCGACCTTATCCTCTGGCTAGCTTAGGAAATGACTATCTGACTTTATCTTCGGCGATGTCCCTGTTTCGGCGATTTCTAATCACTTGGTCGCCTAGGTTCACATCTGGCGACTTCATCTTCAACCCGGTGACCGCCGGTTTAGGTATGCTAGAGATCGGAGCACGCCAACTTAACAACCTGCGACTACACGAGCCCCCCGACTTCCTTCCCTTTTGCCAGCCAGGTGTCCCGTCCAACACGCCTATATAATAGCTTGATGCCACGTCATCACTTCCGACTACCAGGGCGGTACACAAGCCCCCCAGTCTTAAGCGAAGACTTGTCCAGCGAAAAGACTAAAGGAGTCACGTCACTACCGATCTACGTGGCGCTGGCGCAGAATTCCAAACGTTCGTACTTTCTGCTTTCCTGACGCTCCACCAAACACCTTCCCAATCGCCCGACACGTGGCTTCATCAACGGTCATCTTTAGTTGTCGTTTACGCTTCCAAAAATCATTTGAAAAACCCTTAAACCCATTTCACTTTTACTGTTCCATCATCTCTTTGCCTTCTCAAACGCTCTGAGTTTCCTCTGCGAAAACCCACGACGCTCTTCAACCTTCTGAATCCTCAACTTCCTTCAGCGTTCGTCTGATCATCGAAAGGTACTCCCTTTACTTCTTCTGTCGATATTTGCTGCATTTTAACCGATTCGCATCATCCATTAACTGCCTGGTGCATACGCTGTGGGTTGTTTGTTCTTCTTCTCCTTTTTCGCACTTAAGGCTTCGTCTTCCATTTCTCCCATCATAACGAACTTTCATTCGTTCGTCTTTTTCATCCTTCGTTCACAATCAAGTCGACCTTTGCAACCTTCGCTCACTTTTTTTTTTTTTTTTTCTCTTTGTTCCTTTGCAGTTCCTGCGATGGCTCGAACAAAGACCACCGCGAATCCTCCTCCCTCGTCACGAAACCCTCCATCCCAAGCTCATAACCCACCGCGAGCACCTGGTGCTTCCTCCTCCCAGGCTGAGAGGCCTGCAACCTCTCGCCCCAACCTTGCTCAGGCAACCCCACCCATCGCCGGAGGTGCCTCCATTCCTTCCCCAGACTATAAGAAGTTATACCCATGGGCCACTTCAACTTTACTGAAGGAGACTTCTTTAGTAAACTCCGTTGTGGCAGTGCTTCGATTGAAGAAAGGGGACGAGCCCAACCTTTCGTTCCACAAGGAGCACGATGACAAACTGACGATGCTGCCTTGCCCCCCGACGTGCCATTCTGCGCAGATGACAAAGGGAACAACAGCGAGTTATTCTGCTTTGTGTACACCACCTTATTCAAGAAGGTGAAACTTAGGTTCCCCCTTACCCGTTTCGAGCGGGAATGACTAACCGAGCTCGACATCGCCGCCGCCCAGCTCCATCCCAACAGCTGGGCATTCGTGCGGGCGTTTCAGATTATATGAGCACATTTGGGACTACCGGCCTCGGTAGACGTGTTCCTCTTCCTGTTCGAGGCCAAGAACCCTGGAGATCGCCTTTGGGTGAGCCTGAACAGGATTGCTGGGAGGTCGATCCTCTCTATCTTCCAGCAATCTTACAAGGATTGGAAAGGTAAATTCGTCCAAGTGTGCCAGAATGATCGGGACACTTCGCTGCTCGACGGCTTTCCCTTGTACTGGGTAAACAAGGGAAATAAAGACTCCAAGGGAAGCTTTAGAAAGCCAAGAAGCCCCGATAACATGGGCGCTTTGGACAAGGACCTGTGCCTCTTCTGGAAGAGCGTGGCAACTGCGAACATTACCTTTCTTACTTCTGCAATCATCTCCTTCGAGTTCTTCGAGGGCCAACTCGAGGCTCGCATAGGTTAGTGCTTACCTTAACACCTAAGTTATTGCCCTGTGCTGCACCTCTGTTATCTGTTACTGGGCGTCTTGTCCGTTGCGCGCTATACTTGGTCTTTATTTTCTGCACCACTTGTTTGTCTCATTTGCATACTTACCCATGTGTTTATCTTTGCCTTTGAGCTGACCTGTATACCTTCGCATTATGCAGATCTCATGTTGGGTAAAGGCAAACTAGCTGAATTGAGGGCGCTCGCCCGAGCTCATGGGTTGGCGTCGGGCTCCCAGACTGTGCCCAACTCAGTGGTGGAGATCGCTGCTGCTCAGGGCAGATCGCCCCCTCAAGGCCCAGCTCCTTCAGAAGCCTTGCCCGCCCAACAACGCAAAAAACTCATCCTCAGGAAGCCAAAGAGGAAAACTCCTCAGGTGGTGAGTGATGAAGAAGAAGACGACGAGGCAACTGAGGATGGCCTCATCACTAAAAGGAAGAGGGTGGCACCTTCTTTACCACCTGCTCCACCTCCTCTTCCAACACCAGCACCGCCTTCTCCGCCAGCTCCAACTCCAACACCACCTTCTCCCCCGGCTCCAACATCGCCAGTCCAAGCAGTGCCTTTGGCGGCTGCATTTCCGGCGGTTGAGGCTACTGAGCCCAACTTCATGGAGAACCCTCCGAGCGCCTCTACGCCGTTTGTATCTGCTGGAGGGGGTCCTCCTTCAACAGCCTCAATTGCGGAAGCTGCACCAGGCGGGGATGAAGGTGCTCACAACTCACCCATCATCATCACTAAGTCCCCCACGTCACCACCACGCCAAGAAGCTCCAATTCAACAACCAGTCCAAGAGGGCGGTGGCGAGAGCCAGCACCCAGCTCCTTCAGCGCCTCCACCACCAGCGGTTGCCAACCTTCCCCTTGCGGTTAAAGGGATGTGGGAACCCTTCTTAGCGAAACTCAAAATGATGGCAGAGGACCTCCCCTCCATCATATCAAAAGTTGTGGAGAGTTCCAGCAAGAAACTTCAGGACGACATCTCCGTGCTCCAAGAGGAGAATCGCCTAATAAGGATCGAGGCGGAGAAGTTGTCCTGCAACCTTATGCTGGCAGAGATCGACCACTCGCGAGTGGAGGACGCCATGAGCACCGAACTGAGGGTGGCGTGCAAGGAAGCCATCGATCTACGCCATAGGGTGCACCTCTTAGCTCAAGAGAAAATTGAGCTGGAGAGCAAACTGGTCCCCTACCGTCTCAAGGTGGCTGACCTGGAGCAAAACGGGCCTTAACTCTTGCCATCGCTTGAATTTCTTCTGATCGCCAAAGATTCTTGGCGATGCCAGCTTCCTCTTGCCTTCATAGTTTGGCCATTGTTCCCTCATCTGGGGGTAGAGGCGCCTTTCGGATCCTTCTCTACCTTCCCTGACTTTCGGGACAGTAAGTTGGATAGCTAAGTGTTCTCTTCGAACCTACCTTAGCTATCCTTTAAACTTCTTCCACCCTCCACACCGTACCTGAACTCGTTCGAGACGAGAAGGATTTTATCTTGCCTGAACTCGATCGACGGCGAGAAGGTCTTTAACTCGCCTGAACTTGCTCATCAGTGAGAAGGTCTTTAACTCGCCTGAACTCGCTCATCGGCGAAAAGGTCTTTAACTCGTGCCTCTACATTGCCCCAGGGGCTACATCTTCTCTCCCCTGGAAGCACTGAGGACTTTTTACTCTTTCTCGCCTGCACTCGCTCGACGGCGAGGAGGTCTTTATCTCTTTCTCGCCTCAGGACGCGCGAGGGCGTTGAGGTCTTTTAACTGGTGCCTCCGATCGCCGAAAGACGACGAGGACTTTAAACTTTAACTGATGCCGCTGCCGAAAAACGATGGGGACTTAGAATCTTTTTTAGAAAGCATGCGACATAACTTCAAAACTCGCCTTAAATCACATATAAGCGACAAGGTCTTTCTTCAAAACTTTCGAAAAAACAACAAGCATGCAATCTAAAATACTTCAAACTTTGAAAACTCTTCTTTATTGGGTGGCCTCATTAAAAACCCTCCTTAGGGAAAAAAGAGTGCCCCCTTCAAACTGTTTCAACAGAAAGCTTGCAAACTCTTTGTGTTTGTCTTTACTTACAAAGCTTTTAACTGTAATATAATTTCAGGTGCGTGGCGTTCCAGGTGCGAGGAATCGCCCCTCCTTCCAACGTTTCTAAGCGGTAGGCGCCGTTCCCGAGCGCCTCGGTTATCCTGAACGGTCCCGTCCACTTAGGCGACAGCTTGTTCTCCATCTCGTACTGGTGGGCCTTCCTCATCACCAGGTCGCCTTCTCTGAACTGCCTTGGCATCACCTTCGAGTTATACCTCCGTTTAATCCTTCTTTTTACTGCCTCAGCCTTCACTCTTGCCTCCTCCCTGACCTCATCCAGCAAATCCAGATTCAGCCTTCTTTCCTCATTCGAGTCTTCCGCTACAAAGTTCTGGAATCTCGGCGAGCTCTCCTAGATTTCTACTGGAATCATTGCGTCGCATCCATAGACCAGGCTAAACGGGGTCTCATGGGTTCCTGACTGCTCGGTGGTGTGGTACGCCCAAACTATACGGGGTACCTCCTCAGCCCAACTTCCTTTGGCTTTCTCTAGCCTTCTCTTCAAACCTCTTAGCAACACCCGATTGGCTGACTCTACTTGGCCATTCGTCTGAGGGTGCTCGACAGATGCAAATACTTGTTGAATTCCCACCCCTTCGCACAGCTTCTTCAACAGGTGACTTGCAAACTGAGTTTCGTTATCTGACACCAGGCGCTTGGGCACACCAAACCAGCACACGATGTTCTTCCACACAAAGCTCTCGATCATGTGCGCGGTGATCTGGGCCACTGGTTCTGCTTCGATCCACTTGGTGAAATATTCAATCGCCACCACCAAGTACTTCATCTGCCTGATCGCCAATGGAAAGGGTCCCAGAATGTCGATCCCCCATGTATGAAACGGCCAAGGGCTGTAAATCGACTTCAACTCCTCGGGAGGCGCCTTGTGCCAATCGGCGTGCTGCTGACATTGCTTGCAACACTGTGCATACTTCTTGCAGTCTTCTCTCATTGTTGGCCAGTAGTAACCTACACGGAGAGTCCTTGCGGCCAGAGCTCGACCCCCGACGTGGCTTCCACAAATCCCTTCATGGAGCTCGGCCATGATTCTTGTACATTTCTCTCCGTGCACACATTTCAGGAGTGGGTGTGTGAACCCAAACCTATACAACTCGCCATCAATCATTGTGAACTTGCTAGAATTCTTCTTTATCTTCCTAGCCTCCGTCGGATCCAGCGGAAGAAGGCCATCCGCCAGGCATCGCTTGTACTGTGTTACCCAGGTGTCTGGCTCATGGGTCGTGCAGACCTGCGTCATGTTCACCTTCTCTCCCCGACATGCTCTTATTCTTGGCGACCTCAAGGTCTCCTGAGTCAAAGACCTGTGACTCCTCACCGCTCTCTCCGTCGATTTGCTTATCTGAAGAACCAGGTGATCTGCCACAAATGCTCTGGGTGTCTTCAGAGTTTCTTGGATCACCGTCCTCTGCCTACCCCCCTTGCCTGAACTGGCGAGCTTGGCTAGCAAGTCAGCTCGGGCATTCTGCTCTCTGGGCACATGCACCACTTCAAAGGAGACAAAGGAACTCTTCAACTCTTGTACATACTCCAGGTAAGCCGCCATTTGTGGATCCTTGGCCTGGAACTCGCCTGTTACTTGCCCCGTGACTAACAGCGAGTCACTCTTAGCCATTAGCACCCTAGCCCCCATTTCCTTGGCCAACAAGATTCCGGCGATCAGTGCTTCACACTCTGCTTGGTTGTTGCTGGCTTTGAAGGCAAACCTCAGGGACTGTTCAATCAGCACGCCGTTGGGCCCTTCCAAGATGACCCCAGCACCGCTACCCTGCTGGTTCGACGATCCGTCCACCGAAAGCACCCAACGAAAGTCATCCCCCTCAACTCGTGTTGCTCCTGACGAGAGCTCGACCACGAAATCTGCGAAAATCTGCCCCTTAATCGAACCTCGGGGCTCATACTTAATATCGAATTCCGACAGCTCCACCGCCCACTTCACCATCCTCCCAGCAACGTCGGGCTTCTTCAGGACCTTCTGGATGGGCAAGTCGGTCATCACCAGGATCGTGAAACTGTGGAAATAGTGGCGTAACCTTCTCGCCGAAAAAACCACTGCCAGTGCAGCTTTCTCCAAGGCCTGATATCTCACTTCGGGGCCCTGCAGCACCTTGCTGACAAAATAAATAGGCTTTTGAGCCTGATCTTGGTCTTGGGCGAGCACCGCACTCACCGCCCTCTCAGTCACAGCAAAGTACAGCCTGAGAGGGGTTCCCACCAGCGGTTTGCACAAAACCGGCGGGCTCGCCAGGTACTCTTTAAGCTTGACGAAGGCATCTTCACACTCCTTCGTCCAGGCAAATTTGTTGTTTCGCCTTAAACATTGAAAATACGGATGGCCCTTCTCCCCGCTGGCTGACACGAAACGAGACAGGGCGGCCATCCGACCTGTAAGTTGCTGCACTTCCGTCATGGTAGCCGGGCTTCTCATCGCCAAGATGGCAGCACACTTATCAGGATTGGCTTCTATTCCTCTTTCAGTCAAGAGAAACCCCAAGAACTTTCCCGCCTCCACGCCAAAGATGCACTTCTCAGGATTCAGCTTTAACCTAAACTTGGCGATCGTAGTGAACAACTCCTCTAAGTCTGCAACGTGCTTGCTCTTCTCCGGCGAGGTCACGACCATGTCATCCATGTACGCTTGCACGTTCCTTCCCAGCATTGGTGCAAGTACCCGATCCATCAACCTCTGGTACGTGGCCCCCGTGTTCTTCAGCCCAAATGGCATCACCTTGTAGCAGTAGCACGACCTCTCGGTCATGAAGGCAGTATTCTCTTCATCCGTGGGATGCATCTTGATCTGGTTATACCCCGAGAAGGCATCCAGGAAGCTCAACAGCTTACACCCTGCAACACTGTCCACCAGGCCGTCTATGCTTGGCAAAGGATACGAATCCTTTGGGCAAGCCTTGTTCAGATTGGTGAAATCGACGCACATGCGCCATTTCCCATTGCTCTTCTTCACCAGCATGACATTAGCTAGCCACTCAGGGTACTGGACTTCCCTGATATGGCCTGCAGCGAGGAGCTTCTGGGTTTCATCCCTGATCGCCTGCCTTCTCTCCTCGTTGAATTTCCTTCTCCTCTGTCGCACTAGCCTGACCTGGCTGTCCATTGCTAGATGATGGCACAAGAAGTCGGGGTCAAATCCCGGCATGTCTGAAGCAGACCATGCGAAAGCGTCCAGATGCCGCTCTATCACCTTGGCAATCTGGTCTTGGAGCTCAGTCTCCAAGGATCTTCCCAACTTGAAGACCTTTCCCCCGATCTCCCTTTCGAGCCATTCCTCGACGGGTTTGGGTTTAGCTTCCCTGGCGATCACCGCCCTGGCGATTCCCAGCTCCCTCGCTTCCTCAGGGCGATTCCTCGCCTCTTCTTCCCGCTCGGCGTTCTCTCCCTCATCCTCAGCATCCATCATGGCGACGTCTTGCCCAGCGGCCACCTCCATCGCTGCACCACCAACCCGCCACTCTGTTGGCTTGGGCTTCACGCTGGGAGGCGGCGTCGTTGTGATGTAACTCACTGACCTCTTGTTTTTCAGGCTATTCTCATAGCACTTCTTCGCTTCTTTCTGGTCAGATTTGATGGTGATCACCACCCCTTCCATCGATGGCAACTTCACCTTCATGTGCCTGGTTGAAGGCACAGCTCCTGTTCTGTTGAGTGTTGGTCTTCCCAACAGAATGTTATATGCTGAGGGAGCGTTCACGACGAGGTACTTGATTTTCTCCGTTCTCGAGCCCGCCTCATCCGTGAAAGTAGTTCTCAACTCTATATACCCCCTGACCTCCACCTGATCGCCAGCGAAGCCATACAAGCACCCTCCATAGGGCCTCAGCTAGTCAAGGGGCAACTGCAACTGTGTGAAAGTCGGCCAGAACATGACATCTGCCGAGCTTCCTTGGTCCACTAGTACTCTGTGGACCTTCCTTCTGGTCGTAACAAGCGAGATGACTATCGGATCGTTGTCGTGAGGCACAACGTCCCTGAGATCTTCCCTCGTGAACGTGATGTCCACGTCTGGTGAGTGGTCCTCAAACATGTCCACCGTCATCACAGACCTCGCATACTTCTTCCTCTGTGACGCGGTGCATCCACCACCCGAGAAACCTCCTGCAATGGTGTGGATCTCTCCGTGGGTAGGCATCTCGTGCTGCTGAGCCTCACCACCTGTTGGCTGGGAGCTCGACGCGCCCCCCGTCCTTCTATCCAGCAAGTAATCGTTTAGGAACCCGCTCTTGACCAGATCGTCGAGCTGGTATCCTAAGGCCAAACATGAGTCCACGGTGTGGCCAAAGCCCTGGTGGAATTCGCACCAGGCGTCTGGCTTTGGTCCCAACACCTTGTCGCCCACCTTCTCGGGCGCCTTCAGCCTAGCTGATATATTGGGAATGGCGATCAGGTCCGCCAACCCCATGACAAACTTATGCTTTGGCGGGCGATTGTACTCCCGACGTGCCGGTTGAGGGCGCCCTGGGCCCCTGCCCTTGTTCTTCCTTGGATCATAAGGATGGCGAGTCCTCTGATCCCTCTTGGCCGCCGCTGTCTCCAGCACCCTCTGTGGCTGGATCCTGGTCTGGGCGCGTGGCCTAGCGGGGGCCACGCTTCCCCTCTTCTCGGCGACCTCACTTTCATCGGCGATGTGGGCCACCGCAAGTCGCCTAACCTCAGCAAACGTCGCGGGGTGAGCCCTGATCAACGCCTCGCAGAAGGGTCCCGGCAGCACGCCCTTCTTGAACGCGTAGACCAACATCTCTTCGTCCTTGGCCGGCGAGCGGACCATCTGCGCCCCAAAACGATTCAAGTAGTCCCTGAGGGACTCTCCCTGGTACTGCCTTATGTCGAACAGATCATAAGACACCCTAGGCGGCGCCTTGTTCACTATGTACTGCTCGACGAAGATCTTCGAAAACTGTTGGAAGTTGGTTATGTGGCCTGTAGGCAGGCTCACAAACCATTCCAGCGCTGTTCCCTGGAGTGTGCTCACAAACATCTTGCAGTACACAGCATCCGATCCTCCTGACAGCATCATCTGCGTGTGAAACGTGGTGAGATGTGCCTCAGGATCCTCCACGCCGGTAAAAACAGCTTTCACGGGTACTACACTCGCAGGGATAGGCGTGTCTGTAATCGCCTGAGCGAAAGGCATGGGAAAAACGCGAGGCGGCGTTGACGGGGCGACCTCTTCAGCGACTGGGCGCCCTCGCTGCTCCTGAAGAGCTTGGCGCAATTCCTCAGTAACTCTGCTAAGCTCTTCATTCCTGGCCTGAGAGGCGACCAGGTCCTCGTGCATTTTTGCCTGCTCTATGCGCGAGGCTTCCACATTCGCCTGCAGGGAACGCATGATTTCCACCATCTGCGCCATAGTCATGGCGCCTTCAGCAGCAACGGGCGCAACTGGACTTGAACGGTTGCTTCTCATCTTTCTCATGAAAACTTGACAGATCACAAAGAGCGACAAACAACACCTTCTTCAGCGACGATCGATTCAGCGATCACTAGGTCAGAACTTCACAAAACTCCAAAGAGCTTCAAGAACGCAACCTCAACAGCAAACCTTCACAGAAACTCACGACTCCACCACAAACCACCGTTTCCTCCACGAAAACCCAAACGAGCGGCGAAACTCAGATCTTACCGATTAAAACACGCGTAAGCAGCGAAAAACCTCACCTCACCGAACAAGAACTCAAACGAACGGTGGAAAACGCGAAACTACCGAACAAAACTTAGATGAACGGCGGAATATGGTTGCACCAGCACACAACCACAAAGAAACTGCAGAAACTTCCAAGAACTCACGTTGTGGATGGGAACAGGTTTTACACGGCCCCACGGTGGGCGCCTGATGATCCTGCCTATTGACCAAAACACTAGAGCCTTGCCTCGTCAGTCCTGGATCGACTTCTGCGCCGTGTTAGCCTCTGTCCTTCACCGCGATCCACCTCAAGAACCTGCAAAAGACAGAACAGCGCCGCTGCGGCCGATCACGCTCCGACGCCCAAGTCAGCGACTGAACCACCAATTACTAAGAGAAACTCAAGAACTCTAAGGAACCGTGCAAAGTTCTCTCTCAGCGTACTCAAAACTCACAAGCGTAAAGAAGTAATCTAAATGTGCGTACCTCAGAAGTTCATTAGAAACTCTTATATACCTGCGCACTTTCTCTCTCCAGACAGTTACACTTCTGGACACGTGGCTCGCATCCAGCTCTACACGTGTCACCATCTGGAGCATCCTTGACTTGGGCGCCACTTCTTACTCTTCAGGTTTTTTGGCTAAGTTACTTATGCATGACACAACTCAGTGCATAGTTGCCTTGGAGCGTGATCTCTTCTGAGTGGCGAGTTCGGGTGCCTTCGTACACACATTCCCTGTGGTCTCGCCGGCCGCCTTCACGATCTACTCTTCCTACTTCACCGTGTATGTTCAGATAAGCTGTCCCCCGACCTTATCCTCTGGCTAGCTTAGGAAATGACTATCTGACTTTATCTTCGGCGATGTCCCTGTTTCGGCGATTTCTAATCACTTGGTCGCCTGGGTTCACATCTGGCGACTTCATCTTCAACCCGGTGACCGCCGGTTTAGGTATGCTGGAGATCGGAGCACGCCAACTTAACAACCGGCGACTACACGAGCCCCCCGACTTCCTTCCCTTCTGCCAGCCAGGTGTCCCGTCCAACACGCCTATATAATAGCTTGATGCCTCGTCATCACTTCCGACTACTAGGGCGATACAAAAACCTTTTTGAAATCAAGTGTTTTTCCAACTAAGTGAAAAACAACTTGTTATTTTGTCGAATCAACTGGTTGTTTTACTCTTAGGAGTTTTGAAAAGGTTGAAAACTATTTTAGTTTGGTTGACTTAACTGTCAAGCCAAACAATCGGTTGTTTCGTGGTTTCAACCGATTGTTTCTTTGAAAAGCCTAACAAAATTATGTTTTGAATGTTGAATCTGCTTTAAATGTTTTTCAACTGAATACGCTCCTTCATTAACCAATGTGTTGAAAGTATAAATGGTTTGTTTATGTTTTCAAACAAAAAGAAGAAAACAAATTTGATTTTTCAGTTTGAGAAATTTTGTTTCTAAGATTTGAACATTCACATCAAGCTTTGGTTCCCCCACACCCCCCCCCCCCTCTCATTTAAGGCCATATATTCTAACAAAGAAAGGTGAGATACTTGGGGAATAATATGGCACTCATGACACCCAACCAGGGAGATAGGATGGAGGATATTATCAGAATCAATAAATAGTGGTTCGAAAGTGTTTTCGAGGTTATAGAGCCATGGTCTGATGCACATGTAACAGGTCACAAAGTCATATGGGTTAGATGTTATGGCCTCCCTATATCTTTATGGAATAGGGACTGTTTTTCTAAAGTGGTAGGGGAGGTAACCTCCTCGGTGGATGTCGATAAAGCAACGGAAGAGGGGGATAACCTTGAGTATGCCAGACTCCAGGTGCGCACCCTTAAATCGTGCAATGTGAGATTAAAAAAGGGGATGAAGATCAATGGTCAAATCTTAAATATATACATGGAAGAAGAGCAACCTAATTTCTTAGAAGGTAAATGCAAGTTCACGTATAATCACTATGCATCCTCAAACAGCGTAACCTCATCAGAATCCTTCGTGGAGGGAACTAACTTATCGGAGAAGAGTGTTGATGAAGAGGGCAAGCTAGGGGAGGAGGAGCTGCGATGGCCGGAGGAATTAAAGGAAGGTGGGAAAGGTAACACACCAAATAAGACAAAATTTTCGAATGAGAAGGAAGGGGAAATGCAAGATAATCAGGGGCAGGAGAAAGGTGTCAGTGCTTACATGAATAAGGCAAAGGAGTTGAAGGAAAATTTGCAGGGGTTGCTGCAGGGGAATCAGCTTTGTCCGTATCCCATATGGTCAACATTGCATGCAAAAGTAATTTTGTTCAAGAAGCGTTAACCAACCTACTTGTAGCTTTGGAGGCATCAAATTGTAGCAAAGCTAAAAAGTGTGTGGGCCACGAGGGGTATGGGATGATGGCCCATCAGGAGAGAGGGGTAGAGCCCATACGGGAAGAAGATAGCCCACACTATGTATCCAATGCCTCCGCCCATTCGACGTCTGGTACAAATCGAAGGGAGGCAGAAGGGGACATGGAGTGCGACATGCATCTATCAACGTTGTGTGAAGATGGGGCTGACAAAGAGAATTTGCATGGGGAGGATTCCGAAGAAAATTCTAGATGGGAAAAAAGGTGTGTAGAAAATAGATAGTCTGGGAGGAGAGAGGTTGCTATCGGCCGATTAGAAGGGGACTCGGTGCAAGGGGAGAAGTGCGTTACAGATTCCAACAGCGACGACAGATCTAACCAAAGGGGCGGTGACAACCAGGATGAACAAATTGCGACTCTTGGTGAAGAAGAAGGCGCAAAGGAGGCCAGCTATGTAATACCAATTAGGCATAGAAGGCGTAAAGGGCTGTGGGAGTTGGGAAAATCCAGTAGGAGGTCGCAGGGAAAAATCCGACTTGAAGCAGTAAACATATCCGATGAAAGTTGTAGAGATTCAAGGGTCAATAAAATCTCTAATATTGTGTCTGATGGAGATATTGCTAAAGGAAATAGCAGATGTAGGAAGGATGGAAAAGACGAAGAACCACTTGATCTTTGGGTGGCTGGAAAATGGCTCGGGGTTGCTTGTCAAGAGGATGAGGATGATGTGGTTAAGGAAATAGAAAAATGGAAGCAAGAGATCTTGAGGTTTTGAAGAAGCATGAGGAGGGAAATAAGGGGAGTTTTATATGATCATAGCAAACTTGAATATAAGAGGAGCGAGAGGGGGAACCAAGGCTAAATACTTGAAAAACATTATTTTTAAGGAGTGGGTGGAAGTGGTGTGTCTACAAGAAACCCAAATAACTGAGTTTTCGAATGCGCGTTGCTTTGCTTTGTGGGGGAATAATGAGATGGGTTGGATACACAACGAAGGTATAAGCGGGGCTGGAAGCATGTTAGTAATGTGGCACAAACAAGCATTCATATGTGAAAGGCATGTGGAGGGTAGGGGGTTTATTGCAATATTCGGCCAGCATACTAGCACAAAGCTAAAATGCGTGGTGGTTAATGTGTATGCGGCTTGCAATATGACTGACAAGGTGGCCTTGTGGGAGGAACTAACAAATATGAAAAATACCAATCTGATCTGAGCATGGTGTTTTTGTGGAGATTTTAATGCGGTTAGATGTGCAGACGAAAGAAAAGGTGTAGGAGAAAGGGGTAGCCAAAAGAGTGAGATCAAAGATTTTAATAATTTCATTAAAAGGAACCTTCTGGTGGAACTGTCGGTAGTGGGCAAGAAGTATACATGGTTCAAGGCGAATGGTACAATAAAAAGTAGACTAGATAGAGTGTTGGTGTGTGATGATTGGCTACACAAATGGCCTATGGAAAAACAATACATCCAACCAAGAGAGGTGTCGGACCATTGTGCAATAGTGGTGAAATGTGTCTCAAAAGATTGGGGACCCAGACCCTTCAGGACAATAGATTCTTGGCAAATGGAGCCCAAATTCAAGGACATGGTAAAAGCTAAGTGGAGTTCGTATGCAGTTCAAGGAGACAACATAACAAAGCTAAAAAACAAGTTGAAATGTCTTAAGTGGGACCTCAAAGTATGGAATAGAGACGTTTCTGGACATTTAGCACTGAGAAGAAAAGGGTTTTGAAGGAAATTGAGGTTCTCGATAACCAAGATGATGGTTAAGGAAGTTGTGTGGATGTGTGAGGGGTCAAAAAGCCCAGGCCCAGATGGCTATAACTTCAACTTTATTAAACACAATTGGGAGGCTCTAAAGCAGGACATCTTAGATGCAGTACACTTCTTTCAAGACTCTGGACGCATGCCAAAGGGGAGTAATGCATCGTTCATAGCACTTGTGCCCAAAGTGAAGGATCCTCAATGTTAGATCATCACAGATCCATATCTTTTGTGGGTTCTCTCTATAAAATTATATCCAAAGTGTTGTCCTGTCGTATGAAGAAAGTGCTAGCCTCGGTCATTGATGAATGTCAATCAGCCTTTCTGAAGGATAGAGGGCTTCTTGATAGTGTATTAGTACCTAATGAGGTTATTGATGAGCTAAGGAGGTGTGGTAGCAGAGGTTTGTGTCTAAAAATTGACTATGAGAAGGCGTACGATTCAGTGAGTTGGGCTTTCCTATTTGAGATGTTGCAGAGGCTGGGTTTCCATACGAAATGGATCTTGTGGATTAGAGGTTGTTTGGAATCTGCAACAGTGTCAATCTTGGTTAATGGAAGTCCTACTTCAAAGTTCAAAGTCTCTACTCCTAGCACATTTCCTGTTTATTGTGGTTGCTGAAGGGTTAACTGGGCTTGTTAGGTAGGCACTGAGAGCCAATGTGCTTGTAGGAATCTAGGTGGGTAGGAAGGAGGTCGATGACAGCATACTACAATTCGCTGATGATACCTCTTCCTATGTGAAGACTCATACTCTAACGTATTCACTATAAAAGCAATACTCAGGTGCTATGAATTGGCCTCGGGATTGAAGATCAACTTCCATAAGTCAAAGCTTGTAGGAATCAATGTTGGAATTCAGACCCTTGAGGTTTATGCAAAGAGCTTACATTGTACTATAATGAGGGTACCCTTTAAATACTTGGGGCTGGAAATAAGAGGAAATCCCAAGAAGAAAAAGCATTGGGAGCTGATTATAGAAAAGATAAACACAAAGCTTAATGGTTGGAAGGGGAGTTTTTTGTCTATGGCTGGCAGAATATGCCTAATTAAATCAGTATTTACATCTCTAACGTTATATTACTTTTCCTTCTTCAAGGCGCCTAAAACGGTGTGTGATAGAATTATCAGTATTCAAAGAAGATTCATGTGGGGCTGGGGAAGGGAGAACAGGTCGATACCATGGGTGAGCTGGGAGAAAATATGCAGTCCTTTGGAGAAGGGAGGGCTGTTAGTTAAAGATGTTAAGAAATTCAATGGTTCTCTTTTAGCGAAGTGGAAGTGGAGGCTTATGAGAGGAGAAAAGGGATTGTGGAAAGAAGTCTTGTTGTCTGAGTATGGTATGGACCTAGAACAAAGTCGTAGCAATGAGAAGAAATACTCTTGGTGGTGGAGAGACCTATGTAAGAGTTGTGGTGAGGGAGAAGATGTATGTTGGTTTCATAGTGCAATTGGTTGGAAGTGGGGATAAGGTGAGATTTTGGGAGGATGCATGGGCTGGCAGTAGATCTCTACGAAATATTTTCCCTATGCTCTTTTCGTTATCGGTCAAAACTGTAAGAAAGTATGGCTTTAAACTAGAGGGGGGTGAATGGTTTAAAGAGGGTTTTCGCAAACTTTTAAGTCTAGAATGAAATTACTTTGAGAAAACTTGATTCAGAATTCAGTTTTCCAAAAACACAAAGCAATTTAGCACAGCACCAGAGAAACAATCGGTTGTTTCGCAGAAACAATCGGTTGTTTATACCAGTTCACAATATAAACTGAAATTAAACAGTTCAAGGGATAGAAAGATTGAACGCACAGGTTTACACTGGTTCACTCTTAACCAAGAGCTACATCCAGTCTTCCCAGAAACCACTGGGGAATCCACTAAGCAATCAACCCTAAATTACTTACAACACCACCAAAGAAGTGACCTTGATCCCCTCAAGACACACACTTCCTTTGGCTCAGCACAAACACCACTAAGAATGTTGATCTTGACAACCTCAAGAACACACAGCACTTCTCAGCTTCACACACAGTTTCTTCAAAGTACAAAAGGATTACACTTGTTACAGAAAGATTTGAAATCAATACAAGATGAAAATCCTATTCCACACTCTCTTGATCCAAGCAAACTTCAACTCTTCAAAAGCAAAATCAGTGAAAAACTCAAATCTGTTTTTCTTTGATTAAATCCCAATTCTTGTTTGTTACACAAACATAACAAACTATTTATTGCTTTCAAAGACTGGTCAAAGCATTTAAAACTGGAGCGTTATCAGTTATAAAATCATTTAATGCTCAGTCAAAGCACAAAACAGTTTTCTGTTATGGTCCCAAAACAAACAATCGGCTGAATACTTGAATCAATTGGTTGTTTTGGTTTGACAGCAAGTCAACCATCAAAAACAGTTTTCAACCTTTCTAAAAACACCTAAGTATAAAACAATCGGTTGTTTCGACAAAACAACATGTTGTTTTTCACTTAGTTTGGAAAACACTTTCAATTAAAAGGTTTAAGAATGCTTAAGCTTTGGATTCAATCAAGAGTGGATTTACACAGAAAATCTACCCCGGATCCTATTCTAAAACACCTTTGCAACAGCAAGCACAACCAGCCTCCCATCAAACTTCAAAGGGGTTTGGATTCTTCAAAGCTTGAACACACTTGATTCTACAATCTCCCCCTATTTGATGAAGACAAATCCTTGGTTGCTTGTGTTGGATTTGATTGAATCTGAAGCAGTTCCTGCAAAAATAGCATATATACAATCCATTGCTTCCTACAACAGCAGGTTAGATTTTCACATGTTCAAAACAATATTCCAGACAAACAATCGGTTGTTTCTATCAGCATAAGCAAAAATAGTTTTAATATCAGAGATTTCAGCAGTTTTAAACACTTCCAGAGAAAAATACACAAGAACCAATCAATTCTCCCCCTATTTGTCTTCACAAATAGACTCTAACAGGTATTAAAACCGATTTAGGAAAGATTTTGAAGGTCAAGGATACCTAACTCATTTCTCAAAAAGAAGAACCTCTCTTTTGGTAAAGGTTTTGTGAAGATATCTGCTAGCTGCAGTTTTGTCTTGAAAAACTTCACTGCAAGTCCCCATTGCTCACATGATCCCTGATGAAATGATGGCGTATCTCAATATGCTTAGTTCTTGAGTGCTGAATCTGATTTTTGGTAAGATTGATAGCACTTGTATTGTCACACATCAAAGGGACCTTGCTGATTTGAAATCCAAAGTCTGCAAGTTGTTGTTTGAGCCATAGAATCTGTGCACAAAAGCTTCCAACAGCTATGTACTCAGCCTCAGCAGTAGAGAGAGCCACAGATGCTTGTTTCTTGCTATGCCATGAGATGAGGCTTGAACCAAGAAGGTGGCAAGTGCCACTTGTGCTTTTCCTATCTAGCTTGCATCCTGCAAAATCAGAATCTGAATAGCCAATTAAATGAATGGGAGAGTGAGAAGGATACCATAACCCAACAATTGATGTTCCTTTGAGATATTTCAAAATTCTCTTTGCAGCTTTGAAGTGTGACTCCTTCGGATTTGCTTGATATCTTGCACAAAGACATACCGCAAACATAATGTCCGGTCTACTTGTTGTTAGATAGAGCAAAGAGTCAATCAAACCTCTGTATTTAGTTTGATCTACCCCTTTTCCAACAGCATTTGCATCCATGTAGTAGCTTGATGGCATTGGTGTGCTTGCTTCCTTGCAACTCTCCATTTCAAATTTCTTGAGAATCTCTTTACAATACTTTGATTGGCATAGAAAGATTCCATCCTTTGTTTGCTTAACCTGCAATCCAAGAAAGAAAGACAATTCTCCCATCATAGACATTTCAAACTCACCTTTCATAGCAGCCACAAATTCTTCACACAAACTATCTTGTGTAGCACCAAAGATGATGTCATCAACATAGATTTGCACAAGGATAATTTCAGAATTTGACTTTTTGATTAAGAGATTCTTGTCAATCATTCCCCTTTCATAGCCATGAGACAAAAGAAAGTTGCTAAGCCTTTCATACCACTGCCTAGGAGCTTGCTTCAGCCCAAACAAAAACCTTTTTCAGCTTGAAGATATGATTGGGATATTGGTGATCTTCAAAGCCCGGTGGTTGATCCACATACACTTCCTCATTGATGTATCCATTTAAAAAGGCACTTTTGACCTCCATTTGAAAGAGTTTAAAGCCACTCATACATGCAAAAGCCAGCGGCAACCTCAAAGCTTCCAATCTTGCAACAGGAGCAAAGGTTTCACCATAATCAATTCCCCCCTCTTGATTGTAGCCTTTGGCAACTAGCCTTGCTTTGTTCCTTGTGATCACACCATCCTCATCCAGTTTGTTTCTAAACACCCACTTCGAACCAATGATGTTCATCTCAGCTGTTTTAGGGACAAGAAACCATACCTCATTCCTTGCAAACTGATTCAGCTCTTCATGCATAGCTTCAACCCACTTTTCATCCTTGAGAGCTTCATCAATTGACTTTGGTTCAATTTAAGAGACAAAAGCAGTGTGCCTGCAGAACTTTGAGATGGAGCTACGTGTTGAGACACCTTCCTTTATTTGCCCAATGATGTTCTCCACTGACAGATCTCTAAGAATCCTCCATTCTTGGGGCAACTCACTCTGCTGCAGAATTTCAATCGGTTGTTTGAAGGAATCAACCGGTTGTTTTTCTGCACAGATGTCTAGCTTCTCCATACTTGTGTTCTGCTCATCCTCTTCAGCACTATTCTTCTATATTTGAATGCTTTTGTGATCCACTTCATCAAAGACAACATGAACAAACTCTTCTACAGTCATTAGCCTCTTATTGTAGATTCTGTATGCATGACTAGTTAGAGAATAGCCTATGAAGATACCATGGTCAGCTTTTTCATCAAACTTCCCTAGGTTTTCCTTTCCATTGTTGAGAACAAAATAGTTGCAACCGAAAACTATGAGGTGATTGATGTTTGGCTTCCTTCCATTGAAGAGTTCATAAGGAGTCTTTTTCAGAATTGGCCTAATTAGCACTTTATTCATCACATAGCAAGAGGTGTTAACTACATCAGCCCAAAAATACTTAGGAAGAGAATATTCACTTAGCATTGTTCTAACTAGTTCTTCAAGGGACCTGTTCTTCCTCTCCACCACACCATTCTGTTGTGGAGTTCTTGGAGCTGAAAAATTGTGCAGAATTCCCATCTTTTCACAGAACTTGCTGAACTTTTCATTTTGGAATTCACCTCCATGATCACTTCTTATTGAGCCTATGTTATTGTTCTTTGTATTTTGCAAGCTTCTTGAATACAGAGAAGGCATCACTTTTTTATTCCAATAAGAGAGTCCAAGTGAACCTAGAAAAATCATCCACAATAATAAGAGCATAATAGTTTCCACCAAGGCTCATGGTTCTTGAAGGTTCAAAACAATCCATGTGAAGTAGCTCAAAAGGTTTTCAAGAAGAAACAACATTTTTTATTTTAAAAGAATTTTTCACTTGTTTCCCCTTTTGGAAAGCTTCACAAATGTGGTCCTTCTCAAACTTGAGCTTTGGCAGCCCTATCACAAGATCTTTAGAAATCAACTTGTTCAAGTGGTTCATGTGAATGTGAGCAATTCTTCTATGCCAAAGCCAAGACTCATCATGCTTGGATATAAGACAACCAATTGAACAAGGTGAAGAGATATCTAGAAGATAAATTATTGATTCTCTTACCAATCAACATTACCTCTTTTGTGTTAGGAAGACAGATTTTACAGGAGTTTATTTTGAAGATAACCTGATCTCCTTTGTCACACAATTGACTAATGCTCAGCAGATTGTGCTTTAATCCTTCTACATAGAGAACATCATGAATGACCAAGATATTTTTGTCTCCTATGGATCCTCTCCCAAGAATCCTCCCCTTATTGTTGTGCTCATAGGTAACGTGCCCTTCTGGCTTAAAGGAGATGCTTAGAAACTTTGATTTGTCCCCAGTCATGTGCTTGGAGCACCCACTATCTAGGTACCATTGTTGCATGCTCTCCTCCAAGGTTTCCTACAAAGAAGATTTTCAAGTACAAAGATTTGGTCCCCTTATGAAATGTGGGTCCATTTGGTTTACATTTATCATTTGAACCGTTACTACACTTGGGAATCCACTTCATAAAGCCCCTAGGAACAACATATTTTCTGATTTTACAGAATCTGACAGAATGGCCTTTTTTCGTGCAGTAGAAGCATGTAACAATTGGTTGTTTCGACAGATCAATCAGTTGTTTTTCAGGCAGTTTCGAAAATGACTTTGAAAATCTATCTTGCTTGTTCTATGGGTTAAAACCCAATCCAGCTTTTCCAAAAACACAGTTTTGAGATGTCAAGACATTCTCAAAGTTGGATTGACCTTTAGAAAGCTTATCCACAATTTTAACAAGATAATGAATGAACTTTCTTTTCAAGATTTTCGCAATTTTCACAAATAAGAGTATCACTCTTGCAAGAGGAGCTTTTGTAAACTATTTCAAGGTTTTCAAAATTTGTTTTTTAATTTTCCAATTCCTCTTCCAGTGTTTTGACTTTGTTTTCAAGCCAGCTATTCATTCCCTTTAACTGGTTTTTCAAGAAGGCCAATCGGTTAGCTTCTTCATGTGTTTCTTGAAAAGCTTGAAGCAATTGACTGTAATTTTCAGAGTTTGAGGAGTTAGAAGAACTTACACTACTTGATTCATCTTCCTTTTTGGCCATGAAGCAGAGGTTGAGGCTTTTTCTGTTTTTCCTCCTTTTCCTTCGTGCTTGACTTCTTGATCTTACTTCCTTTGATTCATTGATGTTCCCATGAGTAGCTTTGAGTGTGTCCCACATCTCTTTAGCAGATATGCATTTTGATATCCTGAAAAACTCATTAGTATCTAGTGCATAAGCTATTATGTTTTGAGCAACACAATCAAGCTTGGCCATCTTACATTCTTCATTGGTCCATTGGGACCAAGGTTTTGCAATAAAAGATCCATTCTTTTTAAGCTTTGGAATGAAAGGGCCATTTTCGATTGAATCCCAAATTCCTTGATCAATAGATTCAACAAAGATTTTCATTCTAGCCTCCCAATACTTATAATTCAAACCACAGAATAAAGGTGGTTTGTGGATTGAAGCACCTTCCTCAAAAGATAGTTTTCCAGCCATAGAAAAAGATTTTCGGATCAAACTTGATTATCTTTCAAGTACCAAGCTCTGATACCAATTGTAAGAAAGTATGGCTTTAAACTAGAGGGGTGAATGGTTTAAAAAGGGTTTTCTTAAACTTTTAAGTCTAGAATGGAATTACTTCGAAAAAACTTGATTCAGAATTCAGTTTGCCAAAAACACAAAGCAATTTAGCACAACACCAGAAAAACAATCAGTTGTTTATACCAGTTCACAATATAAACTGAAATTAAAGAGTTCAAGGGATAAAGAGATTGAACACACAGGTTTATACTGGTTCACTCTTAACAAAGAGCTACATCCAGTCTTCCCAGAAACCACTGGGGATTCCACTAAGCAATCAACCCTAAATTACTTACAACACCACCAAAGAAGTGACCTTGATCCCCTCAAGACACACACTTCCTTTGGCTCAGCACAAACACCACTAAGAATGCTGATCTTGACAACCTCAAGAACACACAACACTTCTCAGCTTCACACACAGAGTGATAGAGATCAAATAAGGGAGGATTTTACTAATGGAGGAAGAGGTCATTCACCCAAACATTTGAAGTTCTTCCTTCTAGTCTTCTCAAAAATTAAAGAAGAATTAAAATAAAGAGAGGACCAAACCTAAAGCCAAAAGAAGACTCAAGAATGGGCTTCAATTAATATCTCTCTTTATAGTTTCTTTTGTATAAATTTGTTAATAATATAGAATAGTGTTTAGGTAGGTGCTAAGAGGGAAACCTAAAGATACCTCTTGTGTAAAGCATCTTTAGATATTAGCTTTAGAAAATTCTAGAAAGATATCCCTTCCTCCTTCACTTTAGGCGCTAGAAGTGGAAGAGTTACAAGGGAACTTTAGTTAGCTTCTTTTGTAAGCCTCTTGTACTTTCATGACTGGTCCTTCTCCTATATAAGGAGGACTTGAGTCTTTCTAATACAGATTTGATATTTTGAGTAAAGAAATTCTCCCAAATTGGTGAGTGATAGAGAGACTTGTGTCTTTTCTTCTTCTAGTCTCATCTTGAGTGCATCTTGGAACCTCAAGTGGCGGCATCTACACTCATCTTGGAGCCTTACATCCTTCAAGTGGCATGTTCATCTCCAAGAACTCCAACCACATAAGTTCCCTATTTCATTTCATCTTCTTCATCCATTTTCCCTTCATTCCAAATTACCCATTTTTGTTCTACTTGTTTGTTTTCACTTTCAATCGGTGCAATCTCTTCCTTATGATGTCCTCTTTCATTTGCTGTACTTTACATTCTTGTAGTTACCTTTCTGTTTTAGGTTTATTTTTGGGTATTTCTTGTTGTTTTCTTGTTGTTCTTACATTGTGTTTGTGTCATTTTGATTTGTGAATCCTTATTAGTTTTGTCAAAGTCATGTTTCTCCCAAAATGTTATCAATTCCATGTGGTCCTTTTGTTGTAATTTTTGTTTCTTGATTTTGTGTTCAGTACAGTTTTATGTGTTTGTTTCTTGATCCTTTGGTGCATTTTCTTGTGGTTGGGTAACCAATTCTGGTAGGGTGGGTGTCCAGTTTTGCCACAGGTGTAATATATGGCCCATATTACACCGATTAAGCCATCTAACTGGTGTAATATAGGGCCTATATTCAAAAACATTTTGATTTTTTTTTCATGAAGAGTGGGTGGCCATAAACGTCACAGAAGTGACAATTTACAGGCACACGGGTAACCAGTTTTGCGTGTGCCAGTACATGTGGAGGAACTTGTGGTTGGGTAACTAGTTCGAGTAGAGTGGGTGTCCAATTCTACCATGGGTGTAATATATGACCCATATTACACCAGTTAAGCCATCTAACCGGTGTAATATATGCCCCATATTAAAAAACTTTATAAAAAAATTTTCATGAAGAGTGGGTGGCCATAAACGTCACACAAGTGACCACTTACAGACACACACATAACTAGTTTTTCGTGTGCCAGTACATGTGGAGGAACCTCTGGCTAGGAAACTAGTTCTGGTAGGGTGGGTGTCCAGTTCTACCATGGGTAACCACGTGGTTAGCCCAAAGGGTAGTAATGGCGAAATTGAAAGTGATTGAGGAGTAAGGGTGAGTTTTTAATGTTGTGGGGGTGATGCAAAAGCAATTTCTGACTCATTTGAGACAGTTGATGCTGTGAAAAGTTGGTGGTCATAAACATAACACAGGTGGCTAGTTACACAAACACAAGAGTAACCACTTTGATTGTGACAATAGGTCTGCAAGAAGCTATGTCGTATATTACACCGGTTGGCTCGAGTAACCGGTGTAATATAGGTCCAGTTCTGATAGGTGAGTGAAGCCAATGACATTGAACACTTGAACAACAAACAAAAGAAGCATCGGTGACCGCACAAGAAAGACGTTTATGGTTTGTGTTTCGCTTGCTCTACTGCTTGGTTTGTGCTTTCCGCTACTTCTTTCTCTCTCCCTCCGACGAGGCCGCTGCTTCTTTCTCCCTTTCGTTCGAAACTTTTATGCTTCCGTACCTGCACTCCAACGCTAAACCCTTACACTCTTACAAAATTGCTCTCAGTGTCACATCACTCCCATAAGAATTACAAAAAGTCCAACTGCCACATCCTCATCTAATGCCATGTCTACGGCGTCAAGTGTGTGTTAGTAGACAGAGGGTATTAACAAAACATTTTCGTAAAAAAAATTAAAATTGTTAGTGAATATTGAAATGCATTTTTGGTACAGGTAAAAGAAATTGGTATTGGTAATTCTTTGAACATGTTTTTGATGCCCTCCTAGTACAATGACTATTTTTTTTTCTGAAATCTCTTAATTAATCCATTTATTACCACTTTTTTCAGGATAAATCTAATTTTTTAAAAATTCCATATTTAAACCAAGTCTCAATTTATTTAGAGTCTTAAAATTGTTAATTGATTTCTGAATTCAATGATGAATTTACTATTAAATTTGCATGCCGATTTCTATGCATGTATTTAATATAATTAATATGAAAATATAAATTTTTAAATTAAATATATTTAAAAAATAATTTTAAAAACATATTTAAATTTTAAAAATATTAATATTTTCAATGTTATAAAACCTTTTAAATTTATGAATACTATAAAAAAATGATAATAAAAGACGATTAATAATAACCATTTCAAAATTAATTTAATGTAAATGAATATAATATTTAAAATATTTAAGTTTATAGTTAATGAGAACTTTTGTCTCACATAAATCCTTTTCCAAAAATATTTCTCAAATAATTTAAATAGATAACAAAATAATTGATAAAAAAATATACTTTTTACATTTTATTTATCATCTTTTAAGTAATTAATTATATTAAAATTCGTTTGAATTAGAAAATAAAAATACTTAATATAAATTAATATTAAATGGATTTTTTAATTTAATTTTAATATAAATTTTTATTATTTTTTATAATGATTAATATAAAAAGTTAATGAAACAAAAAGATAAGCAAACATAAAAACAAACATAATATAAACCAGATGTTATGTTTATTTAACCGATTGAGTTATTATAAAAATAAACTAGAAGATAATAGTACAGTTTAAAAGATAGAGGTAGAGAGAATCACACAAAAAATTTATATTGGTTCACTTTTAACCAAGAGCTATATTTAGTTTCTAATGAGATACTGAGATTTTACTAAATCAAAATCAAAAATTACATAAGAACTACGCACAATAGCTTTGGTCCTTGAACCTTTCAAGAAAAACAAACTCTCATAGACATAACAGAAAAATCAAAAACCCTATCTGGATTTGCCCTAAGAACATAATATAAGAAAATATGAAACGAAAGCACCTGAGTCTTTTATAGAATATGAAAACAGAGAATTACAAACATAGGAAACATTTCTTCAGACAACATGATAATCCAAGATTAAAAATAACCTCAAAGACTTTTTTTTGCAATTTGTTTTCTCAAGAAATTCATTACTTTAAAATGTTCAGAAAACACCTTTTATAGGTTATAATGATTGTCAAAATCAGTTTTTCCATTAATGAAAATAGTTGTGTCAATTAAACCCAGATTGGAAATCATAACAAAATTTGTTAAAACATTTAGTTGATTCTTTAAAATAATTGACTGATTTCATTTAGAAGAATAAATTAAGTTTAAAACACTTGATTTATTTATCGAAATAACTAGTTCATTTCATTAAACTGAAAATAAAAAAAGATTTAATATTAAAGTCTTAAGGTCAAGTATACAAATATTTCTTTTAAATCATTAAAAAAAATTAGTATTTTCAATCAGTTGATACGATAAATCAATCTGTCAAAATACTTTACTAAAGTCACAAGGCTTCAATGTAAGTGATTTTAACCGATTAAAAACTTGAATCAACTTATTTAAAAACATAACAAATTTTAAAACATTTTCTTAGAGATGTCTTGAAGCATAATGCATAGTGATGAATATACTGCAAAATCTACCTAAGCACACACATGCACAACTTTGCAGACCATGGTTGAGCTTTGAGCACATCAAATCCATCCACTTTAGTGAACAATCTCCCCCTATTTGTTGAAGACAAAACATTGATGTTGTGTAGATTTTGCAAAAGATGAAGTCCTGCAAAACAAGGAAATACCAAGCAATCCAAACAACATACGCAGATAACACAAAATATTTAAAATATAAAACAAAATCCAACAACAGTGTTTTAACAACAACCATTTTTTTCTCCTCCATTTGTCTTCAACAAATAGACAAACTATGGAGAGACTAAAATAACAACAAAGAAAATTTAATCACCATGATGGTAGAGAATTGACAGTTGCTCCTACATTGCTTCAATTTGCTGATCAAGGTGTTCAAACCTTGCTTCAACCCTTTCATAATGTTCCTTCTGTGTTACAGAGATAAAATCAAGCTTGTTCACCATGAATCTTTTGAAACTTGAAAGCATTTTACTTCTTTCAAATGGAGGAACATATGGTATCAAGGCTTGCAAGTTGTAATCTTTAGCAACTCCACTTTTTCCACTGGATCCAACACCATGACTTGATCCAGCCATAGGGTTGTCATTTTCTTTGCTTACCCACCTGTCATTCATTTTCACAGGTCTTTCCTTACTTCCTTTAAGTTCTTCTCTTTCAACCAGTTGAAAGATAGCATCTTAGGAGTGTTTATTATTTTCTTACTCATCTCATGGAGGAAAACTTCAATTTGTTCATTATCATCAGAGAACCAAGTCTCCAGGTCACCAGCCCTTGTTGTGCCATTTGAAGCTCATGTCTTCTTTTGTTTTGAAGGGTGAGAGGATGCCATTTATGATCTTTGATGAAATGATGTCTAATTTCAATGTGCTTTGTCCTTGAGTGTTGTATTTGATTCTTAGTAAGATTAATTGCATTAGTATTGTCACACAATAAAGCACATTGCTTAGCTTTAATTTAAAGTCTTCAAGTTGTTGCTTAATCCATAATATTTAAGCATAGCAGCTGCAAGCAACAATATACTCAGCCTTTGCAGTGGAAAGAACAACACAGGCTTGTTTCTTGTTGTGCCAAAAGGGTGGAACCTATAAGATGGCATGTACCACTTGTACTCTTCCTATCTAGTTTGCATCTTGCAAAATCCGAATTAGAATATCTAATGAAATTTATAGTAGAGTTAGAAGGATAACATAGACATACTGATAAGTGTCATATTTCAGTAATATTACATATTAAATTACGGACACTTATGTGTATTTATTGATAAAATAACTATAATTTAACCCTTAATTTATGAATTTAAACATTTTTATACATTTTGTGATTATAATATGAATAAGGACGATTTATTTTCAAATTTGTGTTAATTTCATAATTTTATGGAAAAATGGAAATGTAAGGGCTAAAGGATAATAGACAAGATAAAAAGGGAAGGTTGGAACGCTCAAAACTCGCCCAAAAACTCGCCTAAGTCAGAAGCACTCTAGAGTAACTCACCCAAGCGAGATCACTCTAGAGAAGTTGGGTTTTTTCTCGTCCAACTCGCCCAGACGAACCCAATCATGCCCAGGCGAGAAGTCACTTAGACCAAACCCAACTAGGTAAAATATGAGGCATAAGGCACAACCCTAGACATCATTGGGAAAATAGAATGTGAAAAAAACCTTAGAGGAGGCAACCGTCAAGGAGAAATATCATGGATATTATTTTCTTGCTTTTCATGCTTGTAATGGCCAACATGAGTCATTGTGGTTCTTGAACCCTTCAAGAACAAGGCACACACAATGCTGAAAAAAACTCTATTTCAGAAGCAAAAACACTCCAAGAAACCCTATCAAGAAGTGTCCATACAACCACCTTTACACAAGAATGAATGAGGAAAGAAAAGACTTGAAAAGAGTGTACAAGAACCCAAAACAACAACACTTTTCTGCAACACAGTAATGATAGAACCTCAAACCTTGACCAAGGCACAGAATGAACAAGCATACTTGAATTCCTTTAAGAGAACCTTTTAAGAAAACATTCAAAGCTTTTATCTCTTAATAAAAACTCTTTGATCTGTGGTAAAAAAACGTGATCACCCAGTCATTTTTCATGTGAGATGTGCCTCTCTTTATATAGAAAACAATTTATAACAATTTTTCAAAAACAGTTGAAAGTTGTTATAATAAGAATAGGTTGAAGTTAAAATAAACGGTTGTTTTTTTTAAAGCAAAAAATGATTTTTAAACCACTTCCAACTCATCTTACTGTAATAAAGGGATAAAACAAACTATTTGGTGCCCTAACAGAATTTTGAAAAAAAACTTTAACAAAAGAGCACCAATTCATAAATAAATCTATTATTTTACAAATTAACAGATTTATTTTTATGCAGTAACCTGATTTTTTAGAGAACTTAAGGTAGTTGATAGAAGAACTTAGAAAAACATTTTGTGCTTGATCTTACCACCTTGGTTAGGGACATGAAGTAGGCCACGCAGCAACAGATCACCTTAAACTAACTCTAACCTATTATGACCACTAATAACATCATCACTAATCTTCAAAGTAAACAATACAATTTTCTACATCAAACACACTAGCACTTGCAGAGAAGAAGCTTCATCCATCTTCAACATATTCATCCAGTTATTTTTCTAGACTAAGTTCCAGCTTTTGCAAAATGGTGCTTTGATCGTTTTCTTCTACACATTTCTTTAAAGAATCTTGTTCTGCATGGTTAGTCTCATCAAATACAACATGAACAAATTTTTCAATAGTCATCAATATTTTGTTATAGACTCTATATGCATGACTACTTCAAGAATATCCAAGAAAGATGTTATTTTTAGCTTTTTCATAAAACTTGCCAAAGTTTTCCTTTTCATTATTTCAAATGAAACATTTGCAGCCAAATACCCTTAAGTGACCAATGTTGGGTTTTCTTCCATTGTACAATTCATAAGGTTTTTTTTTCAAAATAAGTTTCATAAGGACTTATTCATTACATAACAAGTTGTGCTAACAGTATCAACCCAAAAATACTTTTGGTAGTGAAGATTCATTTAAAATAGTTATAGCAAGTTTTTTAAGAGACTATTTTTCCTTTCAACAACCTCATTTTGTTGGGGAGTTCTAGGAGAGGAAAAATTGTGAAGAATAACCACTTTCACAAAAACAACTAAATTTTTCATTTTGATATTCTCCATCATGGTCACTACGGATGACACATAGGTTACTGTAGTTTTTATTTTGTAACATCTTGGCAAGCTTTTTGAATGCAAAGAAAGTATCACTCTTGGATTCAAGAAATAAAGTACGTGTAAACCTTGAGACATCATCAAAAATTACAAGATCATAGTAATTTCCACTAAGACTCCTGGTTCTTGAATGACCAAATAAATCCATGTGAAATAACCCAAGGGATCTAGTTACTTAAACAACATTTTTTATTTAAAACAAATCTTTTTTCTTGTTTTCTCTTTTGACATGCTTCACATATATGGTTTTTCTCAAACTCGAGTTTAGGTAGACCATCAACTAGTTATTTTGAAATCAACTTGTTTAAATGATGCATAGTTATATGAGTTATCCTCTTATGCCATAACCATGATTTTTTATGTTTGGTTAGGAGGCAATCTATATCAGATGCAGAAACAGAAATGTCAAGCAAGTAAACATTGTTGATTCTTTTACTAATCAACAATACTTCTTGTGTGTTAGGCAAGTTGATTTCACATGTATTGGGTTTTGAAGATGATTTGATAGTCCTTGTCAAACAACTGATTTATGCTTAGGAGGTTGTGCTTTAATCTTTTCTATGAACAACACTACATTGATCAGAAACGTATTTTTATCACTTACGGTGTCTTTGTCGAGAACTCTTTCTCGGTTATTGTCTCCATATGTGACTTGTCCTTCTTGCTTGAGATGGAACTTCACAAACTTGCTCTTGCCTCCTATCATATGTTTTGAGCAGCCACTGTCCAAATACCAGAGATGTTTATTGGCTTGGTCATTTTATTGAAGTCAAAATGAAGTCTTTACTCCAAACAAAGGTTCTGAGAATGCCCGGTAACAAATCACATAAACCAATAGTTATAATCCTACGCATATTCTCTAAAGAAGAGAAAACAAATTTATAGAAACTTTTATCTAGAGGAATTGTTTGCCAAGTAGCCAAAGATCCATGTGGAGAACCTAATATACAAAACTCAAGGTGCGTTAAGACTTATGTCCCTTTTAGAATAACTCTTCCATGAAAATATTCTTGCAATCTTCCAAGCTAGCCAAGTAAACCTCTTTATGAATCTGTACTGAAACCATGTCACCCTTAATGCATGACATGAAAAGTTGAGTTAAAGAGATATTACACGCATTGTTAAAGACTTGAGCGAAAGTCTTTCTCTAAACCCATGCGGATTGTTAAGGAAAAGGCTTAGGACCTTCTTGATCTTTTAGACAACCCGATGATACTTGAAACCTAGTAGAATCCTGGCTTATTATGCCGAAAAGCAAAAAGAATAGCCAAGAAAACTAGGATCACCAAAATGCAGAAAAAAATATCAAATAGGTTAAAACGTTTAACGTGCAACAAATAACCTTGCAACAAAGAAACCAACAAACGTGGATTCAACAAGAAACATAAGCAAATGCGAGGTAGAAGAAAGAGGAACCAAAAAATCCTAGAAAACCGAGAAGAGGAATGAGAAAGGGAGAAAATCTTAGGTAGATACTTAGAGAATTTTGTTTCAAACTCTTATCAGTCCAAACTTTTTTTTTTTTATCGGCAAAAAAAATTAGTTAAAAGAGATATTTCAAGGGTATCTCAATTCGTATACAGAAACCTGCCAAACACACAGGCCAACTGCTCCTCTCAAGTAGAGGAATTCTTAGAAAATATAACAGACCTCATATATACCATTGACTCAAGATCAATCCAAACTATTATCATAATTATTCCAAATATTTTGAGATTTCGTATCACTTCTTTTAAAAAGATTTGAGAAAATATGTCTGAAAAATTATAAAACCTAGAAATATTTGTATTTCTTTCGAATGTTGTAACCGTCTTTATTCAAGGAATATGTAATATGGTATTTTATATATGTTATATTTAGTTGTGATGCTGTATGTATAAAGTGCATGAAATTTGTTGTTTTTTCAAGTGATACGTTTCCAAAACAAGTAGCTCATTTAAAAAAAAAAGTATAATTTCAACATTTATTGCTACTTTAACTAGTCTTGAAAAAGTTGAAAGTAACCCTTTCAACATTTGTTGTGCTGTTAATCAATGTTGAAAAATGCAACTTTTAACACCTATTGATATTGAACATATATTTTAATGTTGGATATTGAAGTGATATTAAAATTTCATAATTTTAAGTATGTAGTGTGTGTGTGTATATATATATATATAACACCAATTCTAAAATTGAATTTAAAAGGTTCACAAAAAATTAAAATTTTAACACCTATTGATATTGAACATGTATTTTAACGTTGGATATTGAAGTGATATTAAAATTTCATAATTTTAAGTATGTGGTGTATATATATATATATATATATATATATATATATATATATATATATAATATAAATATATATATAATATATATATATATAATATATATAACACCAATTCTAAAATTGAATTTAAAAGGTTCACAAAAATTAAACATTACTGTAATATTGATATATCAAATCAATTTATTCATCTCTTTTTTTAATCTCCGCAATGGTCGGTTAGAAATTTTAATATTAATAGTATGAAATGTATAGACATACACGTAAATATTGTTTCTTCCTTTTATTCCTACCTTTTTCTCTACTGACGTGTATCTTTTTGTACTATTATTTATTTTTCTCCACTTTTTTCTTTTTGAACTACTTAACCTTTTTGTACCGACATAAGTCATTTCTTAATCATTAAATATTTTATTATTAAAGTATGAACATGGTGAGTGGTAGGTAAGGTCACATGTTGATGTCTGTTTGTCTTTGGCAAGTGAATCGGTAATGATGAAACTCTCGTTAATAAATATAATCTTATCGGTTAGATAAAAAAATAATTAAAATAATAATGCAATCAGAAAACAATGCAAAGTTAAATATATTTAAAAATAAAGATATTACTTTAAATGATATTCATTCAATTTATAACAAAAGCATTATATATACTAAAAAAGAATCATTAGATAAAAATAAATTTTAAGGATAAAAAAATAATAAATCCTATATTAATTAAATTATATACTATTTTTTAAAAAAAGTTACTAGTATATAAAATAGTTTTTATTATTAATAAATAGTGTTTAAATGTGTATCTAATTAATTACAAATTTAGAAACTTTTTATTAATAATAGAAACTATTTTAGATAGAAGTAATTTTTTAAGTTTCTACAATATTATCTAATTTAGTTAATATAGTGATTAATTATTTTTTGCCTCTAAAGTTAGTTTTTATCTAATTATTTTCTTGTAGTTAACCTTGGAAACTGCAAATTGTTGAAAGTATTGTATACATCAACACAACTAAGATTTTGTGGGAAGGTCTAACAGGAGATTTTCATAAAGGGATTATTTAGAATCTCCAATATGTTGATTAGTAGGTGCGACATACCATGTAGTTGCGCGTTGTCCAAAATCATCGTAAATTATGAGAATGAGGATATATTTTATTCTTCTTCAAAATTATTAATCTTTAATCTTTAATCTTGTGAAGACTTAGGTGCTTTTAATGGAACCACTTCTGAATATCAACAAACTATTTTCCTTGGTCATACATCAAGAAAGAAATTGACTGGGAATTTTCTTCATGAAACCAAGGTTTTTATGAATACTATTGAGAAACAACGGATTTGGAATACTATTGAGAAATTGAATTGTAAGGCTTAAGGACATGAGGGAGGGAGGATGGATAAATCATGACAGAGGCAGAGGACAAGACCTTGCTTAGGGATCGAAATGCACTTATTATTGATGATTGTTATTCCAAACACAAGTACCCACATAGGTTCAAATAGAGGCAAGATTGTGATGTTAGGAACAATTTAGACAAGAAAAACGAACTTTCAGGATAGTTCTATGTAAGGGAAAGTCAAGAATCTACGCAAGCTAGTAATTTCAATCCTTTTACTCTTAACATTAATCAATTACATGGGGTGCACTCTTCCGCTAAAGATTCAAAATCATATAGGAATCTTTGGATACTTGACACGGGAGCTTCTAACCATGTCACACATGATAAAACTAAAATTATTTTCTTTTATAAGATATAACAAATTCAAATAAGATTGCTCAATAACACCTTTATTATAGTAGAATACGCTAGCACACTTAAATTTTTTGAAGTCTTTGTTATTTATAATGTGCTATACTTACCTTATTTTGCCTCTAATTTGATATTTGTGCAAAGATTAATTGAAGTTATGAATTTCAAACTAATATTTTTTACAAGGTTTGACAGATATAGGACAATTCTACATCCAAAACGATTAAGCTAACTTAGATAGATGATTATACTATCTTTAGAATTTTACATCTGTTTTTACAAATTTACAATCTTGTACTAATATTATTTTGAGTTGTACTGATATTGATATTTAAAATTTTAGGTTAAGACATCCTTCCAATAGAATTGTTGAACAAATGTGCACAAAATTTCCTTTTCGTTCTAATTGTAGATTTGTGTGTGATACATGCCATTTTGCAAAGAATCATAGATTACATTTCCAACAAAGTGATTTTATTTATTTATTTTAAGAGCTTTTAAACTCACTCATATTGATGTATGGAGATTGGTTGCTAATACATCTATTCATGGACATAGATTCTGTTTTACTATTGATGATGATTATACTAGGCATACTTGGGTTTATCTCATGAAATCCAAGGGTGAAACCAGGTTTCTTTTGTCTAATTTTGTCTTATATGTTAAAACCTAGTTCAATCTTAATATTAAAAGTGTTAGGACTGATAATGGGAAGTAACTTGACTATGATGAGTTGTATAATAGATACATGTATTGTGCATAAAAAATCATGTGTTAAAACTCCTCAACAAAATTTTGTTATAGAGCGTAAACACCAACATATCTTGAACGTTGCTCATAGTTTAATTTTTCAATCCAATTTAACTATAATCTATTGGTCTTATGTTATTTTTCATGTTGTTGATAAGTGTCATAATTCAGTAATGTTTCATACAAAAAGATAAACATTTATGGACTTTAATTGATAAAATAGTTATAATTCAACCTTTAATTTGTGAATTTAAATCTTTTTACATATTTTTGGATTATAAGATGAATGTGAACAATTTATTCCCAAATTTGTGTTAATTTCAAGAATCTAGGAAAAAATAGAGATAAAAGGGCTAAAGAAAAATTGACAAGTTAAAGACAAGTTGAAAAAGACAAAGTTGGAACATTGAAAACTCGCCCAAGTAAGATCACTCCATAGGAACTCGCCCAAGACTCATCCAAGGCTCGCTTAAGCGAGTTCACTCCAGTGAAGTTAGGTTTAGGGTAATATCTCGCTTAAGTAAGTAATATCTCGCTTAAGCAAGATGTCACTCAACCCAAGCCCAATTAGGTTAAACAGAAGGCGTGAGACATATGGATTTGTTTCCTACCATTGGGCCCAATCCGTCTCCTGCCATTATGCTGCTAGCAATTAGATCTATGACTTCTTTCTATCTATACTAATTATTTCAATGTTCATCTTTATATTGATAAATTGGATGAAATTAATTAAGACACTTGGGCCTCAGATATTAAATTATGGCTTAAGAGTCAAGCATATGTTGATCATCTTACCCAATGTGTTCGCAATGTTGTTGCAGATGAGACTTCCCATTGGTTGAAAATTGATGCTCCATTATGCATTGTTGTTAAATCTATTATTCACTCATCTTTAAAAAAAAATAGTGTTTTTGAGACGTGTTTAGAAGTTTGGGAATAGGCGAAATTATTATACACCAATGATACTCAACGTCTTTATGGTGTGTGTCAAAATCTCCTTACCGTTGTTGCTCCTAAACATCTTGATGGTACAATGGCTAAATATTTGGGTAAACTACATGCTCTTCTTCATGATTTTAATGAATTATTGCCTCCTACCTCCACTCCTTCTCAAGAACTAGAGCAACGGTCCAAGTTCTTCATGTTATTGGGCTTACATGGCCTTCCTGATGATTATTTTCATGTCCGTGATCAGATTTTGGGATCTTCTATTGTTCCCAATTTTACTTTCACTTGTTCTACCATTCTGTGTGTGTCAGGTAAACACATCACTGATATACCTCTTCCAGTTGATAACTCTTCTTTTGCTTTAATCTCTCAGAATTGTGATCGCACTCGCCTTTCCAAGCCGGGCAAAGGGCGTAACAAGTGTGGCCATTATGGTAAAATTGGCCACAAAATTGATCAGTTATGCCTTACATGGTCGTCCTCCTAGATCTATTACGGTTGCCCAAAATGTTCTTGTTCAACCTTCTACCATGGACCTTACTTCATTTGATATCTCAAGCCAACTTGTAGTTTCAATTAATTTCTTAAGCGGTATGAGGATCGTCAGAACTCTGGTTCCCCTACTTCTGTTACATATTCAGATACACCTTTCGATGGCCTTACTCACTCCAATTATCTTGGTCCTTAGGTTCTCGACTCAGGTGCTAGCGATCATATTATTGGTAATAAATCTTTTTTCTCTTCTTTTTCTACTGCCGGTTATTTACCATCCATTACGATGGCCAATGGCTCTAGGGTCTCATCCCATGGTGTTGGTACTATTCATCTTCTTCCTTCTTTATCTATTGATAATGTTCTTTATGTTCCTAGGTCTCCTTTTAACTTATTATCCATTAGTCATCTAACTCGTTCCCTTGATTATTTAATTTCTTTTACCAAAGATTCTATTTGTTTACAGGACTGGAGTTTAGGATGGATGATTGGCATTAGATGTGAGTCTCATGGTCTTTACCACCTACGAACATATGCACATGTTAGCACGGTTATGGACTCCCCATCTCTCCTTCATGCTCAGCTAGGTCATCCTAGTCTTGCCAAGATGCAACACCTTGTTCCAAGTTTGTCCAAAGTGTCTAGTTTGTCTCGTGAGTCGTGTCATTTAGCTAAACAAAGTTGCAATTCTTTTCCTAGTGTCTCACAATGTGCTTCATCCCCTTTTTCCTTAGTTCACTACGACATTTGGGGACCAAGTCGTGTTAAGTCTAATTTAGGGTTTCAGTATTTTGTTACTTTTGTTGATGATTATTCAAGATGTACTTGGTTGTTTTTAATGAAATCTTGTTCTAAGTAGTTTTCTATATTTCAATTCGAACCTTATGCAGTGATAATGCTTGTGAGTATCTTTCTCATTCTTCTACCACTTTTATGAAATCTCATGGCATTCTTCATCAAACCTCATGTGCATATACCCCTCAACAAAATGGGGTGGTTGAGCGCAAGAATAAACACTTTGTTGAAAATACTTGTACTATGTTAGTTCATGGTGATGTTACTCAACTTTTTGAGCTGATGTTGTTCTTAGTGCATGTTATGTAATTAATTGTATGTCATCTTCGATTTTAGAGAATAAAAATCCTCATTCTATTTTATTTCCTCATGAACCTCTTCATCCCTTACCACCTAAAGTTTTTGAGTCTACATGTTATGTTCACAGTTTTTTTCCTGGTCCAGATAAATTATTTGCAAGGTCACACAAATGTGTTTTTTTAGGGTTTACAAGATCTCTAAAAGGATATAAATGTTTCACTCTCTCTTAACCATTATTTCATTTCTGCAGATGCCACTTTCATTTCTTTTATTTGAAGTCTTTATCTTCTCCACTTGTGTCTCCATTTGAACAAGTACATATTCCAGTTGTCTTTGATCCTCCTGTTATGCCTAGTGTACCTGAAGATTTTCCTCCTCCACCACCTTTTCAAGTTTATAATTGTCATCAGTCTTCCCATCGTCCACATGATGACTCTCTTCTAGTGTCAGATCCTGTCTCTTCTGGCTCTGATAGTTGAACCTAATATTCCCATTACCATTTGTAAAGGTATATGTTCTACCTGTAATCCCTCTCCACATTATAATGCTTTAAGCTACCATCGACTATCTCAACCTTTTTATACTTGTCTTTCGTTTATTTTTTCATGTCCATTCCAAAGTCTATAGTTGATGCCTTAGCTCATCTTGGTTGGCGTTAGGCCATGCTTGATGAAATTAGTGTGCTTAAGAATAATGGAACTCGGGACCTCATTTCTTTTCCTTTTGGGAAATCTGTTGTTGGTTGTAGATGGGTCTTTGCTATTAAAATTGGTCCTTATGGTACTATTGATTGTCTCAAAGCTCGTCTTGTGGCTAAATGTTATACCCAAATTTTTGGTTTAGACTATGGTGATACTTTTTCTCCAGTAGTAAAGAGGGGTTCAATTCGCTTATTCATAGTCATGACTGCTCTTTAACAATGATCTCTTTATCAAATGGATGCCAAAAGTATCTTTCTTAATGGGGATTTCTAGGAAGAAATTTATATGGAGCAACCGTCCGACTTTGTTGCTTAGGGAGAGTCTTCTAGATTGGTATTAGGGATGACAAAGTGGGGCGGGTCGTACGGGTCGGCCCGCGGCCCACTCAGAAAAACGCGGGGCGGGCTACCTATTCTAACCCGCTAACCCACTTAGGCCCGACCCGCATAAACCGCAACCTGCGTGGGTCAAGTGTGAGGCGGGGCAGGTTGTCCCGCATAACCCACATAATTTAAAAATGTAAATTTTTTTTTTCTGCAGCCCCATATTTTATTAATGTAGACTCATATTTCACATTCTAAATTTTTTAATAACATCTTACTACCCTTGTCTCATGAGAACAATATTATGAGACTATTTACCTAATGCATCTAAATAAAAAAAGAATTAAATTTATTCAAAATTTATATTTAAAAAATTATTTTTTATTAACTTTTTTTAAAATTAGTATTTCTTTTGCAGGCTGGCCCGCGGGACGGACTAGAAAAATCAACCTGCATATTCCATGCCGGGCAAACCAACTCGAACTGCATTTTGTGGACCTAGGGGCGGGCCTATGCAGGGCGAGCTAGTCCGCATTGTCATCCCTAATTGGCATGTCATCTCCATAAATCTTTATATGGTCTCAAGCAGTCTCCGAGGTCTTGGTTTGAAAAATTTAGCAAAATTGTTCAACAATTTGGTATGACACGCAATGAAAAACATTCTGTTTTTTATCGTCACTCGAGTGTTGGGTGTATCTATCTTGTAGTATATGTTGATGACGTTGTTCTTACAGGTAGTGATCATCATGGCATCTCACCGGTGAAACAACACCTTATCAACACTTTCTGACCAAAGATCTTGACAAACTCATATTTTTTGGAGATTAAGGTAGCACAATCAAACAATGGTATTGTTACGCTTCCTCGAACTAAAGTGAAGGGTTAAAACATAATAATACTTGGATTATTTGTTATATCAGCTTAAGGGCCAAGAAAACCAAACAAAATGTAGGTTCAAAACAGATACAACCATTAAAACTGATGCAGATAAAAAATGTACATACAATGAAAACTACTCAGAGAACAAGGCCTTAGTTGGCTGGGTAGAAAGGCCAAATCCAAATGGGAAGAGGGGATCATAGTGAGGATCTCCAACATTCATTGGAAGTTGATCAACAGATTTGAACCATGTTCTTGGAAGCCTTCCTGTGAAACCATAGTCACCATATAAAACATCAGCCACACCTTGGCCTTCGCTACCTGGAAGCCATGCAGCAACTAGTGCATCTATTATACCGACATATGGTTCAATCACTAAAGGACGACCAGAAATTACGATAACCACACATTTTGTTACTCCACAGATGTTTCTTATGATCTCAGGGCCAGGGTCTGGGATAGCCAAGTTCATGTTGTCACCATGCGTTTCAGCATAAGGATGCTCTCCTAGTACAACAATGGCATAGGAAAATCCATTGGATTTAACAAATTCTGCATCAGGGTTCTCCTTGTAGACCACTTTGGTTTCAGGATCAACAGTGTTTTTCACAGCCTTGAGAATTGTAGTCCCTGGTCATATAAGGTTGACAAGAATAATAAGAAACAAGAGTTGCATTATGTAATTGATAGTGATGATATAATTAAAACAAAACAAAATACATATATTTTAACCTTCGAGAAGATTGTTCCCACTGACCCCTTGCCATCCTATAGTCCAGCCACCACACTGGTATCCTAGATTATCTGCATGGCTTCCAGCCACAAGTATTTTTGGTACCTTTTTAGGAAGAGGTAGTAAAGGCTTATCAGCAGATTCACCATTTTTCAGAAGGACCATTGATTTCCTCACAGCTTCTCTAGCCAAATTTCTGTGCTCCTGTTGAGAATTTTGGTAAACATTCATTAGTTACAAGGTGATTATTAATAGTGATCCCTATATCTAATTGTGAACTTGGGGATGTTAAAGGAAGTGCTTGAGGAAAACAAAATAGTTAACCTGGATTCCTAAATATTTGGCCAAACTGTAATCGGCAAAAGGGTTCTCAAAAATACCCATCATGAACTTCACCCACAAAATTCTTCTCACCGCATCATCAATTCGACTCATGGGAATGCGGTTATTTTTCACCAACATGGATAGACCATCTATGAATTCTGTGTAAAGCTTTGGAAACATGAACTGCAAAACCAAGCATAGTATGTGACAATATTAAACGAAACCAGTTAAGGTTATATCATATACTTTTGTCCTAAAGAAACTACCATGTCAATGCCAGCAGAAACTCCTGCTTCGATTGAATAAGTGATGTTTGCACGATGTGGAGATGTGATCCTATCAATACCCTCAAAATCTGAAATGACAAAGCCCTGATGTAATCCAAGAAAAGACAATGGGTTATATGAAAAATGTGCACATAGTAAACAGGTTTCAGCTAATGTTAATTCAACAAACAAATTATTTTACCTTGAAATGGAGAGTATTCTTGAGGAAGGCAGTAATAAGATCATGGTGAGCATGCATTTTTACACCATTCCAACTGGAGTAAGAGACCATAATGGTTGCCACTCCTTTACTGATCGAGGTCAAGTAGGCTGGCATGTGAATTTTCATTAATCCATCTCTATCTATAACAGTGTCGTGCTCATTAATCCCGTCGATTGTTCCACCGTCACCCACATAGTGCTTTGCACAACCTAAAACCTTTTCTCTGTCCAGCAATATATGGGTATTTCAGAAACTAAATAATAACTCCAAAATCAGCATATTGCTTTGACCATGTGGTCTATTTCATCCTAGTGACTGGTATAAACGGAGGGAGTGAAACAAAATGAATAGGGGTCTGAAGCATGGTAACTAATTCTCTGAAGGCTGAACTTCATTGTTAGAACAGGAACAGCATTAGTACATGGAGAAGATTTGTAAATCCGCTTTACATATATTTATCCAAGACAAAATGAATGACTTTTCCTTTGGATCGTGTAACAAACAATTCAACATGATGAAGAACAAGAATATCAACTACCAAGGTTCACAAGTAATCATACCAAAATTAAGTTTTTTTTGTTTGTAAAATTCTTACTTTCCAGCGATAAAAGGGACACCCTTTGGTAAATTATGAGGGATGTCCCCTTGCAATCCTGGTATGATTTCGGTCATAGCTTGAACTAGTTCAGTATCTTCACCGTAGCTTTCATAACACCGACCCCATCTTGGATCTCTACAGACCTACAGAGAGTATAAGCTTGTGCAAAACGATATCTATACGTTGAGAGCATAAAAAGTTGATTGTAATTACTCACTGCTATACAGGGTGCATAAGCATATTGAATTCCTGTTGCTCTAACTTCAAGGGCAGTTGCAGCTCCAATTCTCTTAACTAGTTCAGGCTCCCTAACCAGCAAAATCAAAATATCTACAATTACCTTTTATAACAATAAACGTATTGACATAAGAATAGAACAATTATCCTGGTATCAATATACCTGGTAGCTCCAAGACCAATATTGTGAGGAAAAATAGTTGCATTGTGAACAGTATTGTGGCCATGAACAGCATCAACACCATAAAACATTGGAATTCCAAGCCGGGTTGACACAGCACCCTTCTGAAATTCATTCACCATGTCAACCCAGGTTTCAGCAGATGCCTGTGGAGCCGGAATACTCCCTCCCTCACTCATTACACTCCCTACTCAAAACACCAAAAAAATGGAGTGAGTATACCACAGAGAAAACAAAAAATCAAGAAAAGGTAAAGTGGTTACCAATGAAATACTTATTAACCAAATCAGCAGATGCATGCTTGCGCTCAACCTGTAACATTTGACCAATTTTCTCCTCGAGAGTCATCCTGCTAACAAGATCCTCAACCCGAGTATCTATTGGCTGGTTAGGGTCCTTGTACTTCATTTGATCTACACTCAACAACCCTGCCCAGTTAAGTAGTAAACAAAGCCCCACCAACAACATAGAGATTTTAGCCATTCCATCCAGATCATGGTAAGTACTAAGATAAATTCAACAGGATATGTAAAACTCAGTCTCCATAAAAACTAAGTCCTCTTAGCAAATAACTTAAATGCGCCATATTAACCCTTCAACAATGAAAAAGGCAATCTCTAGCACAGAAAATATGTGGTGCTCACTAAGTAAAGAACGGCGGCAATTAGTACACTGAGCCTCAGAGTCAAAGCCTTATATATAGAACGAGCAGCATGTACAAGAGAAAATATTGTATGGCTAAGTTAACAGAGAAACATTACCTCTTGTGTGTATGGAGGATTCTCTCAGATGATGTTTGTCACTGCAGAAAATGAAGCATCATCCGGAACTGTGAATGGTGACATATGTGAAAACAGGGAAAAAGGAGTCACATGAAATCAATAATAAAAAAATGTTTGGTTTGGCTGCATGATTGGTTCTACGGCCAATTATAATATACGTGATGGTGAGATGTAGCATGGGAGGGAGTTTCATAAATATTTTAAGCTTAAAGTCATTATTCAAATATATTTTAGAAATATATGTAAGAACTAAAACAAGGTAAAGTGATTTTAGACAAACATTTGTATGCTGGAATGTGTATTAAAAAAAAACTTTATGTTGAAGTAATTTTGATCATTTTTACATCAAATAAAAAAAATATACTTAGGTATGTTTTTTTTTTTAATCAGCAAAAAATAAATAAAATTTATGTAACTCTTCAAGTGTCACAATCCTTATAAAAGAACCAACGCTCTTCCCTAATAATAACATAGCATGATACGCATAATACAGGTTTGCTTCCCTAATCCTAAATAGACATGAGCTTCAAAACTGAGAATACCTGACAAAAAACCAACAAAACTACACCTTCAAGTCATGCACACCATCTGCTCTTGAAAAACCTGTGATAGCAGACAAAAAAAGACCTAACCTGCACCTACTAAAAGGGTACATCACACCACACTGCAGATCTTTAGAATAAAAATATTTAAACATAGATTATGTCAATTTAAAAATTATTCTTAACTGAAAACTAATTGTAAAAATGATCCCATTCAATTTTGACACCTTTTATAAAAGAGAAAATCTTTGAACAGATAGCCCCACGTGACATGGGATTCTGAAAAAAAAAATATGCACGTGAGCATGAAAGTGTACAAGCATCTAATAATATTAACTCAGTATTTATTGAAATACATCGTGGAAATTATGACATATTTATGGTAAATTTGGATTTTTTTTCTCACCTTAGTTAATGTGAATTCCGACATATGGAAGGGAGGAAAAGAAAAACTGAGAGATAGTTTTTAATAAATTAAAGTTAATTTATATGTGAAATAAAAGTTATTTTTTACATAAATTAATAGAAGAAGGATTTTATAAATTTCCTTATAAAAAGTTTTTTTTTACTTAAAGTATTTATAAAAATGTTTATTGAAGTATATTTGTGATATCAATAACGAATTTAAACACGCGAGTTTACAATATTATTATAAAATTAATATATTCATTTCAATAGTTAAAATGACATATAATGAAAATGTGTAGATGTGAACTTAGGCTGTGTTATAATCCATTTAATCCGCAATAGATTGGGGGTTTTAAATAAGTAATCTTGTTGATGTGAAATCGTTTTAAAACTATTACTTCTATTAAGAAAACAAATCTGTCATTAATAAAAAACACTTTGGACTCAGTTTTTCTTTCTCATTATTACTAACATACCCATTTCTATTACATTAATATTGAGATTGTATCTACTACATTGAGTATTTTAATATATGATGAGTAAGAAACAATGAAGATAAAGTTTAACATTTCCTTGACTGTTTCAATGAATATAATATTAATTATAATATTGATGTCAATGCATCAATAATTTTTATCGTCTGTTCCATATCAACAATCATTGTCTGTTCCATATCAACAATCATCATTATGCCACTAACTGGAGCGTCTAGTAGCATTTTTGTATCAAATTTGAAGTCATTACGAAAGATACTCAATTTTACAATGTCTTTAAACCTATGATTTTTGCATTTTCTTAGCATCACTTTCAATCTCTCTCATGTTTCACAAAAGGCTTCATTTGATCCTTGTCTGAACATAGAAATATTATACTTTTCTTTGATGTAGCGGGATGGTGGAAAAAATCTTTGTAAAAATATTTCCTCTACATCTTTCCAATTGATGAAACTCTGATTTGGATGTGATTTAAGCCATTTTTTAGCTTTTCCTGCCAATGAGAAAGGAAACAAGCATAGAAAAACAATTTCAATATCACCTAATTGAAAGCTTATTGTTCCCACCAATTCATAGAACATAACAAATGTGTATATGGATCCTCATCGTCCATTTCTGTAAATTAATGGGTACTGATCAAACTGAAAAATGCAGGTTTCATCTCCAAGGCCTTAGTGGTATCAGGTATTGCAATATTAGAAAAAAAATCTTTGGTCATTGCTGCATAGCATAATCTCCAAGTGTTCTTCTAGGTTGTGGTGGTTGCTATAGTGTTTTTTTTTATGAAAAATTTCAATGGGAATGGGAGAAGTAGTTGAGGATTCTTCTTTAATATCTCTTTGTTTTCTTTTCTCTTCTTAACTTGTTCTTTCAAGCTATGTTTTCAATCTATAATTGGAATTAGTATCTAGAAACTTGTCCTCTTAATATCATATAAGACAACTCTCTCAAGGATTAGCACACATTACAAGAAAATCATGAAATAGAAACCAATTTTAGAGACAAAAAATAATTAGTTGCTATAGTGACTAAATTAGAGACCATTTTAGAGACTAAAATAATTTTTGGTTTCTAAATTATTTTCTATTATTGTTAAATAGTTTCTAAATTGGTATCTAATTAGCTACCAAGGTTTTAACTACCAATTGTTTAGATTCTAAATTTGGTAGCAAAAGTCTTGGTAATTAATTAGATACCAATTTAGAAACTATTTAACAATAATAGAAACTAATTTAGAAACAAAAGTTTTTTTTTTAGTTTCTAAAATAGTCTCTAATTTAGTCATTATAGCAACTAATTATTTTTTGTCTCTAAAACTAGTTTATAATTCATTATTTTCTTGTAGTGACAAGGAGTAACTAGGAAATAAAAAAATTCAAAATTACAAAATTTAACACAAATATGAAAATAAAATAAAATATAATAAAACATAATAAACAATTAATAAAATATTCACAATATTTAGGAATTTGTACTCTAAAATTAAAATAATTCTGCGACAACGGCGCCAATTTTGTTGATTTGGATACTAGTTTTTTATGTAAACTATTTTTCCAGAGGTCTCATGCGACACAATTTCTTAGGGAGTTTTGATACTTTATTTCATAAGTCACTCATTTTGTTGTTGAATATTGCTCCCCAATGATAATTATTAAGTAGTTTATTTTTTTTCATTTGGTTATTTATTACTTTCCCTTTTATGAATTTGGTTTGTTATTCAGGACCTTCAAATATGTATGTTTTTTATTGTTTCATTATTGATTATAGTGTCTTTTATAATTATATATTTTTTTCTTTTATTTTACAATTATAAACATTCAAAATCATTAACTTAAAATTATTTATTTCAGGCATCAGATACTCGAAGTGGTGCTCCATCACCTAATCAAGTAATAATAGGATCAAGTGTAGGAAGCAAAACTGATTAGGGATGAGCAATGTGTGTTTTAATTTTAAATTATGTACCAACTTTTAAACAATTATGTGTGTTTTAATTGTAAGTTATGTATCAACTTTTGCATAATTATTTGTGTTTTGATTTTCAATTATAAACTTTTGAACATTATTATGTGTGTTTTAATTTTCAATGCAATGAATGGATGCTTATAACTTTATACATTATTTCATTTTATTAGTATTTTATTTTTTTATTATGAAAATATATTATGTTTAGTTTAATTGTGCAAACCAGATTATAAAAAAATGGTGGTTAAATTTCATTTATTTAGAATTAAAATTACCTCAGTTGAAACCGATGTATTATTTTTACAATTTGATTATAATACTGAAATTTTTTTCAATGAATTAAATTCCGACAATTATAACCGACATTATTTACATATATAAACTGTCACTTTAAACATAGTGTTAAAGTGACGGGTGTTGCGGCGGGTAGCGTAAAACCGCCACATTAAACTTTGTGGCAGCTAATTGTATGGCGGTTTGGAAAACCGCCACACGCGTATATTGTGGCAGTTATAAACGCCAGTTTATACGAAAATAACTATCACATTATACACGATTTTTTGTAGTGAAACTTGATGACTATTTTACGATAAGTGTACCATGTCAAAAGTAATAAATTGTTCCTAAGAACGAATATCAAACCCACATGGAACAGTTAATTTCTCAAGTACAATATTCACTAAACATAAAACAATATGTAAAAGTTTGTTGAAAGGTTTTGTGTATGATGAATTTGTAAGAAATCAAATAAAACAAAGTAAATGATTTGGATGATTTAGTTGGGAAAATTGGGATTGGGGTTCATCCTTCTCACTCGTTATGTATTTTTCAAAAAATATATAATATTTCATCATGATTGATATTGGTGCACATATAAAAATCCTTCATATCGATTCTTCGCCTACTTATAAAAATTTCTTATCATTATGAACAAATGTTATAACGCAATTAACATTTTAAATATATTCCTAGCATTTAAATATGTTAAACATTATCCAATCAAATCTAAGGATCAAAATCATGAATAGTTCAAGCTTTGAAAATAAAATGACAATACCAATCATCAATCAAGAACAAAATATTATAGATCAATATCATCTCAATACATAAGAGTTTGAACTTATTACTCCCAATCCCAAAGGGAATAATTAACCACTCATGTTGTTCATTACAAGCATGGAAACAAGAAAAGAAGATTCAAGATGTTTCTCTTTTATGATTGCCTCCTCTAAGGTTTTCTATCTCTCTCTATTCTCCCATTGATGTCTAGGGTTATGCTCTCTTCTTCTATTTAACCTAATTAGGCTTAGGCTAAGTGACATCTCGCTTAAGTGAGTTATTACTTTCTTAAGCAAGTTTGACGAGAAAAAGTCCAACTTTACTGGAGTGAACTCGCTTGGGCGAGCCTTGGGTGAGTCTTGGACTCTCTTTTCATCTTGTATATTCTTTTTTAGCCCTTTTATCTCCATTTCTCCCTAGAATCCTGAAATTAACACAAATTTGGGAATAAATTGTTCACATTCATCTTATAATAAAAAATATGTAGAGGGTTCAATTTCCTAAATTAGGGATTGAATTATAACTATGTTATCAATTAAAATCCATAAGTATCTATCTTTTTATATGAAATATTAATGAATTATGATACTTATTAGTTACTTCCTTTTCCATTTTTCAATAACTTGGCAAGTCTTTTAAAAACTTTAAGTACATCACTTTTTGTAGCTAAGAACAAATTTCCTTGTATATCTTAAAAAATCATCAACGATCACTATGGCATAATAATTAACACCAAGACTCGTAATTCTTGAAGGAACAAATGAATCAATATGTACAAGCTCCAATAGTCTTAAAGTAGAAAAAATATTTTTCATATTAAAGGAGACTTTTATAATTTCCTTTTTTACAATTTTCACATTTTTTTCTTTTTCAAGCACTTAGGTTTTGGCAAGCCAATTACTAAATCTTTAGAAATCAAATTTCTTATAAGATGTATCTGAATGTGTGCAGCTCTCCTATGCCAAAGCAAAAAATCTTATTTTTTTTATTAGGCATGTTAGATTCTTGATTATTTTACCAATTAGATTTTTTTATTAGTTTTAGAATCACAAAACAAGTAATGGTTTGGTTCAAATATAATCTTCTATCCTTTATCATAGAGTTGATTTATTCTTAGCAGATTATGTGATGGAAGAGTGCCTTCATCCGAATTGCAATTTCTTGGAGTAGTGGCGGAAGCTTCAATGGATGAGAATGAGCAAGGAACTCACGTAGAGTTGTGAACTCCTTGAAGGTGCATGTTAGGTGTGGAGAGTGAGTGGTGAGGCCACCTCACTTGGCAATGGTGAAGAATGAAGATTAAAATGTCTATCCCAGAGAGGTAGGAGACAAGGGGCAAAATTGGCACAATTTTGATAGAAATTTGCTCTAGAATAATCTTGCTATTTCATGAGCCAATCACCTCCTTTTATAGAAAAGGAGGGCTGAAATTTGAAGAGCCAAATACAAATGAAATGAAAGCTAAATTCAAATGTAAAGTTTTTGAAGTTGGCGCCTAAAAGAGAAGCACATGGGAGGTGTGATTAGCATTTCTTATTCCCTCCTCCATGGGCCTTCTCATGACCGACCTAGATTAAATTAGGTGTTTTTAGAAACCCTAATTTAATCTAGGTTGGTAATCAGGTGCCAAAATTATCTCTAAGAAAATTACAAGTATGTTTCTGTACCGCCCTGGTAGTCAGAAGTGATGACGTGGCACCAAGCTACAGTATAGGCGTGTTGATGAGACGCCAGGTTGGCAGAAGGGAAGGAGGTCGGGGGGCTCGTGAAGTCGCCAGTTATTATGTTGGCGTGCTCCGATCTCCAGCACACCAGAATTGTCGTGCTGGTGAAGAAGAGTAATGAGAAATGGCGCATGTGCGTCGATTTCACTGATTTGAATAAGGCCTGCCCAAAGGATTCATATCCTTTACCAAGCATAGACGTCCTGGTGGATAGTGTTGCAGGGTGTAAGTTGTTGAGCTTCCTGGATGCCTTCTCGGGGTATAATCAGATCAAGATGCATCCCATGGATGAAGAGAAGACTGCCTTCATGACCGAGAGATCGTGCTACTGCTACAAGGTGATGCCGTTTGGGCTGAAGAACGCGGGAGCCACGTACCAGAGGTTGATGGATCGAGTACTTGCACCGATGCTGGGAAGGAATGTGCAAGCGTACGTCGATGACATGGTCGTGACCTCGCCAGAAAAAAGCAAGCACGTTGCAGACTTGGAGGAATTGTTCACGACGATCGCCAAGTTCAAGTTGAAGCTGAATCTAGAGAAATGCATCTTTGGCGTGGAGGCTGGAAAGTTTTTGGGTTTCCTCTTAACCGAAAGAGGAATAGAGGCCAACCCGGATAAGTGTGCCGCCATCTTGGCAATGAGGAGCCCAGCTACCGTGAAGGAAGTGCAACAACTAACAGGTCGGATGGCCGCCCTGTCTCGCTTCGTGTCAGCTAGCGGAGAGAAGGGCCATCCCTACTTCCAGTGCCTAAGACGCAATAACAAGTTTGCTTGGACGAAGGAGTGCGAGGAAGCCTTCGTCAAGCTGAAAGAGTATCTGGCGAGCCCGCCGGTTTTGTGTAAACCGCTGGTGGGAACCCCTCTCAGGTTGTATTTTGCTGTAACTGAGAGGGCGGTGAGTGCGGTGCTCGCCCAGGACCAAGATCAGGCTCAAAAGCCTATTTATTTTGTTAGTAAGGTGCTGCAGGGCCCCGAAACGAGGTATCAGGCCCTGGAAAAGGCTGCGCTGGCTGTGGTATTTTCGGCGAGGAGGTTGCGCCACTATTTCCATAGCTTCACGATACTGGTGATGACCGACCTGCCCATCCAGAAGGTCTTGAAGAAGCCTGACGTTGCGGGAAGGATGGTGAAGTGGGCAGTAGAGTTGTCAGAGTTTGATATTAAGTATGAGCCCCGAGGCCCGATTAAGGGGCAAATCTTCGCAGATTTCGTGGTCGAGCTCTCATCTGAGGCGACACGAGTTGAAGGGGACGATTTCCGTTGGGTGCTCTCGGTGGATGGATCGTCGAACCAGCAGGGTAGCGGCGCTGGAGTCATTTTGGAAGGACCCAACGGCGTGCTGATCGAACAATCTTTGAGGTTTGCCTTCAAAGCCAGTAACAATCAAGCAGAATATAAGGCGTTGATCGCCGGGATTTTGCTGGCCAAAGAGATGGGAGCCAGGGTGTTGATGGCTAAGAGTGACTCGCTGCTAGTCACGGGGCAAGTAACAGGCGAGTTCCAGGCTAAAGATCCACAAATGGCGGCTTACCTGGAGTATGTGCAGGAATTGAAGAGTTCCTTTGCCTCCTTTGAAGTGGTGCATGTGCCCAGAGAGCAGAATGCCCGAGCTGACTTGCTAGCTAAGCTCGCCAGTTCAGGCAAGGGCGGTAGGCAGAGGACGGTGATTCAAGAAACTCTGAAGACGCCGAGAGCATTTGTAGCAGATCACCTGGTTCTTCAGATAAGCAAGTCGACGCAGAAAGCAGCGAGAAGTCATAAGTCCCTGACGCAAGAGACTTTGAGATCGCCGAGAATTAGAGCATGTCGAGGAGAGAAGGTGAACATGACGCAGGTCTACGCTATCCATGAGCCAAACACCTGGATAACACAGTACAAGCGGTGCCTGGCAGATGGCCTTCTCCCACTGGATCCGACAGAGGCTAGGAAGGTAAAGAAAAATTCTAGCAAGTACACAATGATCGATGGCGAGTTGTACAGGTTTGGGTTCACTCACCCACTCCTGGAATGTGTGTATGGCGAGAAATGCACGAGGATTATGGCAGAGCTCCATGAAGGGATATGCGGAAGCCACGTCGAGGGTCGAGCTCTGGCCGCAAGGACTCTCCGTGCAGGCTACTACTGGCCAACGATGAGAGAAAACTGCAAGAGGTATGCGCAGTGTTGCAAACAATGCCAACAGCACGCCAATTGGCACAAGGCGCCTCCCGAGGAGTTGAAGTCGATTTACAGCCCTTGGCCGTTTCATACTTGGGGAATCGACATCCTGGGACCATTCCCGCTGGCGATCAGGCAGATGAAGTACTTGGTGGTGGCGATTGAGTATTTCACCAAATGGATCGAAGCAGAACCAGTGGCCCAGATCACCGCACACAAGATCGAAGGTTTTGTATGGAAGAACATTGTGTGTCGGTTTGGTGTGCCCAAGCGCCTGGTGTCAGACAATGGGACTCAGTTTGCAAGTCACCTGTTGAAGAAGCTGTGCGAAGGGGTGGGAATTCAAGAAGTGTTTGCATCTGTCGAGCACCCTCAGACAAATGGCCAAGTAGAGTCAGCGAATCGGGTGTTGCTAAGAGGTTTGAAGAGAAGGCTAGAGAAAGCCAAAGGAAGCTGGGCTGAGGAGGTACCCCGTATAGTCTGGGCGTACCACACCACCGAACAGTCAGGAACCCATGAGACCCCGTTCAGCTTGGTCTATGGGTGTGATGCAATGATTCCAGTAGAAATCCAGGAGAGCTCGCCGAGATTCCAAAACTTCGTAGAGGAAGACTCGAACGAGGAAAGAAGGTTGAACCTAGATCTACTGGATGAGGTCAGGGAAGAGGCGAGATTGAAAGCTGAGGCGGTGAAGAGAAGGATTGAACGAAGATATAACTCGAAGGTGATGCCAAGACAGTTTAGAGAAGGCGACCTGGTGATGAGGAAAGCCCACCAGTACGAGATGGAGAATAAGCTGTCACCTAAGTGGACGGGACCGTTCAGAATAATCGAGGCGCTCGGGAACGGCGCCTACCGCTTAGAGACGTTGGAAGGAGGGGCGATTCCTCGCACTTGGAACGCCACTCACCTCAAGTTATATTACAGTTAAGAGCTTTGTAAGTAAAGACAAACGCGAAGTTATATTACAATGTCTCTGTTAAAACAGTTTGAAGGGGGCACTCTTTTTTCCCTAAGGAGGGTTTTTAATGAGGCCACCCAATAAAAGAAGAGTTTTCGAAGTTCAAAGTTGTTTTAGATTGCATGCTTGTTGTTTTCAGAAAGTTTTGAAGGAAGACCTTGTCACTTATATGTGACTTAAGGCAAGTAAAGATATATTGCATGCTTTCTAAAAAGTTTTAAGGCCTCATCGTCTTTCGACGATCGGAGGCATCAGTTAAAGTTAAAGTCCTCATCGTCTTTCGGCGATCGGAGACACCAGTTAAAAGACCTCAACGCCCTCGCGCGTCCTGAGGCGAGATAAAGACCTCCTCGCCGTCGAGCGAGTGCAGGCGAGGAAGAGTGAAAAGTCCTCAGTGTTTCTGGGGGCGAGAAGATGTAACCCCTGGGGCAATGTAGAGGCACCAGTGAAAAGTCCTCAGTGCTTCTGGGGGCGAGAAGATGTAACCCCTGGGGCAATGTAGAGGCACCAGCTAAAGTCCTCAGTGTTTCTGGGGGAGAGGAGATGTAACCCCTGGGGCAATGTAGAGGCACGATTTAAAGACCTTCTCGCCTATGAGCGAGTTCAGGCGAGTTAAAAGACCTTGTCGCCAATGAGCGAGTTCAGGCAAGATAAAATCCTTCTCGTCTCGAACGAGTTCAGGTATGGTGCGAAGGGTGGAAGAAGTTTGGGGGGTGGCTAAGGTAGGTTCGAAGAGAACACCTAGTCACCCGGTCTTTTGTTCTGAAGTTCAGGAAGGTAGAGAAGGATCCGAAAGGTGCCTCTACCCCCAGATGAAGGAACAATGGCCAAGTTGTGAAGGCAGAAAGAAGCTGATACCGCCAAGAGTCTTTGGCGACCAGGAAAAGTTCATGCAGCGGCAAGAAAGTTAAAGACCCGTTTTGATGAAGCAGGTCGGGTTAGCGGTGTCTTAAGCCGTTAGTTGAGTTAAAGTTCGTTGCTTGAAGAGTGATTTTACGCTAAGGTTCATTACCTTGAGATTACAAGTTGTTAGAGCGTTATTGTCCGAAGATCGGTGGTTCGAAACAGTTAAGTACACGATTGCGCTTACGAAATTACTAAGTTATTTCTTGAAGCAATTTGTGCAAGGAAAGTTAAAGCAACCAAAGAAGTTATAAGAGGAAATACAAAGACTTTGTCATTAAAGTAAATATCAGTTCAGGGCACACGTACAGAAAAATAGAAAGTTTTATTACAATTATATGCAAAGGGAAAGCATAAAGGTAGTGGACGGAGGGAATCGATCAGTCTTCAGCGGGAACAACCTTCCCATCCACCACCTCGTTATTAAGGGACACCATGCTGAGATCTAGATCGGGGAACAAGCAGGCGAACTGTTCCCGTGCGGCCTCGAATCCAACAGCCAGAATTTGGGCAGAACTCAGATTAAGTTCTTCAATCTGTTTCTTGAGTTCTTCAGTTTGTTCCTTTAGCCCTTTGTTCTGCTGCTCCAGCTCTTCAGCTTGCTTCTTAAGTTTTTCGATGGTTTCCTGAGCTTGGAGAAGGTCTTCAACAACCTTCTTGGATTCTGCCTGCACCTGGCCCAATTCAGCAGCGATCTTCCTATTTTCTTTGTTGGCTTCAGCAAGCTTCGCCATGGTGTTGTCCCTTTCTTTTTCCACCGTCCCCAGGAAGACCTCCCGATTGGCTGACCTTTGCTCCAGTTTCTTCACCTTGGCGGCGTCAGTTTTGATCAAGGCCTCCAGGTCAGCCACTTTCACGCGATAAGGCACCAGCTTGTTCTCTAGCTCAATCTTCTCTTGAGCCAAGAGTTGTACCTTATGGCGGAGATCGGTGGCCTCCTTGCGCGCCACCCGGAGCTTGGTGCTCATTGCATCTTCTACTCGGGAGTGTTCAATCTCGGCGAGTGTCAGATTGCAGGATAACTTCTCCGCCTCGATCCTTATAGTGCTATTCTCAGTTCGGAGGGCGTAGAGGTCATCCTGGAGCTTCCTGGTGGAGCTCTCCACAACTCTAGAGATAATGGTGGGGAAGTCCTCTGCCATCATCTTCAGTTTGGCAGAGAAAGGCTCCCACATCCTCTTGACCTCAAGAGAGAGGTCTGCTTGTGGAGGCACCGGGTGGGCCTGTTGTTGGTTTTCGCCGCCACCTTCTTGAGTTGGTTGCTCAGCAGGTGCTTCTTGGCGTGGTGGCGACGTCGGGGATTCAGTAATCAGAATTGGCGAGTTGTGGGCAACCTCATCCCCGATTGGAGCAACGTTTGCGGTTGAGGCATTTGAAGGAGGACCCCCTCCAACTGATACAAAAGGCGTGGAGGCGCTTGGGGGGTCCTCCATGACGTTTGGCTCGGGGGCGCCTCAACCATAGGTGGCGCAGACGCCAATGGAATTGCTTGGACTGGTGAGGCGGGAGCTGGTGGAAGAGGCAATGTTGGAGGCGGGGCAGGTGTAGATGGTGGCGTTGATGTTGGAAGGGGGGGTGGAGCGGATGGTGAAGAAGGTGCCACCCTCTTCCTCTTCGTGACGAGGCCATCTTTAGTTACCTCGTCGTCTTCCTCTTCCTCCTCATGGACTACTTGGGGGGCTTTCCTCTTGGGTTTCCTGAGGACAAGCTTTTTGCGTTGGTTGGCGGGTTGGGCCTCAGAGGAAGTTGGGCCTCTGGGTGGCGATCTGCCTTGAGCAGCGGCGATCTCCACCACAGAGTTTGGCACGGTTTGGGAACCCGATGCCAACCTGTGGGTTCAGGCGAGCGCCCTCAGTTCAGCGAGCTTGCCCCGGCCCAACATATTATCTGCATAGAGCAAAAATGCATGGGTTAGCTCAGAAAGAAAATAAATGCATAAGGCAGTATGCAGCAAAGCAGATAAGTAGTGCAGAAAAATAAAACCAAAGTCTTGCGCACAACGCACAAGACGCCCAGAAACAGTTAACAGAGGGCATATCAAAAATAAAACTTAGACGTCGAGGTGAGTTCTAACCTATACGAATTTCAGGTTGATCTTCGAAGAACTCGAAGCAGATGAGCGTGGTGGTGAGGAAGGTGATGTTGGCGTCTGCCACACTCTTCCAGAAGAAGCAGAGGTCCCTGTCCAAGGCACCCATGCTATCAGGACTCCTTGGCCTCCTGAAGCTGCTTTTGGACTCTTTGTTCCCCTTGTTTACCCAGTACAAGGGGAAACCGTCGAGCAAGGAAGCGTCCTTGTCGTTGGGGTGCACCTGGACAAACTTGCCCTTCCAGTCTTTGTAGGATTGCTGGAAGATAGAGAGGATCGACCTCCCAGCAATCCCGTTCAAGCTTACCCACAGGCGATCTCCTGGGTGCTTGGCTTCAAAAAGAAATAAGAAAACGTCCACTGACGTTGGCAGCCCCAAGTGGTCGCACATTATTTGGAAAGCCTGTACGAACGCCCAGCTGTTGGGATGGAGCTGGGCGGCGGCGATGTCGAGCTCGGTGAGAAGCTCCCTTTCAAAGCGAGTGAAGGGAAACCTAAGTTTCACCTTCTTGAACAAGGTGGTGTATATGAGGCAGAACAACCCGCCGGTGTTCCCCTTATCGTCAACGCACACCGGCATGTCGGGAGGGCAAGGTAGCACCGTCATCTTCTTGTCGTGCTCCTTATGGAATGATTGGTGAGGCTCATCTCCTTTCGTCAGTCGCAGAACTGCCCCAGCAGAGTTTACAGAAGATGTTTCCCTCAACAAAGTCGAGGTGGCCCATGGGTACAGTTTTTTGAAGTCTGGGAGGGGAACAGAGGCTCCTCCGGCGACAGGGGGAGTGGCCTGAGCCAAGTTGGGGCGGGAGGGTGCAGGCCTCTCAGCCTGAGAAGACGAAGCACCACGTGCTCGCGGTGGGACGTGTGCTTGTGAGGAGGGGTTTCGTGATGAAGGAGGAGGATTTGGGGTGATCTTTGAGCGAGTCATTGCGGAAGCTGCAGAGGAAAAAGAAAAGGAAAAATGATCAGGGTTCGCAGAGGCTAACTCGATCATGAAAGAAGGGTGAAAAACGAACGAACGTAGGTTCGTTGTGACGTTGACGGAGCCCTAAGTTACGAGAAAGGAGAAATGGAAAAAAACAACCCACAACGTATGCACCAGACAGTTAAAGGATGATGCGAATCGGTTAAAATGCAGGAAAAACCAGCAGAAGAAGGAAAGGAAGTACCTTTTTATGATCAGAAAGGTGATGAAGGATGTTGGTGATTCAGGAGGTTGAAGAACATTGAGAGCTTTTTTGCAGAAGGGGGTTGGAGCGTCTGAGAATACGAAGAAAGTGATGGAACAGTGGAGTGAAATGGGTTTTAGAGTTTTTCGAAATGGGTTTAGGAAGCGCAAACGTTAACTGAAGGTAACCGTTGATGAAGCCACGTGTCGAACGATGGGAGGGGTGTTTGGTGGAGCGTCAGAGAAGCAGAAAGTACAACCGCTTGGAATTCTGCGTCAGTGCCACGTAGATCGGTGTTGACGTGACTCTTTCAGTCTTTTCGCTGGACAAGTCTTCGCTTAAGACTGGGTGGCTTGTGTACCGCCGTGGTAGTCGGAAGTGATGACGTGGCACCAAGCTACAGTATAGGCATGTTGATGAGACGCCAGGTTGGCAGAAGGGAAGGAGGTCGGGGGGCTCGTGAAGTCGCCAGTTATTATGTTGGCGTGCTCCGATCTCCAGCACACCAGAACCGGCGGTCACCGGGTTAAAGATGAAGTCGCCAGATGTAAACTCAGGCGACCAAGTGATTAGAGATCGCCGGAGCAAGCACATCGCCGAAGATGAAGGTGGTGCAGATTATGAAGGCGGTCGGCGAGACCACAGGGAAGGTGTACGAAGGCTCCCTAACTCGCCAATCCCAGTAGAGATCGCGCTCCAAGTTAGCTATGCACTGGGCAGTACCATGCATAAGTAACTTAGCCAAAAGAGAGTCAGAAGCAGCGCCCAAGTCAAGGAGGCTCCAGATGATGGCACGTGTACGGTTGGATGCAAGCCACGTGTCCAGATGCGTAACTGCCAGGAGAGAGAAAGTGACCAGGTATAAAAGGGTTTCCCAACGAACTTCTGAGGTACGCACGTTCAGATTGTATTCTTTACGCTTGCGAGTTCTTGAGCATACTGTGAGAGAGAACATTGCACGGTTCCTTGAGAGTTCTTGAGTGTTTGCTCTTGAAGTATTTGGTGGTTCAGTCACTGACTTGGGCGTTGGAGTGCGATCGGCCGCAGCAGCGCCGCTCTGTTCTTTTGCAGGTTCTTGAGGTGGATCGCGACGAAAGACGGAGGTTGAAGCGGTGCACACGTCGATCCAAGTTTGACGAGGCAAGTTCCAACGTTCTGGTCAACAGGCAGGATCAGTTTCCTAAGCTAATTTTAACACAAAAATAAATTCTACTCTACACTAGAGTTATGACATTTTAAACATGTACAAGAAGGTTTCCCTACCATCAGTAACCGTATTCCAATCTTCTAGATTCTTCTTGGCCATGGCTCTGATGGTAGGCCCGGATCTTCTCTTTGTTGGGCTTGCACTTGTTCTAGGGCCTCTTCCATCATTTCCTCCCTCTTGAAAAGGATTTGTCCTCAAATCCAATGCTTTTACTTCTTCTTCATTACTTCCTACAAAAGGCATTAGGTCCATAACATTAAAAGTATTATGAGCTCCATATTCTTCAGGTAAATCAAGAATGTATGCATTGTTGTTAATTTTTTTTAGGACTTAGAAGGGTCCATCACCTCGGGGACTAAGTTTGGACTTCCTCTAAGTTGGAAATCTATCTTTCCTAAGATGAAGCCAAACTAAATCTCCTTCTTCAAAGACTATCTCTCTCTTCCCCTTATTGTTATGTTTTGTATATTTCTCTGTTTGTTGTTGTATTTGTTCTTTAATCCTCTCATGCATTTTCTTAACAAATTCAGCTTTTGTTAGTCCTTCCTTATGCACAAATTCTTGTGGATTAGGAAGTGGCAACAAGTCTAAAGGAGTAAGAGGATTAAATCCATAAACAACCTCAAATGGAGAAATATTAGTAGTTTTATGGACTACTCTATTGTATGCAAACTCAATATGGGGAAGATACTCATCCCAAGATCTATGGTTGCCTTTCATGACTGCCCTAAGCATAGTACCAAGAGATCGATTTACAACTTCGGTTTTTCCATTCGTTTGAGGATGACAAGAAGTTGAAAATTTCAATTTGGTTTCAAGTCTTGCCCAAAGGGTTCTCCAAAAATGACTTATAAATTTTGGATCTCTATCGAACACTATGCTTCTTGGTAGACCATGAAGTCTTACCACATCTCTAAAGAAGAGTCTAGAGGTATTATTTGCATCATCCACTTTGTGGCATGGAATAAAATGTGACATTTTGCTAAACCGATCCACAACCACAAAAATGGAATCAAAACCTTTTGTCATCCTAGGAAGTCCTAGAATAAAATCCATGTTAATGTCTTCCCACGGAGCACTTGCAAAAGGTAAAAGAGTATATAGTCCATGAGACATTGTTTTAGATTTAGCTTTTAAACATGATATGCATCTAAAGCAATGTCTCTGAACGTCTCTTCTCATATGTGGCCAAAAGAATTTTCCTTTTAAAAGCTCTAGAGTTTTGTCAACTCCAAAATGGCCCATGAGACCTCCTTCATGAGATTCTTTTACAAGAAGTTTTCTATGTGTTCCTTGGGGTATGCATAGTTTTCCTTCTTTAAAAAGATACCCCTCAGACACATAAAACCCTCATTGTGCTCTATGTTCACATTTAACAAAGATGGATGCAAAATCATGATCTTCTTTGTAAAGTTCTATTATGTTTTCAAATCCAAGAATTTGGGCTCGAAGTTTTGAAAATAGGGCATGTCTCCTTGAAAGAGCATCAACCACAATGTTTGAACTGCCCTTATTGTATATGATAACATAAGGGAACTGTTCAAGAAATTCCATCCATTTTGCATGACGTTTATTCAACTTATGTTGACCTTTCAAATACTTTAAAGACTCATGATCAATATGAATGACAAATTCTTTAAGGCCCTCACAAGTGCATATAGCTCCTTATCATAGGTTGGGTAGTTGAGGGTGGCACCATGAATTTTTTCACTAAAATAAGCAATTGGGTCTTGCAACAACACTGCTCCTATGCCTACTCCCGACATCACACTTTAGCTCAAAAGTTTTTGCAAAATTTGGTAAAGCTAGAATGGATGCATTAGTGACTTGAGCTTTTAGCCTTTTGAAGGCTTGATCTTGCTACTCGGTCCAACAAAATGGAGCGTCTTTCTTCACTAACACATTGAGTGGTGAAGCTAGACTTGAGAAGTTAGGCACAAATCTCCAATAAAAACTTGTTAATCCATGAAAACTCCTAACCTCTCCTACATTTTGTGGAATTGGTCATTCTTGGATGGCTTTGATTTTTTCAGGGTCAACATATACCCCATTTTTGTTAACTATAAATCCTAAAAATACTACACTATCAACACAAAAAGTACATTTATCTCTATTAGCAAACAAACTATTATTCCTAAGCACTAGGAGAACATCCCTAAGGTGACTTAGGTGAGATTCTAGGCTTTGGCTATATACTAATATATCATCAAAATAAACTACTACATATTTTCCTATACAATCCCTTAAGACATGATTTATTAGCTTCATGAAAGTGCTAGGTGCATTAGTAAGCCCAAAAGGCATTACTAACCACTCATATAGTTCAAATTTGGTTTTAAAAGCGGTTTTCCACTCATCACCTTCTTTAATTCTAATTTGGTGATATCCACTTTTAAGATCAATTTTAGAAAATATGGTGGACCCATGCAATTCATCAGGCATGTCATCTAGTCTTGGAATCACCACACATTTTTCAAAACAATGTGCTTCAATTTAATTCAAATAAGTTGCCCAGATTTTATTCAGATTGACTTATCAGAAAACAAGAACAGTATGAACAGACCAAAATGAACAGATTCAAATTTAATTGAACAGGTTTATTTTTTGACAGATCACCAAACAAAGCAGTAAATGAGTGTAGAGATTAAGAAAGATTGAACACCATAAGATTATACTGGTTCACTCAAATGAGCTACATCCAGTCTCACATTTACCAAGGTGAAATCCACTAAAAATAGTGCACACCAATTACAACACCTAATGTTCTTGAACCCTACAAGAACAAGGCACACCTAGCTAAAAAAACTCTATTTCAGCACACACAACTCTTTAAGAAACCCTATCAAGAGGAGTCTTACAATCACTCTTTACAAAGAAACAAATGATGAAAGGAATACACCTGGAAAGAGAATGCAGAAATCCTACAAGACCAGTAGAACAAATTGCCCAAAGCAATGACAACACCTTCGATCAAACTTAGAACAAAAACAAGAACAAGCACACCTTTCTCTTTTGAAAAACTCTTTCAAGATCACGTGCTAATCTTCTGAAAACTCTCAATCTCTATTTTAAACTCGTTTTCTCAACACACTTTTTAGTGAGTTATAACTCTCTTTATATAAGAAATGATTTATAATAGAATATCAAAAAACAGTTTAAAAAGCTATTATAAAAAGAACAGATAGAAGTTATAATGAATAGATTTATTTTCAAAAAGATAAAGAGAGACTTTTAAAGAAGAAGGCATCAGTTTAAAAAAGAATATATTCATTTAAGAAAGAAGAGATTCATTTTTTGTGCAGTAAAGCATATTTTGGGAAAACATGAGAAAAAACATTTTAGAAAACGTTGTGCTTGATCTTATCACCTTGATAAAGATTAAAAGGTGGGTCATCAGGCAAAAAGCTCACTTTAAACACACTCTAACCTATATACAACACTATCCAATTACAAGTACAATCTTCAAAGCAGAACACACACATTTCTTCATCAAACACATTGACTGGAAGGAGCAACAACCATCTTCAACAGTGGACTCCTTGAAGGTGCATGTTAGGTGTGGAGAGTGAGTGGTGAGGCCATCTCACTTCGCAAAGGTGAAGAATGAAGATTAAAGTGTCTATCCTATAGAGGTAGGAGACAAGGAGAAAAATTGGCACAATTTTGGTAGCAATTTGCTCTAGAATAATTTTGTATTTCATGAGCCAAACACCTCCTTTTATAGCAAGGGAGGGTTGGAATTTGAAGAGTCAAATACAAATGAAATGAAAGCTAAATTCAAATGTAAAGCTTTTGAAGTTGGCGCCTAAAAGAGAAGCACATGGGAGGTGTGATTAGCGTTTCTTATTCCCTTCTGATGACCGGCCTAGATTAAATTAGGTGTTTTTAGAAACTCTAATTTAATCTAGGTTGGTAATTAGGTGCCAAAATTATCTCTAAGAAAATTACAAGTAAAATTCATGAGCTAATTTTAACACAAAAATAAATTCTACTATACACTAGAGTTATGACATTTTAAACATGTACAAGAAGGTTTCCTTGCCATCAGTAGCAGTATTTCAATCTTCTTGATTCTTCTTGGGCATGGCTATAGTGGTAGGCCCGGATCTTCTCTTTGTTGGGCTTGCATTTGGGCTTGTCCTTGGGCCTCTTCCATCATTATGTTAAATTTATCCACATTAAGAACATTCTCTATAAAAATAAAATAAGCATTAACAACATTCACACTTCTGTTAAAGAGAAGTCCAATGATAAGTGTCATATTTCAGTAATATTTCATATTAAAATATAGATACTTGTGGATATTAATTGAGAAAATAAATATAATATAACCCCCTAATTTTGGATATTAAAGAGAAGTCCAATGATAAGTATCATATTTCAGTAATATTTCATATTAAAATACAGATACTTGTGGATATTAATTTAGAAAATAATTGTAATATAACCCTTAATTTAAGAATTTAATCCTTTTTTACATGTTTTGTGATTATAATTTGAATTAGAACGAATTATTCCCAAATTTGTGTTAATTTTAGGATTCTAGGAAAGAATGGAGATGAAAGGGCAAAAGGAGAATATACAAAGCTAAAAGGGAAAGCTGGAACGCACCAACACTCACCCAAGCTTGCCCAAACTCGCCTAAGCAAGACACCCCTAGAGGATCTCGCCCAAGTGAGATCACTCTGGTAATGTTGGGCCTTTTTTCGTGCAACTCGCCTAATAACGCACTAGCGAGAAGTCACTTAGCCCAAGCCCAACTAGGTTAAATATGAGGTTTGAGGCACAACCTAGAGATCATTGAGTGGATTGGAATCCAATTGGGAGAATTGAATGTGTTAGAAATCCTAGAGGAGGCAATCATCAACGACAAACATCTTGGATCTTCTTTTCTTGCTATCCATGCTTGTAATAGCCAACATGGGTGGTTAATTCTACCCTTTGGGATTGGGAGTAATATGTTCAAACTCTTATGTATTGAGGTGATATTTAAATATAATATTTTGTTCTTGAATGATGATTGGTATTGTCATTTTATTTGTAATGCTTCTTTCTATGATCTAGATCCTTAGATTTCACTAGAAAGTACTTCTAAGTTTCTGACCCAAATGATAATGCTTAACATAATTGAATGCTAGGAATAGATTTGAAATGTTAATTGCTATCAACGTCTAATTTTAATGATAAGAAATTTTTATAAATATGCGAGGAATCGATATTTAGGAGACTCTCTAAATAATTTTATATGCGATGAATCAATATAAATGACTTTTATACGGGCATCAACATCAATCAAAGGATAGAATATTATCATGCTAATCAAAATACAAAAGAGTAAGAAGGATGAACCCCAATCCCAAATTTCCCAATTGACCCTACAAACTCTTTGACTTGTTTTCTTTTTAATCGTTCTAATCATAACAAACTCCCAACAAACTTTATTATTTTGTTTTCTATTTAGTGAATCCTTTTACTTGATTATTCAATTGTTCCTTGTGGGTTCTATATCCGTCCTTAGGGAAAAATTATTACTTCTGACAACACGGTGCACTTGTCGTAAATCAGTCATCATCTAACACCCTACAATTTTGATTAAATGCTAAAAATAGCTAAGTATGAAAACTGATTATGTTTCCTTTGAAATACGATGGTTTAATGCATAACAGATCATGAAAAACGCAATGATTTTATTTGATAGACGATACAACATTATATAGTCTTAGTTTATGTATGATAAAATACAAATGTTCTCAGACAATAAAGCACGTAAAGGTGAACTAACCTCTTACTGAAATGAAAACACAAAAGGAAATTCTATGTTGCAAGGAATGTCTACTTCTTTCGTCTAATAATGAGATTTGTTAGACAAAGGAGAAAGTCACATCAAAAGGATCTCTTGAACAAAGAACTAAATTTGTTTTTCTTCACCAAATCCCTCCAAGCATTGTCAACTCTAGAAGGATTGTATACTTCATATGACACTACAAATTGAAGACAAATCCAAAAAGTTCACACTTCCTAAGAAGGAGTACATCAATCGTTTGGGATATTGCATAAAGGAGAAAGAAGCATTTACTGGTGCATAGGGTGCATTAAATGCATCCATCTTTCTCAAGCTAATCAGACGAAGAATTACATTCAAAAGAATTGAAGTTACTAAACAGCCAGAAATGGATTCACAATGGTTACTTTCTTCTAAGCTCATATAAAGCAAATCAAGAAGAAGAAGAAAGTGTGAGACAATGCTATATTTTGAAAAAACTCTACGAAATTTTCTAGGCCAACAAAAGCATCAAGATGAACATTGTTACTTTTCAAACCAACAAAGTAGATGAGAGAGTTTTAGTTCATACACGTCAACAGATGATCATCCCCTCTAATAAGCAATTCAGTGATCCTTTTATCATTATTTATATCATCTAGTCATCTTAGCCAATTGTGGTTGTTTGGTAAAGAATACTCAGATTATTAGTTAAGAGTGATTGTTTTTTAAAGAATACTTAAATTATTAGCCAGGGGTGATTTTATTCAAAGAATACTCACTAAGGCAGAAATGGCTTAGTAAAAGAATACTTGAATGGGGCCAATCATGAGTGGTTGAGAACTGAAAGAATACTCAATGGAGCTAGGAGTGGCTTGGAAAAAAATACTTGGTTGGTCCAGGAGTGGTTGGGGAAAGAATACTTGGTTAAGACATGAGTGACTTGAGAAAGAATACTTGGTTAAGACAAGAGTGACTTGGTAAAAATGTACTTAAGGGGCTAACCAAGGCAATACAAGGCTTGGAAAAAAAATACTTGGTTGGTCCAAGACCGGTTGGGGAAAGAATACTTGGTTAAGATAGGAGTGACTTGAGAAATAATACTTGGTTAAGACAAGAGTGACTTGGTAAAAGTGTACTTAAGGGGCTAACCAAGGCAATACAGTTTCCTCTGCGGTGCACATCCATAAGAACCCTAAAATAGCAGAACAAGAGTTCAAGAGCGTGAGAAACATAAAAGAAAGAAGAATCATGGAGTGTAGTAAAATGAGGTTGGTGGAGTAAGGAATTGAATCACTTATAAACTTCGAAAAGGATGTCGAAATCTTGAGATGTGATGTGGTGATAGTTGGTGGATAGCGGAAAAAATGGTGAGCCATGAAGAAGATTTAGTGGCAAAATTATAATAGGGTTTAGATAAAAGAAATTGTACTTGGAAATAAAACGTTGTATAAGGCGAGATGAGTTTTTTTTTTCTTTGGAAAATAATATACAAGAGGAAACGAAAAATTTAATTAATTATTTTAATTAGAAATAGAAGAAAGGGAATAAGAAACATAAGATAAAAAAAAATAGAATATGTTCCTGCTAGGGAGATGTGACCTAGAGAACTATTGAAGTCTTCGTCTTCCTCCTTCGGTCCGGCAGGTTGCTAGGGCTTCACTGGGATCCTTCTCGCCTTTGTGTTACTCCTTCGGCTCTCAGTCTCGGGTGAATGCCAAATGGGGGAGGTACCTGCAGAAGGCACTCCGATGCTCAAGTCAGTAAAGGGTGTTCGGTATTCGGGTAAGTGTACAGTAATAATGACGTACCATGCTCCTTGAAATGTGTGCTATTTATATTATGTTAATGGGCTTACCTCATTGGGCCTGATTAGTGGAATGGATCACACTTATGGTTGTATTACCTAATTCTTAATGGTAGTTTAACTTCATTGACCTTGGTTTGAGCGTTAATGGTTATATGTCTGGTCGGCTTGGCCGTGTGTGGTGTCTCGGCCAGCTCGGTCAAGGAGACCGAGTCGCGTCAGCGTGTGTCTCGGTCAGGCAGGCCAAGCCACGTCAGCGTGTCGGTCGGCCATACCAATACAGTTGCCCCCCAGGCTCAAAGATGGACACATCCGATGAGTATTTAATGATGGGTGTCGGTCGACCTCCCTTGGGTGCGTGACTGTTGGACTTCCCGAGGTGTGATGTGACCTCAGGCGGCGTGACGTGACCCGCATTAATGAGGGAATTTTTTTTGCGGTAGACGTTGTGGACCGTTGGATTTGGAAGATCTAACGATTGAGATCGTTTTGAGGTTTCGTATTCCGAGGTCCTTGGGCCCTATAAATAGTGGTCCCAACAGTGTCGAGACACTATGCTTTCTTTTTGTGAGTTGTCTGTTGTTAACAGTTGGTCTTATTTCTTATCTTTCTAACACTTGTGATTTTTTTGCAGAGATCATGCTGCAAGAGTCACCTGCTGGTGCTGACGTCCTCGACGCCTACAGGAAATGGGCCGTCGAGCGCAAGGGGTGTCAGAGCATTGACGCTCTGCCAACCACAAAGGGATCGAATGCCCGAGGTGACAAGGGCTTGGTCGGCCCTTCCCACAAGTCCAAGAAGAGGGTCAGGGATGGTGGTAACATTGCCACCACTACTCGTTCCCCTGGGTGTCGATATCGCCACCACGTTGGGACACGATCAAGGTGGACTCACCCTCACAGAGGCACGTGGAGCAGGCGGTTACATCTCCTGAGGCCGAGCACGTAATGGAAGTCTCGATATCACCCTTCGCCCACCTAGGGGGGTGACTTGCAGTTTGCACGAAGGGTGCACGTAGCTCTTCCCGAGGACACTCGGGAGCTGATCTGAGGCGTCCCTTCCTAGGAGTTGCTGAGGGGCGGCCTTGAGATGTTGTGTCTCTCGGTCGTGCTGATCCAGCTGGGCGTCCAGGAGAAGGAGTGCCATGCCGAGGAGATATCTCGGTTGGACCATCAACTAGCCGAGACGATCGGCCAACTACAACAGTCTTTGGCTGCCAACTCCGATTTTTCCAAGAGGTTGGATTCTGAGGTGGTCGAGAGGGAGAAGGCTTGGGAGGAGGCTGAGAACGCCAATCTGAAGAGAATGGTCGAGGAGAGAGATTAGAAACTCTCGTCCTCGGCCACTGATTGGCCACCCTCAAAGTTGCCAAGGACAAGGTCGAGGAAGAGCTCGATCGCAACTTCAACCAAACCGATGAGTTGCTGAAGTAGAGCTTCCTTCGGGCTGTCCGCTAGGCCCACGTGCTCTATGGGAGGCTACCGGCCTCTGGTGCTTTTGACCTCGACCACGAGGTATACAAGGGTCGGCTGATGCCCAGTGCCAAGGCGAGTGCTTTGGCGGCGCAGGAGGCTGGGTCGACAGAAGGCGAAAAGGGCGAAGTTCATGAAGGCAATCAAGATTAGATTTGCCTTCGGCCGGGCTGTGGCCTTTTTGATTTGATGTTTCTCTCTCCTCCGAGGTCGGGGTGTGGCCTCCCTGTTTTGCTATCAATGTATCGCCCTTTTCTTCTTTATTGTGTTCTCAGTCTCCTTGAATTTGAGGAAGAAACAATTTCACAAGTTAAAAATGTCGGTCTCTATTTGATTAGGGAGTCGGCATTTAATGCGAAACCTGAATTAGAACAAGTTGAATTGGTTGTCGGCCTTTAATTGTGAATGCTTAATCGAACGAATTGAATGGGCAGTCGACCATTAATTTTGATTTCTTAATCAAACAAATTGAATGGGCGGTCAGCCATTAATGACATTGTTTAATCGGTCGGCCACTATCGGCTATTAATCGTGCATTCATTGATTTTTATGTTACTTGTGTCAAGTTACAAGGGTAACTTGGGTGTGTTGATCGGTCTCGGCAGGGTATGTCGGTTAAGGCTACATCCAGACCAAGCCAAGTGAGAGGTGTTGGCAGGGTATGCCGGTTAAGGCTTCATCCAGACCAAACCTAGTTGATCGGTCTCGACAGGGTATATACCGGTTAAGGCTGTTAGAATATATGCCCTTAAACGAGAGGGGGGTGAATTGTTTAAGAGGGGTTTTTGAAACTTTTTAAGCTTTAACAAAATTCTTTGTATGAATCCAGAACAGAAATCAGGTTAGCCAAGAACAAGATTAATAAAACAGCAAAGCAGCAGAAAAACAATCGGTTGTTTCTGCGAAACAATCGGTTGTTTATACCAGTAAAAATTAAAAACAGAATGTAAACGAGTTTAAGGGTAAGAGAAAGATACACCAACAGTTTATACTGGTTCACTCTTAAACCAAGAGCTACATTCAGTCCCCAGAAAACAACTGGGTAATCCACTAAGTAATCAAATCAGATTACAACACACAATCCACCAAAGCAGTGACCTTGAACCCTTCAAGAAACACACTCACTTTGGCAATTCACACACCAAGAGTATTGATCTTGACCACCTCAAGAGCAAACACTCCTTGGCAACAATACACCAGAAATACAAAAGGTTGAGAAGAGATTACACTCGTTTACAGAACAATCTGAAATCAATACAAATGCAATCCTATTCCACTCTCTTAGAAAACCCAAAGCTTTGATGTGAATGTTCAAATCTTGAATCAACTCTTTCACAACTGAAAAACTCAAATATGTTTTCTTACCTCGATTACATATAAAACTACCCAGATCCCTCCCAAAACACAACAGCAACACAACCTTGCATCAAGCACAAAGGGTTTGGATTCTTCACAGCACAATTTGAATTCTTCAAAGCACTTGATCACTCTTGATCAACAATCTCCCCCTATTTGATGAAGACAAATCCCTGGTTGTTTGTGTTGGACTTTGTTTGAATCTGAAGCAGCACCTGCAAAGCAAAACTTATGCAAACTAGAGCATCTTTAACAGCAGGTTAGAATAGCACATTAACTAGTTTTCTGCATAAACCTTAGAGAAAAACCAAGCATAAACAGCAAGCCAAAAGCAAATTCTAAACATCAGCAGCAACAGCAGAATAATAAACATTCAAGCAAATAGAGTTTGGCAGAGTTTAAGAACAACACAAAAACCAAATAATCTCCCCCTATTTGTCTTCACAAATAGACTTTAGGAAGAGAGAAAACAAAATTGTTCCAGATAAAACAAAATATAGAAAGAAAGAGCAACAAAGCCTTGACAGATTGAAAAAACAATCGGTTGTTTCAAGAGATCAACCGGTTGTTTTTCTTCAGTCTTCCTTTCCATATTGTAGCTCAAAAATCTGATTCTGAACAGCTTCAATCTGTTCATTAAGGGTTTGAAAGCGAATGTCCATACTCTGGAATCTGTGGTCAAAATTCTAAAAGTTTGAGACACAAAGATCATGAAGATTCCTTTGATTTTCCACAAAGCCATCAAGCCTATCCACCATGTATCTTTCACAGGAAGACATTGAAGGAGTCCCATCTCCTTGATGTCCAGCACTTGTCCCAGTACCAAAGTTAGTTGCAGGTTGTTCTGCATCTTGAACATTCATATCAACACCTTCTTGATCTTCGTCATCATTTTCAGCTTGAGCAGCACTTGAGGAACCACCATGTTCACCATCCTTCCTTACCCATCTTCCATTGATCTTGGTAAAACCCATCTTGCTTAGTGAACCATTGTTCACTTCAAGTGTTGATTTCACCAACTCAGATGTTTCATCCTCAAGATTCACTTCAAAATAGAGTAAAAACTTAGAAATCAAGACAGCATAAGGATAATGGTAATCACTTAACCTCATTGACTTTTGCATATGCTCCTTGATGATATGAATCCAATTGATCTTGACTTTGTTCATGATGCAATAGATATAGACAAGATCTTCCTCAATTAAAACAGAATGGTTGCTTCCTCTAGGTGTTAAAATCCATGTAACAATGAGAGCTAACAACCTTTCATTTAACTTCAAACCTCCAACATAACAAGTTCTTATTTGAGTTTGAGGATTTTTCAAACAGCTTTTGTAGTACTGAACTTTGTTTAAATTTTCCACCACACCAATATTTCCTTTATTGATTCTCAGCCCATCATATTTCAAACCAGTTACAGCAGCCCATACATCATGGGTAATCTCCATATCTACCCCCTTAACATGAGAAACAAGAGTATTGATCTTGACCACCTCAAGAGCACACAACACTCATTGGCAACACAACACCAGAAATACAGAAGGTTGAGAAGAGATTACACTCGTTTACAGAAAAATATGAAATCAATACAAATGCAATCATATTCCACTCTCTTATAAAACCCAAAGCTTTGATGTGAATGTTCAAATCTTGAATCAACTCTTTCACAACTGAAAAACTCAAATTTGTTTTCTTACTTGTTTGAAAACATAAACAAACTATTTATATTTTCCAAAGATTGGTCAAAGCATTTAATGAAGGAGCGTATTCAGTTGGAAATCATTTAAATCTCATTCAACCATCAAAATATAATTCTGTTAGGATTTTCAAAGAAATAATTGGTTGAAACTACGAAACAACCGATTGTTTGGTTTGGCACTTAAGTCAACCAACTTAAACAATTTTCAACCTTTTCAAAAACTCCTAATAGTAAAACAACTGCTTGATTCGACAAAACAGCAAGTTGTTTTTCACTTAGTTTGAAAAACACTTTATTTTAAAAAGGATTTAAAACACATCAACTTTAGATTCAACAAAGGAGTGGATTACATATAAAACTACCCAGATCCCCCTCAAAACACAACAGCAACAAAACCTTGCATCAAGCACAAAGGGTTTGGATTCTTCAAAGCACAATTTGAATTCTTCAAAGCACTTTATCACTCTTGATCAACAAAGGCTTCATCCAGACCAAACCTAGTTGATCGGTCTCGACAGGGTATGTCGGTTAAGGCTTCATCCAGACCAAACCTAGTTGATCGGTCTCAGCAGGGTATGGCAGTTAAGGCTACATCCAAACCAAGTCGGGGATTTGCATGAGAACAATGCTAGTACTTTGAGAAAAATGCCTCGTCAAAACCTCCCCGATGGGGTGAGGAACGAGTGCGTGACTTTATTTATTCAACTGTAATAAAATTTGAGGTGCGTGGCATTCCACGTCCTTGGTACAATTTTGCCCGAGAGCCATTCAAGGTGATAAGCTCCCCCCTTTGCGACTTCTTGGACTCGGAAAGGCCCCTCCCAGTTGGACGAGAACTTCCCTTCGTTTTTTCTCACATCACTGCGCATCCTCCAGACGAGGTCTCCCTTCTGGAAGCTCCTTGGTCAAACTTTTGTGTTATACCGCCTTGACGCCCGAAGCTTGCACACGATCTCTCGAATCTTGCTCTTGTCGCGAAGCTCACTTACCAAATCGAGGTTGAATCATAGTAGTACTATGTTCTTCATCCAGGAGTGGTACTCGCTTCAGCTCTTCCCGCGCTTCTAGTCTTTCCTCAGTCACCCGGGGGTCTAGGTCTACCAACGCGACTATTTGCTCGACTGACATCGGTCGGGCTTCCTGGGGTGAGCGGTCCTTTCAGAAGAATTTCCTCTTGGGAGAGATGTTGTTCCTCAAAGGCTCCACCTGAAGGCTTTCGGCATAGCACTCTCGTGCCTCCTTCTAGTCCACGTGGACCGTATATCCCCCGTCTTCGAATGGAACTTCATTGTCAGGTGAGGAGTCGATACGATGGTCATCAGTCGGTTGATGGACGGTCGGCCGAGGAGGATGTTGTAGGAGGTATTGTTCTTCTCCTGACCGAAGGTGGTGTAGAGCTCAATGTAGCCCTTGGTACCCACCCTCTCACCTGAGAAACCGACTACATGGTCGTCGTAAGGCACCACCTAGGCCTCGAGTATCATCATGGCTTTAAACGTTTTCCAGTAGAGGATGAGATGGAGAAGTGCCTTCATGATTGGAGTTTTTGTTGGTGGAAATGGCGGAAGCACAATGGATGTCTACGATCAAGGCCCTCCTAAGAGGTGTGGTGGCCTTGGAGGTTCATGCTAGGTAGGGATTGAGAGTGGTGAGGCCATCTCTCTTTGGTAGTGTGGAATTTGAAGATCAATAGTCTAACCTTGAGAGGTTTTTGACAAGAAGTGAAATTGGCTCAAATTTGGCAGCAATTCACTAGTATATTAATCTTGTGAAAACATGAGCCAAGCCACTCCTTATATAGCAAGTGAGGGTTGGTTTACATACAAGCAAAATGAGGGAAATTCAAACTTACACTAATTGAAATTGGCCCCTAAAATGGGAGAACATGGCATGTTCAAGGATCTAGAATGTGCAAGGATTCTAGAACTTGCGCTCCAATTGGGCTTGCTTTGGACCGGCCTAGGTTTAATTAGAAGTTTAGGAAACTCTAATTAAACCTAGGTTGGTATTTTAGGTACCAATCTTCATTTTAACAAAAATTACAAAAGAAATTTCCTATGCTAATTTTGACAAGAATTTAAATGCTACCTTACACAGAGTCTATGGCGTCTTGAACATGTATAAGAAGGTTTCTCTACCACCAGTAGCAGTATTCCAGTCTTCTTGAAGCTTCTTAGTCATGGCTCTAGTGGTTGGCCCAATTCTACTGAACTCCCTTGGTCCACAAGGGTCTTCCTGATGGTGAATCGGTCTATATTGATTGATATCACCATGGGGTCGTCCTGGTGGTAATCCACCCTTTAAAGTCTTCATCTGTGAAGGTGATGGGTGGCATCCTCGGTCGGAATGTCATCGCATTCACCTGGTACACCGCTCGCAGGTGTTTCTTTCGGGCATTGTTGGTGCTCCCTCCTCCGGCGAAGCCGCCGGCTATGGTGTTGATAACCTCTCGGTTACCTCCTCTTTCGGCTTCCCTGGGAGGATCGTCCTTGCGGGGAGGGTCGTCTCTTCGAGACTGGCGGTCATCCCTGCGGTCTCGGTCGTCTCGGCCTCGTGGAGGTGATCTCGTCTTCTTGGAGGGTTCCTCTCTACGAAGTGAGCATCTTGTGTCTCGGTCATTCCTGACGAATCGGCGCAAGTGCCCAGCCTGGATGAGTTCCTCAATCTTGTCCTTCAAATCCTGGCATTCCTCAGTGGAGTGCCCGTTGTTTAGGTGATACCGACACTGCTTCCTTCGGTCAACATTGTTTGGGCTAGCCACCTTTCTGGGAGGAGGGATCAACTCGGCGTTGAGTGCCTCATCCAGAATTCTTCCTCTCTCGATTGTCAGGGGTGTGTAAGGACCTGCCGACAACATTGGTCGGTCTAGTGGATGGTCCTCCCTCCATCAGCTTCTTCTTCATTTCTTCATTCTCCCTTTGGAGTGTTTGCCTCTCTTTCTCATTCTGATGGACAACTTCCTCTGTCCTCCTCTTCATCTTGGCCATCTCTCTCTGGAGAGACAGCAACAGCATTTCCTGGTCGGCATTAGTCATCCTTTTCATGCTTTTGGTTGAGACCATCTACTTTCTCTCTTCAGCTAGTTTCTCTCGACCCCACGGTGGGCGCCAATTGTTCCTGCTAGGGAGATGGGACCTAGAGAACTATTGAAGTCTTCGTCTTCCTCCTTTGATCGGGAAGGTTGCTAGGGCTTCACTAGGATCCTTATCACCTTCGTGTTACTCCTTCGGCTCTCCGTCTCGGGTGAATGCCAAATGAGGGAGGTACCTGTAGAAGGCACTCCGACGCTCAAGTCAGTAAAGGGTGTTCGGTATTCGGGTAGGTGTACAGTAATAATGACATATCTTGCTCCTTGGAATGTGTGTTATTTATATTATTTTATTGGGCTTATCTCATTGGGCCTGATTAGTGGAATGGATCACACTTATGGTTGTATTACCTAATTCTTAATAGTAGTTTAGCTTCACTAACCTTGGTTTGAGCATTAATGGTTATATGTTTCGGTCGGCCTAGCCGTGTGTGGTGTCTCGACCAGCTCGGTCAAGGAGACCGAACTGCGTCAGCGTGTGTCTCGGTCAACTCGGTCAGACAAGTCGAGCCACATCAACGTGTCGATCGACCATACCAATACATAATATAGTTATTAGATTAAGTATCACAATTATAAAATTATCATATTATACCGATAATCAGGATAGGTCTTTAAATTGTCATATTAAAACAATTATTTTTTTTAAAAACTACTAAATTATACAATAAATAGTGGTAATTTTATGTAAGATTTGTACTTTTTAATATCATATTTAATTTACTTTTTAATAAGATTTGTACTTTTTAATTAAGTGGGTATATGATATTTTGCTAGTAACATACGAGTATGATGATAGATTTTCATTTCTGGTGTATTTACCCTTAAATATGAATCAATGTGTGGAGAATAACATGGTTGTGGAACAAATACAAAAATTGTTTTGTTTTCTCCTCAATGCTCTTCTCCTTCTTCTTCTCTCTCTCTAGATAATACTTTTCCTTTTTAAAATATACCCATCACCATTCCTACCTTTTTAAAGACTCTTTATTGTTTTTATTTTTTACATAAAAATATATATACAAATGAAGATGAGAACTAGGCAGAGTAAAACCCCTTAGTGGGTTGGGTAGAAAGGCCAAATCCAAATGGGAAGAGGGGATCATAGTGAGGATCTCCAACATTCATTGGAAGCTGATCAACAGATTTGAACCATGTTCTTGGAAGCTTTCCTGTGAAACCATAATCACCATATAAAACATCAGCCACACCTTGGCCTTCGCTACCTGGAAGCCATCCAGCAACAAGTGCATCTATGATACCAACATATGGTTCAATCACTAAAGGACGACCAGAAATTATTATAACCACACATTTTATTGCCCCACAGACATTTGTTATGGTCTCAGGACCAAAGTCTGAGATTGTCAAGTTCATGTTGTCCCCATGCATTTCAGCATAAGGATGCTCTCCTACTACAACAATGGCATAGGAAAATCCATTGGATTTAACAAATTCTGCATCAGGGTTCTTCTTGTAGACCACTTTGGTTTCAGGATCAACAGTGTTTTTCACAGCATTGAGAATTGTAGTCCCTGGTCATACAAAGGTTGACAAGAATAATAAGAAACAATAGTTGCATTATGTAATTGATAGTGATGATATAATTAAAAAAAGAACAAAATACATATATTTTAACCTTTGAGAAGATTGTTCCCATTGACCCCTTGCCATTCTATAGTCCAGCCACCACACTGATATCCTAGATTATCTGCATGGCTTCCAGCCACAAGTATTTTTGGTACCTTTTTAGGAAGAGGCAATAAAGGCTTATCGGCAGATTCACCATTTTTCAGAAGGACCATTGATTTCCTCACCGCTTCTCTAGCCAAATTTCTGTGCTCCTGTTGAGAATTTTGGTAAATATTGATTAGTTACAAGGTGATCCCTATATCTAATTGTGAACTTGGGATGTTAAAGGAAGTGCTTGAGGAAAACAAAATAGTTAACCTGGATTCCCAAATATTTGGCCAAACTGTAATCAGCAAAAGGGTTCTCAAAAATACCCATCATGAACTTCACCCACAAAATTCTTCTCACTGCATCATCAATTCGACTCATGGGAATGTGCTTATTTTTCACCAACATGGTTAGATCATTGATGAATTCTATGTAAAGCTTTGGATTCATGAACTGCAAGAAAGATTTATAGCAATATTAAATGTGTTCTTATTGGAACTTTATACATTATTCAAGAAAGTTTTGGCATAAATTACCATGTCAATGCCAGCTGAAACCCCTGCTTCAACTGAATAAGTGAAGTTTGAATGAGGTGGAGAGGTGATCCTATCAATACCCTCAAAGTCTGAAATAACAAAGCCCTGGTGTAGTCCAGGAAAAAGGTAAGTTTCACTTAAAATTGTACCCATAGGATGATAAACAGGTTCCAATGTCATATTCAACCCAACTTATTTTACCTTGAAATGCAGAGTATTCTTGAGGAAGCCAGTTATAAGTTCGTGGTTAGCATGCATTTTTACTCCATTCCAACTGGAGTAAGAAACCATAATGGTTGCCACACCCTTGCTGATTGAATTGAAGTAAGCTGGCATGTGAATTTTCATCAATTCATCTCTATTAATAACAGTGTTGTTCTCATCAACCCCATTGATTGTTCCACCATCACCCACGTAGTGCTTAGCACAAGCTAGAACTTTTTCTCTGTCCAGCAATGCAAAAGTATTTTAGATACATAATACTAACTGAACCAAAGATGGCATAATTTAACATAAGAAATCAATATAGCATGGCACAGCTTAACCTAAGCAGCATTCTTAGTATTAAAGGAAATTGCAATGCAATTACAATTGCAGTCATAACGTGGTTATGGAGACTTTGAAATCCTTTACATTAAAGCTTCAATTTGCACTGTTTTTTAAAACCTTGTCTCTAAGACCATTTTTTGCAAGTCACTTCAAGCAAAACCAATGACTAAAGGAGTGACTCTTCTTCTTGGGAAGGTTTAACAATTCAATGGAATTAGGAGCAAGAATATCAACTCCAAGGTTTAAAAATAACTGATACTAAAACAATCATCTCAAACTTAAGTTATTATGTTTTCAAAATTCTTACTTTCCAGTGATAAAAGGGACACCCTTTGGTAAATTGTCAGGGATGTCCCCTTGCAAGCCTGGTATGATTTCAGTCATAACTTGAACTAATTTAGGATCCTCACTGTAGCTTTCATAACACCGACCCCATCTTGGATCTCTACATACCTTCAAAGAGTATAAGAATGCTCTTAGAGATGTATGTAACATAAGAGCATAAAAGACCAGCTGTAGTTACTTACTGCTATACAAGGTGCATAAGCATATTGAATTCCTGTTGCTCTAACTTCAAGGGCAGTTGCAGCACCAATTCTCTTGACTAATTCAGGGTCCCTAACCAGCAAAATCAAAATATCCATTATTATCTTTATCAAAAAAATGTTTTTATTAGAATAAGAATAAAATAATTTGTGCTGTGGGAAATTTCTAATCTAATAAAAACTTATGACAGTAACAACAAAACAGGAAAGCTTTTCTTAGGAACAAACCAGATAAAGCAGTTATGTTTAGTTTCTAGACAAGGCTGTGGAAGTCTGATACAAACCTATATATGCCTGTATAACTATAGCCTGAATTGTTTCCTCACCAAGGTTCAAATAACAGAATTAGTTATACTGTCTTTAGAAAATAATTTTTTTTTTTTAAACAAAAGCTAAGACATATGGAGTACTGCTTTGATATCAAATACCTGGTTGCTCCAAGACCAATATTGTGAGGAAAAATAGTTGCTTTGTAAATAGTACTGTGACCATGAACAGCATCAATCCCATAAAACATTGGAATTCCAAGTCGGGTTGATAAAGCACCCTTCTGAAATTCGTTCACCATGTTAATCCAGGTTTCAGCAGAAGCCTGTGGAGCTGGAATACTCCCTCCCTCACTCATTACACTCCCTACTCAAGAAAAGAGAAATGATTTTCATTATTGGTCAATTGAATGAATATACCAAAGAGGAAAATTTCAAGAGAATAAAAGAAGTTTGGTCTGGTGGTTACCAATGAAATACTTCTTAACCAAATCAGCAGATGCATACTTGCGTTCAATTTGCAACATTTGGCCAATTTTCTCCTCAAGAGTCATCCTGCTAACAAGATCCTCAACCCGGGTATCAACTGACTGTTTAGGATCTTTGTACTTCATGTATTCTGCATCCAACAATCCTGTCCAGCCACCTAGTAGCAAAACCCCCACCAACAACATGGAGATTTTAGCCATTTCCTTCACACCTTGTAACCACTGAAAAAACAAATTCAACAAGATATGTAAAACTTAATGTCTATAAAAACTTGGTCCATTCTGCACATAATTCAAATGCACCACATTAACACTTCATTGTCCAAAAATGCTCCCAGAATCCCAGCAATGCATTACTTTGATATTCACTCAGAGGCTTACTGAACATGCAATCAAACACTATTTAAGCTGTATCATTTCCATACCTTGATTCTATATGTGATAAGGGAAGCTTGCAACAGATGTCACTGCATAAAATGAAGCAACAGCCATTACTGAAAAGGGTTATATTTATTGTGAAAACATGGAAAGTAGTACAGAACTGGATGATTGATATTGCGTGCTGATAAAGAAATCTTAGAACAAATACCCCAAATGGGAATCTGGCACATAAAAGAGAAAGCAGAAAAAAAAAAGAGGGTGAATTTTCAGAATCAGATAACAGAAAGCAACCTTGATCAAAGGCACTAGTGTCAGCTAATAATAACAATTGGCCAACAGCCAAGTTATTTATAGGGAATTAGTGTCATTGCGTGTTTTATATGAAAACTACATATGTAGGAAAGATTAGAAATTCGATAGTTGTGCAAAATATCAAACTATTATTATCATCTTATTTAGCAGTTTAGAAAATGAAAACACTTTCCTGTTATAGAATCTGTTAAAATTTACTATTAGATAGGAAGGAAGGAGACACGTGATCAATATAATGTTTGAAGATAAGTTTCAGTATATTTATATATACATACGAAGAAAATTACTTTTTCCTAATACATATCTCTTCTACGATACTAAAACTTTCCACATAAGATTATATATTTCCATCAACATCTTCTACGTCTCTTTTCTACTTTTTCAACTTTTTCAACTAATAATCACAGGGTATCAGAGATCATGTCAAACAAACCATAAATATATATGAAGTAACAATTTACACTAAAATGTCTAAATAAAAACTAACTATTTCTTTATTTTTTTTAATTTATTTATTTTAAGAACATTATTTACTTTTATTTTTAATTAAATTTAAAAGTAAAAAATGATTTCTAATTATTTATATCTCTAAACGAAATGATAGGAAAAAAATATGAAAGAAATAGCGCACAAATTACATATATAAAATTGTTAGAATATATTTTTTATTTAGTCTTATATCGATGGGCGTATTTTATGTTTAGTATAAATATGATTTAAATGTATGATTTGATATATCTTTTTTCTGGAAACTCAAATTTTATTAACTGATATAGCTTGGACTTTGGACTTCATAGAATATGTTTATATGGACACTTCACTCAATCGTAGTTTGAGACTTTTGATAATTGATTTGTTGAATTTTGTATATTAACTAAATGAGCCAAAGTTGAGTTATAACATCTTTTCAAGTTTTTTTATAGGATTTTCTTTTTCAATCATGTGTTTTTTTAACCTAATTGAATGCTAAAATTTACTTTGTATAATTGGACATGTTAATTCATTAATAAATTATATATATATATATATATATATATATATATATATACTTTAAATACATCTTAGATAGGTTGTTACCCTAAACTCCATCAATCATATGTTATCATAAAAAACAACAAAAAAACAAAAAAGAGATAGGAAACTAGACTAAACTCATGTAAAGTAATTAAAAAAAAAAAAAACTTTCTAAAACAGTCTAAACAAAACAATACATGAGGATTTCATACCTATTATGAAAATATCTAAATAACATACTACTATAACAAATATATCCAAACCTATCACTTAACTAACAAACATATCCGAACCTATTACTTAACCCAAAGAAGCAAACTTATCAATAATGATATTTAAGTTAACAAAGGTCCCAAATTTAAGTGATAGAGAAGATACACGTATGCTCACAAAAGGGGCAAAGTAAATTATGCACACAAAGATCTTAACTTTCTCTACCAATTCATGAACTTTAATAATTAAATTATCCCAATTTTGAAGTAATAGATGTATGTTTCAAATGTTGTATTTTAAGTGTATTGTTATATTTTAAAAGGTAAATTTTCCTTTTTAATTTTTTTATATCTTTAAAAGAGATAACAAGAGTTGTGAGATTTATCGAGAAAGTTGAAGAGTTTTATTTAAACTTGTTTTTTTTTAATTCAAATTCTATTTTCCCCTTAGACAACAAAGAGGAAGTTTTTGCTATATAAGTTTTATTTAATATTTTTTATTATTCATATACCGTGTTTACTCGTAGGACCATAGTGGCAATTCATATAAATTAAATTTATTTATAATAAATATAAAGGTAATTTATATTTTATCCCTTTAATTTAAAAAATAATAATTTTGACCCCTAAAAAATATGATGTCCTACGTTGGTTCCTTTAATTAAAAAAACACTATTTCTAACCTCCAAATGCTTTCGATAACGTTTTATAATTCTTAGACATAGTTTCACTATTGATTATGGGAGCTTTGTCAGTCTTAATTATTCGATTTTGATCTTTACAATTTTAACTACTCGACAATTTACACATTTAAAAATTGATAATTTTAGTAATTTAGTGAATTACTATCCAATTTTAACATAGGTGATGATGTGATAAATCTAAAGTATCTATATGATATAAATAATTTAAGTTTACAAGCTAAAATATTATACGAGATATTAACTAAACTATAAAATGCTTTAAAAGGTTGAATTCACGAAAAATCAATGTTAAATTAAAAATAATTAACTAATTTGATTGTTACATCTTATAAAGTTTCACTTGTAGATATTTTATTTAGATTTAATTAAATGTTGTTTTGAATTCAAGTCTATTAAGATAATATCGTTATGATTATCATATACGAGATATATTCGTTTTGGAACACAAGTTTCATCACAAATTTGTTTTTATTTAGTAAGACAGTTTTAATATAAATTTTCACAAAGTGTTTGTGTAATTTTTGTTATCTTCTATTTCATTTTGAATTAGATCCACTTTTATGGTCTTAGTTTGAGATTATATTTTATTTTACATGATTATGTGGTTTGGACAGATCTATATTAAATGAAGGAAAACAATATGTTAACATCATAAATGTTTATTTTCAATTCTTACCATTTTATGATTTTTTATTATGTGGTTTTTTGTTGTGGGTATATTTAGTACATGAACGTATTGTATAAAAAACAAGAGTGACATCGAGTGAGGTTTCCTTCCTTCAGTGTCATTCTTTTAGAAAATAACAAAGTTTTTTATTCTTGCACTTTGTCGCTTAAGTATTTAAATGACACTCGAACGATGTGACAATATTATCATTTGACTGATATGCCCTTAGTTGAGAAAGAACCAACAACGATTTTTTTTCGCTCAAACATTTAATTGACACTTAAAAGATGTAATTTCTTGCTCAAGCCACAAACATCATGAAACTATTTAAGTTAGTGACTCCTCATCACTTGAATGACTAGTTATTATGTAAGTGGTTAGTATTTCCTAATCTTTCTCACTCAAACATCAAGTCTTAACTTAAACTATGAGCATTATCATTTCAGTTTTATCATATAGAACCAAATAAATATTAAATGATTTAACACAATCACTTCTTTATATATTCCAAAATCTAATCTATTATCCATATTCAACTACATCATTTAGTATATAAAAAAAAAAGTCCATTTTAAAAAAATTCAAAAATTCGAATTCAAATTTAGGTTTGTTGTTCTCCAAGCAATAATTATCCAAGATAAGAAAAGAGATGAAATAACACCAAAATCTTAAAAAAAAAAATCAAACCCAACTAACAAACCAAAACACTAATAATAACTTTTTAAACTAATTAAACCTACAAAACCCTAAAACACCTAGTGACATAGCTAGGAGGGGAAAAGACAGCAAATTTTTTGAAAAAAAAACTTACTCATTTTTATCAATTAAAAATAGTTTAAATCTATTCACTACGTAAATACTAGAATCTAATTGAGAAAATATTTAGAGCTTGATTTAAAAAAAACAGAAAAAAATAAGAGAAAAAATGTTATAAAATAATAATAATTTTGAAAATAAATAACTAAATAAATAAAATTTTAATTAATATCCTTAAAATATAACTTAAATTTTATAATATATATATATATATATAAAAGAGAATACCTGTTAAATCTAATTGTGTTTTTGAATAAAAAAAAATCCAATTGAAGTTTAATACGTACAAATAACTAACATCATACATTTTAATAACCTATAAACGGAGTCAACAACAACGGAGTTATTAGACCAACATGAATACTCTTATACACAGCAATCCGGAAGAAAAGCAACGGCCCGCAATAACAGAAAGCAGGATTACGTACGACACATGCACCACCAAGCAATGAAGATGTTAATGAACCTCATTGCTTTATTACATAACTCATTTAATATTTAGTACCTAACTTCAGTATCAATTAAAAAATAAATACCAATCCTAATTAATAATACTAATAGATCGTATTGATTCTTAAAAACATGAAACAATGACCATCAAATAAAATAATTATAATTTTATTATTATATTCATTTATTTGGGGATCTTTTTTAAAAAAAGTTTACCTTTAGATATAGATATAATATAAGGCATACTAAATCTAAATATTTTGAAAAATAGGGGTTGAAGGCCACAATATCTACTAAAATTTATATGGATTCAAAATTATCTTATTTTTATATAATAAGTTATATGCAGTAAAATTAGTGTAATATATTTTTTAAATTGATAAAATATATGATTTATTGACTTCAATAATTTGACGGCATGTTGGTTAGACAAGTTTCTGTGCTGAATTTTGGTTAGCTGGATCAAATTTCCAATCGATGAGGTCAAAGACGGAACCAGAAAGAAAATTGAGAGGCAAAAATTAAAAAAAAAAAATACATTGAGCTCCAATAATTATTAAATATATAAAAACTAATATAATATTTTTATAATTTTATATTTTAAAGCATTATTTTTATTATTAATCTATCTAAACATTAATACAATATATATAATGATAAATTAAATACTACTTTTTGTAGTGGTATGGGCGAGACCGAGATTCGGTCTACCTGATCCAGACCAGGGAAACCTGGCCAAGACAAGGGAAACCTGACCGAGACGAGGGAAACCACCACGGACGGCTTGACCGACCAACACATAAATCCATTAACGCTCAAACCAAAGTCAGTGAAACTAATCTGTCATGAAGGATTAGGTAATACATCCATAAGTGTGATCCATTCCACTAATCAGGCCCAATAAGGTAATCCCATTAAAATAATATAAATAACACACATTCCAAGGAGAAAGGTACGTCATTTATTACTGTGCACCTACCCGAGTTCCGATCACCCGATTTACTGACTTGAGCGTCAGAGTACCCCCCCCATTCGGTATTCACCCGAGATCGAGAGACGAAGGAGAAGCACGAGGGCGAGAAGGATCACAGCCAAGCACCTAGCAACCTGCCTGACCGAAGGAGGAAGACAAAGACTTCAATAGTTCTCCAGGTCCCATCTCCCTAGCAGGAACACTTTTAAATAAAATTAGAAGTATCATTGATCTTTATCATACATATTACTAAAAATATCTATATATTTATAATTATATATAAAGATGATTATTTTTCAAAATTATTTTTTGTGTACACAACTTTTTTTTATTCTTATATTAACATTTTTTTATTAGAGTTATTTTGTTATTTTGTAATTCATAAGTCACATAGCAGTTTTGAATTGTGAACATTCATTCTCTCTCTTTCCTCTGTGTGACATTTTGTTATAATCTTCTTTAAAAATATTTTAAGTCCTCACTTTTTCTCCTCGCTTCCCTTTAACTCCTTTCTTAAGTTTCAAAAACTTTTAACTTCCCAGTGCACAACCTTTTTGGAAGAAGAAATTGTGTTTGGATAATAAAAATAAGGTGAAAGAAAGAGAAGTGTGTCCTTCTTTCTGCTGATATGTTTCCTCTCAAATGCAAACCTCATTCTTATCAGAGAACGTCGAGCAAGTTAAAACAGAGGCTACCATACTGTTAAAGAGCGATGCGACATTGAGAGTGGTGCGCACAACACCACGAGGATAAGAAGAACAAGCATGGAAATGCTAAATGATAGTTGTTGGTTTGTGTTGAAGGATATGATTTGGTGTTTAGGTTAGTCGGGTGTGCAGTTGTTGCGTACATTAGTACACTACTAACAAAAAATAAGTAGGAGAGAGAACGGTGCACGCCATAACAACTCGTCTTTTTGTCTTTTTCCTTTTCTTGGAACTTTGCTTATACCAACATGCCTTGGTCTTTGTTGTTGAAAGGCAGGGTTCTTAAATCAAAACACGAGTTTAGAATGATTTATACATCCTCATCTCTTTGGTCTGGAATTAAGCAGTTTTATGCACTTCTTGGACTGTGTGTACAGGTTCTTTAATTAAATTCTGGAATGATAAATGGTGCTTTACTACTTCTTTAGCAAATATTGCAGGGTTATCTGATGGTGCTAATATTCCAGATACAGTCTGATGGAAGAGTGCCTTCATGCTTGGAGGATTGTTGGCGATCTTTGCAGAAGCTTAACGGAAGTCTACGAACAAGGCCCTCCTAGGAGGTGTGGTGGCCTTGGAGGTGCATGCTAGGTATGAAATGAGAGTGGTGAGGCCATCTCTCTTTGGTAAGGTGAGAATTGACGATCAATAGTCTAACCTTGGGAGGTTTTTGACAAGTAGTGATATTGGCTCAAATTTGGCAGCAATTCACTATTATATTATATTAATCTTACAAATACATGAGCCAAGCCCTCTTATTTATAGTGTTTAGAGGGCTGGAAATTAAAAAGAAAGTGGAGGGAAATTCAAATGAATTCCCTCCCGAAAGTGGCGCCTAAATGAGCACATGGGGAGGGGTGTGTCTAGTTTGTATGCTCACCCCCTACATGGGCTTTCTAGACTGCCTTGGTAAATTTAGAGGTTTTTAGAAACTCTAAGTTTACCTAGGTTGGTGTTTTAGGTGCCAAAATTAATTCTAAGAAAAATTACAAATAAAGTTCCTATGCTAATTTTGACAAGAAATTAAAGTCTACTCTACACTAGAGTTTTGGCATCTTTGATCATGTATTGGGATGTTTCTCTGCCGTCAGTAGCCATATCCCAGTCTTCTTGGATCCTCTTGGCCGTAACTCTAGTGGTTGGCCCAAATCTACCCTTTGGTGGGTTTGCATGTGGGCTTGTGCTTGGGCCTCTTCCATCACCCCCTCCCTCTTGAAAAGGATTTGTCCTCAAATCCAATGCTTCTTCTTCTTCATTGTTAGGGTGATGTATGTGGCTGGATAGTTTCCATCATCCTCTCCTTCTTGAGAGGATCTATCCTCATATCTACAGGGTCGATCTCGAACAACTGCCGTATTCTTGCTTTGACAACTATGTTCATCCTCCAGGATCAAATGTCCATCTATTGAAGTCATCAAACAAATCGAATGAGTTAGTTTCAATTTATGAAGTTGCCATTTTTGTTTTTCAATTGTTTTTGGCAACTTTTTACAAGATTTCTTTAGGGAGGAGTTTATAATTTTCTTTTCTTTCAAAAGCTCAAGAGTTTTATCAACTCCAAAATGACTTATGAATCCTCCTTTATGTGACTCTTTTACAAAGAGTTTTCTATGTGTTATTTTGGGTATGCAAAGTTTTTCTTCTTTAAATAAGTACCCCTCATAAACATAAAACCCTCCATGTGCTCTATGTTGGTACTTAACAATAGTGGGTGCAAAATCTTGATCTTCTTTTTAAAGTTCAGGTATGTTTTCAAATCCAAGAATTTGGGCTCCAAGTTTCAAAAAGAGGGCATGTCTCCTTGATAGAGCATCCACCACAATATTTGTATTGCCCTTCTTGTTTTTGATAACATATGGAATTTGCTCAAGAAATATCATCCACTTTGCATGTCTTTTGTTTAACTTGTGTTGACTCTTTAAATATTTTAAAGACTTATGCATGGCCCTCACAAGTGCATAGAGCTCTTTGTTATAGATGGGGTAGTTGAAGGTTGCACCATGAAGTTCTTCAATAAAATATGCAATTGGGGGCCCACCTTGCAACAACATAACACCTATTCCTACTCCCGATGCATCACACTTTAGCTCAAAAGTTTTTACAAAGTTTGGTAAAGCTAGAATATGTGCATTGGTGAATTGAGCTTTCAACCTTTGAAAGGCTTGCTCATGCTTCTCCATCCAACAAAATGGAGTGTCTTTCTTCACTAACTCATTGAATGGTGAAGCTAGACTTGAGAGCTTAGGATCAAATCTCCTATAATAACTTGGTAGACCATGAAAACTCCTAACATCTACATTTTTTGGAATTGGCCACTCTTGGATGGCTTTGATTTTCTCGGGGTCAACATGTACCCCATTTTTGTTAACTATAAAACCCAAAAACACTACACTATCAACACAAAAAGTACATTTATCATTATGAGCAAACAAACTATTAACTCTAAGCACTAAGAAAATTTCCCTAAGGTGTCTTAGGTAGTCAACAAAATAAACTACTACATATTTACCTATGAAATCCCCCTTTAAGGATTCTTTTTTCACTATGCTTGTAGGAGGTGTTGTAAGATATTCCTCATTCTTTCTAGATTCCTCTTCTTCTTTTTCAAACAACCCCTCACTTGGCTTTTCTATTTCTTTTTTTTTTCTCATTTTCTTCACTCTCACTAGTTTCTTCTTCTTGGCTACTATATTCATCTTTGTCCCTTAAGATCATAGTTCTTTCATTGGGACAATGCGATGCTAAATGACCCTTACCAAGACATTTAAAACACTGAATTTCTCTAGCTCGAGTATGTGAGATATGCTCGTATTTGGGTAGGTTTTGGGAAGGTTCTAGAGATGTTTCTTTTATATGTTTTTCTCGTCTTTGGACCTCTTCCTTGTCATAAGATACAGTGTTTGAACTTTGTTTTTGACTTGATTGTTTTCTCAAAATTTGTTTTTCAACTTTAATGCTAAGTTGAATCAAGTCATTTAAATCTTTATAAGGTAAAAGTTCAACTTTGTTTCTTATCTCAAGTTTGAGACCACTTAAAAACCTAGATATGGTGGTATGGTTGACTTCATTAATCCATGCCCTTTTCATATATAACATCATTTGTTGCCAATATTCTTCTACACTCAGATTTCTTTGATGAAGTCTTTGAAGCTTGTCCATCAACTTCCTATTGTAATGTAAGGGAATATGGCGACATCTCAAGGTTCCCCTGAGGTCATTCCAATATGTAATGGGAGGGTCCTTGTGGAGATGTCTCTCTCTTGTTAGGGCAGTCCACCAATACATAACATTACTTTGAAAATTTAAGGTGGCTAAGGGTACTTTCTTTTCTTCACTCACATGGTTGCAAGCAAACAATTGTTCGACCTTCATCTCCCAATCTAGATATGTTTCTACATCTTCTTTTCCATAGAAATGAGGTAGCTCTACCCTAACCTCCTTTGGGCTTTCTTTTCTAGCTCTCCTAGGGGGTGGTTGATAACATTCATTAATTCTAAAGCTTTTTTCCCCAAAAGAATTACCTACCCTAGAGCTAGATGCATGAAAACTTCTTTTGATTTGTTGTATTCATCCTTTTCTTTAACCATTTGTCTATATGAAAGTGATTAAGAGGCTAGTTGTTTCAAAAGAGATTTGATAGACTCTCCTTCACTTTCATTAGAATGATGAGAAGACATGGTTAAAGTTATGTGTTGTAAGTAATTTACCCCAAAAAAGAGAAGGAGAGTAATGAAGGTAGCTACCCAGGAAAGGAAGGTGGATCACTTGGATCTCTTAAGTACCAAGCCTTTCCTTGCCAGAATCTATCCCTTAAGACTTTTCACAAATCTTTTTCTAAGTAATTCACTTAGATCACAATTAGGAATGAAAAACACAATTTTATGCAATAAAAAATGCAAATCAATTAAACAACACAAAGCAAGTAAGCAATGCAAAGTAATTAACAAAAACACAATTAAAGTTTACTAACTAGAAAGCTTTACAGCTAGGCGTATCCTAAGGTGAAGCTTCTAGACACTTAGAGCCATTGAAGACACACTCACTGTCTAATGCGTAATTATTCCACTAATTAATCAAGGTTTAATGAAATTACAATTAAAAAGAAATACAATGGAAATTGGATTACAAAAAAAAGGAAATTTAGAATTCCTATTCTATGCACTTCTTTTGCTTTTGGTACTCCTTCTTGTTGTGACTCTTTCTATTGGCACCCACTCTTTGGATGTTTTTGTAAACTCACTTGCTGCAACACCCTTGCTTAACCTCTCAAGTTTAGTCAATTAAATTTTCAAAACAGTACCTACTAAGTAGTAATGGACTCACCACAAAGGTTAATTCCAAACTTAACCAAGCACCACTTTGAAAACTTTCACCAACAATAGAGGTTAACAAGTTTAAAGCAAGGAAACAATTCAATTTGAAATAGGACACAACAAATGGAGTAATTGTATGACACAACTTGAAAAAGTATTGAATAAATTTGACAAGCAAAAAAATAAGGCACTCAATAAAAGGTGGCACACAAATTGAACCTAAGGAATGACTCTAGAATTGATTAATAAAACCAAAACAGTACTACTAGAATTTTTTAGGCACAAAATGCGTGACTAAAAATATTTATGTTGAGCTGTATATTTTGAATTTTAATTTTAAATTTAAATCACAAGCAGTCCAAGATCTTAGCAAAATTTTGGCGCTAGAATCACACCAAAACAATACACCAATTAATTGTGATAAATTTTTCACATTTGTTGCCAAATTACCGTTTCTGTTTGCGCCAGAATGCACACTTTTTTCATTTGATTTATCATTTTTTTGTATTTTGAATTTTGACTTACTCTTTTTTTTTCTAACACATCAACCTGTTTAGATCCAGAATTTCACAATTTTTCTCCAACGAATTTTAATTTGATAAGCAAAAATAGTCAACAGAGAATTAGAAATAGAGGAATCCTAATTCTGGAATTAAAAACAGTTTGAAGAAACTTCAAAAACACAATGAAATTGATGTATAAGAATTTGTATGGATCTAACACACAAATATGAACTCAAATCTAAAAGAAAAATGCACCAAAGGATCAAACAATTTAGATTAAAAACTGGACTCAAAACAAATCAATAAACCAAATCAAACATGAAAAGTACTACTAGGATTTGATGACAATTCTTGGAAACACATGACTTGACATAACATGTATAGATTCATAAAATCAAAAGACTCAAGAACCAAAACATTTTGTATCGATTGAATCACAAAGAAATACTCAAATCCTATAAAAACAAAATAGTTTACCACAACACAATTGAATCCTATATAAAATTTGCAAAATAGAAGCTCAAGATCAATTTGAACATGATTTCACCAATTGGATTGAACCAAAACAACATATAAAACAAAATCAAGACTCAAAACAGCAAGACAATCAAGAATACATGAAAAACAACACGAAATTGAAATGAACACACAATTAAAAACAAGATAAGGCACTTATCTCTTGAAGACCATGGCTCTAGATACCAAATGATGGAAGAGTGCCTTCATACTTGGAGGATTGTTGGCGATCTTTGCGGAAGCTTAATGGAAGTTTACAAACAAGGCCCTCCTAGGAGGTGTGGTGGCCTTGGAGGTGCATGCTAGGTATGAAATGAGAGTGGTGAGGCCATCTCTCTTTGGTAAGGTGAGAATTGAAGATCAATAGTCTAACATTGGGAGGTTTTTGACAAGTAGTGATATTGGCTCAAATTTGGCAGCAATTCACTATTATATTATATTAATCTTGCAAATACATGAGCCAAACCCTCTTATTTATAGTGTTTAGAGGGCTGGAAATTAAAAAAAAGTGAAGGGAAATTCAAATGAATTCCCTCCCGAAAGTGGCGCCTAAATGAGCACATGGGGAGGGGTGTGTCTAGTTTGTATGCTCACCCCCTCCATGGGATTTCTAGACTGCCTTGGTAAATTTAGAGGTTTTTAGAAAATCTAAGTTTACCTAGGTTGGTGTTTTAGGTTCCAAAATTAATTCTAAGAAAAATTACATATAAAGTTCCTATGCTAATTTTGACAAGAAATTAAAGTCTACTCTACACTAGAGTTTTGACATCTTTGATCATGTATTGGGAAGTTTCTCTGCCGTCAGTAGCCATATCCCAGTCTTCTTGGATCCTGATGAGAATCAAATAAAGGAGGCTTTTATTAATGGAGGAAGAGGACATCCACCCTCACATTTGAAGTTCTTCCTTCTAGTCTTCTCAAAATTAAAAAGAAGACATAAAATAAAGATGAGGCCCAAGCCCAAAGCCCAAGCCCAAGCCCAAGAAGGCCAAAGCCCAAAGAGCGCAAGTCCATCCCATGAGGGGCAAGGCCAAGCTTTGAAATAATCTTGTATAGTTTTAGGAGGTGTGGTTATTAAATAAAGGAGTGTGAAAATGTAAAATAAAGTCACATTGTCCATGTGACTTAGGAGAGTGGTGTAGGTGTAGTTTTTAGGAGGTGTCATAGTAGAAAAACGTCACACCTCCCATGTGACTTGTTTTTGGTGGGAATTTCAAATGAGTTTTATTTGAAATTTCCCACCTATTTTTCAGCACCTCTAGGCTATAAATAAAGGTGCTTAGCTTGTACAATTCAGATTTGAATTTTAATTAGAGAAACTATACTCAATTTTTGAGAGAGCATTGGAGAGCTTTGTGCCTTCTTCACTAGTCTTATCTTGATGGTTCCATGGTTACCTCAAGTGGCGGCTTGCACACTTATCTTGGAGTATCCATCCTCCTAGTGGCGTGATCATCCAACCATTCCTTCATCTTTGTACCGCCCTGGTAGTCGGAAGTGATGACGTGGCATCAAGCTACAGTATAGGCGTGTTGATGAGACGCCAGGTTGGCAGAAGGGAAGGAGGTCGGGGGCTCGTGAAGTCGCCGGTTATTAAGTTGGCGTGCTCCGATCTCCAGCATACCAGAACCGGCGGTCACCGGGTTAAAGATGAAGTCGCCAGATGTAAACTCAGGCGACCAAGTGATTAGAGATCGCCGGAGTAAGCACATCGCCGAAGATGAAGGTGATGCAGATTATGAAGGCGTCCGGCGAGACCACAGGGAAGGTGTACGAAGGCTCCCTAACTCGCCAATTCCAGAAGAGATTGCACTCCAAGTTAGCTATGCACTGAGCAGTATCATGCATAAGTAACTTAGCCAAAGGAGAGTCAGAAGCAGCGCCCAAGTCAAGGAGGCTCCAGATGATGGCACGTGTACGACTGGATGCGAGCCACGTGTCCAGGTCTGTAACTGCTAGGAGAGAGAAAGTGACCAGGTATTTAAGGGTTCCCCAACGAACTTTTGAGGTACGTACGTTCAGATTGTATTCTTTACGCTTGCGAGTTCTTGAGCATACTGTGAGAGAGAACATTGCACGGTTCCTTGAGAGTTCTTGAGTGTTGCTCTTGAAGTATTTGGTGGTTCAGTCACTGACTTGGGCGTTGGAGTGCGATCGGCCGCAGCGGCGCCGCTCTGTTCTTTTGCAGGTTCTTGAGGTGGATCGTGGCGAAGGACGGAGGTTGAAGCGGTGCACACGTCGATCCAAGGGCCGTGTAAAACTTGTTCCCATCCGCAGCATGAGTTCTTGGAGGTTTTCGTAGTTTTCTGTGTGGTTGTGTGCTGGTGCAACCATTGTTCGCTGTTCGTTTGAGATTTGTTCGGTGATTTCGCGTTTTCCACCATTCGTTTGGATTTTTGTTCGGTGAGGTGAAGTTCTCTGCTCCTTACGCGAAATTTGTTCGGCGAGATTTGAGTTCCTTGACTCGTTTGGTTTGTCGTGGGAGAAGCGGTGGTTTCTGGTGGAGTCGCAGGTTTCTGTGGAGATTCGCTGTGTTCTTGAGTTTTCTTGTGGAGTTTCGCGCAGTTTTGACCGATTGATCGCTGAGTCGATCGTCGCTGAAGGAACTGTCGTTCATTATTCTCTGTGATTTGCTGAGTTTTCATGAGAAAAATGAGAAGCAACCGTTCAAGTCCAGTTGCGCCCGTTGCTGCTGAAGGCGCCGCCGCCATGACCATGGCGCAGATGGTAGAGATCATGCGCTCGTTGCAGGCAACTGTGGAAGCCTCGCGCATAGAACAGGCGAGAATGCATGAGGACCTGGCCGCCTCTCGGGCCAGGAATGATGAGCTTAGCAAGGTGACTGAAGAGCTGCGTCAAGCTCTTCAGGAGCAGCGAGGGCGTCCTATTGTTGAAGAGGTCGCGCCGTCAACGCCGCCTCGTGTTTTTCCTATGCCTTTCGCTCAGGCGATTACTGACACGCCTATTCCTGTGAGTGTGGTACCTGTTAAGGCTGTTTTCACTGGCGTGGAGGATCCTGAGGCTCATCTCACCACGTTCCATACGCAGATGATGCTGTCAGGGGGGTCAGACGCCGTGTACTGCAAGATGTTCGTGAGCACACTCCAGGGAACGGCGCTGGAATGGTTTGTGAGCCTGCCTACAGGTCACATTACCAACTTCCAACAGTTTTCAAAGATTTTCGTCGAGCAGCACATCGTGAATAAGGCACCGCCCAGGGTGTCTTATGATTTGTTTGATATAAGGCAGTATCAGGGAGAGTCCCTCAGGGACTACTTGAATCGCTTTGGGGCGCAGATGGTCAGATCGCCGGCCAAAGATGAAGAAATGCTGGTCTATGCATTTAAGAAGGGCGTGCTGCCGGGTCCATTCTGCGAGGCGTTGATCAGGGCTCACCCCGCCACGTTTGCTGAGGTTAGGCGACTTGCGGTGGCCCACATCGCCGACGAGAGTGAAGTCGTCGAGAAGAGAGGAAGCGTGGCCCCCGCTAGGCCGCGCGCCCAGACCAGGATCCAGCCACAGAGGGTGCTGGAGACGGCGGCGGCCAGAAGGGATCAGAGGACTCGCCATCCTTATGATCCAAGGAAGAACAAGGGCAGGGGCCAAGGATGCCAGCAACCAGCACGCCGGGAATACAATCGCCCGCCTAAGCACAAGTTTGTCATGGGACTGGCGGACCTGATCGCCATTCCCAATATATCTGCTAGGTTGAAAGCGCCAGAGAAGGTGGGCGACAAGGTGCTGGGACCAAAGCCAGACGCCTGGTGTGAGTTTCACCAGGGCTTTGGCCATACCGTGGATTCGTGCTTGGCTTTAGGATACCAGCTCGACGATCTGGTTAAGAGCGGGTTCCTAAATGACTATTTGCTAGATAGAAGGACGGGGGGCGCGTCAAGCTCCCAACCAGCAGGTGGAGAAGCTCAGCAGCACGAGGTGCCTACGCACGGGGAAATCCACACCATTGTAGGGGGTTTCTCAGGGGGTGGATGCACCGCATCACAGAGGAAGAGGTACGCGAGGTCTGTGACGATGGTGGATATGTTTGAAGACCACTCGCCGGAAGTGGACATTACATTCACCAAACAAGATCTTCGGGACGTTGTGCCTCATGACAACGATCCCATAGTAATCTCATTGATCACGGCAGGAAGAAAGGTCCACAAGGTTCTGGTGGACCAGGGAAGCTCGGCAGACGTGATGTTCTGGCCGACTTTCACGCAGCTGGAGTTGCCCCTTGACCAGCTGAGGCCCTATGGAGGGTGTTTGTATGGTTTCGCTGGTGACCAAGTGGAGGTCAGGGGGTACATAGAATTGAGGACTACGTTTACAGATGAGGCGGGTTCGAGAACGGAGAAAATCAAATACCTTGTTGTAAACGCCCCTTCAGCATACAACATCCTGTTGGGAAGACCCACACTCAACAGGATAGGCGCTATACCGTCGACCCGGCACATGAAGGTGAAGTTGCCGTCTATGGAGGGGGTGGTGATCACCATCAAATCCGATCAGAAAGAAGCGAAAAAGTGCTATGAGAATAGCCTGAAAAACAAGAGGTCGGTGAGTTACGTAACAACCACCCCGCCTCCCGGTGTGAAGCCCAGATCAACGGTAATAGAAGAGACCGCCGGAAGAGACGTGGAGATGGTGGATGCTGAGCTGGGGGAGGGGAACGCTGGTCTGGAGGAGGAAGAGGCAAGGAATCGCCCTGAGGAAGCGAGGGAACTGGGAATCGCCAGGGCGGTGATCGCCAGAGAGACCAGGCCAAAACCCGTCGAGCAGTGGCTCGAGAGAGAGATCGGGGGAAAGATCTTCAAGCTGGGAAGATCTCTGGAGGTCGAGCTCCAGGACCAGATTGCTAAGGTGATACGAGCCAGGCTTCCTATTCAACGGATTCGGATTATTCTACTTTAGATGCTTGGGCAGGTTCTCATCTTTTGGGCCTGCTTGCTCTCACCCTTACCAGCTATTCCAGAATGGAATGAGCCCGTACCGTAATGAGTGAAGGCTGTTCAAATGAATTCTTGTGGTCAGAAGAGCAAGAGCTTCTTTTTGCTATTTTCCCGCGGGGCATGCTTTCATTCAAAGAAAAGAGAGGTGTCAGCAGGCTAGCTTTGAGAATCTCCTTGCAGCGAGCGTTGTTTTCTCTTTCGACCCTTAGGATTTTCCAGTATAAAGTCTTATGAGAAGAATTCAGTTTCATAGAGCTGAATAGGCAGCTGGAAGTCAACAACAAACATCTGTTTTCTGCTAGAATCCCCTTTCAAGTAAGTGGTCAGCCTTCGTTAGTGCTTATGACTGACCTGGCACGGGCAAGCGAGTGACTCAAGGTATGCCATCGCTCCGACCAGCAACTTGTTGGGAGTAGGGGCATCCTAGCTTGCCCAACCTAGACATTGTAACTTAAAGTCCTGCCTACTTGTAGGCTTAGGGTGCATGGTCTGCTTCGGACATGCCCGGGATCGATCCCGACTTCTTGTGCCATCATCTGGCGATGGACAACTTGGTGAGACCAGTGCGACAAAGAAGAAGAAAGTTCAACGAGGAGAGGAGGCAGGCGATCAGGGACGAAACACAGAAACTCCTCGCTGCAGGCCACATCAGGGAAGTTCAGTACCCTGAATGGCTGGCAAATGTCGTGCTGGTGAAGAAGAGTAATGGGAAATGGCGCATGTGCGTCGATTTCACTGATTTGAATAAGGCCTGCCCAAAGGATTCATATCCTTTACCAAGCATAGACGCCCTGGTGGATAGTGCTGCAGGGTGTAAGTTGTTGAGCTTCCTGGATGCTTTCTCGGGGTATAATCAGATCAAGATGCATCCCATGGATGAAGAGAAGACTGCCTTCATGACCGAGAGATCGTGCTACTGCTACAAGGTGATGCCGTTTGGGCTGAAGAACGCGGGGGCCACGTACCAGAGGTTGATGGATCGAGTACTTGCACCGATGCTGGGAAGGAATGTGCAAGCGTACGTCGATGACATGGTCGTGACCTCGCCAGAAAAAAGCAAGCACGTTGCAGACTTGGAGGAATTGTTCACGACGATCGCCAAGTTCAGGTTGAAGCTGAATCCAGAGAAATGCATCTTTGGCGTGGAGGCTGGAAAGTTTTTGGGTTTCCTCTTAACCGAAAGAGGAATAGAGGCCAACCCGGATAAGTGTGCCGCCATCTTGGCGATGAGGAGCCCAGCTACCGTGAAGGAAGTACAACAACTAACAGGTCGGATGGCCGCCCTGTCTCGCTTCGTGTCAGCTAGCGGAGAGAAGGGCCATCCCTATTTCCAGTGTTTGAGGCGCAATAACAAGTTTGCCTGGACGAAGGAGTGTGAGGAAGCCTTCGTCAAGCTCAAGGAGTATCTGGCGAGCCCGCCGGTTTTGTGTAAACCACTGGTGGGAACCCCTCTCAGGTTGTATTTCGCTGTAGCTGAGAGGGCGGTGAGTGCGGTGCTCGCCCAGGACCAAGATCAGGCTCAGAAGCCTATTTATTTTGTTAGTAAGGTGCTGCAGGGCCCCGAAACGAGATATCAGGCCCTGGAAAAGGCTGCGCTGGCTGTGGTATTTTCGGCGAGGAGGTTGCGCCACTATTTCCATAGCTTCACACTTCTGGTAATGACCGATCTTCCCATCCAGAAGGTTTTGAAGAAGCCCGACGTTGCGGGAAGGATGGTGAAATGGGCGGTGGAGCTATCAAAGTTTGACATTAAGTATGAGCCCCGAGGCCCGATCAAGGGGCAAATCTTCGCAGATTTCGTGGTCGAGCTCTCATCTAAGGCGACACGGGTTGAAGGGGACGATTTCCGTTGGGTGCTCTCGGTGGATGGATCGTCGAACCAGCAGGGTAGCGGTGCTGGAGTCATTTTGGAAGGACCCAACGGCGTGTTGATCGAACAATCTTTGAGGTTTGCCTTCAAAGCCAGCAACAATCAAGCAGAATATGAGGCGCTGATTGCCGGGATTTTGCTGGCCAAAGAGATGGGAACCAGGGTGTTGATGGCTAAGAGTGACTCGCTGCTAGTCACGGGGCAAGTAACAGGCGAGTTCCAGGCTAAAGATCCACAAATGGCGGCTTACCTGGAGTATGTGCAGGAATTGAAGAGTTCCTTTGCCTCCTTTGAAGTAGTGTACGTGCCCAGAGAGCAGAATGCCCGGGTTGACTTGCTAGCTAAGCTCGCCAGCTCAGGCAAGGGGGGTAGGCAGAGGACGGTGATTTAAGAAACTCTGAAGATGCCGAGAGCATTTGTAGCAGATCACCTGGTTCTTCAGATAAGCAAGTCGACGGAGAAAGCGGCGAGGAGTCACAAATCCTTGACTCAAGAGACCTTGAGATCGCCAAGAATTAGAGCATGTCGAGGAGAGAAGGTGAACATGACGCAGGTCTGCGCTACCCATGAGCCAGACACTTGGATAACACAGTAAAAGCGGTGCCTGGCAGATGGCCTTCTCCCGCTGGATCCGACGGAGGATAGGAAGGTAAAGAAAAATTCTAGCAAGTACACAATGATTGATGGCGAGTTGTACAGGTTTGGGTTCACTCACCCACTCCTGGAATGTGTGTATGGCGAGAAATGCACGAGGATTATGGCAGAGATCCATGAAGGGATATGTGGAAGCCACGTCGGGGGTCGAGCTCTGGCCACAAGGACTCTCCGTGCAGGTTACTACTGGCCAACGATGAGAGAAGAGTGCAAGAGGTATGCACAGTGTTGCAAACAATGCCAACAGCACGCCGATTGGCACAAGGCGCCTCCCGAGGAGTTGAAGTCGATTTACAGCCCTTGGCCATTTCATACTTGGGGAATCGACATCCTGGGACCATTCCCGCTGGCGATCAGGCAGATGAAGTACTTGGTGGTGGCGATTGGGTATTTCACCAAGTGGATCGAAGCAGAACCAGTGGCCCAGATCACCGCGCACAAGATCGAAGGTTTCGTGTGGAAGAACATTGTGTGCCGGTTTGGTGTGCCCAAGCGCCTGGTGTCGGACAATGGGACTCAGTTTGCAAGTCACCTGTTGAAGAAGCAGTGCGAAGGGGTGGGAATTCAACAAGTGTTTGCATCCGTCGAGCACCCTCAGACAAATGGCCAAGTAGAGTTAGCTAATCGAGTGTTGCTGAGAGGTTTGAAGAGAAGGCTAGAGAAAGCCAAAGGAAGCTGGGCTGAGGAGGTACCCCGTATAGTCTGGGCGTACCACACCACCGAACAGTCAGGAACCCATGAGACCCCGTTCAGCTTGGTCTATGGGTGTGATGCCATGATTCCAGTAGAAATCCAGGAGAGCTCGCCGAGATTCCAGAACTTCGTAGAGGAAGACTCGAACGAGGAGAGAAGGTTGAACTTGGATCTACTGGATGAGGTCAGGGAAGAAGCGAGATTGAAAGCTGAGGCGGTGAAGAGAAGGATTGAACGGAGATATAACTCGAAGGTGATGCCGAGACAGTTTAGAGAAGGCGACCTGGTGATGAGGAAAGCCCACCAGTACGAGATGGAGAATAAATTGTCGCCCAAGTGGACGGGACCGTTCAGAATAACCGAGGCGCTCGGGAACGGCGCCTACCGCTTAGAGACATTGGAAGGAGGGGCGATTCCTCGCACTTGGAACGCCATGCATCTCAAGTTGTATTACAGTTAAGAAGCTTTGTAAGTAAAGACAAACACAAAGTTATATTACAATGTCTCTGTTAAAACAGTTTGAAGGGGGCACTCTTTTTTCCCTAAGGAGGGTTTTTAATGAGGCCACCCAATAAAAGAAGAGTTTTCGAAGCTCAAAGTTGTTTTAGATTGCATGCTTGTTGTTTTCAGAAAGTTTTGAAGAAAGACCTTGTCACTTATATGTGATTTAAGGCAAGTAAAGATATATTGCATGCTTTCTAAAAAGTTTTCAAGTCCTCATCATCTTTCGGCGGTCGGAGGCATCAGATAAAGTTAAAGTCCTCATCGTCTTTCGGCGATCGGAGGCATCAGTTAAAGTTAAAGTCCTCATCATATTTCGGCGATCGGAGGCATCAGTCAAAGTTAAAGCCGTCATCGTCTTTCGGTGATCGGAGGCACCAGTTAAAAGACCTCAACGCCCTCGCGCGTCCTGAGGCGAGATAAAGACCTCCTCGCCGTCGAGCGAGTGCAGGCGAGGAAGAGTGAAAAGTCCTCAGTGTTTCTGGGGGCGAGAAGATGTAACCCCTGGGGCAATGTAGAGGCACCAGCAAAAGTCCTCAGTGTTTCTGGGGAGAGGAGATGTAACCCCTGGGGCAATGTAGAGGCACGGTTTAAAGACCTTCTCGCCTATGAGCGAGTTCAGGCGAGTTAAAGACCTTCTCGCCGATGAGCGAGTTCAGGCAAGATAAAATCCTTCTCGTCTCGAACGAGTTCAGGTATGGTGTAAAGGGTGGAAGAAGTTTGGAGGGTGGCTAAGGTAGGTTCGAAGAGAGCGCCTAGCCACCCGGTTTTTTGTTCTGAAGTTCAGGAAGGTAGAGAAGGATCCGAAAGGCGCCTCTACCCCCAGATGAAGGAACAATGGCCAAGTTGTAAAGGCAGAAAGAAGCTAATATCGCCAAGAGTCTTTGGCGACCAGGAAAGGTCATGCAGTGGCAAGAAAGTTAAAGACCCGTTTTGATGAAGCAGGTCGGGTTAGCGGTGTCTTAAGCCATTAAGTGAGTTGAAGTTCATTGTTTGAAGAGTGATTTTACGTTAAGGTTCATTGCCTTGAGATTACAAGTTGTTAAAGCGTTATTTTCCGAAGATCGGTGGTTCGAAACAGTTAAGTACACGATTGCGCTTACGAAATTACTAAGTTATTTCTTTGAAGTAAATTGTGCAAGGAGAGTTAAAGCAGCCAAAGAAGTTACAAGAGAAATACAAGGACTTTATCATTAAGAAGATATCAGTTCAAGGTACATATACAGAAAAATCAGAAAAACAGAAAGATTATTACAAGCAGATTGGAAAAGGGAGAAGGCATAAAGGTAGTGGGTGAAGGGAATCAGTTAGTCTTCAGCAGGAACGACCTTCCCATCCACCACCTCGTTGTTAAGGGACACCATGCTGAGGTCTAGATCAGGGAATAAGCAGGCGAACTGTTCCCGTGCGGCCTCGAATCCAGCAGCCAGAATCTGGGCAGAACTTAGATTAAGGTCTTCGATCTGTTTCTTAAGTTCTTCAGTTTGTTTCTTCAGCCCCTCGTTCGGCTGCTCCAGCTCTTCAGCTTGCTTCTTGAGTTTTTCGTTGGTTTCCTGAGCTTGAAGAAGGTCTTCAGCAACCTTCTTGGATTCTGCCTGCACCTGGCCCAGTTCAGCAGCAATCTTCCCTTTTTCTTTGTTGGCTTCAGCAAGCTTAGCCATGGTGTCGTCCCTTTCCTTTTCCGTCGTCCCCAGGAAGACCTCCCGATCGGCAGACCTTTGTTCCAGTTTCTTCACCTTGGCGGCGTCAGTTTTTATTAAGGCCTCTAGGTCAGCCACTTTGACGCGATAAGGTACAATCTTGCTCTCCAGCTCAATCTTCTCTTGAGCCAGAAGCTGCACCTTATGGCGTAGATCGGTGGCTTCCTTGCGCGCCACCCGGAGCTCGGTGCTCATTGCATCTTCTACTCGGGAGTGCTCAATCTCGGCGAGTGTCAGATTGCAAGATAACCTCTCCGCCTCAATCCTTATAGTGTTATTCTCAGTTCGGAGGGCGTAGAGGTCATCCTGGAGCTTCCTGGTGGAGCTCTCCACAGCTCTAGAGATAATGGTGGGGAAGTCCTCTGCCATCATCTTCAGTTTGGCAGAGAAAGGCTCCCACATCCTCTTGACCTCAAGAGAGAGGTCTGCTTGTGGAGGCACCGGGTGGGCCTGTTGTTGGTTTTCGCTGCCACCTTCTTGAGTTGGTTGCTCAGCAGGTGCTTCTTGGCGTGGTGGCGACGTCGGGGATTCGGTAATCAAAATTGGAGAGTTGTGGGCAACCTCATCCCCGATTGGAGCAACGTTTGCGGTTGAGGCATTTGAAGGAGGACCCCCTCCAGTTGATACAAAAGGCGTGGAGGCGCTTGGGGGGTCCTCCATGAAGTTTGGCTCGGGGGCCTCAACCACAGGTGGCGCAGACGCCAATGGAATTGCTTGGACTGGCGAGGCAGGAGTTGGTGGGGGTGGCAATGATGGAGGAGGAGCAGGCGTAGATGGTGGTGTTGATGTTGGAAGAGGGGGTGGAGCAGATGGTGAAGAAGGTGCCACCCTCTTCCTCTTCGTGACGAGGCCATCTTCAGTTGCCTCGTCGTCTTCCTCTTCCTCCTCGTGGACTACTTGGGGGGCTTTCCTCTTGGGTTTCCTGAGGACAAGCTTTTTGCGTTGGTTGGCGGGTTGGACATTGGGAGGAGTCGGGCCTTTAGGTGGCGATCGGCCCTGCGCGGCGGCGATCTCCACCACCGAGTTTGGCACGGTTTGGGAACCCGATGCCAACCTGTGGGCTCGGGCGAGTGCCCTCAGCTCAGTAAGTTTTCCCTGGCCCAACATATGATCTGCATAGGACAAAAATGCATGGGTCAGCTCAGAGAGAAAATAAATGCATAAGGCAGTATGCAGCAAAGCAGATAAATGGTGCAGAAAAATAAAACCAAAGTCTTGCGCACAACGCATAAGACGCCCAGAAATAGTTAACAGAGGTAATGTCAAAAATAAAACTTAGACGTCGAGGTGAATTCTAACCTATGCGGATTTCGAGTTGGTCCTCGAAGAACTCAAAGCAGATGAGTGTGGTGGTGAGGAAGGTGATGTTGGCATCTGCCACACTCTTCCAGAAGAAGCAGAGGTCCCTGTCCAAGGCACCCATGCTATCAGGACTCCTTGGCCTCCTGAAGCTGCTTTTGGACTCTTTGTTCCCCTTGTTTACCCAATACAAGGGGAAACCGTCGAGCAGAGAAGCGCCCTTGTCGTTGGGGCGCACCTGGACGAACTTGCCCTTCTAGTCTTTGTAGGATTGCTGGAAAATAGAGAGGATCGACCTCCCAACAATCCCGTTCAAGCTTACCCACAGGCGATCTCCTGGGTGCTTGGCTTCAAAAAGAAATAAGAAAACGTCCACTGACGCTGGCAGCCCCAAGTGGTCGCACATTATTTGGAAAGCCCGTACGAACGCCCAGCTGTTGGGATGGAGCTGGGCGGCGGCGATGTCGAGCTCGGTGAGAAGCTCCCTTTCAAAGCGAGTGAAGGGAAACCTAAGTTTCACCTTCTTGAACAGGGTGGTGTATATGAGGCAGAACAACCCGCTAGTGTTCCCCTTATCGTCAACGCACACCGGCATGTCGGGAGGGCAAGGTAGCACCGTCATCTTTTCGTCGTGCTCCTTATGGAATGATTGGTGAGGCTCGTCTCCTTTCTTCAATCGCAGAACTGCCCCAGCAGAGTTTACAGAAGATGTTTCCCTCAACAAAGTCGAGGTGGCCCATGGGTACAGTGTTTTGAAGTCTGGGGAGGGAACAGAGGCTCCTCCGGCGACAGGGGGAGTGGCCTGAGCCAAGTTGGGGCGGGAGGGTGCAGGCCTCTCAGCCTGAGAAGACGAAGCACCACGTGCTCGTGGTGGGTCGTGTGCTTGTGAGGAGGGGTTTCGTGATGAAGGAGGAGGATTTGGGGTGATCTTTGAGCGAGTCATTGCGGAAGCTGCAGAGGAAAAAGAAAAGGAAAAATGATCAGGGTTCGCAGAGGCTGACTCGATCATGAACGAAGGGTGAAAAAACGAACGAACGAAGGTTCGTTGTAATGAAGACGAAGCCCTAAGTTACGAAGAAGGAGAAATAGAGAAAAAACAACCCACAACGTATGCACCAGACAGTTAAAGGATGATGCGAATCGGTTAAAATGCAGGAAAAACCAGCAGAAGAAGGAAAGGAAGTACCTTTTTATGATCGGAAGAATAGTGAAGGATGTTGGTGATTCGGGAGGTTGAAGAACGTTGAGAGCTTTTTGCAGAAGAGAGTTGGAGCGTCTGAGAATACGAAGAAAGTGATGGAACAGTAGAGCGAAATGGGTTTAAGGGTTTTTCGAAATGGGTTTGGGAAGCGCAAACGTTAACTGAAGGTAACCGTTGATGAAGCCACGTGTCGAGCGATGGGAGGAGTGTTTGGTGGAGCGTTAGAAAAGTAGAAAGTACAACCGCTTGGGATTCTGCACCAGTGCCACGTAGATCGGCATTGACGTGACTCCTTTAGTCTTTTCGCTGGACAAGTCTTCGCTTAAGACTTGGGGCTTGTGTACCGCCCTGGTAGTCGGAAGTGATGACGTGGCATCAAGCTACAGTATAGGCGTGTTGATGAGACGCCAGGTTGGCAGAAGGGAAGGAGGTCGGGAGGCTCGTGAAGTCGCCGGTTATTAAGTTGGCGTGCTCCGATCTCCAGCATACCAGAACCGGCGGTCACCGGGTTAAAGATGAAGTCGCCAGATGTAAACTCAGGCGACCAAGTGATTAGAGATCGCCGGAGTAAGCACATCGCCGAAGATGAAGGTGATGCAGATTATGAAGGCAGCCTGCGAGACCACAGGGAAGGTGTACGAAGGCTCCCTAAGTCGCCAATTCCAGAAGAGATCGCGCTCCAAGTTAGCTATGCACTGAGCAGTAGCATGCATAAGTAACTTAGCCAAAGGAGAGTCAGAAGCAGCGCCCAAGTCAAGGAGGCTCCAGATGATGGCACGTGTACGACTGGATGCGAGCCACGTGTCCAGGTCTGTAACTGGCAGGAGAGAGAAAGTGACCAGGTATTTAAGGGTTCCCCAACGAACTTTTGAGGTACGCACGTTCAGATTGTATTCTTTACGCTTACGAGTTCTTGAGCATACTGTGAGAGAGAACATTGCACGGTTCCTTGAGAGTTCTTGAGTGTTGCTCTTGAAGTATTTGGTGGTTCAGTCACTGACTTGGGCGTTGGAGTGCGATCGGCCGCAGCGGCGCCGCTCTGTTCTTTTGCAGGTTCTTGAGGTGGATCGTGGCGAAGGACGGAGGTTGAAGCGGTGCACACGTCGATCCAAGTTTGACGAGGCAAGCTCCAACGTTTTGGTCAACAGGCAGGATCAATCTTCATGAGCTTTCTCTTCTCCTTCCTTCCTTCTCTTTTTATGTTCATGTATTAGCTTGTGTTCCTTGTCTTTTAGTTCGGCATTTTCATTTTCCAACTGCTGTTCTTCTTCTTCTTTGTTTTTGGTTCGGTGCCTTTTAATATCCATCACTTCTAATTCAGTTTTCTTATCTTTTGTTCGGTGCAAATTAGTTTTTGTGTTGTTCAATCGGTGCCTTTGCCTTTTCTTTCCATTCAATCGGTTCAATTTCACAATAAGTGGAACTTCCAAATGAGTTTGTGTTTTGGCACTAGTTTTGGTGAGTTCTTGTTCATAGAACCTTGATCCAATTCTATGATAAAGTGCCCATCTCATAACCAACTCAAGATGATTCCTAAGAATGTCAAGAATCATTCTAATTGTGCTAGAGAAATCACATCAGATCCTCTTGGCCGTAGCTCTAGTGGTTGGCCCGAATCTACCCTTTGGTGGGCTTGTATGTGGGCTTGTGCTTGGGCCTCTTCCATCACAGTCTCTCAGTTTGGTACAGGTTGTGATTGGAATATTTCGTTATCTTTATAGCAGATGCCTCATTCTTTTAATCATATTATGGTTAGGGATTAACAAGATATTCCTAATTGGATTCTAGATGATTCTGGTTGTTTCAGTCTTAAATCGGCTATGACTTTTTTCTTGGAACAAGTATTTTTTGAATGTTCTAATACTTTACATATTTGGAGTTGAGTTCGACAGATTTTTCTTACTTCTCATTTCTCTAATAAGGATGATCTTCTTTCTTTTATTAAGAGTGATGGTAGTACTTTAGTTAAATTGATTAAGCTTGTTGTGATAACCTTTTCTATTTGGATGATATGGCGTATGATGAATTATGCTAGATTTTAGGATAAGATTGAGGTTTCTAGGGCTATTTCGGTAATTAAAAATTTAACTTGTCAAGTGGGAAATTCGTCTAAAGCTTCAATGAAGAATGATATGTTGGATTTCAACGTGATTAAGTTTTTTGGTATTAATACTCGTAGTGGTAAAGTTCTTCGTCCTCTTCATGTTAGATGGGAGTTTCCTTCCCCAGGCTGGGTTAAAATTAACACTGATGGGGTTGCTAGGGGGTATCCTGGTCTTGCTACTTGTGGAGGTATTTTCCGTGGGAGTATGAGGGAGTTTATTAGTGTTTTCTCTCTACGTTTCTTGAAGTTCAGACTACTATGGTTGCTAAGTTTTATGGAGTTATACATGTTATGGAGGAAGTTCAAAAGATGGGGCTTACTAATGTCTGACTTGAATGTGATTCTGCCTTAATTTGTGTTGTGTTTACTGCTAAGACTAATGTTTTGTGGATGCTTCGTAATCGATGAAATACTTGTCTTAATTACTGTGGGAAAAATAGGTTTAGGGTATACTCATATTTTTCGTGAAGGAAATGCGTGTGCTGATAAGTTGGCTAACTTATGATTTATTCATAGAGAATCATTTCATTTGTATGATAGGCTTCAATCTAGTCTGTTTTTAGCATTCTTTATGAATAAGTATAGTCTACCTATGTATCGTTTTTGTTATCATATGGATGGGTATACTTTCTTTCTTTTTTCTTTTTTTAATAACAATTTTTTCATGTGATGACAGATGATTATTGTTACTTGAGGTGTCAGCCTACCTGAGATTTCAAAGTTACATAATGATGTCTAACATGAAAGTTTTTATTAAAAAAAAAACATATATACTTTTCTAAAAAGAAGAACAAATAAAACTTGAATTTTCTGCTAGATTTTTAAGTGTATCTTTAAAGTATAGTAAATTTAATATTTTAAAATACACTATAAATTTTTTAATCAAAATACCGTGTTCTAATATACACACAATTATATTACATTTCGTATTGATATGATTATTTATCTAGGAGAAACACGGTGCTAGGTATATATAGTCACATTTTTAATATAATATCATATTTATACTTATACTTTTATATATATATATATATATATATTGTGTTTTATTTTATGTATGTAAGAGAATGAGAAATTGAAGTAGATGGGTTATATAAGATTATATTATAAGTATTATTATATAATAGTATAATAGAGTCTTATATTTTATTTTATCCCCGACTACAATTTTTAGTTTTTATTTATTTTATAAAAATATTATATAAGATTATGTTCTAACTATTATTATATAATAGGGTCTTATATTTTATTTATCCCCAACTACAATATTTAGATTTTATTTATTTTATAACAATATAAAGAGGATTATCCTCTTTGCTTTGGTGAAATCAAATACTGATATTCTTGAATAATTAAAGTGTGTATTTATTTTTAAATTATCAGTATTTTTTTTAAAGTATACTTAAAATTAAAATAGAAAAATAAAATTCATACATGAATACAAAAAATGATATTAGTATATTATTATTACGGCAATATAAAAAAAAATACAGATAAAATTAGTGCTTTCTTCTTTAATAAATATATATATATATATATATAAATATATGTGATAATTTTGCATAACATTTATAAATTTACTATATATAATTATTATATTTACTATGTTTCAATCACGATAAAATTTTGTAATAAACAAAAAGTTTATGATAATATTTAAAAAATATGGATAAATATAATGTTATAGTCCATTTCCTATTTAATATTTTTTAGTCTTGTGTATTTCCAATTTTTTATTTTTATCATTATGTGTATTTTATTTATTAAAATAACTATAAATATATACTTTAACATTCTAATTTATTATAAATTTATGTGTATTCTTATTTTTAAAATATCAATATGTGTATCTGTATTTTTTTTTTAATTTTATCATATTCTTATTTTTAAAATATCAATATGTGTATCTGTATTTTTTTTTTTTTAATTTTATCATAGTGGAAAGGCATTCTGAATACTAATCTTTATTTGGTCTCCCACTTAAAGAATAATCTATTATGGCAAAATAATGACATTGCAAATTAGTGTTTTCTTCTTTATTAGAATATATGTATACAAAAATATATGTTATAATTTTGCATGATATTTGTAAATTTACCATATATAATTACTATGTTGGATGTTTCTATCACAATGTTATATAGTAGGTGCACTTTGAAAAATTGTGTCTTCTCTGATAGTAGGATTTAGGGTTTAGAGATTAGGATTTAGGATTTAGGGTTCCTAGCCACACACAATCATATAATAAGTAGGATGAAGACCTAGAAGTTGTTTATGGATTTATTTGCAAATGTGGGTCTAATTGAGCTTTTGTTTATTTTTGTAGGCCCAATCAAGAGGACAACTATATGTTAGAATATATGGCCTTAAACGAGAGGGGGGTGAATTGTTTAAGGGGGATTTTCGCAAACTTTGAAGGTATAATGAAAATCAATGTTGGATGACAGAGAAAGAAATCAAAGAAACAAAGAACCAAAACTGTTTCAAGATGATATCAGAAAAACAATCTGTTGTTTCTTCGAAACAATCGGATGTTTTTATCAGCAGTTTATAAAAACAACTTAAAAACAGAATTTAAAGAGTTAAGGGTAAGAGATAAGCACGGAAGCAATTTATACTGGTTCACTCTTACACCAAGAGCTACATCCAGTCCCCAGAAACCACTGGGTATTCCACTATGCAATCAAAACCAGATTACAAACACCACACACCAAAGTAGTGATCTTGAACCCCTCAAGAATGTTGATCTTGAACACCTCAAAAATACACAACACTCATTGGCAACACAACTACAGAAATACAGTAATCAAGGAAGAAGGGAATAGAATACACCTGGGTATTACAAAGCTTAAAGATCAGAATTACAACCCAATCCTATTCCACACACTTAAGAATGATCCAAAGCTCTTTCAAATCTTGGAAAAACTGTTTTGATAAAATCTTTCTGTTACTTCAAGATTAGGAGCGTAAAACTACCTTTATATAGACCAACCAAGTGGTCAAAAGCATTTAATAAAGGAGCCGAGTTAGTTAGGATCATTTAAAACACATTAAAACCGCTTAACAGAATTCTGTTAAGGTTTGCAGGAAAACAATCGGTTGTTTTGTCGAAACAATCGATTGTTTTGGTTTGACAGCAAAGTCAACCAAGTTTTTCAAAAACAGCTAAGGCAAAACAACCTGTTGTTAGGTAAAACAACCTGTTGAATTTTTGACAACTTTTTTTGGAAAACACATCTTTTCAAAAGGTTAAAGATTCAAATGAACTTGGATCATCTTAAGGAGTGAATTAACAAGTTTCAAACAACTAGACAACACACACACACCCAACAAGGTCTTCAAGCTTTCCTCTTGGATTTGGAGACATCAAATCATCTTGTTCAACAATCTCCCCCTATTTGATGAAGACAAATCCCTGGTTTGTTTGTGTTGTTGTTTTTGAACTTGAAAGGTCCTGCAAAACAGAATTTGTGCATATACAAAGCAAGTATACCAGCAGGATACCAAGGCACACAAAACCAGTTTTCTGCATAATCCTTTAAGCAGAAAAACCAGTCAAATAACCATAAAAACCAGTGCCAAAAAGAGACTTGTGTGCAGCAGAACTATGGTGAATAATAACATGGCAGTAGCAGAATTTAAACCATGATAAAACAGGATAACACCAGAGTGTATAGCAGCACCACAACACATAAAACCACACCATTCTCCCCCTATTTGTCTTCTCAAATAGAATGAAAGAAGGGATACAAACAGCATAATTTCCAGCATTGAAAACCAGCATATAGCAGCAACATAATAAACCAGAAACCTGTGTGTTGTAGCAGCACCGTTGCAGGAACAAATCTTTGATACCATATCAGAATTGCAGCAAAATCTATGCTGTATCAGAGCTATGACAACAGCAAAATCAAAGTACCATAGACCCCAAAAATTTCAGCAAGGAGACCACAGTTTCTCCCCTAATCTTTTCTTCATCCAACAATTCAAGTTGGTTAAATGATTGCTCAAGACTTGGATTTGGTAGACACATTTTCTCTTCTATTAAGAGCAAACCTTCCAGATAATCCAAAGATACATTCACAAATATTCATCAACCCCAAGACCACCAATGTGGTTGCCATTCATAAAAAGCTTTGAATTTCAAGGAAAACAAAGAATATATCTCTTTATGATCTAATTCAGAGGCACAAAGAATGCATATTTGACTCATAATGGGCTATGAAAGAAAAGAAACAGTTGTAATCATGCATAAAAAATCATGACAGCTTTATTCAAATGTTCCAGAGGTAAAACAATCGGTTGTTTCGTGAAAACAATCGGTTGTTTTTCTGAGACAGCAAGAAAATGTTATTTTTCAAACCAAATCATCTTTCAAAGTGATGGGAAATGCATAATGAAATACATTCATACCTTTGCATTACCTCAAGCATGTTTAGAATCTCATTTGGTCTTATGAAGCCAAAAGCATAGGATGAACATATACAACTTACTTTACATAGGTCATGAATTTTTGACTTGTCAAGAATTTGAGTAAGGTGTATGCTCTTGAACTAGAAGCATCACTTTGATCATTCTTCATCATAGCACTTGTACTTGAAGGGTCCTGTAACACAGAATTGATGCATATACAAAGCAAGTATAGCAACAAGATAACAAGACACACACAAACCAGTTTTCTGCATATACAACATTAGCAGAAAAACCAGAAAAAATTGAAGTAATCAAGTGCTTTCAAGTGCAAAGAACCAACAACATAATGCATCAGTTTTAAAGCTATCTCATACAACCAAATCAAACATAAACAGCTCCCCCTATTTGATCTACAAATAGACAATGAGAAGGGTTGTACAAAGCAGAAATCATAATGATAATAGAGTAGTCTAGCAATACAAACAATTTTGACATTTCAAGAATATAACATGTCATAGAGCTTTCAAGAAAACAAGTGGATATAATCTTTTATTATCATACTCTGAGGCACACTCAATGCGTATTTGTCCAAAAGCAAGATTTGAAAAAGAGAAATAGGTTTAATCATGCATAAGCAAACTTGACAGCATTATACAAAGGTGTCAGAGGAAAAACAATCGGTTGTTTCGAAAAAACAATCGGTTGTTTTACTGTGACAGCAAAAAGAACATTTTTCATAACAAAAAATTACCTTTTAAATTGATGAAAATGCAGTATGCAATTTGTTCATACCTTTGCACAGAGAACCCCAATAGATTCATCTCTTTATTCTTGAAGTTTCTCTCTTAAGCACCCACTATGCATGTGCCAAGATGTCTCTTGACATTCAAAGAACCTTGCAAGACATATACAATTGAAAGTGCAGGTACAAAGATTGGATTTACTCTTGTCGCTTTTCCCTTTGAAAGTCATTCTTCAAGTCCAAAAATTATTTTTGGCTGCCAAGGATACCTACAAGAGAAGAATAAGAAGCAAGATTTGGTCCCCTTATGAATTTGGGTCCTATGATGTTAGTAGGAGTCTTAGGAACCTTAGAAACCCATTTCAAAATACCTTTAGGAAAAAAAAACCTTCTTACTCTGCAGAATCTAATAGTGTGGCCCCTTTTCATGCAGTAATGAAAAATTTCAACCGGTTGTTTCGATAAAACAACAGGTTGTTTTTCAAAGAAACTTGAAAAGGGTTTTGAAACAGATTTGTTCTTGCTGTTTGGATTAAACCCCAACCCAGCCTTGCCAAAAACACATTTTTGAGAAGCAAGAACAATTTCAAGATTGGATTGGCCTTTGGAAAACTTGTCCATGGTTTTCAAAAGATATTGAACCTTCTTTTGAAGAGATTCACAAGTTTCACAAAAACTTGAATAAACACACTTACAAGAAGAGTTTTGGTAAATCATTTCCAAATTTTCAAAATCAGTTTTTGAATTGTTCAACTCTTCTTCCAAGATCTTGACTCTATTTTCCAATGAGCTGTTCAAATCTTTCAACCGTTTATTCAAAAGGGCCAACCTATTAGCTTCTTCATGAGTCTCATTGAAGGCCTCAAGAAGTTGGCTATAGTTTTCAACATTAATGGAAGAGCTTGAACTTACACTGCTTGTGTCACTTTCTTGTCTTGTCATTTGACATAAGATTGCTTCTTCTTCATCCCTTGAAGAGGAGCTTGATGAGTCATCATTATAAGCTCTTCTTGATTTTCCTTTCTCCTCATGCTTCTTGAAGTTTTTCCTCTTTTTGTTGGGACATTCAGTTTTAATATGACCCTGTTCACCACATCCAAAGCATGTATATTTGTTAGTGTTAAACTCAGTAGGTTTCTTGTTATCATACCTGTTGAATGAGTCACTTTTGTTGTTTCTCTTCTTTAGGGACTTGCTGAATTTCTTAAACAACAACCTAAATGTTTCCTCTTCACTCTCATCACTTGAGTATTGACAGTTTTTGTTCCCTGCAGCTTGACTTGATCCAGATTCTTCTTTTGTCATAAGACAAACCTCTTTCTGGATTTTGAAGAGAAAGATTCAACAAAAGATTCTTCTTTTTCCATTAAGGCACTCCTTGGATTCTTGTGATACTCTTCAAGGGTATTCCACATTTCTTTGGCAGAACTACATTCTGAAACCTTGAGCAATTCATTAGAATCAAGTGCAGATACAATGATGTTCATAGCTACACAATCAAGATGTTCTCTTTCAGAAGAAACATTTTCAGATATAGGCATGAGATAGCTATTTGTAATAACATTCCAGATTTTTCTATCTATAGATTCAACAAAGAATTTCATTCTTATGCACCACAATTCATATTTCGTACCACAGAACAAAGGTGGTTTGCTTAAACAGGCACCTTCCCCAAAAGAAAACTTTTCAGCCATTTAAAAAGATTTAGGATCAAACTTGAATATCTTTTAAGAACCAAGCTCTTGATGTCAATTGTTAGAATATATGGCCTTAAACGAGAGGCGGGATGAATTGTTTAAGGGGGATTTTCGCAAACTTTGAAGGTATAATGAAAATCAATGCTGAATGACAGAGAAAGAAATCAAAGAAACAAAGAACCAAAACTGTTTCAAGATGATATCAGAAAAACAATTGGTTGTTTCTTCGAAACAATCGGTTGTTTTTATCAGCAGTTTATAAAAACAACTTAAAAACAGAATTTAAAGAGTTAAGGGTAAGAGATAAGCACGCAAGCAATTTATACTGGTTCACTCTTACACCAAGAGCTACATCCAGTCCCCAGAAACCACTGGGTATTCCACTATGCAATCAAAACCAGATTACAAACACCACACACCAAAGTAGTGACCTTGAACCCCTCAAGAAACACACTACCTTTGGCAAACCACACCAAGAATGTTGATCTTGAACCCCACAAGAATACACAACAATCATTGGCAACACAACTACAGAAATACAGTAATCAAGGAAGAAGGGAATAGAATACACCTGGTTATTACAAAGCTTAAAGATCAGAATTACAATCCAATCCTATTCCACACACTGTTTTGATAAAATCTTTCTCTTACTTCAAGATTAGGAGCGTAAAACTACCTTTATATAGACCAACAAAGTGGTCAAAAGCATTTAATAAAGGAGCCAAGTTAGTTAGGATCATTTAAAACATATTAAAACCGCTTAACAGAATTCTGTTAAGGTTTGCAGGAAAACAATCGGTTGTTTTGTCGAAACAATCGATTGTTTTAGTTTGACAACAAAGTCAACCAAGTTTTTCAAAAACAGCTAAGGCAAAACAACCTGTTGTTAGGTAAAACAACCTGTTGAATTTTTGACAACTTATTTTGGAAAACACATCTTTTCAAAAGGTTAAAGATTCAAATGAACTTGGATCATCTTAAGGAGTGAATTAACAAGTTTCAAACAACTAGACAACACACACACACCCAACAACAAGGTCTTCAAGCTTTCCTCTTGGATTTGGAGACATCAAAGTATCTTGTTCAACACTATAGGGTGAAGGAATGTACAAACATATCCATGAAGACCTCAAACTCATGAAAACATAAACTAGAACTTTGGTCAGAAGAACACAAGAAGATTGAGTTTCGGCTGACTAGTCAACATTATTTTTGGGCCAAGCTTTAGCTTAAATAAATTGTATAAAGTTGTTTAGGATTTCATTCACCATGTATTGGGCCTAGTAGCATAAAATAATTGGATGAAATATTTAGGTCAAGTAGCATAGGTTTTTGGGCTTGTATTTGGGCCAATAGTAAAATAGGTATGGTTTTAGGGTTAAAAGTGACTAGTTAGGGTAACAATTGGGCTTTTCAGCCCAATGTAACCATAAAACGTCTAGGGTATTGTACCGACCAGGTAGTCGGAAGTGATGACGTGGCAGCAAGCGATAATATAGGCGTGTTGAGCGGAACACCTGGCTTACAGAAGGGAAGTACATCGGGAAGTCTGTGTAGTCGCCAATCGTTAAGTTGGCGTTCTTCGATCTTTAGCATGTATAACCGGCAGTCACCAGGCTTGTGTCATAGTCGCCGTATGTGAGCTTAGGCGACGAAGTGGTCAGAGACCGTCGAAAGGGGCACATCGTCGAAGGATCAGGAAGGCTTGCTTAAGGCTTTCAAAGGGCACGAGTACGAAAGACGAAGTTATCAGATGATCATTCCCTAGCCAAAGGTCGAGGCAAGGGAACAGTTTCCCAGAACATGCATGATGTGCAAGTAATGCAGATCGTGATAGCGGCAGGCGAGACCACAGAGAGGGTGTGCATGGTGACACCCCGTGCTCGCCACTTAGAAGAGATCGCGCTCCAAGGCAGCTATGCACCGAGTTACTCCTTGCATGGGTAACTTAGTCGAACAGCCTGAAGAGTAGAAGTGACGCTCAAGTAGAGGACGCTCCAGATGGTGACACGTGTACAACTGGATGCGAGCCACGTGCAAATAGAGAAAATGCAAAGGTATATAAGGAATTCTAACGAACTTCTCAGGTACGCGCGTTTAGAACACTTCTTTACGCTTTTGAGAACACTTGAGTACGCGGAGAGAGCATTTGCACGGTTCCTTGAGTTTTAGCTTTTCTCTCTTAGTATTTGGTGATTCCGTCACTGGCTAGAGCGTCGGAGCGCGATCAGCCGCAGTGGCGCCACTCTGTCTTTTTCAGGTTCTTGCGGAGAATCGAGGTGTGAAGGACGGAAGCTAGCGTGGTGCGAAGCTGATCGAGAGAAGATACCTTTGACGTGGCAAGACTCTTGCACTCGAGTCAACCGGCAGGATCATCAGGCGCCCACCGTGGGGCCGTGTAAAACCTGTTCCCATCCATAGCGTGAGTTCTTGAAGTTTCTGAGATTCTTGTGTGGTTGTGTGCTGGTGCAACCATTTTCGGCGTTTTCCACCGATTGTTTGAGTTTCCATTTGGTGTATCGGCGTTTTTTACCGTTCGTTCGAAGTTTTGATCGGTAGTTTGACGTTCTTCACCATTCGTTTGAGCTCTTGTTCGGTGGATTGAGGTTTTCCACTGTCGTTCGGAGTTTTGATCGGTAGATTGAAGTTTTTCTCTGTTCGTTTGAGCTCTTGTTCGATGAGTTGAAGTTTTTCGCTGTTTGTGCGAGTTTCAATCGGTAAATCGAAGACTTTACCGTTCGTTCGTGTTTCTGACCGGTGAATCGCAAGTTTCTGTGGAGGTTTCTGCTGTTGTGATTGCGTTTTTGGAAGTTCCTTGGAATTTACGAGTTTATGACCGATTGATTGCTGGATCAATCGTTTCGCTGGTGAAGGTTTTGTTCGCTGAAGCTTGGTCTGTTGATTTTTCATGAGAAAGATGAGAAACACACGTTCAAGTCCCGTTGTGCCAGCTGCTGCAGAAGGCGCCATGACCATGGCGCAGATGATGGAGATTATGCGTGCGTTGCAGGCAAATGTGGAAGCATCGCGCGTAGAGCAGGCGAAAATGTATGAAGACCTGGTCGCCTCTCAGGCCAGGAATGAGGAACTCAACAAAGTCACTGAGGAATTACGTCAAGCTCTTCAGGAGCAGAGAGGACGCACAGTTGTTGAAGAAGTGGCGCCGTCATCGCCACCGCGCGTTTTCCCAATGTCGTTTGCTCAGGCGATCACGGACACGCTGATCCCTGCGAGCGTGGTACCTGTGAAAGCCTCTTTCACCGGCGTGGAGGATCCTGAGGCACATCTCACTACGTTCCACTCGCAGATGATGCTGTCAGGAGGCTCAGATGCTGTATATTGCAAGATGTTCGTGAGCACGCTCCAGGGAACAACGCTGGAATGGTTTGTTAGCCTGCCTATAGGTCACTTAACCAATTTCCAGCAGTTTTCGAAGCTTTTCGTCGACCAGTACATTGTGAACAAGGCGCCACCTAGGGTGTCTTACGACTTGTTCGACGTAAGACAGTACCAAGGAGAGTCCGTCAGGGACTATTTGAATCGCTTTGGAGCACAGATGGTCCGCTCGCCTGCTAAAGACGAGGAGATGTTGGTATACGCTTTTAAAAAGGGCGTGCTGTCCGGATCTTTCTATGAGGCGCTGATTAAGGCCTACCCCGCCACGTTTGCTGAAGTTAGGCGACTTGCGGTGGCCCACATTGCCGACGAGAGTGAGGTCGCCGAGAAGAGAGGGAGCGTGGCCCTTGCTAGGCCACGAGCCCAGACTAGAATCCAGCTGCAGAGGGTGCTGGAGACGATGGCGGCCAAGAAGGATCAAAGGACTCGCCATCCTTATGATCCAAAGAAAAACAAGGGAAGGGGCCCAGGGCGCCCCAGGGAGTTCAATCGCCCACCAAAGTACAAGTTTGTCATGGGGTTGGCGGATCTGATCGCCATTCCCAACATAGCAACCAGGCTTAAGGTGTCTGAAAAAGTGGGCGACAAGGTGTTAGGACCAAAGCCAAACGCCTGGTGCGAGTTCCACCAGAGTTTTGGTCACACCGTCGATTCGTGTTTGTCCCTGGGCTACCAGCTCGACGACCTGGTCAAGAGCGGTTTCTTGAATGATTACCTGCTGGACAAGAGGACGGGGGGTGCGTCGAGCTCTCAGCCGGCGAGTGGTGAGGGTCAGCAACATGAGATGCCCACTCATGGCGAGATCCACACCATCGCTGGAGGTTTCTGGGGTGGTGGATGCACTGCATCACAGAGGAAGAAATATGCAAGGTGTGTGATGACGGTGGATATGTTCAAGGATCACTCGCCAGATGTGGACATTACGTTCACAAAGGAGGATCTTAGGGACGTTGTGCCCACGACAACGATCCCATAGTTATCTCGCTCGTCACGGCGGGAAGGAAGGTCCACCGGGTACTGGTGGACCAAGGAAGCTCAGCAGACGTAATGTTCTGGCCGACTTTCACACAGTTGCAACTACCCCTTGACCAGCTAAGACCCTATGGAGGATGCTTGTATAGGTTCGCTGGCGATCAGGTGGAGGTCAGGGGGTACATTGAGCTGAGAACAACGTTCACGAATGAGGTGGCCTCGAGGACGGAGAAGATCAAGTACCTCGTTGTGAACGCCCCCTCAGCGTATAACATTCTGTTGGGGAGACCAACCCTCAACAGAATAGGAGCTGTGCCCTCAACTAGGCACATGAAGGTTAAGTTACCATCAATGGAATGGGTGGTGATCACCATCAGATCTAACCAGAAGGAGGCAAAGAAGTGTTATGAAAATAGCCTCAAGAATAAAAGGTCAGTAAGTTACATCACCACGACGCCCCCTCCCGGTGTGAAGCCCAGGCCAACAGAATGGCGAGTTGTTGATGCGACGAGGGAAGTGGCCGCCGGAGGCGATGTCACCATGATAGATGCTGAGGCTGAGGGAAAGAGCGCCGAACGGGGAGAAGAAGCGAGAAACCGCCCAGAGGAAGCGAGGGAGTCGGGAATCGCTAGGACGGTGACCGCCAGGGAAACCAGACCCAAGCCCGTCGAGGAGTGGCTCGAGAGGGAGATCGGGGGCAAGGTCTTCAAGCTGGGAAGATCTTTGGAGGGTGAGCTCCAAGACCAGATCGCCAAGGTGATAGAACGACATCTGGATGCTTTTGCATGGTTTACTTCAGACATGCCGGGGATTGACCCTGACTTCTTGTGTCACCATTTGGTAATGGACACACAGGTCAGGCAAGTGCGGCAGAGAATAAGGAAGTTTAATGAGGAGAGGAGGCAAGCGATTAGGGATGAAACGCAGAAGCTCCTCGCCGCAGGCCATATCAGGGAGGTCCAATACCCTAAATGGTTAGCTAATGTCGTACTGGTGAAGAAGAGCAACGGGAAGTGGGGCATGTGCGTCGACTTCACAGACCTGAACAAGGCTTGTCCGAAGGATTCGTACCCTTTGCCAAGCATAGATGCTCTGGTCGACAGCGCAGCAGGGTGTAAGTTGCTGAGATTTTTGGACGCCTTCTCGGGGTACAACCAGATAAAGATGCATCCCATGGATGAAGAGAAAGCTGCCTTCATGATTGAGAGGTCGTGCTACTGTTACAAGGTGATGCCCTTCGGGTTGAAGAACGTGGGGGCCACGTACCAAAGGCTGATGGATAAGGTACTTGCACCGATGCTGGGAAGGAATGTGCAAGCATATGTAGATGATATGGTCGTGACCTCGCTAGAGAGAAGCAAGCACGTCTCAGATCTGGAGGAGCTGTTTACCACAATTGCCAATTTCAGATTAAAGCTAAACCCCGAGAAGTGCATTTTTGGCGTGGAGGCAGGGAAATTCTTGGGTTTCCTCTTAACTGAAAGAGGAATAGAGGCAAATCCTGATAAGTGTGCTGCCATCTTGGCAATGAGGAGCCCGGCTACCGTGAAGGAGGTGCAGCAACTTACAGGTCGGATGGCCGCCCTGTCTCGTTTCGTATCAGCTAGTGGAGAGAAGGGCCATCCGTATTTCCAATGTTTGAGGCGAAACAACAAGTTTGTCTGGTCGAATGAGTGTGAAGAAGCCTTCGTGAAGCTTAAAGAGTACCTGGCGAGCCCGCCGATTTTGTGCAAACCCTTAGTAGGAACCCCTCTCAGGTTGTATTTTGCTGTGACTGAGAGGGCGGTGAGTGCGGTGCTCGCCCAAGATCAAGACCAGGCTCAGAAGCCTATTTATTTCGTCAGCAAGGTATTACAAGGCCCAGAGGTAAGGTATCAGGCCTTGGAGAAAGTTGCGCTGGCTGTAGTACTTTCAGCGAGGAGGTTGCGCCACTATTTTCACAGCTTTACAGTGCTGGTGATGACCGACCTGCCCATCCAGAAAGTTTTGAAGAAGCCTGATGTAGCTGGGAGAATGGTGAAGTGGGCGGTGGAGTTGTCGGAGTTCGACATCAAATATGAGCCCCGAGGACCGATCAAGGGGCAGATTTTCGCTGATTTTGTGGTTGAGCTCTCGTCAGAAGCAGCACGAGTTGAAGGGGACGATTCTCGTTGGGTACTTTCGGTGGACGGATCGTCTAACCAGCAGGGTAGCGGTGCTGGATTCATTCTGGAAGGGCCCAACGGCGTACTGATAGAACAGTCCCTGAGATTTGCTTGTAAAGCCAGCAACAATCAAGCAGAATATGAGGCGCTGATCGTCGGAATCTTGTTGGCTAAGGAGATGGGGGCTAGGGTGTTGATGGCCAAGAATGACTCACTGTTAGTCACGGGACAAGTAACAGGCGAGTTCCAGGCCAAGGATCCACAAATGGCGGCTTACTTAGAGTATATGCAGGAGTTGAAGGGCTCCTTTGCCTCGTTCGAAGTGGTGCATGTGCCCAGAGAGCAGAATGCCCGAGCAGACTTTCTAGCCAAGCTCGCTAGTTCGGGCAAGGGGGGTAGGCAGAGGACAGTGATCCAAGAAACTCTGAAGACGCCTAGAGCATTTGTGGCAGACCACCTGGTTCTTCAGATAAGCAAGTCGACGGAGAAAGCGGCGAGGAGTCACAGGTGCTTGACCCAGAAGACCTTGAGATCGCCGAGAATAAGAGCATGTCGGGGGGAGAGGGTGAACATGACGCAGGTCTGCGCTACGCATGAGCCAGACACATGGATAACACTGTACCAGCGCTGCCTGGTAGATGGCCTTCTCCCGATGGATCCGACGGAGGCTAGGAAGATAAAGAAGAACTCCAGCAAGTTCACCATGATCGATGGCGAGCTGTACAGGTTTGGGTTTACACACCCACTCCTAGAATCTGTGCACGGAGAAAAATGCACTAGAATTATGGCCGAGCTCCATGAAGGTATATGTGGGAGTCACGTCGGGGGACGAGCTCTGGCTGCAAGAACCCTCCGTGCAGGTTATTACTGGCCAACGACGAGGGAGGATTGCAAGAGGTATGCACAGTGTTGCAAGCAATGTCAGCAGCAGGCCGATTGGCACAAGGAGCCTCCAGAAGAGTTAAAGTCAATTTACAGCCCTTGGTCATTTCATACTTGGGGAATTGACATTCTGGGACCTTTCCCATTGGCGGTCAGGCAGATGAAGTACTTGGTGGTGGCGATTGAATACTTCACCAAGTGGATCGAAGCGGAACCAGTAGCCCAGATCACCGCACACAAGATCGAGAGCTTTGTATGGAAGAACAACGTGTGCCGGTTTGGTGTGCCTAAGCGCCTGGTGTCAGACAATGGGACTCAGTTTGCAAGCCACCTGCTGAAGAAGCTGTGCGAAGAGGTGGGAATACAACAGGTGTTTGCATAGGTCGAGCACCCACAGACAAATGGCCAAGTAGAGTCTGCCAATCGGGTGTTGCTGAGAGGTTTGAAGAGAAGGCTAGAGAAAGCTAAGGGATCGTGGGCTGAAGAGGTACCCCGCATAGTTTGGGCGTACCATACCACCGAGCAATCAGGAACCCACGAGACCCCGTTTAGCTTGGTCTACGGATGTGATGCAATGATTCCAGTTGAAATCCAGGAGAGCTCGCCGAGATTCCAGAACTTTGTGGCGGAAGACTCGAACGAAGAAAGAAGGTTGAATATGGACTTATTGGATGAGGTCAGGGAGGAGGCGAGAGTAAAAGCCGAGGCAGTAAAAAGGAGGATTGAACGAAGATACAACTCCAAGGTGATGCCAAGGCAGTTCAGAGAAGGCGACCTGGTGATGAGGAAGGCCCATCAGTACGAGATGGAGAACAAGTTATCGCCTAAGTGGTCAGGACCGTTCAGAATAACCGAGGTGCTCGGGAACGACGCCTACCGCTTAGAGACGTTAGAAGGAGGGGCGATTCCTCGCACCTGGAACGCCACACACCTCAAGTTATATTACAATTAAAGCTTTGTAAGTAAAAACGAACATGAAGAGATTTACAAGCTTTCTGTTAAAACAGTTTGAAGGGGGCACTCTTTTTTCCTAATGAGGGTTTTTAATGAGGCCACCCAATAAAGAAGAGTTTTCAAAGTTTAAAGCTTCTAAGATTGCATGCTTGTTGTTTCGAAAGTTTTAGAAAAAAGACCTTCTCACTCGTACGTGATTCAAGGCAAGTTCAAAGTTATGCTGCATGCTTTCTATATAAAAGTTTTAAAGTCCCCATCGTCTTTCGTCGATTGGCGGCATTAGTGAAAAGTTTAAAGTCCCCATCGCCTTTTGGCGATCGACGGCAGTAGTTAAAGTTTTAAAGTCCTCATCGTCTTTCGGCGATCGGAGGCACCAGTGATGATTAAAGACCTCAACGCTCTCGTGCGTCTTGAGGCGAGAAAGAGTAAAAGACCTCCTCGCCTATGAGCAAGCGAAGGCGAGAAAGAGAAAAAGTCCTCAGTGCATCAAGGGGGGAGGAGATGTACACCCTGGGCAAGTTGAGGCACCAGATAAAGTCCTCCTCGACCTTGAGCGAGTGCAGGAAAGAGAAAGTCCTTCTCACCTCCGAGTGAGTTCAGGCAAGAAAAAGTCCTTCTCACCTTTGAGCGAGTTCAGGCAAGATAAAGTCCTCCTCGGCCTTGAGTGAGTGCAGGCAAGAGAAAGTCCTTCTCACCTCCGAGTGAGTTCAGGCAAGAAAAAGTCCTTCTCGCCTTTGAGCGAGTTCAGGCAAGATGAAGTCCTCCTTGCCCTTGAGCGAGCGCAGGCGAGAACGAAAGAAGTCCTCCTCGCCTTGAGCGAGCGCAGGCGAGAACAGATTAAAACACCTCTCTGCATAAGCAGATAGAGGCAAGGTTAAAAGTCCTCAGTGCATCCAGGGGGGAGGAGATGTACGCCCTAGGCAAGTTGAGGCACCAGAAGAAGTCCTTCTCACCTCAGAGTGAGTTCAGGCAAGATGAGCTGAAAGGTCAGGGGTGTTCGTGACCTTAAACGGCGGGAAGGGAAGGAAAACGCCTTTCCCCCTTTAAGTGAAACATCAATATTGACTTAGTAAGACCAGAGAAAGCTTCCACGCTTGTAGGCGGTGTGAAGACAGATAAAATCCTTCTCGTCTTGAACGAGTTCAGGTATGGCGTGAAGGGTGAAAGAAGTTTAAAAAATAGCTAAGGTAGGTTCAAAGAGAACACCTCGCTATCCAGCTCATTGTTCTGAAGCTCAGGGAGGTAGAGAAGGATCCGAAAGGTGCCTCTACCCCCCAGATGAGGGAACAATAGTCAAGTTATGAAGGCAAAGAAAGTTCACATCGCCAGAACCCTACGGCGATTAGAAGAGTTCCAGGCGATGACAGGGATAAGAGTCACTTTGCTGGGCAGATCAGGTAAACTGTATTGTGATACTAGTTCAAGTTAAAACCTGCTGCCTAGTAAGTAGCTTATGTTGAGGTTTACTGCCTTAAGTTCGCAAGTTGTATTAAATGTCATCGTTTGAGAGTTAATAGTTGCTCAAGTTTTACTTTGAGTTAACAGTTTGATAAATTGTTATGAGATTAACAGTTTGTTCAAGTTCAAAGCAGTGAGTGAACGGTTAAGTCCGAGGAATCGCTGAGTTAATTTGTTTAAGCAAGTTCTACCGGTTATGTTGGTTAATCAAACAACGAGTAAGAGGCATTTAAGGCACGATATTAGAAAACAACATCTTAGCAGAAGAAGTTATATAAAGCAATATCAGTTCAAGTTTATACACAAAACAGCTATTACAATTGAAAGATGAAGCGACAGGTTTCGAAAGAGAGGTGGTGGGGAGAGGCAGTTAGTCTTCAGATGGAACAATCTTCCCATCCACCACCTCGTTGCAGATTGATACCATGGAGAGGTCGAGCTCAGCGTATTGGCACGAGACTTGCTCCAAAGCGGCGTCGAACCCAGCGACAAGGACTTGGGCGGAGCTTTGCTCGAGCACTTGTGCTTGTTTCTTCAGCTCGTTGGTTTGTTTCTTCAACTCTTCGGTTTCTTCACGAGCCCGAGCAAGTTCTTCAGCAGCCTTTTTGCCTTCATCCCGAGCCTGAGCCAGCTCTGCAGCAATCTTCGTGGCTTCCTTTCGAGCTGCAGCGAGCTCAGCAATGGCATCATCCCTCTCCTTTTCAACCTTCCCAAGGAGCACCTCCCGATCTGCTAACCTTTTTTCAAGGTTTTCCACCTTGGTCGCATCTGCTTTCATTGCAGCCTCCAAGTTGGCCACCTTGAGCCTGTAAGGGACCAGTTTGCTCTCCAACTCGATTTTTTCTTGGGCTTGGAGTGCAGTTTTTGGCGCAGATCGGAGGCCTCCTTACGCGCGCCCCTTAGCTCAGCGTCCATGGCGTTCTCCAGCCTTGAATGGTCGATCTCCGCCATCATCAGGTTCCAAGAAAGCTTTTCCGCCTCCATCCTTATCAGGCGGTTCGACTCCTTCAGCGCAGAATTCTCATCTTGGAGCTTCTTGTTGGAGTCCTTCACAGCCTTCGATACAATTGAGGGGAGATCCTCCGCCATCATCTTCAGCTTGGCTGTGAAGGGCCCCAAGATCTCTTCGATGGAGGGTGGGAGGCTTGAGGTTGCTGGTGGAGGTGCTGGAGGAGCTTGGTGCTGACTTTCACCACCACCCTCTTGAGTTTGTAGAGCAAGGGGGGCTTCTTGGCGTGGTGGTGAGGTTGGAGATTCGGTTATGAGTATTGGCGAGTTGTGAGCACCCTCATCTCCTCCTGGTGCGGCCCCAGCAATAGAGGTGGTTGAAGGAGGACCCTCTCCAGCAGATACGAACGGTGTGGAGGCGCTTGGAGGGTTCTCAATAAAGTTGGGGTCGCTGCTTTCAACCACGGGGGGTGCGACAGCCAAGGGTGCTGCTTGGACTGGTTGTGTTGGAGTTGGAGGTGAGGGCGGTGTTGGTGTTGGGAGTGCAGGTGGTGAAGAGGGAGCCACCCTTGTTCTCTTGGTGACGAGGCCATCCTCAGTCGCCTCATCATCCTCTTCTTCCTGTACCACCTGAGGAGCCTTCCTCTTGGGTTTCCTCAGGACTAGCTTCTTTCTTTGTGGGGCGGGTAGTGCCCCCCGAAGGAGTTGGACCTTGGGGAGGAGTCTTGCCTTGAGCAACGACGATCTCCACTACCGAGTTGGGCACGGTTTGGGAGCCCGCCGCCATCTTGTGAGATCGGGCGATCGCCCTCAGTTAAGCCAGTTTACCTTTTCCCAACATGAAGTCCGCACAGGGTAGAAAATAGATGAGTAGGCACCAAAGCAGAAGCAAGATATACAAGTATATGCACGCAGAAATAACGCAAGCAAGTGGCACTTGGATTCAAAATCAAGACCAATACAGAACAAGCAGAACGCCAAAGGATGGAATGGTAGAAACGCTAAGTTAGTTCCAACACAAAACAAGAGTCTTGGTGTTGGGGTAGGGGCTAACCTATGTGAGCTTCAAGTTTGCCCTCGAAGAACTCGAAGGAGATGATTGAGGCGGTAGGGAAGGTGATGTTGGCAGCTGCTACGCTCTTCCAGAAAAGGCAGAGATCCTTATCTAACTCCCCCATATTGTCAGGACTCCTTGGCCTCCTGAAGCATTCTTTAGAGTCTTTGTTCCCCTTGTGTACCCAGTACAAGGGGAAGCCGTCGAGCAGTGAGGGGTCTTGCTCGTTTGGGCGCACCTTGACGAACTTTCCTTTCCAGTCTTTGTAAGATTGCTGGAAGATCGAGAGGATTGACCTCCCAGCAATCCCGTTTAAGCTAATCCAGAGGCGATCTCTGGGATTCTTAGCCTCGAACAGGAAAAGAAAGACATCTAGTGAAGCCGGCAGCCCCAGGTGTGCGCAGATGATTTGGAACGCCCTTATAAACGCCCAGCTGTTGGGATGAAGCTGGGCGGGGGCGATATCGAGCTCGGTTAGCTACTCTCTCTCGAAGCGAGTAAAGGGAAGCCTAAGCTTCACTTTCTGAAGAAGGTGGTGTAGAGGAAGCAGAACAACTCGTCGTTGTTCCCTTTATCGTCCGCGCAAATTGGCTCACCCGGGAAGCAGGGCAGCACGGCCACCTTGCTATCATGCTCCTTGTGGAAGGAGAGGTCGGACTGGTCTCCTTTCCTTAGTCGGAGCACGCCCAACTCAGTGTTTATTGAAGAAGTCTCTTTTAGCAAAGTTGGGGTGGCCCAAGGGTAGAGCTCCTTGTAGTCTTGTGGGGGAAGGGAGGCTCCTCCGGCGACCGGCGGAGTTGCCTGAGTAAGGTTGGCATGAAAAGAAGCAGGCCTCTCAGCCTGATTAGAAGGAGCACCAGAGGCTCGTGGTGGGTTGCACACTGATGGAGGATTTGCCCCAGGGGCAACCCTACGCGTTGTGGGTGGAGGGTTTCGCGACGAAGAAGGAGGGTTAGCGGTGGACTTTGTGTGAGCCATCGCAAAAACTGCAAGGGAAAAAGAAAAGGGATGAAACGAAGCTAACAGAGAACGACTCGATTGGGGATGAAGAAGACAAAGCGAATGAATAAGGGTTCGCTGAGATAAACGTTATGAAGAACGAAGCCCTAAGTTACGAGAGAAGGAGAAAAGGAAAAAACAGCCCACAACGTATGCTTCAGACAGATAATGGATGATGCGAATCGGTTAAAATGCAGCAAATATCAATAGAAGAAGTAAAAGGGGTACCTTTTTGTGATCGGATGAGCGTTGAAGAGAGTTGGAGATTGAGAGAGTTGAGAAGCTTCGTGGGTTGTAGAGGAAACACTTAGAACGTTTGAGAGTGCAGAAAAATAATGGAACAGTGGAAGCGCAAAGGGTTTAAGGGTTTTTCGAACGTTTTCGGAAGCGCAAACGACAGCTGAAGACGACCGTTGATGAAAGCCACGTGTCGAGCGATGGAAAAAGAGGTTGGTGGGGCGTCAGAAAAGCAGAGGGTACGGACGTACGGAAATCTGCACCAGTGCCACGTAGATCAACGATGACGTGACCTCTTAGTCTTTTCGCTGGTCAAGTCTCAGCTTAAGACTGGGGGGCTTGTGTACCGACCAGGTAGTCGGAAGTGATGACGTGGCAGCAAGCGATAGTATAGGCGTGTTGAGCGGAACACCTGGCTTACAGAAGGGAAGTACATCGGGAAGTTTGTGTAGTCGCCAATCGTTAAGTTGGCGTTCTCCGATCTTTAGCATGTATAACCGGCGGTCACCAGGCTTGTGTCATAGTCGCTGTATGTGAGCTTAGGCGACTAAGTGGTCAGAGACCGCCGAAAGGGGCACATCGCCGAAGGATCAGGAAGGCTTGCTTAAGGCTTTCAAAGGGCACGAGTACGAAAGACGAAGTTATCAGATGATCATTCCCTAGCCAGAGGTCGAGCCAAGGGAACAGTTTCCCAGAACATGCATGATGTGCAAGTAATGCAGATCGTGATAGCGGCAGGCGAGACCACAGAGAGGGTGTGCATGGTGACACTCCGTGCTCGCCACTTAGAAGAGATCGCGCTCCAAGGCAGCTATGCACCGAGTTACTCCTTGCATGGGTAACTTAGTCGAACAGCCTGAAGAGTAGAAGTGACGCTCAAGTAGAGGACGCTACAGATGGTGACACGTGTACAGCTGGATGCGAGCCACGTGTCCAGAGGTGTAACCGTCAGGAGAGAGAAAATGCACAGGTATATAAGGAATTCTAACGAAATTTTGAGGTACGCGCATTTAGAACACTTCTTTACGCTTTTGAGAACACTTGAGTACGCGGAGAGAGCATTTGCACGGTTCCTTGAGTTTTAGCTTTTCTCTCTTAGTATTTGGTGATTCCGTCACTGACTTGAGCGTCGGAGCGCGATCGGCCGCAGCGGCGCCACTCTGTCTTTTTCAGGTTCTTGCGGAGAATCGAGGTGTGAAGGACGAAAGCTAGCGTGGTGCGAAGCTGATCAAGAGAAGATACCTTTGATGTGGCAAGACTCTTGCACTCGAGTCAACCGGCAGGATCAGGTATATTAGAGGACGAAAATTACCTTGGTATGGAATACATGGACGTCCACATGGAAGCCTAGAAGTGGAGAGGATTTAGCATGGAAGGTGTGAGCTAAACATGGAATGCATGAGTCCACATGGCACCTTCTCATTGGAGAGTTTTATTTTGAATTTTCAAATTTTGGCTCCAAAATTTTCAACCGTCTCTCCTATAAATTGAGGTGCTTGGCTTATGAATTAAGAAGATCAATTTTATGAGTGTTATGCTGCCAAATTGCTAGCCTTCTCTCTCTTGTCTAGACCTGTCTAGGATAAACACATTTGGTCTTCTTCTTCACCTCTCCAAGTGATATGGCCCAACCAATCACTCTCCTTACTCTTCATGCACCTTCAAGGAATCCATAGATCCATTAGAGCCATCCTTATTCCATTACATCCATGCAGCTTCTGTCAATCCTCTCAACAATTCAAGAAATCAATTCGGCAATGAAGGCACACACCATCAAATACTAATATGAGTTTGTTGGCTAAGTACCTAATCTGTGTGAATAAATAAAAAGAAAATCTCTAGACCTTGCAGTATGAGGATTGTTACTTTAGGTCTAAACCATATTTATATATCCAAAAGGTAGTTTAGACAAAAAGCACATTCAAAATCCTAACTCTATATTTGCAAACCCCTAGCTATAAGTTGTTTCTCAAGAGCAATAATCTTGAACCAAACCTAGATGATGACTATGTTAGCTCAAAGTAGGACACATTTGATTGGTAGCCAATACATGTCCACTAATAGATAGTACAAGAACTATTTCTATAGAAATTGACATGAGCTGGGTGACACTACTGCAATCCTTCAAATCACATTACATACATTTTTTTAAGGCCACGTTGATTGCATACAAGTTACTTGAATAATACACCAATCAGAATATGAGAACTTTACACTCAAATATCTATTTGTAATTCAAATCCATGCTTTGACTTGTGCTAGAGTGATCGCCTCTCAAATCCCTAAAGATAATCTTATTCATATGATTTCAAATATCCAAGACTATAGTCACCTACCATTATAAGAAAATCATTAAATAGAAACCAATTTTAGAGACAAAAAATAATTAGTTGTTATATTAACTAAATGAGATATTATTTTACAAATTGAAAAATTATTGGTATCTAAATTAGTTTCTATTATTGATAAATGATTTTTAAATTAGTATCTAATTAGCTACTAAGGTTTTAGCTACCAACTTTAGAATCTAAATAATTGGCAGTTAAAACATTGGTAGCTAATTAGATACCAATTTAGAAACTATTTATCAATAATAAAAAATAATTTAGATACTGATAACTATCATATATTAGTAATATTTCATATTACAATACAGACACTTATGAATATTTAATGATAAAATAACTATAATTTAACCCCTAACTTTATGAATTTAAGCCTTTTACATATTTGTGATTATAATATAAATATGAACGATTTATTCCCATATTTCTATTCGTTTTAAGATTATAGGGAAAATTGGAGATGAAAAGGCTAAAGGAGAATATTGATAGCTGTCGTTTTGCTGTCAAATTAATATGATTCTAGCGTAGACTTGTCTAACACTAGAGAGATGATAGTATAATTGTGGATAAATGTCCCCAAGTCGTCTCCCAACGAATCCAATAGTAAAATCAGTTGATCAGGGTTTAAAATCTATCTGCAAGCAATAAAAGTTAGCAATAACAATAAAGATAAAAAGGGGGTTTGAGATAGTTGTGCAGAAAATAAAAAAAAAGATTAAAATAGCAAATAAAAAGCGGTTGATCCCTAGTTCTTCCACCATTGAATTCTTCACAGGTTCTCTAAAGATTAATCTTTTCTCAATCCTCCAACAGAGCTAAACCAGATTGAACATGCGCCGATCTAATTCAACTGAAACTCACCAGTAAAGCATGAGTCTACTAGTTTAATCAATACCCATTTTGTTCCATGCGTATACTCCATGGGAATGCTTACCTCCTCTCCCTTGAATCATGCGCCCAAGAAATTAATTAGAACAATGCGAACTAACTAAGAAACCAAAGTTTAAGATGAGGAAGACTCTCAATCATGCGTTCAAGTACAACCTCTCACAAAAACCAGTTTTCCAGGAGATTAGACAATAAAAACAACTGCTATAGAGAATTAAAAATCGAAACTTTTATTGAACAAAACCTCAGAACTCAATGGGGAATTACAAAAGAATCAACCAAAAAGGTTTAACCTTCCATGCGGAGGCAAAACAAAAGAATTACTAAGAAGAAAATAAACTAAGAAAACCCTATGAAGCTCTCCTTTTTTCTCCTTGATGCTTGTGTCCTTTTATAGGCTTTTCTGCTCCAAGGATCTTGAGAGAATATTGTAGTTTATATTTTGTTAACCGTTTCCAAGTTTCTATCTTTCCATAATTCTTTTTATTTTGCAGAAGATTTGCTTCCAATTCTGTTTCTAGAATCTTGTAGCTTTTATTTTCTCTTTCTTCTCCTCATAATATTTTTTCTGTTTTGGTTCAAGAAGCAACTTGGACTTTTGCATATTTGGCCCATTCACAAAGGTAGATGCTTCCTCCAGATAATTTACTCTAAAAACACAAAATTAACAATAATAATAGTTAAGGCCCAAATAAACCCAATTATAAGAATATTAATTAAAACAATGAATTTATTTATTATTATAGTCCAATAATCTATGAATTAGGCTAATGAGTGTGAATAAATATATGCTCATCAAATACCCCCACACTTATCCTTTTGCACTCCCGGGCAAAACACTCTGAGGCTTAAAAAGAAAAGAAAAAAAATGCAAATAACAAATAGCAAATTCTAAGAATGCATAATGACAAACATGATATAATTTCAAGAAATCAAGGAATCAAGAAAAATGTGAATGAAAATTCCTATATTTTAATATACAAGCAGGTACTTGAAATTGAAGGTTGAGTCAAAATTGACAAAACTTCACTGGACACTCTCCAACTCTCAAGTGTTTAGGGTTTGTAGTTACACTCAACACTCATGCAGACAAACACTACCATATGCTTAGCAAGACTCTAATATTCACAACCATTGAAAAATATGCAATCAAAGATCAAAAGGACTTTATAAGGGATGTAATGAGGCTAAGGTAAAGGTAGGTAAAAGGGGGAAATTAGGCTTAAAACCATAGAAAAACAAAGGAACAATGGAGGATAGGTCTAAAAACAAGTGTAAGTATTATGACAATTCAACTCCTCTTTTTATTTCAAGATATAATAATTTTTTTTTCATATAATAAACAGTCAATCCAGTGTATTAGAGGATCCACTCTTATTTTCTTTGTTTTGCTTTGCTTTTTTTTTTCTCTTGTTATATTCTTTTTTTTTTCTACCCCTTTTCTTTTTTTTTTAAAAAAAAAAACTGAAGAGGTAAACTATGAAAATGAGATACACCCCCACACTTATTCAAAAACCTATTCCCAAATGATTTCAAAGCTCCTTCATCTTCTAAGGTAGGGACAAACATGGTTTTTCTGTTTTGAGGCTTGTAATGAGGGTTAAAAATAAGAAAAAGGCTATAGGCTCAAAGGGCTAATAAATGGATTATTATCATAAAGGTAGGCTAGTATGGCTAGTGGGTTAATTTAAACAAAGAATGCCTCTATCATATCAGTTCATGCACGTAAATCACAATTGTAAAACAAAGAATCAAGCTAAGTTCTAGAGTATAAGCAAACATGAGTGAAAACACACTAAAAAGAGTATTAAATGATATATCAATTAAGGTTCAAAACTCACTAGGGACATTCTATCAAAAGATTCAACCCAAAATTTCTCATAACCAACTTATTTATCAATTTTTAAGAAAATCCAAACAACAAAGATCAAGAAACCAAGATTTTCAAGAATTATAAAACTTGTCAGCCATTAGACAATCCTAAAAAAGCTTATTTATTTTAATAGAAGCAAAAAAGAAATTCAAACAATTAAAAGAAAAACAAAAAACACAAAAATAAATCAACAAAAGATAAATCCTAAACTATGATTCTCCTCCCCCACACTTAAATCATACATTGTCCTCAATGTAAAATCAATAAATAAATTTGTATAATAAAAGTGAGAGAAGAAGTACTCCCTCATTCAGCTTGAGGGAATTGGCAACTGCAACAAATCTCTTCAACCATCTCCTCTACAATATAATCCAAGGGCCTTTGTATAGTGTAGCACAGAGATGATGATTGCTGGAAGGTCTTGCCAAGGCATGCAGTACCTTGGTAAACTATGAAACAAACATGCTATGACGAATAAGCCTTGAATTAATAGATGAAAATGGGGCGGGTCTGGAGGTCGTGTGAAATGGTACAGTTTCTTCCATGAATGAATGATGGTACTTTCTAGAGTATATATGGAAGACAAAAATTTATTCATCATAGACGATCTGATATGATTAGCTGTTTGAGGATCGTCTAAGGGTGGTGGTCTAAGGCTAGACAGTCTAGCTAGGGTAGACGGTCTAGTTGGGGTGGGAGATGGAATGAAATGTATGTTAGGAGGTGGTGGTGGCTGGTAAAGGCTGCTTTCAAACGTTCCAATTATGATAGAAGGTGTAGCCAGTGGAGATGATGGAATGAGTGATATGGGTTTCACCTTAAATAGTGGAGGTTGTACTCTGTGAAGCTTTAAGGATGGAAGAATAATATCATCTTCTTCTCCACTATCAGTGTCTACTTGAACGATGGGTAACACCTGTTCTTCCTCTTCTTGTATTACCTCCAAAACTATGTTAGAGCCATTTGCTAGTGCGCAATCTTTTTCAGTAGATTCGGCAAGTATAGCAGCATCAACAACTTCTTTATCAAGACCTGCATGTGTCATAGAGTCTAATGCCTCTTGATTAAGCAATGATTTTTCTTCCATCAGTGGAGGTTAGACATTAGTTGGTAATGGTTCATAGATCCTAACAACCTGCAAATCAACAGTGTCTGCCCTGCAAATTATATCATCAGAGGATATGCATTTGGTAATCACAGAACATGTTGCACATGTATCATCAAAATCCTTTGTATCTTCAGCAGTCATATGCACTTTGGGAGTGTCTGGATAAGGTTTTATTCCTGCAAATGAAATGGAAACTGGAGGCATGGCAGAATTAATCTCAACACATATATCAGGATCACAAGTATAACATGTATCAAAGTTGGAAAGATTTTCTATATCTAAATTAGGATCATGATGTGAATTCAAACTTTGCTTAGAAATATCTTCAAATTGTCTAGTCAATTGACCAACTTTCTCTTCTAACTTTGATAGAGTAGCATCTATGCTTTGCTGAGATTTCATTGTATTTACCATTAATTGTCTCACCAGCTCCTCTAAAGATGGCTCTTCAAGATTATGAGTAATATTATCAGTTTGAAAAAATGGTTGAAAAGGTGTTTCACTTTCATCAAAATAATATTGTTGATAATATGGTTGCTGTTGAGGTAGCTCATATGACGGCTGACAATATGGATTAAAATGCTGAGGTTGTTGAAAATATGGTTCACATTGTTGTTGAGGCTGCTCATAAAACTGTGAACATTGCTGCAAATATGGCTCATAATAAATATCATAATTGTAAATTTCTTCAGCTAATTTCTGTTCCATTTTAGAATTGAAAACAGGGGATGTATATTATGGACACCAACAGCTATTAGACGCCTTAGAGCAAACTCTTTTTTTTGTTTAAATTGAAAAGAAAACCAAGTAAACTCCCAGAAAAGAGAGGTGAGTCACAAGTGGACAAACTTAGAAACCAAGTCTTTCCTAGCCAGAGTCTTCCCTGAATTGCTTTCAATATTAAAAAATCAAAAAGTAGCAACTAAAGTGTCTACCCTAAATGCAAGATCCTAAAAAAAAAAACAACTAATGCAAATGCTACACTTAATGCTTAAAAAAAAGTTAGAGAAAAAAAATTATGTTAAAATAAATAAAATATAGAAAATAAAAACAGTACACAAAAACAAAAATAGAAATAAATAAAGATGACAAAAAAAATAAAAATAAAAGAAATAACTAAAAACATAAAAGATATAAAATAAAGGCAAAATAAGATAAAGATAAAAGATATAAAGGAATAAAATAAAAACAAATCAAAACAAAAAATAAAGATAAAAGATATAAAGAAAGAAAATAAAACAAATCAAAACAAAATAAAGATAAAACATATATAGAGAGAAAATAAAAACAAATCAAAATAAAATAAAGGTAACAGATATCCTAAATATTAGATTTTTTTTTTTTTTTTGTTATTTTATTTTATTTTTCGTTTTTTTTATTGCTATAATAAATAAATAAAAACTAAAAGGAAGAAAATAAAGGTTAAATGTGAAGAAAATAAAATTAGGAATATAAAAAAAAATATGCAGATAAAAAGAAAAACCTGATAACCAAAATCAAATTGAATTCCCCGGCAACGACGCCAAATTTGATAGCTGTCGTTTTGCTGTCAAATTAATATGATTCTAGCGTAGACTTGTCTAACACTAGAGAGATGATAGTATAATTGTGGATAAATGTCCCCAAGTCGTCTCCCAACGAATCCAATAGTAAAATCAGTTGATCAGGGTTTAAAATCTATCTGCAAGCAATAAAAGTTAGCAATAACAATAAAGATAAAAAGGGGATTTGAAATAGTTGTGCAGAAAATAAAAAAAAGATTAAAATAGCAAATAAAAAGCGGTTGATCCCTAGTTCTTCCACCATTGAATTCTTCACAGGTTCTCTAAAGATTAATCTTTTCTCAATCCTCCAACAGAGCTAAACCAGATTGAACATGCGCCGATCTAATTCAACTGAAACTCACCAGTAAAGCATGCGTCTACTAGTTTAATCAATACCCATTTTGTTCCATGCGTATACTCCATGGGAATGCTTACCTCCTCTCCCTTGAATCATGCGCCCAAGAAATTAATTAGAACAATGCGAACTAACTAAGAAACCAAAGTTTAAGATGAGGAAGACTCTCAATCATGCGTTCAAGTACAACCTCTCACAAAAACCAGTTTTCCAGGAGATTAGACAATAAAAACAACTGCTATAGAGAATTAAAAATCGAAACTTTTATTGAACAAAACCTCAGAACTCAATGGGGAATTACAAAAGAATCAACCAAAAAGGTTTAACCTTCCATGCGGAGGCAAAACAAAAGAATTACTAAGAAGAAAATAAACTAAGAAAACCCTATGAAGCTCTCCTTTTTTCTCCTTGATGCTTGTGTCCTTTTATAGGCTTTTCTGCTCCAAGGATCTTGAGAAAATATTGTAGTTTATATTTTGTTAACCGTTTCCAAGTTTCTATCTTTCCATAATTCTTTTTCTTTTGCAGAAGATTTGCTTCCAAATCTGTTTCTAGAATCTTGTAGCTTTTATTTTCTCTTTCTTCTCCTCATAATATTTTTTCTGTTTTGGTTCAAGAAGCAACTTGGACTTTTGCATATTTGGCCCATTCACAAAGGTAGATGCTTCCTCCAGATAATTTACTCTAAAAACACAAAATTAACAATAATAATAGTTAAGGCCCAAATAAACCCAATTATAAGAATATTAATTAAAACAATGGATTTATTTATTATTATAGTCCAATAATCTATGAATTAGGCTAATGAGTGTGAATAAATATACAAGATAAAAAGAGAAAGCTGGAACACTTCAACACCCATCCAAACTCGCCTAAGCTAGAAGCCTTCCTAAGGAAGTCACCCAAGAGAGCTCAATCTTGTTGAGCAAGGATGATCTTGAAGCTTTGATATCTCCAAATCCATGGTGTTTGATGGAAGGCTAGAGTTGTTGTGTGTGTGGGTAGGTTTTGGGTAGAATGATGTGTAATCCACTCTTTGTTTGAATCTAAAACAGTTTGGAATCAAAACCTTTTTGAAAAATATTGTTTTATGAAGAAGTGCAAAAACAACCTGTTGTTTTGTCGTTTCAATCGGTTGTTTGAAACTTAGAGGTTTTTGAAAAGGGTTTGAAAACTGTTTGACTTGGTTGACTTTACTGTCAAACCAATTCAATCGGTTGTTTCGTGAATTCAACCGATTGTTTGTTGAAAATCCATAATAGAATTTCTGTTATGTTTGCAAATCAGCTTTAAATGTTTTCTAACTGAATAGGCTCCTGCTTTAAATTTTTTTTAACAGCTTTAGGAGTATTTAAAGAGGTTGTTATACTCTCTTAAAGATTGATATAGTTTGAGACATTTTGTGAAAGTGTGAAAACAGATTTGAGTTTTCAAAGATTTGCCTTCAAGCTTTTGGGTTTTCTCAAAGAAGTGGAATATGATTGTTGTATTCTTTTGATTTGATCTTCATCAGGTGTAATCCTTTTAGAATCTATTGTATTTCTGAATGCTGGTGTGTAAGTGCAGAATTAGAGGGTGTTTTGATTTTTGTGGTGTTTGTGTGCCAAAGGAAGTGTGTGTCTTGAGGTGTTCAAGGTCACTTCTTTGGTGGTGTGTTTCTAATTTGGATTTTGATTGCATAGTAGATACCCAGTGGTTTCTGGGGACTGGATGTAGTTCTTGGGATGGAAGTGAACCAGTATAAATTGCTTGTGTGCTTTTCTTTTACCCTTAACTCATTTAAATTATGCTTTTAAGTTGTTTCCAATTTAGCTGATATAAACAACCGGTTGAATCGCAAAAACAACCGGTTTGATTTTCTGTTAATCAACTTAAACAATTTTAATTGACTGCTTTCTGGATTTCTATATATGTGATTCTGCTTTGAACTTCATTATACCTTCAAAGTTTGTGAAAATCTTTCATAAACAATTCACCACCCTCTTGTTTAAGGTCATATATTCTAATAAATCTCGCCTAGGCGATGATGTGATTCCACTAGCCATATGGAGAATGATTCTTGACATTCTTAGGAATCACCTTGAGCTGGACATTATTGAGGTACTTTTCTTAGAGTTGGATCATTGTTCTAAGACAAGAACTCACCAAAAACTAGTACCAAATCCCAAACTCATTTGGATGTTCCACATATTGTCAAATTGAACCAAAAGAGATGGAGGAAAGGCAAAAACACTAATTAACAACACAAAACAGTAAGGAACCGAATCAAATTGCTGGAATTGAATAAGAAAAGATGAAAAACAGCCAAGAACACAAATGAACCATAGCTACACAAAACAAGCTGAAATTGTCGAACCAAAACAACTAGGAAACAAGCTAAGACAAGGAAATTAACAAGATAAGAAAGGAAGGAGAAGAGAATGCTCATGAAGATGGAAGAATGGTTGGATGATCACACCACTAGAAGTATGGATGCTCCTAGATGAGTGTGCAAGCCGCCACTTGAGGAAACCATGATCCTTCAAGATAAGACTAGAGAAGAAGGATCAAAAGCTCTCCAATGCTCACTCCAATTTTGAGTATAGTTTCTTTAGATAAATTCAAATCAGAAAAATACAAAGAGAGCACCTCTATTTATAGCCTAAGGTGCTGAAATATAAGCTACACAAATTCAAAAACTCCCTCCCAAAAAGCTTCTAGAATTTGCGCCTAAAACAAAGCATGAGGAAGGTGTGACCTCTTCCTTCACTTTGGCACCTCCTTTTCTACTCCTACACCTATCTACTAACACACCCCCCCTAAGACTCCTAACTAAAGACTAAAAGATGCTTTAACAATAGAGGCTTCTAATGTTTCCCTCTAAGCACCTTCAACAATATTCTTTATTATTTAATACTTGGCCTTGCCCTTCATAGGATGGACTTGGGTTTGGGCTTGGGCTTTGGGCTCGGGCCTCTCTTTATTTTATGTCTTCTTTTAATTTTGAGAAGACTAGAAGGAAGAACTTCAAGTGTGATGGTGAATTGCCTCTTCCTTCATTAATAAAAACCTCCTTTACTTGACTCTCATCATACTCCCCGAGTTGGAGAGAATTCGTCCACGAATTCTGAATCCCTGCATATAACAAAGTCAGTTTACTTTTACAATCAAAAGTGTAAGAAAAAGGAAGACATGACTTAGCAGATGGAACCAAAGGGATTGCAGAAAAGGATGTCCTATAAATCGACCAAGTTGGAAAAATTTGTTTGGGAATGATGATGTTTTTTGGAAAAAGGCCTCTTAAATGGTGAAACCCATTAGGAGGTATGAAAAAAATCATTCCTAACATATTTTAACCAAGGTGGTGTTGAAATAGGAACCTTGGGTAATGAAAAAGATAAAGAAGAAGAAGACCTTGGAGGGTCCATTTGAGGTATAGCACGAGTCAACATGATGGATTTAGAAGAGAAAATGGTGTGACTCGGTGTAGTACTTACTTCTTTTTCTTTCTCATTTTCTCTTTTAGTTTTCATTTTTATTTGGTCCTCATGAACCTCTTTGGGAGAGAGGGGTTTTAATATAACCTTGCGCCCTAGGAAGGAAAAAGACATTGTATTGGATAGGCCATCATGTAAAACATGTCTATCATATTGCCAAGGCCTTCCTAAAAGAAGATGAGATGCTTCCATGGGCACAACATCACATAAAACCTCATCTTTATACTTTCCTATTGCAAAGTTAATGAGGACTTGTTTATTCACCATGATTTCACCTACTTCACTAAGCCATTGTAATTTTTAGGGCTTGGTATGAGAGATAGTGGGTAAGGCTAACTTCTCCACAACTCTTGTACTAGCCACATTAGTGCAACTTCCCCCATCAATAATCAAGGAACATAACTTGTTGTTGATAAGACATCGGGTGTGAAAAATATTTTCTCTTTGAGTATCATTCAAAGATTTTGGAATTGTGCCCAACATACGTCTTACCATCAATAAGTCACCTTCACAAGGACTTTCACTCTCATTTTCACTTGATGGTCTAGAAGGTTAAGAATGCCTAGGTGAATTGGAATCATGCTGACTAACTACAATGCCTTCATGCATGTACATACTTCGTTTAGAAGGGCAATTAGCAGCAATGTGACCATATCCCAAACATTTAAAACACTTTTGACTAGACGATTTAATTGGGGATTTAGGCCTAGAAGTAGATGGCGTAGGATCCTTGGGTTTGAAAGAAGAATCTTTGGAAGGATGTTTAGAAAAAGAATTTTTGTTTCTCCAAGACTTGGAGTAGTATCCATCATTGGAAGTATTTTTGAAAGAGTTTTTCTTAGCAAGTTGGGCTTCCACCTTCATTGCAAGATGAACTAAAGAGCCCAATGATGAATACTCTTGTAACTCAACAATGTCTTGAATATCCTTCCTAAGACCACTCACAAACCTAGCAATCATAGCTTCCTCACTTTCCTCTAATTCAATTTTAAGCACAAGTGTTTCTAGCTCTTTATAATATTCATCCACATTTAGCGTGCCTTGTTGAAACCGTTGGAGTCTCAACATGAGGTCTTTCCTAAAATGTGGGGGCACAAATCTAGCGCGCATTTGATCCTTTAAAGAGTTCGAAGAGTCCACGGGAGGACCCTTGTGATAGATAATGTCCTTTACAATTCCATGCCACCATTTCATGGCATAATCACTAAACTCTAGGGTGGCTAGCTTAAGCTTATGCTCATCTTGGATCTCATGGATCTCAAATATTTGTTCACACTTAGCCTCCCAATCTAAATATACATTAGGATCACTAGAGCCATTAAAACAAGGAAGCTTGACCGAAGGTAGCCTAGCCTTTGCATCTTGGTAGTAACCATTGTCGTAGTGATGTCTTTCTCCTTGATGATGAGGTCTTTGTCCATGAAATTGTAGTGGATTCCTCCTTCTCCTATGCTCTTCATCACGGCCAAAATCATTTGAAGAGGCTCTTGAAGATGGTCTATGAGAATGATGCCCATCATGGATAGAAGGAGATGGTCTAGCTTGTTGCACCTCCATCTTTTGCAATTTCTCCTCCAACCGTCTAATGGTTCTTTGAGCTTCATGTAATTCACCAAGGATTGAAGCTTTGGATGGAGAATTCTGCTTGTATGATGCATCACTTGAAAATCCAGCCATTTTGGAAATAAAAAACAGCAAACACACAAAAACAGCAAACAAGTTAAGCAAAAAAAATTAGCAAAAACAGTGAGTGTGGCCAGCAAGAATGCCGAAGTGAAATGAGGTAGAAAAAGAGGTCACTCTCAAAGAAATAATGTCCTTGCACCAATCTGATCTTGAGGCCTTGGAATCCTCAAATGAAAGATGTCAAAGCAAGCACACCAATCTCAAAAGCAACCACCACAAAAGCAATGAAACAATAAAGACAAACAAGAAAAGGTATAAGCAAGGAAAGGTAATTGCAAAAGGAAAACTATATGTAAGACAAACTCAAAGAGTAAGAATGAAAGACAATCAAGAAAATAAAGAACTCAATGAGAAAAGTAGGCACACAAAAGAATACTTAAGGAAAAGCACTAGAGTAGATGAAGAAAACAAAAAATTAGCTACTGGAATTTTTTTTTTAAAATGCAAACTGTGCTTGATATTCACTGATTTAACTGGAATGATGTAGAGCGAACTGGATTATGAAATTTAAACCACAGAAACTTCAAGATGTTAACTCAATAATGGCACTACAATCAATTAAAAAAAGTAAGCCAATTAATTGAGATAAATTTTTTAAAATCGCTGCCAGATTACCGTATTCTTTTCGGCAGAATTGTACACTTTTTTTATTTTATTTATCATTTTTTGTGTACTTTGAATTTTTGAATGATTCTTTTTTCTACTCTTTTTTAACACTTTGAATATCACAAATCCAGAATTTCAGAATTTTCCAGTGAGTAAATCAATTGCAATAAGGAAAAACAGTAAGCACTTTTTTTCAGAAACAGAGGAATCCTAATAGGAACAAAAAACAGAATTATGAACTAGCAAAGACATAATGGAAAATGAAGTATTGGAACTTGTATAGGTCTAGAATACAAGTATGAACTCAATTCTAAAAAGAAAATGCACAAAGGATCAACATCAATTCAGAAAATTATATGACACTAAAGCAAGAAACAATCAAAAACAATAAAAGTACTACTAGAAGTAATGACAATTATGGAATAACATGACTAAGACAAAACTTGACATGATTACAAAATTAAAAGACATTTGACAAAAATAACAACAAGTGAAAGGAAGCTTAAGGTAAACTCTAGGAAGGAGAATGCCATTCCAAAAGAGCAACCATACTCATATGAATAATGAGTGCCATAAACCTTTTCACAAGCACTTGGTGTAACAAAAGAAAAACAGCAAGAAAAACTCAATTAACACCTAAAACAGAAACTTAAATTGCAAGAAAATTAAAGAGCTCTTGAAATTAAAGTGCACACAACTCAACAATTAAACAAGAAGAACCTAAGACTCATGGTTGGGCTTTTCTCGTCCAACTCGCCTATGAGAGCCCAATCATGCCCAGGAAAGAAGTCACTTAGTACAAGCCCAACTAGGTGAAATATGAGACGTGAGGCATAACCCTAGACATCATTGGGAGAATAAGAGGTGATAGAAAACCCTAGAGGAGGCATCCATCAAGAAGAAATCTTGGATCTTCTTTTCTTTCTTTCCATGCTTGTAATGACCAACATCAGTGGCTAATTCTATCATTTGGGATTGAGAGTAATCTTTTCAAATTCTTATGTATTCAGGTGATATTTAAATGTAATATTATGTTCTTTATTGATGATTAGTATTGTCATTTTATTTGCAATGCTTGTTTATCATGATTTTGATCCTTAAATTTTATTGAAAAGCACTTGTAAGTTTCTGACCTAAATGATAATGCTTAACATATTTGAATGTTTGGAAAAGATTTGAAATGTTAATTGCAATCAACATCTAATTGTAAGAATAAGAAGTTTTTATAAATATGCGAGAAATCAATAATTAGGAGACTATCTTAATTTTATATTCAAGAAACCGATATAAATGAATTTTATATGGCCATCAATATCAATTAAAGGATAACATATTATTATGCTTTTCAAAATACAAAAGAATGAGAAGGATGAACCCCAATCCCAATTTTCCCAATTGAATCGATAACTCTTTACTTTGCTTTATTTACATTCTTGAAATCATAGACAACAAGCATCCCACAAACATTTACTTATTGTCTTCTATTTAATGAATATTATACTTGATAATTCAACTATTTCTTGTGGATTCAATATCCGCCCTTAGAGACAAATTATTACTTCTGACATGGTGCACTTTCTCTAAAAAAGTCATCAAGTTTTTGGCGCCATTGCCATGGAACAATTTAATATTTGAGTACAAATTCCTAAATATTGTGAATATTTTAATTTTTTTTGTTTTGTTTTATTTGTAGTTTATTTGTTTTTAGTTTTAATTTTTAAAAGTTTTTTTTACTGCTAGTGAATCCTTATGCTAACTCTTAAATGAGTTGTCTTATATGATATTAAGAGGTCAAGTTCCCAAAGACCAATTATTATTTGAATAAGAGATTGAAAAGGAAACTAGAAGAAACAGAGAGACAAAGAGAAAAGCAAAAACAAGGAGACACCAGAGAAGAATCCTCAACCACTTCCTCCCTCCCCATTAATATTTTTCAAGAGGAAAGCAACATGGCGGAAGAGCAAGCACCACCTCCTAGGAGAACACTTGGAGATTATGACATGCAACAGGGGTCAAGACACTTTTATAATATTGTAATACCTGCTACAACCAAGGCCTTGGAGATGAAACTTGTTGATGTGGAACGGGCGACAAAGAATATTGATGCATTGACATTAACAAATTATCAAGCCCGACATGAAGACAAAGTATTCAAAAGAAAAGGTTGTTAGAGTTGAGTACCTCAGATGCACTCCTGGCTCAGAATAAAATTCTGACACAACATCTTAAAGCATTAATTGCACAAATGGATAAATTGCCACAACAATTACAAGTTATGCAATCTTCTCAAAGTCAAAGTCAAGCATTAAGGTGTAATTTTTTTTCGGAGGTGATTATCCCAATGGTCATTGTTCTTGCCAAAATAACTCATCTGAAGTAGAAGTAAATTACATGGGCAATCAGGGAAGGTAAGGTGGTTTCTCCAACAATAATAATTATTCTTAAGGTTAGAGAAGCAATATGAATCAAAATTTTGGGTGGAAACAAGATAATGGTCCATCCAACAAACAAGGTCCTTTCCAACAACAACAACAACCCCTATATCCTTCAGTTCCTGAAAGAATGAACAAATTTGAAGATACCTTGGAAAAATTCATGAAAGCTACTCTGGTCAGTCAAACAATTAGTAGAGAGATAGAGTGATCAGTTTTCAGCCAACACTCAAACCAACCCAAAAGAACATTGCAATGTAATTACCACTGAAAGTGATAAAATAGCAAGAGAAAGGGATGGTGATAATTTAGTTGCCGAAAAAACAAAGAGTGAGAGAGAAAGAGATAAGAATGAAAGAGAGAAGAAAAGGAGTGAGGAGGAAAATATAAAAAAAAAAAGAAAAAAAGAGTGAAAATAAGAAGAGAGATGTTCTTGTCAAAGATTTAGCATATCATCATGCTCCTTCAAAAAAAAAAGATAAAGAAATTAAACATTTTGATAATTTTCTTCCTAACACTTATTTTGCAGAAGCTCTAGAAGAAAAGCCAACTTGTGAGAAATATATGAATCAGTTGTTAACAAAAAGATGAGCTATTTTGATGAGAAGAATATAGAGTTGGAGGCTGAATGTAGTACTATTATTAAAAAAGGATTGCCTCTAAAATCCAAGGATCCAAGAAGTTTTAATCTTCTAGTGTTTATAGATGTTTTACTTGTGGACAAGGCCTTACAGGATTTTGGGGCAACTATAAATTTAATTCCTTTGCCAATGATGAAAAAAAATAGGTGAATTAGAAATTAAACCCATAAGATGATGCTATATTTACCATATAGATCAATCGCATATCCTTATAGTGTGGTTGAATATGTTCTTGTTAAGGTGGATCAATTCATATCTCCCGTAGATTTTGTTGTGATGGGCATGGAAGAAGATGAGGTTCCCTTGATACTTTGCATACCTTTCGTGAAGACTGCTAGAATCATCATTGATGTTGATGAGGAAAAGCTTAAAGTAAGAGCTTAAGATGATGAGGTAACTTTTAATCTTTTTAATGGTTTAAAAAATTCTAATGCAGGGAAGGAATTCTTACAAATAGATACAACAAAGGAAGCATTTCTTGACACTAAAGAGCAATTGGATCTCCCAAATTTATTTGAGGAAGTTATACATCATCACATTACAAAAGCGGAAGAGGAAGAATTTGTGCCAAAAATTATAGAAGAGCAACTCCCTAAAAAATAGCCATCTACATTAGGGACAAAAGAGGAAGACAAAGTCCAACAGGAGGTAACTATAGTGAAAGATGAATTTAGACGAGGGAAACCAATAATGCTTAGAGAAAAACTCAAGACTGGTGGAACTATTGAACTTGAAAGCCCATATTCGAGAATAACTAAAATTGTAACTAGGAAATTGTTACAACAGAAAGGCCATCCACCTTAATAAAAACAATCATCAAGCTATATGACGTTAAATAAAGCGCTTACTGAGAGGCAACCTAGTATTTTTGTTATTCAATTTAGCTGGTTTATTTTGTTAATAGGATAGGGTCCATATTTTTTTTTGTAAAAAATAGTAAAATTTCATGCAGGGAAACTCGTCTGGGCAAGATATAACTCACCTAGGCGAGTTGAGTTTTAAAAGAAAGGTGCTCTTTGGAGAAATCTTGCCCAAGCGATATATAGCTCGCCTAGGCGAGATCCCACTAACAACATTAAAAACGCGTGAAAATGGCCACTTCTCCCAATTTCAAAATTCTTGGTGTTGAAAAACCCTAGAATTTGCAATTTTGCTCATCAGTCTTTTCTCAATATCACAATTTTATCTTCCAAATTTCAAATTTCTGTTTAATCTTGCCATGTAAGTGTTCTTGCCCTACTCTATGAATTGAATTTCTATTCAACAACTATTGCTTATTATTCTTAGTTGAAAACTTTTAATAGTTTGGAGGGGGGGTTGGGTTTATAATGACTATCTTAAATTTATGGTATTGGGGAATGATTATTAAAGTTATTGTTGATTTTGGGTGGTTAGTTGGGTACCAATAACTGATTAAATTCATTTTTGGAGATGTCTATGAAGTGTTTGATAAAATGCTTCCATCAAAATTATATTGCAAAACATGTGAATTAGTTGGGTTTTTTTATACATAATCTTGGCATTTCTACACTGTTGATGCAAAACTATGTGAGTTAAATCTGAATACAATATTCTTATGATGTTTAAATTATAACAAATTAATGTATTTGAAGATTGGTGTATTTAACTAGAGTGTTGCAGCAAATGGGACATACAAAAAACACTGCAGCCCAAACTTTCAAAGGTAAAAGGGTAAGAATGGACTCCAATTTTCCTGAACCACCATAAAAAAATAGTTTTGGGAACAAAGAAAAATAAAGAAGATATGAAGAAATCAAGATTTGGACCTTCATTACATTGAAAAGAGTGCAACTACAACTCGAGTAGTATGATCTATTTTTAAATGGGTTGCAAAGAAGAAACTGGATGAGGCTTAGCAGATCCCTTAAGTAAGTATGATCCTAAGGTAGTCCATGAATTTTATGCTAATGCTTGGACCAGAGGTGAAGAAACTCAAGAAATGAGGTCAAGAGTTAGAGGTAAATGGGTGAGCTTTGATAGAGACTTTATCAGTGGCTTTGCAGGAGATCCATTACAACTGAGAGGTGATGATGAGTGTACTTATCACCAGTTGAGAGCTAGAACCTTTGGCTTTAATGATGATGAAGTGGCTAGAGAAATATGTTTAGCCAATCACTCCTATAAAATAAACCCAGTTGGGAAACCATGTATAATTTTAAAGAAACATATAAAGATCTTATCTCTAGTTTGCATGGTATTCATTTTAGCTAACATGGTTCCCATTGGACATGTGTCAGCCTTAAATATTCCCAGGTTTCATCTTCTCTATTGGCTTTTAAAAGAAGATTATTATGTTGATGTTGCTAATATTATTTGTTATGAAATATATCAATTTGTTATATTAGAAGCTAATCAGAATAATCAGAAGGCGAAGGGTTCCTTGGGGTTCTCTACTTTGATAACTGCTCTCTGTAAACTCACAGGGTTGAGGTGAACCCAACAAAAAAAATTAGACCACCCATTGATTTGAAATTTATTATGAATAATTTTACTGCTATAGATGAACAAGCACCACAAGTTGATGATGTTCTTATTCATCATTCACCAATCCATCACCCTAGCTCATTATCATCTTCCAGGAAAGATAGGGTGCTAGAACAAATGCAACAAATGCAATTAGAGTAGAGAGCTACATGGAAATATATACAAATGCAACAAAGTGCGAGTCGTAGAGGAATGATGCATATGCATCAAGCTGCATATCAAAGTTTCCCTTAAGAGCAACCTAACCCTATATGCCTCCAAATTAATTTGGAGCTTATGTAGCTTGGCCTGAGAACAAATTATATTTTTCAAGGGAGACAGATCCTACAGAAGAAGTAGGATCATCTATAGCTGTAGATGAGGACTTTAATAGAGAGTTGAATTCCTAGGAAGAGAAGATTGAGCAAAAACGTGATTTTATTTTTTCTAGTTATCTTTTCTTTTCAGTTATTTAATTTTTTTTTATCTTTCTAGTTCTTTGTTTTCATTTATTTATTTTTGTTTATTTTATTTTCTTTCAGTTGTTTAATTTTCTTGTATTATTATTCTTAAATCATTTTCAATTTTAATTTAATTGTTGAGTGGTTTCTAGTTTTTTTTTTTGAAATAAATAAGAACTGCAATGTTAAATTTAAATTGTGGAAAAAAGGAATTTGTGTTTAAACATTAAATAGATAAATGAATTAGACACATGTTGGAAAAGAAAATGTGATCAAATCCTTATTCAAATGTAGTTGAAATTATGATACATGAAAATTTAACAAGATAATTGATTAGAATAGAGAATGACAAAACAATAAGGAATGTGACTAAGTAAACCAAGTGAATGTGTGAACCTTAAACAATTTTGAGAGTTTTATTGATGAATTGACAATTGTGATTGCTTAATTTTTATTTTATGTTACATCATAAAAGAGCATGAAGATGATTAAGACATTTATGTTAATTAGGAACCCAGGGTCAAATAGTCGACCTTTATGGAAATAGAATTCATTATATTTTTTTATAACCTTTCTAAGTCTGTTATTATTGCACCCTAAACCCTTAATGATATATTTTCCTACCCATCGAAATGTTTAAGGAAGGAGAACATAAATGCAATATATATAGAAAAGAGAATGGTTGGTTATAGTTGTTTATAGTTCAAATAATTCAGCTGTTGGAAATAAGAATAATCTATTCCTATTGATTAAAACAAAAATCATGTTAAAATCATGAATAAGTAAAAAGAAAAGGAGGAAAATTGTGAAGTCAAAGAAAATGGTGATTAGATAACACATATGTACTATAATTGGATTGTAGGAATCTTCTTCTTCTTTAAAATGTGCATTTTGTTATTTGAAAAACCAATACTTTTTGGAAGTCTGACGTCATGATAACCCTGTAAAAGACCTTAAGATTCATGCTTCTAATATGATTTTGATATGAAGATGAAATGAAAAGAAACTGTGATTTGTTAGGATTCAATGAAAATAGAGAAAAACACTTACTTGTGAGCTTATGAGAAGAAATTCCTTGATGAATTGTTATTTTATTGTTTTAAGTTTGATCCTAGAAGTTGATTGTATCTATATTTTGCTATATTTGAATTTGGAAGCAACATAAGTTTCTAATTTAATATGTTATTTAGTGAATAAAGCTATTTTGATATTTAAATTCAATTATGATTTAGTTATATTTATTTACTTTGCTTGAGGACAAACAAGATTCTATGTTGGGGGAGTAGATAAGTATCATATTTTAGTAATATTTCATATTAAAATACAAGCACTTACGGATATTTATCGATAAAATAACTATAATTTAACCCCTAATTTATGAATTTAAAACTTTTTATATTTTGTGATTATAATAGAAATAAGAACGATTTATTCCCAAATTTGTGTTATTTCAGGATTCTAAGAGGAATTGGAGATAAAAGGGCTAAAGGAAAATATACAAGATAAAAAGGGAAAGCTGGAAGCCTCCAACATTCGCCCAAACTCGCCTAAGCTAGAAGCCTTCCAGTGGAACTCGCCCAAGTGAGCTCAATCTCGCCTAGGTGAGACCACTCCAGAGAGGTTGGGCTTTTCTCGTCCAACTCCCCCAGGCGAGAAGTCACTTAGCCCAAGTATAACTAGGTTAAATATGAGGTGTGAGGCACAATCCTAGACATGATTGGGAGAATAATCGGTGATAGAAAACCCTAGAGGACGCAACCGTCAAGGATAAACATTCTAGATCTTATTTTCTTGCTTTCCATGCTTGTAATGGCCAGCATGAGTGTCTAATTCTAACCTTTGGGATTGAGAGTAATTTTTTCAAATTCTTATCTGTTGAGGTGATATTTAAACATAACATTTTGTTCTTAATTGATGATTGGTATTGTCATTTTATTTGTATTGCTTATTTATCATGATTTTGATTCTTAGATTTGACTAAAAAATATTTCTAAATTTTTGACCTAAATTATAATGCTTAACATATTTGAATGATAGGAATAAATTTGAAATGTTAATTGCTATCAATATCTAATCGTAAGGGTGAGGAGTTTTTATAAATATGTGAGGAATCAATATTTAGGAGACTATCTTAATAATTTTGTATGCGAGAAATCAATATAAATGAATTTTATATAGGCATCAATATCAATAAAAGGATGAAATATTATTATGCTTTTCAAAATACAAAAGAATGAGAAGGATGAACCCCAATACCAAATTTTCCAATTGAATCAACAACTCTTTACTTTTCTTTATTTATATTCTTGCAATCATTCACAACAAACATCCCACAAACGTTTAGTTATTGTCTTCTATTTAATGAATGTTATACTTGATAGTTCAATTGTTCCTTGTGGATTCAGTATCCATTCTTGGGGAAAAATTATTACTTGACCGTTGGATGCATTCAAATTTGACGGTCGTGATGCTATGACGTTTCACTTGAAAGGGGTTTAGAAATACTATAAATATTTGATATCAAATGGTATACCTCACTGCTTCTACTACTTTTGTATTCTTGTGTCCGAGAGATATTAGCGACTATTATCAGAAGGTATTATGTCTTCCTCAAGCTCTGTTTCTGATTCTGACGATTTTTTGGGGTTTTCGAGTGTGAGTAATGGGGCTACCGGGAAAGTGATTGAGACAAATAAAGATATTCATTCAGCTGCTTCTTCAGCTAATGTATCTCTTGTAAAAAATAAAACTTTTATTGATATGAGTTCAAGCGATGAAGCAGTAGATCTTGAAGCTGAAGTAAGAGCCGAGAGAGCAAAAGAAAATTGGATTCTTCGTCATGGTTATCACTGGGTTAACCCTAAAGTTCGAGAATACTTCTCTCAGTATTGCTACTCTTCAGCCCTTCATAGCTATTTATCTAAAACTTATATTTATTCTTCTTACGCCACTGAAGAAATTATTTCTTTTCGGCATGCCCGAACTATCGACAATGTTTATCATGGTTGTGAAAGCGAGTCTTGTAAATTCTTTTATTTATATGAATGTCTCTTTACGAACATTCATGTTAGATTTCCGTTGGATGAATTTTAAATGGTGTTCTGCATCTTCTTAACGTTGCCCTACTCAATTACACCCTAATAGTTGGGCTTCTATGCAGGCTTTTCGTATTTTGTGTAAATATCTTTCATTGTCTCCTACTCCGGGAGTGTTTCTTTACTTCTATAGTTCTCAGTCTGGTAAACGATCAACTTGGTTGTCTCTGATCAGTCGGTCCAAAGCTTGTCTACTTTCCCCATTCAACTCTTTGTATAAAAACTTTAAAGGTGGTTTCTTCAAAATTTTAATTGAAAAAACAGGAAAAACTATTTTTATGATGGTCACGTCCCAAAATTTTCATTCTATTGGACGAATACCCCTTTAAAGTTCAATTTATGACATTCAATGAGCGCGGAGGACCGATATGTTCTCTCGATTCTTGATCACTTATCTCGTAAACTTCCTACTCGCGGTCTACTACGAATATATCACTCTTGTAAACCAGAAAAGGATTTTATTGGTATGTATTTTATTCAAATTTTCTTTTTTAAACAAGAAAATTTTAACTTTGCTAATTTTTCTCTTGGATTTCAGGTTTGATGGCCGCCACAAATCCGAAAGGATGAGCATATTTTTCAAAGCTATTAAGCAGACATGGTGGTTGAACTACCCCTAAACCCGGTGATGTGATTCCAATAGCCACATAGAACAAGATTCTTGACACTTTGAGGAATCACCTTGAGCTGGAAAATATAGAGGCACTTTCTTAGAAGTTGGATCATGGTTCTAAATTCAAGAACTCACCAAAACAAGTACCAATTCTCAAACTCATTTGGATGAACCAAATATTGTCAAATTGAATCAACAAAGGAGAATTAAAAAAAGAAGAAACCGAACAGAAATGAATTAAAATCAAAACTACCGAACAGAATTAAGGAACAAACAAACTATAGGTGCTGGAAAATTAGAAGAACCGAAACAACAACAACTCAAAACACAAGACAACATGAACAAATTGAAGAAGAAGAAAGGAAGGAGAAGAGAATGCTCATGAAGATGGAGGAATGGTTGGATGATCACGCCACTAGAAGAATGGTTGCTCCTAGATGAGTGTGGAAGCCGCCACTTGAGGAAACCATGGTCCTTCAAGATAAGACTAGAGAAGAAGCTCAAAGCTCTCCAAATGCTCACTCCAATTTTGAGTATAGTTTCTTTAGATAAAATTCAAATCTGAAATTTACAAGGAAGGCACCTCTATTTATAGCCTATGGTGCTGAAAATTGAAAGCTAAACAATTCAAAATTCCCTCCAAAAGCTATCTAGAACCGGCGCTAATTGCCAAGCAAGGAAGGTGTGATCCCTTCCTTCACTTTGGCACCCCCTATTCTACTCCTACACCTATCTAGTAATACACCCCCCCTAAAGCTCCTAACTAAAACCTAAAAAGATGCTATAACAAAAGAGGTTTCTAAGGTTTCCCTCTAAGCACCTTCAACTAAAGACACTACAAAAAGAGAAAATAAATGTCCTCTAGCTCCCAAGGCTTTGAACATGCTTCTTGTAATCCTTTGAGGTGGACTTTGACCTCCATGGGCGTCCTCCATTTGTGCCTCCACCTCTTCTTGAGCTTGATGAGTGGCCTCCATGTTCTCTTGGGCTTGATCTCCATCATACTCCCCGAGTTGGAGAGAATTCGACCACGAATTCTGGAGACCTACAGAAAAATGAGTTAGATCGCTGACATTAAAAGTATGACTACCTAAGAATGTATCAGGCATATCTAACTCATAAGCATTGTCATTAATCCTCTTGAGGACTTGGAAAGGTCCATCCCCTCGAGGCATTAGTTTGGACTTCCTTTGAGTAGGAAAACGATCCTTCCTCAAGTGAAGCCAAACCCAATCGCCCTCATCAAACAATAATGCTTTTCTCCTTTTATTGGCAAGTTCAGCATACTTGCCAACCTTCTTCTCAATTCTCTTCTTGATGTCTTTATGCAAAGTTTTCACAAAAGAAGCCTTTTCATCCCCATCTTTGCATAAGACATCGTCAAGAAGGGGAATAGGAAGAAGATCAAGAGGTGTTAGGGGATTAAACCCATAGACCACCTCAAAAGGAGAATGGGAGGTGGTAGAATTTACTACTCGGTTATATGCAAACTCAACATGGGGTAGTAAATTCTCCCACACTCTAGGATTCCCCGAAATAAAGCATCTCAATAGTTGTCCTAAAGTTCTATTCACCACCTCGGTTTGACCATCAGTTTGTGGGTGGCAAGTGGTAGAGAATAAAAGCTTAGTTCCAAGCTTGCCCCACAAGGTCTTCCAAAAGTGACTCAAGAACTTAGGATCTCTATCGGACACTATAGACCTAGGAATCCCATGCAAGCGAACCACTTCTTGGAAGAAGAGGTTTGCAATGTGGCATGCATCATCCACTTTGTGGCAAGGAATAAAATGAGCCATCTTTGAAAAACGATCCACTACCACAAAAATGGAGTCCTTTCCCTTTGATGTCTTGGGTAAGCCTAAGATGAAATCCATAGATATATCTACCCAAGGCATTGAAGGGATAGGAAGAGGAGTATAAAGACCATGGGGATGCATTTTAGATTTAGCTTTGCGGCAAGCTATGCATTTATCACACAAACTATGAACATGTTTATGCATATGAGGCCAAAAGAAATGTTCATGCAACACATCCAAAGTTTTAGCAACCCCAAAATGTCCCATTAAACCCCCCTCATGAGCTTCTCTAACAAGAGATAATCTAATAGAGCATTGGGGAACACAAAGACGTTTTCCTTTAAAAAGAAAGCCATTTTGAATAAAAAAGTCTTTGTGTCCTCCCTTAAGACACTCTTGATAGAGGAGAGAAAAATCAAGGTCATCATGATAAAGTTCCTTAATGTGATCAAAACCAAGATATTGAGATGTTAAAAGATTTAGCAAGGTGTATCTTCTAGAAAGAGCATCCGCCACAATATTTATTTTACCTTGCTTGTGTTTGGTCACATAAGGAAATTGCTCAATGAATTCCACCCACTTGGCATGCCTCTTGTTAAGTTTGTTTTGGCTTTTCAAATATTTAAGAGATTCATGATCACTATGTATCACAAACTCTTTGGGAAAAAGATAGTGTTGCCAAGTAAACAAAGCCCTAACAAGTGCATATAATTCTTTATCATAGGTGGAATAGTTGAGATGACTTCCCTTCAATTTCTCACTAAAATAGGCTATGGGGTGGCCCTCTTGGAGGAGAACAGCCCCAATACCTATGCTTGAAGCATCACACTCAATCTCAAATGTCTTAGTGAAATTAGGAAGGGCCAAGATGGGAGCATTAGTCAATTTTTCTTTCAAAGTATCAAAAGCATTTTGTTGTGCTTCTCCCCAATAAAAGACCACATCCTTTTTCACTATGTCATTGAGTGGTGCGGCAATGGTACCAAAGTTTGGGACAAATCTTCTATAGAAAGAAGCAAGCCCATGAAAACTTCGGACCTCATTCAAAGATTTCGGTGTAGGCCAATTTTGAATGGCCACCACCTTTGTTTTGTCCACATGGACCCCTTTACAACTCACAACAAACCCTAGGAATTCTATATGATCAAGAGCAAACATACATTTAGCAAGGTTAGCATACAAATGTTCCTTCCTAAGGGTTTCCAAAACTTGCCTAACATGCAACCTATGGTCATTCAAAGATAAGCTATAAATGAGAATGTCATCAAAGTAAACCACAACAAACTTACCAATGAAAGGTCTAAGAACATGATGCATGAGGCGCATGAAGGTACTTGGTGCATTAGTTAAACCAAAAGGCATAACTAACCACTCATATAAACCAAAGTTGGTCTTAAAAGCCGTCTTCCATTCATCACCCGATTTGATACGGATTTGATTGTAGCCGCTTTTAAGATCAATCTTTGAAAAGATTTTTGAACCATGTAATTCATCCAACAAATCATCTAGTCTAGGTATGGGATGCCTATACTTAATGGTTATGTTATTGATGGCCCTACAATCCGAACACATTCGCCATGTGCCATCCTTTTTTGGCACTAAGATGATAGGCATAGCACAAGGACTCATGCTATCTTGCACCCACCCTTTTTCAATCAAAGCCTCAACTTGTTGGCGAATTTCCTTGGTTTCACTTGGATTGGTCCTATATGCGGGACGATTTGGTAAAGAAGAGCCCGGTATCAAATCAATTTGGTGCTCAATCCCTCTCAAAGGTGGAAGTCCATTTGGAGGATCTTGAAACACATCTTTGAACTCTTTTACCAAATTTTCCAAGCAATGAGGACTATCAACAAGTGTTTCTATGCTAAGAGTTCTAGGGATGGCTAAAAAAAGAGGATGATGAGCCACTATTTCCCTTTCAATTTCACGCCTAGACACAAGGAGTGTAGGCTTAGAACTCTTATCTTTTTTATCTTTTTCACTCTCCCTCTTTTTCTTCATCATAACTTGGTCCTCATGGACTTCTCTTGGAGAGAGAGATTTTAAAGTAACCTTGTGACCATGGAATTCAAAAGATAATTTGTTGGTAAAACCATCATGTAAAACTTTTCTATCAAATTGCCAAGGCCTTCCGAAAAGAACATGAGTGGCTTCCATGGGCACAACATCACATAATACCTCATCTTTGTATTTTCCAATGGAGAAATGGATGAGGACTTGTTTATTAACAATTATTTCTCCTACTTCACTAAGCCATTGTAATTTGTAGGGCTTTGTATGAGAGATAGTAGGCAATCCAAGCTTATCTACTACTCTTGTACTAGCCACATTTGCACAACTACCCCCATCCACTATCAAGGAACAAATGTTGTTTTGAATAAGACATCTTGTATGGAAAATATTTTCCCTTTGACTTTCATCAAAAGGTTGTGAAACTTGTCCAAGAAGTCTTCTCACAACTAACAAGTCCCCTTCAAGTGGACATTCACTCTCTTCCTCACTAGATGCATGAGAATGCAATGAATGCTTTGAAGAATCCGAATCATGCTCACTAACTACAATGCCCTCATGCATGTACATACTTCGTTTTGAAGGACAATTTGCAGCAATATGACCATAACCCATACATTTAAAGCATTTAGTGTTAGATGTTCTAGTGGGAGACTTAGGTCTAGATGTTGATGGCTTAGATTCCTTGGGTTTGAAAGAAGAATCTTTGGAAGGATGTTTTGAAAAAGAAGTTTTGTTTCTCCAAGACTTGGAGTAGTATCCATTATTGGAAGCATTTTTAAAAGAGTTTTTCTTAGCAAGTTGGGCTTCCACCTTCATTGCAAGATGAACTAAAGAGCCCAATGATGAATACTCTTGTAACTCAACAATGTCTTGGATATCCTTCCTAAGACCACTCACAAACCTAGCAACCATGGCTTCTTCACTTTCTTCTAATTCAATTTTAAGCACAAGCGTCTCAAGCTCCTTATAATATTCATCCACATTTAGCGTGCCTTGTTGAAACCGTTGGAGTCTCAACATGAGGTCTTTCCTAAAATGTGGGGGTACAAACCTAGCGCGCATATGATCCTTTAAAGAGTTCCAAGAGTCCACGGGAGGACCCTTGTGATAGATAATGTCCTTTACAATTCCATGCCACCATTTCATGGCATAATCACTAAACTCTAGGGTGGCTAGCTTGAGCTTATGCTCATCTTGGATCTCATGGATCTCAAAAATTTGTTCACACTTAGCCTCCCAATCTAAATACACATTTGGATCACTAGAACCATTAAAGCAAGGTAGTTTGACCGAAGGAAGCTTGGACTTTGCATCATGGTAGAAGCCATTGCCGTAGTTAATTCTTTCCCCTTGGTGATGATGTCTTTGTCCATGGACTTGGGGTGGAGGTCTCCTTCTCCTATGCTCATCTTCACAGCCAACATCATTTGAAGAAGCTCTTGAAGATGGTCTATGAGAATGATGTCCATCATGGATAGAAGGAGATGCTCTAGATTGTTGGACCTCCATCTTTTGCATTTTCTCTTCCAACCTTCTAATTGTTCTTTGAGCTTCATGTAATTCACCAAGAATTGAAGCTTTGGAAGGAGAATTCTGCTTGTAGGATGCATCACTTGAAAATCCTGCCATGTGTAATTAAAAACAGCAAACACACAAAACAGCAAACAAGTTAAAAAAAATTTAGCAAAAACAGTGAGCTATAATGAAACTGCCGAAGTGAACTTAAGGCTGAAAAAGATATCACTCTCAAAGAAATAATGTTCTTGCTCCAATCTGATCTTGAGGCCTTGGAATCCTCAAATGAAATATGTCAAAGCAAGCACACCAATCTTAAGAGCAAACCACCACAAAACCAAAGAAACAATAAAGACAAACAAGAAAAGGTATAAGCAAGGAAAGGTAATTGCAAAAGGAATACTATATGTAAGACAAACTCAAAGAGTAAGAATGAAAGACAATCAAGAAAATAAAGAACTCAATGAGAAAAGTAGGCACACAAAAGAATACCTAAGGAAAAGCACTAGAGTAGATGAAGAAAACAAAAATTTTAGCTACTGGAAATTTTATTTTATTTTTTATGCAAACTGTGCTTGATATTCACTGATTTAACTGGAACGTTGTAGAGCGAACTGGATTATGAAATTTATACCACAGAAACTTCAAGATGTTAACTCAATAATGGCACTGGAATCAATTAAAAACAGTAAGCCAATTGAGAGAAATAAATTTTTTAAAATCGCTGCCAGATTACCGTATTTTTTTCGGCAGGAATGTACACTTTTTTTATTTTATTTATCATTTTTTGTGTACTTCATATTTTTGAATGATTCTTTTTTCTATTCTTTTCTAACACTTTGAATATCTCAAATCCAGAATTTCAGAATTTTACAGTACGTAAATCAGTTGCAATAAGGAAAAACAGTAAGCACTTTTTCAGAAACAGAGGAATCCTAATAGGAATAAAAAACAGAATGATGAACTATCAAAGACATAATAGAAAATGATGTATTGGAACTTGTATAGGTCTAGAATACAAGTATGAACTCAATTCTAAAAAGAAAATGCACAAAGGATCAACATCAATTCAGAAAATTATATGACACCATAGCAAGAAACAATCAAAACAATAAAAGTACTACTAGAAGTAATGACATATATGGAATAACATGACTAAGACAAAACTTGACATGATTCAAAAATTAAAAGACACAACACAAATTGTAACAAGTGAAAGGAAGCTTAAGGTATACTCTAGGAAGGATAATGCCATTCCAAAAGAGCAACCATACTCATAAGAATTATGAGTGCCATAAACCTTTCCACAAACACTTGGAGCAAAAGAAAAACAGCAAGAATACTCAATTAAAAGTCTAAAACAGAAACTTAAATTGCAAGAAAATAAAGAGCTCTTGAAATTAAAGTGCACACAACTCAACAATTAACAAGAATGAACCTAAGACTCATGATACCACATGATGTGATTCCAATAGCCACATAGAACAAGATTCTTGACACTTTGAGGAATCACCTTGAGCTGGAAAATATAGAGGCACTTTCTTAGAAGTTGGATCATGGTTCTAAATTCAAGAACTCACCAAAACAAGTACCAATTCTCAAACTCATTTGGATGAACCAAATATTGTCAAATTGAATCAACAAAGGAGAATTAAAAAAAGAAGAAACCGAACAGAAATGAATTAAAATCAAAACTACCGAACAGAATTAAGGAACAAACAAACTATAGGTGCTGGAAAATTAGAAGAACCGAAACAACAACAACTCAAAACACAAGACAACATGAACAAATTGAAGAAGAAGAAAGGAAGGAGAAGAGAATGCTCATGAAGATGGAGGAATGGTTGGATGATCACGCCACTAGAAGAATGGTTGCTCCTAGATGAGTGTGGAAGCCGCCACTTGAGGAAACCATGGTCCTTCAAGATAAGACTAGAGAAGAAGCTCAAAGCTCTCCAAATGCTCACTCCAATTTTGAGTATAGTTTCTTTAGATAAAATTCAAATCTGAAATTTACAAGGAAGGCACCTCTATTTATAGCCTAAGGTGCTGAAAATTGAAAGCTAAACAATTCAAAATTCCCTCCAAAAGCTATCTAGAACCGGCGCTAATTGCCAAGCAAGGAAGGTGTGATCCCTTCCTTCACTTTGGCACCCCCTATTCTACTCCTACACCTATCTACTAATACACCCCCCCTAAAGCTCCTAACTAAAACCTAAAAAGATGCTATAACAAAAGAGGTTTCTAAGGTTTCCCTCTAAGCACCTTCAACTAAAGACACTACAAAAAGAGAAAATAAATGTCCTCTAGCTCCCAAGGCTTTGAACATGCTTCTTGTAATCCTTTGAGGTGGACTTTGACCTCCATGGGCGTCCTCCATTTGTGCCTCCACCTCTTCTTGAGCTTGATGAGTGGCCTCCATGTTCTCTTGGGCTTGATCTCCATCACCCGGAAGGGAAGTTCAACCCGAAAGAGAGGTTGAAGTTGTAGAACCCTTCTCTCGGGTTGTAGCTATTATTGAGATCAGTGATGCTGGTAATGCTGTTGTTGAGCCTCCTAAGAATAGTAGAAAAAAAGATAGAAGTAGTAGACGGTCACATTCTTCTTCAAGGAGTCATCGTCATGTTGGTAGAAACTCCTCTTAACCTCTTCCCGAAACTTTTTCGGTGCTTTAACACGATTCTCAGAATTCGTTCACACTAACCTAGATGGACCATCTCGACACATGTTTTGGTTGGCCAATGCGTCTTTTCTTATGAAATCATCGATCGAGCTTGCCACTCGGTCTTTTCTAATTGCAAAAAGAGTCAGAGAAGAAACTGTTAATGGTATCTCTTCAACTGAATTTGAAAATTTGAAGAGGGAGTTGGTTGATTTCAGCAAAAGTCTTGAATCTGCTCTTGAAGCCAACTTGACATTGAACAATCAAATCAAAGAACTGTCGGATGTTCATGCCTATTGTGAAACTGAAAAAGAATCGTTAAAGGATGAAATTGCTGGCATGACTGCCGAAAGGTTAACATTTTAAGGTGAAATACAAAGGTTGAAGGGAGTCTTGTCTTATTTATCGGCTGCCAAACATGTTGATGCCGAGAAGATATATCAATCAGAGCCTGAGATAAGCCAGTTAAAAGAAAAACCTATTAGAAACTGAAAACTTTGTTGTTGATCAACATAAGTTAGGTTTCTATAAAGCTCTTCAACAAGATAAATACTTTTACAAGATTCATTTGGATGAAGGAAATTTTGATGTTGGCAAGGATTTTCACAACGAAGAGCTAATTCCAGTTAATGACATTCCTTATAATGAAGTGTCGGAAGAGGAAGCCACACATGACGACGAGAATGTTCATATTGAAGAATGATTTAGTTGTAATTTTTTTTCCGTAATACCTCCCAATCATTAGCTACCGGTTTGATATATTTTCACTTGGCCTTTCTTTGCCATTTTTTTAATTTATTGCACTTTAATATAATAGTTTCTGCATCATAGTTTTCTTGTCAATCTTTCAACCTTTCGACCATTAAATGACTAAGTGTTTTAAACTTGTATTTTAAACAAAATAAACTTGTGTATTTTCAACCTCTACGAGTTCTCAACTTATGATAAATCAACTCAAACCCTAAACAACTCAAAATGTGCTTAAACCTTTCGACCTCCCGACCTCTTAACATTTTCAAAATAACTTCTTGAAAAAATAAATTATATAAATATGGTTGAAAAGTTCTTAATCCTTTTGACTATTCGACGCTTTTAAATGTATCATAAAAATGATTAAATTATTTTAATAAGAATTTATTTAGTTAAGAACATTTATTTTAACAAGATAAGTTATTTTCTTAAATAACAAATTTATACTTTCTATTAATCCGAAAAGTTTATCTTAACATTTAGCGATTGTTGAAACATCATTGACCGAGAGTTTCTAAGTGTTGGATTATAGAGATTCGCTTAGTACGAAAAATTTAACATTTCTTTCTTTCTGTAAAGATTCACCTGGAATGAGAATTTTATTGGCTGAGAGATTTGATTTAAATGGAATGATAATCATCCTTGGTTGAGAGGCTTTACTTAAATGAAATACACTCTCGGGAGGGATTCACCTAGAGTGAAAATATCTTAGGCCGAGAGGTTTGACTTAGATGAAATGAACTCTCGGTAGGGATTTTATTAGGAGTGAAAGCTTCCTAGGCCGAGAGGTTTGAATTAAATGAAATGTACTCTCAGAAGGGATTTCACCTGGAGTGAAAGCTTCCTAGGCCAAGAGGTTTTACTTAGACGAAATACATTCTTAGGAGGGATTCACCTAGAGTGAAAACATCCTAAGTCGAGAGGTTTAAATTAGATGAAATATTGAGAAATTAAGTAGTTTGATCTTCATATGAATAACTTCTTCATTAAGTAGTTCGATCTTGGATAAGAATTTCTTTATGTATGAGAAACCATCCTTGACTGAAAGGTTTTATATACAATAATTCATGCTTGGCATTACTCAAAATTATTGCTGAAATAAAACTTCAAATGATTTGCATTCCATGTTCTCAGTATTGTCTTTTCATTTAGTGTTTCCAATCTATAGGCTCCATTTTGTAGATTTTCAACTATTCTAAACGGGCCTTCCCAGTTTGGTGCTAATTTTTCTTGGGTTGGATCTTTTATTGCTTCAGTTCTCATTCTCCATATTAGATCTCCTTCGTTAAAAACTCTCGGCTTGACTTTGGCATTAAACCTTTTGCATGCTCTTCTCTTTACTACTTCTTCTCTTATTTTTGCTTTCTCTCAGAGTTCTTCAATAAAATCCAAATTTGTTCTTAAGCATTCTTTGTTTATGTCCCAGTCTTTTATTTGTCTTCGCAAAGTTGGTTCATTTACTTCAACTGGTATCATGGCATCAGTACCATATGTGAGGTTGAATGGAGTTTCTCCAATTGTTGTTTGCAGCATGCATCTATATGCCCATAGTATCTCTGGTAACTTCTCGGCCCATAGTTTCTTTGCATTTCCAAGTGTCCGAGAATGACATTGTTGGCGGACTCCACTTGTCCATTTGTTTGCAGATGTTCAACCGAAGTCGTTATAGATTTAACTCCTAAATCTACATAAAATTCCATAACTGTTTTTATCAGTAAATTGTCGTCCATTGCCAATTATAATAGTATGTGGGATACCAAATCTACAAATTATATTTTTTCACATGAATGTTTGAACTTGTTGAGCAGTTATTCTTTTGAGAGCTCCATCTTATATCCATTTTGTGAAGTAATCCACTACAACGACTAAGAACTTTGGTTGTCCTCGTTCTAAAGGGAATGGGCCTAGAATTTCCATCCCTCATTTGGAAAATGGCCAAGGTGAAACAATTCCTTGTAAAGTTGTGATTAAGATTACCAAACTTTTGACATTTCTTAAAAACTTTGACATATTCGTTACAATCCTCCCGTACCGTTGGCCAATAACTATGATCACTCATGACAACCCCGTCTCTTAGAAGGAGAATTGGCTGCAATATGCCCAAAACCTAGACACTTAAAACATTTTTGACTTGAGGTTTTGGTGGGTGACTTAGGTGTAGAAGTGGAGGGTTTAGAATTTCTAGGATTATAAGCGGAATCTTTCACAAAATTTGAAGGAAAAGTTTTTTAAGAAACTTTGTTTTTGTCTTTCCAAAATGATTTGTAGAAGTCATCATTATGAGTGGTTTTGAAATGAGTTTTCTTTGAAAGTTGAGATTCAACATTGATGGCTAGGTGAACCAATTTTTTCAATGAGGAATACTCATAAAGTTCTACCACATCTTGGATTTCTCTCCTTAATCCACTTACAAATCTAGCTATTTTAGACTCTTCATTTTCATGCATGCCAATTTTAGTTAAAGTAGTTTCAAGATATTTAAAGTACTCATCTACACTTCTAGGTCCTTGTTGAAGTCGTTGGAGCTTCAACAAGAGTTCCTTCCTATAGTGAGGAGGAACAAACCGCACGCGCATGCATAACTTTAAATCGTCCAAGAGACCACGGTTGACCTCTTGTTTAGCCTAATGTCCATTACAAATTGGTGCCACCATGGCATGGCATAGTCTAAAAAATGTAGGGAAGTTAACTTGACATTTTGGTCATCTTGGACCTCATACAAATTGAAAATTTGTTCTACTTTAACTTCCCATCCTAGATACACATTGGGATCACTTTCCCCATTAAAGCTTGGCAATTTAATAAAAGGGAAATAGAACTTGGATGGTTGGTGTGGGTGGCGCCTTTCATCATATTGGTGCATCCTCCACTCTTGCTCTTCTTCTTGGCTACCATAATGGGAGTAAGTCCTTGAGGCTTTCCTTTGCTCCCACCTTCTTTCTTTTGGTTGTCTTGTGTGTGTCGTTTCAAGCCTTTGTAATCTCTCTTCCAATTGCTGCATGTCTTCTTCTTTTTGGGCTAATGCTTTTTTGGTTGCCGCAAGCTCACCCATAAGAAAGGCCTTTTGGGGAGATTGAGGTTTGGATTATTCCCCTGAAGAAAGATTAGCTATAAAATTGCCCAAAGAGAACAAACAATTAGTGAAAGAAAAGTTAATAACTATCTCCTCACTTGTATCACTCTTTTGTGTAGCAAAGAAGAGAATTGAACAAAACACTCAAAAAGAAATTTCTCTCAACAAAGGTCTATCTTGGTGTTGCAATCACTCAAATGAAAAAGAACAAAGCCCTTATTAAGACTTGATCTCAAAAGAACCACAACAAAACTAAAGAATTTTAAAAGACAAACAAGAAAAGCTTAAAACAAAGAAGCTAAACCAAGTTGGAAAAAGAGATGATGACAAAACTTTAAAGAAAGACAAGCAAGAAAAGTACACTAAAAGACTCTTACTAAACCTTTAACAATGAAGTTTTCTTTTCTTTAGAAATTGTCAAAGCCAAAGGATAAAAATTCCACAAGGTTGAAATCAATTTTCCAAATAAAATGAATCCACTATTTTTGGAAATGTTGCTCTTGAAAAGATTGGAACAAACAATTTTCGAAACTTTTTTTTTGTACTTGTTTTATCACAAAAAGTTTGGGATTCAAATTAAATGAACACTTGAAAACTATGTTTGGAACTTAAATCTACTTCTACTCAAACAAATTATAGTTACTTTTATACCTTCACAATTAAAAGCAAAGTAAGTAGAAGCAATTAAGGACTCCTAGAAACACTAAGAACATATGACTCAAGCAAAAAAGAGTAAGAAAAAAATGGACATAACATAAACATTCAAAAGTGAAAAATGAAGTTCTAATAAATAAAAATGCCAAAAAGTAAAGACAAGAAAGTAAAGGCTGAATTTAAATTTGCTTGAATGTAAAGGCAAGAATTTAAAGGTGCAAGAAAAGTAAAGTGTCAAATCAACTCAAAGCAAATATGCTCAAAATACCAAAGCTCTGAATACCACATGATGTGAGTTGATTTTAGATGATTCCATTTTAGGTATGACACTTTACTTAGGATTAAGATTTTTATCAATTATATGGTGAGAACCCAAAGAAGATCCCTATTGGACACGAACTTAACAAAGTGGTTAAGTAAGTAGGAAGGTTCGCTTCTAGAGAGCAAAGGAAAAATACAAGTATATGGTGATTGATGATGAAGAGCAGAAATTAAATGAACATGAAAGGAAACATAAAAGCATGATGCAAACCGAATTGAAAATGGAGGAAAATAAGAACATAAGAACACAAAGATAAATGGAGTAATGGAAAAATGGAAGAGATGAAGGAAGAATATGCTTATGTGATGGATTGAGAATGGATCATGCCACTTGGAGTGTGGTTTTCCTCCAAGATAAGTGTTGATGGATGCCACTTGAGAGCTCTCAAATCACTCAAGATGAAACCTAATGCTAAGAGGAAACAGGCCTCACAAACACCTCACACAATTTGTGCAGAGTAACTTTTCTATTCAAATTCAACATGTAAAAATACAAGGAGTATGACACCCTATTTATAGAAGATGGTGCCTTGAAAAATAAGAAGCAAGGATAGGATGGGAAACCTAAAAATGGGGTTGCCTTTAGGTGATGGAGATCAAGAAGAATAGAATGAGGTTGAAGTTGAAGATGCTCAAAGACATATTAGCTCATCATCCTTTTTACCTCAAAGGATTACAAGGAGAAAAACTAAAGAATTAGGAAGTAGACTTCAAATGTTTTCTCTTTTTGTAGTTTCTTTTGTATAAAATTTAAAATACATAGTGTAGTGTTTAGGAAAGGTGCTAAAGAGGGAAACCTAAAGATACCTCTTGCGTAAAGCATCTATAAGTGTTAGCTTTAAGAAGAGTCTAGAAGGTGCCCTTCACTCTCCATTTTAGTTACTAGAAGTGGAAGAGTTATAGGCAACCTTAGAAAGCTTCTCTTGTAAGCTTCTTTGTAATTCATGACCGGTTCTTTCTCCTATAAAAAGAGGGCTTGAGTCCTTGAAATAATAGAATTGATATTTTGAGTAAAGAACCTCTCCCAAATTGGTGAGTGATTGAGAGAGACTTGTCTTCTCCTCTTCTAGTCTTATCTTGAGTGCATTCTTGGAACCTCAAGTGGCGACATCTACACTCATCTTGAAGCCTTTTATCCTTCTAGTGGCGTGCACATCTCCAAGAGCTCCAACCACATAAGTTCCCTATTTCGTTTCATCTTCTTCATCAATTTTCATTCCAAAACAAATTCTAAAACATGTCTTTGATGTTTCTTTCCATTTCAATTGGTAGAACTTGCTTGTTTTATGTTTCTATTTGGTAGTTCTTCTTAGTTTGTTGTTCTTGTGATTTTAATTGAGTTTCCTTGAGTTTTAATCAGTTCATTTGTGTTCTTTTGTGTTTTAATCGGTTCATTTGCCATATTATGGGCTTCTATATGAGTTTGGCTTGGTTACTTGTGATTTGGTGAGTTCTTGAATGTTAAGAACATTGATCCAATTCTTAGAAAGTGGCTAATCATATTCCAACTCTTTTTGAATCCATAACATGTCCATATTATATCTCTATCATCTTATTGGAATCATATCATGTGGTATCATGAGTCTTAGGTTTGTTCTTGTTTGTGTTTGAGTTGTTTTGGCATTTTTAATTCAAGAACTTTACATTCTTGCGGTTACCTTTCTGTTTTAGGTTTATTTTTTGAGTTTTCTTGTTCTTATTACATTGTGTTTGTGTCATTTTGATTTTTGAATCCTTATTAGTTTTGTCAAATTCATGTTTCTCCAACAATGTTATCACTTCTATGTAGTCCTTTTGTTGATAATTTTTGTTTCTTGATTTTGTTTTGAGTACAGTTTTATGTGTTTGTTTTCTTGATCCTTTGGTGCTTTTTCATTTTAGTTTTGAGTTCATACTTGTGTAATAGACCTATACAAGTTCTTAAACATCACTTCTATTATGTCTTTTGAAGTTCTTAACTCTGTTTTTCATTCAAGTTAGGTTTCCTCTGTTTTCTTGAAAATGTGCTGACTGTTTCAATTTATTTAAATTTCTTGGCTTACTGGAAATTTCTGAAATTCTGGATTTGAGTTCTTAAGAGTGTTATAAAAAAGTAGAAAAAAGAAGTATTACAAAATAGAACAGAGATGAACAAAAGGGAACAGAGATGAACAAAAGAGTAAACTGAAGAAAAAGGATATGAGAATGAATATCTCTTCTTTCTTATTATTCAAATCAAAACAAATGGTCTGAATACATACAAGTAGTACACTCATTCTAGGGTTTAACTAAAGAAGGAAATACTCAATAATTAAATACTAGAATCATAACACACAAAGATAAAATAAAGGTTATTCCCCTATATAAAGAGAAATAACTGATAATTAGAAAATACACCCAATTATTCTCTTCTATAAAGAGAAGCAACTAATAATTAGAAAAGACTCCCAATTAATATTAGGATCCTTCTGTAACTCTGATATCCGTATCCTTTAATAAGAAGTACATCAAAATTCCAAGTACAAAAAAAATGATAAATGAAATACGTCCAGTGTGTAATTCTGGCGAAAAAAATATGGTAATCTGGCAGTGATTTTGCAAAATTTATCACAAGTAATTGGCTTACTGTTTTTGTGTAATTCTAGTGCCATTGTTGAGATAAGATCTTGAACTTTCTGTGGTTTAAATTTCATAATCCAGTTTGCATTATACAGTTCCAGATAAATCTGTAAAGTCGCGCATAATTTATAAAAGAAAAATTCCAATAGTTTGTTTTTGTTTTCTTCATCTATTCTAGTGCTTTTCTTTAGGTTTCTTTTGTGTGCCATCCTTTATTTGAGTACCTTATTTTTCTTGTTTGTCTTTTCTTCACTATTTTTTGAGTTTGTCATATATCTTGTATTCCTTTTGATATAGCCTTTCTTGTTTACACCTTTCTTGTTTGTCTTTTATTGTTCTTTAAGTTTGTGGTGTATTGGCTTTGAGAAAGAGTGCTTTTGCTTTGACATAGTTCATTTGAGAATTACAAGACCTCAAGAGCAGATTGGTTGAGGGAAGTATTCTTTCTTGGAGTGACTTGAGTGACTTTTAATTTTCAGTACATCTCTATAATTGTTCTTTTTGCTAACCTTGTTTTTTTCTTAATATTGTTTGCTATTGTGTTTGCTGTTTTCTTTGTAAAATGGATACATATTCAAGTGCTGAATCTTCCAAACCACATTCTACTCATAAGGTTTATGTTCTTAATTAGTTAAAAGAAGCAAAACGAGCCCTTGCTCTCAAAGATGAAGCTATGGAAAGTTAGAAGAAAGATTGGCTATCAAAGATGATGTTATGCAACAGTTGGAAGAAAGATTAGCAAAAGTTGAATTGAAGCAAGAAAGATCTTCACATTCCATTCATGGAAGACATCATTCTTCTTGGCATTCTTCCAAAGATTCTTCCAATGCTCACGACCATGGAGAGGATTATAGACGAAGGAGGCATCATCATCATTCCCGTGGAGAAAGCCACCACCGTGAACAAAGACATCATCAAGAAGCCAAGCCTCAACCTCCTTTTGTAAAAGTACCTAGCTTTAGTGGTGATAGTTTTCCTAATTTGTATTTAGAGTGGGAGGCTAAATGTGAACAATTTTTTAAAGCCTATGAGGTCAATGATGACCAAAAGGTGAAAATGGCCTCTTTAGAATTCATAGATTATGCCATGAAATGGTGGCATAGTATTGTAATGGACATTGGCTATAACAAGAGACCTCCCGTGGTCTCTTTGAATGATTTGAAAAAGTGTATGCGCCTTAGATTCGAGCCACCACACTTTAGGAAAGACCTAATGTTGAAGCTCCAATGGTTTCAACAAGGCACGCTAAGTGTGGATACTTATTTTAAGGAGTTAGAAACGCTTTTACTTAAAGTAAACATGAAAGAGAGTGAGGAAGCTATGATAGCTAGGTTTGTGAGTGGCCTAAGAAGGGATATTCAAGATGTTGTTGAACTTCAAGAGTATTCATCTTTGGTTCACCTTTCAATGAAGATCCCAACTTGCAAAGAGAAATGCTTTAAAAAACTCTCCCAATGATGGTTACTACAACAACTCTTGGAAAAATAAAAAATCTTTTTCAAAACTTCCTTCTAATGATTCTTCTTTCAAACCTAAGGATTCTAAGCCTTCTACTTCTACTCCTAAATCACCAATCAAATCGTCTAGTAAGAAATGCTTTAAATGTTTGGGATATGGTCACATTGCTTCTAATTGTCCTTCTAAAAGGAATATGTATGTGCATAATGAAATTGTAGTTAGTGAGCATGATTCCGATTCACCTAAGCATTCTTCAACTTCTAGGCCATCAAGTGAGCATGAGAGTGAAAGTCCACTCGAAGGAGATTTGTTGGTTGTGAGACGTCTTCTTGGTCAAGTTTTACAACCCTTTGATGAAAGTCAAAGAGAAAATATTTTTCATACAAGATGTCTCATTCAAAACAACATTTGTTCTTTGATAGTAGATGGGGGTAGTTGTGCCAATGTGGCTAGTACAAGAGTAGTACATAAGCTTGGATTGTCTACTATCTCTCATACAAAGCCCTACAAGTTACAATGGTTAAGTGAGGTGGGCGAAATCATTGTTAAGTCCTCATAAATTTCTCTATTGGTAAATACAAAGATGAGGTCTTGTGTGATGTTGTGCCAATGGAAGCTACACATGTTCTTTTGGGGAGGCCATGGCAATTTGATAGAAAAGTTTTTCATGATGGCTTTACCAATAAACTTTCTTTTGACTTCCATGGACACAAGGTCATATTAAAATCTCTCTCTCCAAGAGAAGTCCATGAGGACCAAATTCTTATGAAGAAAAAGAGGGAAAGTGAAAATATAAAGAGTTCTAAGAAGGCCCTTCTTATCTTTAACCATGCGGTCAACAAGGTAATAGTTTCTCACACTCCTATTTAGTTAGCTATTCCTAGACCTCTTGAGTTAGAAAAACTTGAGGATAGTCCACATTGTTTGGATAATTTGGTAGAGGAATCTCATCATGTGTTTCAAGATCCTCCTAAAGGACTTCAACCTTTAAGAGGGATTGAACACCAAATTGATTTAATTTCGAGATCTTCTTTACCAAATCGTCCCGCATATAGGACCAACCCAAGTGAAACTAGAGAAATTTTCGCCAACAAGTAGAGGAGTTAATTGCTAAAGGGTGGGTTCAAGATAGTATGAGCCCTTGTGCCATGCCTATCATACTTGTCCCTAAAAAGGATGGGTCATGGAGGATGTGTTCCAATTGTAGGGCCATAAATAACATTACAATCAAATATAGGCATCCCATCCCAAGGCTTGATGATTTGTTGGATGGATTGCATGGTTCACAAATTTTTACCAAAATTGATCTTAAAAGTGGGTATAATCAAATTCGTATTAAACCGGGAGATGAATGGAAAACTGCTTTTAAGACCAACTTTGGCTTATATGAGTGGTTAGTTATTCCTTTTGGTTTAACTAATGCACCAAGTACATTCATGCGTCTCATGCATCATATTTTAAGACCATTCATTGGCAAGTTTGTGGTTGTTTATTTTGATGATATCCTCATTTATAGCTTGTCTTTGGTAGACCATAAGATGCATGTTAGACAAGTATTAGAAACCCTTATGAAAGAACATTTGTATGCTAACCTTGCTAAATGTATGTTTGCACTTGATCATATAGAATTCCTAGGGTTTGTTGTAAGTGTTAAAGGGGTGCATGTAGATCAATCAGAGGTTGTAGCAATTCAAAATTGGCCAACACCCACCAATGTGAATGATGTACGAAGCTTTCATGGCCTTGCTTCTTTTTATAGAAGGTTTGTGAAAGACTTTGGTACAAATGCCGCACCTCTCAATGATATAGTGAAAAAGGATGTGGTTTTTAAATGGGGAGAAGAGCAACAAAAGGCTTTTGATATTTTAAAAGAAAAATTGACTAATGCTCCCATTTTAGCCCTTCCTAATTTTACTAAAACATCTAAGATTGAATGTGATGCTTCAAATATAGGCATTGGGGTTGTTCTCCTTCAAGAGGGTCACCCCATAGCTTATTTTAGTGAGAAATTGAAAGGTAGTCATCTCAATTATTTCACTTATGATAAAGAATTATATGCACTTGTTAGAGCTTTTTATACTTGGCAACATTACCTTTTTCCTAAAGAATTTGTGATTCATAGTGATCATGAATCTCTTAAATATTTGAAAAGCCAAAACAAGCTCAATAAGAGGCATGCTATGTGGGTGGAATTCCTTGAGCAATTTCCTTATGTGATCAAGCATAAGCAAGGAAAAATTAATATTGTGGCCGATGCACTTTCTAGACGTTATACCTTGCTAAATCTTTTAGGTTCCCAATATCTTGGGTTTGATCACATCAAGGAAATTTATCATGATGACCTTGATTTTTCTCTTATCTATCAAGAGTGTACTAAGGGTGGACACAAAGATTTTTTATACAAGATGGCTTTCTTTTTAAAGGTAAAAGGCTTTGTGTGCCCCAAAGCTCTATTAGACAATCTCTTGTTAGAGAAGCACATGAGGGTGGATTAATGGGACATTTTGGGGTAGCCAAAACTTTAGATGTTTTACATGAGCATTTCTTTTGGTCTCATATGCAAAAATATGTTCATAACTTGTGTGATAAATGTATTGCATGTCGTAAGGATAAATCTAAAGTGCAACCCCATGGTTTATATACCCCTCTTCCTATCCCTACAATGCCTTGGGTTGATATTTCTATGGATTTCATCTTAGGACTACCCAAGACATCAAAGGGTAAGGATTCCATCTTTGTGGTAGTGGATCATTTTTAAAAAATGGCACATCTTTGTGGTAGTGGATCATTTTTAAAAAATGGCACATCTTTGTGGTAAGCTTTCACAAAGTGGATGATGCATGCCATATTGCAAATCTCTTCTTCAAGTAAATTGTTCGTTTACATGGACTTCCTAGAAGTATAGTATTCGATAGGGATTCCAAGTTCTTGAGTCACTTTTGGAAGACCTTGTGGGGGAAACTTGGTACTAAACTTTTATTTTCTACTACTTGCCACCCCCAAACCGATGGTCAAACTAAAGTGGTCAATCGAACTTTGGGACAAATGTTGCGATGCTTTATTTCCGAGAATCCTAGGGTTTGGGAGGATTTACTACCACATGTTGAGTTTGCTTATAATCGAGTAGTAAATTCTACCACATCCCATTCTCGTATGGGTTTAATCCCCTCAAACCTCTTGATCTTCTTCCTATTCCTATACTTGATGATGTATTATGCAAGGATGGTTTTGAAAAAGCTTCTTTTATAAAAGATTTGCATAATGACATCAAGTTACGAATTGAGAAGAAAGTTGGTAAGTATGTTTAACATGCCAACAAAAGGAGAAAAGCACTATTGTTTGATGTTGGTGATTGAGTTTGGCTTCACTTGAGGAAGGATCATTTTCCTAATCAAAGAAAATCCAAACTTATGCCTCGTAGAGATGGACATTTTCAAGTCCTAAAGAGGATTAATGATAATGCTTATGAGTTAGATATGCTTGATACATTTCTTGGAAGTCATACCTTTAATATCAGTGATCTAACTCCTTTTTCTGTAGGTCTTCAGAATTCGTGGTCGAATTCTCTTCACCTCGGGGAGTATGATGGAGATCAAGAAGAAGAAGAGAATGAGGTTGAAGTTGAACATGCTCAAAGACATATTAGCTTATCATCCTTTTTACCTCAAAGAATTACAAGGAGCAAAACTAAAGAATTAGGAAGTAGACTTCAAATGTTTTCTCTTTTTGTAGTTTCTTTTGTATAAAATTTAAAATACATAGAGTAGTGTTTAGAAAAGGTGCTAAAGAGGGAAACCTAAAGATACCTCTTGTGTAAAGCATCTATAGGCGTTAGCTTTAGGAAGAGTCTAGAAGGTGCCCTTCACTCTCCAATTTAGGCCCTAGAAGTGGAAGAGTTATAGGCAACCTTAGAAAGCTTCTCTTGTAAGCTTCTTTGTAATTCATGACCGGTCCTTTTTCCTATAAAAGGAGGGTTTGAGTCCTTGAAATAATAGAATTGATATTTTGAGTAAAGAACCTCTCCCAAATTGGTGAGTGATTGAGAGAGACTTGTCTTCTCCTCTTCTAGTCTTATCTTGAGTGCATTCTTGGAACCTTAAGTGGCGGCATCTACACTCATCTTAAAGCCTTTCATCCTTCAAGTGGCGTGCACATCTCCAAGAGCTCCAACCACATAAGTTCCCTATTTCGTTTCATCTTCTTCATCCATTTTCACTCCAAAACAAATTCTAAAACATGTCTTTGATGTTTCTTTCCATTTCAATCGGTAGAACTTGCTTGTTTTGTGATTCTATTCGGTAGTTCTTCTTAGCTTGTTGTTCTTGTGATTTTAATTGAGTTTCCTTGAGTTTTAATCGGTTCATTTGTGTTCTTTTGTGTTTTAATCAGTTCATTTGCCATATTATGGGTTTCTATATGAGTTTGGCTTGGTTACTTGTGATTTGGTGAGTTCTTGAATGTTAAGAACATTGATCCAATTCTTAGAAAGTTCCTAATCATATTCCAACTCTTGTTGAATCCATAACATGTCCATATTATATCTATATCATGTTATTGGAATCATATCATTAGGGTTTGGCCAAGTCAGACCTAATGCTAAGAGGAAACAAGCCTCACAAACACCTCACACAATTTGTGCAGAGTAACTTTTCTATTCAAATTCAACATGTAAAAATACAATGAGTATGACACCCTATTTGTAGAAGATGGTGCCTTGAAAAACAAAAAGCAAAGGTAGGATGGGAAACCTAAAAACGGGGTTTCCTTTATGGTTTGACTAAGTCAAACCCACACCTTAGGCTTGTTCTTCTAGAAACTAGGTTAAAAACAAGCTAAAGTGATAAACACACCTCCCCTATTACAACTTGTTTATTTCTTAAGAAGACCAGCAGGAAGAACATTTGATTTTCTGGTCTTTGCCCATTTCTCTTCTGGTGAGGTCGGCTAGATCTTTGGTGGGGTCTTCACTAGAAAGTTGCGATGAATTCTCAGAGTGTGAATGGTCATGTGAGTCCTTGGGCATCTCCTTGTTGGCTTGTATTGCATCACAAATAAAGAAGGAAAAAGATGAAGGGATGAAAAGAACTTATGGATTATATCACACTGTTAATTAAGAATCACTTTTGTATATAACATTATGAGCTCCCATGTGTCTGGCGAGAATTAATCTTGCAATTAAGGCTTCATATTCGACTTGATTATTTTGATGTTTTGAATTTGAATTTCAAAGCCATCTCTAGTTGAAAATGTCCCGGTCCTTTTAGTACAATTGCTGCTCCACTCCCTTTCTTGTTTGTTGATCCGTCAACATATAGAACACATGCTTTATGCTTAGATATTGTTGTTGACAATTGAATAATGAAATATGTAAGAGATTGCACTCTGATAGCTTCTCGTGGTTCGTATCTGATTCCAAATTCTAAAAGCTTTACTGACCATGCCACCATTCTACCTGCAAGCTCTGGTATTCTTAGATCAAGGCTGCCCTTATAGCTTTGTGTGAGGTTGCTAGATATACAATTATGGGTTGGGTTAACTTTGGTTTAACTAGGATTGGAGGTTTAGCTATCATTTTCTTAATCATGGAGAAGGTTTGATCGCATTGTTCGTTCCATTTGAAGGCCTCAGCTTTTCTCAATAACTTTATTATTGACTTTGATCTCTCAGAAAGGATTGGAAAAAATCTTGCCAAGGCCTTTAGTCTTCCTACCAACCTCTGTATTTCCTTTAAATTTGTCGAGCTTCTCATGTTCAAAATTGCTTCGCATTTATCCATATTTGCTTTAATGCCTCTATTAGTTAACATGAACCCTAAAAATTTCCACCTTTCACCCCAAAGACACATTTTTTCGGATTCAATCATAGATTGTACTTTCTTATTTTTGCAAACACTTCTTCAAGATCCTTCACATGTTCAACCTCCACACACGACTTGACAATCATGTCATCTACATACACGTCCATATTTCTCCCAATTTTCTCTTTAAACACCTTATCCGTCAACTTTTGATACGTTGCTCCGACATTTTTCAAGCCAAAAGGCATAACTTTATAGCAATAATTTTCCATTTCAGTGGTGAAAGTTGTGTTGGGTATATCCGGCTTGTACTTTTATATTTTATTGTAACCAGAATAAACATCTAGAAAACTCATCACAACCTGGTTGGAAGCTTCATCATCCAATCTATCAATACTAGGTAGCAAATATGAATCTTTCGGGCATGCCTTATTTAAATCTGTGTAATCAGTACACATTCTCAACTTTCCACTCGATTTTTTTACAAGCACCACATTGTTGAAGAAGAGCTTTGATGACTCTAAATCTCAATGGATTGCTGGAAGGCTGATTGTAGCTTAATTGGGTGTGTTCTGGGGTAGTTTGAATTTTTTAATTCACTCTTAGTTTGAATCCAGAGCTGGTTTAATTCAAATCTTTTTGAAAATAGTGTTTTATGTGGAAGTAGAAAAACAACCAGTTGTTTTATCGTTTCAATCAGTTGTTTCATACTTAAGGTTTTTGAAACTGGTTTTAGCATATTTCAATTTGGTTGACTTTGATGTCAAACCAATTCAATCGGTTATTTCGACAAAACAACAGGCTGTTTTTTTAATTGTCTTAACAGAATTCTGTTAAGTTAGTTAAATCTACTTTAAATGATTTGAAATTGATTTGGCTTTTATAATAAATGTTTTCAACTGCTTATTGGAGTATATATGTGTTAGAATATATGACCTTAAACAAGAGGGGGAGTGAATTGTTTATGAAAGATTTTTGCAAACTTTGAAGGTATAATGAAGTTCAATACAGAATCACAGATACAGAAATTCAGAAAGCAATCAAACAAAACTGTTTAAGTTGATTATCAGAAAATCAATTGGTTGTTTTTGTGATTCAACCAGTTGTTTTTATCAGTAGAATTAAAAACAACTTAAAAGCAGAATTTAAATGAGTTCAGGGTAAGAGAAAAGCACACAAGCAATTTATACTGGTTCACTTTTATCCCAAGAGCTACATCCAGTCCCCAGAAACCACTGGGTATCTACTATGCAATCAAAATCCAGATTACAAGCACACCACCAAAGAAGTGACCTTGAACACCTCAAGTCACACACTTCCTTTGGAACACACAAACACCACAGAAATCATAACACCCTTTGATTATGCACTTACACACAAGTATTCAGAAATACAAGAGATACATAAAGGATTACACCCGATGAAGATCAAATCAAAAGATTACAACAATCATATTCCACTTCTTTGATAAAATCCAAAAGCTTGAATGTCAATCTTGAAAACTCAAATCTGTTTTCACACTTTCACAAAATGTCTCAAAATTGTATCAATCATTAAGAGTGTATAACAACCTCTTTAAATACTCCAAAAGATGTTAAAAACATTTAAAGCATGAGCATATTCAGTTAGAAAATATTTAAAGTTGATTTGAAAACATAACAGAAATTGTGTTATGGATTTTCAACAAACAATCGGTTGAATTCACGAAACAACCGATTCAATTGGTTTGACAACAAAGTCAACCAAGTCAAACAATTTCAAACCCTTTTAAAAAACTACCAAGTGTCAAACAACCGATTGAATCGATAAAACAATTGGTTGTTTTTCCACTTCTTTATAAAACAATCTTTTTCAAAAAGTTTTTGATTCCAAACTGTTTTAGATTCAAAGAAAGAGTGGATTACACATTAATCTACCCAGATCCCACCCACACAAGCAGCAACTTCAGCCTTTCATCAAACACCATGGATTTGGAGACATCAAAGGTTCAAGATCATCCTTGATCAACAATATGTTTTGTTTTACGCTCCTAGCATTAACTCTTACAAGATCAGTTTGTGAAATCAAGTTTTCTCCAAGATTGCTAAAGGCTTTGGATATTTTTCTAAGAGTGAAGTAGGACTTGTTGTGTACTTTGATTTGATTTGTACCAGGTGTGATCAATCCTATTTCTTTCTTCATTTGTAATTCTGTAAGTATTGGAGTTCCCAAAGTCAGAGGGTGTTTTGATCTGTGGTGTGATTGTGGTGTGCCAAAGGAATTGTGTGTTCTTGAGGGGATGAAGATAACTTCTTTGGTGGTTGTGTGTTTGTAATCTGTGATTAATTGCATAGTGGATACCTAGTGAACCAGTATAAATTTGTTTTGTGTGCTTATCTCTTTCCCTGAACTCTTTAATATTTGTTTTAAGTTGTTTTTATTCACTGCTGATAAAAACAACCGGTTGAATCGTGAAAACAACCGGTTGATTTTCTAGAAATCAACTTAATTAGTTTTCTTCTTTGGCTTCCTTGATTTCTTTCTCTGTGATTCATCATTGGATTTCATTATACCTTCAAAGTTTGCGAAAATCGTTTATAAACAATTCACCTCTCTCTTGTTCAAGGCCTTCAATTCTAACACACATTCACCAACCAAGTTGTGTATTGGGATTTTTTGATAAAACCAGCTTGCAACAACTTTTCATTTTCTTCAAAAGTTGCCCTCCCCGCTTTCCTTCTCCCATCTTCCTTCTCTTCTAAGCTATCGACTTCACTTCTCAACAAATGGACAACTTATGGAAAATAGCATCAGGATCTATTCTCGGTATATCAGCTGCCTTCCACGCAAACAAATCCTTATTTCTCCTTAATGTCACAATGAACCCATTTATCAACTCTTCGAGCATACTTGCCTCAACATTCGTGCCCTACTTCTCATCCTCCAACAATTAGATGTGTTGAACCAAGTGGTGTTCAAGCTTTGAAGAATCCAAACCCTTTGAAGGATGTTGAAGGTTAGGATGTGCTTGTTGTTGCTGAGTTGTCTTAGATAGGATCTAGGGTAGATTGTTTATGTAATCCACTATTGATTGAATCCAAAACATAGGCATTCTCAATCTTTTTAAAAGAAAAGTGTTTTTCAAACTAAGTGAAAAACAACCGATTGTCGAAACAAAAGATTGAAAACTGTTTTTATGGTTGACTTGCTGTCAAAACCAAAAAAAACCGATTGATTCATGGAAACAACCGATTGTTTGTTTTGGTACCATAAAAGAAAAATGGTTTGTGCTTTGACTGAGCATTAAATGATTTTCCAACTGTTTACGCTCCAGTTTTTAATGCTTTGACCAATCCTTAAATGTAATGAATAGTTTATTAAGATTTGATAACAAACAACATCTTTAAATATATTCAGAAAAACAAATTTGAGTTTTAAGAACTTACACAAGATTTTGAGATTTTCAAAGAGTTGAGATTGCTTAGAGATTGAGATTGATCAAAGAGTGTGAGATAGGATTTATGCTTGTATTGATTTTAGAATTGCTTCTGTAACAAGTGTAATCCTTGTATCTGTTGAACAAGAATCTTTGTGTGTTTGTGAGAAGTGTTGTGTGTTCTTGAGGGGATCAAGATCAGCATTCTTAGTGTTGGTGTGTTGGCCAAGAGAAGTGTGTTTCTTGAGGGGATCAAGGTCACTTTCTTGGTTGTGTTGTAAGTGATCTAGGTTTGATTGCTTAGTGGAATTCCTCAGTGGTTTCTGAGAAGACTGGATGTAGCTCTGGGTTTAGCGTGAACCAGTATAAACATCTGTGTGCATTCTCTCTATCCTTAATCTCTTTAAATTAAGTTTTAATATCTACAAACTGGTATAAACAACCGATTGTTTCTGTGAAACAACCGATTGTTTTTCTGGTGCTGTTGTTTTTGCTTTGTGTTTTGGCAAACTGAATTCGTTATCAATTGATTCTCGAGATAATTTCATTCTTGACTTAAAAGTTTGCGAAAACCCTCTTTAAACAATTCACCCCCCCCCCTTCTAGTTTAAAGTCATCCTTTCTAACAGGATGGATGTTGTTTCTTCTCTTGGTTCCATTCTGTCTTCATTATTCATTCTTTGGGTCCAGATCCACCATCGCCACCAAATTTCAACTCTCCTCCCTACTTGTCGGCATTCTCAATTCTTTAACCATCTTTAGGCCTGCCACATAGCATTCTTGTGCATCTCTTTGATCAACATATATGGTTTCTATGTCCCCTCTTTCAGTTGAAAATTTTATAGCCAAGTGTGGTGTCGAAACTATGGCTCTTAACTTATTCAACAAAGACCTTCCCAACAAAGCATTATATGAAGTGCATGCATCAACCACCAAATACCTGATTTTAATCGTTTTTGTTGCACTTCCTCTTCCAAATGTTGTCTACAAATCAATATACCCCTTTTTATGAACTCTCTCACTCGAGAACCCGATCATTTGTTCTTGAAATGGTATCATATCTTATTCCTTCAAATGAAACTTAAGGAAAGTTTCCCAAAACAAAATATCAATAGAACTTCCTTGATCTACGAGAGTTTTCATTATGGCATACTCTGCTATCTCCACAGTTATCACCATTGGATCATCTTGTTCAGGATCATTTTCTTGGAAATTCTAATTAGTAAACAACATTGGTGGCAAACTTCTCTTTTTAAAAATATGATTTACAAATCTAGCATTCATTAAATGTCTCTTTCTTGCAGACGAAGACATTCCTCCTCCAACGAAGCCTCTGGATATGGTGTTGATAAAACTCCTAACAGGTCTTCTTAGACTTCGCCCACAACTTTTTCTCCTTTGAGGGTTGTGATAACCCCTTTCGTCTCGTCTTTCCATCCTTCCTTCTTTTCTTTCACACCTACTGTCATCTCTCCTTTCAAATCGTTCTTCTCTCCTACCAACATATCCTTTTCCTCTCGGCTCTGGACTATGTCTATTCCTTATTCCTCCGTTTCTCACAAAACGTCTCAACTGCCCAGCCTGAATCAACTCTTCAATTCGATCTTTTAAAGCTACACATTCTTCCATATGATGGCCATAATTTTTATGATATTGAATTTTTTTGTTTTGGTCAGCTCATTCCAGCGTTGTTACTTTCCTTGGTGGTGGAACTATCTATGTAGCCATTACTTCTTGTAGTATTCATGTCCTCCTGGTTCTCAACGGTGTATATTGTTAAAATTTTCAACCACGAGGTTCCTCTCTTGCCCTTCTATACTGATGTCCTTATTCCTTCTCATTCGGCTTCTTCTTAATTTCTCCATCCACCCTCACTTAATTTTGAAACTCCCTTAACTCTTCCATCTGCATAAACTTTGCTGCACATTGCCTCAACTCATCAAGATTTGTTGTTGGTTTTTTACAAAGGCTATTGGCAAATGGTCTCGACCTTAACGTTGTAATCATATGATGCATAGTAACTTCCGAACTAAGAGAAAAAATACTTAACACCACATTCCCAAAGCGCTCCATAAATATCCTCAACGATTCTCCCTTTTCTTGCCTTATATTTACTATAACAATTGGCGTTAAATGATGTGGTCGGCTTGTAGCAAACTGGGCTCCAAACTTCTCAACTAAAGTATCAAAACAATCAATAGATAATGGTGGTAACCGAGTAAACCAACTCAAAGTTGTTGGAAACACTCGGCAGAAAATGGCATCAATCCATGTATACAAACTTATCTGCATAGTGTAGACCGTTATATATTCATCGGGATCTGTATTTCCATCATATTTATCTATGGTTAAGTTCTTCCAATTGTCAGGTAACAGGGTTTCTCTAATGGCCTCAGAGAAAGGATGTCTCCTTGCAGACTTTATGGTCAATGTGTCAGAGGTCCCTAGTAGTCTCCTCCTTGTAGCTTCAAAAGTCTCTTCATTGTATGTATTTTGTTGGATGCGTGCTCTCAGTTGGACAGTTTCAAACTATGTGTTTAAAATTGTTTCTTCATTTAATTTTGCCTCATGTAGGTGTTATATGCTCTTAGCATACTCAACTCTTCTTCATTACTCTTTTTTAGTGTTTCAAACTCTCTTTGTAATTGCATTAACATAGCCATCAACATGGTATTCTCATTATCTCCATGCTCTGCCCGACTGCTCTCCTCTTCTACTCATCTTTCCTCACTTCTTAGATTAACTTGCTTCTCGGCCCCATGGTGGGCGCCAAAATGTTCTGAGAGTGCCTAGACATAAACTTCTTCTCTTCTAGACTTGTGGGCTTCTCGGTCTTCTATCTCGGGTTTGGACTTTTGGATACACTGTTCACTGATTTGGGCTTGGATTTGGACGCAAGTTTTGGACTCTCACTCGCTCTTAGGATACTCAACTCTTCTTCATTACTCTTTTTTAGTGTTTAAAAATCTCTTTGTAATTGCATTAACAAAGCCATCGGCATGGCATTCTCATTATCTTCATGCTCCACCCGACTGCTCTCCTCTTCTACTCATCTTCCTCACTTCTTCGATTAACTTGTTTCTCGGCCCCACGGTGGGCGCCAAAATGTTCTGACACTGCCTAGAAACAAACTTCTTCTCTTTTGGACTTGGGGGCTTATCAATCTTCTATCTTGGGTTTGGGCTTTCGGATACACTGTTCATTGATTTGGGCTTGGATTTGGACGCAAGTTTTGGACTCTCACTCGCTCCTAGGATACTCAACTCTTCTTCATTACTATTTTTTAGTGTTTCAAACTCTCTTTGTAATTGCATTAACATAGCCATCGACATGGCATTCTGATTATCTCCCTACTTCCCTGACTACTCTCCTCTTCTACTCATCTTTCCTCACTTTTTCGGTTAACTTGCTTCTCGACCCCATGGTGGGCGCCAAAATGTTCTTACAGGGCCTAGAAACAAACTTCTTCCCTTCTAGACTTCTCGGCTTCTCAGACTTCTATCTCGGGTTTAAGCTTTCCGCTACACTGTTCACTAATTTGGACTTGGATTTGGATGCAAGTTTTGGACTCTCACTCGCTGGGTTGGGTCAACTGGAACTCTTGATCTCTGGTCTCAGTTTCATCTCTTGGGCAGTGTGTACCTACAAGGGCTCTGATGATAAAGTCAAAATCGATTTTAGTTAATTATCAAATAAAATTCACTCTACTTACCTCTTGGGTTAATCACCTATTTGTAGTACCTTCTTATTGGACTTTAAACCTAATCTGGCTTTTACTCTTTGGACTTGATATTTAGTAAACATATTATATGTGTTTGGACCTATTTATTAGTTTTGCTACATTATTTCACTATTAAATTATGTATTCATTTTTGTTTAATTTTCAGTCTTATTGTTGACCTTTCAACATTTCAGCTACTCAACTTAGGCTTTTCAACCTTTCCACCATTCGACCTAGACAATACAAAATTCATTTAAATATGTCAATAATACATAAAAATAGTAGTTCAATAATAATTTGAAAATATGAACCAACAAGTTATACTTTTAGTGGTATTCGATAAAGTTAAAATGAATTTTTTAAATTTATTTTATTATTTTTTATATATATAATATTTGTTAAATATGTAAATTTGGTATGATGGTGTATGATAGTGTCAACTTTTAAGAAAATCTAAAAACCTATTTAACCATAAAATATATTTGGAAAAAGAGGTTCCATTAAAAATATCCAATAAGATTGTAATAAAAATTAATCTGTAAAACTCTGGAAGAAAACTATAACTATACAAATATTGGTACCAAAAGATAATAACTATGCACATTAATTTGTATGGAACGCGTTACGTAATTTGCATACATGGAAAGATTATGATGACATGTCAACCTTATGACCTTAAAGAAACTTCCACGACTCTTCTGTCTTTTGAAAAATAATAAGACAAAACAAAAGCAACCGTGGAGCACTTTCAGCCTTACAAATATTAGCTAAATCCATAACAAAGTTACAACGTACAATTACGTGGATGGTCAAATAAATAAAAGATTAAATATATTTTAACAAGTTAGAAAAATACTCATTTTTATTAAAAAAAATAGTTTTCATTAAAATGAAAACAAGCTTTATTTATTTGGTAAATAAATGGTTAATAATCTTCTAATTGATAGTTTTAAAATTATCTATACTCAATGATAATATATATATATATATATATATATATATATTGACCAAAATTTGTAATCAAATAATTAATTCAAAAATATTCATAATATTAAAGGGACTATTTTTCCATTTTAAACTATATCAATAAATTAGCCAGACAAATAAGTTATTAGAAAATATTAAAAGTGATTATCATTTTGTACATGGAAACCTAGTTTTCTTATATGGGGAAAGATCAAAGATTATCCTTACATGTCAATAGTGAGTAATGTAAGAAAAAGATCATCACGACATGTCAACTCACTGTCACTTAACTTCCATAACTTTAACATTTTGTGTGAAGTTGAAATAAACTATAAAATAGTTTGAATCCCAAATCTTACTAAAAGTAGGAGACAAATTTATTAATTTAATTTGTTCAATTTTTTAGTCCTGTTTTACATAATTTCATTTATATTATTATTTTAATGTGATTTTTATTTTATTTTATTTAAAAATAAATAATTTTAATTACTAAAAAAGTATGTTTTATTTTAATAATCTAAAGAAGTTAATATTAAAAATAACAGTGATTTTAGTTTTAAATAAAGTTTAACATTTAAAATTTGTTAATAAAAAAATAATATAAAAAAATTCATTAAAATTTTTTTAGCAAAATTTTGATAAGGTACTCCAAAACAAAATATTAATTAAGTTTTCTAACAACACTCATACTTGAATGTCTTTATATTTTTTTGTATCTCAATTGAATGAATTAAAATAAGGATGAAATTTTAATTTTTCAGTAGTAGAAATATTTTTTTATATTTAAATTTAAAATTTAAAAAAAAATATTTTCCTTACATGGGCTGGCCCACAGGCCCGTGAGCTACATCTTATGCGAAGCAGACTAGTAAAATGAATCTGCACTCCTCATACGGACAGACCAACCCGCATTATCACCCTAATTAATAAATATCCTAATAAAATGATTTCATCTATTATCTTGAATTTGTTGTCCAATGAAAAAACATATATTTATTATTAATGATTATGAAATTTATATCTAATCGGATATGGAATATTTAAATCTCTATAAACATTTGTTAAATATTGTTTTATAATAAATAATAAAAAATATAGTATTATCATAAATTTAATATAAAATTATATATACATCTTCTTCGCTTTAATGCTAAATAACAAAAAAAAATCACAACTTCATAAATTTCAAAATAAAATATAAAATTAATTAAAAATATTTTAATAATTTAAAATAAAAAAATTATGAACAATATAGAACATTAACTTGAATTTATAATCGGATACCAATAAAATAGGTCTAATCAACGTTAATTGAAAGAAAAATAATTAACATGCACCAAACCCACTGAAAAAAATATTGATTTGTGTGAACTTGTAAGATGCTAAAAAATATAAATTTTAAATCAATTGAATAAGGTAGTGTGGGCTATGTCGAAGCTATTGGAGTTTTATTATTTATATACGTATCACTTAGGCGAACACCTACTTTTTATATGGTCTATTTTTTATATGGTGTATGGTTGAGTTGACCATCTCATAAATGTTTAATTTTTATATTATAAGCATTTAAATGATATAATTAATTTAATTATAAGTATTTAAATTAATTGAAAGAAGTATAATTTTTTTATTAATTTTATAATATAATTAATAAGAATTTTAATAATAAAATTATTAAAAATAAAAGTAATAAAAGTTTAAAAAAGAAATGATAAGAGACATAAAAATAAAAATTTAAGGAGACTGGTAAATTCAGGAAAACTATTAAGGTAGTTTTTTTTACAACATCGCAATGAAGGTCTTTTCATTTTTCTGGAATGTCAGAGGACTGGGAAGCTACAAAACTGTGGAGATGTTGATTAGTTTACTTAAACTACATAAACCCCTCCTGGTTTTTCTTGCTGAACCTATGATGGCGTACACTAATGCTTTCGACGTCCTTTTCAAATCTGTTAATATGCATTTGGTGGCTACGTCTCCTATTGTTAATAAAGTTACTAAGATTTGGTGTTTGTCAGTTCTTAATCTTGTCCAATGTTTCTTAGTTAATTTATCTTTATAACTTGTCTTATGCATGATAAAAGCTTTAGCTTTGCAGGTGTTTATGGAGCTAACACATACTTGACTAGACGATTTTTGTGAAGGGATATTAGTTTCTTCACAGGGCCTTGGTGTATTCTGGGAGTTTTAATGTCGTGCTCTCGGCGGATGACTGTAAAGGGGGGGGGTGGCTCCTAATCAAGTTTCTTGTAATGAATTCCTTAATTGGATTAATACTAATGATCTTTCTTGTATGCCTTTTACTGGATCTTGTTATACTTGGTGTAATGGAAGGAGAGGGTTGCATAGAATACATAGAAGTCTGGATAGGGCTTTATGTAATGGAGTGTGTCTGGATGAATGAGATTCTTGTACTTATCAGGTTCTTGTTAAAAATTGTTCTGATCATTCCCCTATTTTTGCTAGTCTTGCTAGTAATTCTTTGCGGAAGGTTAGCAATTTCCATTTCTTTTCGATGTGGCTTCAACACACTTTGTGTCTGAAGCTTATTCATGATTCTTGGGCTAATAAGGTTGTTGGTGTAAGTTAAAAAGGTTGAAACTTGAGCTCCGAGACTGGAATAAAAATTCTTTTGGTAATGTTCATAATGCAATTCTTCTTAAGCTGGGTATCCTTCTTGGTATTCAAAAAAGCTTAGAGACTGCTAGTTTGTCTGATAGTGATGGATTTCTCTGTCAAGAAAAGATTGCTAAGGAGGAGCTTGATCATGCTCTTCACTGTCAATGTTTGTTTTGGAAAGAAAGGGCTAAAATGTTATGGTTCAAGGATGGAGATCGAAATACTTCTTTTTTCCATGTTGTGGTCAAAAGGAGAAATAATTCTAATAGGATTCATCGTCTACAGATTGATAATGAGGTTACGGAGGATCCTAAAATCATTGAGGATCATATTTTGGACTTTTATAAAAATCTTTATGCTGAGTCTATTTCTAATGTTCTGGATACTGATAATATGGAATATTTTATTGGTACTTATATTCCTACGATGGTTTCCTCTGAGGAGAATATGATGTTGATTAAATGTCCTAATTTTTCTGAAATAAAAAATGTTGTTTTTAATCATAACGGTAATAGTGCTCCTGGTCCTGATGGTTTTGGTGGTGTTTTCTATCATTCTTGTTGGGAAATTATTGGGACAGATGTTTGCAATGTTGTTCAACAGTTTTTTAAACAAAATTGAGTTTTCCTTGGAATGAACAATAATGTGGTATCTCTTATTCCTAAGGTTCAGGGTGCTGATTCCATTAAAGATTATAGGCCAATTGTTGTTGCTAATTTCAAGTTTAAGATTATTTCCAAGATACTGGCGGATAGGCTTGCACTTGTGGCTGCTAGAATCATTTCTCCAAATCAATATGGGTTTGTGCAGGGTAGAGAGATTCAGGATTGCATTGGTATTGCTTCTGAAGCTATTAACATGCTTTCTAAAAAGGTTAGAGGAGGTAATGTGGCTTACAAAGTTGATATTCATAAAGCTTTTGACACTCTGAGTTTGAAGTTCTAATTATTAGTTTTAAAATGCTTTGGTTTTCACCCCTCGTTTGTCGGTTAGATTAGTACAATTCTCCGTTCAGCTATGCTTTCTATCAGAATAAGTGGTAGTTTGGTGGGTTTTTTTCCTTGCAGTCGAGGGGTAAGACAAGGTGATCCATTGTCTCCTTTACTTTTCTGTCTTGCAGAGGAAGTTCTTAGTAGAGGTATCTCTAACACTACAAAAAAAAAATGTATATTGTGGCGGTTATTTTCGTATAAACTGATGTTTATAACCGCCATAATATACGCTTGTGGCGGTTTCTCAAACCGCCATAGAACTGGCCGCCACAAAGTTTAATGTGGCGGTTTTACGCTACCCGCCGCAACACCCGTCACTTTAAACATAGTGTAAGTAGTGGCGATTTTTATATGGAAGTAGTGTCAGTTATAACTGTCGCAATTTACATTCTGGCGCCATAATATACGTAAGTAGTGGCATTTTTAACTGACGTAATTTTAATTCTGAATAAATAAAATTTAACCACCACTTTTTTATAATTTTTTTATAATCTGTTTTATAAATTATAAAATTTAACCACCACCTTTTCATAATAAAATAAAATAATGTATAAAGTTATAATCATCCATTCATTTCCTTGAAATTTAAAGCACACATACTAATGTTCAAAAGTTTATATGTAATTGAAAATTAAAACACATAAAAAGTTCATACATCCCTAATCAAGTTTAAAATTAAAACACATCCCTAATCAGTTTTGCTTCTAGCACTTGATCCTACTACTTATTAGGTGATGTGTGACCATGTGCATTGGTGAGAAACTTTTCATTGTGTAGATTCGGTGAAACAACTCTCTCACCCTTGGAACCATTGGCAAAATCCTCTTTCTCCTTAATTAGAGTCTCCTCAGGTTCAATTGGTTGAGGAGAACTTTCAGCATTCAAATTCTCACATGAAGCTCCGACTGATTTGCACTCCCCATTATGTTCCCCACTTTCTTTTTCTGTTGAGAAATTAGTCTGCTCATGGCAATCTCCATCATCCAATAAACGTGTCCCATGTTTCAATTGTGGGGTTGAAGGAGCCGGATATTTATCACATACAGATTTCTCTTTGTCATCATCACCAAACCTGGACACATTCTCTAAATCAATTGACATCGTCCTTTTATGAGTTTTATCTTGTTCATTGCCTGTTTGGAGCTGCAGCACCGATTCTAAAGATTCTACAGATTCTTTGCCCCAGCATTAAATGCCTGCATGAAATTTAACCACATTAAAAACTACTTTATTCATTGTATTCTAACAATAATTTTCCTTCTTTTAGGAATTAAATTTGAGTTGACTTCAGATTAAACGGTTGACTATAAACACCATAAAAATGGAATTGTTGATGATAAAAAATACAAGAAATTAACCAGCAAAGTCAGGCTTGTATTTGTGCTTACTAATAGTAGGCAAGTCCTTTGCATTCCCAATAAATTTGAAACCTCCAAGGCTACTGCTTGTACTCACCTACAATTCAGATCGATGCCAGTGGTTACAGCTCAACTACAATTCAGATCCAAGGCTACTGCTTGTACTCACCTACAATCAGAGTCTATCAAATAATGTCATCCATTTTTGTTCTATACTTAAATGCACTATATTTTTATAAAGAATAAATGATAGAACTGAAACACTGATAAGTAAAGCTCCTTGCCAAGTACTGCGTAGAAAATGAGCTTGTATAATTTCAGTCATTAGTGTGTTCTCAATTTATACCACGTTCCTCAAACTATAATTTTAACAAATGCATTTTGAGTATGTTTCAATTTAGCTTCTGAAATTGTTCTTAAAAGAAAATAATTGTTTCTGCAAATTTTGAAAAATTATGAATTTCGTAGCATTCGTTTTGATCAAAGTAAATTTGACTCCATTGATCTTTCTTTAAAAACATTTATTTGAAACGTGATTATGACCAACTTTTACTACGAGGTGAGAAGTTGGCAATTAGAAGAACAGTTCTAAATCTTTTTACATCATTCCCTTGCTATTTCTATTATTAATTTTCTTGCAGATAACTAGCATTTTAGAGTGAGGTGCCCAAAACCAGAATGCAGAAACGACTCATAATCTTTTTGACGTCAAATTAAGGAGGGTCCAATGAACTAGCCACATAGTTGGATTCGTCTTAAAGATAATACTAACATGATCCCAAAAGGAAAGGCAAAAAGAAAATAAAAACCAACCGTATTACTAAATATGAATCCCCAAAATCCAAAGCAAAACCTGATCTTCATCAACAGCAGTCAGAATCACACATCCTGCACACTTAAACCTGCAAAAGATACATGTAAAATCATCACTTAAACAAAGCACTTCATCCAAAATTAAGAAAAAAACAAGACCCAATAACATGCAATGTAACTTAGTTTCATTTTCTTAGCCATAACACAATTTTATCCTTTTACTTTTCCCATCTTGAAAAATCATTCCAACTAAATCCAAAAAACATAAATAGACCATAACACAATTTTATCCTTTTACTTTTCCCATCTTGAAAAATCATTCCAACTAAATCCAAAAAACATAAATAGACCATATACCCAAAACAGAACACCTAATGTTTACATATACACATACTAACATGTAGCACTATAGAAGCATGAAACATAACAACAGAAATAGTTGAGTAACAAACCTGGAGGAATTGATTGCTTCAACTTATCAGCCTTCTCAGAGTCAAACACACAGAGGGTGTAAAGGTACTTAGATCAGCGGACCTTGAACTTCACCACATCTTTTCTCCTTTTGATTTCACAGAGCGTGCATCCTTCCTCCTAGAAGTGAGGAGGAAGTTTTTAATCTCATGAATCTACTTCGGCTGCACAAAACACCAAACACACCACACGTCAACATCAACTACCAAAATACGATAGAAAACCATAGAGGCACATCCCAAACAATGATAGTAAAATTCACAATACTTACAAATCATCACAAGCTACACAAAACTGTAACAACAAGACCTTATACAACTAGAGTGAAAGAATATTTTCTGTTTTATTCAATCTGCCTTTCATCTATAGCAATGATACATATATATAACCATAGCATTAGAACCGTACAGAACCGTACAGATTCTTTTTCTAACATAACATCTGTAATTAAGACTAATTATAGACCCATTAATAGTGATTATATTCCTATAATTAAGTCTAATTATAGACTCATTAATAGTGATTATATTCCTGTAATTAAGTCTAATTAAGTCTAATAATGATTTTGTCCGGTAATATCCCCTCAAGTTGGAGCATGTAAGTCTTGAATGCCCAACTTGACCAAGATGGCTCCAAACTTTTTAGCACCGAGAGCTTTGGTGAAAAGGTCAGCTAGTTGTGTATGTGTGGGCACATAGGATGGAAGAAGGCGCTTGTGAATGATTTCATCTCGAACAAAGTGGCAGTCAACTTCAATGTGTTTGGTGTGTTCGTGGAAGACCGGGTTTTTAGCAATGTGAAGTGCTGCTTGACTATCACAATAAAGACGAATTGGGTCAGGATGAGGAACATGTAGAGAAGCGAGAATGTCTTTAATCCACTTTAATTCTCGGGTGGTCTTAGCCATTGATCGATATTCAGCCTCAGCAGAGGAGGTAGAAACCGTTTGTTGTTTCTGGGTTTTCCAAGAGATTGGGGAAGTGCCGAGTTGAATAAATCAACCGGTGAGAGATTTTCGTGTCAGTGGACAACTTGCCCAATCAGAATCACACCACCCAAAGAGTTGTAAGTTGTTCTCTCGAGGTAGGAGTATTCCTTGTCCAGGATGCCCCTTTAAATATCGAACAACACGAAGAGCAGCTTGCCAATGCTCGGAGCGTGGATTTTGCATAAATTGAGATAAAGCTTGGACACTGTAGGCAAGGTCAGGTCGAGTGAAACACAGATAAATTAACCTCCCAACAAGTTTACGATAAGTAGCCGGGTCAGAAAGAAAAGAACCAGTAGCGGAGCTCAATTTTTGATTTTCTTCACATGGTGTAGTGGCGGGCTTCGCACCCAACAATCCGACTTCAGTAATGATATCTAAGGCATATTTCCTCTGACAAAGGAAGATTCCGTTGGGGGAGCGAGCAACTTCAACCCCCAGGAAGTACTTGAGGCGACCTAAATCTTTCATATGAAAGCATTGATTTAAGTAGCCTTTAAAACATTGGATGGCAGTACCATTATTCCCTGCAATCACAAGATCATCAACGTAGACTAGCACAACCAACTGTATGTCATTATTATTGAGAGTAAACAGGGAATGATCCTTCGGGGATTGTTGGAAGCCGTAACGAGTGAGAGAAGAAGATAGTTTAGCAAACCAACACCTGGGGGCCTGTCGGAGGCCATATAGAGACTTTTGAAGCTTGCACACTGCCCCTGGTTGAGATTCTTGGAAGCCAGGAGGGAGTTTCATATAAACCTCATCATCAAGATCACCATGGAGAAACGCATTGTGAACGTCCATCTGATGAAGCTCCCAATCTTTTGCGGCTGCTACTGCTAGAGTTGTGCGAATGGTTACCGTCTTTACGACAGGAGAAAACGTCTCGTTGTAATCCAAACCCTCCACTTGATGATTGCCAAGAATTACCAATCGAGCCTTGAATCTTTCAATCGTTCCATCCGAGTTGTATTTGATTTTGTAGATCCATTTACACCCAAGTGCCTTCTTTCCAGGAGGGAGAGCGGTGAGTTTCCAGGTGTCATTGAGTTCGAGAGCATGAATCTCCTGTGCCATAGCATCACGCCACCGGGGTTCTCGGACCGCTTGAGAAAAGAACAGGGGTTCCTGCTCGGTGTGTAAAGAGGCAAGAAAACTTTGATGATGTTTAGAAAAGGAATCACAATTCACAAAATCATGTATCGGATACGAAACACCTGAGGATTCTGTTGAAGGAGGTGACAGAACAGAGGGGCTTGACGGTATCGTGGTGGCTGCGACAAAATCGTGTAACCGTACGGAAGGCAGCTTCGCGCGATGCCCTTGCCCAAGGGGAACCGCAGCCGTCAGTGGTGGTGAAGAAACCGACGGCGCCGTCTCCGTCGGACGCGGCGGTGGATCCGCGGGTAGCGTCGAGACTTCTATACACGGATCAGAGTCGTTTATAGTGTGGTCGAAGTCATCTGTGAGGGTAGCATCCTCCTTGGCTGGGATGGGAGATGCAATGGGTTGGTTGACGATGCATTCATCTAGGTTTGAGGAGGCAACTTCATGAAGAAAATGTGGGTCCGTTCCAGTTTCTAAAGAGTAGGCAATAATTGGGTTTTGCAATGGTGGTGCAGTGTCCATCTTTGTGGCTTCAAAATATGGAAATTTATTTTCGAAAAAATGTACATCACGAGAGACAAAGAAAGTTTCTGTTTCCAAATCAAATAATTTCCATCCTTTTTGGCCATATGGATACCCGACAAACACACATTTTCGGCTACGACTATAAAATTTATCCCGCTGTCTATTTTGATTATGAGCATAACATAATGAACCAAATACTCGTAAGTGGGCGTAACTGGGTACACATCCATGGATCACTTCATAAGGGGTTTTTCCTTTTAGAATGGAGGATGGGGTGAGATTGATTAAGTAGCCTGCAGTCAAAACGCATTCCCCCAAAATTTAATGGGAAGATTGCCTTGAAACCGTAATGACCGAGCAACATTCAGAATATGCCGATGCTTGCGTTCGACGCGTCCATTTTGTTGCGGGGTCCCGACACAGGAAGTTTGGTGAAGGATACCTTGTTGAATGAAATATTGTTTTAGACACATGAATTCGGTTCCATTGTCAGAGCGAACCATTTTAGCACATTTGTTGTATTGCCTCTCAACGAGTGTGAAATTTTTTTTCAAAGTCACTGATACCTCTGTTTTTTCTTTTAACAAATAGATCCAAACTGCCCGTGAACAATCATCCACAATTGTCAAAAAATATGAAGCACCACAGGATGAAGGAGTTTTATAAGGACCCCATAAGTCACAATGAATTAAATCAAAAATATTCAAAGCTTGATGCGCACTTAAGAAAAACTTATCTCTCGTTTGTTTTGATTTTTCACAAACTTCACAAAATGTATTCAACTCATCACGAGTACATTTCCCACTTATATCAGGAAGCATTTGCACAATCTTAAATGACGGATGTCCTAATCTTTGGTGCCAAAGTGCTAGTTGATTTTCCATCTTGACATGACATGCTTGAGTCTTCCGTACCCCACGATACCAATAAAGCCCATCTTTCCGTTCACCTGCTCCAATCAGCGTCCTCGAAGTGCGGTCCTGTATAATACACAATTTATCAGTGAATGTTACAACACAATTTTCTTCATCCGTCAATTGAGGTACTGAAAGTAAATTGCATTTTAATTTGGGAACATAAAGGACATTTTTCAATTGAAGTCCTTCTTCAAGAGTCACTGTTCCCTGTTCGCAAGCTAGAACACGTTCACCATCAGGTAACCCTATGGGGCACCTTTGTATAGTTTCCTTTTCACTCAAATTTTCCAGTGACCCGGTCATATGGTTTGATGCCCCACTGTCAATAATCCACAAATCCCAAATGCTCTTACCAGTCATTTTCTCTGATTCATTTGATTTTTGTTTGCTGATCATATCAATCAGTACCTTCCATTGTTCATTGGTCAGACCTGCCATCTCAAGTTTCTTGTCGTCATTGTTGGCTTGACTGTTGCTTCCACTAGCGTGTGCCACATTTGCACGTGTCGGGTTAACTTTGTTTCGCATCCCTTGGCGTCCCCTGCCGTTCCATTTGCCTTCACTTTTTGGTCTGTCACCCCACCATTCGGGATATCCGATCAATTGGAAGCATCCCTTCATGTCATGACCATTTTTATCGCAATGACTGCACGTCATTAATTTTTCTACCATATCTCGACGCCCTTTTTCTTTGTAGTTGGCCTGCATCGCGAGACCCACGACCAACCCCCTTTCTTCCGTTGATTTGGCCATCATTCTCACTCTTTCTTCTTGTACCAACATAGCATATACGCGGTTTAGAGACGACAATGGATCTGTGGCCAGAATGTTTGATCTTACTGTCCCGTAGCTTGCGTCATCCAACCCCATAAGGAGTTGATGAACCTTCTCCTCCTCCCTTCGTTTTTCCAACTGAGCACCAATCCCACACTTGCATCCACCACACGTACAAGATGAAATTTTGTCACTGTTAGCAAGCTCATCCCAAAGGACCTTCAATTTTCCAAAGTAAGTTGCCACCACCATTCCCTCCTGCTTGCATCTTGACAAGTCCGACCTTAATTGTTGAATTCTAGGTCCATTCACGACCGAGAATCTTTCTTTAATGTCTTCCCACAAGTTATGTGCAGTCTCAGCATATGCTACTGTGGATCGTAAGCTTGGTTCAATGGTGTTTAGAATCCAAGATACAATCATGGACTGCACGGTCCACCAATCTTCAAGGTCGGGTGCCTCATCCTCTGGTTGGATATGTGTTCCATCAATGAAGCCCCATTTTCTCCGAGCACGAAGCGAGATCTTTACTGCTCTTGCCCATTCGTCGTAATTTTCTCCGCGCAATTGGACTTGCGTGATTATGTTTCCGGGATTGTCACTCGCGTTGAGATCATATGACGAGTAGGTCTTCTTAGCACCTCCTCCTTCGTGCTCTGCTTTGTTGGCATTATTCTTTTCTGGTGCATCTGCCATGGTTGTGCACCGTTGCCTTTGCTTTGTGTTTGTCGGGTATCAGAGTTTTGTGCTCTGATACCATGAAAGAATATTTTCTGTTTTATTCAATCTGCCTTTCATCTATAGCAATGATACATATATATAACCATAGCATTAGAACCGTACAGAACCGTACAGATTCTTTTTCTAACATAACATCTGTAATTAAGACTAATTATAGACCCATTAATAGTGATTATATTCCTATAATTAAGTCTAATTATAGACTCATTAATAGTGATTATATTCCTGTAATTAAGTCTAATAATGATTTTGTCCGGTAATAGCTTCCCACAAGGAACAGAGGATCCAGAAAAATCCTAAATCGGTCCAACATTTGGCAATAAAATTTTCTATGTTGAGTGCGTCCGTAGGAACCCTAAAACAGCGAAACTAGAGTTTAGGAGTGTGAGAAGCATAATACAAAGAAAGAAACATAGAGCGTGTTGCTGGAGTGAGAAATTGAATCGCACCTCTTGACTTTGAGAAGGATGACGAGATCTTGAATCACAGCTATGGTAGTAGTCGGTGGAGAAGACAGTGATGCACGAGGATTCAAAGAGAGATAGATGGTAACAGAGAAGCGAAGAAACGAGGGATTGAAATGTTTTAGAGATTTTGTTTGGGAAATTAAATTTAGCTTTTCATTTTCAAAATTTACGAATAAAAACTTATGGAGGCAATGAAAACATGGCGGGAAAAAAGATATAATATTATAAAATGGCAGTTATAACCGTCATTTTTTGAATAAAAATTATGACAGTTGTGAAAATGTCGTACTATAAAGATAATAACGACAGTTTTTAATAACCATCATATTAAAATTGTCACAATTTACATTATTTTTTGTAGTGTAAGCTTGTGAATGATAAGAAGATTTTATATATGGCCAGTCCGCAAGGTTATCTCACTCCCTCTCATATTTTGTATGCTGATGACATTTATTTTTTGTAGGGGGATATTAAGTCTCTTAGAAATTTGAGTACTTTTCTTAAAACATATGGTGATTTGTCTGGTCAATATATTAATAACACTAAAACTAGTTTCTTCACCATGGATAATTCTCCAAGATTTGTCACCAAAATTCAAAATATTATTTCCTGTAGTCATGGTTGTTTGCCTTTCAATTATTTAGGAGTGCCTATCTTTGTTGGTGCTCCAAAGTGTCGTTTCTTCAACCTTTGGCTGATAAAGTTAAATTGAAGCTAGCATCTTGGAAAGGTAAATCTCTTAGCATGATGGGTCGAATTCAGCTGGTCAATACGGTGATTACTGGATTTCTAGCTTATAGTTTTAATATGTATAAATGGCCTGTTTCACTTATTAAGCAAGTTGAACAGTGGTGTCGGAATTTTATTTGGACTGGTGATATTCTGAAAAAAGGTATTGCTACCGTTAATTGGGGGAAAAATTGTTCACCTCTTGAGGATGGAGGCTTGAATATTATTAATTTTCATCATGAAAATAATGCATATCTTCTTAAGCTTGCTTGGAACTTTGCTTATAGCAACAAACCTTGGTCTTTACTCTTGAAAGCTAGGGTTCTTAAATCAAAATATGAGTTTAGAACGGTTTATAGATCTTTCTCTCTCTAGCTTGGAATTAAGCAATTTTATTCTACCATACTTGACTATACTTCTTGGATTGTTGGTACAGGTTCTTTTATTAATTTCTGGAATGATAAATGGTGTTCTACTACTTCTTTAGCTAATATTGTAGGGATATCTGATGGTGTTAGCATTCCGGATACAGTCTCTCAATTTTGGACAGGTTGTGATTGGAATATTCCATTTTCTTTACAACAGATGCCTCATTTTTTTAATCATATCATGGTTAGAGAGGAACATGATATTCCTAATTGGATTCTAGATGAGTCTGGTCATTTCACTCTTAAATCGGCTAGGACTTTTTTTTTGGAATCAGAAGTTCCAGGTGGTTGGGGTAAATTCATTTGGTCTTCATCTATTCCGCCATCCAAAACTCTAGTACTCTGGAAAAATTTTCATGGGCGACTTCCTACATATCAACATATTCAGAATAAGGGTTTGCATATATGTTCTATGTGTACGCTTTGTGAAAAGCATGATGAATCTATTCAACATCTATTTTTTGAATGTTCTAACACATTGCATATTTGGAGTTGGGTTCGACAAATTTTTCTTACTTCTCATTTCTCTAATAAGGATGATCTACTTTCTTTTATTAAGAGTGATGGTAGTCCTTTGGTTAAATTGATTAAGCTTGCGATGATAACCTTTTTTATATGGATGATATGGCGTATGAGGAATTATGCTAGATTTTAGGATAAGATTGAGGTTTCTAAGGCTATTTCGATAATTAAAGATTTAACTTGTCTAGTGGGAAATTCGTCTAAAGCTTCAATGAAGAATGATATGTTGAACTTCAATGTGATTAAGTTTTTTGGTATTAAGACTCGTAGTGGTAAAGTTTTTCGTCCTCTTCCTATTAGATGGGAATTTCCTTCACCAGGCTGTGTTAAAATTAATACTAATGGGGCTGTTAGGGGGTATCCTGATCTTGCTACTTGTGTTGATATTTTTTCGTGGGAGTATGGGAGAATTTATTGGTGCTTTTTCAACGTTTCTTGAAGTTCAGACTGCTTTGATTGCTGAGTTTTATGGAGTTATACATGTTATGGAGGAAGCTCAAAAAATGGGACTTACTAATGTCTGGCTTGAATGTGATTCTGCCTTGGTTTGTGTTGCGTTTACTGCTAGGACTAATGTTCTGTGGATGCTTCGAAATCGATGGAATACTTGCCTTAATTTTTGTGGGACAATCAGGTTTAGGGTTACTCATATTTTTCGTGAAGGGAATGCGTGTGCAAATAAGTTGGCTAATTTAGGATTTATTCATAGAGAATCATTTCATTGGTATAATAGACTCCCAGCTAGTCTGTTCTTAGAATTCTTTATGAATAGGTATAATCCACCTATGTATCGTTTTTGTTAACATATGGGTTTTGGTCTAGTCCCCCCATATTTTTGTATTTTCTTTCTTTTTTCTTTTTTTTTAATAATATTTTTTTTCAAGTGATGGCAGATGATTGTTGTTACTTGAGATGTCAGCCTAGATGAGATTTCAATGAAAAAAGTAAATTTGAGAATAAATAAAAGTCAATGAGAAAAGTAAATTTGAGAAAATTTGTAATATATTAAAAATAAAATAGATATATTTTTTAGCATAAAATATAAATAAATAAGTATTTATAAGTTTAAATTTTTATATAAAATACTATACCGACTTTAAGGAAGCTAATTTGATATTGAGTGTTTAATGTAAAATATTAAATTTTGAAAATAAAGTTCTATTGTTTGAAAACAAATATAGGAAAAGAGAGAGTGGAGATAAATTTTGTTTAATATTAAGGTTGTAAATAAAGTGTAATTGAATTGTGAAATTATAAATTGAGAATTTAAATTGTGTGGTTGTTATAAATTGTTAAAAAAATTGATTTTGTTAAAATTTTAAATTTTATATTTAATTGCAAAGTATTTGAGTACAAATAGAGACGTTGGACCATTGTAAGGTCTATGATTCTTAAGTAGTTATTTGTTGATTGAAGAATGGTGTAAGGCATTTTCTAGTATATATTTGAATACATATTTTATCGTGAATTAACAATTTATTAAAATTAACAAAATTAGAAAGAAAACACTCATTAAATTAAAAATAACTCGAACCAAATTTTATTAAAGTTTTAAAGAATGATTAAAGATTTCTTTTGGTAATATTTTTAAGATGGATTTTAAAGTTTACTCATCACCTATGCTTTGAAATTAAATGCAAGAAGAAAGTGATGAAGAGTAAAATGTTCATAATGATACAGATTTCATATGTGGAGGTTAAAATACTAAAATGCAATATATTTTATTCTATCAAATATATATTATTACTTAAAATATGTATTCGGACATAGTTATTTAAGAATAAATTTAAAGTAATTAAATTATAATTTAATAATCTATTTCAATTTAATTATTTTGATTAGAATAATTTGTTATTATACCACAACTTTAATATAATAGATATATGAATAATGGAATATCCCTATTTTTTATATCTAATAATCATAATTTGAAGGAAATATAAAAATAAATATATAAACATAATATAAATATTTTACAATTTTTTCATATAACATTTCAAAATATATTTCTCTTCACGGGACTTTAAATATTTATATAAAATTGAAACAAATATTAGAAATGAAATAAACATTTCTATCCTCTAGCTTCCCACTAAGGAGTTTTGATGGTGTTGCCCTCATTCCGATTTGATTTCTTTACAATTTTAAGGTGATGTGTGGAAGCTCAATCGAAGTGGCGGACAAGGATGGCTCCAGTGGAGTTATAGTTTCCTTGAAGGTGCATGATAGGTAGAGAGAGTGATTGGTTAGGTCATACCACTTGGAAAGGTGAAAAAGAAGATCAAGGTGTCTATCCTAGAGAGGTCTAGACAAAAGAGTGAGAAAACATGCAAACTTGGCAGCATCACTAGTATATTTGATCTTAGAAAAATGAGAGACAAACACCTCAATTTATAGGAGAGAGGGTTGAACATTTTGGAGCCAAAATTTGAAAATTCAAAATACAACTCTCTAATGAGAAGGTGCCATGTGAAGTCATGTTTTGCATGTTTAGCTCACACCTTCTATGCTAAATTCTCTCCACTCCTAGGCTACCATGTGGACGTCCATGTGCTTCATGCCAAGGTAATTTTCCTCCTTCAATATACCTTAGGCGTTTTAGGGTTACATTGGGCCCAAAGAAGCCCAATTTTTACCCTAACTAGTCACTTTTAACCCTAACTAGACCTATTTTACTATTACCCCAAATACACGCCCAAAAACCTATGCTACTTGGCCCAAATACTTGGTCTAATTATTTTATGCTACTAGGCCCAATACATAGCCTATGAAATCCTAAAAAACTTATATAATTTATTAAGCTAAAGCTTGGCCTAAAAATAATGTTGACTAGTCAACTAAAACTCAATCTTCTGATGTTCTTCTGACCAAAGCTCTAGTTTATGTTTTGATGAGTTGGAGGTCTTCTTGGATATGTTTGTACATTCCTTCATCCTAGAGTTGTCCTCTTGATGGGCCTACAATAATAAATAAAAGCCCAATTAGACCCATATTTGCAAATAATTCCATAAGCAACCTCTAGGTCTTCATGCTCTTATTATGTGGTTGTGTGTGGCTGGGGACTCTTTCATCAAGTTCTTGTTGATCAAGAGTGATAAAGTGTTTTGAACAATCCAAATTCAAGTGTTTGATGAAAGGCTGGTGTTGCTGTTGTTTCTGGGTGGGATCTGGGTAGAATAGAATGTGATCCACTCCTTTGTTGAATCTAAAACTGATGTGATTTAAAACCTTTTTTCAACTCCTTTGTTAAATCAAGTGTTTTTCCAACTCAGTGAAAAACAACCTGTTGTTTTGTCGAATCAACCGGTTGTTTTACTCTTAGGAGTTTTGGAAAGGTTGAAAATTGATTTAGTTTGGTTGACTTAACTGTCAAGCCAAAAAATCGGTTGTTTCGTGGTTTTAACCAATTGTTTCTTTGAAAATCCTAACAGAATTCAGTTTTGAATGGTGCATCTGCTTTAAATTTTTTTCAACTGAATACGCTCCTTCATTAATTGCTTGGACTAATCTTTGGAAAATATAAATGGTTTGTTTACATTTTCAAACAAGAAAGAGAAACAATTTTGAGTTTTTCAGTTTTGAGAAGTTTGATTCTAAGATTTGAACATTCACATCAAGCTTTGGGTTTTCAAAGAGAGTGGAATAGGATTGCAATTGGATTGAATTCAGATTGTAATGTGAACAGGTGTAATCCTTTCTAAACCTACTGTATTTCTGGTGTTGTGTTGCCAAGGAGAGTTGTGTGTTCTTGAGGTGGTCAAGATCAATACTCTTGGTGTGTTTTGTCAAAGGTAGTGTGTTTCTTGAAGGGTTCAAGGTCACTACTTTAGTGGTTTGTGTTTTCTAATATGGTTTGATTGCTTAGTGGATTACCCAGTGGTATTCTAGGGACTGGATGTAGCTCTTGGCTTAAGAGTGAACCAGTATAAACTGTTGGTGTATTTCTCTCGTACTCTGGGCTCATTTAAATTTTGTTTTAAACTTTGCTGATATAAACAAACGATTGTTTTTCTGTTGCTTTGTTGTTTTATTGCTTAAATTCTTGGCTAACTTGATTCCTGTTCTGGATTCACACAAAGAATTTTGTTAAACCTGAAAAAGTTTTCAAAAATCCCTCTTAAACAATTCACCCCCCTCTCGTTTAAGGCCATATATTCTAACAATTGGTATCAGAGCTTGGTACTTGAAAAGTATTCAAGTTTGATCCTACAATCTTTTTTCTATGGCTGAAAAACTACCTTTTGGGGAGGGTGCCTCAATTAACAGGTCACCTTTGTTTTGTGGTTTGAATTATCACTTTTGGAAGGTTATAATGAAAATCTTTGTTGAATCTCTTGATAAAGGAATTTGGGATGCAATTGAAAATGACCCTTTTATTCCAAAATTTGAAAAAAATGGATCTTCTATTGAAAAACCATGGTCCCAATGGACTGATGCTGAAAATGAAAAGGCCAAGTTTGATTGCATTGCCAAGAATATCATAACCTCTGCTTTGAACTCGGATAAATTTTTCAGGATCTGACAATGTGCATCTACTAAGGAAATGTGGGACACTTAGAGGTCACCCATGAAGGAACGAATGATGTGAAGAGAGCAAGGAAACATACTCTAATACAAGAGTATGAGATGTTCATAATGCTCAAAGGAGAATCAATTGCTGAAGTACAAAAGAGATTCACTCACATTATCAACCATCTAATGAGCCTTGGAAAAACCTTTGAGAAAAAGGAGTTGAACATCCAGATTCTCAAGTGTCTTGATAGATCTTGGCAACCTAAAGTCACGACTATCTCAGAATCAAAGGACTTGACATCTTTGACTACAGCCTCCTTGTTTGAAAAGCTTAGAGAACATGAGTTGGAGATAAATAGACTCAATGTTCAAGAAAGCGAAGGCAAGCATGTAAGGAACATTGCTTTGAAAGCTGCCAAGCACAAGAATAAGCAAGACTCAAGTGATGAAAGTGAGGAAGAAAATCTTAGCTTGCTGTCCAAAAAGTTCAGCAAATTCTTGAAGAGAAACCGCAAAAAGGAATCCAACAAAGAAAGGTATGGAAACAAGAAAACTATTGATTTCAATTCTAACAATTACACTTGCTTTGGTTGTGGAGAATAAGGGCATATAAAAGCCGATTGCCCAAATAAAGAAGGCAAGGAAAAGAAGTCAAGCAATAAGGAAAAGAAAGGGAAGTCAAAAAGAGCCTATATTGCTTGGGATGAAAATGAAGTTTCTTCATCAAGCTCCTCATCAAGTGAAGATGAAAAAGCCAATCTGTGTTTAATGGCAGAAGGAGATGATGATTCAAGTAGCTCAAAAAGTGTAAGTTCTTGTGCCTCCTTAAATGCTGAAAACTATAGTCAATTACTTCAAGCTTTTAAAGAAACTCATGAAGAATCTAACCGATTAGCTCTCTCAAACAACCAATTGAAAGGGTTGAATAACTGGCTTGAAAATAAAGTCAATGTTAGAATATATGGCCTTAAACGAGAGGGGGCTGAATTGTTTAAGAGGGATTTTCGCAAACTTTGAAGGTATAATGAAAATCCATGTTGAATTACAGAGAAAGAAATCAAAGAAACAAAGAACCAAAACTGTTCCAAGATGATATCAGAAAAACAATCGGTTGTTTTTATCAGCAGTTTATAAAAACAACTTAAAAACAAAATTTAAAGAGTTAAGGGTAAGAGATAAGCATGCAAGCAATTTATACTGGTTCACTCTTACACCAAGAGCTACATCCAGTCCCCAGAAACCACTGGGTATTCCACTATGCAATCAAAACCAGATTACAAACACCACACACCAAAGTAGTGACCTTGAACCCCTCAAGAAACACACTACCTTTGGCAAACCACACCAAGAGTGTTGATCTTGAACCCCACAAGAACACGCAACACTCATTGGCAACTCAAATACAGAAATACAGTAATCAAGGAAGAAGGGAATAGAATACACCTGGGTATTACAAAGCTTAAAGTTCAGAATTACAACCCAATCCTATTCCACACACTTAAGAATGATCCAAAGCTCTTTCAAATCTTGGAAAAACTGTTTTGATAAACTCTTTCTGTTACTCCAAGATTAGGAACATAAAACTACCTTTATATAGACCAACCAAGTGGTCAAAAGCATTTAATAAAGGAGCCAAGTTAGTTAGGATCATTTAAAACATATTAAAACCGCTTAACAGAATTTTGTTAAGGTTTTCAGGAAAACAATCGGTTGTTTTGTCGAAACAATCGATTGTTTTGGTTTGACAGCAAAGTCAACCAAGATTTTCAAAAACAGCTAATGTAAAACAACCTGTTGTTTTGAAAAACAACCTGTTGAATTTTTTATAGCTTTTTAGAAAACAAATCTTTTCAAAAGGTTAAAGATTCAAGTGAACTTGGATCAACTTAAGGAGTGAATTAACAAGTTTCAAACAACTAGACAACACACACACACCCAGCAACAAGGTCTTCAAGCTTTCCTCCTGGATTTGGAGACATCAAAGCATCTTGTTCAACAGTCAAGACTCTTGAAGAAGAATTGGAAAAGTCAAAAATTGATTTTGAAAATCTTTGCAAAAATTTGTAAAAATTGAAAAACTCTTGAGAGTAAGGTCCACTATCTTGTAAGAACTTGGATAAACTTTCAAAGGGTAAATTCAACTTTGAAACTGTCTTGGCATCCCAAAAATGTGTTAGGGGTTTAATCCTCAAAACAAGAAAAATGGGATTTCAAAGCCTTTTTCAAAAGTGCCAGAAAAACAACCGATTGAAAGGTCGAAACAACCGGTTGTTACATGGTTTTACTGCATTAAGAGAGGCCACTGAGTTAGATTCTGCAAAATTAGGAAATATTTTGTTCCTAAAGGTATTATGAGATGGATTCCCAAAAGTTATGAAGTTCCAGTGATAAAGTTGAATCAAAAGGACCCACATTTGTAAGGGGACCAAATCTTGTTGCTTGAATTTATTGTGTTGCAGTGATACTAAAAGAAGCATGGAGTCTTGAGTTATCTGATCAAGCTTTTGGAAGAAAAAGAGTTTTGTCTGGAACTGAATTAAGGTTTTGTACCAGCTCAAGGTGTCTTGAAAGCCAAAAGAAGCATTCTTTATCATAAATAATGACTCATTGAAGGGACTTCATGACAAAAGAATAAGACCTTCTTTGTCTTTGCTTTTCTATTATAAATTCATGCTAAATTCTTCATCTATACATGTACAATTACATTTTTAATTCTTCTCTGTTGTTATTCTAAATCTCAAACATTGTTACTACTGCAGAAAAACAACCGATTGTTTTCTCGAAACAATCGATTGTTTCTTCTCTTACAGCACTGCATGAAATTGATTTAATTTCTTTATGCACTTTATCTTTACAGATTTTTTTTAAAGGGATTATGAGTCAATAAAGCAGTCATAAGGTCCGATTTGGTTCACAAGAAAGTTGCCTCTTGTCATAAAAGGAATATATTACATATCTTGGAAATTCAAGTGCCTTTATGACTAGTCAAATCAACATGTGTTAACCATGTGTTTTTCTGGTAAGGGTTGACGTGGTTTTGTACAAGATTGGACCAGATTCTTCTTCTTGAAGACTGAAACCCACTGCACCCAAAGGATCAAAGAGGATATCTACTTTGCTATAAAACCCTATGCAGCTATTTTTCTACACAAAAACAACCCATTGGCATATCTCTTGTTGCATCTCATATCTTCCTCTGTTTTTCTTATTTCTCACATTTTGGTTTCATGGATTCGACTCCTCCATCATCAAAAAGGATTAAAACCAGAGTTGTAAGATCGGGAGGACGTCTTGAGGGCTGGTTTTCAGGAGACAATGAATTGATTGAGAAATATCGCTTTAAAACAAGTAGAAAAGTGATAAATAATCCAAAAGTTGTCTCTTTTAGCTGTTTGAAGAGTCAAAAGCTGGATGATGTGAGAAGACTTCTCAAAGAACAACTGCTGAAGAGGTTCTTGGAGATGAAAGGGAACATCTATCCAGATCTCATTCGGGTTTTCTACACCAACTTAAAGTTTGAAGGTAACAAACTTGTCTCTCATGTCAAGGGTGTGGATATGGAGATCACTCATGAAGTGTGGGCTGCTGTGACTGGCCTAAAGTATGCTGGCTTGAGAATCAATAAAGGGAACATTGGTGTGGTGGAAGACTTCAACAAAATTGAATATTACAAAAGTTGTTTGAAGAATCCACATGCACAAGTAAGAACTTGTTCGGTTGGAGGGTTGAAATTGAATGAAAGATTGTTGGCTCTCATTGTCACTTGGATTCTAACACCAAGAGGAGCAACCATTTTGTTCTCACTGAGGAATATCTTGTTTACATATACTGCATAATGAGCAAAAATCAAGATCAATTGGATCCATATCATCAAGGAACACATGCAAAAATCTATGAGGTTAAGTGATTATCATTATCCTTATGCTATCTTGATTTCTAAATTCTTAAACTATTTTGAAGTTGTTCTTGCCAGTTGACTCATTCGCCGGTTCACTCTAACGACTATCACACGCCCTCTTATCTCTGCTTAGGTTTGTGCTTTCCTTGGATCAAAATACTTTGTACCTGCAAAGACAAAAGGGGCGCCCTAGAGGTTGTTTTCACAACAATGCTCAAGTCAATACTGGGGCAAAGAAACAGAATGTGAGTGTAATAGTTCTAGTCTAAGAAATTGCGTACCTTGTGGGTTTTCTTACTACCCTTTATATAGTCTAGGGTTTCCTTTATTTCCGTTACCCGCATTTAGGGTTTTGGGGGAGTGCCTTTGCGCTGCTATTACCCAATCTTAGGGTAATCTAGCGCGTAAGGTTCCCCTTACTGGAGTGCAACCTCTAACGGAATGACCACCTAGGTACCAACTTGTGCACAAGTCTCTCTAGGGCCATCCATTCTGGGGGTGCCCTAACTATTCACGTGCCATGCATGCAGCCTGCTCCTGGGAAACTCTAACCCTAATAGGCCTTAGCGCCCCCAGGGCTCTATGCTTGTGTCGCGCCCATATGCGCTATCCACACCACACGCATGGGCACTCTGTGACTTAGGCTTCCCTCTACTTCTGGGCATTTGACTGATAACTGGTGTGTTTCTTAGGACCCACCTTTCGTGGCCCCATTTAGCTGTTTGGATCACTGATGCCCGATGTCACATCGGCCTTACTCTGTTGTTGAGAACACGTCGGCACATCCTAGTGATCGACATTCGACCACTAATCGGCACCCTGTCTCGTACCGCTTGTGGGACACCGGCTCGGGTCGCTTGTGGGACCCAACCTACGTGGCCCATCATTACTAGCAGTCAACGATGTCTGAGGACTGGTCGGTACACAAGCCCCCCAGTCTCGAGCTATTAACTTGTTCAGCGAAGAGACTAAGTCATCGCCCTTGGCGACCTATGTGGTATTGTGTGAAAGGACATAAACAATACGCCAAAGTGACGTCTCTCCATACACGTTTTAGTCTGCGCACACGTGGCTGGATCAACGACCATGACTTATTGTCGCTTGCGCTCCTTTGTTTACATTAACCCTTTCATAAACTCGCGCTTCTTCACTATTCCATCACTTCACAGAAAACTCTCTTTGAACATTCTCTCTTCTCTTGAACGCTCTCTCTTCTCCTTCATCAATCACTACCTTCAACCCTTAACTGCTTAAAGGTATGATTTTTATCTCATGACTTGCTCTTATTTCATGATTTCGCTGCTCATAACATGTTATAACTGCCCTGGGTCTGTTTAAGATTTCTGCACTTTAGGTTTTTATGCATTTTACACTGTTGTGTTCTTCGCTTCTATTTTTGTGGTTCATCGAGACACACTGTCACTTCTTCTTAACCCTCTTCTTTTTTCCTTTCTCTTCTCCCTTTTTAGCTTTCTTCAAGATGGCTCGAACCAAAACCACCTCCAACCCTCCTCCCAATGTTTACTACAAAGCCCTGTACCCTTGGGCTTCTGATGAACTCCTCGTCGAGACCTCCACGCTCACCTCCAGCAAGGACATGAGGAAACATCGCGATGACGAGTCTGGTCCCAAGGGCCACGTATTTGGGAGGGAAAGCGATGCTTACGTATCGGTTTGACCTTGCATGAAGGGCGAACAGGTATGTGCTGACGATCGCGCCAGCATTGGGGAACCCTTTTTCTTCCTATACTCCATCGTCTTCAGGCGGATCAAACTCCGCTTGCCACTCACTGGGTTCAAGAGGGCGCTCTTGACCGAAATCAACGTGGCCCCTGCCCAGCTGCACCCCAACAGTTGGGCATTCGTGAGGGCGTTCGCCATCTTGTGCACCCCAACAATTGGGCACACTCCCTCAATGGACGTCTTCCTACACTTCTTCGAGGCCAAGAGCCCAGGGAAAAAACTTTGGGTAAGCCTTAGCTGGGTGGCGGGGAGAGTCCTCCTAACCCTCTTCCAGTAATCTTATAAGGGCTTCAAAGGGAATGATGAGAATCAAATAAAGGAGGCTTTTATTAATGAAGGAAGAGGGCATTCACCCTCACATTTGAAGTTCTTCCTTAAAAGAAGACATAAAATAAAGAGAGGATCAAGCCTAACGCCAAAGAAGTCTACAAGCTTTCAAGAATGGGCTTCAATTAAATATCTCTCTTTATAGTTTCTTTTAATTTGTAAATAATATAGAATAGTGTTTAGAGGGAAACATTAGACACCTCTTTTGTAAAAGCATCTTTAGGCTTTAGTTTAGAAAATTCTAGAAGCTTGGGGAGTGAGCTTAGTAAGGGGGGCGTGATCTTAGGAGAATTTTGGTTAGCTTAGGGAATAAGCTATGTAAATGACCAGCCCTTGCTCCTATAAAAGGAGGGCTTAGGTCCTTCACAAATCAGATTGGAAATTAGCAATAGAGAAACTATACTCAATTTGAGAGAGAATTTGTGAGAACTTGTCTTCTCCTTCACCTTGTCTTATCTTGAGTGCATTTGGTTCTCTCAAGTGGCGGCACTAGCTCACTCATCTTGGATCCTTCATCCTCTAAGTGGCGTGATCATCAAACCAAAGCATCCATCTCCATAAGTTCTTCTTTCTTTCATCTCCATATTATATGAAGCTTAAACATGTCTTAGTTTCTTTTGTTCGGTTCATCTTCCTTTCCTTGCACTTTTGTTCGGCTATTTTCATTTGATTCTGTTTTAATTCAGTTCAGTAGCTTCTTTTCATATTCTATTCGGTTCATTTGCTTTCTTAAGAGTTTCAATCGGTTAATTTTCCTTTTTACACAATTTAATCGGTTCAATTGGCAATAGATGGATCTTCCATATGAGTTTGGTGTTTGGTGCAAGTTTTTGTGAGTTCTTGAAACATAGAACCTTGATCCAATTCTATTAAAAGTGCCTAAGCTATCTCCAACTCAAGTTGATTCCATAGAATGTCAAAGAATCATTCACATCTTGCTATTGATTTCATATCATGTGGTATCATGAGTTCAGGTGTGTTCTTGTTTAATTTTTGAGTTGTGTTGCACTTTAATTTCAAGAGCTCTTTAATTTCTTGCAATTTACGTTTCTGTTTTAGGCTTATTTTGAGTTTTCTTGCTTTTTTCTTTATGTTGCCTATCATATGTTTCAGTATTTTCCTTTTTGAATCCATACAAGTTTTGTCTTAGTCTTGTTTTTCCATAATTGTCATCACTTTTATTGAATTTGTTGTTTCTTGCTTTGGTGTCATATAATTTTCTGAGTTTGATGTTTGATCCTTTGTGCATTTTCTGTTTTAGAATTGAGTTCATACTTGTATTCTAGACCTATACAAGTTCCTATACATCATTTTTCATTATGTCTTTGCTAGTTCATAATTCTGGTTTTCATTCCTATTAGGATTCCTCTGTTTTTCTGAAAACGTGCTTACTGTTTTTCCTTATTGCAATTGATTTACTCACTGGAAAATTCTGAAATTCTGGATTTGTGTTCATCAAAGTGTTAGAAAAGAGTAGAAAAAATAAGTACTCAAAAATTCAAAGTACACAAAAAATGATAAATAAAATACAAAAAATGTACAATTCTGCCGAAAAAAAAACGGTAATCTGGCAGCGATTTTTAAAAATTTATCTCAATTAATTGGCTTACTGTTTTTGCGTGATTCCAGTGCCATTGTGTTCATCAAAGTGTTAGAAAAGAGTAGAAAAAATAAGTACTCAAAAATTCAAAGTACACAAAAAATGATAAATAAAATACAAAAAATGTACAATTCTGCCGAAAAAAAACGGTAATCTGGCAGCGATTTTTAAAAATTTATCTCAATTAATTGGCTTACTGTTTTTGCGTGATTCCAGTGCCATTTTTGAGCTAAGATCTTGAAGTTTCTGTGGTTAAAATTTCATAATCCAGTTCGCTTTATATCATTCCAGTTAAATCAGTGAATATCAAGCACAGTTTGCATAAAAATATTTTCCAGTAGCTTGTCTTTTTTTTTTCTTAATCTACTCTAGTGCTTTTCTTTAAGTATTCTTTTGTGTGACTACTTTCTCATTGAGTTCCTTATTTTTCTTGCTTGTCTTTTGTTCATTAATCTTTGAGTTTGTCAAACATCTAGTATTCCTTTTGTTCTAGCCTTTCATTGCTTATACTTTTTCTTGTTTGTCTTTATTGCTTCATTGGTTTTGTTGTGGTTGGCTTTGAGATTGGTGTGCCTTGCTTTGACATCTTTCATTTGAGGATTCCAAGACCTCAAGATCAGCTTGGTGCAGGGACATTATTTTTTTGAGAGTGACATCACCATGGAAATGGACACTACCAAGATGCAAAGGCTAGGCTACCTTCGGTCAAGCTTCCTTGTTTTAATGGCTCTAGTGATCCTAATTTGTATTTAGATTGGGAGGCTAAGTGTGAACAAATATTTGAGATCCAAGATGAGCACAAGCGTAACCTAGCCACCTTAGAGTTTAGTGATTATGCCATGAAATGGTAGCATGGTATTGTAAAGGACATTATCTATCACAAGGGTCCTCCCGTGGACTCTTGGAACTCTTTAAAGGATCAAATGCGCGCTAGGTTTGTGCCCCCACATTTTAGGAAAGACCTCATGTTGAGACTCCAACGGTTTCAACAAGGCACGCTAAATGTGGATGAATATTACAAAGAGTTAGAAACGCTTTTGCTTAAAGTTGAATTAGAAGAAAGTGAGGAAGCTGTGATTGCTAGGTTTGTGAGTGGTCTAAGGAAGGATATTCAAGATATTGTTAAGCTTCAAGAGTATTCCTCATTGGGTTTTTTGGTTCATCTTGCAAGGAAGGTGGAAGCCCAACTTGTTAAGAAAAATACTTTCAAAAATGCTCTCAATGATGGTTACTACAACAATTCTTGGAAGAACAAAAAGTTTTTTTTTCTAAATTTCCTTCTAAAGATTCTTCTTTCACACCAAAGGAATCTAAGCCTTCTACTTCTATGCCTAAATCACCAATTAAATCGTCTAGTAAAAAATGTTTTAAATGTTTGGGATATGGTCACGTAGCTTCTAATTGCCCTTCTAAAAGGAATATGTTTGTGCATAATGGGGTAGTCGTTAGTGAGCATGATTCCAATTCATCTAGGCATTCTTCACCTTCTAAGACATCAAGTGAGATTGAGAGTGAAAATCCTTGTGAAGGTGACTTATTGATGATAAGGCGTATGTTAGGAACAATTCCAAAATCTTTGGATGATGCTCAAAGAGAAAATATTTTTCACACCCGATGTCTTATCAACAACAAGTTATGTTCCTTGATTATTGATGGGGGTAGTTGCACTAATGTGGCTAGTACAAGAGTTGTGGAGAAGTTAGCCTTACCCACTACCTCTCATACCAAGCCTTATAAATTGCAATGGTTAAGTACCAAAGGTGAAATCATGGTTAATAAACAAGTCCTCATTAACTTTGCAATAGGAAAGTATAAAGATGAGGTTTTATGTGATGTTGTGCCCATGGAAGCAACTCATCTTCTTTTAGGAAGGCCTTGGCAATATGATAGACATGTTTTACATGATGGCCTATCCAATACAATGTCTTTTTCCTTCCAAGGGCGCAAGGTTATCTTAAAACCCCTCTCTCCCAAAGAGGTTCATGAGGACCAAATAAAAATGAAAACTAAAAGATAAAATGAGAAAGAAAAAGAAGTAAGTACTAAACCGAGTCACACCACTTTGCCCACTAAATCCAACATGTTGACTCGTGCTATGCCTCAAATGGAACCTCCAAGGTCTTCTTCTTCTTTATCTTTTTCATTACCCAAGGTTCCTATTTCAACACCAACTTGGTTAAAAAATGTTAGGGATGATTTTTTCTTACCTCCTAATGGGTTTCACCATTTAAGAGGTCTTTTTCCAAAACATATCATCATTCCCAAACAAATTTTTCCCACTTGGTTGATTTATAGAACCTCCTTTTCTGAAATCCCATTGTTTACAAATGCTAAGTCATGTTTGTCTTTTTCTTCCACTTTTAATTGTAAAAATAAACTGATTTTGTTATATGCAGGGATTCAGAATTCGTGGACGAATTCTCTCCAACTTGAGGAGTATGATGAGAATCAAATAAAGGAGGTTTTTATTAATGGAGGAAGAGGACATCCACCCTCACATTTGAAGTTCTTCCTTCTAGTCTTCTCAAAATTAAAAGAAGACATAAAATAAAAAGAACACATGATTCTTGACATTCTTAGGAACAACTTGAGCTGGATTTGAAAAGGCACTTTACTTTAGAATTGGATCAATGTTCTAAATTCAAGAACTCACCAAAACTAAGCACCAACCAAGACTCATATTGAAGTCCATGTATTGTCAAATTGAATCAAAACAAAAGGAAGGAAGAACAAGAATTAAAACTGGACAGAATTAAGAAACTAGCTACTGAACCGAAAAAGAAACAAAGAACAAAGCTGGAAAACAGAATGTAAATGGTAGAAAATGAAGGAAGCACATTAGGAAATGAAACTACCGAATGGAAAAATTGAAGAAAGGAAAGAAGACACTTATATGAAGATGCTTGCTGGATTTTGAGGATTGGAAGAAGCCATTCACGCCACTTGGAACCTTGAACCAAGATAAGTGATGGAGTGCCACCACTTGAAGCTCACCATAGCTCACAAGATAAGGCAAAGAAGAGGAAGACTCAAAACTCACAAATTCTCTCCAAAATTGAGTATAGTCTCTCTACTATAAAATTCCAATCTGAATTGTGAAGGACCTAAGCCCTCCTTTTATAGGAGTAAGGGCTGGTCATTTACATAGCTTATTCCCTAAGCTACCCAAAAAACTCCTAAGATCACACCCCCCTTACTAAGCTCACTCCCCAAGCTTCTAGAATTTGCTAAACTAAAGCCTAAAGATGCTTTTACAAAAGAGGTGTCTCATGTTTCCCTCTAAGCACCTTTCTAAACATTATTCTATATTATTTACAATTTAAAAGAAACTATAAAGAGAGATATTTAATATGAAGCCTATTATTTGAGAGTTTATAGACTTCTTTATCTTTAGGCTTGATCTTCTCTTTGACTTCTTTTAATTTGTGAGAAGACTAGAAGGAAGAACTTCAAATGTGTAGGTGAAAATCCTCTTCCTTCATTAATAAAATCCTCTCCTAGTGGATATTCATCACCAAAGCCCTAGCCCAAGCCCAAGCCCAAGAAGGCCAAAGCCTAAAAAGCCCAAGTCCATCCCATGAGGGGCAAGGCCAAGCTTTGAAATACTCTTGTATAGTTTTAGGAGGTGTGGTTATTAAATAAAGGAGTGTGAATATGTAAAAGAAAGTCACATTGTCCATGTGACTTAGGAGAGTGGTGTAGGTGTAGTTTTTAGGAGGTGTCATAGTAGAAAAAGGTCACACCTCCCATGTGACTTGTTTTTTGTGGGAATTTCAAATGAGTTTTATTTGAAATTTCCCACCTATTTTTCAGCACCTCTAGGCTATAAATTAAGGTGCTGCCTTTGTATTTTTCAGATTTGAATTTTGATTAGAGAAACTATACTCAATTTTTGAGAGGGCAATTGGAGAACTTTGTGCCTTCCTCACTTAGTCTTATCTTGAGAGTTCTATGGTTACCTCAAGTGGCGGCTTGCACACTCATCTTGGAGTCACCATCCTCTAAGTGGCATGATCATCCAACCATTCCTCCATCCTCATGAGCTTTCTCTTCTCCTTCCTTCCTTCTCTTGTTATATTCATGTCTTAGCTTGCTTCTTAGTTTTTTCTGTTCGGCATTTTCAATTCCTTGTTGTTTTGCTTCGGTCATTTTAATTCTGATGTTCATCTTTGGTTCTTCTTCCTTTTCTAGCTTAATTGTTCGGTGCAATTCAGTTCTTACACATTTTTATTCGGTGCCTTTTGCCTTTTCAATCAATTTGTTCAGTTCAATTTGACAATACATGGAACTTCCATATGAGTTTGGGTTTTGGTACTAGTCTTGGTGAGTTCTTGATCATAGAACCTTGATCCAATTCTATCTTAAAGTGCGTATCTCATATCCAACTCAAGATGATTCCTAAGAATGTCAAGAATCATTCATATTGTGCTATTGGAATCATATCAGGGAAGTTCTTCAAGGTGTGTTGCTGCCCACGACCCCACCCTGCTAGATGGGTTCCCACTCTACTGGGTGGGGAAGCTAAAGTTCAAAAAGCCCAGGGGTCTCGAGAAACTGACTCCCCTTGATCGCGAACTGTGTCAGGTCCTCGTGAGCTTGAGAGCGGTGTTTAACACTGTTCAACTGATTAAGTATGAGTATAGCTCCTCAGACCTCAAGGGCTATATTGGTATTGATCCCTTCCCCTTGCCTAACTCTACTTATGCTTCTTGTTGCTGGGTGTACAGTGTGATTATCTCCTCATGTTTCCTTGTCTTGGTGCAGGTATGGTGCTGAACAAAGAAAATAGGAACAGGCTGACTGAGCTGATTGCTCGCCGTCAAGCGGCACTTACTGGTGTTGCTGGCTCAGCCCCCGCTGGTCCTCTAACTGTTGCCCAGGACTCACCCAATCCAACCCGCACTGATAAGAATAAAGGGGTGGTGGCGATCGACTCCGAGGGCGAGGAGGGCCTCGTCTTCAAGAGGCCAAGGGTGGGCGTCACGACGACCTCACTCTCTGCTATTGATGGCCACCCCCCTTCATTCAGGGAACACCCCCCAGCGCCTCCTCTCCTCGCGGACTCCTCGTGCTCGAAGGCGATGGGGAGAGCACTCTTGAGGGTGACCAAGTGCCCCCTGCCCCTGAGCTCCCCGCCATACTCCAATAAGCCCCCAAATGCTTCCAAGAGAAGGAGGCAGCGGAGGCCTTGGGCGGAGACTTGTTGAGGGACCGCATGGGCCAAAGCCTTGGGGAGTTCCTTGTCAATTACCTCGCCTTCGTGAGCCAGGCCGAGGCAAGGATGAAGGGGGAACTTGCCCTCCAAGCCCAGATCTTCGCCAATCGTGAAACGACCCTGAACCAAGAGTTGAGCAGCCTCCGTCAATCGGAGAAAGAGACCAAGAAGTTGTTGTTTGATAAGGGTCAGGAGGCCCTTCAGCTGGAGGCGAAGATCCTACCTCTGCGAAATAAAGTGATAAACCTGGAAGAGCTGGCAAAGGGGGCAAAGGTCAAGATGGCCAAATTGGAGGAGAGGGCCACCCAATAAGAGGTCCAGCTTGGCCGCGTGGAGGGTGAGCTTGCCCAAAAGACTGAGCTCTTCGCAAAGACTGAGGCGAAGCTCATCGAGGACGCCATCGACGCATATGGAGCAGGGTTCGAGGATGCCCTTGCTTAGGTTTCCTGTGTGCACCCTGAGATGGACCTCACCCCCTTCGCAGCGTCGAAACGGGTTGTTGATGGGCAGCTCACGCCCAGAATCTAGCTTGCTTTAACTTGTAATAACTTGATTTTTTGGTGAACAATTTGTACTATGTATGTATATATTTTGTTCCTGTTTATGAATCTATCTGTTTTATGCTGTTTTATTTGCCTTGGTTGTTAATTGTCGTGCCTCGCTTGACGAATATTCATACTCTAGGTAGTGCGCTTATCCACCACTTGCTCAACCTTACCTTCTTCGACTCTTTAGTGGCTTAAGGTAACGGTGATGTGCACACAAACCCTTAACTGGCCTTACCTTGGTTACACCAAGATAAGGGTATTCTTCATTGCTCTTCGATCTTGCCTTACAAGACAAGAGAAAGAGAGAGAGATCCACTAACTGACCTCGCTCTTACTTTACTGAGTAAGAAGATGTCTTGCCGATGTCGCTGGTGAACCATGTTGTCTTCGCCTTGGCATTCTCACTCAAGAGGGAAGCGTTCTCTGTGCATCATCCTATCCCAACTTTGTGTCTTCTAACCCAAGGAGAAGTTCGTAACTGATCTCGACCTAACCACACAGGGGCAGAAGAGGGTTTAACTGTCGAACCACATTGTCTCGACCTCGGCGCTCTCACTCGAGAGGGTGGTGTTCTCTGTGAACCATCATACCTAGTCTCAAGACTTCTAGCCCAAGGAGAAGTTCGTAACTGACCCCACACTTACCTATAGGGGCAAATGGGGATTTTAACTGGCGAGTCGTACTGTTCAACCCTGGCGTTCTCACTCAAGAGGGAGGCGTTCTCTGCGAACCGTCCTGCCTGTTAGAATATATGGCCTTAAACGAGAGGGGGCCTAAATTGTTTAAGAGAGATTTTTGAAAACTTTTCAATGTTTAATAAAATTCTTTGTGTGAATCCAGAACAAAAATCAGGTTAGCCAAGAATGAAAGCAATATAACAGCAAAGTAACAGAAAAACAATCGGTTGTTTCTTCGAAAGAATCGATTGTTTATACTAGTAAAGCTTAAAGCAGGATTTAAATGAGTTTAGGGTAAGAGAGAGATACACCAACAGTTTATACTGGTTCACTCTTAAGACAAGAGCTACATCCAATCCCCAGAAAACCACTAGGTAATCCACTAAGTAATCAAACCAAATTACAACACACAAACCACCAATGTAGTGACCTTGAACCCTTCAAGAAACACACTCCCTTTGGCAAAACACACCAAGAGTATTGATCTTAACCACCTCAAGAGCACACAACACCAGAAATACAGTAGATTGAGAAGGGAATACACTTATTTACAATACAAACTGAAATCAATACAATTGTAATCCTATTCCACTCTCTTTGAAAACCCAAAGCTTGATGTGAATGTTCAAATCTTTTGAATCCTTTTCTTCACAACTGAAAAACTCAAATCTGTTTCTCTTGCTTGTTTGAAAACATAAACAAACCATTTATGAAGGAGCGTATTCAATTGAAAATAATTTAAAGCACATTCAACAACCAAATCATAATTCTCTTAGGATTTTCAAAGAAACAATCAGTTGAAACCACAAAACAACCGATTGTTTGGTTTGGCAGTTAAGTCAACCAAACTAAAATAGTTTTCAACCTTTTCAAAATCCTAAGAGTAAAACAACCAGTTGATTCGACAAAACAACAAGTTGTTTTTCCCTTAGTTGGAAAAACACCTTATTATTTAAAAGGTTTTAAATCACATCAGTTTTAGATTCAACAAAGGAATGGATCACATTCTATTCTACCTAGATCCCTCCCTAAACACAGCAGCAACACAAGCCTTGCATCAAACACATAGGATTTGGATTCTTTAAAGCACTTGATCACTCTTGATCAACAATCTCCCCCTATTTGACGAAGACAAATCTCTGGTTGCTTGTGTTGATCTAGGTTGAATTTGAAACTGTATCTGCAAAACAAAAACTATGCAATCCAGAGCATCTCTCATAGTAGGTTATGATCATACATCAACTAGTTTTCTGCATAAACACAAAAGCAAAAAAGCCAACCAAAAACAAAGCAAAAAACAACTTCATACAAACCAATAATGCAACATAAATTAAAAAACAGAATAATAACAGAGTTATAACAGTTTGTAAGACAACACAAACACCATATTCTCCCCCTATTTGTCTTCACAAGTACAGTTTAGGAAGAGATTAAACATAATAGTTCGAAATAAAGCAATACAAAGATAGAAAGAACAACAAAGCCTTGACATTCAAGCTTAACAATCGGTTGTTTCGAGAAATCAATCGGTTGTTTCGAGAAATCAACCGGTTATTTTTCTTCAGTCTTCCTTTCCATACTGCAGCTCGAAAATATGATTCTGAACACTTTCAATCTGTTCATCAAGCATTTGAAACCGTATATCCTTGCTTTGAAATCTACTGTCAAAGTTCTGAAAGTTAGAAACACAAAGATCATGAAGATTCCTTTGATTTTCTGCAAAGCCATCTAGCCTATTAACCATGTAGCTCTCAAAGGAAGACATTGAAGGAGTCTTATCTCCTTGATGTCCAGCACTTGTCCCAGCACCAAAATCAGTAGTAGGTTGTTCTGCATTTGGAAAATCCATATCAGCACCTTCAACATCTTCTTGATCTTTTTCACCATGTTTAGCATGAATGCCATTTGAGGAACCACCTTGTCCACCATCCTTACTCACCCATTTTCCATTTATCTTGGTAAAACCCATCTTGCTTAATGATCCATTGTTCACTTCAAATGTTGACTTCACCAACTCAGATATTTCACCCTCAAGATTCACTTCAAAATAATGTAAGAATTTAGAAATCAATATAGCATAAAGGTAATGATAATCATTTAACCTCATAGACTTTTGCATATGCTGCTTGATGATATGTATCCAATTAATTTTGACTTTGTTCATTATGCAGTAGATGTAGACAAGATCTTCCTCAGTTAGAATAGAATGGTTGCTTCCTTTTGGTGTTAGAATCCAAGTAAAAAAGAGAGTCAACAATCTTTCATTTAATTTTAGCCCTCCAACCGAACAAGTTCTTACTTGTGCATGAGGATTCTTCAAACAACTTTTGTAATATTGAATCTTGTTGAAGTCTTCCACCACACCAATGTTTCCTTTGTTCATTCTCAACCCAGCATACTTTAGACCAACCACAACAGCTCACACCTCATGAGTGATCTCCATATCCACACCCTTGAAATGATAAACAAGATTGTTACCTTCAAACTTCAAGTTGGTGTAGAAAACCCGAATAAGATCTGGATAGATGTTTCCTTTCATCTCCAACAACCTCTTCAACAGTTGTTCTTTGAGAAGCCTTCTCACATCATCCAGCTTTTGACTCTTCAACCAGTCAAAAGAGACAACTTTTGGGTTGTTTATCACTTTTCTACTTGTTTCAAAGCGATATCTCTCAATCAATTCATTGTCTCCTGAAAACCAGCCCTCAAGACATCCTCTTAATCTCACAGCCCTGGTTTTAATCCTTTTTTATGTAGGAGGAGTGGAATCCATGAAAATGGAATGAGAAAAGGCACACACAAAGGACAGCATGAGATGCTGCAAGAGATGAGCCAATGAGTTGTTTTTGTGAAGGAAAACAACTGCAAAGGGTTTTATAGAAAAATATAATCCCTCTTTGATCCTTTGGTTGAAGTGGGTTTCAGTCTTCAAGGTAGAAATTTGGTCCAACTTTTGCACAGAACTTGTCAGCTTAGAGCAGAAAACACATGGTTAGCACATGTGACTTTGACTAGACATAAAGGCACTTGAATTTCCAAGATATGGAATATATTCCTTTATGACAAGAAGTAACCTCCTTCATAACCAAATCAGGCTTTCATGACTGCTTTATTGACTTAAAGACTCTTTAAGATTGAAATCTGTAAAAGATACAATGCATAAAGAAATTAAATCCATTTATGCAGTGTTGTTAGAGAAAAAACAATCGATTGTTTCGAGAAAACAATCGGTTGTTTTTCTGTAGCAACAACAGTGTATGGATTTTAAGCAGAACCTGAGAAGAGTTTAAAACAAATGCAATTGCTCATATGTAGATGAAGAATTTAATATGAATTTATAATTGAAAAGAAGAGACAGGGAAGATCTTATCATTTTGTTATGAAGTTCCTTAAATGAGTTATTGTTTGCGATCAAGAATGTTTCTTTTGGCTTTCAAGACATCTTGGACTGGCACATACCCTTAGTTCAGTTCCAAACACACTTCTTTTCTTCCAAAAGCTTGATCAGATAACTCAAGACTTCATGCTTCTGTTAGTATCCCTGCATCATAATGAATTCAAGCAACAAGATTTGGTCCCCTTACAAATGTGGGTCCTTTTGATTCATCTTTATCATTTGAAACCTCACAACCTTTTGGAATCCATTTCAAAATACCTTTAGGAACAAAATATTTCCAAATTTTACAAAATCTAACTGAGTGGCCTCTCTTCATGCAGTAAAAGCATGTAATAACCGGTTGTTTCGATCTTTCAATCGGTTGTTTTTCTGGAACTTTTGAAAAAGGCTTTGAAATCCCATTTTTATTGTTTTGAGGATAAAACCCCAAACCAGATTTTCCAAAGACACATTTTTTAGATGCCAAGAAAGTTTCAAAGTTGGATTTACCCTTTGAAAGTTTATCCACAGTTCTTACAAGATAGTGGATCTTACTCTCAAGAGTTTTACAATTTTTACAAATCTTGGAGTCACTCAAGTGAGAAGAATTTTTGCAATGCATTTCAAGTTTTTCAAAATCAATTTTTGACTTTTCCAATTCTTCTTCAAGAGTCTTGACTCTGTTTTCAAGCCAGTTATTCAACCCTTTCAAAGAGAGCCAATCGGTTAGCTTCTTCATGTGTTTCTTTAAAAGCTTGAGGTAATTGGCTATAATTTTCAGCACTTAAGGAAGCACAAGAACTTATACTGCTTGAGTTGCTTGAATCATCATCTCTTTCTACCATTAAACAAAGATTGGCTTTTTCATCTTCACTTGATGAGGAGCTTGATGAAGAGACTTCATTTGCATCCCAAGCAATAGATACCCTTTTTTATTTCCCTTTCTTTTCCTTATTGCTTGACTTCTTTTCCTTGCCTTCTTTATTAGGGCAATCAACTTTTATATGCCCTTGTTCTCCACAACCAAAGAAAGTATAATTGTTAGAATTGAAATCACTAGTTTTCTTGTTTCCATACCTTTCTTTGTTGGATTCTTTGTTACGATTTCTCTTCAAGAATTTCCTAAACTTTTTGGACAGCAAGCTAAGGTTTTCTTCCTCACTTTTATCACTTGAATCTTGCTTATTCATTTGCTTGGCAGCTTTCAAGGCAATGTTCCTTACATGCTTGTTCTCACTTTCTTGAACATTGAGTCTATTCATCTCCAACTCATGTTCTCTAAGCTTTCCAAACAAGGAGGACGTAGTCAAGGATGTCAAGTCCTTTGATTCAGAAATTGTAGTGACTTTAGGTTGCCAAGATCTATCAAGACACTTGAGAAACTTGATGTTTAGCTCCTCTTTGTCAAAGGTTTTTCCAAGACTCATTAGATGGTTGATGATGTGAGGGAATCTCTTTTGTACTTCAGCAATTGATTCTCCCTTGAGCATTCTAAACATCTCATACTCTTGTATTAGAGTATGTTTCCTAGCTCTCTTCACATCTTTTGTTCCTTGGTCCTCCTGCTAAGGTTGTTTGGTATCTTCCAATAATCCCAAGGCTTAAGCGTTTGTTTGCAAATGCAGATGACGCTAAAAACCTTAGGTGGCATGCAAATAATAGAAAATGTGATGGACTACTTCGTCATCCTACTGATTCTTTGCAGAGGAAGAATATTGATAAAGAATTTCCTGAATTTGGAAAAGAATCAAGAAACTTAAGACTTGGATTGGCAACTGATGGAATGAATCCCTTTGGAAATTTAAGTAGTAATCATAGTTCATGGCCCGTTTTGTTAGTGATTTACAACTTACCTCCTGCTTTGTGTATGAAGAGTAAATACATGATGTTATCTATGATGATCTCTGGTCCGAAACAACCTGGAAATGACATAGATGTTTATCTTAATCCATTGATTGAAGATTTGAAGTTATTGTGGAATGAAAGGGTTGATGTGTTTGACGTGTTTAAGAATGAATCTTTCTAATTGCATGCGATGTTGTTTTGTACTATCAATGACTTCCCTGCATATGGGAACTTGTCAGGTTATAGTGTGAAAAGCCACAGAGCATGTCCAATATGTTAAGACAAGACATATTACGAGCAGTTGAAACATGGAAGAATAATCGTGTATCTTGGGCATCGTAGATTTCTAAAGAAATATCATCAGTATCATAGATTGAAAAAAGCTTTTAACGGATACCAAGAACATGACATTTGTCCCACTCCCTTAAGTGGTGTTGAAATTTATGGAAAAAAATAAAAATGTTAATGTGACTTTTGAAAAAATGAAGAAGAAGCAAATTGTGAGTGAAATATGGAAGAAGAGATCAATCTTTTTTTATCTTCCGTATTGGTGTAAGTTAGATGTTAGACACTGTCTAGATGTAATGCACGTAAAAAAGAATGTGTGTGACAGTCTAATAGGAACATTTTTGAAACATTAAAGGCAAAACAAAGGATGGTGTGAATGCACGTTTGGATTTGATTGAGATGAATATACGAGAGGAATTAGTACCAAAAGAAGTTGGTAAACGTACATACTTGCCTGCAGCATGTTACACTTTGTCAAAGAAAGAGAAAACAAGTTTAATTGGCTTAAAGTCACATGATTGTCACGTTCTAATGCAACAATTACCATCGGTGGCTATTCGTGGAATCTTGCAAAAAAATGTTAGGCATACAATCACTCGACTATGTTCATTTTTCAATTCCATATGTAGTAAAGAGGTTGACTCTCAGAAGTTGGATGAACTTGAAGAAGAAATAATTGTTATATTGTGTCAACTCGAGATGTTTTTTTTCATCTTTTTTTTATATTATTGTTAGAATGTATGGTTTTAAACTAGAGGGGGGGTGAATGGTTTAAAGAGGGTTTTCGCAAACTTTTAAGTCTAGAATGAAATTACTTCGAGAAACACTTGAATCAGAATTCAGTTTTCCAAAACACAAAGCAAATAAGCACAACACCAGAAAAACAATCGTTTGTTTATACCAGTTCACAAATATAAAAACTGAATTTAAAGAGATTAAGGATAAAGAGAATGCACACAGAGGTTTATACTAGTTCACTCTAAACCCAGAGCTACATCTAGTCTTCCCAGAAACCACTGGGGAATCCACTAAGCAATCAACCCTAGATTACTTATAACACAACCAAAGAAGTCACATTGATCCCTCAAGCCACACACTTCCTTTGGTTAAGCACAACACCACTAAGAATGTTGATATTGATCCCCTCAAGAACACACAACACTTCTCAGCTATACACAGTTTCTTTCAAAGTACAAAGGATTACATTTGTTACAGAAAAGATCTGAAATCAATACAAGATCAAAATCCTATATCACACCCTTTGATCAAAACAATCTCTAAGCAATTCTAAACTTTTTCTCTTTTGCAAAAACTCAGTTGAAAAACTCAAATCTGTTTTTCTATATTTAAAACAAAGTTGTTCGTTGCATAATCTTAAACTATTAATTGCGTTTAAAGATTGGTAAAAACATTAAAAACTGGAGCGTAAACAGTTAGAAAATCATTCAATGCTCAGTGAAAGCACAAAACAGTTTTTTGGTATGGTCCCAAAACAAACAATCGATTGTTTCCACGAATAAATTGGTTGTTTTGGTTTGACAGCAAGTCAACCATAAAAAGCAGTTTTCAACCTTTATAAAAACACCTAAGTATAAAACAATCGGTTGTTTCAACAAAACAACAGGTTGTTTTTCATTTAGTTTAAAAAACACTTCTCATTTAAAAGGTTTGAGAATGCTTATGCTTTGGATTCAATCAAGAGTGGATTATACATAAAATCTACCTCAGATCCTATCTAAAAGACAACTCAGCAACTGCAAGCACATCCAGCCTTTCATCAACCTTCAAAGGGTTTGGATTCTTCAAAGCTTGAACACACTTGGTTCAACAATCTCCCCCTATTTGATGAAGACAAATCCCTTATTGCTTGTGTTGGATTTGATTGAATTTGAAGCAGTTCCTGCAAGACACAGTTTAAGCACAATACTTCTGATATAGGGTTAGAACAGAAACAATATATCAGAGAAAAATATCAGAGCAGAAAAACCTATAAGGCTTTCTTTAAACAACCATACACACTGTTTTGCAAAAATAATAACGAAAACAACACACATCATAAATCTGTTGAACCAAGTGGTGTTCAAGCTTTGAAGAATCCAAAACCCTTTCAAAGATGTTGAAGGGTTGTGCTTGTTGTTGCTGAGTTGTCTTAGATAGGATTTGGGGTAGTTTGAGTTTTGTAATTCACCCTTGATCGAATCCAAAGCATAGGCATTCTCAATCTTTTTAAAAGAAAAGTGTTTTTCAAACTAAGTGAAAAACAACCGATTTTTTTGTCGAAACAACCGATTGTTTTATACTTAGGTGTTTTTAGAAAAGATTGAAAACTGTTTTTCAAATGGTTGAGCTGTTAAAACCAAAAGAACCGATTGATTCGAGGAAACAACCGATTGTTTGTTTTGGTACCATAACAGAAAAGTGGTTTTTGCTTTGACTGAGCTTTAAATGTTTTAACTGATTACGCTTTAGTCTTTAATGCTTTGACCAATCTTTTAAATGCAATGAATAAGTTTGTTAAGATTTGATAACAAACAATATCTTTGAATATATTCAGAAAAACAGATTCGAGTAATAACAATTAACACAAGTTTTTTAGTTTTTCAAAGAGTTGAGATTGCTTAGAGATTGAGATTGATCAAAGTGTGTGAGATAGGATTTCTGCTTGTATTGATTTCAGATTTGCTTATGTAATAAGTGTAATCCTTCTATTTTGTTGAACAAGTATCTTTGTGTGTTTGCTGAAGAAGTGATGTGTGTTCTTGAGGGGATCAAGATCAGTATTCTTAGTGTTTGTGTGTTGGCCAAGAGAAGTGTGTGTCTTGAGGGGATCAAGGTCACTTTCTTGGTTGTGGTGTAAGTGATCTAGGTTTGATTGCTTAGTGGAATTCCTCAGTGGTTTCTGAGAAGACTGGATGTAGCTCTGGGTTTAGAGTGAACCAGTATAAACATCTGTGTGCATTTTCTCTATCCTTAAACTCTTTAAATTCAGTTTTGATATTTGTAAACTGGTATAAACAACCGATTGTTTCTGCAAAACAACCGATTGTTTTGCTGGTGCTGTGCTTTTAGCTTTGTGTTTTGAAAAACTGATTTCTTTATCAAGATATTCTCAAAGAAATTTCATTCAAGGCTTAAAAGTTTTCGAAATCCCTCTTTAAATCATTCACCCCCTCTAATTTAAAGCCATATATTCTAACAAAATATCCCCCTATTTGTCTTCACAAATAGACAAAAAGAATAGATAAAAAGAAAATTGTTCTAGATAAAACAGAATTAAAGAGCAGAAACAGAAATACTGATACAATCCATAAAAACAATCGGTTGTTCCGTGACATCAACCAGTTGTTTTTCCTTCTTTAGTCATCTTTGCCATATTGTAGATCATAAATCTGATTCTGAACAACTTTTATCTGTTCATCCAATGTCATGAAGCGTGAATCCATGCTGTTGAACCTGTTATCAATGTTCTGGAAGTTGCTTACACACATATCAGGAAGATTTCTTTGATTCTCCGCAAATCCATCAAGCCTGTTGACCATGTATCTTTCAAAAGAAGACATGGTTGGCATTTCATCTCTCTGATTCCCAGCACTTGTTCCAGCACCTTGATTTGTTTCACGTTGATCTTCATGTTGAAAATCCATGTCAGCAGCATGTTCTTCTTCATCAAGATCAGCAGCAGCACTTGATGAAGCACCATGGTCACAATCTTTGCTTACCCATTTGCCACCTATTTTGGTGAATCCCATTTTGCTGAGAGAGTCATTGTTCATCTCTTGAGTTGAGTTAACCAACTCAGATGTCTCATCTTCCAAATTCACTTCAAAATACAGCAAAAATTTAGAAATCAAAACAGCATATGGATAGTGATAGTCACTTAACCTCATGGCCTTTTGCATGTGTTCCTTGATGATGTGGATCCAATTGATTCTGATTTTCTTCATTATGCAATAGATATACATAGGGTCTTCCTCTGTAAGAACAGAATGATTGCTCCCCCTTGGAGTTAGAATCCAAGTTACAATAAGGGCCAACAACCTTTCATCAAGCCTCAAGCCTCTAACCGAACAAGTCCTTACTTGAGCATTTTGATTTTTCAAACAGCTTTTGTAGTATTGGACTTTGTTGAAATCCTCTACTACACCAAGGTTTCCCTTGTTGATTCTAAGGCCAGCATACTTCAGACCCGCCACTGCAGTCCACACATCATAGGTGATCTCCATATCTACACCCTTCACATGAGAAACAAGGTTGTTTCCCTCAAATTTGAGATTTGTGTAGAACACTCTAATAAAATCTAGGTAGATGTTCCCCTTCATCTCCAAGAACTTTCTGAGAGATTAATCTTTGAGCAGCCTCCTTACATTATCTAGCTTTTGGCTTTTCAGCCAATCAAAGGAAACAACTTTGGGGTTGTTTATCACTTTTGTGCTAGTCTCAAACCTATAACTTTCAATGAGATCATTATCTCCAAAAAACCATCCTTCTAGTCTCCCTCCAGACCTCGCACTTGGAACGCCACGCACCTCAAGTTATATTACAGTTAAGAACTTTGTAAGTAAAGACAAACACGAAGTTATATTACAATGTTTCTGTTAAAACAGTTTGGAGGGGGCACTCTTTTTTCCCTAAGGAGGGTTTTTAATGAGGCCACCCAATAAAGAAGAGTTTTCGAAGCTTAAAGTTGTTTTAGATTGCATGCTTGTTGTTTTCCGAAAGTTTTGAAGAAAGACCTTGTCACTTATATGTGATTTAAGGCAAGTTAAAGATATATTGCATGCTTTCTAAAAAGTTTCTAAGTCCCCATCGTCTTTCGGCGATTGGCGGCATCAGTTAAAGTTAAAGTCCTCATCGTCTTTCGGCGATCGGAGGCACCAGTTAAAAGACCTCAACGCCCTCGCGCGTCCTGAGGCGAGATAAAGACCTCCTCGCCGTCGAGCGAGTGCAGGCGAGGAAGAGTAAAAAGTCCTCAGTGTTTCTGGGGGAGAGAAGATGTAACCCCTGGGGCAACGTAGAGGCACCAGCAAAAAGTCCTCAGTGTTTCTGGGGGAGAGAAGATGTAACCCCTGGGGCAATGTAGAGGCACGAGTTAAAGACCTTCTCGCCGATGAGCGAGTTCAGGCGAGTTAAAGACCTTCTCGCCGATGTGCGAGTTCAGGCGAGTTAAAGACCTTCTCGCCGATGAGCGAGTTCAGGCAAGAGAAAATCCTTCTCGTCTTGAACGAGTTCAGGTATGGTGTGAAGGGTGGAAGAAGTTTGGAGGGTGGCTAAGGTAGGTTCGAAGAGAACGCCTAGCCACCCGGTCTCTTGTTCTGAAGCTCAGGGAGGTAGAGAAGGATCCGAAAGGCGCCTCTACCCCCAGATAAAGGAACAATGGCCAAGTTGTGAAGCCAGGAGGAAGCTAATATCGCCAAGAGTCCTTGGCGACCAGGAGAAATTCAAACAATAGCGAGAAAGTCAAGACCCGTTTTGATAAGGCAGATCAGATGAGCGGTGTCTTAAGCCATTAGTTGAGTTGAAGTTCGTTATTTGAAGAGCGATTTTACGCTAAGGTTCATTACCTTGAAGTTACAAGTTGTTAGAGTGTTATTGTTCGAAAGCTGATGGTTCGTAGCGGGTGGTATATAATTGCGCTTACGAAGTGTCTAAGTTAATTTCGTTGAAGTGAATTATACAAGAAGAGATAAAGCAGACAAAGAAGTTATAAGAAGAAGTACAAAGACTTTATCATAAGGTATAATCAGTTCAAGATACATGTACAAGAAAAGAGAAAGTTTCTTACAAGGTAGGTATGTCTAAAGGAGAAAGCATAAGAATCGTGGATGGAGGGAAGCAATCAGTCTTCAGAAGGAACAACCTTCCCGTCCACCACCTCGTTGTTGAGAGACACCATGGAAAGGTCCAAGTCGGGGTACAGGCAGGCGAACTGTTCCCGGGCGGCCTCGAATCCAGCAGCGAGAATTTGGGCAGAGCTCAGCTCAAGTTCTTCAATCTGTTTCTTTAGCCCCTCGTTCTGCTGCTTCAGCTCTTCAGCTTGTTTCTTGAGTTCTTCAATTGTTTCCCGAGCTTGAAGAAGGTCTTCAGTAACCTTCTTGGATTCCGCCTGCACCTGGGCCAGCTCTGCGGCGATCTTCCCGTTTTCTTCGTTGGCTTCGGCAAGCTTGGCCATGGTGTCGTCTCTCTCCTTTTCCACCTTCCCCAAGAAGACCTCCCGATCGGCTGACCTTTTCTCGAGGTTCTTTACCTTGGCGGCGTCTGCTTTGATCAACGCCTTCAGGTCAGGCACTTTGACGCGATAGGGTACCAGCTTGCTCTCCAGCTCAATCTTCTCTTGAGCTAAGAGCTGCACCTTATGGCGTAGATCGGTGGCCTCCTTGCGTGCCACCCGGAGCTCAGTGCTCATAGCATCTTCCACTCGGGAGTGATCTCGGCGAGCGTTAGATTGCAGGATAACCTCTCCGCCTCAATCCTTATGGTGCGATTCTCCGCTCGGAGTGTGAAGATGTCATCCTGGAGCTTCCAGGTGGAACTCTCCACAGCTTTGGATATGATGGAGGGGAAATCCTTCGCCATCATCTTCAGTTTTGCTGAGAAGGGCTCCCACACCCTTTTGACCTCAAGAGAGAGGTTTGCTTGTGGAGGCACCGGGGGGGCTTGTTGTTGGTTCTCGCCGCCACCTTCTTGAGTTGGTTGTGGAATGGGTGCTTCTTGGCGTGGTGGCGACGTCGGGGATTCAGTGATGAGGATAGGCAAATTGTGAGCACCCTCATCCCCGACTGGTGCAACATTTGCGGTCGAGGCGTTTGAAGGAGGACCCCCTCCGGCTGATACATAGGGCGTGGAGGCGCTCGGGGGGTTCTCCATGAAGTTGGGCTCGGCGGCCTCAACCACAGGAAGTGCAGACGCCAGAGGAACTGCTTGGACTGGCGAGGTGGGAGCTGGTGGAGGAAGCAGTGTTGGAGGCGGAGCGGGTGTGGAAGGTGGTGTTGATGTTGGAGGAGGAGGTGGAGCAGATGGTGAAGAAGGCGCCACCCTCTTCCTCTTGGTGATGAGGCCATCTTCAGTCGCCTCATCGTCTTCTTCTTCCTCATGAACCACTTGAGGGGTTTTCTTCTTTGGTTTCCTGAGGATAAGCTTTTTGCGCTGATTGGCGGGCTGGGCCTCGGAAGGAGTTGGGCCTTTGGGTGGCGATCTGCCCTGTGCAGCGGCGATCTCCACCACTGAATTTGGCACGGTCTGGGAACCCGACGCCAACCCATGGGCTCGGGCGAGTGCCCTCAGTTCAGCTAGTTTTCCCTGGCCCAACATACGATCTGCATAATGCAAAGGTACATGGGTTAACTCAGAGAGAAAGATAAACACATAAGTCAGTATGCAACAAAAGCAGATAAGTGGCGTAGAAAATAAAACCAAGGTCTTGTGCACAACAGACAAGACGCCCAGAAACAGTTAGCAAAGGTAATGTCAAGGTAATGACTTAGACGTTGAGGTGAGTTCTAACCTATGCGAACTTCGAGTTGATCTTCGAAGAACTCGAAGGAGATGAGCGTAGTGGTGAGGAAGGTAATATTGGCGTCTGCCACGCTCTTCCAGAAGAAGCACAGATCCCTATCCAAAGCACCCATGCTGTCAGGACTTCTTGGCCTCCTGAAGCTTCCCTTGGATTCTTTACTTCCCTTGTTTACCCAGTACAAGGGAAAGCCGTCGAGCAGCGAGGTGTCCTGGTCGTTTGGGCGCACTTGGACAAACGTGCCCTTCCAGTCTTTGTAAGATTGCTGGAAGATAGAGAGGATTGACCTCCCAGCAATCCCATTAAGACTCACCCACAGGCGATCTCCTGGGTGCTTGGCTTCAAAAAGGAAGAGAAAGACGTTCACTGACGCTGGCAGTCCCAAATGTGCGCACATGATTTGGAACGCCCGCACGAATGCCCAGCTATTGGGATGGAGCTGGGCGGCGGCGATGTCGAGCTCGGTAAGTAGCTCCCTTTCAAAACGAGTGAAGGGAAACCTGAGTTTCACCTTCTTGAACATGGTGGTGTATACGAAGCAGAACAACCCGCCGTTGTTCCCTTTGTCGTCGGCGCACACTGGCACGTCGGGGGGGCAAGGTAGCACCATCATCTTGTCGTCATGCTCCTTGTGGAACGACAGGTGAGGCTCGTCCCCTTTCTTCAATCGAAGAACTGCCCCAGCAGAGTTTACTGAGGAGGTTTCCTTCAACAAGGTCGGGTTGGCCCATGGGTATAATTTTTTGAAGTCTGGGGAAGGAACGGAGGCTCCTCCGGCGACAGGTGGAGTAGCCTGAGCCAGGTTAGGGCGGGAGGGTGCAGGCCTCTCAGCCTGGGAAGAAGAAGCACCAGGTGCTCGCGGTGGGTTGTGTGCTTGAGATGAAGGGTTTCGTGACGAGGGAGGAGGATTTGGGGTGATCTTTGAGCGAGCCATCGCGGAAACTGCAAAGGAAGAAGAAAAGAAAAGGTGATCAGGGTTCGCAGAGGCTGACTCGATCGTGAAAGAAGGGTGAAAAACGAACGAACGAAGGTTCGTTGTAACGAAGACGAAGCCCTAAGTTACGAGAAAGGAGAAATAGAAGAAACAGCCCACAGCGTATGCACCAGACAGTTAATGGATGATGCGAATCGGTTAAAATGCAGGAAAAATCAGCAGAAGAAGTAAAGGGAGTACCTTTTTATGATCGGAAGAGCGATGAAGGAAGTTGAGGATTCAGGAGGTTGAAGAGCGTCGTGAGCTTTTGCAGAAGAAACTTGAAGCGTTTGAGGAAACGAAGAAGTGATGGAACAGTAGAAGCGAAATGGGTTTAAGGGTTTTTCGAATGTGTTTGGGAAGCGCAAACGACAATTAAAGGTAACCGTTGATGAAGCCACGTGTCGAGCGATTGGAGGAGTGTTTGGTGGAGCGTCAGGAAAGCAGAAAGTACAACCGCTTGGAATTCTGCGCCAGCGCCACGTAGATCGGTATTGACGTGACTCCTTTAGTCTTTTCGCTGGACAAGTCTTCGCTTAAGACTGGGGGGCTTGTGTACCGCCCTGGTAGTCGGAAGTGATGACGTGGCATCAAGCTATTGTATAGGCGTGTTGATGGGACGCCTGGCTGGCAGAAGGGAAGGAAGTCGGGGGGCTCGTGTAGTCGCCAGTTATTAAGTTGGCGTGCTCCGATCTCCAGCACACCAGAACCGGCGGTCACCGGGTCAAAGATGAAGTCGCCAGATGTAAACCCAGGCGACCAAGTGATTAGAAGATCGCCGAAACAAGGACATCGCCGGAGATGAAGGCAGATAGACATTTCCCAGCTGGCCAGAGGATGAGGTCGGGGGACAGCTTGCTGGAGCATACACGGTGAAACAGGTGGTGCAGATCATGAAGGCGGCCGGCGAGACCACAGGGAAGGTGTGTACGAAGGCACCCTAACTCGCCAATCCAGTAGAGATCGCGCTCCAAGACAACTATGCACTGAGTAGTATCATGCATAAGTAACTTAGCCAAAGGAGAGTCAGAAGTAGTGCCCAAGTCAAGGATGCTCCAGATGATGGCACGTGTACAGCTGGATGCGAGCCACGTGTCCAGATGTGTAACTGCCAGGAGAGAGAAAGTGTCCAGGTATATAAGAGTTTCCAACGAACTTCTGAGGTACGCACGTTCAGATTGTCTTCTTTACGCTTGCGAGTTCTTGAGTATACTGAGAGAGAACTGGTTCATGGTTCCTTAGAGTTCTTGAGTGTTACTCTTAGTAATTGGTGGTTCAGTCACTGACTTGGGCGTTGGAGTGCGATCGGCCGCAGCGGCGCCGTTTCGTCTTTTGCAGGTTCTTGAGGTGGATCGCGGCGAAGGACGGAGGCAAACACGGCGCATACGTCGATCCAAGTTTGACGAGGCAAAGCTCCAGCGTTTTGGTCAACAGGCAGGATCAGTCATCACATGTGATCTTTGACTAGTCATAAAAGCTCTTAAATTTTCAAGATTTTGGAATATATTCCTTTATGACTTGTTGTAACTTCTTTCTGAACGTGATCAGCTTTCAATACAGGTTCATTGACCAAGAATTCTTTCTTTAATGTGATCTGCAACAGACAAAAATTCAAAAAAGAAATTAAATTCATTCCTTCACAGAGTTGTCAGTCACAAAACAATCGGTTGTTTTGAGGAAACAATAGGTTGTTTTGAGGAAACAATCGGTTGTTTTTCTGCAGCAATAAAACTGATTTTGAATTTTTAATCATGAGCAGAAAGGATTCAAAGCAGATGAATTTGAACATTTTAAAAGAGATATTTAAGCATGAATATGAATTTAAACAGGAATTAAAGATAGAGATAAGGAAGGTCTTATCCTTTTTTATGTTCCTTCAATGAGTCATATTCTTTTTTATCAAGAGGCCTCTTTTGACTGTTGAGAGCCTTTGGACAGATACAGAACATTGATTCAGCTTCAATATTAACCTTTTTCTTCCAAGAACTTGATCAGATGACTCAGTCCCTCACACTTCTCTAGATTTCCTGCATAAACATGAGTTCAAGCAACAAGATTTGGTCCCTTTACAAATGTGGGTTCATTTGATTTCTTTTTCTCATTTGAAACCTCACATCCTTTAGGAATCCATTTCATGAAGCCTCTGGGAACAAAAAATTTCCTTATTTTGCAGAATCTAACTGAATGGCCTTTCTTCATGCGTAAAAGCATGTAACAACCGGTTGTTTCGACTTAACAATCGGTTGTTTTACTGGCTTTCTTGAAAAAAAAATTGAAAACTTGTCTTCTTTGTTTTGTGGATTAAAACCTAAACCAGCTTTTCCAAAAACACAGTTTTGAGATGCCAAGACATTCTCAAAGTTAGATTTTCCTTTCAAAAGCTTATCAACAGTATTAACAAGATAATGCACTTTCTTTTCAAGGTTTTCACAATTTTCACAAATGAGAGTGTCACACTTGCAAGAAGAGTTTTAGAAATGTGTTTCAAAAATTTTAAAATCCTTTTTATATTTTTCCAACTCTTCTTCAAGTTCCTTTACTCTCTTTTCAAGCCAGCTGTTAAGTTCTTTCAATCGGTTGTTTGAAAGAACCAATCGATTAGCTTCATCTTGTGTTTCTTGAAAAGCTTCAAGCAATTCACTATAATTTTGTTCATTTAAAGAAGCACAAGAACTTACTTCACTTGAGCTGCAAGACTAGTCATCTTCTTCAGCAATCAAACATATGTTTTCTCTTTCTTCTTCACTTGATGATGAACTTGATGAGGATACCTCATTTTCATCCCAAGCTATGTAGGCTCTTTTAGACTTTCCCTTCTTTTCCTTGTAGCTAGACTTTTTCTCTTTGCTTTCTTTGTTTGGGCAATCTGCCTTTATGTGCCCTTGCTCACCACAACCAAAACAAGTATAGTTATTGGAATTAAAATCATTGGATTTTTTGTTTCCATACCTATCTTTTTTGTTGTCTTTGTTGCGGTTCCTTTTCAAGAATTTTCTAAACTTTCTGGATAGCAAGCTAAGGTTCTCTTCATCACTGTCATCGCTGGATTCTTGTTTGCCTTTGTCCTTCACAGCTTTTAAGGCAATATTCCTTACATGCTTGTCTTTGCTTTCTTGAACATTGAGTCGATTCATCTCTAACTCATGTTCCCTAAGCTTGCCAAACAAAGGTGTTTGTGATATGAGAGGGGAGTTTGGTGTTTGGTGGGAATGGGGGGAATCAGGTGTTTCGGTGGAATGAGATGGTAGTGATGGTGGCAATGGTTTGAACTTAAGGGGGGAGGTGCTGGAGGCACCGCCCTCTGCAGACTTCGCGCTAAGGCGAGCCTTCAAGGACCGAGCCAAATCAGCTCGTGTTGCAGAATCCATTTTAGAATCTACACCAAGAAGACAAACACAGTGGAGGTCAGGCACAAGCTAAAAGTTGAAACACAAAAGAGCAGATAAATCATGCATAAAGCAAATATCCAACAGAAGCAGGGAATAGAAGGTTATGGGGGGAAGCTCTCATACTTATGTATTGTGCTAGAGCTTCGGCTTTGAACTCTAAACATATCAAGGTGGCGGTGTCAAAGCCCCCCACGCTAGTCAAAATTTGACAAGCCTCTCGATCGTTTGAGGGCAATTCGTCCAACGACTTGGGCTTCACGGTCTTTACCTCCTTCACCCATTACAGAGGAAAGCCGTCGAGGGCGGAGGGGTCGTAGTCAGAGCAGCAAACCTTGAAGAATTTGCCTTTCCACCCCTTGAAGGATTGCTGGAATAGAGTCAGCAGGACCCTTCCAGGGATATTACTGAGACTCACCCAAAGGCTCTTCCCCTGTTTCTTCACTTCGAAGAAATGTAGGAAGATGTCGACAGAGGGTGCGCACCCGAAGAACCCGCACAATACGCCAAAGGCCTTGACAAAGGCCCAACCGTTGGGGTGCAGCTGGGCTGGGGCAATGTTGATTTCCGTTAGCAATTCCCTCTCAAACATGGAGAAGGGCAAGCGCATCCCTATATGCTTAAATACCACTTGATAGAAGTAGAAGAAGGGGACCCCGTTGTTGGCCTGCTCATCCCCGCACACGGGTTCCCCTAAGGTGCAAGGAAGCACTGCGATGTCGTCATCATGCCTTTTCGCGAATGCGCAATGATCGTAGGTGCTTGGCTCTCCCACATGATCCCTCCAAGCTCTCGTAGAGACCAAGCTCGAGTACTCGTCAAGCAGTTCGACTGGAGCCCATGGGTAGAGGGCCCTATGATTGACTCTGAGGGGTGGAGGGTTGGCCGTCATTTTGGTACGTGTCATTGATGAAGAAACTGAAGAATGAAGAAGAGAAAAGGGTTTAGCAAGTAAGGTCAGGTAGAAAAGGGGAGAGAAACCCTAAGAAAGCCCCTACCCACGAGAAGTCCAGGGAGGAAGGAACAGGGAAATGGAAAAGGGAATACGGGAGATGTAGAAATGAAAGCAGACCCAGGCAGTTATGAGGTTGATGCAGTAACAAATAAGAGCCAACAAGAAAGAAAAACCATACCTTTGAGGTTGGTGCGTAGAAAGGCGAGAGCTTTCGCGAAGAGAAAGAACACGAGAGTTGCAGAAATTCGCAAGAGCTTCAGAGAAGGGATGAACAGTAGAAGAGAGTGCAAAGAGATAAATGAAATAGTCACTCGAGCGCGCGTTTTCAAAAGTTATAACGTTAACTCAAGAAGCGGTAACGACGTGCACCCTCAGCCGCTGGATCGCACCACGTGTCGAAGGATTAAGCGCTAACTTGAAGCGCAAAGGGCACCAAGCGCTGACCGTGTGATTGAGCCACGTGGGACGAGATTAGAGCATGACCCAAAGCGTCACCTTTCTCGCTCAGAGAGTGTCACATTGTTAGAGCACTCGAAGGTACATCACATCAGCGGTACAGAGAATGTCACGTCAGCTGATCAGAGAATGACACGTCACCAAAATGCCACGTGGACAATAGGGCGAGGCTTTAGTCTTTTCGCTGAAAACAAGTTATCAACTCAAGACTGGGGGGCTTGTGTACCGTCCCGTCCCCAGGCGTTGACCAAAAGTCAAAGTCAACACATAGTGGGACCGCTCGAGGGCCCCACAGAAGGGAAAAGAAGTCAACAGGTTGACCGCTTGGGGCGTCCCCTCGCAAAGGCGTCGCCCCAGAAAGGCGTCGCCAGGTAAAGGACTCACCAAGATAAGACAATAGCTGAGTCAAGACATCAGAAGGAGGGCTCAGGCCTCCTTGATAGCTCCGAATGGCGACAAAGAGAAAGAAAAAGGTGGCTTCAAGGCCTCAGTCCTAGCACTAGTAGGGAGTAACCTAACTCGTGAAGTACCCACGCCACCATTGGGAAACCCTGGGACTGATACGACCCATGAGAGGGCCACGCCCAGGGGAGAACCACGTGCATTATACGAGAGAAAGGTAGATACACTCCCAAGGTGAGTGACTAAAAGTTGGGGCGCATGAGTTGGCACCCAGAAAGTCACCCCCTTGCGCCAAGTGCACTTCGAGAAAGGAGAGTTTGCGCAATGGATTAACCCTAAGTTGGGTTACGGCGCTGTAGGGACCCCCACGAAGAGTCGCGATCAAGTCAGAAGAGCACGTGGCAATAAGCGCTGAAAACATCAAGGCTTTCCTAAAAGTTCGCTAAGGTACGCGTTAATTCAGTTAAGATTCGAACGTTCCAAGGAATATTTTTATACGCTTTCAATGCGCTTTAACGCGCTTTAAATACAGAAGGTGTATAAAAGGGGGAGATTTAACCTAATTCTGGTAGCGTTACACAGAGCACAAACCGTAGTTGTTTTCACTGCGCACCCTCAGTGTGCACAAGACGATTAGGGCAACACAGTTTCAGTCATTCAGTATAGCTTTCGACCACCCTCAGAGCATTCAGTCACAGTGTTCTACATGGAGGTGCGTCACCTTTGATGTTTCTCGCTAGCTGACTTGATCGTCGGAGTGCAAACGGTCGCGAGGGCGCCCCTTTGTTCACTTCTTTTCAGGTACTCACAGACGGAGCAGAACGAAAGTGCCCTAGCTCGTGAGGACAAGCCACGCATAAAGATGACCCAGGTCAACCGGCGGGAACAACAACCGATTGTTTGTTTTGGGACCATAATAAAAAACTCTTTTGTGCTTTGACTGAGGATTGAATGATTTTCTAACTGTTTACGCTCCAGTTTTTAATGCTTTGACCAATCTTTAAATGCAAGTAATAGTTTGTTAAGATTATGCAATAAACAACTTTGTTTTAAATATAGAGAAACAGATTTGAGTTTTTGCAACAGAGAAAAAGTTGAGAATTGCTTAGAGATTGTTTTGATCAAAAAGTGTGAGATAGGATTTTCATCTTGTATTGATTTCAGATCTTTTCTATAACAAGTGTAATCTTTTGTACTTTGAAAGAAACTCTGTGTATAGCTGAGAAGTGTTGTGTGTACTTGAGGGGATCAAGATCAATATTCTTAGTGGTGTTGTGCTTAGCCAAAGGAAGTGTGTGGCTTGAGGGGATCAAGGTAACTTCTTTGGTTGTGTTGTAAGTAATCTAGGGTTGATTGCTTAGTGGATTCCCCAGTGGTTTCTGGGAAGACTGGATTTAGCTTTGGGTTTAGAGTGAACCAGTATAAACCTCTGTGTGTATTCTCAGACGACGGCTCGGATGTGGGGCCGGCTTACAAAAGAAGGAGGACCAATCGAGTCGTCCGCTCGCACTCCTCTTCACCTTCACACAGGGGGTCCATGAGGGACAACCCTCGTAGCGCCACATCCTCCCCATGCCAAACAGTCTAAGATGAGGGGGTGGTGGAGTCTATGCCTTCACCAGTATCAATACCAGCGCCAATCCCAACATCAACGACAACTCCAACACCAACCGTCCCAACAACCACCCCAGAACTCATAACAATTCCCCCTTCCATCATGCAGCTGATGAGGGGTTTCAATGATAAGCTTTCGCCAGGCGAACCTTCCGGGGCGCCACGGTCAGAGGGCATGCCCTACTACTTAGGTGCCTTCTTGGCTGTTGCCCTTGAGTGGCGCGCCCAGGTGAAGTCCAAAGCTGTCGAGGCGCGTGCACTCCAAACCCTTTGACAGGAAATGGCTGCCTTGAAGGAAGAGAAGGAGAACTCGTGTCGTAGCTGGGCGTGCCAGGAGGAGGTCTACAAAGCCTCATTGAGAGATGCCCGACAGTCCAATGCTGAAGCCTGCAAACGGCTCACTGAGCTCCTTGAGCAGGTAACCTCTCTTCAGTTCAAGATCGTCGCCCTTGAAGCGGCGATGCGAACCTCCGAGGCACAACAGAAACTACTCGCTGATCAATGTGCTGCCCGGGGGCAATCGTTGGAGAAGACCGAGGGGGAGCTAGCCGAGAAGATGGAAAAGCTCAACCTTCTCCAAACCGAGCACAATCAGTATCAGACTGAACTGAACAAGCTTCAAGTGGAGAAGGAAGCTCTTGAGAAGCAGCTAGCCTCTGGTGACTCCACGATTGAAGAGCTGGAGAGGGCCAAGAAGGAGCTCATTGCAGAGAGGGAAGCCCGAGACTCCACCATTGAAAATCTGGAGCGAGCTAAAGGAAAGCTCATTGACAACATGGCTGATATCTTTGCAGAGGGATTCAAGGAGGCCTTAGCTCAAGCCGCCTGCGAAAACCCGGGAGTTGACACCAACAACTGCAACCCTCTCAACCATATTGTCGATGGGAAGGTCGTTCCCCTCGACCTTGGGGATTGAACCTTACTTAATTAATCTTCATTTATACATTTGTATTTTCTAACATTTGCTTTGTAATTCTGACTCTCAACTTTATTTAAATGTTTATTCGAGCTTTATCTTTACATCCTCGTGTACTTTTAGCTTCTCTGCTTTACTGCTTGCTTTACTAAATCAAAGGCGTAACTGGTACTTACTTTTCGATGCATCGCTTCTTCGCCTTATCTTTAACTCTTTAGGTAGCACGTGACCTTCTCTTTTCATTCTTCCCTTCTGAGTAGCGGTGCATACCCTTCTTCTGATCTTTTCACTTAGAACTTCGCTTGGCCTTCATATCTGCGTGGAATCTTCCCCATCGAGGCGTCGCCTGCCTCGTCATTGCCCAAAGGCAAAGGAGGATTTAACTTCGCGTATTTTTCTTGTCTCTGATAACTCGTGTTTTTATGCTTCTCCTTCTTACTCTTCACTTACTTGTTCTTGAGCCCCCAAGCGCTTACTACCAAGGGCATCGCTGGCTTTACCATTGCTTGGGGCGAAAGGGGTCTCATCTTTTTCTTTCTGGCCTTGACATCGCTCAAGGGCGAGGAGGGCTTAGTTGTTCTCTTGTGGCCTCGACATTGCTCAAGGGCGAGGAGGGCTTATCTCAACTGTACTGGGTGCCCATGCTCGAGGAGGGACCTGCTCTGGGTGTCCTCAGCGTATCTAGGCACTTGGGGCAAAGTCACCCTCTGGTGCCCACGCCCATGGAGAGGCCTATACAATCAGCGCCGCATCGTCCATGGAGTGTCTAAAACACCGAGTCAATTTAGCCTTTATCTATTTGCGTTTGGTGCCCACACCTGAGGAGAGGCTTACTAAAGTAGCGTCGTATCGTCCTCAGGGTGTCTAAAACACCAGACACCGGGGCTAGCTATTCATACCTGAGAAGGGGGCGTCCCGAAGGAATCCCTTAACCCCTGCTCAAGGACTAAGCTCCCGGATTTTAACTTATACTGATATCTGGCACCGGGGCTAGCTATTCATACTTGAGGAGCGGGCGTCCCGAAGGAATCCCTTAACCCCTGCTCAAGAACTAGGCGCCCGGATTTTAACTTATACTGATATCTGGTACCGAGGCTAGCTATTCATACTTGAGGAAGGGGCGTCCCGAAGGAATCCCTTAACCCCTGCTCAAAGACTAGGCTCCCGGATTTTAACTTATACTGACATTTATTACTGGGGCTAGCTATTCATACTTGAGGAGGGGGCATCCCGAAGGAATCCCTTAACCCCTACTCAAGGACTAGGCTCCCGGATTTCAACTTGCACTAACATACCTGTTATCTTGCTCTGCGTCTGACCTCCGCTCCTTTATTTGGCGATACCTACTCTTGGCGACGCCCCATCTTGGCGACACCCCATCTTAGCGACGCCTCGTCTTTGTTTTTGTTTCTTTGATCTTTGATCTTACATGAAAGGGAAAACTAAGGCAAGAATATCTTAAACTTTTCTTTTCTTTATTTGGGTGACCTCGTTAAAAAACCCCCGAGAGGGAAAAAGAGTGTCCCCTTTACAAAGTTTCAACTGAAATAAAACTTTAAATTCGCCGCATTCCAACAACGTGGGATGGGGCCCCCTTTTAGAGTCTCTAACTTATACGAACCATTCCCCTTAGCTTTGGTTACTCTGAACGGTCCAGTCCACTTGGGAGACAACTTGTTTTCTAACTCGTAAGGGTGAGCCTTCCTCATGACCAGGTCACCAACCTGGAACTGTCGTAGCTTCACCTTAGAGCTGTACTGACGCTCCACTCTTCTCTTCACAGCCTCAGCCTTAATTTTCGCCTCTTCTCTGGCTTTTGTTCTGCGAGTGCGGCCCCTCCGTGTACTCCTTCCATTGGCGAGGCATCACCGTTTCTTCCTTCTGTATGTGCATCTTCTATGGGGCGTCGCCCCTGGGGTGGCTTCGACTGGCGTGGACTTCGCGGGCGTCGCCTCTTTCAATGGCTCTAACTCCATTTGCGAATCTGAAATGAGTGGTCGCTCGATCACCATGACCACACCTCTTCTTGTCTTTAGGCTATTTTCATAGCACTTACGGGCCTCTTCTTGATCTGACTTGATCACGATCACCTTGCCACCAAGATCTGGTAGCTTCATCTTCATGTGGCGCGTGGAGGACACCGCCCTTAATCTGTTCAAGGCAGGTCTGCCTAACAAAACGTCGTCCTCAGTTCCAAGTAGCCACATACTTCTACTGGATTATCTGCAAACCCATACTAGCATCCAGTATAGGGTCTCAAAAGGTCGGGGGACAACTGTAGCTTATTGAAGGTCGACCAAACATGACGTCTGCAGAACTGCCTTGGTCGACGAGAACCCTATGTACCTTCCTCCCTGCTGTGACTATTGAAATGACCACTGGGTCATTATCGTGTGGGACAACATCCCGTAGGTCAGCCCTTGTGAAAACGAGGTATGACTCCCACGGGTCATCTAGGAATTCTTCAGCAACTAAACTTACTGACCTCACATACTTCTTACGTTGAAAGGCAGTGGGTCCTCCTCCGGAAAAGCCGCCAGAGATGGTGTGCACTTCTCCGTGAGTTGGGACTTCATGCGCTTGACCTTCCTCTAGTGTTGTCGTGACTGTGGTTGTGGTTGACCCAGCGAGATAATCCTTCAAGAAACCATTCCTCACAAGCTCATCCAACTGATAGCCCAGCGTTAAGCAGTTGTTAATATGGTGTCCAAATGCTTCGTGAAATTCGCACCATGATTCCTTGTGAGGTCCCAGTACCTTGTCAGACTTCACCGGTGGCCTCAACCTGTCAGCTATGTTGGGCACAACGATGAGGTCTTTAAGTTCTACCACAAAGTTGTGCCTTAGAGGTCTATTTCCCTCTCTCCTTCCTTCCGCTCGAACCCTTGGCTGGGCCCTCCTCATCTCGTAGGTGTGCCTCCTATCTGGATTCTTCCTTTCTGTAGTGGCTTCGTGGACTCTAGCAGGTTGTGCACGCATTTGTGCTCTCGGGTGCGTGGACGCAGCAGTCGTGCACTTCTCGTAGGCCTCGCCCTCAGAGGCAATGTGTTCTACCACCCGACGTCTTACTTCAGCAAAAGTTTTGGGACGGCTGCGATTGAGTGACTTGCTGAAAGATCCAGGACACACCCCTTTCCTGAATGCGTGCACGATCATGGGCTCATCTGTGGTACCCACCTTCACCACCTGCGCTCCGAAGCGGCTTATGTACTCTTTCAAGGTCTCACCTTGATACTGCTTTACGTCAAATAGGTCATACAAAACTGGGGTCGGAGCCTTGTTGGCCAAATACTGCTCTCTGAATAGCCGCAAAAGCTGCGCGAAGGACGTGACGTGACCCTCTGGGAGGCTGATGAACCAATCCATGGTCATCCCAGTCAAAGTGCTCATAAAGAGCTTGCATCTCTCGGCATCAGAACCGCCTACCAGCATCATCTGTGTGTGGAACGCAATGAGGTGTGCCTCAGGATCCTCCATCCTTGTGAAGGTTACTTTGGGTCCCGTGAACGTGGTGGGGATTGCTGTCTCCAGGATTGCCTGTGAGAATGGTGTTGGGAATTCTCTGGGTGGGGTGGCAGTCTCAGGTTCATCTACGTTGCGCCATCCACGGCGTAACTCCTCGTTGGCGCGGTGGAGCTCATCGTTTCTCGCCTGAGATGCTGTGAGATCCGCATGCATACTCTCTTGCTCCACTTTCGATGTTGCCATTGCTTCCTGCAGCCCTTGCATCGTGCCCATAAGTTGTTGCATGGTCATCTCTTCACTCCTAGCGTGTGCAGGTCTCATGTTCGTGGCTTTCTGGAAACCTTCTTAACTTATCTCAGTTGGTAGATCTGAGTTTTGAGAACTGGAACTGAAAAAACTTGTGTAGTGGGACTGATGTTTTATATCGGGCCCCACGGTGGGCGCCAAATGTTCCCGCCGGTTGACCTGGGTCATCTTTATGCGTGGCTTGTCTCACGAGCTAGGGCACCTTCGTTCTGCTGCGTCTGTGAGTACCTGAAAAGAAGTGAACAAAGGGGCGCCCTCGCGGCCGTTTGCACTCCTACAATCAAGTCAGCTAGCGAGAAACATCAAAGGTGACGCACCCCCGTGTAGAACACTGTGACTGAATGCTCTGAGGGTGGTCGAAAGCTATACTGAATGACTGAAATTGTGTTGCTCTAATCGTCTTGTGCACACTAAGGGTGCGCAGCAAAAACAACTAGGGTTTGTGCTCTGTGTAACGCTACCAGAATTAGGTTAAATCTCCCCCTTTTCAAATGTCCCAAGGCCCCCTTTTATACACCTTCTGCATTTAAAGCGCGTTAAAGCGCATTGAAAGCGTATAAAAATATTCCTTGGAACGTTCGAATCTTAACTGAATTAACGCGTACCTTAGCGAACTTTTAGAAAAGCCTTGATGTTTTCAGCGCTTATTGCCACGTGCTCTTCTGACTTGATCGCGACTCTTCGTGGGGGTCCCTACAGCGCCGTAACCCAACTTAGGGTTAATCCATTGCGCAAACCCTCCTTTCTCGAAGTGCACTTGGCACAAGGGGGTGACTTTCTGGGTGCTAACTCATGCGCCCCAACTTCTAGTCACTCACCTTAGGAGTGTATCTACCTTTCTCTCGTACCATGCACGTGGTTCTCCCCTGGGCGTGGCCCTCTCATGGGTCGTATCTGTCTCAGGGTTTCCCAACGGTGGCATGGGTACTTCACGAGTTAGGTTACTCCCTACTAATGCTAGGACTGAGGCCTTGAAGTCACCTTTTTTTTTCTCTTTGTCGCCATTCGAAGCTGTCAAGGAGGCCCGAGCCCTCCTTCTGATGTCTTAACTCGGCTATTGTCTTATCTTGGTGACGCCTTTACCTGGAGACGCCTTTCTGGGGCGACGCCCCAAGCGGTCAACCTGTTGACTTCTTTTCTCTTCTGTGGGGCCCTCGAGCGGTCCCACTATGTGTTGACTTTGACTTTGACTTTTGGTCAACGCTCGAGGACGGGACGGTACAGTTGTTTCCACAAATCAATCGGTTGTTTTGGTTTAACAGTTGATCCGATCGGTCATCGGTAGTCAATGACGTCAGCAGCAGAGGACCACGTGGACCACCCGCAGGGTGACACGTGGACCAAATGACCGAGAGATCAAGGAGACGATCGCCAAGAGCGGTGATCGGGGGTCAGTAATCAAGTGACCATCGACAGATCAGGCGGCAGAGAGGTCAGGGGACAGATCACCCAGAATGGTGATCGGTGGTCAGTAGCCAAGTGGCCACCAACAGACCAGTTCCCAGACTCACGCCTGGGGGCAGAACGCGAGAAGCAAATAGAGCACTGATCAGTCATCGGGTGCATTGTCATCGGGGTCTCGTGTTACACGCAGTTAAACTGGGACTGAGGTTCCCAACAAGAGCATTATACATGGACCTCGCATGAGCACATCTCAAGGAATCGCGCACGAGAGTGGCCTGAGGGAGCTAGTAAACCGATCAGTGATTGGTGACTCCCTCAACCCATTACGTGCGTGAAGGGTAAGTCGTCTACGCGGAGAGCAACGCTTGGTGAGTGTGCCTAGACCGGCCACACCTGGCGTTCTCCTGAGAGTATGCGATTTACCCAGATGAAAGAAATATCCTAAGTTACTCCGCAAGGGCGTAACTTAGGCACACAAGAGAAGCGCTAGAGCCCTTCCAGAAAGTGACACGTGTGTGGTTAGATGTAAGTCGCATGCCTCCACGTGTCATCATCTGAGAGGGGTGCGGTCTAGATAAAGGTGCACTCCGTACCGCTAAAGGTACAGACAGCGCAGCCAAGCGCAGAGACGCGCGGACACGCACAGACACCCACACTCTACTGATTCTGGAGGTACATTGTCTCAGAAAAGCATAACAGGGTTCTGACACATGCCAGAAAGGCATAACAGAATTCTGTTAGGCCCAGAAACAGAGGGAGAGACATAAAAGAGAATCAGGGAGTGATTCAGGAGATACGAGAACAGAGAGAGCAAGAGTTTTTCACACACACTGCTAGTTTTCTCATTTTGGTGGTTCTGTGGTCTAACTTGATCGTCGGAGTGCAAACGGCCGCTAGAGGCGCCGTTTGTGTGTGTTGCAGGTCACGTTTGGAGCAACAAGAGCAGGTTCTGAGGGTGACTTTGTAGAGAACGCAGTCGCGTAGACGGGACAGAGAGCGCTACAAAGCGATTCCTCAACTTTCGAGTTGCCGGCAGGATCAACAGTTTTCAACCTTTCTAAAAACACCTAAGTATAAAACAATCGGTTGTTTCGACAAAACAACAGGTTGTTTTTCACTTATTTTGAAAAACAATTTTCATTTAAAAGGTTTGAGAATGCTTATGCTTTGGATTCAATCAAGAGTGGATTATACATAAAATCTACCTTAGATCCTATCTAAAAGACAACTCAGCAACATCAAACACATCCAGCCTTTCATCGACCTTCAAAGGGTTTGGATTCTTCAAAGCTTGAACACACTTGGTTCAACAATTATGGTACACTTGGTTGTTCATCTTGTAAGAGAAATCAGATGGTGTGGGCCAGTTTATATGCGATGGATGTATCTAGTTGAACGATACATGAATATTTCGAAGGGATATGTGAAGAATCAATGTCGTCCAGAAGCTTCCATTATTGAAAGATACATTTCAGAAGAATCTATTGAGTTTTGTTCCGAGTACATGTCAAAAGCCAAATGTATAGGAGTTTCTGAAAAAGGTTGGCACTCTCGTAGATTCATAAGTAAATCTTCAAAAGGTGTACATGTCATAAGCAAATCTAGAGAAGAGGTTCTGCAAGCACACTTGTATATCTTGAATAACACTGATGAGGTGTTACCATACTTAGATACACACAAAGACATTGTCAAGTATAAAAATCCAAGACAATCAGAAAAATGGGTGTTAATTCAGCATAATAAAACTTTCATGTCATGGTTTAAGCAACAAATAATGAATGATCCATCAGCATCTGAAACATTAATATGGCTTGAAAACGGTCTCAAATTTGATGTTTTATGTTGTTCTAGCTATGAAGTAAATGGTTGTTTGTTTTACACAAAGTCTCGAGATGATAGGAGTACAGTGCAAAATAGCGGAGTCACCTTAGAGGCAGAGTCTATGCAGTTTTCAACTGCAAAGGATCAAAATCCTGTTATGGGATCAATGCCTTATTATGGTGTCATAGTAGAGATTTGGTAAGTTAATTATACCAAGTTTACTGTACCTGTTTTCAAATGCAAGTGGGTTGACAATAAGACTGGTGTCAAAGTTGATGAATAAGGAATGACTTTGGTTGACTTTCGAAAGATAGGTTATCATGACGAACCATTCATAATGGAACATCAAACTTCCCAAGTTTTCTATATCCAAGGTTCTATGTTTGACCATTGGTTTGTTGTGCTACATGGAAAAAAACAACATAATGACCCAAAAGATACAAACAATGACATTTGTGAGATTGAATCACTTACAAGAACGACCATCAATAAAGAGTACGAGGATGTTGCTGATGTTGTACATGCAACTCGAAATGATCATGACGAAGGAATATATATTTGTATGTGCATGTGATTCATGTTTAGTTTTATAATATATAATTTTAATTATATTTCATATTCTTGATGCTTATTAATATTTGTTTGATAACAGAAACATGACAGATGATAAGGTTTCTCGTTCAAAAACTGGTGTGATAAATATTTGTTTGATAAAATACCTTTGTCTATTGATATCCACACTGGTGTGACCACTGGGCAATATGCAAAGAAATATAGGAGTTATCTCAGAGTACTGTCTCGTGAAAGGATCTTTATCTTAACTGAGTCCTGGGATCACGTGACTGACTACGAGAAAAACATGACTTGGCAAGATATTCTAGTATGTAATTGTTTTTACTTTGTTCATTCTAAAGTTCTTTTATACTTTGTTCTTGATTATGAACTAATTCTTTCAAATAATGTAAACGCATTACAAGATCCCAAATGTGGAAACCTTGAAAGCGAAGGTTCTTTCTGATGTGGGTGTCAAATTTCGTCAGTTCAAATCAAAATTGACAACAGATTATATATATGATGAAAGGAAAAAAGAAAATCCTTGTACAAAATATGCATCCCTTGATGAAGAAACTTGGCAGCAGTTTGTGCAGATTCGACAAACTGAAAATGGCAGGTTAATATCACTTTTATATTTGAATATAGTTTATATTAACGTATTATTAAATTTTGAATGTTATGATAGGAGGTTCGGAACAAAGCAAAAGTCAATCAGGCACATAATGATACCCCACACTTATTGTCCCGTGGTGGTTATAAGTTGTTAGAGCAGAAGATGCTTGAAGAAATGATTAAAGCACGTTCTACTTCCATTGAGGAAATGAATAGTGTAGATTCTTTGAGGCCTCCATCCCCACCACCCCGACATGAGATGTGGAAGGGTGTCCGTATAAACCCATTAGGGACATGGAGTTCTAAGTCTACAGAACAAACAGTTGAACAAATTGTAAGAAATATGTTTCCTATGTGTTGAAGTTTGACAATTTCTTTTCATTTTTTTTAGTATTCTCTTGTTGCGCAATCAACACAGGGGACTTTTAATCCATGTGGTCGCAATGATATTCTTAATGTTGCTCTCGGACGACCTGAGCACCCTGGATGTGTTCGTGTAGCTGGATATGGGGTTAGGATTCGCTCATACTTTGGACCTTCATCACCTAGCAAGGAACAATCGTCCAATCAACCTAGCCAAGAGTATTTACTACAATTACGTGAGCAGTTAAAGGCTGAGCTAACTCAAAAGTTTAAAGAAAGCTTCATGGAGGAGTTTAATCTGCAAATGGAAAGGGAGTTCAAAAAGCGGTGGGAGGGTTTAACACTCTCTCAGAAACGACCTACTATGGTAGAAGATGAACCAGCTTTGCCTCCTATTAAGAAAGTCAGCACTAAAGGGAGTTGTTCGGTGGTTGATCTATCGGGGGATGATTTTGGCTCAACTAGCCAATGCGAGTTATATGTTGAGTGTAATTCTTTGACCCGATTTGTTGTCTTGGGTAAGTGTTATGAAGGGGTCACAATGTTACACAATGTGCCTCTTCCTTCTAATTTCATAAAGGTCACAATGGAGAAGGTCTTTTATGGTGATATTGCAGATCCTGTGCTGACATCAGAGGTCACAATTGTAGCAGAGGCATTACATACTTTTGTTGCCTGGCCTAGACATCTCGTCAGATCTATAGACTCTATGGTATATCTTTGCACTAATACTAATAGAATTATATATTAGATATATTACATTCTAACTAATTTAAGTATTTGTTTCTTTGTTGATGAGTAGCAGGAACCTAAGACAAAATTGCCTCTACGAAAGAAGAAAATATTCTCCATTGTGATCCTGTGGCGGCATTGGTGGAAGTTGCTACAGAATTAGATACAACCGTCTTAGAGGTTCCATGGGATGCCAATATTTTTGGAAGGCATAGTAGTCTACCGTTGTTATGTAGCCAGAGATCAAGAGATTAATGTAACAGTTCTGCAATTAAGGATGATGTAAGTTCAAATATTAAAATCTTTATACTTTTGATTTATTAAATATATTAGTACTAACTTATTGAAATTTAGGTATCTTTATGGATTATGCTTTGATGAGGGGAAACACAATATATATGGGTTTTTAGACCCTCAAATCATTCAATTAATTGGAAACAAGAAGTCGGAAACACAAACATACATCACCACTACCTTAAGGAATGGTGGAAAACAAATTTATTTTGCTTTGTACATCCATGAGTAAGTTCTTATTTATTAAATAAGTTTTAATAAATTATTGAAATAAGAGAAACTAATTAACTGATTTGTTATACAAGCGTCACTGGCAACTATTGATCATATCTGTTCAAGATCATACCGATGCATGGTTTTGCTCCTTGCATAAAAACTCTCTACCTATTTTAAAAACATTATAAATAGGTACGATTATTTCATTTAACATTTATTATTATTTATACATTATATAATGTTATGTATTCTAACTTGAAATCTTATTATTTTAGTGTTTACTCTGGATATTATATGTTGTGTGAGAGGAGAACTTCAAACGCACAAAAAATCACTTAGATGTACCTTAAGATATTTAAAGTATATTTGTTCACTCAATTTAATGTGTTTCACTCATTCATTTAATACATTTATTTTCACATGCAGTTCAACAGGAAATCTGGAAATTTTGAGTGCAGTTATATTGGGATCAGGTAATACCTCAATACAATAAACACTTTAAAATTTGGGATTTATTATTCATGCACTAATTCAAAAAATTTCAAATGTCACATTTGTTCAACGACCAACACCCGCTAGATTCAGAAGCATTGGAGTATGTGAGAACAACATGGTCAAAGTATTTGGTAACCATGTATAACACCTTAGGATAGATAAATCATTAGAATTACATACTTTTTCATATATTAGCAAAACTTTTTTGTATAATGTTATAATTTGTTGTATGTATTTTTCATATTTAAATTATAATTTTAAATATTTTGATTTTCTGAAATTGGAAATTTTATGCACGTTTGTGATTTATTAAAAAATGATTTTTTTTAAAAAAATATATATAACGACGGTTTCAGAGGGAACCGCCTTTAAAAGTCATTTAATTTTTTTAAAAAAACTAATTAACAGCCACTTATAACGACGGTTGAAGATATAGGAAGCAACATAGCAAATCATAGGTTTCGAAACCTCTGTAAAAATATGTCATGGGTTTCAAAACCTCCATAAAATACTATAGATTTCAAAACCTCCGTAAAATACTATAGGTTTCAAAACCATTGTAAAATATTATAGATTTCAAGACCTTCATAAAATACCATGCAATACCCCATAAAATACTATAAGTTTTGGAACTAAGAAAATTTATTTTACTCATTTTATCATTTAATCATGTACTTTTTCTTTTAGTTGTAAACTTTTCATAAGAAATTAAACTTTTACTTAATCAAGTAAAACTTATGATTAAGTTCATACATTCATTTTTATTTTCTTTTTATTTTTTCTTAAAATTATTTATACAGAATTTATAACAACAATATACAGTCACACCAATCTATGGATAATTTTATTGCATAATATAATAATAATAATAATAATAATAATAATAATAATAATAATAATAATAATAATGTCTTACATATGCATATAGTAATATACCATTAGAAAGTAGTTTTATGGAGCAAACTTTTAGAATCTGGGACCTTGATATTTTTAAAAGCCACCATATACACTACAAGAAAATCATGAAATAGAAATCAATTTTTAGAGACAAAAATAATTAGTTGCAATAGTAACTATATTAGAGACCATTTTAGAAACTAAAAAGAAAATTGGTTTCTAAATTAGTTTCTATTATTGTTAAATAGTTTCTAAATTGGTATCCGATTAGCAATCAATGTTTTAACTACCAATTATTTAGTTTCTAAAAATTTGGTTTCTAAAAATTGGTTTTTATTTCATCATTTTCTTATTGTAGTGACATGATATACATTGCAACCACAGGGAAGCTAGCCACATATTAATTATTAACACCATCATAGATCATGTACTCATATTCCAGAAGAGAATGGCATCCTTGTAGCCAAAATCCACCTTTCTCCTTGCAGAAACTGGCTCACTGATATTTCCATTGGATGCATCATGGTTAAACCTTGTCCAGTTTGACCATCACAAATCTCATTAGAATATTTAAGTATTGATTTTCTATCAACTCCTCCAAATCATAAAAGGAAAACGAACATGGGCAGGGACTTGAGTAGCATTTCAAAAATTCCATTATAAATTCTGCAGCAGTTCTTCAACTATTTTTAAGTTCTTCTAAGCCAGTCTTGAGATTTGCTGCTGTCTCTACCTTGAAACTATAAGTATAACTATGAATATGCTAAAAGTTTTAGCTATAACATGACCCTAGAATGATGACAAAGCTTTGAGGTCCTTCAATACACCAAAAAACCTGTGCATAACCAACTTAAGCACTTGAATGACATTGCCCTTATACATGTCAATTTTGCTATTCATATCTTTCATTAGAGAGCTATTGACAATGATAACCTATTTTAAATTTAAGGAGATAGAACAATAAAAATCTAAGCTAGTAACAGAAATCACAGACGATACAAATGAATCTAAAAGAAATGAAAAAGTTGCATGAGAACATGTAACCTTGTCTGCAGATGGAGATATCTTCTTTATCATCAGGTAGACCATTCTCCTTAATCCCATATCTTTGGACTGGAAAAGCTTAGTAACAGCAAAGAAAGCTTTTGTTGCTTCAACCTAGCAAAAATAAAATTAAAGTACAGAGTAACTCCACCTCCTGCATATTTAAATTTACAGATGTGTTTTAAGTTAAACCTTCTTTGTATGCTTTATCAAGCCATTGCAGAGGTATATTATATAAATCCTGCGTCCTGAAGCTTCTTCACATCTCCGACATTGATGCCTTGAGCAATCACTGCATAGAAGCGAATGGATGTGAATCGAATACAAACCAGTTTTTCATGCAGAGCATAAACATAATATATTCTTATCATCAAGTTTCTTTTCCAACTGTAAAGAAACACTTGTTTGTTAATTCTTTTGCTTCGTTTTTGCTGACAAAAGGAGATATTCCTCTATTGAAGGTTGGTTCACAATGCATGTTGGACTTATATGCAGGTACCAGTTAATTCGGCTGCTAAATCTTGTGTAAAGTTGTGCTTTGGAAATTTGCTTTTTTTCGGTTATTTGTAAGCTTGACTACTTATTACTTGATGTCATCACTGCTTAGGTAACTTTTATGATTTTTCCAGCATTTATGTTTATTAGTTGTGAAGGAACACTATTAGTTGTTAGGTGTTTGGATGGTAGAGACACTTGTTTGGTTTGATTTTTTATTATACATAAAATATAATATTGACTTATGTAATAGATTCAACATTTCTAAAATACTTCATATTTATTCTTTTGTTAAAAATATCTATCAAAGATATATAATATATATCAGATGTATAAACAAGCAAACTTAGAACTCATGCATAACTCTCAAACAAATATAAAAGCAAAACAATACATCATTTAGACTTAAAAGTATATCTTCAAATTAGAGTTTTTTAAGTTAATTTCGATGAGACTATTTCTTTTTGACTGGTATTTGCTAAAATTTTTTACTCATATCTATTTTACTATAACTTTTTTTTATTAAAACTTTGTCAAGATTATTTGATGTGTCTTTTGGGAAAAGTTTTGGTTAACATTGTGATATGATTCCAATAGCACAATATGAATGATTCTTGACATTCTTAGGAATCATCTTGAGTTGGATATGAGATAGGCACTTTAAAATAGAATTGGATCAAGGTTCTATGATCAAGAACTCACCAAGACTAGTACCAAAACCCAAACTCGTATGGAAGTTCCATGTATCACTACAAAAAAACGTGTATAATGCGGCGGTTATTTTCGTAAAAACTGGCATTTTTAACCGCCGCATTATACGTCTGTGGCGGTACCGCATACCGCCAGAATTCTTGCCGTTACAAAGTTTAATGTGGCGGTCAATTAAGAACCGTTGTAGCAGACGCCATATTATGCATTGTATAAAGTGGCGGTTTTAAGCGTGTAATTGACGTCAGTTATAAATGTCGTAATTTTAAAACAGGGTACACCAATTCTAACGTAAATAGTGGCAGTTTTAACCGCCACTTAATACGATATAATATGAATTTAATTTAAATTTTAATATTTATAATAATTAATTTAATTTCGTTTTATAATTTGATTTCATAATATTATTTAATTTTATATTATAATTAAATTTCAGTACGCAATTAAATTTCATAATATAATTAAATTATAAGATAAATTAATTTTATAATAAAATTACACCTCATAATATAATTAAAATTGATAAATATAATAATAAGAAATGATTTTATTCATTCATTAAGATAACAAAGTTTATAATGTCAAACTAATCCAAAAAACAATTAAATTAAATTGTCAAAATGTAAATTTTATTTGAATATATTACAACTAATGTCATAGTCCTAATTCTAATTTGTCTTGTTGCCTCCACTTGATCCAATAATATTCTGGTTCAGTGATGAAGTACGACTTCCATCATCCGGTGCCTGAAATTAATTAAAATATGTTTAGAGTTAATTTTCAAATTTTAAAAAATAAATGAATTATTTTAGAAAAGAGAGAAAGAAAAAATAACATGTGACAAATTAATTATTTAAAATAGGAGGAAAGTGAAGCTTGCAACAAAGAAAGTTGTAGATGGAATAACTACATAGCAAATGAAATCAGTGTTATATATTAATATATCTAATTCAGGTAACAGGTAAGGGTCTAGACATGTATGCATACTCAACCTTTGTCATTTCAATTTCAAATTAGGTAAGCTCCCATTGTATTCCTCGTTTTCAAAGGCCAGTGGACCTGCAAACTAATTTGTTATAAGGAATAAATTGAAACAAATAAAAAAAAATTTAAAGGATAAATTAGTCACTTTAAAAAATAATCTTTCAAAAATACTTTAAAATATAGCAAAGAATTGGAATTAAAATTAAAAATAAATATTAATTATTATTAGTATTATAATAGGAATAGAGAAATTTTATGTTCATTAACTGTCATTCATCATAACAATAATAATCCATCAATTGAATTAAATCATAATCCTAGATATTGTTGCAAAGGAAATGCAAAAGAATGCAGCATTTCAAACTAGTTTGAAAAATCTACCTTGGAGCCGTTAGGGACTAGTTCTTGGAGTGTCTTAAGCCGCTCACTTATTCTCTCTCTTCTGTTCTGTGATACACTCGTACAAACATTCTATCAGCATTGAGCTTATATTTAAGTTTTCTTAATTTGCAATCAAAACATGGAACATATATGCGACATACATAATTTAACTTAGGTTTGAAGTAATTAAGCAAACCTTGGCAGCAACATTTTGAGGATCCTTGAGTGGGCTTGACTTTGGTTTTGTTGCTTTACTTGTAGTTGTGCATGGCTTCTTGGCATTGGCAGCTTGCATGGTCTCTCCCTATAAACACCAAAATCATTCTTCCATTCTAATTAATTTAATGTACTTCTTATGGATGCTGCCACAAGAGCAATTCTTGTCCTTGTTATGACTCCTAATTAATCCAAAGAAGTCCTGATTCACAAAATGATTCAGATTAGTGCATAAAATACAATAATCACCTTACACACTATATTGATAGCTTGTATTAAAAGAGTAGGGTAAGAATATTCCAAACAAGTGACATCCAACTTAAATAAATCAATAAATATTCAAATGTACATTATAATCCATAGAATCTGGAAGAAATGACAAACTACCATAAGTACTGTTACTCTGCTTCTTTTTCCAACTCATACGGTTACTCTGCATCATCATGATCTTGCAGTCATAAAGCACAACTTTACGAACTTAATGAAGCTTCGAAACCTAAATCATCTTTACCTTACAAGATTGTTTCATGCCACCACATGGTCAAACAAATCCCTAGTTAATTACAGTAGTAATAGTTATAAATGTCTCTAAGAGCTTATTTTTGTTTATTAAAGGGGATTGGTATCTTGCTTGATGGTCTCTATGGAACTGGAACAGGTTCCACTGTATCTGTGTAAGTTGCCCTTTAGGAATCACTAATACTAGTTGATCCCTGCATACGACCTTATATGATTATATCTTTCTATGATAGCTTGATGAGCTTTAATGGTTGGTTATTCTAGGGAAAATGTGGAACTCCTTGGTCTAACCCGTGTTGGAAGTCGCAGAGTTGTTCAAATCTCTGCTGGTTTTATGATATTTTTCTCAACTTTAGGTCAGTATTGATGTTTCAAACACAAGTTTTGACTATAATAATACTATAATAATCTTCAAACAGTGTTTTAATAATCAATTGCTGCAAGCATGTACTAGCAGATCAATTCAAATCAAAGCAATCATTAATCAAAATGGTGATCAGTGCAACAAATAGGTGAGGGGTTTGAAGGCACTTACTACTTCCAAATAGGTAGGAGCTAGTCTTTCTGTTCCTCTCCAGATGCTTCCTAATTGAAACTGCCTTCTTAATCAAATGGTACAGATCTGTACCATTTCTTCTTAATAAAAAGAAAAAAGTTTAAAAAACCTAAAGTATTTCTTACCAAGCCTTTCAGGATTTCCTTCAATCTGCATAAAAAGCTCTCGTGCAGCTTCAACTATGCCTGAATGCCCAAGGTGGGGGAATGATGAAGTCACATCATAATGAATGTAGTTGCAACTGCAAACAGAACATAAAATATTGAAGTGAGGGACCAGAATATTGTATTGGACCATAGAAAGGATCTATACAGTTTGGCCCATATAAAACTATTACACATTGGAACTGAAACTATAAGGTATACAGAGAAGATTATTTATGCAAATAAATGTAACTCAATAGGGATGTCATTACTCATTAGCCTTTGTTTATAAACAGTTTATAATCAGACATCATAGCATAACATGTCAAAATTCATTTTCCAGGGTATGTATGTCACAACCTTCCAAGTCATTGAAAACCAATCCGACAACAATAGCAGAGGATATGTAGTTGTCCTAAAATTTAGAAGTTCAAAATTGCATCTTAAAATTGTGAGGATTGTTTATTGCTTTGTGTATCGCTCTATCAATTTCAGAACACTGTACTGACTCAAAAAAAGTTATTCTGTAAACAAAACTTAGCTATTTTTTTGGTGCTTAAAATATTATAATCCTAGTAGTACCTTCATAAGCTTCCCACGTTGCTATATTCCCACAGAATATAGCAAATCAGAATAGTCACTCAATCAGGAGAGCATAGTCACCATCACCAAAGCATCAAGAGGGACAAGTTATGGGCATCATAGTGAAAACTGAATTCTAAAAAGAGTTGTGAAAACTGAATTCTTAAAAATAATCTCAGCACATTAAAACAATGATTTTAAATTTTTGAGAAATGAGAATTAAATAGAAAACTAAAAAAATTAAAATATAAACACACTTTTATATAATCTTTTAGTCATGATTAAGGACTTAATAAAATCCCTTGACTTGACTTCTTTAAAAATTATTTTCTTAAGTTTTAAAAAAAAAATCATTTTTCAAGTGAAAAACTGAAGGATTTTCAAACATTTCAGTTTCAAGGGGAGAAACAATATTACTGATGTATGTTAATGATATTATAGTAATTGGGGATGCAAAAAGAAGCAATAAATCCTAAGTCAATGCCTTGCCACAAAAATTGAGATAAGGAAGACCTAAATATTTATTATTGACTTAAAGAAATATGGAAGATAACCTGCAAGCTAGTTAGTACTCCAATTGATCCAAACATAAAGTTGAGTTTAGTAAGCCAATTTATGCACCAACCAAAGGAGGCTTATTTACAAGCTACTCTTAAAGTTCATTGGAGCCTTTGGCCATTGGAGCTCAAACTGTCAAAGGTCTACAAATTGGGCACTATATTTGAGGGAGAACCCTTATTCTTTCTAATAAGATCCCATGTTTCCATCATATAATTAGATATTTTCAGTCAGTACAGTTTGCAAGGTTGTTTGAGGAAGCATACTCTAGGCAACCTATTGTCTTGTTTGGGGAAACTGGAAGTACAATCACAACCAGACAAAACACAGGCAGACTATAAATTATATGACCATAGAAACCACAGGAGGAGTTGACATTCATGTTACCTGCAACATCTCAACAAGAAGAATGATGGGCTCAGCGTGCTTGGGACACGTAAGGAAGCCTTGAATGCATAAAACCTATGTAAAGGACAAAGCAGCATATAAAAAACTAGAGTTAACAATGACAAACTACCATAAGTATAAGGAATGCACTGCATTACCCTGTCAATATGACTAATCATGGTTCTAAATAATGTTTTTTTTATATAAGTATGTCTAAAGACAATGTTAAGTTTTCTGTTTTTTATATAACAATAAAAAAGGACTTGTGTATGAGATAAATATCCATATTGGATTAAATAAGTGCAGTTTAGTGTGGGAATATTATATTAAACAACTTTGGCCTTTTACACAGATTTGAACTGTCAAAAAGACTCCATCGTTTATCATGCCAATATATATAATCAGAATTTCGTTTGTTTCAAGTTACAAATGTTGAAGTGGCATACATCAAACTCCTTTACTAAATTCTATTGGTGGCTTCTTCATTAATGATGATGCATGTTTCAAATCTTAGTTTGTACCAATATAAAGATAAATTAAAAAACGTTAATCATCTATTTATTCTTTCCATTATATATCAATTTACCAGTTATAAATTGTATATCCTTTTTATCTAAGTTAAAAAGTCATGTCTCTTCTCAATTCCTATAAGAACTATTATATTCTGAATTTCACATATACAATAAAGTCTCTAAAAACAATATCAAACTTAAACCCTAACTGAAAAGTTGCAGGAACAATTTAAAAAAGCTTTAACAAAATTAGAGATACCAGCAGATATTAGTCATGACGATTCTTTTATCCAATTCACACACTGTCGAAGGTGCATCATACAACACCAGTTACCAGCAAAGATACAAGCACAGAATTATACCTTGGAATTTTAGGTTGCTCTGATTTTGCATTTGAAAGAGATATTGCATTTTCTTAGAACTCAAAATGAGTTTTAGAATTCTCTCACCTGCCTCTGTGATAACTTGCTTCAATTGCTCGAAAATCAGAACTCGAGTCAGGAAACTCTTTCTCCCCTGCCGCCTCTGTGATAACTTGCTTCAATTGCTCTTTAGCTACCTAGTAAAAAGATGCGGATACACAAATAGAACGAAACATTCAAAACATCAAACAAAGCACGAAACATTCAAAAAAAAATCTACGAAGCAAGCACATCCAAAACATGAATGAAGTTGATGGTCGACATTGATAAGAGAACGTGCGAGCATTTAATTACCTTCAAATCGGTTCCGTGTAGAAAGCGCTAGGGTTCGTGTGGGGGCCGAGAGCGGTAGGGTTCGTGAGTAGGCAGAGAGCGCTAGAGTTCGTGAGGCAGAGAGAGGCGAGAGTGAAAAGTTAAGGTTCGTGAGGCAGAGAGAGACGAGAGTGAAGAGTTAGGGTTCGTGAGGCAGAGAGAGACGAGAGTGAAGAGTTAGGAGTTAGGTTCACTCTGGTTTCCTGAAATTCAAAAAAAAAATTATTTTCTTAAGTTTTCAAAAAAAAAATTATTTTCAATTGAAAAACTGAAGGATTTTTAAATAAAAAATGTGAATATAGGAATAAAGGAATAAAGCAATTTCAATTCTGAAGGAAAATTATGACAGTTAAAAATGACATAATTTGAAAGATAATTGTGGCGGTTAATGAAATGACGTATTATACTGAAATTTGTGGCGGTTATTAATAACCGCCATATTAAAACCGCCACTTTTTACACATTTTTTTGTAGTGTATTGTCAAATTGAACCGAACAAATTGAGTGAAAAGGCAAAGGCACCGAACAAAATGCATAAGAACATAATTGCACCGAACAATTAAGCTAGAAATGAAGAAGAAACAAAGCTGAACGGTAGAAAATGAAATGAACCGAAGCAAAACACAAAGGAATTGAAAATGCCGAACTGAAAAAGCAAAGAATCAAGCTAAGACATGAACATAACAAGAGAAGGAAGGAAGGAAAAGAGAAAGCTCATGAAGATGGAGGAATGGTTGGATGATCACGCCACTTAGAGGATGGAGACTCCAAGATGAGTGTGCAAGCCGCCACTTGAGGTAACCAAAGAACTCTCAAGATAAGACTAAGTGAGGAAGGCACAAAGCTCTCCAATTCTCTCTCAAAAATTGAGTATAGTTTCTCTAATTCAAAATTCAAATCTGAAAAATACAAGGGCAGCACCTTAATTTATAGCCTAGAGGTGCTGAAATGCAAAGCTAATTAAATTCAAAATTCCCCCCAAATACATGAAAGTGGCGCCAAGCATGAGGAAGGTGTGACTTCCTCTCTCACTTTGGCACCTCCCTATTACTTCTACACCTCTCTACTAAACACACACCCCCCTAAGACTCCTAAACTAAAGACCTAAAGATGCTTTGACAAAAGAGGTTTCTTATGTTTTCCTCTAAGCACCTTCAAACAAAGAAATTACAAAAAGAGAAAACAAACGTCCATTAGCTCCTAAAGCTTTGAACATGTTTCTTGTAAGCCTTTGAGATGGCCTTTGAACTCCATGAGCGTCCTCCATTTGAGCTTCAACCTCTTCTTGCTCTTGATGATTGGCCTCCATGTCCACTTGAGCTTGATCTCCATCACATTGACTATGATTATTTTTTGTCAATTTCATGAGAATTTTTTAATTAAAATAGATTGAAAAGATATGACATAAAAGATAACTTTGATTAATGATAGTTATAATAACTATAATCGACATTAATTAAAAAATAACCTCGTTATAACAATTGATATAAATTCTTGAAAACTCTTGTAAACACCAATTATATATATCTGGCCAGTGACCATTCAAAAATTATCCTTCCATATTTTTGAATTATTAATGTTATTTAATAATAAAATATGTTTTTTTACTACAAGACAATTATTAAATAAAAACTAATTTTAGAGATAAAAATAATTAGTTTCTATAGTGACTAAATTAAAGATCATTTTAGTGACTAAAAAAAATATTGATTTCTAAGTTAGTTTCTATTATTGATAAATAGTTTCTAAATTGGTATCTAATTAGTTACCAAGATTTTTCTACCAAATTTAGAATCTAAATATTTGATAGTTAAAACATTGGTAGCTAACTAAATACCGATTTAAAAACTATTTATTAATAATATATAGAAACTAATTTAGAAATCAATATTTTTTTTTATTCTCTAATTTAGTCACTATAGAAACTAATTATTTTTTGTCTTTAAAATCAATTTTTATTTAATGATTTTCTTCCTGTGTTTGTATTTTGTGGTAACTATGATACTCTATTGAAATAAAAAAAATTCAATAAATTTACATTATTTTATTTAAATAAAATATTAAAAAAAGAAACAATTTGAATTAGATGAAATAAATTCAATACATTTTAATTTTCTTGAATGTGTAATTTTTTTTATCCAAACATACTACTTACCTTTTAGAAATTAATATATGTTAAATATAAATATTTCATTGAATTTTAAAGAAAGAAATACAAAAATAAATTAAGTTAATTTTACAATGAAAATTGTCATAAATAATTTAACTAAGTTAGAATTGAAAGAATTTTTAATTACCAAGTTAATTCGACTAAGTCATAGATATTATTGTATTCAAATTAATAACAAGAGTAAAGTTATATTATCATATGAAATGTATTAAAAATTACACGAGAAATATCATTTACCGTGACGTTAACCTAATTTTATCATTAAAATTATATTGGAATAAAAATAATGTAAAAATCTATGGATATAGACTTTACTTCAACTTTTTTTTTCCTTGATTGTAAAGTCAACAATACATTTAAGTCCATATCTATGAACCAGTTTTTGATTCACAAGTGATCCATTTTTATTTTTTTTATGTCTGTAATGTTTAAGTAAACAACGTCTCTAATTTCAAGCTTAGCAACCTTGCATAACACAATGTATCATTGAAACATATGACATGTTAATATTTATACAATAATCTTTATTTAAGAAAATTATGTTGTGAAAGAGAGACATTACAAAAGAAAATACTTCAAATTAATTAACACACGTGTAAAATCAATTTAAGCGCATATATATATATATATATATATATATATATATATATATATATATTAAAAAAAATCATTAAATAATAATTAAATTTATAGAAAAAAAAATAATTAGTCACTATATCAACTAAATTATATACTATTTTATAAACTAAAAAATTATTGGTATCTAAAGTTATTTCTATTATTAATAAAAATTTATAAAATAGTTTTTAAAAATTAGCTACCAAAATTTTAGTTACTAATATTTTAAATTATAAATTAGTTTTTAAAAGATTAATAGATACTAATTTAGAATATAAGTAATTAATAGATAAAATCTTAGTACCTAATGGTTAGATACTAATTTAGAATTTACTTTATAAATTTTTATTAATAATAAAAATACTTTAAATACCAATAATTTTTTAATTTATAAAATGATCTCTAATTTAATCAATATAGTAACTAATTATTTTGGTATCTAAAAGTAATTTCTATTTCACAATTTTATTGTATACTAATATTTGAGTGAATATTTATATAAAATTTTAAATTTATATGACATTGTAAAACTCATAAAATTAATATATAAACAACTCATTTAAGTCATATAAACTATTGATACATTATTAATGCTTTGGGATACACCATTCTCCTTAGTGTACACCTGACTTGAAAACATAATAGATTTTATTAGGAAACAAATACTTTGTTCATATTAATTCCTTATTTATTTTGACTCAAATTATGCTAATCAGCATACTCTAATTTGCTTGTAGCATGAAATATAAAATGAAAATTGAGAAGAAAAAAAACGGGGAGTAATATTATATGGGTCCATAAAAATAGTATGGGCAAAACACACACACTTTTATTTATTTATTTATATATATATATATATATATATATATATAATTGATAATTTTAAAACTTTTATAACACCTACTGCATTTAAATTATAAAACAATATTGCTAGCACGAAAAATAGATTTGGTCGATCCTTCTTTTTCTTATTAATAGAAGAGGGTGCTCTTTAATAAGACATAAAATCATGATTTTTATTTTATTTTTGTAGTGGAGACTCATTATTTGGGCATCGACAAATTTTCTAATTCACCGTTGTTAAATAAAAAAAAAAAGGTATTCGAATAACTGTTAATTTTCTCTTTAGTTTCCAATTTTAAATTTTATTTGGAGTTTAAAAACAAAGGATTATACTAAATACACACTAATTTTTTTATATAAAATTAAATAAACCAATATCGAAGAAAAACCTCAGACATAAAATACATCATTTAAAACTTACTAGTTTCATATCCAAATGTATCAACCTAAGACAACAATTGTTATACTTTATAATACAAAGTGATTTTATTCGGATATTATTTCTAACATGCAAAACCTATAAATTAAAGTTTGTTATAAGAAAAAGAAAGAAAAATAGAAAAAAAGAAACACGTAGATAAAAGTAGAAAAGGAAGAATAAGTTAAGTTCTATAAGCTATTCAATAACTGTGTACACCAAATTTAGTGTGGTGGAAGTTAAAAGTGACTTCAGTTTTTAACTCACTTCACGCCATAACTTTCAATGATTTAGTTCTTTGTCACGTGGCATACTACCTTTTACCACGCGCTTAAAGAACAAGTTTTAATCTTATTCCATATAACAAAAAAAAATCATAGAATTCAGTAAAATATTAATTTATCCATATCCAGCATGCATTCAACTTGCTGACATTTCCCATTAAATAAATCCAATATATATATATATATGCTTTAAAAAAATACCAAATATTGATGACATATTCCAAGGAATCTGAATATCGCTCACAAACGTAGAGCAAGAAGACACTAAGATTCTTGTACCCTATGTGATAATAAAATGAGTCCTAATTTTTTTTTAAACATAGAATAAAATAAATAAACTCTGTGTAGAGTCTCCAACAGTATTTTGAAAACTGTATGGATAACAACGGTATGAAACATTTGGATGAAGAAAAATAATATCATCTTTAAAGATTATCACCGACAAATACTCATGATGATAGACATAAAAACATGAACATGAACAAATGAATATACAATCAACGATGCTGAGTTCCTTGTAACACTTTGGATCAATTGTTATTTGTCAATTAAGATATGGTAATGTAAGAAGAAATAACATATATATGTGTGTATGGTACATGTCTAATTAAGGCATGCACATGAGATATGCAAAATAAATGTGTAAAATCTGTGAAGTGATTAAGCTTTTCTGTGGCTACAGTTAATAGGGGAAAAGCAGGGGCAATATTGAACGAAGGATGGAATATCTGAGTAAAAACTCACTTGTCTTGTCTTGTTTCTGCAGCAGTGTCGTGCCAATAATTCCCCAAAATGAATGTCAACCTTTATGATGTATCATTCATCCTATGAAAGTTTCATTGATACAAAAGATGAATGTGTACTAGAAAGTCACAAAACTCAGCTAGGGTTTCTTAGAATAGGTGTGTGAAAGCAACAAGGACAAAGATGACGGCGGAAGTATCAATCAACTAATATTTCATTAAGCTTAAATTTAACATTTTAACTACATATTTTTTGTGCAAAACATGGAATATTGTGTGCTCATAGTTTTCATAGATTGAGATCATAGTGTTGTGTGTGCAGCTCTTGGGTTTCAGAAACCGTGTTTCTATGAGTTTTTTTCCTTTTTTGATTAGATCTCTCTTTGAGTTTAAGTGAGACGGCTAAAAGTAACAAAAATTTCCGAATGAACTCTTAATGCACTGAGTACTTCATCCTCTTTCAAAAGCACACAGCCAAATACAAAATAATAATAATAATAAATGAAAAAGAAACTGAATTTAAGGATATCTGCGTAAAATATTTTGGCTTGATAGAACATAAAAGGACATGGAAAGCAGCAAACTACTTAGATCTGATAGATAGACATATCATTTGGAAGGAAAAAAGGGTTTACCTTTGTCTTGTTGTGGTTGATTGCTTTTACAAGGAAAGGTAGGTGTGAGGAATGAAGCCTGGTCCGAGATCAGTCCCATCCCATGCATGAAGTGATGATAAATAAATTTATCAAGGTAAATCAAGAAACAAATATAGAGGAAATTGAAGATATGTGATGTCATGATCTTGGATCAAACCTCATTCCAAACACCCCTTTCCATCCCAGATCACCAACCTCTCTCTCTCTCTCTTTCACACACACAAGAAGCTAAAAATGAAACTGAGAGAATGATTTCGGATCAAACTTCATTCCAGACATCCTCCTTTCCAAACTTCATTCCAAACCTCATTTGCAAGTTCGAAACAAGAATGATGCATACAAGAGAAGAAGAAAGGTAATCAAAGAAAGGGATGAGATGTGTGTATATATATATGATGATATTGAGAGATAGAATTCTTCCAAGCATGTTGCACATAGAGGTGTATATATATATAGATATAGCTTTATGAGTGAGTGTCTGAATTCCTATAGCAGAGGCTCCATCTTTCTCAAGGTTCAAGAAGCAAAGAAAGGCCTGCAAGCACTCAAGTTCCCAATCAGTACAGCACTAAATAATAAATGAAAAAGAGGGGACAGAGAAGAGAAGGGAAGTAGAAGGAGGAAGAAGAGAGAGAGAGAGAGAGAGAGAGAGAGTAAAGAAAAGAGGAATGAAAGACAGGTCATTATGAATAGAATAATGAAAAGGGTGGTGGGATTTTGGAGGGATGGAAGTTGTCTTGTTCTGAGGCTGTGGTGTAGCTTTATGAGAAAGAGGAATGAATGAGAAGAGATTGCTTAGAGGTGAGACTTTTACAGGCTCTCACTGAGGAAAAGGAGGAAGCACTGAAAATAACGAGGAGGACCAAAGCAAAAGCATGGGCCTCCACAAGGGATTATCAAATTAAAGTAATTGGGGGTCACATATGCAAAAAGGAAAAGCTATGCAACTACTAACAACAATCCACATATCTACATCTTCAAGGAAAAGTGTTCTCACCGCCACTCATATCTCACTCTTCTTTTTTCCACCTTCTCACTCTCACTCTCACTCTCACTCTCACTGGATCAGCTGCATCTTACTCCTACACATTCTTTATTCGTTATCTGCATTCATTTTCTCAACATGGCATAATATATAAACTAATATCCTGCAGGATCATGGACTCAATATTAAAAAAATTGAACTCTTCACAGATTATATTAGTTGAACTTATGCAGTAAAATAATACATGTTATGTTTGTTTACTTTTAAAAGTTATGCTTACCAAATTCTTCATCATTCTTTTAATAACTTTTACCTATAATATGTATACTAATAATAAAGGGTAGCTGCTTTTGGTTTCCACATTCTTTTCCTCTGATTTACTGTTAAATTGTACGCACACTCCACTAAGAGCAGTTATTGTGAGAAATAATCTTCAAATATGACCTCTAATTACATTTCTTAATCACTTTTTTTAGACATGGAACCACATAAAATATAACTCGAAAAAGAGCTGATTTCTGATCATAATTAATCAAATTCAGTTGTCGTAAAAGATCAAATGGCTGACATCTAAGTATCATCACATGACGTAAAAATAACATAGACCAACCAAAATAAAGATATTCATTTTGTAAAGTGTGCTCTGTGGTGGAACTAGTGTTGTACTGTTCTTGAATAGAGGCCAAGGCAAGCTTGAACTTTACTACAGACGGAGTGGACAAACCTGCAAGAAATTGCATTGTGTTTTCTAACATATTTGGATAAAACACAAAATAACACAGCACTGTTTTCTCCAAATGTTGACGTTATAACTACACACTTATTATTTTAAATATGATTTTAGTTCTTTAAATTTTAAAAAGAGTTTACTTTTTGTAATTCAAATTTAAAATTGACCTTTCTTTGTAATTTTGGAAAACTTGTTTTTTTTTTTTTCTTCTGTTCAATCTTTTAAATAGAAATGGTAGGTGTTTGATAATAACAATCCAAAACTCTATTAAATTAGGTTAATCATGTAAATGAGTTGTAATTCATTAATCATTCACTACCAGAAAATCATGAAATACAATCTAATTTTAGAGATCGAAAATAAGTAGTTGTTATAGTGACTAAATTAGAGACATTTTAGGAACTAAATAAATTTTTGGTTTCTAAATTAGTTTCTATTATTGTTAAATGGTTTCTAAATTGGTATCTAATTAGCAACCAAGGTTTTTGCTACCAAATTTAGAAACTAAATAATTGGTAGTTAAAATTTTGGTAGCTAATTAGATACCAATTTAGAAACTATTTAACAATAATAGAAACTAATTTAGAAACCAATTTTTTTTTTTAAAATGGTCTCTAATTTAGTTATTATTACAACTAATTATTTTAGTATCTAAAAATTGGTTTCTATTTGATGATTTTCTTATAGTGATATAAGCAAAATATTTAACATATTTACCCAAAAAAAAATATTTCGAAGTATTTGAAATCGATGACTGAAAATGTTTTTTTTTTCTTCAAAATTACAAGAATTTAAAATATCAATTTTAAATTTTGGAAAACAAAAACACAAACTTAGTTCATGTTCAAGTTCAAATAATTATAAACATATTTAGTCTTCAATATTCTATGTCATTAAAATTTTAAGGAAGCAATATTTAAGGTCGAGATTAGGAGAGTAGGAATGTGTTTTTCTGTATAAGGGTTGGATCACTCTTAAAGTGGTTTCCATTTACTTTTATTTTTTATTGCTGATAAAAAAATGGATTGGAAAAGAAAAAACTAATTATAATGGATATGTCAAATGGTATTTTTGATGAAGTTTGAAATTTGAAATGTAAACCATTTTTGTAGAGAATAAAAAAAATGTTATCTAAAGTTGAAAAACTTAAATCTTAACTTTATTTTGTAAAGATTTGAGAACAATTTTCTAACTATGACGTATGCTATCATGAATGTAATTCAAAGGTAACATTTATTTTCTATCTTACAATAGACCACTATTTTTTACAATGTTTAGATAACAATTGGTTCATAATTTTTAACAAAGCTTTTAAATTATTGTCTTCTGTTTAGGTCATAGTTTTTTAAAATTATTATCATTACATTTAGACCACAATTTTTTAATTGTTGTGGTTGAATTACACCATTTTAAACATCTAACCATGTAATAGTGTTAAAATAATAACACTTATAATAATTTATAAATGTTATTTTATTCCTTTAGTTAAAAATTAACTTATCATTTTAAACCACTAATTTATTTTAAACATTGTTATTATTCTAATATAAAAATATGATAAATTATAAGAAAACTATTTATTCAATTTTTACTAGATAATTAATTAACTAATTATGTTTATTAAAGGCAAGTAAATTAGTATAATATTATAAACTTTTTTAGCATATGAACATATTAATATAAAAACAAATTGCACTTACTTTCTCTTTAAAATTGCTAAAAGACACTCGTATCCTTTAGTTCTAAAATAGATACTAACCTTTTATACTTTTTAAAAAATGACATTCATACCATCTTTAGTTCTTAAGTACAAATTATGTTTCGTATAATTTTAATACATAATACTTATCTTTCTTAAATTTTAATAAAGTGATATTTCTGTCTCTAATTTTTATTTAAAATTTATTATTATTTATTAAAATAAATTAAAAAATCATAAAATTGAATTTTAAAATAGAAAAATAGATTCTTTTTAAAAAAAAAATTATTTTATACTAAATATCATAAAAATTGTGTTGTGAAAAAATTATAAATTATCTCATGAAAATACTCAAGCTAATACTTGAGTAAACATTTTTAATATAAAATAAATAAATAACTATGAAATGTAGCATTCCTTTAACAAATATATATATATATATATATATATAATATAGTTTTTCAAAATAGTTGAGTAAACTTTATATATATGCATATAATAATTTATATTGGTTGAAAAAAGATAAGATTGTTTCAACAATATTCTTTTAAGAACAGAAATTGATTTCGACCATTTATCTAACTCAAACTTTTAAGAGTTAGGGTGACCATAATCTAGTAGAGAATGGATTTAACTATTGCTTGGGGGACATATTGACTCCTTAAGTGACATCTTGATCATTTAAAAGAGAAGATTCTATACTAAGTACTTGTTCTTAGGTTTCCATGTTGTTTAACAAGATTAGTTTGCTTAAGTGAGATATGAAAATCCATGGTATTGGATATTTCTAACCATAGCTAGACTATCATTCCACAAGTCCAAAACTTTTCATAACCATATCAACACTTAAACTGGTCATTTAGCATATACCACAATTTCACCTACCATAACAGTTATTTGTACCAATTCTCCTTAAAACTCTAAATGATATTTACTTCAACTTTGCACTAGATAGCTTAGATCAATTCAAATTTTAGATAAGATTTTATATTACATTTTACATTTAATTTTTATACCAAAACTTCAAATTTAAGAGTATAAGTCACACAAAAATTCAAATATTTCCAAGCTCCATTGGTATACTAAACGTTACAAAATATGCATTGACCTCAAAATTTCACAGTGAAACAATGCATTTACCATATTTTGAATAAACTTAAATCACTCAAATAAGGAAACAAACAACTTCAAATTGACTAAAATAACCCTATTTCAACTAAAAGAAGACATGACACATTTATGGATTCTAAAACACTAATTGGAAAAAGTATAACTTCTTTTACCTTGACATGACTTAGGGATTTATGAACTAAAAGTTTAAGAATGAAGTGTTGAGGCAAGACACTACCAAACCCCTTAATTGGCTTAAGATTTAGAATTGAATCATGAAAGTGCATTGAATCTTTGGAGTCTAATTTAGAAAGAAAAATAGATTTCATTCCTTTGAAACTACTCTAATATGAATGTTTTTTCATCAGTATATTTTTATTCACTCTTAGAGTGTTTGACCTCGGCTTTCTTAGATTGTAATTGATAATAAATCTATTATTTTAAATAAGATATACCCAATTAGGATTAATTGGACCTTTGAGATTATTGGCTAAATTTGGATTTTAAACTTCATTTTTCCTCTTTCTAATTATTTGTAGAGATTCTATGTCTTTATTATGACATTTCAATTGAAAAATTAAAGTATTTTAAAGCTTGGAAAGTTATGTTGACAAAGGACTATACGATCTCATTAGACAGATTATTAGATAATCTTTCAAGTCTGTCTACAACTAAGTGCACTACTCTAAAGAGGAAAGATTTCGATTATGTGATTTTGTTACTTTCTTAAGAATCAAGTTCTAAATTTGATCAAATCTTCTTCACTGATATCCTTCAAATTTTCTACAAATATAATCCTCTTCAAATTTTCTACACAGATAATCCTCTTCAAATTTTCTACACAGATAATCCTTTGCAATTATTAATTAAATTAGAGAAAATATCCTTCAAATCTTTTACAATTTTTTTTTTTTTTTTGCAATAGATTCAATTGTGATGGTCCTAATTAATAAAATTCTAAATCACATATATTATAAAATAGAACAGAGATGAACAAAAGAGTAAAAAAGAAGGCAAAGGATATGAGAATGAATATCTCTAATATTATTCCATTGAGATCAAAACAAATAGTCTGAATATATACAAGCAGTACACTCATTCTAGGTCTAGCTAAAGAGAGAAATAATCAATCAATAAATACTAGAATCATAACAAACCAAACAAAATAAAGATTATTCACCTCTATACATAGAAACAACTAATAATTAGAAAAGACACAATTAATATTATGATAATTCTATAACTCTGGTATCCATATCCTTTAATATCCCCTAGGGGTTGGGGAGAAAATATTGATGAGATCCAACTTGGAACAAATACTCTTAAAAGATTGAGGACTTGCTCTGGTATAAATGTCAACCACTTGTTCTGTGGTGGAAATGGGAAGCAAATGGATGAGACCCTTCTTTAATTTTCATCTAACAACATTAAGTTGAAAAGGGATGGGAGGGACTTTTGTTCGTGGCCTTCCAGCAGCTGCAATTTACAGTGGCTCTCTTTCCATTGGGTTATGCGTAGAGCATTGAATTGGGACCCTTCTGTTTAAGTCCTCTAGTGTTAAGTTTACTTAAACATTAACTCTGTTATGTACTGTCATTGCTTGAACTAGAAGTGGTTTTGTAAAAGGGTTGAGGCACTCCTTAAGTGTCTCATCTTATTCTATTAATTTATTGCTGATATAAAAAAAACATGACAATCTATTTCTATATGTTTTGTACGCTCATGAAATACTGGATTTGCTACAATGTATCTTGTCGAGTCATTGTCACATTATAAAATAGATGGTTGCTCAAAAGGAACTTTGAAATCTTGAAGACGATAAGTTAGCCATTGAATTTCATATTGTTCCTTGCTTGTTTGATTTCCAGGATATGAGAGATTTCCAAGATACATACTAAAATCAGTCACTGATTGTCTTGAATCACTCTAGGTGCCTCAATCACTATCACAAAAGGCTTTAAGATGAGCAGAAGTGTTGGAAGAGAAAAATAAACCAAGACTTGGATAAATGTAGCAACCAGATCAGAGCTCCGATACCATATTATAAAATAGCACAGAGATTAACAAAAGAGTAAAAAAGGAAGGCAAAGGGTATAAGAATGAATATCTCTAATATTATTCCATTGAGATCAAAACAAATAGTGTGAATATTTACAAGCAGTACACTCGTTCTAAGTCTAGCTAAAGAGAGAAATAATCAGTCAATAAATACTAGAATCATAACAGACAAAACAAAATAAAGGTTGTTCACCTCTATAAAGATAAACAACTAATAATTAAAAAAGACACAATTAATATTATGATCCTTCTATAAATCTGGTATCTATATCCTTTAATAACATATCTAGAAGATTAGCAATAATCAAAATCTGGAACAAAATTGGAAATAAGATATCTGCAAAATAAGGAGGATTGGAAGACAATATCTGGGACAAAATTTGTATCCAAAATCCATGAAGAAAAGAGACATTTAAATAGAGCTTCAGAGGAAGAAAAAAGAGAGTCACACAACATACTCTAGACCTAGTTTTATTTCCTTTCTATAATTTTCTTGTTTTTGTCTTCCGCATGGAAGACTAAGCCTTTCAAAGTGACACTCTTGTAATATCGCAATAAGTTGGAAGGTTTTTGTTTAGGGTTTAGGGTTTTTGTTCAATAAAGTTTTGTTATTTAATTTTCTGTAGGAGATTGTGTTAAACAGTTTGATCTTCTGAAATTTAGGTTTCTGTAAAAAAGAATGTTCCTGAACGCTTGTCGAGAATTCAATTATTTTCTTTAATTGGAGTTCTTAATTAGTTTTCTTAATTATAATAAATCTATTGTTTTTTTAATTCTAATCAATCTATTGGTTGTTTAATTCAAGAGGTAGAAGATAAATATCTCAAGAGTAGATGCTTGGAGATAAGTCAGATATTGAATATGTTAGTAGGAGTTTATTTTGTTGATAATATTTAGTTGAATTTGATTGAAGTTTGTTTGATTAAGTTAATATTTGAGTGAGAATGGACAAAAGAATAATCTTAGAATAAAAAATAATGAATTCAATGGTGAATCAACTTGATATCTTTATCGTTTTCCTACGTCTTTTATTTTTTCTGCACAAACAATCAAAACTCCCCTTTATTTTACTATTATTTTTAACTTTTATTGCTTGAAGATAAGTTTGAGACACTCTTTAGTGGATTTGCAGTTGAGTTCATTGAGAGACGACTTGGAGTCAACGACCCTTATATATACTATAAATCTTTGTGTTAGATGATTTAGCATTGTGTTAGCATATCTCCAAAACAATATTGAATAAAACCAATGTTCGTCAATAATTTTTCTTATTACCAATGGATATGAAAATTAAAAAAAAAATGAGCACGAAACATAATTTGTCGATAATAACACCAAACTTGTTAAAAATAAAAGTTCCATTTTTCTAATAGATAGAGTTGAACCCAAATTCACTGACATAATAAGAATCATAATAAAACCAATAAATGGCTTTGGTTTAGTTGATACCAACTCTTCTACTTAGTAATTTTTGTAATTATTGTTAATTTATTAATAATAATATTATTACTATAATTATCATCATATTAACAATATTATAATAATAATAATTATTATTATTAATATTACTATTATTGTTATTATTCATATTATTATTAATAATATTAATATTATTATAATTATTACTATTGTAATTCTTAATAATTTTATTAATATTAACATTAGTATTATTATTATCGTAATTATTATTAATTTTATTAATATTATAATTATTATTAATTTATATTAACAATTATACTTTGAATAATATGAATAATAATAATACTATTATTAATATTAATAAAATTAATAATTTTTAGTTTTGGTTTTAGATTTGTTTATATTTTTCATAGCATTCATTATTTTCTTGCATTAACATTCATTATTTTTTGTTCTTGCATCTGCATCATTAATAAAAAAAAAGTGTCTAAAAGGTTCTCATCCAGGTGAATTTCATTAATTTGATCCAAAAAAAGGAATAGGCTAGCTAGATAGTCTAGGTGTCATAATCTTTTAGCTAAAAATGTCTAATTCATCCCATGTTTCACTTAATTCCGATTCTGACATTGATAGCCTGGTTAGCATGGTTGAAAGAACTTTGAGAGAGCTTGTTGCACCTGATGTGAACATCCAAACTCTTTGTACTCAATATCTTGAGTTAGATATATAGTGCGAATTTAAATATGATTTGATTCACCTTTTGCTAAAGTTTCATGGTCTTGTAGGTTAAGACTCACACAAGCATCTAAAGGAATTTCACATTGTGTGCACTACTATGAAACTAGTTGAAGTCTTAGAGGAACATATCAAGATAAGGGTGTTCACATTCTCCCTCCAAGATACAACAAAGGATTAGTTTTACTACCTACCACTAGGATCAGTGACTAGCTACGATAATTTGAAAAGAATGTTTCTAGAGAAATTCTTCCCTACATCTATAGTGATCACAACTCAGAAGGAGATATGTGGCATTATGCAACTGGACAGGGAGAGTCTATACGAGTAATGAGAAATATTCGAGAGACTCTAAGTAAGTTGTCCATATGCTCTTATGTTTTTTCCTCCTTTTTCGTGTTTCCTGTCATACCCTTTTTCTTTGATTCAAACATGTCCTTGTTTACCACAACCAAAATAGGTGAAATTAGAGGAACAATAATCAATATATTTTCTTAAGTTATACCTTTTGTTGACGACACCTTATCCTTGCCTTTCTTTTTCGGGATTTTACCAAACTTTCTAGTTATGAAATTCAGTGTCTCTATGTCATTGCATTCACGGGAGTCTTCCTCACTTTTCTAAATATAAAATTTTAGAGCTATTCATTTGGCCTTCTTGTCTCCACTTTCCTACTCATTCAATTTGTTCATTTCAATCTCGTGCTATCTCAGCTTTCCAAACAAATTTGTTGTTGTTAGGGTAGTCAGATCTCGTGATTTTGAAATAGTCATGACCTTGGGTTGCCATGTATTATCCAAGCACTTCAAAACCTTGATATTTAGCCCTTCTTTGTCAAAGGTCTTCCCAAGACCAATGAGATTATTTACAATATGTGTAAAACGTTTCTACACATCTGCAGTTGTCTCTTGCTTTTGCATTTTGAATAGTTCATACTCTTGTATAAGAGCGTGTTTTTTTGGCTTTTTTAACATTTAAAGTTCCTTCACGAGTTACTTCCAACATGTCCCACATCTCGTTAGTCGAAAAACATTGTGATGCCCTGAAAAATTCATCCAAATTCAATGTAAAGGTTATAATATTCTTTGCCAAGCAAACATATTAAGCATTTTTTTTTTAGTTTCAATGAGGCAATTGATGAGTTAGGTGGGCAGTCCGGATGTATTAATGAGGTAAATGATGAGTTAGAGGGGGAGCCTAGGCGTTTTATTAAGTTAATTAAAGAGACCCACCTCGGCCTCCCGCCTTGCCACATCATCCACGCTTGTTGGAGCTGGAGGTTCAGTGGTGGTGGAGACCTCTTCGAGGTGTGGAAGCGATTCAGCTTCTCTAATGGTCGCTCGTTCCTTGGGTGTCGTCGTCGTGTAAATTGGGAGCTTCACCACCTCGCCACGTCGGTCCCCGGTGCTAAACAGAGGGTGTTGGAGGTTAGGGAGAGTAGATACAATAGTGAATCATAGGTTGTGGGATATGCACGCCTTGACAGAACCAATGAGCAATCTCGCAAGATGGATGTAAGGTTAGATTCTCTAATAATGCTGTTAAAAATTGCAATCGTATATTTTGGTTAAAAAATGAGACCCTAGAAGCAACTAGAATTTAGAATGTAGGAAAGGAACTGGGTTTCTCTTGGTTGGGAAATGAGGAAGGAGTCTTAGATAGTTTAAAGTGTATGGAAGAAAGGGACAATAGGAAGGAGGTTCTAAGTAGGGGTGGACTAAATGTTTAGATGAAGAAACTAATTAGTATGAATAGTAGGGGTTTGGGAGGAAGGATAAAAAGAACTATATTAGTGATCTTATTAGAAAGGAACAAGTTGGATTTATTTGTCTTCAGGAAACAAAATGTGAACAAATTAGTAAGGAGGGGTGTTATCAAATTTGGGGGTCAAATGAAATTGATTGGATTGAGAATGGGGCATTCAATAATAGTGGAAGGCTAGTCACTATGTGGAAGAAAAATTGCTTTGAAATGACAAGGTACATAAACGGGAATAAATTTTCAATCATTGAAGGACTATGGAAGATAGGAACGTCAATAGAAATAACGATAGTTAATATATATATTGTGTTGGTTACTTAAGGGAAAAGAGAATTATTTGGGATGAATTAAGTGAGGTAAGAAAGAGTCATCCAATAAATGTGGTGTGTAGCTAGAGATTTTAATTCTATCAGATTTGCTGGGAAGAGAAGAGGCCAAAACTCTAATGTTAGTTATAATAGTGAAATACAGAGTTTTAATAATTTAATTGAAGATTCATGTAAAAATTTTACTTGGCATAAATCTAACGGGACTGTTAAGAGCAGAATAGATAGAATTTTAGTTTCACATGAATGGTTAAAGAAGTGGCCAAAAAGTAAATAGTTTGCAGAAGGGAGATCGGTTTCGGATCATTGTGCTTTAATTTTAAAAGATATAAACATTGACTAGGGTCCAAAACCATTTAGATGTCTTGATGTATGGCAAAAAGATGTCTGTTTTAAGGAGCTCATAAGGACTAAGTGGGAAAACTATGTTATTAGGGGAAATAGGGGAAATTGTTTGTATGTTATGAAGGAGAAATTGAAAAGGTTAAAGTTCGACATAAGGAGTTGGAAAAAATCAGCCTTTGGAGATGTTAATTAAAAAAGAGTGGGTTTAGAAAAGAGAATTCAATTTCTGGATGAAAAAGATGATGAGGGGGACCTGAGTGCGGAAGGCAGAGAAGAAAGGAGATGGCTTTTAGCTGACTTGGGGCAAGTCAGAGTTAAACAAGAAGCAATTTTGCAGCAAAAAGCAAGGTTGAATTTGTTAAGTCATGGTGATTTGAATACAAAGATTTATCATTCCAATATTAAGTGGAGGAGGATGCAAAACGGGATTAGTGGTCTTAAGATCAGTGATCAATGGTGTGATGACCCGGTTGAAGTAAAAGCTAGAGTGAAAGATTTTTTTTAGGACAGGTTCAGCAGAGGGAAAGACTGCAAGTTAGATTGGATAATGTTCATTTTAAGGGTATCACAAGAGAGGATAATGAAATGTTGGTTGGAATTATTTCTAAAGTTGAAGTTAAGGAGGCAGTTTGGAATTGTGACAGTTCTAAAAGTCCTGGGTCGGATGACTTTAATTTTGGCTTTATAAAATTTTGTTGGGATATTATAAAAGGAGATGTTTTGAGTGTGGTACAAAGTTTTGCAGAGGTTGGTAGTTGGCCGAAAGGTACTAGTGTTTCTTTTATTACTCTTGTCCCAAAGGCTGTAAATTCACAAGTTTTGGATGACTTTAGACCGATTTCCATGGTGGGATGTGTGTATAAAATTGTATCTAAACTTCTATCCTCAAGGTTTAAAAGGGTGTTGGATAAAGTCATTGGCCCTAGGTAGTCTACTTTCTTAGAAGGAAGGGGGTTGTAGGATAGTGTGCTAGTAGCTAATGAGACCCTTGAGGAAGTAAAGAGAAAAAAGAAAAAAAGTGTGGTGTTTAAGGTGGATTATGAAAAAGCTTATGACTCAATAATTGGGAGTTTATTTATTACATGCTAGGAAGATTGGGATTTTGTGGAAAGTGGATTGAATTGATAAAAAATTGCTTAGAATCTTCCTCGATATCTGTGCTTGTAAATGGAAATCCAACTATTGAATTCAAACCAAAGAAGGGCTTAAGGCAAGGGGATCGTTAGCACCATTTCTCTTCCTCATTACAGCTAAAGGGCTTGCATAGGTGGTTAGACAGGCGAAAGAGGAGATATTATAAGAGAGTATTGAGGTCAGGGAAAGGCAGGTAAATGTGAGTATGCTACAATATGCAGATGATACCCTATTTATTTGTAAAGCCACAACTCAAAGTGTTGTTACCTTAAAAGCAATGCTAAAGTGTTTTGAACTTGCCTCTGATCTTAAGGTTAACTATTCCAAGAGTAAGGTTGGTGGAGTGGGTGTGAACGTCAATCAGATGATGTTTTATGATTCTATTCTTAATTGTGATATTATGAAGGCACCTTTATTTATTTGGGGGTGATGGTAGGAGGGAATCATAAGAGGTATGTTTTTTGGGAAGGGGTGCTCAATAAATTATGAAGTAGGTTGGGGTCTTGGAAAGGGAAATTCCTCTCTATGGCTAGCAAATTATGTCTTATCAAATCTGTGCTTACATTTTTACCGCTATTTTATATATCCTTGTTTTGTATGTCAGTTATTGTGGTGAAGGAAGTGAAAAGGATACAAAATACTTTTTTGTGGGATTGGGGCTCAGGGAATAGAAAAATTGTTTGGGTGGCTTGGGACAAGGTTTGTGATTTGAAAGATAAAGGTGGCTTAGGGGTTATTGATATAAGAAAGTTTAAATTGGCTCTTCTGGGGAAATGGATTTGGCGACCTAAGTTTGAAAAGAGAAGTTTATGGAAGGATATCCTAGATTCTAAGTATAGTGGATGGAAGGGCTTAAGGTCCCACATTCAGAATAGTAAGGAGTCGGTGTGGTGGTGGGACATTAGGAAAGTTTGGAATCTAGAGGAGTGGGGTAATGACTTTGATGACAGAGGGTGGTGGGAAATAGGGGATGGAGAAGAAATTAAGTTTTGGGAGGATAAGTGGGTGGACAATGTTCCTTTAATGCAAAAAAATCCCTAGGCTATTTTCGATCTTCTTAGATATTGGTCACACTCTGTCACAAGTTGGGGTTTGGAGTAATAATACATGGTCGTGGAAGTTGAGATTGAGAAGGGGTCTCTTTCTGTGGGAATCTAGTCAAGTGATGACTTTTCATGGCAATTGCATTGCGTTGTTAGAAGTAATAATGTTTCCCTAAGAACGGATATCGAACCCACAAGGGACAGTTGAATAATCAAGTAAAATATTTGTTAAATATAAAACAGAACAATAAAAGTGTGTTGAAAGTGGTTGTGTTGGCAATGATTAATTAGAAAACAGACAAAGAATTAGTTGCTTCAAGTTAGAAAAATAGGGATTAGGATTCATCTTTCTCACTCTTATGTATTTTGATTAGCATGATTCCTCGCATATAAAATTATTGAGATGCTTCCTAAGTATCTATTCCTCGCATATTTATAAAAACAACTTAAAATCAAACTCAGACATTGATAGCAATTAATATTTCAAGTTTATTCTTAGCACTCAAATATGTTAAGTATTATTGTTTAGGTCAAAACCATAAAAATACTTTCCAGTCAGATTTAAAATTCTAGATCAAGAATTAGAAACAAAACAATAATACTAATAATCAATCAAGAACATAATATTATATTAAAATATCACCTCAATACATAAGAGTTTGAATATATTACTCTCAATCTTAAAGGATAGAATTAGCCACACATCTTCTAACACCTTTTATTCTCTCAATTGGATTACAATTCACTCAATGGTGTTTTCCTCTCAATCATGCACACTAGGGTTGTACCTCAAGCCCCCTATTTAACCTAATTTGCTTGAGCTTAAGTGACTTCTTGCTTGGGCACCTATGGGTTCACTTGGGCAAATAAAACGTAAAGATGCCCACGTTACTGGCGCTATCTGCTCAAGCGAGATTCTACTCACTTGAGCGAGATCCACTGGTGGCATCTTAGAATTTTGCGAATTTGGGTAGCTTTGGTGAGTGTTGATGCATTCCAACTTTCTCTTTTTTAGCTTTGTATATTTTCCTTCTCTCCAATTATCTCCACTCTCCCCTATAATCCTGAAATTAACACCAAAATTGGGAATAAATCGTTCATATTCAAATTAAAATCATAAAATGTGTAAAAAGATATAAATTCATAAATTAAGGGTAATTTTATACTTATTTTAGCAATTAATACTCATAAGTGTTTATATTTTAAGTGCCTATATTTTAATATAAAATATTACTAAAATTTGGCACTTATCATCAAGCTGAACTTTTATTGCAAGTGTTGGATAACAATAGGTTATTAAGAAAGGGTGAAGGTACGACCGATAAATGGCTTTGGAGGGATATAGAATCTATAGAATTATTTGTGAAGGCAGTTTATAATATTCTTTTGGGGGAGGAGTTTGCAGTGTATGAGGACTTATTCGCAAAGTTCTGGAAACTAAATACCTTACCTTCGGCACAAATGACGACTTGGAGGGTGTTATCTAATAAAATTGTCACTAAGGACAATCTCTTGAGACGTGGTATTTCTTTGGTCTGTGAGTGTTGTCCCCTATGTGGTGTGGAAGAAGAGACGATAAGTCATCTCTTTTTTGGGTGTAGAATTTTGGGGACTGTGTCTTGAGTGGTTAGGGATTTCTTCGATATTACACTGTGATGCACAAATGCACTTTAAGTTGTTTAAACCTATAGGTTTGAAACATGCTATTGTTAGATGTTGGGGGGATTTGGGTAGGTATTATAGGTGAAATTTGGAATCATAGGAATAGGGTTGTTTTTAAGAATGGGCGAGTTGATCTAGTTGAGGTTTTTACTATGGTACAAAGGAAGACTTGGTTTTGGGTTACGGTAAAGGAAAAATTGGCTAATTTCTCTTACTCGAATTGGTGCTTGCAACCTTTATGTTGTATGAGATATTTAAGAGATTGATGTTTGGTGATTCATGTTTAACATTTTGTCCAGGTTTGGAAGTTGTGATGTGTTTTTGTGCAGGTTTTTTAGCTTTTGTATCTTCCTCGCAGGGTCGGTTTGATGTTTTGGTTATTGGGTGTTTGGATTGTTTTTGCTTGCTGGCAAAGATCTTGTTTATTTGTTGGAATTTTTTTGTCTTGTTTTGAGAATGAGATTTCTTTGAAGGGTTGATGTAATTCTATTTTGTTGTGTTCTTGTTCTGTTATGTCAATTTAGTTGATATGTTAAAATGTTTGTTGGATCTCCAACTGGTTGGGTATTAAGAAGCTTGATTTGAAATTCTTGATATAAGGATTGGGACACCCCTAAAATGTCTCATTCTATTTTATTTATTCTTTGCCAATAAAAAAAACATTCCCTGCCTATGCTAAATAAAGTGTACCAAAATACAAAATCTTAAACATCCAACCATATTGAAACTTCCCACGAAACCCTAGTTAATGATTAACAACCATGACTCATACACCAAATATTCGACTCGTGGAGCTTCTATTATTATACTATTATGAAGTCTAAACCTTTATGTTCCACAAATGAAAAACATGACATTAGAAATCATCATTTGCGCACTACCAATTTAAAACTAAGTTCATGTAACAAATGTGCATGATTGCTTCTTCTGAAATTGTTATTTCATTGCATACTCGAAGAGTTGTTGAAATTGAATCACAAAGCTCTTCACCAACCAAAATAACAAAACCTGACTTATAATTCAAAAATTTAACTATGCATGTTTGATATCTTTTTTTTCTTTATTAATTCTGATTACATTTCTGTGACAATGCAGTGTTTTCCTTTCTCCACAAATGAGACCTTTTAAACAGACTTGTCACCAAGATCTTTGTAACTTTACAAAACGAGCTTACCAAATTGAATTAGGTTTTAATCTGCTTTTTAAAATTATATAAGAGGCTCTTTTAGATCCTTAAAATTAACACTCATTATATTATATAGTGTTAAGTTAAGTGCAAATGTTAGGATAAGAATGTATCAAAATAAATAAAAAACTAATTTTACATTTTATATCTATAATAGTAAATAATGAAGGTTTTCATTTAATTTATAAATTTAGTCTTTCCATTTTACTCTTGAATAAATATTAATATAAAAACGTTATCCTTTAATTACTTAGAAATAATTTTAAAGATAGATTTTTTAAACTTAATATATCACACTAATAAATATTTAACTTTCTCTAAATATATAATTCAAAATAAGGATATATAAACACGCTTTAACACATATTTTTACTATTATATATATAAAAGTGAAAGGTAAATCCTAGTTTATAAACTTGTTAGCTAAATTGGATAAAAATTCAAATTTCAAGACTCCGAGGTGGTAATTATGTTGATTGATGAAATGATCTCATATATAATTATTACTATGAATTAAACAAGAACTAAAAACTTTCTTTCAGTTTTTAACATTATAAACATAAATAATTTGTTAAAGTGGTTGCACACAATCACATAATTGCTCATGGAAAAGACAAGAATAGTGAAGAAGTGGGTTTTGTCCCATGATTGTGTAAATTTCCTATGTCATAAAACAATCTTCTTGTCCTTTCTCATCTTGCTAGTTTATTTTAGACACTTTCATGCACCGTCTGGAAAGTCACATCATCATCACCTTCAAATAATGGGTGTCTGTTCCCAACAAACCCTAAAAAATTTATATTGTTCTTGTACATAATGGGGTGGGAGAGGAAACTGCTGTGAATTCAGCTATACTATTGTATTTGTCTCAAAACTAAAAATACATATTTACTTCTTTTTTTAATATTTTGAAAGGTAAGAAATTTATCTCTTATTTTTTATAATAAATAAATTTTGAATAAAAAGTAAAATTAAAAAACATAATATCATGAAAAATTTAATGTGAAGACATGAAATAAAAATATTTTACCATTAGCTTTGCCCAGGTGGATTTCCAATGAACCTTTTCCTTTTCATTTATTTTCCTTTTCTCTTCATAACATTGCCCTGTGTTTTTTCATTTCCCTCTGACAAAATGTATGCTTTCTATGCAAAAGGAAAATAGAGGAAAGGAGCAGCAAGCAACTTCTAATTGTGCACAGGTTATTGATTGTTTATGTCTCCCTTCTTCTTCTGTAACGGTAAACATGTCACACAATCAAGAATCGTGTCACATTAGCCAGTTTTATATAAACTCCCTCGTGGATATCAAAATTAACCTAATTCTTTCTATTTACAATTAACAACTTCTCAAATATGAACTAAAAATACTTTATATATGTTTGATATATTTAATCATATTATTAGTGTGTTGCAAAACTTGAAAAGAAGGAAAGAATCACATTTGAGATGTAGAAGTTAGAAATAATAAGTTTTGAAAGTTGCATTATTAAGGAATATAAGTAATTTTAGTGGGGGTACTTTTCTGTGGTTGTTATGGTGAATTGTATACCAATTAACAATAATCTCTCCTAAAGAAATGAAAATTAAGGAAAGTAATTTATAGAAGTAAGTGTGAGTGTGGTGGGAAAATAACCCACCTAGGTCCTACCAACAGTTTATGTCCTATCATGGCGACAATCACATGCTATTCTGTGTTATATTAAAAAAAACTACTCCATTCATTCAAGTGAAGAATCCAACGCAAGTCCAAACTAATTTAAGGATCTTTATCTCTATAAATTAGGTTTCACGCTTACTTCAATGATGATGTTAATTTTTACATAAAGATTAAGATTAAAATAAAGAAATGGCCGAGGTGGCGCAGCCCTTTCCCTGCTCCGTCTCGAGTTCATCTGATGCCGTGGCGAGATCTGGGCCGACCCCCTTCGATCTCTTGGGGCGCGGCCATCAATTCACACGAAGGGTTTGTGTGGCGCTCCCCGATGAGTCTCGGGATGTCGCCCCGACAGAGCTCTTGAGGAGCGGCCTTGAGCTCGTGTGTCGCTCAGTCGTACTCTTCCAGCACGGTCTCCAGGGGCAAGACCGACACGTGGAGACCGTGTCGCAATTGGAGCATCAGCTCTCGGAGGCCACCCAGTCCTTGGAGCAATCTTTGGCCGCCAATGCTGACTTATCAACCAAGATTGCCAAGGAGTCGGCCGAGAGGGAGTTGGCTCAAAATGAAGCCGTCTAGGCGAGGCGGCAGCTCGAGGCCGAGAAGAGGAGGGTGGCTATTGAGGTTGCCCAGTTGAAGAAGTGGGCCGACGAGAAGCTCGCGGAGTCAGCCGCTGAGGTGCTTGCCCTTCAGACTGCCAAGGCCAAAGTCGAAGCTGAACTCGACGAGAATTACGACGAGGCCGAGGAGTTATTGAAGCAGTGCTTTGAAAGAGCCGTGCGTCAAGCGCACGTGCTATATGGAGGGCCGCCGGCTACTGGGGGATTCGACCTTGATTGTGAAGTCTATCAGGGTCGGATTATGCCGAGTGCCAAAGTGGCCGCTCTGACTGCTCGAGGGGCTGAACCGGCCTAGACCGAAGGAAGGGAGGCCGAGGTTCAGGGTAGGGAGGCGGAGGCCAAGGAGGGTGAGTGTGTTGAAGTGCGGGATTAGGTTTGTACCCCTGGTCGGGTTGTGGCCTTTTCCCTTTTTCTTTTAGCATCCTCCGAGGTTGGGGCGTGGCCTTCTTATTTTGTGTTTTGATGTATCGCCCAGTATTTTATTAATATATCGTCCGACTTTTCCTTTATCAGTTTGCTCATAAAAATTGACAAGTTAACTAATCAGGCTCCCATTGACTCAGGCGGTCAGCCATAACTACGAATGTTTAAAATATGAGCAAGTAAAACATGGGCGATCGGCCATTAGTTGCGAGTGTTAAATTCGAGTAAGTAAAATATGGGCGATCGGTCATTAATTGCGAGCGTTAAACTCGAGCAAGTAAAATATGGGCGATCGGCCATTAATTGCGAGCGTTAAACTCGAGCAAGTAAAATATGGGCGATCGGCCATTAATTGCGCAAGTTTGGTGAGCGGTCGACCGGCTCTTGCGATGTTAATCGAGCAAGTGGTTAGTCGATTGGCCGGCACTTGCGATGTTAATCGAGCAAGTGGGCAGTCGGTTGGCCGGCACTTGCGATGTTAATCGAGCAAGTGGGCAGTCGGTTGTCCGGCACTTGCGATGTTAATCGAGCAAGTGGGCAGTCGGTCGTTGCTTGCTTGGTAGAATATTTTCGCGAGGTGGTGGCAAAATATTTCCAACACTTTAATGAAAACGCCTCGTTAAAACCTCCCTGGTTGGGTGAGGAAAGAGTGCGTAATTTTATTGATTTTAGCTGTAATAGAACTTGAGGTGCGTGGCATTCCACGTCTTCGGTACAATTTTTCCTGAAAGTCATTCTAGATGATAAGCTCCTCCTTGTGCGATTTCCCGGACTCGGAAAGGCCCCTCCCAGTTGGATGAGAACTTCCCTTCATTTTTTCTTGCGTCGCTGCGCATTCTCCAGACGAGATCGCCCTTCTGGAAAACCTCTCGGCCGGACTTTGGTGTTGTACCGTCTGGATGCCCGGGCTTTGCAGGCAGCCTCCCGAATCTTGCTTTTGTCACAGAGCTCACTTACCAGGTCGAGGGTTGACCGCTAGGCTTTCCTCGGGGTGAGATCGAACATATGTCGTCGTATAGTGGGTTCGGCCACCTCAACCGGGATCATGGCCTCGGTCTCGTATGTCAGGCTGTAGGGTGTCTCCTGTGTGGTAGTTTGGGGGGTGCACCTGTACGCCCAAAGTACCTCGATCAGCTCCTCAGTCCATCGGCCATTTGTTGGCGACCTCGGCCTGCCCATTGGTTTGCGGGTGTTCCACCGAGGACGTGATGGACTTGATACCCAGGTCGTCATAGAAGGACTGTAGGCCTCGGTCGATGAACTGTCGGCCATTGTCAATTACTATTGTGTGCGGGACGCCGAATCGGCAGACAATGCTCCTCCATACGAAGTTTTGTACATTCTTTGCCGAGATGGAGGCGAGGGGTTCGGCCTCGATCCATTTGGTGAAGTAGTCGACTCCCACCAACAGGAACTTGGCCTGCCCTTTCCCTGGGGAGAAGGGGCCGATGATGTCCATCCCCCAAATGGCGAACGGCCATGGGGAGATGATGTTGTGCAGTTCTTTCGGCTTGGTGTGGTGGAGGGGACCGAACTCTTGGCACTTTGCGCATTTCTTCACGTATTCGGCACAGTCGCCTTGCATGGTCGGGCAGTAGTAGCCGGTCCTCAGAACCTTGGCGGCCATCGTCCTCGCTCCGGCGTGGTTGCCGCAGACTCCCTCATGGATTTCGACCAGGATGTACTCGGCCCTTTTGTTAGTGATGCATTTCAACAGGGGAGTCGAGTAGCCTCTCCGGTACAAATCTTCGTTGATCATGGTATAGCGGGCGCATTGTTGCTTCATCGCCTTCTCTTGGTTGGCCTTGCATGTGTCGTCCGTTAGGTATTGGATGACGGGTGTCATCCAATTGTCGGCCTCGGCCTCTTCTTCTTCTATAGCCAGACACTCGGCCTCGGCCTCCGTCACACTAGGGTGTCTCAACCATATTTGTATGACTGACCTCTGATGGCTCTTCTTTTTGGTGACCGAGAGCTTGGACAGGATGTCGGCCCTTTTGTTGTCCTCCCTCGGTATGTGTTGCAAGGGTGCTTTGCTGAAGCGGGCGATACTGTTTTTGGCCGCGTGATAGTACCGTTGCAGCAAAGGCTCTTTAACCTCGAAATCCCCATTGACTTGGTCGACCATCACCTGGGAGTCGCTTTTACATGTAACCTCGCGTGCTCCCATGTCATAGGCTAGGTTCAGCCCGGCCAGCAAGACCTCGTACTCAGCCTGGTTGTTGGTTGCCCGGAATCTGAACTGGAGGGCTTGTTCCAAGAAAAGGTCGCTCGACCCTTCCAGGACGACTCCCGCTCCACAGGCTGTTTTATTTGAGGAGCCGTCCACATAGAGAGTCCACCCGCTCGAGAGGGTGGGCAGCGGTGTCAGCTCGGCCGAAAAGTCGGCCAAGCATTGAGACTTGATGGCGCCCCTCGGTTCATATCGTATGTCGAACTCAGAGAGTTCGACTAACCATCCTATCATCCTCCCTGCAAGGTCTGGTTTAGACAATATTTTAAAAATAGGGTAGTCGGTTCTTACAGTTATGGAGTGATTTTGGAAGTAGGGGCGCATCCGTCTTGCCGTGAGGACCAGTGCGAGAGCCACCTTCTCAATCATCTGGTATCGGGTCTCGGCCGAGTGGAGGGTTCGGCTGACGAAGTATACAGGTCGCTCCTCACCCTCGGTTTCTTGTACTAGGGCAGCGCTGACTGCTTCTTCCGAAACCGCCAGATACACCAGGATTGGGTGGTCGGGCCTCGGCTTCTGGATGACGGTCGGGGATGTGAGGAACTCCTTGAACTGTTTGAAGATTTCCTCGCATAGGTCGTCCCAGGCGAATTTTTTGCCTTTCCGGAACAGTTGGACCATCGGCCTCGTCCTCTCGGCCAGGCGGGGGACGAACCGGGAGAGGGCGGTCAGCCGTCCTAGGAGCTGTTGTACCTCCTTTACGCTGTTCGGACTTCTCATGTTGAGTATGGCTTGACACTTATCGGGGTTGGCCTCTATCCCCCGGTGGGTGAGCATGAAGCCTAAGAACTTCCCTCCCTCGACCCCGAAGGTACATTTTTCGGGGTTGAGCTTCATGTTGACTCCCCTTAAGGCCCTGAAGACCTCGTCCAGGTCTTTCAGATGCTGATCAAACGAGTCGGACTTCACGACTATGTCGTCCACATACACCTCTACCGCTCGGCCAATGAGGTCCTTAAAGACTTTGTCCATGAGGCGTTGGTAGGTCGCCCCTGCGTTCTTGAGGCCGAACGGCATGACCTCGTAGTAGTAGTTGGCATCGACCATCATGAAGGTTGTTTTCTCCTTGTCCCTCGGGTGCATGCTTATCTAGTTATAGCCAGAGTAAGCGTCCAGGAAGCTCATAATTTTGTGGCCGGCCGCCCCATCCACCAGTCGGTCAATGCTCGGGAGGGGGTAGGTGTCTTTCGGACATGCGCTGTTGATGTTTCTGTAGTCAACGCACATCCTCCAGTTACCGTTTGGCTTGGTGACCATGACGACGTTGGCCAGTCATGTCGTGTATCGGGCCTCCCTTATGAATCCGGCCGTCAGGAGCTTGCCGACCTCCTCCTTCGCCGCGAGTCGTTTTTCGTTGCCCAAGTCCCTCTTCTTTTGGGAGATCGGGCGGGCTTCCTTGAATATTGACAATCGATGGGTGAGGACATCCGGGCTTACCCCCGGCATGTCGGCCGGCGTCCACGTGAACATGTCGAAATTCTTTTTCAGCGCGGCGTGCATGATCTCGGCCTCGGCCGCTGCCAAGGTTGTTCCTACAGCCGTGCTGTGTTCTTCGTCGAGGAGGGGGACTCTCCTCAGCTCTTCTCTTGCCTCTAGTCTATCCTCGGTCGCCCGGGGATCAAGGTCTACCAACGCCACGGTTGGCTTGATCTCCCTCGGTCAATCCTTCCTGGGGGAGCGGTCTTTTCGGGAGGACTTCCTCACTCTGAGGGGAGAGGTGTCGGCCCTTAAAGGTTCCACCCGGAGGCTCTCGGCGTAGCACTCTCGTGCTTCTTTTTGGTCTACGTGGACCCTGAGAATGTCCCCTGTTCTTGAAGGGAACTTCATTGCGAGGTGAGGGGTTGATACTATGGCCATCAGCCGGTTGATGGATGGTCGGCCGAGGAGGATGTTGTAGGAGGTGTTGGCGTCAATGACCAGATATCGGATTTTGATGGTCCTGGTGTTCTTCCCCTCTCCGAAGGTGGTGTACAAGTCGATATACCCTTTGGTACCCACCCTTTCGCCCGAGAATCCTACCACGTGGTCGTCGTATGGCATCATCTCGGCCTCGGTCATCCTCATAGCTTTGTAAGTTTTCCAGTAAAGGATATCTACCGAACTTCCTTGGTCCACGAGGGTCTTCCGTATGGTGAATCGGTCTATGTCGACCGCTATCACCATCGGGTCGTCCTGCTGGCGGTAGTCTACGCCCTTGAAGTCCTCGTCCGTGAAGGTGATGGGTGGCATCCTCGGTCAAAATGCCACCACGTTCACCTGGTGTACCGCCCGAAGGTGTTTCTTCCGAGCGTTGTTTATGCTTCCTCCCCCGGCGAAGCCGCCGGCTATAGTGTTAATAACCTCTCGGTTACCTCTCTTATCGGCCTCCCTAGGGGATCGGCCCTCTCAGGTTGTCGGTCGCCTCTGTTATCTCGGTCATTTCGGCCGCGTTGAGGAGACCTCGTCCGCCTAGGTGGATCCGCCCGGCTGGGTGGGTCTCGGCCATTCCTGACGAAACGTTGGAGATGCCCAGCCTGGATAAGCTCCTCGATCTTATCCTTAAGGGCTTGGCACTCCTCGGTCGAGTGTCCGGTGTTCTGGTGGTACCGACATTGTTTCCTCCAGTCTGCATTATTTGGGCTAGCTACCTTCCTTGGAGGAGGGATCAAGTCGGCACTGAGGGCCTCGTCCAGAATCCTCCCCCTCTCGATCGTCAGCGGTGTGTATGTCGAGAACCGAATTGGTCGGTCTCGGTTCTCCCGTCGCCGGTCAGTCCTCTGTATCGGTCGTGCCTGGCGATCCTTCTCTTCCTTCCTCTCTCCGCCGGCCTCGGCACGGGCCTGGTTGCATAACTCTCTTAGCTCTTCCAGCTGCATGTACTTAGCAGCTCTTTTTCTCAGCTCGTCCAGGCTGTCGGCCGGTTGCATGCACAGGTTGTCGGCAAAGGGTCCCGGACGAATGGCCGTCAGCATGTGGTGCATGGCAACGTCCGGGCTCAGATTCCGGATGCTCATTGCCACTTTACTGAACCTATCCACGAAGGCCCTCAGCGACTCTCCCTTCTCCTGGCGGATAACTACCAGAGCGATGGAGGTCAGATGGTGCGGCCGGCTGGTCGCGAATTGAGTTTCAAACTTTGCGACGAGCGTGGCAAAACTATCGATGGAGTTGGGTGACAGCTTCGTGAACCAACTAAGGGCTGCTCCCTTCAGGGATGTGGGGAACACTCGGCATAGGACGGCGTCGTCCGAGGTGTAGAGGCTCATATGGGTGGTGTAGGCGTCCATATGCTCGTCCGGGTCGGTCGACCCGTCATAGCGGTCTCGGTTGAAACCCTTCCACTTCTCAGGAAGTGGGACTTCGATGATGTTGTTCGTAAAGGGATGTCGGCGGTTCGGGTCGGCCGTTAGGGTCGTCCGGGTAGACCTGATTAGGCACGATTCATCGCCCATCTCGGTTTCTCGGGGAGGGGGTCGGCCTCTCGTACCCTCGGCCACATCCAGGTTGGGGGGAGAGGTGTAGGATTTGCCGACGACATTTGTCGGTAGGACAGAGGGTCCTCCCTCCCCCAGCTTCTTCTTCATCTCGTCGTTCTCCCTGCGGAGAACTTGCAGCTCTTGCTCGTTTTTCTAAGCAACCTTCTCGGCTCTTCTTTCCATCTCGACCATCTCCCTCTGGAGAGATAGCAGCAACATCGTTTGGTCGGCTTCAGTCATCCTTTCCATGCTTCTTGTTGAGACCATCTACTTTTTTCCTTCAGCTAGTTTCCCTCGGCCCCACGGTGGTCGCCAATTGTTCCTGCTAGGGAGATGTGACCTAGAGAACTATTGAAGTCTTCTTCTCCTTCCTTCGGTCGGGCAGGTGACTGGGTGATGAACTGTGATTCTTCTCGTCTTCTTGCTTATCCTTCGGTACTCAGCACTCGGTCGCCGGGCGAATCAACGGATGGTGGGGGTACCTGCGAAGGCACTCTGACGCTCAAGTCAGTAAAGCGGGTGGTCAGCTCTCAGGTAGGTGAACAGTAATAAATGGCATACCTTACTCCTTGGGATGCGCGCTATTTATATTATTCTAATGGGCCTACCTTGTTGGACCCGTTTATCGAGGTGGATACTGCTTAGGGTTGCATTACCTAATTCTTGATGATGGATTAGCTTCACTGATCTCGGTTTGAGCGTTAATTGTAATGGGATTCGGCCATCGGCCATGTTCCTATGATATGGGTCGGCCATCGGCCAATTCATTGCGGTTTCGGTTGCCTCGGCCAAGCCTTCTGAGGTCTCGGCCAAATGGGTCGTCGGCCTCGTCGTCTCGGCCAAAGCTCTTTGGGTCTCAACCAAGTGTCGGTCAGGTGGACTCAGCCTCGGGCAGCCAAGTGGGTCTCGGCCTCGCCCCATACCAATACAAAATTAAATTTAAAAATTACTTTTTAAAATTGATTTGTTGTTACATCATTATTAAGTTATCTATAAATAGTCTCAGATAACGAGTTGACGCAAAGAAAATAAGTGGTTGCGATTCTTAATAGATTTTACAACAATTAACAAAGCAAGTGAAATGATTGTCACTTTTACTAAAATTTTGAACATATAAGTATTGGTTTAAAAGCTGGAAATGTTCATTGTATATGTACCTGTCTAAAGAGTTGAAGAATTCTCTTTTCTCCTGAGATGGTGAAAGATAAACAATTGTGAAGATTTTGAGTAAGGATAACAATTCTTTCAAGTAAATTATAAAGACAAAAGAACAATAGTATTGTTGAATTTGATTAATAATAGACTTATCAAACTGAAGGGTAGAAAAATGTAGGAAAATGCACAAGGCAGAATTTCAACTGAAAATAACTGTAGCTTCGAAGGCTTTGGCACTTGGCAGAGACTTAAAAACATAATTTGAGCAAAATTAAAAGGATATGCCAGAAAATAGAGTCAACAATTCATGCACATTATACAATGCTTTTATACTATTCTGCAATTAAAAACTTTCATTACTATATCTGTTAATTTTGCAATAATCACATTTAAAATCATAATTTCTAATTAACTGAAGTGTAAACTTTTTAGATTTGCACAAAAATTACTCATAAAAAAATTGAATACATTACAACCAAAAGTGGTGGCAAGGAAAGAAAAAAATACTTCAGGTTTGATTTTGAGAAAGGAATTTTTGAACATTTATTCTTTTGTCTTTTTACCTTTTAAAAAGAGTGTATTTTATTAACTTAAACCAAAATTTAATAATGAGTCCAGTACTAGTATGGTTTTATTGTTCTATGTAATTTCAAGTAAAAAAAAGTGAACATCATTTGTGATACATGATACAATTGTTGATGCATGGTATATTGGGTTCTAAGAGGGTGTAAATAAATGAGGCTATAATTGATTATATACGTGGAAGCATAATCAATTATATAGCCTTGATCATAATCCTTTATATATAATCTCGTTCATCATATCTTTTTAATGAAAGCTGATTTTTTTTTAATGTTTAATCTTGTTTTTATGTTATTTTATCATTTTTAAAATATTTTAATTTGGTTTATGAAATGAATTGAACTAAATAATTTAGTCTATAAAAGTTTATATTTCTTTTTAAAATTACAACCCTTTTAATGCACTTTTTACCATTTTATATTTGTATGAGAATAAATTTCAACTTAATTTCCAATTCAATTTATATATATATATATATAAATTTCCAAAAGGTCAATTTTTTAAATATTTTTATTACATAAATTTCATTGCTTAATAACTATTTACTATTCAAATTTAATTTATACTCATTTTTAATAAAAAAATACAATTAAAAATATTTTTAGTATTATATGACACTTTTTTTTAAAACACATTAATTATATTTATCACAAATTTTTCACTCACTCTCCATCAATCAACAATTATACTTTTCAAATTTTTTTATGTTGTTTGTATCCATTTTCACTCACTTGAATCAAAACATAGTATTATAGATGAAAAGATCGGATAAAAAAATAAATACTTTTATCAGCTATATGATGTATTATAACACATCTTAAATATTTATCATCTACAACTACTAGACCAACTTAATATTACATCATAAATAATAAATTTTTCAATCACAACATGCAAATCTAATATTTCAAAGTGATAATACAAAAGAATCAAAACCTTACTCTATATTTCAAAGGAAAAGTTATAAACAAAAGCATAAAAACATCGTACAAAAGCCAAAAGCCCAAACCACAGCTACAATGTCACAATCACCGCTTTACATGTTTTCTTCAACTTTTCATCTTTGAATTCTTTTTCATTCCAAAACTTTTGATAATATTTTACAAAAAGCAAATACAAAAAAACTCCCTCCAACCAACAAAATATAAACCAGAATCCTCGCGTAATCAACAACTTGCAAGAAAAGAAGTAAATCACGGTCTTGTCTGAAACAAATCAGAAAATATTATTCCATAAAGAATAGTAAAAAAATCACAACTCAATTACCTTTTCTAATATATCTCTTACTTACCAAACACCAATCTCAATAAGAAAAATCTATAATATCTTAAAATATAAACTCCTTTACTATAAATTTATTTATTTTTATATTATTTATCTTAAAAAAATATACCACAAATACTTTCTAATTAATTAAAAAAAAATCTTAATTGACTTTAATAGTACATACCTATTAAAATTTAGTGTCTACCAGAAAGTGTGTTAAAAAAAATTTGGTATTATCGATGTAAATTAACTTCGCACCTTTAATTTTTCTGAAATGATATAATAATTTTACCAAGAATAATTGATCTTTTGACATTATTATTTTACCAAGTCAAATAACAAGTCAATATTAGTAAATGTAAGCATAAAACTTCTTATTCATTACTCATTTCGTTACTCTTATCTTTCTTAATTTTAGTGAAAAAATGTCCTTTTTCCCTATATTTTCAATTTTTCAAGAACATAATTATTATTATCTTCCTTGTATATTCTTATGCATCTTCAAATGAATTTATTTAAAGAAAGAAAATCTATTTATTTTTCCTGCCAAACAATGTATATATATAAAGAAAAGGAACAGGGAGCAAACTGTTAAGAAATCTATCAGATTCAGAGAACACTCATTCAAATCACGTACTTTGAAACTTTCAACAATAATACCAAACATGCAACAGCTATTCTTTTTCAACCACTATCTTTTCTTGTTACCAAAAGTCTATTTTGCTTAACCAAATCCAGGGAAAAGGACATGAAGTTTTATTTAAAATAATAAATGAACTTGACTTGCAAAGCTAAAAGGCTGAGAATAGCCTCTGATGTTGCTAGCATACAGAAAGCTTACAAAAAACCAACTTGAACAATTATTATGACTTCAAAGTCCAAATATTTCTTTACTAGATGGAACAACATTAATGCAGTAGAGAAGGGTCACAACTCACTGGATAAATATAATATAGTGTGAAATTAAGGGTTGAAGATTGATGGAATAACCCTGATATGGGGCCATACACTGCCCTTATTCGGAAAGAAGTGCCCTCTTATTCTGACATTCTTGAGCCTTGAACCAACTTGAGTCAGGAAAACAGTAACCATGTCTGCCCTTGGCATCTGGTTCAGGATCATTATTGACCACTCTCTAAGTTGAGACGGTTAAAAATGAGTACATAAAAAAAATCTTGGGTCATATACAGAGCTAGTTGGGAAAACATAGAGAAATGGGAAAGACCCACGATGCTAAAAAACTAAAGCTACAATTTTGATTTGAAAAGAAAGGATGTACACTGAAACTATCTATACAGATTAATTTAGTCATTGTACTAAAAGGGAAAGTGAAAAGAGGATAAGAAAAAATGGTAATGCTCAAGGTAGAGAAGAACAGGAAAGAGCCCCTTCTTGCTACTTTATTAGATACATTATTGGATAGCATCAAGATTGCTTCCTGACAATCTTGACACTGCTATAGAAGCGTTTCAGATCTTTAATAGCCTTTTCCTCAATTTGAATAGAACGAATTGAGGATGGTGTTTCTACCTCAGGCTTAAACCAGCGACTAACTCCAGTTGTTTCCGACGGCGAGCCGCCTTGACCGGTAGCAATGGAAAACCCGGCTGTTCTAGTCTTTGGACTGTGTGAAAGGCTTTGTTGTTTCTTTCCCTGTATGTAAAACAACATCCATGGTTGAACAAAAGTATACACTAGAAGTAGAATAATGCCAAAAATGCAATCAAAAACAAAAATAGGCCAAAATGCACAATGAGCTAATGATTCAAAGCAGGCATTACACATTTACAACAGTGTGATGAGAATAAGAACATGAAAGGAAGAGTTAAATCCCAAACCTGTTGCATTTGGATGTCCCTTAAGGATGGCCGAGAAGGATGGGGAGGGGTTCCTGAAGCAGCCCAAGGAGGGGTACTTATTTCTCCATCAGATACCTGGGAACTACGAGTTGTGGTAACAGGTATTGGGCTGGAAAGAAGAAATGAACTCAACTTTATTTTAACCCCACTGCCAAAATCAGAAAGATCTTCCACCTTATCTTTGCTCCCGGCTGGCTTGTTTATCTTTATTTTGCCTTGTTCATCCTGGATTTCGCGAAGAGAAGCAGAACCCTTCATGAACTTGGCCCCACCCCATGCAGGACCCTCATTTTTTGGTGCTGGGGGAGGAGGAGGAGCTACCTCTTTAGGGGCTTCATCAAGAGCACCACTCAGAAACATAGAAAGACCACCCTTCTTGCTCTTCTTCTTTGAAGCTTTTGGTGAAGGACCCTTGGCTTTCAGCAACTCTAAAGCATCATTCTTCTGCACTACAAAAGCTATATCTTTTGCACCTTGGTCTACTGTGATTTCTTCACATACAGCATCATCCTCTTCCACCTATATAAAATAAAATATAGAATTTTAAGCATTACAAGGAACTGTGCAACTAATTCTAGTTCATAACAGGAAGTAAAAGACAAGAACTTCTTTGAGAAATATTCTGCAAAATATAACAGCATTCGTTTTTAAGATGTTGAAGGTGTTCCTTCAATGAACAATCTCTTCAAACAGGAGTTTCTTGAAAGGTATAACTGGTTAATTAAGACAATAACTTCTATTTAAGTATATCTTAAACAACTAAAAATCTGAAATTGCATATACCCTATTCTAAAATGAAAGTTGTACAAGCCTCAAACCTGATTGTTTTACTAATGAACTACCCAAGCCAGGTACGTCAACAGATTAAAGACTATATGGAGCACTCCGAATTAACAGTGTTCAGAGTTCATATTGCATATCTAACCCAGAGATGTTCATCAAGACAAATACTCTTAAAAAAAGGTCCAATCTAAAACTACAAGTGATCAGTCTATAATTGATTTCATCTAGTACAAGTTACTTCTCTATGCTGAAAACCTTTGAGCACAAAAAATTATAAGCAAGAAAATTAATTAAATGGAAATATAATTTCAACCAATGTTTTCAAATAGTATGATAGCACATTGGAAACCAACCTTTGAATCAGAAACCCCCATGATGTCAATGTCCAACAGGTCCTCCGAGTTGGGAATGGCTTCACTTTTAGAGTAAACAGATTCTATTTCTGTCTGACCTATGTTTGATTTGCCACTCTTTCTCCTTTGTTTCTTTGATAGTTTACCCTTCTTACTGCCCTTTCCTTCTGGTAACATAGAAGACAATTCTTTATTTTGTGACGTCTCAACAGGAACACCTAGCTCTGCAAGTGAGCTTTCAAGTGCTGACTTAGATTGAAGCTTTGCAATCTGCTGGTCATCAAGAAGATGTCCATTAGACAGCTTATCTTCGAGCATCTCAATCTGCTGCAACTTCTTCCTTATAGCTCGGACTACTTTTGAGATTTCTTTATCAGAATCATCCTGGGGCTGTAGAAAAGAATCTACTCTTTGGACTTTTTCCATTTTCAAGGGCTTGTCACGAGTCCTTTGAAACTCTATCTCACTATCATCCTCTTCACTGTTAATGATGGCAGGGAAAGTAGCAGTTGGAGTAGGAAGCCGCCGGTGACTCCATGGCTCAGATGACCTCTGGTCTAGCAACCTCTCGAGGTTAGCCAGAACATCTAGTGATGCACTTGCTATGGTATGTGATGAAACTGTAAATATGTAATCAAGGTTGCGCATGACAATCTCCTGTAACCAGTAAATAATAACAGCTTTAGAACACTTACGATGTAGGAGATATATATGCAGCTATATATATCAGCAAAAAAACAATTAAAGTACAGGGCTAATTACATGGTGATATAATTATACAATGTGTGCAATGCTAGAAGATACCACCCAACATTAACGCCAAATATCTCATAAAGTATACCAGTACAAAAACACTTGCAAAATATGGAGTACAATAAAACACTATCTCTCAAATATTAGCTAATAAATTTAGTAAAGAAAAAAATATTTCTAGTAAACAAAGCATAAGAGACAAAAAACAATGAAAACATGTGACAGTGGAGGTTCAAATCAAATAAAGCAAAGCATAATTCTTCCTACATTTGTCATTTCACTTTCGTCTACCAAATGTGCATGTGATAATTTCAGATGCAAAATACACCATAACATTTTCCCTATTTCTATGATTTAGTGATTCACTTAAAAATGAAGTCACAGTAGTTATCTTTTTTTTGTCCAATTTCAAAAATAATACTTATTCACGAATACTTTGCAAACAATAATATTTAATTACAGTGAATGAAACAAACAATAACCAAATCTAACCAACATAAATAATGCAACTTTGTAGCAAATGAAGAACGGTAGTAGCCATAATTTCATGAGAAGTATTTTTCGTACCATCTCTAGACAATATTTCTGGATTTTTGTGAATGTAGTTTTTTATATTTTTTTATTGATATTTTTTTCAGACAAGTTGGACTCTTTGCCACTTCAGACATATTCATTCATATAAAACTTTCAAAAAAAAATTTGCATTACCATTTACTATGCACTAAAAAATAAACTATGTCCACCAGAGCTATTATGATAAAGAGAAATATTATTAACCGGCAAAGGTTGTACCTAAATATGAATATGTTCTAGAAATTAATGGTCCCAAACCCGAGATAGTACACCTATCCACTTTTTTTTTTAAATTAAAGAAATTAATTATTAATTATATCTCAATAAAAAAATAATTTCATATCAAGTTCTCATAATACTTGACAGAAGTTTGACTATAAAACAATATTGTGATGTACAAAACAACAATTATGTGAATGTGGATAGAAGGAAATCTACTTTTTTACCAAACAGGAGGCCGCAGATCTTGTTTCTGTTGCTTAATTAAGAGAAAGCTTAATGAGAAATAATAAGTACTCTCTTTCAATTTAAGTTTATATTTTTACAGTCTCTGTTTATTAATTGTCTGCTAAATTTATGCAGTGACTTTTGAAGTCATTAATTATTTTCAACTAATCAAATTCAGTTCATGTTACTTTCTTTAAATGCAAGCTTGTTCAAGTTGATATCTTTAAGATGACAAATGTCAGCATTTTATTCATGGTCTTAACTGTTGTGTGTATGTGTGCATCCGCATGTTGGATGCAATGTATTTGAAAACTTTAAGCAATAAATTATATAACGAATAGAGAAGCAAGAACAAAGACAATTTATTTGAAACATTATATACATTGCTAATACTTTGTGCAGTAGACAAGACCAGTACCTCGCAATATTTCTTCAAATCATCTGCTCCAAGAGAATCAGCAATCTCAAGCAGTTGTACTGCATTCCGTGGCTCCACTAAACACTCTGCAGCTACTTTTTCACAGAGGCTTTTTAAGCTGGGGGTAGATCTCTGCCTGCTAGTGTCATTTTGTACACTAGATATCATTTTACTGGAATCTATATCCTCAAATAAAATGTCTTCATTTAACTCTTCCATATCATCCCTGCTATTCAATGTGGTCTGAGAATTCTCAATCATGTTGGGAGGGTAGACAGGTTGATAGAGTGAAGCCACAATTAGTAAATGTGTTTCACCAACTGAAGCTGATGTAGCCTTCTTTACACCATGCAACCGAGTTGCAACAAGGGGCTTATCCTTACCTTTCTTCCCATCCCACATGTAAACATCACCTGTAGCTGTAACAGCGGCAGTCCAGTACTTTCCAGCTGATATGTTAACCATATTTCTTCCACACATAGCATATAACTGTTAAAATTAAACAAGAGGGGAAGTGTTTTTAGTCAACTTGTTTGTCTCAGGGAAATGAACACAACTGAAGAGAAAAGTTTAGAGAATTGGAACCTGTTGGCATCTAAGATCAGGATCAGAGGAGACCCAATAAAATAATGCGCCATCATCTGTAAGGGCCATGCTGTGTACCATTCCAGCAGCTATAGAAACCACATTAAGCCGTTCTTTGCGGTGAAATTTTAAAGGAGTGCTTCCACTTTTCTTCAAGTTCCTACTAACTACTACACGTTTTGGAGTAACAAGTCGATGACCCCAGGTAAATACCTTCAAAAAATGGAAAATTAGAACTTAAAAGATGTAGAAAGTACTGTTATCTCCCCAAAAAAAAATGACAACACCTATATATAACAGTTTTTTATAAAATTAACAAGGAAAACTCTAATGTTTCATATCCATGTTATATGAAAAACACAAGTTGTTGAACTTCAGTATAATTTTGGTATAGAACAAAAATAAACTAATAAAAGCAGGTCTTATCCCTCCCTGTAAAATGTGTATACACCAACACTGTATATGCAGGAACCACAGGAAGAAAATAATTAAAATTGCAGTTACCTTTATAATTTCAAGCGTTCTAATTAACTTTTGTGGCTTCTTCTGTTTATAGGTCGTATTTTAGGCCAAATCTATGTAAAGTGTTTGGTGTCTTACTTGCAAGACACGAGTCCTAAGGTCCTAAGGGAGCCTATAACTGTACCTCAAATATGAAGATGGTAGCTAGAGTTTCTTACAATTAAAAATCTTGAAATTTTAACAAAATGACAATAGTCCGAAATTAGTTACCTCTCCATCAGATCCTAATACAATTGTGTGATATTTTGCAGCAGAAACTCTGGCCAAAGTCTTTCCCTTCAAGGATTCAACCACATGTGGGGTGTAATTAGATGCTGAGTTTGAGGTGCCATAACCAAGCTGACCCTCCCTGTTACAACCCCAAGTAAAGACTTCACCTAAATCAGAAACTACAGCCGTGTGTTTATTTGCTGCAGCAACAGCAACAATTTTTGACCTCAAAGAAGATACTCTACGAGGTGTGGGTTGTGTATCAACAGAAGGGTACCCAAGCTGTCCCTCTACACAACAATGAAACAAGAAAACACATGTCAATTATGTCTTTCTCATATTTCACACTGCAGAACAAAGAATAAAGAAAGACTAATTCTTTCTCAGTTACACAGTGTTGATTTGTAGAAAATCACAAGTACACTTTATAAAACAAAAGGAGGGATGAGGGGAAAAGACCATTTTGATGCAGTCCAGTAAAGTAGTTTACTTTACACAGTAACAACACACAAGACTTAACTTATATAAGCATGAATATCATCAAGTTTTACCTCTATTGGATCCCCAAGTGAACACTTCCCCGCCCTGAGTAGCAATAACCGTATGATGCTTAGCTGCAGCAATTGCCATCACTCTACGGGAACCCAGACCAGAAGTCACTTGGCGGGGAGTGATGACAGCAGCTTGACCACTGCAATGAGTATAACAATATAAACTCTGATTGAAAATTGTCCAAAAGCATGAACAGAACAATGACATACCCCCTCTCCATCCCTCATCCATAAAAGGTTCAAAAAAGCATGTAACTATTTGCAAAAACAATAGCTAGCAGTAAAACTGGAATAAGTTCCCATTTACTTCTGCTGTGAAATTTCTAATATAACAAGTTAGCAAAATGAAAACAAGGCAGCCTTTTAGTAATAATCAATAAAAACTGGGGAAAAAAGTGAACACAACTTTTTTCAAATCAAATGGCCCTCAAAGAACTCAACATTATTAAGGAACTTACTCAACCAACTTCTTTTTATTCAATGTTCATAATCAATAAATAGTGACCAATACACACAAAAAGCATGTTCGTCTAGATTCACACTAAAACAAACCACATACCTGTGTATATCAAAATCAGGATGCCCTAGACGGCCACCCCTTCCAAATCCCCAAGTATACACTTCTCCACGAGCAGTGAGCGCCACACTATGGAACTTCCCTGCAGAAATGAGCTTTATGAATGAACCACCAAGTGAATCAACTTTGCATGGTAACTTCTGAATATGCGCATTTCCAGTTCCAAGCTGATAATTTGCACCACTGCCCCAGCTAAAGACCTCAGTTGCCACTAAATAAAGATACAATAAAATCAGACTGTCATCCTATATGATCACTTTAATGGTGACAACAATCTAAAGCAGTCAAAAAACAACAATCTATACCTGAACTTTGTTCATTTCCAAGAGCCTGAAATACAGAGCCAGATAAGAGATCTACAGGTATTCGAGATTTAGAGTCCTCCAATGTAATAGAGGCACCATGCTGAAGAAGGATGCTTGCTGCAGCAAGATGACCAAAATGCAGAGCCCTGTGAAGGCTACTCCATCCTGATTCTCCATCCTAAAAACAACACAAGTTTTTTAATTAATGGATTCAGAGAGATAAAGCCATAGTTAAGGGAAGGAACATCAGCAATTCATTCCAATCCTAAGCAGCCACTCTCCACTCATTGGGATAAGTAAAACTGAGATGGTTTATCCTTATACAGTATACGTTGTGGATTACACACCATAAAATAATAAAGAACCTCAATTACAAGAAAGCAATCTCAGAAGGACATTTCATTTCCTTACAAGTTAGGTTTCTTTCAGTCCCTAAGTTTTGCAGCTCAAAAAATCAATTAGACATCCATCACAATAATGCCATACAATACAAGTTAAACATTAGAAAACTCTAAATAGAACTACCTTCGTAGGAAAATTTAAAGTCATGTTAAATTATATAGACATTTTTACATTTTCTGAATTCAATTAAGAGATCATTTTAGTAGTTTAACAATCAACTAACCACCATTCACTTTTTGATGTGCAGGGGTGATTCTATAACAGAGAATTACCAACACAAGGTATAACAGAGAAACAATTGCACTGTATGGTCTTGACTCTTTAGAACAAAATATGAAGGAAGTAGCAGAATCAATGTTATAAAAAGGGTAAGCAAATAGATGCCAAACTTGATAACTAGAAAATGCTGAAAAGAGAAATTATCTTACCCGGGCATCAGGATCTGCACCAGCTGCAAGAAGCCTCCTTACAATGGGAATATGGTTTCTCCAACTTGCAATATGAAGAGGAGTCAACCCAAAGGTGTTCCTCAGATTAATATTTCCCCCACTCTTCTTCAATGATGCCAAGGCCAACTCTACATCATTTAGAGATCCTTCTCGCACAACAAGCCACAAATCCTTCTGGGATCCAACACATAATATTTTGCGGCCTGTTATATGCAAATTCTGCTTTTGTATTTGAAGGGAAAGGGCTACTTCCATCACTACCAAATGTGATTAGTTATCTTTGACAATATTATATCATAGATCAGAAAGATGACTCCAACGGCTCAGCACTTATATTCCGCTCATCCACCACCTGATATGTCAAGAGCTGGATTCTCGAAAACTACTTCATCTCCAGAATACACTGGAACATCCAACAAAAATAGTCCTGAACCCAGTCCACCAGTCGATTTTCACAAATCCATGGTAATGTAAAATAGTAACCAAAATATCAGCTAGAGATATCCAATTATAAGATGAATTGGCTCTTTTTAATCTATCACTAACATCAACATCATTGCAGCCACCGTCTTTACTGTACTCTCAGCTAGCAGCAACCATTGATAAAGCCCAGTATGGTTCACATGCTACACGGAAATCTGCCATAAATAGAAACACTAATAATGTAATTCGTCTATTGGCAAGACAAACGCTACAGGAAAACACTAATTTTTTAGGAAAAAAGACATAAGCATGCACAAGCAAGTAAAGTCCCTTGGAACAGACAAGTAAAGTCTCAGTATACAAGCAGCTAAGAACAAACAAAAGACATATTGAACAACTAAATTGATCCTTTGAAGGAAAAAAAAAAGCATAGAGCAAAATGTACTATAAACGTAACTTCACAACAAAATTACATCAACACAACAAAATAAAAATTGAAACCATTTTTCTACAAATACAAAATCCACTGGCCCAGTAATTCACAAAATTAAAAACCATCATCCTGATTATTATAATTCAAACACAAATCATGAGACAATGATGCAACCCCCTTATAAACCTAACTTCTTTGGAAAAACGCTACACACATACTTGTAAAACTGTAGATCTCTCTTCTAACTGCATATACCTGTGGAACCTGACTTGTGGGGTTCCCATTTTCTATAAGTCTTCGTGTGATGCACCTAGGCTCCTTTCACGACTCTTTTTCTCTGCGATCTTCTTTTTCTTACTGCATTTCTCCCTTTCTGTTCTCGGTGTTCTTATTTCTTCCCTGTCAAAAACAAGTAAGAATGAAAAACCAAATGCCATGAATCTTCATTCAAGATAAGCTTCACAATTGATCCGTGCACTCAGAACCCAATTCATCACTCTCCCACCCAACCACCATTTCCATAGTCTATATTAGTCCCAAACACTGAATCAGGAAATGACAACAACCTCAAAAGAAACACCATCAAGCAGCACATCTCGAAAATCATAACAAGAGCAAAATCCAACCTTTCAACAGAAATCACAGGCCCAAAATTATCTCAACAGCAATGTAACACCAACCCACACAAAACATTTCGCTGGATCGTCCCACCATACCCAGAAAATCATTTTACACAAAAAAAAAATGAAAAATTGAAGAAACCCAGATGGCGAAAAATCAAGTAAAGTGATACCAGAATCAGAAGTGAAGAAAAATGGTAAAAGAATGGAAAGGTTACCTTACCTTACCCGATGACGTGGAGAGAAACAAACCCAGAACTCAGCAAGGAATAATTAAAGAGAAGTACGTCACAATAGTTAAGCTGAAAGAACTATAAATGGTGATGATTTTCGTTTCCAAAGAGTATCGAAACCCAGAATATACCCTCTCTCTCTCACACACACACACACAAAAACCGTGAGACCAAAAAAATGGCATAATAAAAATAAACTATTTTTCTTTCGTTACAAAATTTGTATGAAGAGAGAGAAGACATTGAGAAAGGGAGAAGAAGCGGTCCCATCCATGACGGGTAAATTGGGAATTTCAGAGGGCCTTTGTTTGGACAAAAACACCCCTGACTTGCGAGACTTTGATTCCAACGACGACGTCTGGTCTGGGGACTAGGTTGTTGTGGCTTCTCCAAACACTCAATTTTTTTTCCGCAAAACAAGTGTTTCAAAATCACACGTGGCAGATTTCTTATCTGACGCGTGGTTAGAAAACCTGAGCTGTAGGACCAAACAAGAAAAAAAAATTATTTTTTATTTTTCATACACATAGACATGCATGCTTTGATTATACCAATTTAAATTAAACATATATTCGCCAGAGTTGATTTCAAAATAAATTATCATATAATAAAATAGTATATGATTTTATAGTAATTAATTTTAAAATCATTTATAATTAATTGAAAATTTAAAAATTATACAAATTAATTATTGTATTAGCCGAAAATATTTTAGACAAAGTGTTTTGTGTGATTTCTGAAGTGATGAGCTTTTATATGCTTTTAGAGTATGTTTTAGACAAATTATTTGTATTAATTTACAAATATTAATATAAATTATAATATTATTATATGTTTGCATCGTTCAAATACCTCAACACAATAAAAGTAAAAAATTCAACCTATTTTCTATTTTAATTTTTAATTGAAAAAAGATACGCACAGTCAGCTTGAGATAATAACATGTCGTGTCTTACCAGCTTTACCCTCCCTAATCAAAATGTATAATAGTTTTACAAAAATAATTTAATATAAATGATTAATTAACATTACCCTTAAATAAATATTGAAAAATATCTGTTAGGGAAAAATCTATTTATGGTATTAAATTATAGAACAGTTAAATATTATTTTTAGCATTTAGTTCTTATTTTACTATTTCAGTTTACTGGAGCATTAGTTAACACATAACATCATAGCAAAAATTATTAATAAACAATTTATAATTCAATAGGTTGGTGTATTAGTTAAGCGAAATGTACTTATAACAAAAATCATAGTTAAAATTGCTAACGAATTAGTCTCTGTTAAAGAAAAATTGTGATAAAATAAAAAAAGATTAACTAATGTTTTAAATATATTTATTATCAATTTCCTTAAATAAATGGAAAGAATATTCTGAAGTAGATTCTAAAAATGCAGAGGAGATGTTTCTGTTTTAAAATATATTTAATGTATTCAATCTTTTAGGAATATTTAGAATTTATAATATCGTGATCTGTAATACATATTGTAAGAATATATGTTGACTAGAAAAGGGATAAATTGGCAGTAATTAAAATTTTTAAGAGAGAATTTTTTTAATAGAACTTCCTGTCTTTCTTTAGACAAATTGGTTCATAAATTTGAATTCAATAATCCAAAGAATACTTAAAGAACTTCAAAAATAATATTGATTATGATATAAAGTATTTAAAGAATAAAAAATGAAAAAAAAAAGTTAAGAAAAGAAGATCTTACAAATTATTTATACTTGTTAAAGAAGTTAAGATGTAAAGAAATCACTTAACATTCTTATCTAATGATTCTATTTAAGATAGCTCACCTCAAACATAAAATCCTTTAAAGTTCATGCACAAAATTTTACATTTGATTTTTTTACACAAGTTTATTAAAGTTGAAGCACAAAAATTTACATTTGATTCTTTTACACAAGTTTATCAACAAAATTGTATTAACTCTTTTCTTAAAAAGTTACAGTTAAATAAAAGTTTTTCCTAGTTTAATTTCATAAAGACATTTTTCCGTTTTAATCACACAAAGACATTTTTCCGTTTTAATCACACGTAAATCTTGAAGATTTTAAGAATGTTTGTGTACCGACCAGGCAGTCGGGAGTAATGACGTGGCAGCAAGCGATAATATAGGCGTGTTGAGCGGAACACCTGGCTGACAGAAGGGCAGGAAGTCGGGGAGCTCGCGTAGTCGCCAATCATTAAGTTGGCGTGCTCCGATCTCTAGCATATCTAAACTGGCGGTCACCAGGTTTGTGTCGTAATCGCCAGATGCGAACCCAGGCGACCAAGTGATCAGAGATCGCCGAGAAGAGGACATCGCCGAAAGATCAGGAAAGCTTGTTCAAGGCTTTCAAAGGGCACAAGTGCGAAGGATGAAGTTATCAGATGATCATTCCCTAGCTAGCCAGAGGTTGAGGCCAGGGAACAGCTTACCAGGACATGCACGGTGAAGCAAGTGAAGCAGATCATGATGGCGGCCGGCGAGACCACAGGGAAGGTGTGCATGGTGACACCCCGTACTCGCCACACAGAAGAGATCGCGCTCCAAGGCAGCTATACACGAGTTGCTCCTCACCTGAGTAACTTAGTCGAACAGCCTGAAGAGTAAGAAGTGACGCTCAAGCAGAGGACGTTCCAGATGGTGACACGTGTACAGCTGGATGCGAGCCACGTGTCCAGAGGTGTAACCGTCAGGAGAGAGAAAGTGCACAGGTATATAAGGGATTCTAACGAACTTCTGAGGTACGCGCGTTTAGAACACTTCTTTACGCTTGTGAGAACTTGAGTACGCTGAGAGAGAACATTGCACGGTTCCTGGAGTTCTTAGTTTTTCTCTTAGTATTTTGGTGGTTCAGTCACTGACTTGAGCGTCGGAGCGCGATCGACCGCAGCGGCACCACTTTGTCTTTTGCAGGTTCTTGAGGAGAATCGAGGTGCGAAGGACGGAAGCAAGCGTGGTGCAAAGTCGATCACAGAGGAAGATACCTTTGACGTGGCAAGGCTCTTGCTCTCTGGTCAACCGGCAGGATCAGTTTGAAATATTTTGTAATCTCTTATTATTTTCAAAAGGCACTCTTCTTCTTTCACAATGAGATTGAACAACAAAATGATAAAAATTGTGTAATTTAGTATTGAAAATTCAAAAAATAACAAATGCATAAAAAATTACATAAATGGGTAAGTCACCATTAGTGAGTACAATCTCAAACACTACAAGAAAATCATGAAATAGAAACCAATTTTTAGACACCAAAATAATTAGTTACAATAAAAACTAAAATAGAGACCATTTTAGAAACTAAAAAAAAAATTGGTTTCTAAATTAGTTTCTATTATTTTCTATTATTGTTAAATAGTTTCTAAATTGGTATCTATTTTAGTTTCTAAAATGGTCTCTAATTGGTTTCTAAATTTGGTAGCAAAAATCTTGGTTGCTAATTAGATACCAATTTAGAAACTATTTAACAATAATAGAAAATAATAGAAACTAATTTAGAAATCAAATTTCTTTTTAGTTTCTAAAATGGTCTCTAATTTAGTTACTATTGCAACTAATTATTTTGGTTTCTACAAATTAGTTTCTATTTCATGATTTTCTTGTAGTGAAATATTCAAAACAACAAAAGATGTATAGTGTGAGTACAAATTTCAGTTTAAAACAGATATTGTCAACAAAAAATACGACTTTTATGTAAAATTTGAATAAAAGTAGTCATCATTCATACGACTTTAATTAAGCTCACTAATTTGCCTAAATTATTTTTAATAGAAGTCGCAAACTTCAGTTCAAATAAAATACAAAGAATTTGTACTTAGGGTTGGCAACTTTAGTGTATTTTATTTGAACGGGAGTTGTCATCCTAGTTGACAACTTTAGTTGAAATATTTTTTTTCCTCTACAAAATAAAAATATGCATATAATAATTTAGAAATTAATTTAAAATTACATGAACTAAACAATGTTGTGTAGAATTCCATTTATAGTATATAATTTCAAATTTTCAATTTTATTTTATTTAAAAAATCATAAATAAAGTTGAAGAATTAAAACTATTTTTATCTTTCTAATTCTTTTGTTTAGTTTTCATGTGGAAGGTTAAACTCTTATGGGTTGATTTCACAATTAATTTTGAGGTTATGTGGACTAAAGTTTTATTCTTCAATATTTGTAATAAGTTACGCCAAATGGTGTAGTCTTTTTTAGTTCTAATTTCTATTATTGGAATTATTTTTGAATGCATGTTAATGACTCAATTTTGTTCTTTAATTACAATTCTTGTTCAATTTATGAGCAATATCTATCTTTTTAATTTAAGAGGTAAAAGATAAAATCTTACAAATAGACGCATGGAGATGAATAAAGTACTCAATGAATTAGTGGACGCATGTTTCATTAATTAGATTCTATTGAATTGATTGACTTTGGTCAATTCAATCTTATTTGGAGATTGAATGAATAATATATATGTCCACTGATCAAGGATTCACTGCCAGATGAACTTGAGACTCGACCTTTTTTTATCTTCTTACTTTTATCTTTTAATTTTTTGTTCAAACAACCACATAACCACCTTTTAATTAGTTGTTCTTATTATCTAACAATTATTGTAGATGATATATGAAATGTGTCTTACTAATATTATACTTAATATATGTTCATCTCTTTTTGCAGACGATCCATTATAGAGTCTTCTACTGGAACACTTTTATTTGGTTGAAACCACATCAACCAAACTCACTTTAACTCAATCTCTTAATATTATAATTATTTGCTTATTATTATCTAATTCACTTACTAGCTTAAACATTAGAGTATTATTTATATATGTAACTTGATTCAAATCATTCTTAATTTTTTTATCAAACTGAAGTAATTTCTTATTGCAATTCATAACTTAACTCATAAAGATAAAATACAACAAATATTGTTTATTTATAAGGCAGTATTTAAGCGATGACAACTTCCTGTGATATATGTGTGTATGTATGTATGTATATATGTATGTATGCATATATTTTGAATGTCATGTTGCTCATTAAGTTTAGTCTTGGCTTTAGCAAGTCTTTCCTATGGTGATTTTTTCTTCTTCTGAAAATTTAATCCACTGCATTAAATCCTTGGGAAGTCCCAAACTTGTGTAACTATTATTTTCTCAGGATGATTTGGAGGATGAGAAATCACCTTAGGTTTCAGCGAGAAATCAATATTCACATGGTTATTGAGACAATAAAGAACTATGTCAAACTTTCTGGAAACTCCTTTAAGAATGACATCTTCGATTTTTCTGTTTTGAAATTCTTTAAAATTAGTTCGCGACTAACAAAAATTTTGCAGCCTATTCAAGTTGTTTGGAGTTTTCATCAGGTTAGTTGGATTAAAGTCAATACAAATGGTGTAACCAAGGTTTTTCGGGCCTTATTGCTTCTGTTAGGATTTTAAGAGGTAGTATGAGAGAGTTTGTTGGTGCATTTTCTTCCATCTTGGTGTTCGATCGTATATTTATGTTGAATTCATGGAAGCTATCATTTCTACTAAACAAGATCAACATGTTGGATATTGTCGCTTTTGGTTAGAGAGTGACTCTACCTTGGTATGCCTTACTTTCTCTTTTATGCATTTTCATCTTGTTCCTTGGGTTATACGTAGTAGATGGAATCACTACAACATTTTTTAGTTTAGGCAACGCTAAACTAGACCAAGAGTATAAAATTGTTTCCTCAACATAGTAAATGTCACAGTTTTAAAGATGTGGCTTAAAAATTATAAGAAGCTACAATTTTTAACTCGTTGACACTTTAAGCCATAGTTATAAAAATGTTAATATTTTAAGTCACGATTATCTACGCGTGGCCTTTGGGGTCTAAGAAAAAATTGAAATAAAATATAATCTAATTTTGCGTTCCCGCTCTCGTGAAAAAACGCGTGCACTCAACACACAATACATTGTGTCTCTGTTTCCCTCGCGTTCTTTGTGTTTTCTTCCTCGCTCTTGCGTTCTTCCTGCTTTCTTCATCACTGTCTTACGGTCTTTCTCACTCACGTTCTTCCTCACTGTCTTGCATTCCTGTCTCGCATTCTTGTCTGACGTTCTTCCTCACTTCTCATCTAGACAACATTGAGCTTTGGTAAGTTTGTTTGTCATCTTTCTCACTCTTTCATCTATATAATTTAGGGTTTTTTTTGTTCGGTTTTTTTGAATGAATTTTTTTTATTGTTTGTTTGGGGTGTCAAAGATTTTTAGGGTTTGGAGTGTTTGGAAGTCTCTGACCTCACAACACCGAAAAAAACTTCATATTCAACTTTGGTGCTTAACGCACCACTGCTCAAGGTGTTGTTGCTCCTCAAGACATTGCTTTGGTTGCCTTTGATATTAATTCTTTAATTTTTTTATTATTTTATTGCTTTAATTTTTACTTTTCCTTTTGTTATTAAGTTTTTATGTTATTAGTTTCTATGTTTCTACCGCTTACTAAACTAATTTGTCAAGAATAACGTAGAATTTTGTTCTAGATATTATTATAGCTATATATTAATATATATTTGAGGGAAAGTCAATTCTTCAAAACAAAACCTAAAAATTGTATCTAACTTTTCTTCCAATTTGATTTCATACTGTTAGGCAATATAAGCAATTATGAATAACTCATTAGTTAGTTAGCATGCAGATTAAACATTAAAGGATTGGTGGAGTGGTAGTTGGAAAGAACATATTATAATTTATAATTTCTTCTATATTTAAGTTCATTTGTTTTAATGGATTAACAAGAGCTTATAATCACGGTCCTCGTTCTAAGCCTAATATTATATATAGAGACAGATTCTCGTCTCCTTTAATGTTTAAATTAGTGCACTAATTCATTGACTTGTACCTATGGAATAAATCTATAAGGGAATGTGGAATATGTAAATGTTCTCTGTTGCTCTAAAATTAAGCTCCATGCTTCTTTGTCAATGAGAAAACTCACTAACAGAAAGGATTGAGAATGTTACAACTCAAATTTATTTTTAATGGTTTTAATTTTTTAGCATTTACTTTTGCTCACACTATAAATTTTATTCACTAAATTAACTAATTCAATATGAGAAAGACTAAGTGATTTGTCATTACTTATAGGCTTGTTTCAGAGGTTTTATTGTCTCTCTGAATTCAATTTTTCTTATTGTTATTGTGTAGGTTTAGTTCTTATTTATTTCTTTGAAAAATGATTATATTTTAGTGCCATTCAATGACCTCAAATATTCTAGGTGCCATATAGTTAAAGCTCACATTCGTGTGAAGCCTGAGTAGTTTAGGCATGCAACATACCTCTAAATACAACATACCTGACTCTGGCTTTTTTTATTTATATAAAAGTTTGATAGCTTTTTGTGCAAGTTATTTATTGGGTCTTCATTGCTCAGAAAAGAAAAAGAAAAAGTTGCCTATATTTAGACGGTTGATAGCAGAGTTTCAAATTCAATGGGTTTTTTTTTTATGAAATCAATAAATAAAATCAATAACAAAAATTAAAGTTTTACAATTGAAATTGAAATGTAAAGGGTAGTTCGATGAATTGTGCCTTCATAGCCGATTGAAATTCTTTGAATGTTGAGATGAATTGTGGAAGCTTCAATGGAGGAGGCGTGCAAGGAGGCGTGCAAGGAGGCTTATTTGAAGCTATGGATTCCTTGAAGGTGCATGCTAGGTATGAAGAGTGACTGGTTGGACCATATCACTTGAGCTAGGTAGAGAAGAAGACTAAAGTGTCTATCCTAAGGAGGCAAGACAAGAGTGAGAATTTGGCTAGCAACTTTGGCAGCAATTTCACTCATTCATTAATCTTGTAAAAACATGAGCCAAACACCTCAATTTATAGGAGTGAAGGCTGAAAATTTTGGAGCCAAAATTTGAAAATTCAAAATAAAACTCTCCAATGAGAAGGTGTCTTGTGCAGCAGTCATGCTTTCACTACAAGAAAATCATCAAACAAAAACCAATTTTTAGACACCAAAATAATTAGTTGCAATAGTAACTAAATTAGAGACCATTTTAAAAACTAAAAAAAAAATAGTTTCTATTATTGTTAAATAGTTTCTAAATTGGTATCTAATTAACAACCAAAATTTTAACTACCAATTATTTAGTTTATAAATTTGGTAGCAAAAACCTTGGTTGCTAATTAGATACCAATTTAGAAACTATTTAACAATAATAGAAACTAATTTAGAAACTAAATTTTTGTTTAGTTTCTAAAATGGTCTCTAATTTAGTTACTATTGCAACTAATTATTTTGGTCTCTAAAAATTGATTTCTATTTCATGATTTTCTTGTAGTGTTTCCATGTTTAGCTCACACCTTCCATGCTAAATCATCTTCACTCCTAGGTTGCCATATGAACGTCCATGTGCTCCATGCCAAGGTGATTTTCGTCCTCCAATATACCCTAGACGTTTTAGGGTTACATTGGGCTCAAAGAAGCCCAATTGTTACCCTGACTAGTCAATTTTAACCCTAACTATACCTATTTTACTATTGGCCCAAATACAAGCCCAAAACCCTATGCTACTTGGCCCAAATATTTGGTCCAATTATTTTATACTACTAGGCCCAATACATGTCCCATGAAATCCTAAACAACTTTATACAATTTATTTAAGCTAAAGCTTGACCCAAAAATAATGTTGCAGCAAAAAATCAATCTTCTTGTGTTCTTCTAACCAAAGCTCTAGTTTATGTTTTGATGATTTGGAGGTCTTCTTGGATATGTTTGTACATTCCTTCACCCTAGAGTTGTCCTCTTGATTGAGCCTACAAAAGCCCAATTAGACCCATATTTGCAAATAAATCAATAAACAACCTCTAGGTCTTCATCCTACTTATTATGTGGTTGTGTGTGGCTGGGGGCTCAACCATCAAGTGTGTCATTCACATTGTCTTTTTAGGAATTGATCAAGTAAGTATACCCATTGGCTCCATGTATCTTCACATCATCAAAGCCCTGAATAAATGATTAGTTCAATAACCTTTTGTTGACTTTGTCTCGTTATCATATTCATTAATATGAAGTTTTTAGTAACATTATATTTTGGTCTTTTATTACATCCATGAAAGATGCCACTATGATGAGAATGTATGCAAACTATTGTCTAACTTTCTTGCCTATAGAGAGATATTTTTATTTTCTCTTAAGTAAAACATCTATACTTTATTCTATATTATGAATAGTTTAATTCGTATGTTGCTGTTATGGTAATGTTTTTTGAAAAAAATCAGCATCCAATTGGAACTCTTGTAGATACAGGATATTGGATGACTTCATAAAAATTAAATTCTTTAAGTTTCATATATTCATGTGAATGTAGCTCTCTGTTTTATGTACTACCTTTTAGATTTCTTTCTAATTCTTGGTGTTGTTATTGATGAAACTAAGAAAGAGACATAACTAAGGGAAGCAAATAAAAGTAAGAGTGCTTAAAGAAATTAGGATTGATTTACTACTGACATTTTAATGACCTTTTTAGAAATCATCTTTCCACATGTTCAACCATATTTTATCTCAATCTTTGTACGTCTGATAACTATTGAAAGAGGTCAGTTGTGTGATAAACAAACTTAACTCATTTATCATTTTAAATATTCAAAGCATGTTTACTTTTTGTTTATTTAATGGTTAAATATATGCTGGAAATATTTAGATTCATGGACCTAAATGTTTTTTGTTTTTATTAATCCTTATTGATAAGTTTAGGCATCACCTTTATAAAAGTCTATTTTAGTAACGATTTTACCTTAATTAAATTATATTAGTTTTTAAAATTTGACTCAATTCAATCAGTGTACAATTATATTTAATTATTGTAATAATCGAGTTAGTATGATGTATGGTAGGTATTAGGTATTGCAAGTCTACTCTACAATTCAGATTCATTTATTTGTTCCCATTTTCTCTCACCAACACACATACTAGTTATTCCTCCAAGAACTCCACTTGCTAGCTCCAAGTCAAGTTCTATAACTTGTTATTAACTCATATTAAATTGGAGGAGAACAAGTATTTATCATCTTTTATTCTTATTATTGTTCAAACTTATTAATTATTTTGGAGACATTTACAATATATGATGATTTTTTATCTATTAGATTTAAGATGGTAGACAAAGAGTGGACTAAATTTCCAAGGTTTCGTAAAGAGTATATTAATGGTGTTGAGTTATTTTTAGATTTTGCATACACTAGTGGAAGACCTCAAGGAATGAGATTTTGTGCTCTTGTTCTAAGTGTAGAAATCGTTGTTGGACAAGAAGAGATGTAGTCTATGATCATTTAATAGCTATATGATTTCTAAAAGGATATAAAATTTGGGTAAACCATGGGGACGAAATATCATAGTTGCCTATTATAAATGATGATGACATGGAAGATGATATTGACAGCTTATTGCATGATACATTTAGAAATGTGATAGAAGAAAATGGTGGAAACGATGGTCCTGACGAGGAAGAAAAAAAAATCTACAATTTGATTAATGAGGCAAAACAAGAGTTATACCCTGGATGCGAAAGTTTCTCTACTCTTTCTTTCATAATTCGATTGTATCTCTTAAAATGTCTTCGTGGGTGGAGCAATGCCTCATTTTCTAACCTATTACAATTATAGAAAGAAGTCATGTCGAATCTAAACATTCCTGAATCCTTTAATAAAATAAAGGCCTCAATTAAAGATTTAGGCCTTGATTATAAGAAGATTCATGCAAGTCCAAATGATTGTATGTTATATTGGAAGGAGAATGAAACTGACATTTTTTGTGATAAGTGTAAAGTTTCAAGGTGGAAGGAATCTTGTGATGTAAATTTTGACTTACAACAACAACAAAATCAGCAGAAACTGCTTTCAAAAATTTTGAGGCACTTTCCATTAATTCCTAGACTTCAAAGGCTATTTATGTGCTCAAACACTACAGAGTCAATGAGGTGGCATGAAGAAGAGCGGTCAAAAGATGGTAAATTGAGACACCCTGCTGATGGTGAAGCTTGGAAAGACTTTGATAGACTTTATTCTAATTTTTCTTCTGAGACACGAAATGTAAGACTTGGTCTAACAAGTGATGGCTTCAATCCATTTAGGACTATGAGTATATCACATAGTACTTGGCCAATCATGATGGTGGTGTACAATTTTCCATCATGGTAATGCATGAAACCCGAATACACTGTGTTGTCACTATTAATTCCTGGACCACAATCACCAGGAAATTATATTAATGTGTATTTGCAACCACTAATTGAGGAATTAAAGGAATTATGGGAAATGGGTGTAGAAACATATGATATCTTAAGAGATCAAAAATTTCAAATGCATGCAACTCTTTTGTGGACTATCAATGACTACCCTGCATATGCTATGTTGTCAGGTTGGAGAACTAGAGGAAGGTTGGCATGACCATGTTGCAATCATGACACATTCATCTTACTTGAGACATAGTCATAAGATGTGTTATATGAATCATCGTGTCTTTTTACCACCAAATCATGCATGGAGAGTTAATAAAAAGTCCTTTAATGGAAAGAAAGAGTTTGGATTTGCACTAACTATGTTAGAAGGGATTGAAATCCTAAAAATATTAAAGGATTTCAAAAATTATTTTGGAAAGAATAAAAAAAAGATGGCCCGTGGAAAAAGAGATCAATCTTTTTTTAGTTTCCCTATTGGTCACAAAATAAATTACGACATAATCTTGATGTAATTCACATTGACAAAAACATATGTGATAATGTTATTGGAAGTCTTTTGGACATTCATGAAAAGACAAATGATCATATTAATGCACATTATGATTTACAAGATATGGGAATTAAAAAGAATCTTTATCCTAGGGAGATTGATGGAGGTCGTGTACAATTTGCAAGATCTTGTTTTTCAATGAATGCACATGAAACGTCAATTTTTTGTGGTGTTTTAAAGGCTTCCAAATTACCATATGAGATTGCATCAAATATTTCAAAGTGTGTGAATGTTAGTAAAAAAAATTAGTGGTTACAAGACTCATGATGCACATTTCATGCTACACTACTTGTTACAAGTTCCAATAAGAAGCATAATGCCTCATGTAGTGGCTAACCCTTCAATTCGTTTGGGGTCCTTTTTTCCCTCTGTGTCAAAAAGTGATCCATGTGCAAGATTTGGATTTCTTAGAATCTAATATTACAGAAGTACTTTGTCAGATGGAGACAATATTTCCTCCTATTTTTTTGACATAATGGTTCACTTGCCTATCCATATAGCAAATGAAATAAGGTTAGGTGGGTCGGTGCAATTTCGATGGATGTATCCAATTGAGAGATATTTATGCAGACTTAAAAGTTATGTTCGAAATAAAGCTTACCCAGAAGGTTTTATTGTTTAAGGGTATTTAGCAGAAGAAGCTTTGACACTTTGTTCAAGATATTTGCATAAAGGTGTAGATATAAGGCTGAATAGAAAAAGGATAAATTATGAGGGTAATGATTTATGTGATGTAGATTTGTGTGATTACTTTTCAAGTAGTGGTCTTCCTTTGGGGGGAAATAAAAAAGGTAAATCATTTTCTTTGGATTTTACATCTAAAGATCAAGCACATCGATACCTCTTATTCAATTGTTACGACTTAGACATATACATTAGGTATGATAATAGTTTTTTTTCTCATTTTCTCAATTATAAATTATAATTCAAATCACTAACAAAATGTGTTTGTATTTATAGAGAGTGTGATGATATTTTAAATAGGAAGACTAAAAGAAGAAAGTGGATTAAGACGGAGAACCAAAATCAAGATTTTAGTGAATAGTTCAAAGATAGAGCCATGAAAGACGACATATCACTTCCACTTAAAGAATTCTCTTATGGTCCTAATAGTGTTGCAAAGAGATTTTCAGGTTACCTCATCAATGGTTATAGATTTCATACTACAAAGAGAGATGCAACACACAAAACTCAAAATCCTGGTGTAACTTTGGTTTCATTGACTCCAAGTTATGCAAGTTCTAAGGATGAAAATTCTAGGATAGAACATGTCACTTATTATGGGGCAATCAAAGACATAATTGAGTTACATTATTATGGTCATTTGAAATTTGTGATGTTTAGGTGTGATTGGTTTGAGGGTGGGGAAGACAAATATGGACTTACATGTATCTACTTTAACAAAAAATGTTACCAAAATGACCCCTTTGTGTTGGCTTCCCAAGTCCACCAATGATTTTTTGTTTAAGATCCTTTTGATATAAATAGAAACTATGTTTTGAAGACAGTTCCAATAGACAGTTCCAATATGTCTGTCACTATAGCTGAGAAACCTTCTAAACATTTGGACAGAAAATTATTCTGATGATCTTGATTTTGATGACACTTTGTTTGACTACATGGACTAAGAGGAGGATTGTTAATGCTGATAGGATGACAAATTGTCTGATGTGAGAATTCTTGAAATTTAAGTTATAGAATGTATAATTTTTGTTTATCTATCCTTATTATTATTTTCAGTCCACTTAAATTGTATTCTTCATTGTTTGTTATAATAACAAACAAGCAAAATGAAGGAAAATTGGAAAACTTTTTGTGAATTTGGCTTGTTTTCTGTTTTCATTTTTAATTGATATGTTTTCTCAAAACTGCCATATTGTTTTCTATTTTTTCCTTTTATATCATGTCTTCTTGCATTCAACACTTTAAAATATGCATTCAAAAACTAAATTTTACTTTGTGGTCTTGTTATATTCTATAGTTACATTCTCTTACATTGTGGTCCTTCATATAACATGTTAATAAGATGACTAATTATGTTTTGCTTTAACTTCCATGGTGGTATATCAAATTATTGTTTTCACATAATGAATAAGGAAGCAAACTTAAAACGACATATGAATGCTCAAGACAAGATTCAAATGAGTGTTGCAAATTTGGAACCTCCTCTCGTAAAATCAAGCAAAAAATTGCTAAGAAAAATGCAAATCAAACGTGAAAAAATGACAAGTAAAGAATGTACCACTGCACCTACTATTGTTGCCCAAAGACAAGTGAGCTTGCCTAATCTTAAGGTAAGTGACTAAATAAATTTGGACAGGATGCTTAATTAACAAAACAAAATGTTGCAGTTGCAAGTACTGTTCAACATAAAATTCATAGTCAAAACAAACATTGATTGGAAGAATTGACATCTAAAAGCATCAAACATAGACAACTCCCAGAACCAAATATGAAATCCACGAAAAAGACAACAATTGCAAGTGATAAGTCAAAGGAAAGGCTACAAGCACTTGAAAGAGCATTGACTCAACTTAGTAATTCTAGTGCCAATGAATAACTTGAGCAAAAGGGAGTCTCACCAGAGGAGAATTCTAAGAAAAGACAATTGCCTATGAAATTAGTACAAGTTGAAGTTGATAGTTCAAAGGTAAAAGGTCAACTTAGAAAAAAGACAAGAATGATGGATGACAACTCAAAATCTAAGGAAGGAATAGTGATTGAAGATGTTGAATCAATGACAAAACAACAACACGCTCCTAATAAAACACAAACAAAAATTTTGTCCATCAATGTCAATAAATCAATTTCTTAAAGAAAATGGAAACAATAAAAGTGAAGAAAAAAATGTTCAAAATGGAAGTGAGGATGAAGAACAATATGTTGGAGAAGAAAATGCATACCAAGATGAAGATGGAGTGAATACGATAGAAGGTAAATGTTTATTATTACAAATAGACAACATTTTTTTTTCATATTTATGTCTTCTTTATAATATTTCATTTAATGAGTTCAATGTTAAAATAGGAACAAGTAAGAAAAAAGCGCAAGGTCAAACTCAATGCTTAGTATACACATGGAAGATCTAGTCAAGAACGTCCAGAAGTTATCTTAGACATTGATCGAGAACCAACTGGTCCCACTTGACAAGATTTTAACTGACTTAAGTTATTTCCTTGGCACGATAACTAGGACTTCTTCCTTTTGTCCCTTGATTTACACAAATTTCAAAGCTTTTCTCAATGATAAATATAACAAGGCTCGTATATGAGCATATGTTATGGTATGAAAAATAAATTTACATTGATTTAATGATCAAATATTTATGAAAATACAATCATTCTAATTCTCTTTTATAAGAAAAGTTCATCATTAGTGATAAAGGAGAGAAAGCGATATTTACTCGGATAAATGATGCATGGAGACACTACAAGAGTTTTATCAATAAAAGACACTTTTTAAAGTACTACACATTGAAGGATCGCCTCAAATATCGTCCATTATTCAATTCTGAAGATCATTTCAAACAATTGTTGAAATATTGGAACACTAGCATTATCAAGGTTAGATAATTTAATGTCTTATTTCTTTAAAATTGCATTATTATCTACCTTCATTGTTATTTTTATCTTATTACAATGTGGAGTATTAGTGAGCAAAATGTTGCAAATAGGGCACAACAAAAGTACATTCATCGCTTGAGACCAACCAATTTAGCTAGAATTCATGTTGAATTAGTAAGATAATTCTAATTATGTCTCAATATTTTAAATCCAATACAAAAACATCCTTTTTCTTATTATTGTTTTTTAATATATAATTGTTGTAGCGTGCCAATAAAAAGGTAGGAGAAAAAGTTACCCAAGTTGAAATGTTTATTACAACTCGTCAACATCAAAAAGGCCGAAGAGGAAAAGAAATGGATGAAGAAACATATAATATCATTGTAAGTTTACAAATATTTATGAAGTACATAAAAATATGTTCTTTTTAATAGTTGAAATTCATTCTCTTTTATTAGACTAAACTTCAAGGTTCTATTCAAAACTCAAATGAATATGCACACTACAAGAAAAATTGGAATTATATACCGCCAAAATCCGTATGTAAGACCCAAAATTCGTATGTAATGTAAAAAAAATTATTTTTAATTTTTTCATTATTACTAATGATTATTTTATCCCTATTTAATTTTTTTTTAATAATAGAGGCATTCTACAATGGATAGGACTCGAATCAGGGAAGCATTAACCACTAGACCAGACAAGTTCTTTGGTCATATTATCATTTTTATTATACTTATTATTATTAATATAATTTATACATATTAATATAATTATTATTAATAATAATAAAATAAATTATATTCTATAGTATTAATATTATTCATATTATTAATATTTATTAATATTATTAATAATAATATTATATTATTATTATTAATATTAGTATTAATATTATTATTAATATTAGTATTAATATTATTATTATTAATATTATTATTAATATTATTATTAATATTAATATTAATATTAGTATTAATATTATTATTATTAATATTATTATTAATATTAATATTATTATTAATATTATTAATATTAATATTATTATTAATATTAATATTATTATTAATATTAATATTAATATTAGTATTAATATTATTAATATTAATATTATTATTAATATTATTATTAATATTATTATTAATATTATTATTAATATTATTATTAATATTATTATTAATATTATTATTAATATTATTATTAATATTATTATTAATATTATTATTAATATTATTTTTAATATTATAATTAATATTATTTTTAATATTATAATTAATATTATAATTAATATTATTAATATTATAATTAATATTATTAATATTATAATTAATATTATTAATATTATAATTAATATTATTAATATTATAATTAATATTATTAATATTATAATAATTATTATAATTAATATTATTATTAATATGATAATTAATATTATAATTAATATTATAATTAATATTATTATTAATATTATTAATATTATTATTAATATTATTAATATTATTATTATTATTAATATTATTAATATTATTAGTATTAATATTCATATTATTAATATTATATTCATATTTTTATATTAATATTGTTAATATTATTAATAATAATAAGTATAACAAAAATCATAATAATATTAAGGAATTTGCTTACTGTACTTGTAGTGTGCAGAACAAGCATTTCAATCAATATTTGGAAAAGAGAAACCTGGAAGAAAATTAAGACATAGAGGCAATGGTAAAATTTGTGGTAAAGCAGCAAAATCCAGATTTAAAGGAGGATGACACATGTTTTAACTAAAGAAAGTAGTGGAGTGAGGCTACATTCATCTCCATCCACCCATGATTTTCATTATGAGCAGGTATATATAATTGAAAAGTATTTACTGGACTTTGAGAAAAGTTTTCAAGTTACACATGAAATTGCATTGATTTGTAATGTTGGAGGAGTACATTTAAAAGTTACAATTTTATCCTTAAGTTTTTTTTTTTTGCTTGGATCATGGAGATATAAACACATACATAATCATATTGGAATTTCAATCATGTTAATAAGTTTAGTGATATGGATTAGAATAGGTGGTACTCTTGATTTTGTGTTGTAAACACATACATACAATTGTCTAGTGTTACGTCAAAGTTTAATGAATTTGATTAAGGCATGTTATTGATTATTTATAAAATTATATTTTGGTAGTTGCTATATTTATTTTGTTTGAATTAGATTTAATTAGTATATATTTATGTACTTTTTTTTAACTTGAAGTCAATGAAGACTATGAAACCAATATTGAAGAAGAATGAACTTATTGATATGTGTAGTAATGAAACAATAGATTATGTTTTTTAGGCAATGGTTTTAAAATTGTTGTCTTTATAAAAACTGTGACCTATTACAAACGGTCACGCTCATCTTGACCACGACCAAAAAACCATTGCCTAAACTTTAGGCCACGATTTTTATGCTTTAGACCACAATTTTATGTTGTTGTCTAAAGTAATAATTATTGTAGTGAATAAATGTTTATCTTTTTGTACAAGGATTGAGTTTAAAGTATTACATATTTTTAGGGTCGAGTAACTAATATGCTGAGAGTTCTACATGTTTGCTTAATTAGCTTGACTTTGTTTAGTTTTTTATTTAGACTTTTTCATATTTGGTATAAACTTTTTATGTATAGTTTTGAATAATTGAGATATTAAATATCATAGTAATAGTAATGTCTAATATAAGTTTATTAAAAAATAGATGAATTAGTATTTAGTATTATGCATGAGTATTGATATATCACCGTGAATTAATTAAAAACATTAAAAAAAAAGTTCATTTAATTGCAAAGAATGTTAGGTGTTTGATCCGAAAAGGACAATCTAGTCTTTGGCTGCCCGAAAAAGGAAACGTAAAATCTTCTTAACTTTCCATTATTGATTCGTTTGCTAGAATTTGAAGGAAAGGGAAAGAAGTTAGTTATGCAAGGAAGAAATAATTTAATTTAATATTTGACTTTCTCATTGAAAGAAAATTCCAGAGAAAAAGAAAACGTTTCAATCAAATTCACAGGATAAAAAAACTTAAGGTATATTAGGACAAGTTTATCTTAGAATTTACTTATGAAACAGATCTTATATTAGGATTATTTATTTAGCTACAGAGTTTATAACGGAAACTTTTTAATATAATATGGCTTTTCTCTTATTTTTTATGTGAAAAAAAATCATTATTAGTAATTAAAGAAAAGTTTTTAAGAATGAAACCCACATATTTTTAACCTATCCCTAACACACCTATGAAGGGTTTGAACTCTCATTGACTTTAATACATTCTAAGCAAAATAATTATCACATTGAACATCCTTTAGTTTTTATTTTGGTAACAAAACATCCTTTAGTCAAGCATTTTGCATACAAATTATTTTTAACATGCTAATATTTGATCTTAAAAGGGCGAAATTGAAAATAAAATTAAGGTTTAAGACATCACTTGTTCGAAGTTCAACTTAAGGCATACATTCATTAAAGATATATTAAAATTGATACTTGCCTTTATTTTATTTATGAGGTTGATTGGTTTAACATGGTTCTCCAACTTCACTATTTAATTTTTTTTCGAGATATATATATATATATATATATATATATCGTTGACAAATGTGGATTGAGAGCCAAGAATGGTTGGCTTCTTCCTTAAATAAAGGGTGAAAACAATTGATGGGCAAATAAGCACTTTCTCAACTTCAATTCTCCATTTTCTTACGAAAACTTGTTCTTGACTTAATTTGAGATAAACTATTAATTTGTATTCAATTATCTGTCCTTGTATTTAGGTTGACACTAAAGTGCACATGTTCTTGTTTCTTTTACTAGGGATGATCTTCAATGCATTTTTTTTTATATAAGAATGTAATGAAAGGTTATTTATTGAAGGATATAAGTAAGAAAAAAAAAATTAAAATAGCCTATAGTTAGTTCAAGAAAACTATTTTTTTTAGTTTGTTCCCATACAGAATCTAATATTTTATCAATATAAGAGGATTGTTTTTATAACTGTACACATTTTGTTACTAATTATGCCTTTATCAATATAATTTATTTTATCTTTATTATTTTATAAATATCTTCTTAAATTCAATTAATTATTTATAATAAAACTTATAATAATTATTTTAAGTACATATTATTTATAAAATTTAATAAAAAAATTATTTTAATAATTACGATAATGTTTTTATTATCGTAATAAAAAGATAAACACCCGTGTATACTTATATATATATATATATATATATATAAAGAATACATATTTTACTCTTAATTATTTATAATGTGATGATTATATTTAAATATTTATAATTAATTTATATAAATATTTTAAAATATATTTATTTTATTGAATTAAAAAAAATAAACGCATGCACTCACGAGTTTTCTATATTATCTAATAGTCTAATATAGGAGGAGGATTCTCATCTTCTTATTTATATATATATATATATATATATTACAATTAATGTGTTATTTATAGTGTAATAATACTATAAAAAAGTATTTAAATAATCAGATACACAAACATCTCACGTCATGTTTCCACCAGTAACATAATAAGAGAAATTGATAAAAGGAAAGTTATTCTCGTAGAGAAATAAAATAATTTTTTTTTTAAATAATAGTAATAATATATTTTAATACTAGTAATAATATATTTTAATAACTAATTATAAATGTATAATCCATTATAATATAGACTAATGCTAAACTGCGTATTATGATTATCAATTACTAGATACAATTTCATAACTGTGTATACGTTTTTTTTTAATTTAAATAATATAATTATAAAAGAATAATTTAAAAATTAAGAAAAAATGTATGTTTATATTATTTTAAGTGGAGAAACTAAAAATATATCCTTTTTTATTAAAGGATAAACTTGTTAAATAAACAGATGACACTAAAGAGGTTACAAGAATTATCCTCATTATATAATGATGACATAAATAAAATAAATATAATTAAAAAATTAAAAATATAATAATTATAATTTATAATTATTAAAATAAAATTATGAAAACTGTTTTTGTCGGTTGACTCTGATTACAAGTTCTAGCTCCGTCTGTCTCTGCTGGAATCTACTATTCCCTTTGTTACGTTAGAATATGTGGCTCCGTTGAACACGAAGAACCCTACCTGTTGATTGCACTCCGACGATCAAGTCAGTAAGGGCTTATAAGAATTAAGAAGTAACAAGTTTCAGTCTTAGAAACCGCATCCCTTAATGATGAGAATCAAAAAGATGTTATCAATAGAAGAAATGGACAAGGGCCAAAGCATTTAAAGTTCTTATTATTAGTCTTTGCAAAAGATAAGGCCCAAGCCCAAAGCCCAAGCCCAAGCCCAAGAAGCCCAAGTCCAAACCATGAGGGGCAAGGCCAAGCATTAAATAAAAGAGCATCATTTGAATGACTCTTGTAGGAGGTGTGGATATTAAATAAATAGGTGTGAATGTATTAGAGAGAGTCACTTTGTCCATGTGACTTAGTAGGGGGTGTAGGTGTAGTTTTTAGGAGGTGTCATAGTAGAAAAAGGTCACACCTCCCATGTGACTTGTTTTTGGTGGGAATTTCAAATGAGTTTTATTTGAAATTTCCCACCTATTTTTCAGCACCTCTAGGCTATAAATAAATGTGCTTAGCTTGTACAATTCAGATTGGAATTTTATAGTAGAGAGACTATACTCAAATTTGGAGAGAAATTGTGAGTCTTGAGTCTTCTTCTTCCTTTGCCTTATCTTGTGAGCTATGGTGAGCTTCAAGTGGCGGCACTCCATCACTTATCTTGGATCAAGGAACCAAGTGGCGTGAAGTGTTCTTCCAATTCTCAAAGTCCAGCAAACTCCTTCTATAAGTGTTCTTCCTTCATGTTCTTTCAATTCCATTCGGTAGATTAGCTTTGTTTGTTGTTTCTTTTCATTTCTACCGTTTGAATTTCTGTTTTCCAGCTTTGCTTCTAGTTTCTGTTCGGTGCAGTAGTTTATTATTTCAATTCTGTCCAGCTTTCAATTCTTGTTCTTCATTTCTTGTGTTTTGATTCCATTTGACAATATATGGACTTCCATATGAGTCTTGGTTGGTGCTAAGTCTTGGTGAGTTCTTGAATTAGAACATTGATCCAATTCTAAAGTAAGGTGCCATTTGTGACCAGCTCAAGTTGCTCCTAAGAATGTCAAAAAATCATGTATTCTTGTAGTTACATTCACATCACTTAACCTGGACTCTCACGTCCCTTTTAATAGTTTACCTCTTGTGGCACCTTTCTATCACGAGAATATAATCTCAACTGAAAGCGTACTCAACAGGAGAATATTCGAGAATATTTTGTTCAAGGGCTCACTATCACAGTGCAACAACATAACGAAATCTTTTCTCCAGGGAGTGCATAAAATAATAACAAAATAACCTCCAGGGTACCAACTCATGTACTAGCATCAGGGGTCAATTTTGTTTACGTAGGCACCCACAGCGTGGCGCTACGCATCATATATGCAACCTAAACTTTATGTGCCCTAGCACACACGCACACTAAGCGCATCCCTAGGTCCATAAATACCCCTTACTCGCCACCTATACCTTATGCACGAAGGGTTACACTAAACATACAAAAAGGACTAATACATGCACTCGAGCCCAATCACATGGCCCGCCAACTTGGTCCAAAAGCCGAGCTGACCTATCTGTGGCAAGTGCTGAGGTCCGACCTCCGAGTATTGAGTTCTGAGCACTTTGGTCCAATACAAAAACATTATAAAATAAATACTTTTGTTAATTTTATAATTATATAGTATTTGGTGATAATTATTATTTATTATAAGTATTTTTTATAAGTAATAAAGTTAATAAAATAAGTTATCATTATAAGGATAAAATTTGAAATAAACTGTGCATATTAAAAATAGTTATAAAGAAGATTCCTCTTTATTAATAAATATAATATGCTTTCTGTTTTTGTTACTTAGTTTTAAAAAAGGTGTGAGATCTATTTTTTTTTATTCCTTTGCTCACTCATTTTAATCAAACCAAATAATACACATTTTTAATGTTTTTTCTTTTCTTCATTTTTCATCGCTTCTCTCTTTCACATGTGAAGCAGGATATTAATGATACCAGAAAGTTAATTTATTAGTCATGTGTTAATTTTTTGAGTAAAAAACAAAAATTAAAGCATTATTATCAAAATTATTAAATTTGGTGTAAAAATGCTCTTTACATTTATCTCAATAATTCAGTAATGATTTTAGTTTCAGTTATGCGACTTTTTTTGAGATTTCGTTTGTTGAGGGTTTTATCTTTTAGAAAAAAACACAACTTTAAGACTGAGAAATATTCCTTCACTCCAACACATTGTGAATGTTGTCTTTGTCGAAAGTTTTTCTTCTCACTTTGATTTTAGCTTTTCAAAGAGAAACTATTTCGTCAAACTATTCATCCCAAGAAAAAAAAGAATTACTTTCACCACCATCGACATTACACTTCAAAAACAGACATTAGACTTCAAAAAGAGTGTGGCTGTACACTTACAAAACATACCATTTCAAGACTTTAATACAATTGCTTTTAACTAGGACAATGATCACATGGTAGTTTGTTGTCCTCGTTTAACAAAGTGGACTAAAATTAAAAAATAAATATAAAATACTCATAGCTTTTTATTGAAGGAATTAAATATATAAGAGCAACTTCAAGGACTTAAAAGATTAAAGAATGTGTATTTACAATAAGAGTTAACAAACAATAAAAGTCTCAATTTCTTTTTTTGAAAAGAGTCGAGAAGATTCACCAAAACTTTAAGACAATGTATGAGTTTTTTTTTATATACTATTTTTTCAAGTTCATTCTTAATTAAAATGGGACCAAACTCACTTGAATTCTTAAATCTCATACTTGTACTGTCGTTTTTATTACAATGAGACACAATTATCTAAAATCCTTGTTAGAAAAACTTTCAATACAAGTAATCTTAACAATACAAGATTCAATCATTTACGTGTTTGTTCACGTTCATAACATCATTAGTTGTGTTCTTCTTAGAAAAAATACTAGGAAGATTCGTCACCAATGCACCATAAATATTCTATATAAAAAAAGTTTAAACATTACCTGTAACCTTAAGTTGATGGATATGCAGATTTTTTTCTTATATACTATTCTTCAAATTTATTCCTACTAAATATGTGACAAAACTTATACTTAAAATCCTAACACAAAGTTTGCCTGGATGTGAAAAGATAACGAATTTTCATGTTATAACAGTATAAGAGTAAAAATAGTAACTAGGTAGTTGGTAGAAGATTATTAGTAGAAATATGGAAGCGCATTAGTTTAAAAATAGTTCAAATAATCTCTCATACTCTGTTACATTGCAGCATTGGTTTGGTTCAAGATTATTAGTAGAGATTTGGAAGAGGCTGAATAATGAAAATGTATAACTTAATATAGGAAGTTGTAGTATAGTAGAAGAGAAATGGACATAAATTTGTTGATATATGTGTTAACTTATCTTTCTATATCAGCGAATTCTCCATGTAAGTTATTCTTCCAATTCATATTTTTTAATCAATTATTTTAATAATGATTTTGGCTTCCATATTAACTAAAATACTAACAAGATAAATAGTATATAAAAAAATAAATCTATAATTTTTTAATCAATTATTTTAACAATGATTATGATATTAACTAGAATTAACAAAATAAATAGTATATAAAAAAGGAAATCTCTAATTTTTTTGTGTTAATATTTTAGGTTGAAGAGGTTGTTGAGTGTGAAGGCAGGACCAATTGGGGTGAACTGACTAGACACCGTATTTTAGTGAGTGTGCTTAATTATTGTGTCCCATCTATAATATTTAGTTAACAGATTTTTGTGCTTGTAATCAAATTGTAACAAACAAAATCTCCTTCAGATTAATTACTAGTAGAGAGAAGGACCGAATGGCGATTCTGAAACGGAGATAGAAAGATAGGGTTAAGGAGGGATGGTGGAGGTGGAAGAGGGAAGAACATTGGAGCAGAGCGACAGAGCATAAGGAAGCTTCTCCGAAAAAAGAAATCATGGGTTGAAAACTCCTCTACGCTTTTCTTTTCAAACTTTCCATACAATCATGGGGAGTATGATATGTTTAGGGTCTTCCAGAAATGGGCTAGAGTGAAAGAAGTCTTCATCTCCAAGCGTCTAAATAGGTGGGGAAGAAGGTTTGGATTTGTGAGATTTTTTCCTGTCCCAAATGAGGGTAGACTTGAGAAGCAGTTAGATCAAATTTATATTGGCAATCTAAAACTATATGTAAACCTTCCAAAATATCGGAGAGCAGAGGATGAAGATAAGCATGAGAGGCCAAATGCTTTTAGAACTGAAAATTTTCGAGGGGTCAATCCTCGGGGTTAGCTAAAGGAGAAAGAGGTCTGACGTGAAAATACTAGGAGAACGTATTAAAGGGGCAATACCTCGAAATCTAAACAGTCTTATGTTGAAGCTGTTCGTCAATCCTCCCAAGACCTATGGAAAGGCCCTGTTTTCGAAACGACGTCAAACACTCCGTCATGGCTGGTCCTTAGTGCAGTTGGAAGGATGTCTTTCGAAGTCTCCCTTGTTACCTTGAGGGAAAAGTTTGTTAAAGGGGGTATGAGCAGGGTTAAACTGAGATTATGGGAGATAATCTAGTCCTCCTAACACCAAAAGAAGGAGAATGGTTGGAAGAAACCATTAAGCTTAACAATGAATGGTTTGGTTCTTTGTTTGAATCTATTGAACCCTGGACTGAATCATATACAACAGGCCATAAAATTGTTTGGGTTGTTGAAGATGGTTGCTGCCCCTTCAAGATTGTGTTTGATGAAGACTTCTATGTACATTTCATTTGTATTTTGCTTTGCTTTAAGTGTGTCTTAGGTAGTGCTTAGAGGTTGTCTAAGAGTGGGCTTTTTGCTGAGTAACTCACCTCATAACCACTGGCCATGTGATAAGAACAAGCATAAGTTTTCTTAAACTGTTTTTCACATGTTTTACAAAAAACACGTTTACTGCATAAAAATAAATCTGTTCTTTTCTAAATAAACAGATTCATTTTTTCACTGATGCCTTGGCTAAGTCTTGTAAAAATTAGATTTTGTGCATCATGTATTTTGACTAAGTCTTCTATCTTTCAAAACGATTGAGTTTTAAATAGTTAAACTTTCTCTGTTTTCGTTTTGAAAAATAAATCTGTTCATCTGTAAATGAATAGATTCTTTTTGTCTCTGGTGCCATGTCAAGCTTAAACGTTTTTAGTTTTATCTCAGCACCAGAATGGTTGACTAAGTCTCCTCACTTAACAAATTCTCTAACTGCTTTTGAAAATAAATCTGTTCGTTTTATTTTCAATCTGTTCATTTTATAACAGCTTTAACTGTTTTTCAAAATTCTGTTATAAGTTGGTTTTCTATAAAATGAAAACTTTTCTGAGTTTAATAATCGTTCATACATTTGCAAAAACAAGTTTTGACAGCAGAGAATTAAGAGTTTACAAAGGATTAGCATTTGTTCTTCAAAGATTTCAAAAATCACAAAGTGCTTGTTCTTGGTTTGGTTCCAAAAGCTTGGTGTGAGGTGCAGCTACTGTTCTAGCAATCTTGCCTACTGGTTTAAGGCAGATCTTTGTATCCTCAATCAGGTGTAGTCATTTCACTTCTCATTTCTTGTAATAGTTTGGTTGAACACTCTTCTTGATAGGTTTTCTTGAAGAGTGGGTGTGTGCTGAAATAGGTTTTTTTCAGCAAGAGTACCTAAGTTCTTGTAGGTTTCAAGAACAGTGGGAATTGTACTTGGTTGTACTTTGTTTTGGTGATTTCCACCTGGTTTTGGTGAAGACTGGATGTAGCTCAGTTGAGTGAACCAGTATAACTGCTTGTGTTCATTCTCTCTCACTCTCTGCAATTTCGTTTCTGCATAATTGATAAAACAACAAAGAAATAAATCTGTTCAATTGAAAATAAATCTGTTCTTTCTGGGCGCTGTGCATACTGTTCTTAATTTCTGGAAAACTGTCTGGTTTCAATAAGAACACTGATAATCTGTTAAAGGCTAATAAAACAGGTTGAGTGTGATAGATTGTCTCACTAATTGTCAAGCCCTTAACTGAACCTAAATCACATTAATTGGAATTAAGGTTTGCTGTTTTCTGTGTTTCACTGTTTTTCAATCTGATATCTGTGTGTGTGCATCTGGAAAATCTATCTGCATAATCTTGTGATTAACCTTGCTGTATAAACGTTTTTCAAACAAAAACAGTGCTGAAATAAATCTGTTCATTTTTACATAAATTGATTTATTTTCTGTAAAACTGTGTTAAACACTGTTTCTGCGAGAAAGTTTTAAAAGGTCAATTCACCCCCCTCTTGAACTTTGGCACTATTAAACCCAACATGGGTTAGGTGCTATGGATTACCGCTAACTTTGTGGAACAAATACTGTTTTTCGAAAGTGGTTGGAGAAGTAGCGTCATTGGTAGAAGTTGATGAATCAACCCTGTCGTGGGAAAAATCTGGAGTACGCCCGTCTGCAGGTTAGATTGCTTAAATCTTGCAAAGCGGAAATGAGGAAGGGTTTTAGGATAAATGGGCATGTCTATAACATTACCATCATCGAGGAGGTTCTTAACCAAGAGAAAGGAGAATGCACATGCACTCATTATCACCTCGATTCGTCTAATAGCATATCGTCTTCGGAAACTGTAGTGGAGGAAACCTTCTTCTCCGCAAGGTCTATAGAGGAAGGAGACGACTATAGCCACAGTGGGAAGCAGTGGGACGCAGTTCCCAAGGGGGAAGATGAGATTCAGCCCCTCGTAAAGACAAAATGGAAGCATTTGGAGGAAAGGGCTCAGAGTGATAGGGGGTGTCAGAATAAAGGCGAATTCTCTTTCACAAATGAAGCAAAACATGCGCATGGAGTGTCTGAAGGAGGGACAACCTTACTAGCTATAAACCAAGTCAAAGTTGCATGTAAGATGATTCAACAATCACTGGTTAACCTAATGGAAGGGGTCCAGGTGTGCAATTCCCTTCATTTTGGGCCTAAGCAAGGTGCAACCCAAGTAGTGAATGGAGGTGTGTGTAGTAAAGAAGTTAGTGAGGGGGGCCCAGTCATAGGTTGTAATGGGGAAATTGTTGAACGGTGGTGTGCAACGGAACGCTCCGTAGCCAAGTCCTCTTCTCCGTTACTCAACAAACGAATGAGGGAGACTGGTTATGGTGAGCACCTTAGAGGATTGAAATTGCTGGAATCCAACTCCGGCGTGTACCCATGCTACGCAATTCACCGATGTAGTGAGGAAGAGGGCTCTTCGTTGGGCTGTGAAGATCCACAATCCAGTGACACCTCTAAGTGGCGTAAGGAAACGAATGCAATAGAGTTAAATGCTGTGCACGAGGAACCAATTCAAATTGTAATGATCAGTAAAACATCACCAGAAATCCGAAGGCTGCGAGATCATGGAACGCCAATCACTCATCCGAAGTGGAGATCAAACGGGGGTGTGGGATCACTCCATCAAGGGTTAAATTCTTCTTCCAGGTTAAGTCACTGCTCCTTCGCAGAATCGAACAATGACATTAATCTGTGTAACAATCGGCTTAAGCTAGAAGATAATGCCGCTGAATCTGCCAGAATATGGGATTGCAGTGTTCAGGGGTAGTGGGGAACGTGGTTGGAGAACTGGACCATATGGAGGTAAGGGACAATGATGTCAAAAAGGGGTCTAGGGGGAGTGTTTTAAAGAAGTTATCATGATAATTTTAAACCTCAACATTAGAGGATTGGGAGGAGGGGTGAAAGCACGTATCTGAGTCATATTGTGGCTAAGGAGAAGGCAAAATTTCTTTGTCTACAGGAAACGAAGACTTCCTCGTTTACGGACGTTATATGTTATTCGTTATGGGGAGATAACAACATCGGTTGGATTCTTAATGAAGGGATCAATGGGACATGGAGCATAGTAACAATGTGGCATAAAAAAGTTTTTTCTTATGCAAACCATGTAGTAGGACCCGGTTTTATAGCAATTATGGGGTACCATCTTAAAGCAAATTGTCAATGTGTGGTGGTGAATGTATATGCAGCGTGCACCCTAAAGGACAAGATCGTTTTGTGGGAAGCTTTGACGACTTTAAAGCAATCATATTGTAATTTGCCTTGAGTTTTATGTGGTGACTTCAATGTTGTAAGAAGGGAAGATGAAAGGAAAGGGATCAGAGGTTGTTCAAGCCAAAAGAAGGAGATTGACGGTTTCAACAGGTTTATTGAAAATAATGGTTTGTTGGACATCCCTATTGTTGGTAAGAAGTATACATGGTTCAAAGCTAATGGCACAGCAAATAGCATATTAGATAGGTTCCTAGTGTCTAAAGAGTGGTTACAGTTATGGCCCATGACTAAGCAGTATGTACAGTCGAGAATGGTATCAGACCATTGTGCTCTAGTATTGAAATTGTGCCCCAAGGATTGGAGCCCTAAATCGTTTAGATCGTTTGATGTGTGGCTTAAGGAACCAGGTTTTAAGGTTATGGTAAAGGACAAGTGGGAATCATATCAGGTGCAAGGTTATAACATGTCCATTTTCAAAGATAAGCTGAAACTCCTGAAGGCTGATATTAAAGAGTGGAATAGAAATATCTTTGGTTGTGTGGAGTCCAACAAAAGACGTATTTTGTCTTAAATGGAGGCGCTAGATGATAAGGATGACTGTGAAGGTTTAGATGATAATGGGAGGATGCGAAGGCTGGAATTGCTTAGCCAACTAGGGTTGGTTGAAAAAAAGCTAGATTCAAGTTACAGACAAAAAGCAAGAGCAAATTGGATCAAGCACAGGGATATGAATTCTAACCTTTTCCACAAAGCAATTAGATGGAGATGCCTTAAGAATGAAGTCAAAGGTGTAGAGGTTGACTCTCAATGGTGTGAGGAACCGCAAGTAGTCCGTAGGGAAGCAAAACTAATGTTTGAAAAGAGGTTCATGGCTACGCAGGACGTCGGTGTAAATTTGGGTTCAGTGGAATTTAAATCCCTACCATCGGAAATGAGTAGGAATATGATTGTTAGCTTCTCTGAGGAAGAAGTGAAGGATGTTGTGTGGCAATGTGAAAGGTCAAAGAGCCCAGGCCCGGATGGTTTCAACTTCAATTTCATTAAGAGTTGTTGGGATGTGATCAAATCGGATGTCATGGCAGTTGTGCATTTCTTTCATGATACTGGGTCCTTCCCGAAAGGTAAGAAAAGATGGCTTTAAACTAGAGGGGGGGGGGGTGGTGAATTGTTTAAAGAGGGTTTTCGCAAACTTTTCAAAACTAGAATGAATTTATCTCAGGAAACAATTGATTCAGAAATTCAGTTCGCCAAAACAGCAAGCAAAAGCTGTAGTACCAGAAAAACAATCGGTTGTTTCGTGAAAACAATCGGTTGTTTATACCAGTAAACAACACAATAAACTGAATTTAAAGAGTTAGAGATAGAGAGATTGTACACAGTTGTTTATATTGGTTCACTTCAAACCCAGAGCTACATCCAGTCTTCTCAGAAACCCTGAGGAAATCCACTAAGCAATCACACCTTGATCACTTACACAACAACCAAGAGAATGACCTTGAACACCTCAAGAAACACACTCTCATTGGTCAACACACCAACACTAAGATTGTTGATCTTGATCCCCTCAAGAACACACAACCAATCTCAGCAAACACAGAAACGAATACTTGTTCAACAGAGTACAAGGATTACACTTGTTACAGAAGATAATCTGAAATCAATACAAGCAGAATCCTATTCCATACACTTTGATCAATCACAAACTCTTAGCAATCTCAGCTCTTTGAAAAACTCAAAAACTAAAAACTTTTTTCAAAGATTCTTAAATCTCAAATCTGTTTTTCTGAATATATTCAAAGATGTAGTTTGTTATCAAATCTTAACAAACTCTTAAATTGCATTAAAAGATTGGTCAAAGCATTTAATGACTGGAGCGTAAGCAGTTAAATCATTTAAAGCTCAGTCAAACAGAAAATAGTTTTTCTGTTATGGTCCCAAAACAAACAATTGGTTGTTTCCTCAAATCAATCGGTTGTTTTGGTACTTTAACAGTTCAACCATTTAAAAACAGTTTTCAATCTTTTCCTCAAAACACCTAAGTACAAACAATCGGTTGTTTCGATAAAACAATCGGTTGTTTTAACTTAGTTTAAAAACATTTTACTTTCACAAAGATTGAGAATGCTAATACTTTAGATTTAATCAAAGGGTGGATTAGAACATATAAACTACCCCAGAACTAAGCTAAACCAGCACAGCAACATCAAGCACAGCCAAGGCTTCAACATCCTTCAAAGGATTTGGATTCTTCAAAACTTGAACACCACTTGGTTCAACATTATGGACAGTGTTGTTATGGAAAACGAAATTCTAGAGGAGATTAGGAGGAAGACGAAGAGCGGGGTATGTTTCAAGGTGGATTTTGAAAGGGTGTATGATTCAGTAAGGTGGAGTGTTTCTGCTTGATATGTTGCGGAGGTTGGGTTTTCATGACAAATGAATATTATGGGTTAAAGGGTGTATGGTCTCGTCATCGGTATCTGTACTGGTCAACAGAAGCCCCACTGAGGAATTCAAACCTTCTAGGGGGTTGAGACAGGGCGATCCCTTGGCCCCTTTTCTGTTTTTAGTGGTTGCTGAAGGTCTTGCAGAGACGGTGAGACAAACTCTGAGGACGGATGTACTTAGGGGTGTAAAGGTGGGAATGATAACACACTTTTCATGTGTGAGGACTCTTTTGATAATATCTTTGCAATCAAGGCCATACTCCGGTGTTTTGAACTTGCCTCAGGTTTGAAAGTCAACTTTCATAAATCAAAGTTGGCAGGAATTAGTGTGGATAGTTATGCCATGAGTACCTATGCGAAGACATTAAATTGTAATATCATGAGCCTTCCTTTCCAATATTTGGGGGTACAAGTGGGAGGAAACCCGAGGAAGAAACAGTTCTGGGAGCCGATAATAAGGAAAATTGAAGCTAGACTTAGTTCATGGAAAGGGAGATTCCTCTCCATGGCGGGTCAGATTTGTCTGCTAAAATCGGTGTTCACTGCCATACCTTTGTTCTACCTTTCTATCTTCAAAGCCCCTGCAACAGTGTGTAACAGAATCAGGAGTATTCAAAGAAAATTTCTTTGGGACCGGGGAAGACAAAATAAATCGATTTCTTGGGTTAGTTGGGACAATGTGTGTAAGCCCCTACAAGAAGGAGGTTTGGGAGTAAAGGAGATTATGAGTTTTAACTCAGATGTTTTGGTTAAGTGGAAATGATGGCTTATGACTGGAGAGGGAGGAAAATGGAAAGAAGTTATTGTATCTAAATACGGTACAACATCAGACAAAAGTCAGGTTAAGTTGAAGTACCAATCTAGGTGGTGGAGGGATCTAGTTAAGATATGTGACGATGGGAATGAAAAATGATGGTTCCAAAAGGCTTTTGAGTGTAAAGTAGACAACGGGATCACAGTGCGGTTCAGGGAGGACGTGTGGTTACAAACCACTACTCTAAAAACATTGTACCCTAGACTCTACTCCTTGTCTTGTGATAAAGGTAAGACGGTGAGGGAGGTAGGAAGATGGGAAGAGGATAAATGGTGGTGGGGTTTGAATTGGAGAAGGAATAGGTTTGAATGGGAGTCTAATTTGGAGTCAGAGCTGCTATCTATACTGAGTATGGCGACTATGTGCAAGGAAGCCCAGGACCGTCTTATTTGGAGAGGGGACCCGAAAGGTATGTTTACGGTTAAATCAGCCTATTCTATTATGGCCAACCATGTTGATACAAGGGGAGATGTGTTTAGTAGTTTATGGCAAGCAAAAGCCAAACCTAAAGTACTTACCACCGCTTGGAGAATCCTTCTGTACAGAGTTCCAACTAGAGCTAATCTCATAAGAAGGGGAGTGATTGTGAATTTGTCTATGTGTCTGTTATGTAATTTGTCTGAAGAAACTTCTCAACATCTCTTCCTTGATTGTGTATTCGCACAATGTGTCTGGTCAAAGTGCTACCGTTGGATTGGTGTTTTGGGGGCCCAAAACAAGGGTATTAAAAATCACTTGATGAACTTCTACTTAATTCACCTTTCTAATAAACAAAACCAGGTGTGGGTAGGCTTGTGGGCGACAATTGTTAGTTGTATTTGGGATCAAAGGAACTTGGTAGTTTTCGAGGAAGGGGTCTCTGATGAAGATGAGATTTTTTAGAATGCTCAACTACAGTCATGGTTGTGGTTAAAACACAAGGTAGTTGGTTTCTCCTATGCTTTCTCTGACTGGCTTTTGAACCCTAACCAGTGCCTTCTAGCAGTGGTTTGAGTGTGCTAATTCCTGGGCAGTGAATGTAGTTCCTCTCAAGGAGTACTTGGAAATGGTCTAGCTGTTATGATGTGGTTTTTCTGTCAAGGGAATTGCTGCAGAAATAGAGCTGAGAACATCGGGGAAGTAGGCTTAATGCTAGCTGAAGTTGTAGAAGTTAGGGGGGCAGCAATTTATCTCTGACATTTAAATTCTAGAAGTAAAGTTGCAGTAGTGTGTAGTGCAGTTGGAAGCAGATTGTGAGGAGGGGTTAGCAGGGTGTTAGGACAATAAGCATAAGGTTGCTGGAGTATGGTCTTAACAGTAATGAAAAGTGGAGATGGTACAAGGTTTTGGAGTTAGTAAGAGGGACTGTAGTGGTAAATGATCAATCTATCATTTTGGCTGCTGAATTAGTGTGCAACAGGGGCTTCTTCCTTAGAGTTTTTTTATCAGAGCAAGCATTACCCACAGAAGCATCCCTTCCTAAGTGCTAAAACCTGGTAAACCTTATAAGTACTGATTATTGCATTGTGCTTTCGAAAGTCAGGCAGTTTGGTAATCTCAATAGGTTGCTGCATCCAGTTTTTCTGGTTTTTAGTGTTGTTTTCTGTTATGCTTGGTTCCCTTAGAATGTTTTTTTGGTTTAACAGGTTTTATATACCCTGAAAATTGCTTCAGGGTTGTTAGTTTGGTTTGTTGTTCAACACATGAGGTTGTAGCCCTCTAGGCTTTTTGTATACGGGTTGGGATACCCCTGAAGTATCCCTGAAATTTATTTTATTCATTGTTGAGCAAAAAAAAAAAGAATGAAAACCTAATTAGTTGCCCGTGGACGTAGGTTGCAGATTGGCGATCGAACCACGCTAAATCATGTATTGTTATTTTCTCCAATTGATTCGTAATTGTTTGTGTTGTTTCCTCGTGCGTTTTTTTCCATCAAAGTTCTTATTTTTTTATATGGTTTGTTTATAATTTATTAGTTTTCAATTTTTTTAAAAACTTAATAAATTGATTTTCTTTTCTAGACTCCTAAATAAGATAATTATAGCTTGATATTTGGCATTACTATAGAATCATGTTGTAATCCTTTTCACAAATATAGTTTACCTATACAACACGGAAAATAGTAATTTTGAGACGATTGTGTGATTATATATCCATTAGTTTTGAACTTTAGTAGTTAATATTTTTACTAAATTCTATTGAATTCTTAAAGGGTCCAAATAAAACTAATTCCCCGTAGACAATGATTTTACTTTAGGTTTAGGATTTGTAATTTAGGTTTAGGATTTGTTAACTGATGATTTTGGCTAAGTTTTAAAAAACACTCCAAATTGCAACTTGAGAGTGTATATAAATAAAGTTATGGTTTTATATCCCCGGAAATATAATTTACTTATAAAGTAATATTTTTTAAGAAATTACAACAAAATGACAATAATTTTAACTTAATGAACAAGGGTGTGAGCAACCATTGTGGTCTCTTTCTCCAGATGGGACAAATTATTGGCTTCCTCAAGAATACACTCCATTTTAAGGTAATAATTTGTATGTTGAATATAACATTGAAACCTATTTATCATATTATGAACACAATTTTAAGTAACTTTTTACCTTTTCCCGGATTAAAGTTTCCAAAATTTTAAGGAATAAAGTTTTTATATCAGGGAAATACGAATAAGATGAATAATAAAATTTTGTGGTGTGAAATCTTTTATATAAGTTTCCAAAATTATATAAGTTTTTATAGAAATTGGTGAATGTGGTATGAAGCCTTTCTTGCCTCTTGCTCATAAGTTGCCAAAATGACTTGTGGTTGGAAGCCATGCAAATAATTTAGGATGTTAGTGGCTTCACAATAGAATGGCTAATCTTTTCTTTCTTTCTTAAACTCCCGTCTCTTATTATTTTCCTAAACCATTTTCTGTATCTCTATCGAGTAGAAATACTAAAAAATATTATTAAGTAGAAATTAATTTTAAAGATAAAAATAATTAGTTGTATATTAATTAAATTAAATAGTATTTTAGAGATTAAAAAAAATGACTGGTATAAGTTTCTAATAAATAGTTTCTAAATTAGTATATAATTAACTACCAAATTTGTAACATGAAAATTTTTATAAAAAAAAACTACCAAATTTTAGTTTCCAACTTTATAATTTAGAAACTATTTATCAATAAAAACTAGTTTAAATATAATAAATTATTTAGTCTTTAAAATAATATCTAATTTAGACAATATATAATTAATTATTTTTTCATTCTAAAATTAGTTTTTATTTAATATTTTTCTAATAGTAAAAAGTATGCTATTGTTTATTTTATTTTATTAAATTTCAACATTTTTTAATTATCACAACTCACATCTTGAAAAAAGCTGACAAAAACAGGGGAGATTAAGTTACTATTAGATTAACTTTTAAGATGATTATTCTTCATTGTTATTTTTTTTTATCTTCTTTTGATTCAATGATTTTAATGAGTAATTCTTTTTTATATTGTTAGACTTACAAGAAAATATAATATAATACAAGGATGTAGAGTAACTATTTTAAAGTTACTCTTATACTAATTTTTAGCCTTTTTTCCACAATTTGTAAATGTGGAAAAATTACTCAAAATATAATTTTAATATTTCTAATAAGTAAATCACATTTAATATTTTTCTTAAAGTTGTACAAAAAAATTTCGATTTTTTCAAAATGGACAATTTTTTTTCCAGAAATGAGTAAATCACCAACTTTTTTATCAAAGAGAAATCACCAATCATACCTACGATTTAAAAAAAAATCATATATGCAAAATACGATTTCAATAAAAAATCTTATTTCATATATACCTTTTGTAATATTATAATAATATATAAACTTAAAAAAATAATAACTTGAATTCGTTTATTTCATATGTTTATAATATTTCAATATATAATAATTTTAATAAACATTTTTCAATATTTAAAATTGAAAAAAATTAAAATAATAGAAAATTAGATAAGTTTAATTTACAATTATAACTTTTTTATAAATATAATTAAAGAAAATTATTTTTTTATAAAATATTTTTTTAACTAAATAAATTTTTATAAAATAGTTTTTTATTATACGTTAAAGTTATTTTGAATTCTTAATAAAATTAATAATATAATATTTCAATAATAAAAAATTCTTAATATTAATTCATTACCACAATTATGAAAAACCACTTTATATCCCAACAAAAGTTATTTGTTAGATAGCCTATGTGATGCCGATAATAAAAAAAAAGATGGCCCATCTGATACATGGTTTTCTAAAAGGCTTTGCAAATTTTTTTTATAAATTCTATTTAACCTGCCTTCCAAAACTAACTTGTTACTTAAATCAAATCTCTATAAGATTCATCTAGCAAAAAACAGATACTTAAAATCTCTTGATTATTACATTCTAAAATATATAAATTATTAATTCACTTTTTTTAAAATAAAAACTTTCATGTTAAGCATCAATATGCAACTTAACATCTCAGTTATGCTGACATATCAAGTAACAACAATCATTTGTCATCGCATGAAAAAAATATTATTAAAAAATAAAAAAATAAAAAAAATATGGGGGATTAGACCAAAACTCATATGTTAACAAAAACAATACATAGGTAAACTACACCTATTCATAAAGAATTCTAAGAACAGACTAGTCTATTATACCAATGAAAAGATTCTTTATGAATAAATCCTAAATTAGCCAACTTATCAGCACACACATTCCCTTCATGAAAAATATGAGTAACCCTAAACCTGATTTTCCCACAATAATTAAGATAAGTATTCCATCGATTACGAAGCATCCAAGGAACATTAGTCCTAGCAGTAAACGTAGCACAAACCAAAGTAGAATCACATTCCAACCATACATTAGTAAACCCCATCTTTTGAGTTTCCTCTATAGCATGTATAACTCGATAAAACTCAGCAACCAAAGCAGACTGAGCTTCAAGAAACACAAAGAAAGATCCAATAAATTCCCCTATACTCCCACGAAAAATACATTCACAAGTAGCAAGACCACAATATGCCCTAGCAACCCCATCAATGTTAATTTTCACCCAGCCTGGTGAAGGAAACTCCCATCTAACAGGAAGATGACAAAGAACTTTACCAGTACGAGTATTAATACAAAAAAACTTGATCACATTGAAATCCAACATATCATTCTTTATTGAAGCTTTAGACGACTTACCCACTAGACGAGTTAAATCTTTAATAACTGAAATAGCCGTAGAAACCTCAATCTTATCTTCAAAACGAGCATAATTTCTCATACGCCATATCATCCAATTAGAAAAAGTTATCACAACAAGCTTAATCAATTTAACCAAAGGATTACCATCACTCTTAATAAAAGAGAGAAGATCATCCTTATTAGAGAAATGAGAAGTAGGAAAAATCTGTCGAACCCAACTTCAAATATGCAAAGCATTAGAACATTCAAAAAATAAATGTTGAATAGATTCCTCGTACTTTTCACAAAGCGTACACATAGAACAAATATGCAAACCTTTATTTTGAATACGCTGATCTGTAGGAAACCGTCAGTGAAAAACTTTCTAAAGGACAAGAGTTTTGGAAGACAAAAGATATGAAGACCAAATAAATTTACCCCAACCATAGGGAACTCCTGGATCCAAGAAAAAAGTCCTAGCTGATTTAAGAGTGAAACGACCAGACTCATCTAGAATCCAATTAGGAATATCCTGTTCCACCCTAACCATGATATGACTAAAAAGATGTGGCATCTACTGTAAAGAAAATGGAATATTCCAATCACCACATGATGGAAGAGGCCCCAACAACAATCCTATCAAAGGCCACCAAAATGCTACATTTAAGGCAATCACTAGAGTCATAGTCAAAGAGGGGTCAAGGGGACATTTTTACATGTCATAGACTCTAGTGTGAGATAGTTCTTCTTCCTTTTCTAGTTAAAGTAGCATAGTTTAAATCTTTTTGTAAATGTGATGAAACATACCTAATGGGCATAAATTCTAGACCAACCACACAAGGAATACTTCTGGAATTTACCTCCATTTAGGCGCCACCTCACCCATGTGCCATGTGCTCCATGTGCTTCCATGTGCTAACACTTGCACGTAATTTGGCTAGCATTTCATTTGTATTTGGCTCTTCAAATTCCAGCCCTCCAATCCTATATAAGGAGGTGCTTGGCTCTCATTTTGTAAGATTAAATTGAGTATTGTTATGCTGCCAAACTTGAGCCATACTTTACACCCTTGCCTAGAATTTAGGTCTTAATCTTCAATCCTTTCACCTTCCAAAGGGGCTGGCCAAACCTCCCTAAATTCCTACTCTTCATGCACCTCCAAGGCAGCTACACCTCCTAGGAGGGCCTTGTTCCATCAACAAACCACAAAGCTTCCACAAACCACCAAAAAACCACAAAAGAGAAGAGCTCAATGCCATCACCACATGTCCAAAACTGAGAGATTGTATTCGGAATGCTAGCACTATCAGATAAGGCTACAATATTTGTTAAAGAATTAGTACCATACTATTTATCATTCCAAAAATTAATAAAAGAACCTGTACCAACAGTCTAAGAAGTATAATCAAGTATAGTAGAATAAAACTGTTTAATTCCAGGGCAAAGAGATGAGGATCTATAAACCATTCGAAATTCGTATTTTGATTTAAGAACCCTGACTTTTAAGGGCAAAGACCAAGGCCTGTTGCTATAAGCAAAATTCCAAGCAAGCTTAAGAAGATATGCATTATTTTCATGGTGAAGGTTAATAATCTTCAAACCTCCATTCTCAAGGGGAGAACAAATTGTAGCCCAATTAACAATAGTTATACCTTTTTACATAATATCACCAGTCCAAATAAAATTTCGACACTATTGCTCAACTTGCTTAAGAAGAGAGACAAACCATTTATACAAATTAAAACTATAAGCTAGAAGACTCGTAATCACTGTATTGACCAACTGAACCCGACCCATCATTGTAAGAGATTTACTTTTCCAAGAAGCAAGCTTTAATTTGACTTTATCAGCCAAAGGTTGAAGAAAACGACCCCTTGGAGTACCAACAAAGATAGACACTCCTAAATAAGTGAAAGGAAAACAACCATGACTACAAGAAAAAATACGCTGAATTTTGGTGACAAATCTTACAAAATTATTCATGGTGAAAAAACTACCCTTAGAATTATTAACATATTTACCTGAGAAATCACCATATGTTTTAAAAAAATACTCAAATTTCTAAAGGTGTGTTTGTTTCCAAGTATGAAGAGGGAGGAGGGAGGAGGGAGTAAGTGTTTTTTGTGTCTGTTTCAATAGTTTTGAGGGTGGGGAGTGGATGGGGGAGATGGGGGAGGTCTTTTTTCATTCTGGACAAAATGAAGAGATTTGTGGGAATTTATGTAGGATTGTTGTATTTTACCCAAATATCCTTGTGCATACATTTTATTACAATATACAAAATTAAATATTACATAAATTTATTTATAATTTCAAAAATATTTAATTATACTATTAATAACAACATAGAATTATAAATAATGAAAATAAAAAAATAAAAAATAAAATTATAATATCAACAAAATATATATAATTATATAAAATAACAAATGAATATAATAATAAATATTATTTTCATAAATTTTAATATATTTAATAAATTTATTTCAATTTAACACAAAAATATTTCCTATTATATTTTTTAATTTTTTATCAAAAAATATAAGTAATTATGGATATTTTATATTAGAAAAATTTAATTAATTCAAACCTACAAAAAAAATCATAATTCATTACTCAAATAGTTTTTAATAACAAGGATAAATTTGTAAACTTACAATAAATCATCCTCACAAATTCACTCTATCATCCCTCAATCCAAACAACCTCACATATCCTCATACATCTTCTCTAATCCTCCCAAATCCACCCTCTCCCCTCCCCACAAATTCACTCCTCAATCCAAACATAGCATAAGAGACTTTTTATCTGCCCTACACAAAAGAAAAATGTCATCCGCATATAAATATGAGAGGGAGTGAAAAAACCTTGTGGACTAGCCATATGTAATATCTTCTTATCATTCACAAGCTTTGAGAGACCTCTACTAAGAACTTCCTCTGCAAGATAGAAAATAGAGGAGACAAATGATCACCTTGTCTAACACCTCTACTACAAGGAAAAAAAATCACCAAACTGGTATTTATTCTTATAGAAAACATAGTTGAACGGAGAATAGTACTAATCCAACCGACAAACGAGGGGTGAAAACCAAAGCGTGACAAAACTAATAGTAAAAACCTCCAACTCAGAGTGTCAAAGGCTTTGTGAATATCAACTTTGTAAGCCACATTAGCTCCGTGAACCTTTTTAGAAAGCAAGTTAATAGCTTCAGAAGCAATACCTATACAATCCTAAATTTGTCTGCCCTGCACAAACCCATACTGATTAGGAGAAATAATTCTGGTAGCCACAAGAGCAAGCCGATCGGCCAAAATCTTGGAAATAATCTTAAATTTAAATTTGGCAACAACAATTGGCATGTAATCTTTAATGGATTTAGCACCTTGAATCTTAGAAATAAGAGATACCACACTACTGTTCATTCTAGGAAGAACCCAGTTTTGTTTAAAAAATTGTTGGACAACATTGCAAGCATCTGTCCCAATAATTTCCCAACAAGAATGATAGAAAACACCACCAAAACCATCAGGACCAGGAGCACTATTATCATTAAGGTTAAAAATAACATTTTTGATTTCCAAAAAATCAGGACATTAATCAACATCATATTCTCCTCAAAGGAAACCAACTCAGGAATATAACTACCAATAAAATCTTCCATATTGCCTGTATCCTGATCTTGGGAAATGGACTCAGCATAAAGAGTTTTATAAAAGTCCAAAATATGTTCCTCAATGAGTTTAGGATCCCCAATAACAACAGATGATGAACATTCAAACCAAGTTCAGAATGATGATGTTGGCACAGAGCAGAACAAAATCACAAGAGGAGATTGATACTTATCATGCACAATGAACAAAAAACTGGTTTTATCTTTTTGTTTAACTTTACTTTCATTTTAATTTAGTAAGTTGACTTTAGCAGTTTAGTTTAATATTTCTTACTTTAGCTTTTGTTGATGGCAAGCTTAAGTTAGTATAGTGGTTGATGTTTGCATATTTTGTGAAGTGAAATCTTGTATATATATAGATGATGGTATAATTGTTTTTTGGAAAAAGAAATCAAACCATAGTTCTAAATTAGAACAACCAAATGGATTGATCAGGGACTTAATTTGAAAAAAGAATTTGTGGTTGGAACCATCACTCAAATTGAGAAAGGATAGTAATGTGTAAAAGTTGGAACAATGTAAACAGTTGAAAGCAATGACTGAGAACAAATGAGGAATTGAAATTAGCCAACCAAGTGAGAGTGTGAAACCTTTAAACAGTTTGAGAGACTTTCACTAGTGAAGAGTTAATTGAGGTTGCCTAATTTTCTAGTCAATTTACATCACAAAATCAAATATTGAGATGATTGAGGCATGTTTAATAAAGTTGGAGGTGAGAAAACTTAAAGCCAAACATCTAACTTTTGCAATATATGATGAAATGTGCAGAAAAATAACCCTTTTTTTAGCCAAATTTGTTTTATTGCACCCTAGCTTCTGATATACATATATTGTCCTACCTTGTGGTATGCTAACAAAAGGAGAGCATAGGTGCAATTCAAATTTCTATAATTAAAAGAATTGGGTTTGGTGTGGCTGTTGGGATTTTGAGAATGAAAAAAAAAGAGAAAAAAAAAGGGAATGACAAAATTATCCAAATTCTCATTCTCTTTTCTAAAAAAAAGAAAAAAAAAAGAAAAGGGGATTACAAGAATATAAAAAGAAGCAATGTGAATGAATTTTATGGAAGGGATAATGGATAGCACAATTAGAAAGTGAATTGCAAATATGCTAATCTTTTGTTAAGTGTGCATTTTGTTATCCTGGAAAAACCAAATTTTCTTTGTAACCCAACCTCATTACAACCTGAAAAAGACCTCAAGTTCTATGTTTGTGAAAGTGTTTGTAATCAACTGGAAATGAAGGGCAACCTTAAATTAACTTGGAATTCAGTGAAAAAAAAAAGAGGGAAAACACTCACCAGTGAGAAATGAAGAGAGAAATTCCTTAGTTTGATTCTTAGTGAAGAGTAACAATTGTTTACCTTGGAAATTGAATACATTCTTATCCTGTCTTGGTTTGAATTGATAGGAAACACCATAACTTTTTGTTGAATTATCTTGTGCTCTTTCCATGAAGTTGTTCTGATATTAAACTATAGATTTGATTTCTAAGGATTTTGGGGAAGAATGAACTCATTTTTTGGGATTCAATTACTTTGCTTGAGGACAAGCAAGATTCTAGGTTGGGGGGAATTTGATAAGTGTCAATGTGTAGTTTTTATGATTGAGAAAATTGAACACTTTGGAACTTAATTGTTGCTTAATGTAAGAAAATTATCCTAATCTAAGAATTATTGAATCTGATTATATATTTTTTGAACCAAGAAACAAATGAAGAAATTTAATCTCAATTTTTGTGTAAATTGCAGATGAATATGAAACATTGAAAGAGCGTATTCAAGCTAGCATTGAAAGAAAAAAAAGAGTAAAAACTTAATTGGATCACAAGAAGATTTAGCTCAAGCTAGAGGATTTAGCTCAAGCTAAAACTGTCCAGAGTTGATTAAAGGTGCAGTACAATTCTAGCCCATACTAGAATTGCTAGCTCAAGCTAAAACTGTCCAGAGTTGATTAAAGGTGCAGTACTGATTTAGCTCAGGCTAGAATCGCTAGCTCAAGCTAAAAAGGCACCGAAAGATCTAGCTTAAGCTAAAACGGACTAGCTTGAGCTAAAGTTGATTATATAAATTTTGAAACATAACTCAAAACCAGCGGTGGGAAACAGATTGGGTTTTTATAGAGAGAGACTAGTGAGAGAAAGAGAAGAAACCTCTGTTCTTAGGAGAAGAACTTGCTCAGATAAGCCCTTCTTATGCAATCCAGATCAAGAATGAAGATTGGAGGAGCTGTCATGAGTGGCTAAGTTCTTTCTAACTTGGGATTGAATGTAATTTACCTTGATCAAATGTATTCTTGGTGATATATATATATATATATATATATATAATTCTCTTTTCTACTTGTTCTTGGTATTTTCGTTTTATGCTTATTGCTTGATTCTGTCTGATCAATAGAGTCTTGATTTTGATCCTTAAATTTAACTGGAAAGTACCTTTAAGGATTTGAAATAAACGAAAATACTTGATAACTTGTAATGTTAGGAATAGATTCCAGGTTATTGATTGCATTATAATTTTGTTCCTAAAGCTGGATGATTTGTTAAATATCTGAGGAATCAGTGTTTGAGAAATTATCTTATGAATTTCATCTGTGAGGAATCAAGATGAATGACTTTAAATTAAGCATCAAGAATAAGTAGTTTTGAGTAAAAGGCATACAAGAAAGCTCATTAGAATTAATTCAATCAAGGAATTCATTACAAGAAACCTGATTAGGAGTCACCCCTTTTATAGTCATCTACTGAGAACACAACATTAAAATCTCCCATAATACACCAAGGCCCTATGAAGGAACTAAGCTCCCTCCACAAAAATTGTCTAGCCACGTATGTGTTGGCACCATAAACACCTGCAAAGCTAAAACATTTATCATGCAAATTGCAAGTTACAGAAATAAACTATTCATTTACCAAGAAATTTCGGACCAGATTAGGAACCGACAAACACCAAAGCTTAGCAACTTTATTAACAATAGGACATGTAGCCACCAAATGCATATTAACAGATTTGAAAAGGACTTCAAAAGCATTAGTGTACGACACCATATGTTTAGCAAGAAAAACCAAAAGGGTTTTATGTAGTTTAAGTAAACTAATCAACATCTCCACAGTTTTGTGGTTTCCCAGTCCTCTAACATTCCAAAAAAATGAAGAGATCTTCATTGCGACGTTGTGGAGAGAACTGTCTTAGCAGTTTTTTTGGATTTACCAGTCCCCTTAGGTGGTCTCCCTGGTTTTCTTTTAGTGCTAATTATTTCCTCCCCAATATCATTGGCATCCTCCTCCATCTCATTAGGATGAACCCAAAATTTTGAAACAACATTTGTAGTTTCCAAACCATCAAGAGAGGAAAAGTGATTTTGCAAGACCAACGATAGTGCTTTAACATCCCCAAGAGGCTTAGCCTTCCGAGGGGAGGTATGAGGTGATGAAGGTGGTACAATTACAATAGCAGAGACCTCCAAATGATGACCATCAATTAGATTTGTAGTTGGTATGTTAGAACCTGCAGGTGATTTATCCCTCCAAGAAGAGGTAGGAACAACCACAGGAGCAGAGACCTCCACATGATGATCATCAATAGAAGTTGTAACAATATAAGGATCACCTCCCACATTCGTAGATTCCAAACCCTCGAGAGAGGAAAAATGATTTTGCAGGACCAACGATGGGGGTGGTACAATCATAATTGTAGAGATCTCCACGTGATGACCATCAGTTGGAGTATTGATTGGTGTTGTAGAATCTGCAGGTGATTTAGCCCTCCGAGGAGAGGTGGGATGCAACGAAGATGGTACCGCTACAAGAGCCCGAACCTCCACATGATGATCCTCAATAGGCGCATGAGACTCTGAGCCCTTCGCTTGAATAATAGTAGGTAGCATCCCTTGATCTGGGAAATCTGAAGTGTGAGGGGACAACTCCTTCCTGGATTCATGATCCGAGGCATCCTCAAGAGGAGACATATCAGCAAAATAATCTTCCACTCCGCCTGGTTTATCAGAAGCAATGTGGCCCAAGGGGGACCCTGCATTAGCCCCGCCTGGAACATCAATGTTCAATGTGAAACTTTCTTCCGATACTCTTTCCGTTGTTTAGGAGCCGCGGTCCTCTCCAAATTCCGTTCATCAAAAATTTTCTTCTTAGAAGGTTTATGTTGAGGCCCAGAAACACTACCCTGAGCATGAACCACCCAACACTTAGCAAGCTCATCCCCTATCATCTTACAATGAGAGCAAAAAGGAGGAAGCCATTCATATTTCATACCAGCTACAAAAGTATAGTTTGGACGTTCAACCTAGATGTGATCGGGAAGAATGGAAAACATATCAATATCCACCAGGACTCTAGCAAACATACCCCTATTCTTTCTCATAGTACTCTCATCCAAAGACAAAGGAGTACCAAGACCTCTGATGATGGAAAAAATCGCCCTTGGTCTCCAATACTCCAAAGGCAATTTGTAGATTTGAATCCAGGTCTGAGTTTTGGTACTCTTCATAGTAGATGGAACAAATTCTATTGTCCAGGCAAACAATCTCAAGAAACCCGGAGATAACTTTAAGGAACCCATTCTGAGGGCCCATCGCATGTCTTCTAAAGAAGCGAACTCAAACCCATAAAAACCCTTTCCAAAAGGGATTTCTTTCCACAGTCCAAGAGCCTTCCACATCGGTTGCAACTTTTTAGTTAAATCCAGGTGTGTGTGAGGTTTATCTCCCTTAGAAAGAATAACTTGACCATGTAGATGGGTCTTGCAATCCTTAAGTTCAGCCAAATAATCTGCCTCATCGATCCGGACCATAATCATGTCTCCCTTAATATAAGGAGTAGGTAACTCGAACAAAGGAATAGTTCCCAAAGCAAAAGTTTTCCTTTGGCCAGGCTTAGCATACACATTCTTCCCAAAAGATACGTCACAATTCCATGGGATAAGGAAGCCTTAGAACCCTCCACCATTTCCAACAACTAACAAGTTACCACCATGAACCGCATCGTGCACACACCGCACCACCGTCGCACACCAACCACACCAGAACGTCGCGCACTCCAGACCACCACTGCGTTACCGCCTTCGCCCAAGCTGTCATACGTCCATCGCGCTCGGAACACCACTGTGTGAGCCGCCGTTGTCATAGACCACCCCGAGCAGTCCCGCACAACGCCGCCTCCACCCAGCACGACCAGCGTCGCCGCCACCAGCGCAAACAGCGTCGCACCACTAGCAGCGCCGCCGCCCCTAACGCAAAAGATGCGACCTGTTGTGTCGCCGCGAGTCTGGGCCACCACGAAGCTCCACGGAACGTGTCTCTAGGCCACCGCGAAGCAGATTTGGGTCTTCTATTGGCACCGTCACAAAGCTCCACAGAACGCAACTCTGTGTCGCCGCGACTGGGATTGCACCGCCGCGAAACCCAGGCTTCTTTTTAACCTTCGACCTTTTTTTTAGCTCCACGGACTCGTCCTTTTACTTCAACTATCTCTTGATTTCATGTATTAATTCAATTTTTTTAAAATTATTTATGACTAATCTTTATTATTATCGTCTTCATCACCACTGTTATTATAATCATATAATCATATGGTGCTTGCAATAGTAGCAAATACAATGTTAAGAAATAGTTCTAGTCGTGGTGGTGGCAAAAAAAGTGGTTTTCATAATTGTGGTAATCAATTAGACATTAATGATAATGGTAGTCATGCTTTTTAAATTCAATGATGTAGTGTTGGAGATAACAATGTTAGTGACGACAACAATAATCATAGTGACATTGTGAAAACAGAAAAAACACAAGAAGGAGGTATTAAAATTGTGTTTTTGAGAACTTTTATGCACTTTCCATAGATATTGTTTGATAGGGAATACTTAGATAATAAATTTTTAAATTGATTAATTAGTTAATGGCAATTATATCTCGAAGATATTAAACTTAACGAATTAGTCTATATAAAACATTTTTGGTTATATGTCATATCACAGTGGTTCTCACTTTTCGTTAGTACAAATAACCATATATGCAAAGTAGAGAGATAGAGAAAAAGATCATACACACTATAATTTTTATAATGGTTTTGTTCTCGCCAACTAACCTGGGTCGGGTTCTGGTGGTGGATGTTCTCTCACTCTGTCTTTGTTGATTGTTTGTGACCTTGGAACCATTGAAGCTCCAACGGAGGATGCTCCACCTGTTAATTACACTCCGACGATCAATTCAATGAGAGCACTTATATATTAGAATGCAATGTATATAGCGTAGGATCAACTTACCTGGTGGTTAGGGTCTCATGGTCCTTTTATACTAGTAGTCAAGCATTGATAACTGCATAATTTATCCGTTAATATTCTCCCTTATATTTTGGGGTTATATCTTTGCAGAGTATCGTCTCTGCCTGTGTCTCTTTTCTTTCCACTCTTCCAAACAACTAATTGAATCAGATAAAATGTACCTTTGTTGTTTGGACTGTGTTAATTTTACCAAAAGTGAATGTTCTTTTGGAGATACTGGACCTTATCGTATTTGGGCCGATTTCTAGAGTTATGGTTTGATCAACATGTACTGCTTTGACTGATGGACCAGAGACCCAAATGTTTGGACTATGGGCATAGCATGCCATGATCGGGTCGTAGGTTGAACATGTCGAACAGTACACAATCCCCCAGCCTCAAGCCAAGAAGAACGAGGCGAAGAGGCTACAATGAGACGTAGAGGTGTCGTCAGTGACAAGACATTTTGCCAGAGGGTAGGTGTCGCACAAGTTTCGAAGCGTTTCTGGATGAAATGGCCATCTTAGAGGCGTACACGTGGCTTAACATCAACGATCCTTATTCCGTGACGTTTTTACTTCCCTTATACTTTCAAAGAGCATTCTTTTATCCCATTTTTACCTTCGCGCCTTGCTTAAAAGAAAAGTTGTGTCCTATGCGATAGTTCCTCGTCAGTTCCTCTGTCACGCTGGTTATCAGGTATGTGCAGTCCCCTCCTCGTACTATTTTTCCTGGGTTTACACTGTGTTTGAGATTTGTTTCTAGTGTTGCTTATATTTTTTAGGTTGGGATTGTTATTTGTTTCTGGGTTGAGATTGATGTTCTTTCTTTTTAAAGTTGTTCTATCTAGATTTTTGGTGTGTTTGTGTGCAAAAAAATTTCATAAATGGATTATGCATCCACCTATCCCTGGGCCAAAAGGGAATTGCTTAAGAAATCTCTGTTTAAAGATTAAAGAGTTGAGGGAGTCGGGGGTTTAAGTAAGAAAAACGAGAACATGCTTTCCTCGATCAACAAAATCGAGTTGGCTGAAAGCGCAAGGAAAATAAGGACGACCAAGGATAACTTAGTGTCGAAAGAGATTGCCCCGACTAGCGTCGTTCATGTTCAATCTGAACAGGATTAACGTACTGCTTCTGGGTTAGTTTTCAAGAGAAAGAGATCGGAAGTGTCGATTACTTCGGAACACTCGCACTCGGATGGTCAAGCTCCTACCCAGGATGCTCTGAAAATCCAAGAATGCGAAGTTGTTGGAAGCTCGAAAGGGAAGAGCCCGTGGCATCCAAGTTTGGATATCTCGGCCTATAATAAATCATTCTTCTTACTAGAAGATGATAATGCAAGGCTAAAGATTTGTGATGGAGACCGACTCCGCCGTGACGCTGAAAGTTTGCTCGGCCAAGCTACTACACTAGTGTGTTTGGCCAACATCAAGGTGGAAGTGCGGAAGAAAACTGAAGGTAAAAAAACTCAGCAGATTGTCGAACTTTAAAAAGATTATGAACGCTTTCGAGCCTAGACCGTAGAGATTGATCGCTTACACTCGGAGTTGGCTTGCAAGACAAAGGAAGGACTTGTTCTGACCAGAGAGAAAATCGTTTTAGCTGATATGGTTAATATTTTGGAGAATATACGAGACCGAGAAAAGGATATGGCTCGTAAAGAGGTTGATCTCTCAAAGATGATTGACACACTGAAAGATGATGTGACTCAGTCATATGTCGTCGGCTTCGAGGCCACCATGGAACAAGCAGCCATTGTTCACCCCTCGGTGGATTTTTCAGAGCTGAGCCCATGTAAAGCAATGGTTGATGGGAAGCTGATTGAGGAGTCTTAATTATTTTTACCAATCCCCAAATCTACGAACAATGTTTAACCCTTATATGTATATTTGACATTTCAATTTGGACAATGTTTAATGTCTAACTGTTTTTTATATTTTAAACTTATAACTTCCTTAGTTATGCCTTTTTATGTGCCGACGAATTTTCCTATTATTATACAAACGAATGCAACATTCTGAAAAAACTTAAGAAGTAATTTTGACAAGGTGAACACGTGTTAGGTTCTAAACATAACACGGTTAGGAAATTATAATTTACTGACCTGGTGTACCGATTGAATGCCCAAGCAGATATAAGACAATGGGGATGTTCTTTGGCATCGAGTTGGGTCGTCGTTGGGTTGCCCTTCTAGGGTCAGCCAAGTTGTTTGGTATCTTTGAGTTGATTCCTCTTTCGTTGTTAGTCAATTTGATATGCGGATAATGATGTTGCGTAGTTGGTTTGACCTTAGGGTTCTTTCACACCAATATGTGTAAACGATGTCATCAAGTTAGTTTGACTTTCAGGGTTCGACTAGAACGATGTGTAGAACATAATATTGCCGAGTTAGTTTGACCTTAGAGTTCGGTTAAACGATGTGTAGAGAATAACATTATCGGATTAGTCTTACCTTAGGGTTCGACTAAACGATATGTAGAAGATGATGTCACTAAGTTAGTTTGACTTTAGGGTTTGGCTAAACGATGTGTAGAGAATAACATTACCGAATTAGTCCGACCTTAGGGTTCAGCGAAACGATGTGTAGAGAATAATGTTATCGGATTAGTCTGACCTTAGGGTTCGACTAAATGATGTGTAGAGAATAACATTATCGAATTAGTCCAACCTTAGAGTTCAACTAAAACGATATGTAGAAGATGACGCCACCGAGTTAGTCTTGACCTTAGGGTTCGGCTAAACGATGTGTAGAAAATAAAGCTACCGAATTAGTCCAACCTTAGGGTTCGACTAAAAAGATATGCAGAAGACGACGTCACCGAGTTAGTCAAACCTTTGGGTTCAACCAAATTGGTTCGTTTGTAGAAGTCGTGATGGTCAAGTTGGTCCGATCTTAGGATTCGTCCAAGTCGGTCTGTTTGTAGGATCATTAACGACCGAGTTGGTCCGATCATAGGGTTCGACCAAGTCTTGTAGAAACATTGTCGACTAAGTTGGTCTGATCAAAGGATTCAACCAAGTTGGTCTGATCATGTCCTTGGGATTACTCCTCTATCGAGAATTTCAATATGATATGCTCTGTTGCCCATCACTTCTATGAACCTGTAAAGTATAAAAGTTTTGTGTTGTACTGCCTTTAAATGGAGAGTTGCGATAGGACATCGACATAATCATTTGTCATTCTCGACACTTGAGTTATGACAAATTTGTCAAAGTGTTTATCTTTGTTGTATGTATCTTTTTTTTAATCTTTTTTTTCATAGTTAAAATTGAATCATAAACTATGAATAATAATGCTTACTGGAATAATGATTATACACTGTGAACTAGTACCCAAGTAAGTTTCCAGGAAAGAGAGGTGGGTCACCAATGGACGCGCTTAAATACCAAGTCTTTTCTTGCCAGAACTTTCCTAGACATGTACTTTTACACTACTACGCTCTACATGCAGTACAAAAATAATTTCTCTCATGTGGGAGATCATGATAATGATGATGCTAATAATATCACAATAAATTTAAATGAATATTCATTTGCGTTATCTTTAGAATAACATGATAATATATTTAAATATATTTGTGATTTTTAGGATAATATGATAACAAATTTAAAATATCACAATAGGTTTAAATGATAATAATCATTTATGTTATCTTCATAATAATATGATAACAAATTTAAATATATCTGTTATTTTCATAATAATATGATAACAGATTTTAATAATAACAATCATACTTGTTATCTTCAGAATAATATGATAACAAATTTAAATATATATGTTATTTTCATAATAATATGATAACATATTTTAATAACAACAATTATATTTGTTATCTTTAGAATAATATCACAACATACTTAAATGATAATAATCATTTGTGTTATCTTCATAATAACATGATAACAAATTTAAATATATCTGTGATTTTCATAATAATATGATAAACAATTTAAATAATAATAATTATATTTGTTATCTTCATAATAATATCACAACAGATTTAAATGATAATAATCATTTATATTATCTTCAGAATAATATGATGACAAATTTAAATACATATGTGATTTTCAGAATAATATGATAACAAATTTAAAATATCACAACATATTTAAGTGGAAATGATAATTTATGTCACGGGTAGTTAGCGGGATCAGTTTCACCTACCTCACGGTGGGCGCCAAATGTTTTCGCCGACTAACTTGAGTTGGGTTCTAATGGTGGATGCTCTCTCACTCTTTCTTTGTTGCGATTTTTTGTGACCTTAGAACCCTTGAAGTAAATGAGATCACTTATATATTAGAATGCAGTGTATATAGCGTAGGATCAACTTACCCAGTGGCTAGGGTCTCATGGCCCTTTTATAGTAGTCGTCAAGCATTGATAACTACATATTTTATCTGTTAATATTCTCCCTTACATTTTGGGGTTATATCTTTGCAAAGTATCATTTTTGACTGGGTCTCTTTTCTTTCCCTTCTTTCAAATAACTAACTGAATCAGAGAAAATGTGCCTTTGGTGTTTGGACCGTGTTAATTTTACGAAAAGTGAATGTTCGTTTGGAGATACTGGGTCTTATCGTATTTGGGCCGATTTCTAGAGTTATGATTTTCTCAACATGTACCGCTCTGACTGATGGACCAGAGACCCAGATGTTTGGACTATGGGCATAGCATGCCCTGATCGGGTCGTAGGCTGAACATGTCGAATAGTACAAGTTCATTTTACCAAACAAACTACATTTAGTTCTCAATCAAATGATTGAGTTACACTAACCAAACTATTGATATGAAGTACAAGTTGAGTATTCTTTAGGCATATAACTATATCTAGTTAACCCCTTGATTATTCTTGACATAAGCCACTCCTAGCTTAACTAAGTATTCTTTAGATTCATAGTCACTCCTGACTAACCGTTTGAGTATTCTTGGCACAAGTCACTCCTAACTTAAGTGAATATTCTTTACTTAATAGGCACCCTTAGCTAAGATGCAGAAGTTGGATACAAAGTGATCAATTGATCACGTTGAAGCTTTCTAGAGAGGACTATCATCATCTAAAGACGTATGTAGAATTTGATCACTCTCTCAGTTAGCTTATTGAACTCCAATAGTGTTCTTTTGTGAAGCTTTAAATGGGCACAAAAAGTTTGAACAACGTTTCAGTACTATACAAGACCCGGTCTCTCTAAAATGCTTCTTTTCCTTGAGATATTTTATATAGACTTTGAAGAAGGTGATTGTTGTGAATCGGGTTTTTCCCATTGAATTGATTCTAGTTCTTTTGTGTGTTCTTCTTTTATTTATGAGTTTGCTTGATTGAAATGCATTAAATTCATTTTGTATATAACATTAAATGCAAGTATCCTTTCCAAAGTATGCTTAGTGCTTAAAAATTGGAAAGAAGAAGCAACTTTAGTTTAACTCTAAGAGATCTTTTGATGTTGACTTTAGCTTATGCTTTTACCGAATCTCCTTCGTAGATGAACATTCCATGCAATATAGAATAATCATATAGATATATATTTTCGTACAAGGTTAGCTTAGACTATGTGAATATCATCTAATGTTTTATGTACATTTTATCATATCTTATATGCGCCTTATTAAATTTAAGAAAAGACTCCACAATATTATATTGTTTGTCAAACGAAACAATTGCGTCTTACATTATCGGTTACTTTTACAAAGCTATCATCTTAAAGACAAAGCATGATTATGTTTTATATTTAACTATTTTTAGCACTTAATCAAAATTCTAGGATATGATACTTTTGTTTTAACGAATACAAATCAAGAATTGTTTTAACGAATACAAATCAAGAAAATAGCTAATTCTTTTATTAACGAATGAGTAAGATTTAGTCCACTAGTCCATTTTACCTTGTTTGTTTTGTATGGTGTGTCAATCCATTCCTTTTAAAATAAAATAAAAAATCAAATAATTGAGTTTATAATTGTTATAATATAATATTTTTAAGTTCTTTTGTATTCTTAAAAAGTCAAAAATATATGTTTATTATTGTACCGGTACTGGACGAGGCTAGGACCTGCCTGGCTGCCCGATACCCAGTCGGTCTGGCCGATAGATTTGGATGCTTGGCCGAGAGACCGGGTGGCCGAGACCTTTGGGGACTCGGCCGAGGGTCCGAGACCTTAGAAGACCGAGCTGGGACGGTCGAAGACCACATGGATTTGGCCGATGGCCGACCCTCACCACGAGAAGGTGGCCGATGGTCGAACCCCGTCACAATTAATTCCCAGACCAAGATCAATGAACCTAATCCACCATCAAGGATTAGGTAATGCAACCCTAAGCGGTATCCACCTCGATAAACGGGCCCAACAAGGTAGGCCCATTAGAATAATATAAATAGCACACATTCCAAGGAGTAAGGTATGTCATTTATTACTGTTCACCTACCTGAGAGCTGACCACCCGCTTTACTGACTTGAGCGTCGGAGTGCCTTCGCAGGTACCCCCACCATCCGGTGTTCACCCGACGACCGAGTCCCAAGTGCTGAAGGATAAGCAGGAGGACGAGGAGAATCCCAGTTCATCACCCAGTCACCTGCCCGACCGAAGGAAGGAGAAGAAGACTTCAATAGTTCTCTAGGTCCCATCTCCCTAGCAGGAACAATTATAGTTAGTTCATTTTATTTAAGTGAAAATTTCCAATTTAGTTATAAAAAAATATATTTAATTTAAATTTAAATGTAGGTAAAGTTATTGGACAAAATATCAATTTTCTTGCTTAGAAAATATAAGAAATGAAAGACAAATCTCTAAAAAAAACTTGATGGCCTTTAGGTTCTAATAGAAATTCATTTGATGAGGTTGATTCTTCTATTAGGATTAGTCAAATAGACAATAGGGTGGTTCTTATATAGGATCTTTTACTAACACATTAGTCAAATTGAAAACTCTGTGTCAATTGCTTAGGTAAGAATGGTTCTCTTTCCAAATAGCCATACACACTTAATCATGCTCAACTAAATTACACAACACAACTTTTTATATACTATTTTAGAATTTCTACAACAGGAATTCCTATGTAAAGAATGCACAGAACCAACACCAACCCAGAATAGAACCAACATTTAGACGGTAAGAAAAATGCACGAAATGAAAACAAAACGAGTTTAAACAAAATATAATTATTAAGAAAAACAGCAATGTTAAAATTTTCTCCAATTCTGGCCTGGTGCTGAATACTAAACCCTAAACCTCCTTTAATCATGATTCCTCAGTGTATAACGGAAAGAATGAAGACATTATTGCGTGGATTTTTAAGGATGTCCATGAATGGAATAAAAGGAATTTGCACTGCAATAGGTAATGATTATTCATTAAATGAACCAACTCTGCCAAATGAAGCATTTTATTTGGAACTTCTGAACCAGACAAAGTGAGCAAATAAGAACCATCTTTTAGATATTAGACAAATTGAAGAGCTACAAAAAGTAGAACTGGATCAGGAAACCTATTTTCATTTGACCAAGGGTTGGTGACAAGCTTAAACAGAAGAATTGATATGCTCAAAGGAAGAAAGCTACAGGACAAAAATTCAAAGATCTATTTTACCACTAAAAAAACTCATTAAGTAATTAATCTTGCTCAGTAATATGCAGTCAATCTAAGTCCCAAGCACAAGAAATTTGTTTTAACAGAATGAGAACACTTTTTAGCATCCAAATGCGACTACCGTGTGTAAAGAAGCATTTTATAATTCTTATTAGAGATAATGGCAGAGAAAGACTTTGACAAGAGATAAAAACGAGGACATAGCTAGCACGTGAAACAACATTTGATGACTGTACAAATTCAAAAACAAATCTAAGAGTTTTAAAAAACTATTATTAAAAAGATTTGTCTGTATGTTGAGGACCCTTTCATTAGCCGACAAGTACGGCATCATATTGGTCAAAAGTGGAGTGCATCAATGATTCAATGTCCATTATTACGCCTGCGTTGATCCTAATCATTGTTATTATCAGAGCATGGTCTTCACCATGCTTGTTATTTTTCATCCATGTTAAGATTTTACATTTTGGAACACACAAATTTAGAACAACTGAGCTAATACAACATAGTGATAATTCTTTACAATTTTCATCAATTGCATCAGCAAAGCAATGGAATTGTGTAGTCTGCAGCATGATGATAATTTCCCACGTAAATCTTTGAACCAGGTGTCAAGTTATACATGCAAAACTATTTTTTTAACATAGGAAACACAGTTGCATCACGCAACTATAATTTCCTTTTCACAAAAAGAAAGAGAAAGCCAAAATTAACAATGCTAAATTACATATAAGCAACAACCAGAACACCAGAGTGAGAAAAGAATACAAAAAATAGGATTGAAAATGAATCACCGCACTTGCCACTTGCATCTAACTGTTGAAGGACAGAAAGAAAGCAGTAAATGCTCAAATAGTTTAAAAGCCATGTTCTGAAAGACCCTCTGAAGTGACTTCAATACCAGAATTCTGGTCTATGCAGCAGCCACTGATGGTTCCTGCATAAATGAAAACACAAAAAATATATTATCTTCTACTTATTATTCATTTTCCTTAACAAATGAAAAATTACAGGTTTAAAATTTGACAAAGGTTAGTTCCAGTTCTTTAAGCGTTTTTGGTATGGTTCTCCAGTTACGAAGTTTCACCTCGATAATCTATATAAAAAATTATAATAAATGATTAACTTAGATTATCAAGATATAACTAGAATGATGTTTGGAAAACAATATCACAAATACTTAAAGAACTATGTCCCAGTTCAGTGCTTAAAATTTCTTTTATCTTTATTACTAACATTGCAAGAGGATATCAAAATCAAACCTTTGATGCCAAGTTTGAAACAGCCAAATTAAATTTTTCTCTAGTTTTAGAACTTGCAACATGTCCAGCCTTTGCCACCTTGCTAAAAGCACCATTTAACCATGCTGTTCCAGCAGTCACATATCTGCATCAGACGAGGAAAACCCATTAACAAGTATACCTTATTATCATCATCCAAATAACACTCAAGGAACATCATGCATATTTCATTTCTCTCCAACCTGTAGTTAATCCATGTAGGAACTAAAGAAATTTCTAAATTTCATTATGTATTTCCTGGCTGGATCTCACCACAAACTCATCATAATTTCATGGAGAAATTCAAGAGTGGTAATGGAGATCATGCATCATATGCAACAATACCTGCTTGTTTTGACAGCCGATCCAGTATCATTCAGCTTCCTCTCCGCTGCAATTATTGCTGCCATTGTTTTATCTGAAACATGAAGCCTCTGATCCACAGATTTGACTTTCTGATTCACTGCAGCAATGCCTACTGTCCATTTCTCAGTCAGTCCAACTCTCTTGTCAAAAGAAATGACCTTTGCAGATGCATTGGCAGTCAATTGATGTTTTTCGTCAAATGCTTTAGCTTTGTTCACGGCGTCCTGTCTTATTGCTGAACCTTTTGCCAGCATACTTGTAACTGCATCTTGTGCTTTAGTAAGGTAGATTCTTCTATTGTTGGGGCTGGCTTTCCCATCCTGAAAGAGATATTAGCAGACCATGAACTCAATCAGAGAGAAACGTTAACAGAAATTTAACGGAATGAACCGCTGAAGATTACAAGGAAAAGATGCAAGATTGACACAATGCAAGAAGCCTCAAAATTTGGATGCAATTGATGTAACTTGCTGCAAGCAAAATATCATGACAGGGACTTTCTTTACTAGTTTAAGGATGCAATGTCCAGTAATCTGGTATATTCAAAGCACACTCCAATGAACTAACAAAGCCCTGGGTATAATATAAATAATTTCAACGAACTTTTAGTCTACTCCACATGCCAATGAAGAACAACCCATGGGGAGAAAAAGATCATGCAAAATCTTAATCTGGTTTCTGGTTTTACCTCAATATCTGTAGAGACATTTTCAGAAGGAGCAACATTTATAGCATTTTCCACCACCATTACTTCCTGCATAAATTGCTTCTGATAAGCACTAAATTTTATGTCAATAAGTGCATGTATGATATTATAGTTCTTGGAATTTTACCTGCATCTCACGATTTGGTACATAGTTCTCAGCTGGAGTTATCCTCACAACTTGGTCTACTATTGTTGCTCCCTGAGAAAAAGACAACAAAAAGTTTACTCGCACAAGCCAAAAACTGCAAAGGCATATATAAGATTTATATCTTCCCAAAACTTAATATCAAGACCAAATTGTTATGATGCAATATGAAAACAGGCCAGAGAGGGAAAGGAATCGACTCAATTAATACAGATATTCAAATAGACATTGCTAAGGAAATACAGACCTTTCTAATGTTAAAAATGGTTAAGCTCTGTCATTCGTAACTTTAATGTTCAACATATCTGTGTTTCAAATTAAAATGACATGATGCTAACAGATACTAAAAGTTTAAAATATAACACAACAACTTTCATATGCTTGCAATCTTCATAAGCTATATAATGGCATGTTATTCTAAAGGATTTTACTTTAAGGTTTCCTTGTAGAGTCACTCTCCTTCCATCTGTTAGCAAACACATTCAGTACACAATACCTAGTATCTACCATGATTACAAATCCAACTCGATAAACTGCCACAGCTCCAACAAAATCATAAAAGGAAAAGTGGCATTACCGATAACAACAATGCAATTTCAAGTGCTTTGGGATCTTTAAATGTCACATATGCAGTCTTTGATTTCCCATCTTCACTGCAACAGACAACACAAGAAGCAATCATAATACAGATTTGACTTCTTTCAGCTGGCTTGGAAAAATAAAAATAAAAATTCGTAATTTCAATAACTGAATTCAACGCACGGATTGTTTGAATTTTGAATACACAAGAAGAGTTCAAATCCTAAAGTAGAAGACTTTGAGTTTATCTTCAATTACGTTGCTTAGACTAAGATAAAGTAAAAAAAAAACAGGAGATTAATGCACTGCGACAGCACAGTTTACCCCACCAGCTTAACTTATTAAAAAGTTAAGCCCTTAACTGAACTGTCTTTCTTTGTTTCATTTTCCTTTAATTAATACAACTTTTTTCACTAAAACCAAAAGTAAGACCACCCCATGATTTCTTCTCTGAATTTTCCAACCCTTTCGCCCCCTTTTTTTTCCTTTCTGAGCACCCTTCAATCAGAGCTGGGAGGATTAGAACTAGCAGAAACCCAATTCAAGAAGCAAAAAAGAGGCAAACAAATATTGGTACAAAAACTACCCACCTCAGGATCTCAACATGCTCAATTTCTCCAGAAAAGGAGAAGAACTCGTGAATCTCTCTCTCACCAGCTAGATCTGAAAGCTGCTTAACTTGAACAGTCCTGGTCTGCAATAATCAACACCCACAAACAGAAAATTATATAATGCTCAAATTCCAACAAAAAAAGGGTGAAAAGACAGGATTTTGAATTCAAAGAATAGGTGAGAGCTTGTTACCTCAGTTGCCTGCATTGCGATTTACACAGCGGAAGCTGTTTCTGTTCAGAGAGCAGAGTTGTGGAAGAGCGAGAGAAAAGGGTGGCGCGTGTTAAGTTCTTGGGAGTGGTTTTGTGCCACCGAAAGAGAAATAGAGTTGTATTGAAGAAGAACACAGAGAGAAAGAGAAAGAAATAACAGAGAATGTGTGATGTTTTAGAATGTAATCATGTCCCAGCTACCTCGTAAAGACCAGAAAGAACAATGCAGTGATTCTCACGTAAATTCCACAATTGTCCCTTTAAACTTTTGCCCATTAACTTTTTTTTATTATTAAAACAAAACTTAATTTCTATGTAATTTCCCATTATTTTTAAAATAAACTATTACTATGCAGACCCATAAATTTACAGTGCATAATAATTTATAATTAAACGATGAAAAAATTATATTATAAGTGCATAAACTATTTATTTTCAAAATTTTGGAATAAAGTCATGTGGAGATTCTTCTAATAAAAAACTATAGGTTGGCTTATGTGTTAACCTTTCCTTTGTAACACGGGAACACGAAATTCAATGTTAAAAAAAGCAATAAGCCATTTAAATTGGGTAAATTTTAAGTAATTCATAAAGGCTTTATTAGGTTTAAGTTATTTTGTGGTTAATATAGTTTTGTCAAGTTCTTAAAAGAAATAGTAAATACTATTAAATGTAATGGGCTTTTTGAAATAATTATATTTATGAAATTTAAATTAAAAATATTACTATAATCTATAATATTCCTTGTATGAACTAATTCGAAGTTACATTTCAAATTAAATTAAGGAGATTATATTAAAATAATTTCTAATTCATTTCATACGTTATATGGAAAATTATAAATTTAAACATAAGTCTTATTTATTATAATGTATTAAGATAATATAAAAAATTTGAAATTCACAACCTTAAATCTTAAGTAAAAATTTAGAATTGTAAATAAAACTCTAAATTATAAGAATAAAAACACTTTTTTACAAAATAATTTTTTCCTAAGAATTTATTCAAAAAATTATTAGAATATGGTTTTATAAGAATTTTGTATTGTAAATTTTTTTTACATGAATTTTATAGCAATGATGTAATAAAGTGAGATTAGAAAATAAATAAATTAAAACCTCTGTCTCATAACCTTTTAATGGAGACTCTAACAAATTAATAAAGTAATTTTGGTAAAAAAAAGTATGGGTATTATATTTTGTTAAAATATAGCATGTTTGATTGGGTTTGATTGAATTTATTATGAAGAGAGAATTTTCAACAAACAATAAATAGGAGAAGGAATCTAGTTCACAAGTGGCTGCTTATACACCAAATAACCAATACCATTAAATCATTGATATATTAAGATAGAATGACACCATCAATGTCCTTATGTAGAGTCGTGTGAATTGGAACTAGTCATACATAATACACATGAAAATTATGTTTAATAACAATTTTTAATATTTGTTAAGTCAAAATTTACAATAATCATGTTGGTATAGATTAATATGAGATAACTTAATTAGTATAGTGATTAGGTATTAAATATTCAGAAATTGTTCATATAGTAGCAAATTTGTATTTAATATCTTAAATATATGTGAAAATTTGCTAAATCAACAAAGATTATATTATTGTGAATGATATTAATTTCTAATTAATAAATTTGGAAAGGATTATATAAGACTGTATTTAATAAAACAATTGTAGAAATATTAAATAGACTTAAATATAGTTTTAGTTTATTAAATTAACAAGTTTTATTTTTAGTTTCTATGAAGAGAACTTGTTTTTCCTTTCATAAAATTTGAAATATCTATTTATAATTTTTATAAAGTATGTAAATTTTTGTTTTGGTTCCTATGAAATATTTTTTTTCTTTCATTTTCATCTCTTCGAATTTTCAAAATTACTAATATTCATTTTAAAAAATACATAACATTTATTTTATAAATTTTAAAATATTTTATGATGTTAAATATTGGCATTCTATCACAACATCACCACTAATATGTGTCACTTAGAATGATTGTTTGACCTTTTCTTCAATATTAACTAATATCATTTAATATTAACAACCAAAAAAAAAAAATTTAATTTTACAAGGACTAAAATAAAGAAAAAAATTTATAAGGATCACTATCAAAACTCATTAATTTGATTTTATGATAGCTAAAACATATTTAAATTTATTAAATGTAGGTAGATTTATATAGTTAAGATTTTATTTTCTCTTTTTAAAGAAGAAAAAGATAAAGCATTTGTGTGGTTACAGAGGCTTTGGGAATTCTGAACTTCTAGATTTGGAAGAAAGTCCTTATGCAAATACAAATAATACAAGCCAACTAGTCTTTTCTTTAGAGGTCACTTATCTCCAACTACTCTTTTTAACAAACCAATTATAGAATAAAATTTCTTTTGGAGGAAATTACGTTTTCTTTAGATATTCATATTTCTTTCCTATTTTAAAATATGTACATTTTTTTCTTTGAAATGGAAAGATGAATGTATTACATTAGAATTCGTTGTAATATAAATAATTTTTCTATGATATATTATATTAAATAATAATTTAGTTTTAAAAATAAGTTTAAACATTTTAAGAAAATTATTAAATAAAAATTATTCTTAAAAATAAAAGTAATTAATTATTATTAATTAAATTAAATATTATTTTATAAATTAAAATTATTAGTATTTAAAATTATGTTTCTTATTAATAAAAACTTATAAATTAATTTTAAATTGTTATTTAATTAGTTATCAAATTTTAATTCATATGTTTGAGCTTCCAAACTTGAATCTGTACATTTTGCTATGTTACTAGAAAAATAAGAGAGAGATCTGCGGGTCACAAATTCATGTATGCGAATTCATTCTATTTCAGGAAATTATTAGTATTTTTATTAATTAATGAGTTAGGTTTTATTTGTAGTGTCCCCACCATTTTATATTTTTTTCTTTTTTTTTATTTTTCTTTCAATTTTTCTTCCATAACTTATCTATTTCAAAATTTGATCACGCCATGATGTAACTGAGGAGTCAGGGTACATTTCTACTCAATCAGATTTTTAAACAAAATTCTTAAATTTTGGAGTGGTTCACTAGTGTAAAATGTAAAAACAACTACTCTTCATTACAAATAGTCGCATTCTTAAATCATTTTTAACCCTAACTCTAAAGTGCGTCACTTACGTTTTTCATACTTTCTTCCTCTTCTTTCCTGCTCTTCATTTTAACATCTTCTTCATTTTCTTTGCCCCCTTCTGTGTGCCACTGTAAGTTCATCTTGTTTGTCTCTTCTTATGCATTAATTGTTCGTTTCTCTTACTTTGTTTTTTTGTTGTTGCATTGCTCGAAGTACTATTGCATTGCCTTCACGTTTCTTGGGTGTGTTTTCTTTGCTCCGTCATTGCTGCCGCCAATCCTGTGTCACTATTCACCAACGTTGCCTTCACGCACAAGGTTAGTGGTGTTTTAAATTTTTTTGAATTTTTTTTAATGTTATGAATATATTTATTTTTTTGAATTTTTTTTAATGTTATGAATATATTTATTTTTTTATTTATTATAATTTGTATTTTTTAAAATTTATATTATTTAGTATTTATTATAATTTGTATTTATTATTAATTTATATTATGTCAGTTGTTAAAGTTCTTCCTGTTGGTCTTCTTAATGATTAGAATATGTGTAAATAAATTGGGCTCACTTAAGGAGTCCAAATAGTAGAATAAGCTAGAGTAGGTCCATATAGCATAAATAGGAGGTGTAGTTATCAAATTAGGCCTATGAGAAGTTCTTTAGGGAAGGAAGCTAAACCTACCTTCTAGAATGTGAGTAATGGTGCGACATTGACCAAAGTCAATACCCTAACCGCACCATATGTGTCCTTTTCCCATCATACCCTCCTTCTTGTTCTTCAAGGCTCCTCCACTTATAAATAGGAGGCCTCCCCCTTTGTATTTGACAAGTTGAAATTAATAGAAGAATAGTTACTCTCCACAAATATTGTGTGACCTTGAGTGAGTGCTATCTCCTCTCCCTTGGTCTTATCTTGATGAGAATGAAGCTCTCAGGTGGCGGTCTTCCACTCATCTTGATGGTTACCACCCATCAAATGGCGTGAACATTACTCTCATTTTCCATAAGTTTCCTTCTTCCATTCTCCTTCATTTTCGCCTTCCATTTTATGTCCATTGTCTTTGTTTCCTTCATTGTATTGTTTTCAGTTTTGTCTTTATCAATTAAGTTTTGCATCCATTCTCACCATATCTTGTCTTTTGATCTTTGCCTTTGTGAAATGAACCTTCACATCTACTTAACCACTTGGTTAAGTTAATATCCAGTGGGGATTTTCCTAAGGTTTTCACTCTTAAATTCCTAAAATCTCAATCTAAGTAAAGTGTCACACCATAAAATGAACAATCCTAAAATCAACTCACATCATGTGGTTATCAGAGCTTAGGTTCTTAAGATTATTTTGATTTGAGTTGATTGCCACTTTACATTCTTTACATTCAAGCACCTTTAATTTCTTGTCTTTAAATTCAAGTAACTTTAATTTTTTTCTTTACATTCTTGCAATTTAAATTTTCAGCCATTTACTTTCTTGCAATTTTCATTCAGCCATTTTATTTTCAATAGCTTTGTTTCTCTTTTGGATTGTTATTTTGTGTCATATTGTGTTTTCGCCTTTTGCTTTGAGTCATATGTTCATTAGTGTTCTAGGAGTCCTTACTTTGCTTTTAATTTTGAAAGTTTGAGAAGCAATTGGAAACTTGTTTTAGTAGAAGTAGATTTAAAGTTCCAAACAAAAAGATTTCAAGTGTTCAATTATATTGAATCCTAAAATTTTTGTGAAAATTAGAGTTATTGGAAATTATGCATGATTAAAATTATGGACATTTCATTTCCATAATTCAAAAACTAGTATAAAAAAAAGTGAAAACGCAAATTTGTGGTATCAATTACCAAAGAAAAACATTTTCCAAATTTGGATTCAACTTGATTGGCAAATTGATTTCAACCATTGTGGAATTTTTTATCCTTTTGTTTTAGCAATTTCTAAAGAAAAAGTTTCATTGTTAAAAGTTTAGTAAGTATCTTTGAGTTCTTTTTGTGTGCCTTTTCTTGCTTGTCTTCCTTTTCAAGTTTTGTCATAATCTCTTTTCTCAAAATTGGTTTAGCTTTTCTTGATTGTCTTTTCAAATCTCTAAGTTTTGTTGTGGTTCTTTGAGATCAAGTGTGTTTGGCTTTGTCATCTTTCACTTGAGAAGTTTTTTCAACACCAAGATAGACCTTTTTGAGAGGATCAAATTTTTCTTTGAGTGCTTTGAGTGATCTCTCATAAGTGGCGCAGACTTGAGAGTGTTTTGCTTACTAACTTCTATTTCTCTAATTGTTTGTCACTTAAAAATATCTAACTTACTATGTGATTGTTTTATTTAATCTGTGATGATCATGTATTTACACGAGAGCAGATGATGTTACAGGTGATAGAGCTCCTCAGTGAGAAGCTGAATGATGAAAATATTTTATTTCCTTTTGAATATTTGTTTTAATTTTATGTAAATATTTAAAATCTCATAAAGAGAGATATGTTTCAAAACATTTTAAGAAAGAGTTGTAGACATATTTGTATTATGTTTATATATTTATTTTAATATTTTATACAAATTATAGTTATTAGATGTGAAAAAATATAGGGATGTTACAATTTTAATTGATTTTATTTTTAAACCATCTTTTAAAATTTGTGTTAATTTTGAATTCAATTGATTAGTGTATATGTAAAGAATGAATGAAGTTATTTTTTATATTGCAAATTTTAGAAATTTTTTATAGTGATTCTAGCACTACTATAAAAAAAATCATTAAATAGATAAAATAATTAATTATTTTATTGATTAAATTAGTAACATTTTATAAACTTTTAAATTGTTGATATTTAAAATAATTTATATTATTAATAAAAAAATATAAATTAATTTTTAAATCCATATATAATAAATTATCAACTTTAGAATCTAAAATAATTAGTAGTCAAAATCGTAATTAAATATCAATTTAAAAATTAATTTAATTTTTTATTAATAATGAAAACTATTTTAAATAATAATAATTTTTTAATTTATAAATAATATATAAATTAGTTAATATAATAATTTTAATTATATTTATTTTTAAAATTATTTTTTATTTAATAATTTTGTTTAGTATAACAAGTTATACATGTAAGTAACTTGAGTGATGGCGGATGGAGAAGGAGGAAGTTGGACGATAGTAAAAGGATAATGTGTCTTACTTTATGTTATTTATTACTTAATGCATCTTTATAGAAATTATATGAGGTGAATATAACTAATTAGACCATCTTTTAGATAGCTTGAAGACTTAAAATTTGATAGATTGTTTTCTTCCCTTATCATACACGATGAATGTTAGTTGATAATTGATAAAAAAAATTAATATTATTTCTTATGATTAAAATAGTGATGAATAAAAATTTTCAATATTGAACTAAACACTTAAGCCCTATACTAGAGTATGAGAGTAGATTGTCCAAATTCAATATTCATTCATAATTATTTTTTTAGTTTTAAACCTATAAAATCTATTTTTATAATATTAAAAACTAAAATAAGATTTTCCTATTATATATCATTTGTTGTCGTTTAGGGTTTGGCCTAGAAAACTATTGAGAGAATTCTTCTTTCTCCTTCTATCGGTCAGTTGTATTGTCCTTTAGCTTTCCTTACAAACTTTTCGCTTTTTCTTCCTAGTCTCGACTCTCGTTCTTCTCGTAATCCAAACACGGAGAGTACTTGCAGAAGACACTCTGACGCTCAAGTTAGGAAAGATATTTGGCACTCGGTTCTCAGAGCAGTGTATATGATGATGTACCTGATTCTTGGAATATGTGCTATTTATATTATTTTAGTAAGCCTACCTTATTAGGCCGAATTAGGGAGTTGAGTCATGCTTAGGGACATATTACCTAACTTTTAGTCATGGGTTAGCTTCACTGACCTTGATTGAGCGTAATTGGACTTGTGTTGTCGGTCAATCCTATAGATGTGGTCCTTCACTTAGGTCGGCCCAGTGATGGGGACCCTCACCGGTACATCATTCGTACGACCTTCACCGATACACTTGCCCCAGGGTTGAGGATGATTAATCCAAAGAGTCCTTTGAGAGTGATGTTTTGGTCGGGCTTCTGAATTTGATGTGACGATTGGGCTTCTCAATGCCTAACGCGGCGTCAGGCGGTGCCTACATGCATGACATGACTTGCATTGATGAGGGGTTTTTTAGGGGCCAAACGACGAGGACTGTTGGATCGAAAAGATCTAACGGTTGAGATGGTTGTTGTTGAATCAAGTGTGTTCAAGCTTTGAAGAATCCAAACCCTTTGAAGGATGATGGAAGGCTGGATGTGCTTGTTGTTGCTGAGCTGTCTTTAGATAGGATCTGGGGTAGATTTTATATGTAAATCCACTCTTGATTGAATCCAAAGCTTAAGCACTCTCAAACCTTTTAAAAGAAAAGTGTTTTTCAAACTAAGTGAAAAACAACCTGTTGTTTTGTCGAAACAACCGATTGTTTTATACTTAGGAGTTTTTAGAAAGGTTGAAAACTGTTTTTGATGGTTGACTTGCTGTCAAACCAAAACAACCGATTGGTTCGTGAAAACAACCGATTGTTTGTTTTGGGACCATAACAAAAAACTGTTTGAGCTTTGACTGAGCATTAAATGATTTTATAATTGAATACGCTCCAGTTTTAAATGCTTTGACCAAGATTTGAATGCAATAAATAGTTTGTTCAGATTTTGTAACAAACAACTAAGTCTTAATCAAAGAAAAACAGATTTGAGTTTTTCACTGATTTTGCTTTTGAAGAGTTGAAGTTTTGCTTTGAGATTTCTTGGATCAAAGAGAGTGTGATATAGGATTTTCATCTTGTATTGATTTCAAATCTTTTCTGTAACAAGTGTAATCCTTTGTACCTTTGAAGAAACTCTGTGTGTGTAGCTGAGAAGTGTTGTGTATTCTTAAGGTTGTCAAGATCAGCATTCTTAGTGGTGTTGTGCTGAGCCAAAGGAAGTGTGTTTCTTGAGGGGATCAAAGTCACTTCTTTTGGTGGTGTTGTAAGTAATCTAGGGTTGATTGCTTAGTGGATTCCCCAGTGGTTTCTGGGAAGACTAGATGTAGCTCTTGGTTAAGAGTGAACCAGTATAAACATGTGTGTTCAATCTCTCTATCCTTTGAACTCTTTAAATTCAGTTTTATATTTGTGAACTGGTATAAACAACCAATTGTTTCTGCGAAACAACCGATTGTTTTTCTGGTGCTGTGCTTATTTGCTTTGTGTTTTTAGCAAACTGAATTCTGATTCAAGTTTTCTTGAAGTGATTTCATTCTAGACTTAAAAGTTTGCGAAAACCCTCTTTAAACCATTCACCTCCCATCTAGTTTAAAGTCATACATTCTAACAGTTGTGACGCTTCGTCTCTTGAGACTCTCAAGGGCTATAAATAGTGGTCCCAAAAGTGCTGAGACTAGGGGTGGCAAAGTGGGGCGGGCCCGCTGAAAAAAACGCAGGGCGGGTTGCTTATTTCAACCCGCTGGCCCGCTTAGGCCCGCCCCGCATAACCCGCATAACTTTAAAATGTATAATTTTTTTTTCTACACCCCCATATTTTCTTCATATAACCTCATATTTTACATTTCGAAATTTTTAATAATTTCTTATTACACATGTTTCATTAATATAATATTATGAGACCATTACCTAATGCATCTAAATAAAAGAAAATCAAAATTTTATTTAAAAAATTATTTTTTTTAATAAATATTTCTTATACGGGCTGGCCCGCAGGCCAACCTTTATATGGGGCGGGTTAGAAAAATCAGCCCACAAATTCTATGCGGGGCAGGCCAACCCAACCCGCTTTTGGCGGATCAAGTGCGGGGCAGGCCAGCCCGCATTGCCACCCCTAGCTGAGACACTGCGCTACTACTCCGACATTTGCTCTGAGACCCGAACGCTCCTCGTCCTCCTAAGCTGTTGTATTTCGGCTTTCATAAGGTTAGTCATATCTTCTTTGTCTCGTCCTACCTCTTCTTCTTCTTCGGCTCCCCCTTTTCCTCGTCCCGTGCATCCTTATTCCTCTTCTTCTTCATCTTCATCTTCTGTTTCTAATTCCTCTACGACCAAGCCTCTATCAGTCGGTGCAATCCAAGTGTTGCACCCGGTGGAGGAGGTGGTTAGGGGGGAAGATCCGGGCGGTGTTGTCGATTGATCGAACTCCCTTGAGCAAGTCATCTCCCCCCCGAAGATTGACTGGGTAGATCCTGAGGTAACTAGGATCACCTCTACCTTTACGACCGAGACCTGTGTCGCAAATTTTTTGGAGAGGGTCCCGATTTTGAAGGCAAATGCTAGCCTTAGCTTCTTAGGTTTGAGTCGTGCTTACTGACCGAGACCATATGTTTAGGTCGGTCTCCCACTGAGTCACCCTTCTTTTACATGTACTCTTGCCTGTTTTTAGACTTACACATTTCTTTGCCTTTTGATAACTCCACAGTGGGCATCCTTAAGGCGCTTAACGTGGCTCCTACTAAGCTCCATCCAAACACTTGGGCGTCCATCCAGGCCTTCCGCCTGATATGTGACATTCTTCGTTTGTATCCTACCCCTTCCTACTTTTTAAGTTATTACACCTCCCACCCAGTGGAACCTGTTCTGTAGCATTTATTGATCAATCAGTTGGGTAATGTTCTCTTTAACTCCTACACCACTTCGTACAAAAAGTTTAAAGAAATATTTTTCAATGTTTTCATCCGACCGGAAGCCACGCCATATTTCTTTTGATGAAGTTGGTCGGTCGAGGTTTCCTATGTCTTAGATTAGGAAGCCTCAGAAGTTTAAGGAGTGGCCTCGTCCGACCATGGGTGTCGAGGAGTTAGAGATTCCTTCTTTCTTCGATAAGCTATTGAGGAAACTCCCTACACGAAAGCTGATTGTCGTGTACGCGAAATCATCCCACTGGGCAGTCTTTAAGGGTATGATGGTTTCCTCTAGTCTCGGTCGGTTGCCTTGTTTTTAACTAACATTTTACTTCTTATTGTTGCAGAAATCATGAACCAAGACGCTTCTCAGTCAAAGGGCTTGCTTGACGCCTTTAAGGAAAGGGCCGCCCAACGGAAGGGCAGACCGAGTATTGAGGCCCTGGTTGTCGGGAAGGGATCGTCCGGTGGTGTTGGCCCCTCTAGGAAAAGCAAGAATAGGCCGAAGGAGGGGGGGGGGGAGGGGTTAACATAGCTACGACCACCCGCTCCCCTGGGTTAATGCCAATACCACCTCCTTCGCGCTGGACGCTGATCGACGTTGACTCTCCACCAACGGACGACTTCAATCGGTCAATCCCCCTTCTTGCGACCGAGCGTACATTGGAGGTATCCATGTCACCCCTGTCGGTGTTGGGGGGTAACTTACAATTTGCAAGGGGGGGTCAAGATTGGTCTGCCCGAGCCGACGCGAGAGCTCATCCAGGCGTCCCCTCGAAAGACTTGCTCCAAGGCAGCATCTAGATAATGTGTCGAGCGCTCGTCCTTGCCCACGTGGGTTTCGAGGATTTGGGTCACCACGCGGAGGATATCTCTCGGCTCGAGCACGAGCTTTCAGAGGCTTCAGGAAACTTAAAGTAGTCTCGCGTGGCTAACACTAAGTACGCGGAGAGGCTTGCTCAGGAAGTCGCTGAGCAGGAGATCGCCGAAGGTTGAGCGGCTGAGCTCGAGTGGTGAGTTCTGGAGATTATGACCGAGAATGTACAAATGAAGAAGGCCATGGCAGAGTTGGATAAGAATTTTGACGACACTTTGGAGTTGCTTAACCAAAGTTTTTTCCAGGTCGTCTACTAGGCCCATGTCCTCTACAATAGCCCACCACTGTTTGGTGACTTCGACCCCGAAAATGAAGTGTTTGAGGTTCGGATCTTGCCGAGGGCTGAGGTAAGGGCTTTGGAGAGCGCAACGCAACCTGCTTCGACTGAAGGTACTGAAGGCGCAACCAGTAAGTCTTAGGCTTTAGTTTTTTTGCTTCCTTCGGCCAGGATGTGGCCCTTTATCACTTTACCTTCGAGGTTGGGGTGTGGCCTTCTCCTTGCGTACTTCATATATGGAACGGTCGTTTTCTTCTATATAATAGTTTAATTTGAACACATGAATTGAACAAGTTAAGTTCCTCGGTTGAGATAACAAAGAAAATTTAACAAGTTAAGTAATCAACTTGATTGTGTTTGTAGTGCGAGGAATGGAAGTGTGAGTATTTTAGGGAGTGAATGTGTGGAGATTTAAGGGAGTGAATGTGTGAGAATTTGAAATGAAAGTGTGAAGAAAGTGAGTGTGTTTGCAATGGGGTAAGTTAGAGTGGATTTGTGAGGAAGGTTTATTCAAGTTTGTGAGTGATGTGATGATTGTGAGGATATTTTTATTTTGTTTACAGGTGTAAAATGTAAGATTACAAATTTATTTTTGTCTGTAAAAAAAGTAGAATAAATGCAACTCTTGGTTAAGAGTGAACCAATATAATTCTTTTGTGTGATTTCTCTCTTTCCTACTTTGATATGATATAATTTGTTTCCAGTGTTTTGCACATAAAAAGATCAATTATTTTTAAAATCAACAGGCTTAAATTTTGGTTATATAATTGTTAATCTTTTGATAACTAGTTTAATAGATTAATTGATTGGTTGATTCAATTGAAGTTTTCAATCTAACACCAATATTTGCAAAATCTTACGAAAACAATTCACCCCTCTTATTTCAAGCCACATATTCTAACACAAGTTATATATTGTGAAAGCTATGTGTATACTTCATCTACTTAACTCATCTATGTTGTTTGGTCTCTTCCTGACACTTGAGTGTGTCTTACATTTTTATCTTTGTCTTGTACTTCACTTGTCTAGCACTTCACAGTTAGCTCCACATTTGTTGGTTCTCAATACCCAATACATTCATCTATATAGCTTGGAATGCTATTAAAACATGTATATCTCATAAAATCCACCAACTTCATACTCACACTATATATCATCAACTTAGTAGTAGTACCTTCCTGCTAACTACTAATTTTTCACATTATATCGTCAATAACTCCTCTCAATCAATCATATTTTTTTTCTTCATATAATTTCGTTTAAATGAATAAATCAGTGAAATAATATATAAATCATTGAATTTTTTAATATACAATATATATACTTCAACGATAATTTTAAGTAGTGAAATTGGATGTAGGTTAATAAAAAAATATCACTTGAGCAATATTCTTTAGTAGAATAGATAATTGGTACTAACTTGTTCTCACTGAAACGATTAGTCACAAATTAAGTGACTCTTAGACACTTAAGTGACATTTTTTCAAGATGAGCGATAATTGATATGACTTATTTCTTGCTTAAACTCTAATCACTATTTGAGCTACATTTGTACACTTGAGCGAGAAAGTGTCTAAATAAAAATTCAATTCTTGCAACCTCTATATTGCTTTAGTGACTAAATTGTTGCTTGATATATATATATATATATAAACAATCTAAAAAATAGTTACAAATGATTTAAACTCAACATCCTCATTTTATTTGTACCGACCAGTCCTCGGACGTCGTTGACCGCCAGTGTCTCGCAAGGCACGTGAGCCAAGGTGTCGAAGAGTGGTCAGACGTCGATCACCAGAACGTGTTGATGTGTCCTCGATAACAGAGTGAAGGCGATGTGATATCGGACATCGGTGACTCAAACAGTAGAGCTGAGCCACGTGAGGTGGATCCCAGACCATACACCAGTTATCAGTAGGGAGAAGCCTAGATCACGAGGGGTCCATGCATGTGGTGTGAATGACGCGTTCAAGCATAACACAAGTAAAGAGCCCCTGGAAGAGCTAAGGCCCATTAGGGTTACATTCCAGGGGTGAGGTGCATGCATGACACGTGAACAACTAGGGCACTCCCAGAACGGATTGCCCCAGAGATTAGGTGCACAAGTTGGTACCCAGGTGGTCATCCCATCAGAGGTTGCACTCTAGTAAGGGAGCCTTACGCGCTAGATTACCCTAAGAGTGGGTGATAGCGGCACTAAGGCACACCCTCAGTAATCGTAATTGCGGTTAGCAGAAACAGCGGAAACCCTAGAGTATATAAAGGGTAGTATCAAACCTAATAAGGTACGCATTATTTACGCGAATACACACACAGATTACACAAAGCTTTTTACAGCTAAGTTTTGGTGTTTCCTAGCCCAGTACTGACTTGAGCGTCAGAGTGCAAACGACCTCTAGGGCGCCCTTTGTCTTTGTGATTTTAGGTATTTGATCACAGAAAAGCACGAACGAAAGGCAGAGAGAATTGGACGTGTGATCGTCGTAGATGTACGAAGATAATCGAGTCAACTGGCAGAAACATTAATCTATTTCCATATCAATTCTACTTAAAAATCAAACTTATATAGATCTAATTAGTCTCAAGTTCTCAAAATGATCTAAAACATGGAAATAAAATAAAAATAATTTTTTTTACTCCAATATCCCACACTTAAAACAATTTAAAAACTACACATACACATTTATTGTCACTACAAACATTCAATTCACACCTTAAAATAACATTTCAATTTTATTCCCAACACATTATAATTCACTAGGACATGTTTAAATTAAAAAAATTTAATCATTCTAATTTCTAATCCATACCTACAATTCAACAATTTTTCAACACTAGAAACATTTAAATTCGATTTATATCTAACCCTCCTACTAATTTCATCTTTAATCTCATAACCTATTTCAAAATTATTGTTAACTTCTCTTAGGTGAAAACATGTTGCTCTTTAAAGAATCTACTCCTATAAATAAAACAAACTGAGGATGTTTGGAAATATTGTAGTCTAGTCCCAAAAAGTCTAAACCTAACAAACAATCAAACAAACATTTCAACACAAATTCTCACTAGAAGAAATTCGTCCTTTCTAATTGGATCATATATACAACCACTTAAAGAATACAAACAAGTAAAAACAGTAAAGATGAGAACTTAAAATCCTAAGAGAACAAAAAAAATTATCTGTAGAAAAAATCTATTTACTTGAAATAGACATACTTTCGTCTATCTCTTAGTTTTTTGGTTCACAAAAAGGAAGAAAATCATCAAGAAAATCTAAAGGTAAAGTAAGTTACAGAAAAGTAAAGAATTTGAAATTTCAGAGAGATAATGTTTTTTTAAGAAAATAAAAATGATTATTTAATTTAATTTTATAGTTTTTAGAATTTAATTTAGCATACAATCATTATTTTTCATCACTTTAAACTCTCTTCTTTAATACTTATAAAAATAGTTTTTGACAATCTAGTTATTTTGTTGAATTAGTTCACATTGGGATAGAAATTAGAATTCGTTTTTATAGGATTTTACGTTTCCAAATTGGGATTTACGTGTGAAATGATGGGAATGGGAAGAGTAGAAGAAACAGAACACCTAATGTTCCAGTTTTTCACATCATTAGGCTATTATTCATTAATGTAACTATTTTGTATTTTCTTTTGCAAATTTTACTTGAATGTATACTTGTTTTGTATCTAACAAAATTATACCCGAGAGCTGTAAAAAAAAGTGTACTTGAAAGTGAAATAAGTTATAGGAAAATATTCTTGGTTAAATATATTTTTTTGTCTATTTTTTTATATCAAAATTAATTTTTATTTTTAATTTAAATTTATAAAATTAATTTTTTTAATCTAAATTTTACATCTTTTAAATATTTATAATAATAAAAATTTAAATAAATAATTACTAATTGACAAACATATTTTTAATTAAAAATATAAATTAAGATATTAAAATATTTCATACTCATTTATATTTAATATAGATATTATAATATTATAATACCACCCACAAATTAAAAAAAAATTGTTAATTAAGTAAAAAAAGTTATAAAAGAGAGACAAAACATATTTAACTCATATTATCTATTGTATTTAATTAAAATTTATTAAAAATCACAAATTTTTTTTAAATTTCACTTTATATTTAATGAATTTCATTCCATACCCACAGAGAGCGAAACTAAAAACTACAGATTACATATTAGAATAATAAATAGCAGCGGAAGGATTTGAGATATAACCAGATGCTTTAGACATAAAAGTTTCAGATGTATAACTCTTTAGGAGTTGAATTTTGACGTTTTGGTCCAATTTCCTCTGACAACAAAAAATCATAAAATAATAATTTTCTATTTATAAATTTTTTAATTTTAATGTTTTTGAACTACTTTTTGAGATTAGAAAAAGTTAAATACAGGATATAAATCACTAAAAAAAGTCAACTTTTTCTTAGCTTTTATAATATAGACTTAAATTAGGTGATACTATACATAACATTTTGAAATGTTAATATAAAACTCCTTGTAGTACGTGTTACATGCTAATCCAAAATAAATATAAAACATTAGCATATTTGATTTTCGTCTCACTTACTGTTTTTAAAACAATTTCTCACTACTGAGCAATTAATTTTTCACTCAACATCTACGAATTTTTAAAAACTATTTTTAAATACCTGTTTTAGAAAAGAAAAGAAAAAACAGAACCTAAAGTAATCCTCAAGATGTAATTATAAGAGAGAAACAAATTTTAGAGAAAACTTTAAAACAGTAAACAAATATGGTACGAGTAATCCTCACAATGATATACTTATATCTGGCCCATATAATAATAGTGAGGAAATTCTGTGACAGTATGAAGAATAAATGTTGACAAACTCATTCCAAAATACAAGCCTAGCCTTGTGACAAATCCTTTTATTGAGATATGAGAAGTAATGAAACTCAAATGGTAAAAGCCAATCATCTTAGAATTCCAGGATTTCTGTTCCAAGACAAGAATGATGGATCTCCAAGAGGTCTGCATATACAACAACATAGCAATGTCAATAATCTATTTGGCTCAATTGCCAAATTTTGCTTAAACAGTTCAAGATAAACAGATGCTGAGAAAGATTTAAATCATGTAACCAATAAGAAAACAAAACTATCAATTTATTTTTTGAAATACTACCCTCTTCTAAATTAATTCTTAAACAAATGAAACTGTATAAAAGTCCTTGAGTATAAGAAATCAAGCTATACAATCCCTCTGAAAAATTCTTCAAATTAGTCTATTTGGTAAAATATATCAACATGAGAGTAAATTCATGAAGATTCAATAGTTTAGGGATTACTTACATAATTACATTTGTTCAAGAACTGTTTGGAAGAGGGAGTGTTACTTTAGAGAGTAAATTGATGATTTATTGATAGAAAAAAACCATTATGAAGAAAAAATCATGGTGTGTTTTGTTAATGTTTTACCCATAAAATTAACAGAAGTATATATGAAGTAAAGGAGAGGAGAATATGCAGTGCTTCCTCACCTTGGTTGCATCACATATAGAAGTAGGAAACCTACAGCCAATAACAGGGAAATCCCACCAATGAGAATATATGCCAACCCCAAGAAGTGGTTTCTTCCACCTACCCAAGCTGTGGTTGAAAGAACTATGCTCTTTCTGGCTCCAAACTCGTATGTATTATAATTGTTCTGTATTACAAGCATTACTTCTTCATTATCTTCTATGTCAGTCTCAATCTTTCCGTATAGTTTTCTGAAAGTAGGTAGTGCTGCTGTTCGCATCCAAACTATGAGATCCTCTTGTTCACTCAACTGGTACATGCCATGAAGACAAAGATTCAATTCTCAAAATGTCAAAAAGTAGAAGAATTACAGTGTACTTTTGTTTCATTTTTTCCCTTTTAATCTACAAAATTACCACCTTGGTTTCCTGTTGTTAAATATCTGTTATAGAAACATTCAAAACAACTTTTATTCTGTTTTCTTAGTTTCCTATACTAATATTTGAAATCAGGAAACAAGTTGAGAATAAGCCAAAAGAAAGAAGCGTAATTTTCTCACAAAAGATGAACATAAATACAAAAATATGCTTACAGGTATGCTCTCGTTAAGTCTAGCACCCCCTATCAAACCTCCAACTTGAAAATTCTTTGGATAAACATCAGACCCGAATTTCCCATCTTGGTCACTCTTCCATGCTATATCCTTTTTGTTAATCACCAAATCCTTGTTGTTGCTTGAAAGTTTGTACGTGTCATTAAACATACTCCACGCAATAAGGCCACAAGGAACAATTGGTTTATGACCCATGTCATTTGGTGTATAATCTTCGGGACTACACGAGCCAACATCATTTTCAGATGCTTTACTCCTTAGTTGTTTATCATCTCTACTTTTAACGTATCTGAAAATATCATCCAAAATCCAAGTAAGGAGGACCATTTCAACATTCATCGTAGAATCAATTGTTTCTCTCTCATATGAGTGAGTTTTATACAACATGAGAGTGTAAAGAAAGCACAAATAAAAGTCAGTGAAAACCAAGAAGTTCTCAAGATAGATGTGTTCAATCCTGATATGAAGGATTCCACAAAAACCATAAGAGAAAATATAGAGCTAAGCTATCTTTTCAGATTAAGTTAGGTCGATCTAAATTTAAATTTAAGAACACGATTGAAGAGGTCATTCTACTAAAAAGGGAGCCAAAACAAAAGCATTGATGATGTAAAGGAATAAAGGGAAAAAGTTACAGGTTCACTAAGCTTACCGTCGATGGTTTTGGTAAAAATTATCAAGTTGATAATAGACATAAACAGGGGCCTTCATTTTACTCTTAACCTGGAAAATTTGCAGAAATTTGTTTTACAAAAGTTGCTGCCTAAACTACATATGATATCAAAAGTGGAGAAATGAATTCCTCAAAGAAAAAGTAGAACTTTATTTTCAACTATACTGGTGATAAGCAATTGTACTGACTGTCAATTTCTTATTGCAAGTTTTGTTTGCCGTATCATCTTTAATATATGCCACTGCGTCATTTTTGCGATCGGGTGGAAGACATTCCTCATCATATCTGAATGGAACTTCCACCACCTGTATCAAAAAACCAAGTTCAACACACATTCCATTTGAGTACCAAAATTCTATTTGATACTATGCTATACACAAGGAGACAATTTCTTACACTATCAGATGCAAACATTGAAGCAAGACCAACCGGAATGAAGATTAGTCCTATAACCGTAAATATTGAAATGGCCTGGAAAAAAATTAGTGGATAAATATTGAGACAAACACAGTTGTATACTATGATTCTGTTGTAAAACTAAGAGAGTTATGTAGGAAGTTGTACCCAACTAGGTGTTAGAATTGGCTGCCAGGCATGAAGTTCTTGCTGTGAGAATCTAGAATCTATTACAAATACAAAATTTCATGAGTCACATGGCAGATAAATGTTACAGAAGACACATAAACTGCAAAACATAAAATAAAAGAGAGAGAGAGAGAGATCTTGTATACCATTCTAGAAAGAGAAATCAATAGAATTCAATTCAATGTATAATCACCATAATATCATTTGATGAAACAGGGAACACTGTTTATATGACAGTACAATCAATCAACTATGATGGTACAAAATTTCATGTGGATGAAGATGGGAATCAAACATTTTTGGGAAACCTAAATGAACATTTTATCAAACACCCTTTAACCTGTTCAAACCAAAACTTCTATTTTGAAACTACATAATGATCAAACCCTGTGAATTTACATTTTAAAACAATATAAATACAAGAAAATGCCTCATTGTTACGCAAGGACATTTCATAATGAAATTCACCTAAATTCCAAAATCTAAATAAAAAAATTTAGAGAAAAGAAGAAAAATTTACATTTGGGTTTCTTGGCACTCTTGGATTGTCCATCTGCGACGGCCACCGAAGTAGATGAAGGTTCTGCAGACATACCCACTAAATTCAATGTAAACAAATGAATTCAGGAAAATGTGATTGAAAACAACATGCAAAGTGGTGACATCTTTAATATTGATTTCTCTTTCTAGAGGTTTTGGGAAAATAAAAAAAGTTGGTCTTAATTTTTCCTCTCTTCATCCATAATATTTAGGAAAATGCTGTTGTATCTACCTGTTTGTTATGGTTCGAATTTTTGAGGAAGGTGGTGACAGCTTTTTGAATGAGAAACCACCACACATTTTGAGTATATAGTATGCACCACTTTTTTTAATTATTTTCTTATATAATTTGTTTCATTGTGACACTTTATTCTATAAATTGTTGTGCTATGTACAACTTTAATTCCTCTTTTGGTTTAGGATGGTACTGCAATTTTTTTTCAAGTTTGCAACAACTAGTCATCAAATCAATGAATGTATCATCTCTCCTAATTGTCAAATTCTAAAAATGAAGACCATGCAGCTAATAATATGCACACTTATAAAAAGGATCTGCTTTTTATGTTGCCCAAAATTGGAACCTGGTACACTGCTAAAACCCATTTTATATTTATTGAAACCTTGATAAAAAAAATCAATATAACCCTTTAGTTAAAGCCTAAAATTCTCTCCTTCACGTTTCCATAACCCCAGATGCATGCCATGACAATGCACTTTCCTATTGAAGATATCAAGAAATAAAGTAAGGTAATAAATGCTTCATAAATAAATAAATAACATATAATGAAATTTTATTTATTTATTTATAATATTTTAAGAAGTTTTTTATTTGAATAGTTTATGTTATTTGTCCAACTCACTCTAATCTTTTATTATGATTCGATTTAATGATTGCATATTACCATTAATCCGGGATGATGTCTTATTGCTAATATCCTCTAATATTCTCATAGTCCAAATTATACTAACACAAAATTCATTCTCAAATTATGGCCACATATAAGTTAAGTGTGAGATTAAAAAAAAGTAACATACACAAAAGATTACGTATAAAAATGAAAAAAAAAATCGAGAATAAAAGTATTACTAAATTTGTTTACAATGTTGATCGGGTAATTATTGGCTTCTTAGGTAACACGTTTAAGTCGAATATAACATATCGTTTTAGTTGAATATTTAGTACCTAACCTAAAAACCAATTATTGTGTAAGTGGTAGAAAAGGTTTTATAGACAAAAACCAATGTCTGCCACGATTATAATGATGCCGGAGATGCACGAGGATGCCAAAAACCATCTTTTTTTTATTATTAAATAAATTTATTTTTCAATTTTACAAAATCAACTTATAAATTAAAAATTGTATTCACTTATATATTATAAATTAGTTTTATTTTTAGTTGATATGAAATATCTAACACACTTTATCATGTAACATCTTGTGTATGTATAAGACTAGATTCTTTTTATCAATAATAAATAAATAAAATTAAAAGGGATACTTCATTATATTTTAACCGTATACAGACCCAAAACTAATACACCCCTCTCATAGATTAAATAGAATTACACATTCATAAGACTAGATTCTTTTTATCAATAATAAATAAATAAAATTAAAAAGGATACTTCATTATATTCTAACCGTATACAGACCCAAAACTAATACACCCCTCTCATAGATTAAATAGAATTACACATTCAGTAACTTCTAACAGCTAAACCAATAACATAACCACTCCAAAAACAGCAGCAAGGGTGTTTAAACAAAAGTATAACAACATAAAAACTATCCTACCACCATCCATCCTTATTTGGTAAGGAAAGGCATAGCCTAAGAAGATACTAAAGAAAAAACAGCCACAAGAGGCACCAAACCCACCAGCCCTGCAGACTAACAGCTTAACCACATTGCCACCAGGGCTCCCCTTTACCGCATCAAAGCACCGCACCATATAACTCCAGAACAAAGAGTTTCGCAGCAATGATGCCTTAGAACAACCTGCAGAGACCAGAATTCATGTTTGTTGGGATGACACCTTTACCATCATAACTTCATCATATAAGTTTTACAGCCGAGAGGTCAGAGGAATTAAATACTACGGAAATTAAACATATGCATAACTCAATGAGGGAACTAGTGAATAGGCAAAGGAACAATAAGACATCATGGTGGCCTTTTGCATTTAACTCCAACTCCTCCAAGACCATCAACAACCAACTCCAGCACTCTAAACTTATACCATATAGACCCTGACCGTTCACATCCAAGGCCCTGTGTTCCAAGCAATATTCCTCTCCATATCAACAAACATTTTAGGAGTATAATACAATCTCCTTTCCATTGCAATGATGGAGGACCAGCATAACATAAACAGCATAAGAGATGCCTACATAACGCCCAGAACCTGCTGTCAATCCACTTTCATGGCCACCACACTTCCTTTACACATAACACCCTTCAAGTGCTTCCTACATAACTATGTACCACCATCGTGCACTAGTGGCTAAACTCCTTCCTCATACACCCAATCTCTTTACCATCTCCATGTGGCCCTAATAACAACCGTACGGGTTCCAGTAAATGGAACCTATGGGAACAGAGAGAAGCCTGCTATCTTAGTAAAAGTACCTTGAACAGATAGAACCTGAACCAAGGCTCGAGCTCGTGCCAACCCCACTACTATTTTCTCCACACCAGGAAAATTCTAATGTTGCTCCATCTAAGACTGCTCCTAAACCAAAAACTGGCTCTCTAACTCACAGGTATTCTCCAGCACCAACAACCTCTTCTACCCAGCCAAACACCTCCAGTCTATGGCTTGCACCCAACACTTCCATCACTCCCAACCAAAACACCCAAACACTTCACAAAAAACCTGCTTACAAGCAGTATTTGTACCCGGAACGAGTAGCAATGTGTTGTATGAACTGAAGGTTACGAAGAACCTCTATGACACCCTGCCCTCCCTTTTCCTTATTGTTCCTAACTCATAGCACATATTTGGGCATCCTCTCACAAATCCAGCCTTCATCCTTGGACTTTATCTACAGGTGCCAAAGGGTCCTACTCTTCCACCATCTTCCTGTATTGCTTGTAAACAGCTACTTGTAGCTATTGATACAGGGCCATGGGTTCAACACCCAATCTGAAAACGAGTAATAGAAGTTATGTCCCTTATGCTTTAACCACAACAAACGATTTAAGTTGGGCCTAATGTAACACCTCTTCCTCATCCACTACACCTTCATTGAACACAACTGAATTTCTATGCTCCCACAAACATCGAACTATAGCTGTCCACACCCCTTTCCAGACCAAATTTTGTTTACAGCTACCATGTATCAGATAAAAGCTCTCAAAATGGGTCGCGATATCATTATGTTGGACGAACAAAATTCCAATCCATCTAAAACACAGAGTCCATGCCCGCCATGCGTGTTTACATTCCAGGAAAAGGTGTTGGCATGACTCCTCCTCGGACTCACAAAAGCACACACAGTGGAGTTCAACAACACCCCTCTCCTGCTCAAACACATTCTTGTTGGAATTCTGCCCAGCAGCACCCTCCAGGCTGTAAGCAATACATTAGGGAACGTCTTCACCTTCCAGAGGTACTTGAACACCTCTTTTTGGGGGGGGCCCCTCTCAGACTTGGCTAAACACTCATATGTTGATCTCACCGAGAAACACCCAGATTCGTCACTTCTCCACACCTGGGTATCCTTCACATCCTTCCTAACAATGACCCTAGAAATGTGGTTACCGAGCTCAGATACCAACAAGGTCTTCCACTCAAATCTACTTCTCCTCCAGGTTAAGGTCCACCTCCACACCGAATCGTCCCACACTCCTACATCATCCACCTTCTGGCCTTGATTCAACGATAGCGAGAACAATCTTGGGAACAAGGTTTTCAGGTTAGAGTTTCCAACCCATACATTGATATGATTCCAATAGCAAGATATAGATGATTCTTTGACATTTTATGGAATCAACTTGAGTTGGAGATTGAATAGGCACTCTTATAGAAATGGATCAATGTTTTATGTTTCAAGAACTCACCAAAACTTGCACCAAACACCAAACACCAAAGCTCACATGGAAGTTCCATTTCTTGTCAATTGAACCGATTAAAATGCTTAAGAATGCAAATGAACCGATTAAATTGCCTTAAAATTGAAATGAACCGAACAAATCAATAGAAAAGGAAGAAGAACCGAATAAAACTCAACAAGGAAGAAGATGAACCGAACAACAAGTGAAAAAAAGGCAAAGCACCGAATAGAATTGCAAGAAAAGGCCTAAGACATGTTTTATGAATTCAAATGGACATGGAAATGGAAGAAATAGATGGAGAAGAAAGAAGACTTATGTGGTTGTAGTTCTTGGTTGATGAACATGCCACTTGAAGTGTGAAAGCTCCAAGATAAGTGTGAATTGCCGCCACTTGAGGGAACCAAGGCTCTCAAGATGAGACTAGGAAGAGGAGAAGGCAAGTTCTCACTACACTCAATCACCAATTTGGGAGAGTTTTGTTACTTCAAACATCAATTCTGAATTTAGAAGGACCCAAGCCCTCCTTTTATAGGAGCAAGGGCCGGTCATGAGTTACAAAACTTGTACCACAAGTTACCCAAGAGTCTCCTAAGCTAACACCTATAGTGACTTATGAAGAGTCACCTTCTAGAAAATTCTAAACTAAAGCCTAAAGATGCTTTACAAAAGAGGTATCTAATGTTTCCCTCCAAGCACCTTCCTAAAAATTATGTATTTAAACATTCTACTTTTTATACAAAAGACACTATAAAAAGAGAAAACAATCTACCACTACTTCCTAATTCCTTAAACTTGCTCCTTGTAAGCCTATGAGGTAAGCTAATGACTTCTTGAGCTTCTTCAACTTCGGCCTCTACCTCTTCTTGTCCTTGATCTTCGGCCTCTATTTCTTCTTGATCTTGATCTCCATCATACATCCTCTCAAAATCTAACTTTATTTTCACTACATATTTTCCATCCTACTTGTTCTTGAAACCACCTGTCTCCTCCTCCTTCTCTACATACTTTCAGCAAGTCTCTCCACCACCAGGATTGGGATTTCACGGGTGTATGAACATTATGAGGTTTCAGGACATACTTTGAGTTCAACACTTCCTTCCACCTCCCTTTCTCGTTAGAGATACACCTCCATTTTCACTTAGCCAGCAACGCATAATTGAACTTGCGGATGTCTCTAATGCCCGACCCAACTTCCTCTCTCGTTTTACATATGTCTTTCCAACTAATCCAAGAGATTGGCCTCTTCTCCTTACCCCACCCCCACAGGAATCTTCTTTGGATACTGATAATGCTCTTGCAGACCACCTCCGGAGCTTTAAACAGGGACAAATAGTAAAGCGACACAGTAGCCAAAACAGATTTGATTAAACATAGTCTTCCTTCCATAGATAGGAATCTCCCTTTCCACACACTAAGCCTGGATTTTAGCTTACTTAGAACGGGCTCCCAGAACTTTTTCTTCCTCGGGTTACAATAATGAATAACACAATAGGTCTAACAAACCATATTAGAATATGTTATAATACAATAATAGAAGTAGATTTATGTTTAATTGAATCTTACCAAATTAACTTGTAAAATGTGTATTGTTCTAATTTATATATTATAATGGATATTAGCATACTTTTTGTGAATACTAGCGGGAACACAGGCGCTCCCGCACCTGTGTATCCGCATTTTTTTATTTTTATCATTACAATACATGTGACACCATTAAGCAATAAACCAAATATTCATCCTCAACTTAATAAACATTAATCATGAAAAATATTACATACAAAAGAAGAAAATATAATAAAATATGCTTATCTTTTCTTTGCCTTGAACCCGCAGAGAGACTTAGTCAAATCGTTCATATCCTTTACCACCACCGTAAACCACTTCCCCTCCATATCCTTCCTCACCACCATCCCCCTTATTCTTAACCCTCCCAATCAAATCCTAAGACGAACCATTTTTTTTTCTATTCACAAACAAAACTACCAACCTTTCCCTACACTCTCTCGTGGATGTAGAAGCGCATGCAACTCTTTTTCAAGGATGCAACACGCACTGAATCCAGATTACACACCACTCTTAACAATGTTCCTTTGCATTGGAACCTTGCGCTTGAGGGGTAAGCACGATAATTATAGGAACACGCGCGCGAAATAGTTTCTTGGGGTTCAATGTCTTCCTCTTTTTATGTTTTCTAACTGAGTTTCTCCTTGTTTGAAGATTGTGAATAAGTAAATCATTGGAAGAAACTTTTCCGTAAAACATGAAGAAATGAGAACATATTTCAGTCATTGTTCTGTATGATTTGATTTAAATCCATAAAATTGTTTTCAGAAAACGTCTTATGATCAAGGAGTTTCATCACTTACCCTCTACCTCCTCTTGTTGAGTCTTTCTTATACCTCTAGTCACATGTTTCAATCACAAGCATTGTTCTGTATTTTTTTTATCAGCAATGAATAATTAAATAAAAGAGGGATACTTCAAGGGTATCCCAACCCTTATACAAAATCACAAGACTACACGAAGGCCAACACCCAAACTGTAAAGAGGTAGCCTAAAAAATAACCAAACCCTATGCCTACAGAACTGCTAAGGGCAACCTCTATAGAGGGCGTGAGCAGCACACAACAACAACACTCAAAGCTCAATCTAGCTAAAGCAATTATGCAGCGTGACTCCCGTTAGCAGCACTAACAACAGCAACCAACATATTGCAACAACCAACATGTGGTCAGACTCCCGTTAATCTTTTGTTCAACCAACTTCTACTCTAACTTCTTATAACCACCACAGGATAATAAGTGTGGGGTCTCATTATGTGCCTAATTAGATTGTGTTTTCTTCCGAACATCTTGTCATCAAAATTCAAAAGTTAATAATACATTATTAACATCTAAATAAAACAAGTAATATTAACCTATTATTCTTACAAGGGCCTA